>NC_046337.1:29675443-32075443 GCF_000738735.6 Corvus cornix cornix
AGCTGTGGCCCGCCCAGTGCTGCACCCAGGGGCGCCAGCCTGCGCCCCACACGCTGCTCCCTTCCCCGGGAGCTCTTCCCCAGGCTCCTCTGGCCCCGCGCCGGGTGGGTGCCCATGGAGCGCCGGCCCAGCTGGGCTGTGGGGCGGGGTAAAACTGCGGCTCCCCCGGCAGCACCCGGCCCTCTGCCCCCTGCAAAGGGGCGGCCGGCCGGGCCTCGGGGCTGTGCGGGCAGGGGAAGCCAGTGCTGGGCGCAGGGAGCGCCCGGCCGAGGGGCTGAGCCCGCGCCAAGCCTTCCCTCCTGGCGCTCTCTGCAGCTGGCAGACGACAGGAGCCGAGCGGCCGAGCACCTGCGCCGGGCCCTGCCGTACCTGTGCAGCCCCCAGACGCCCCTACGAGAGGCGGCCGTCAGGTTCATTGGTGAGCCCCGAGGCCGGGGCCCCTCCCTGCCTCCCCGCCCCGCCGCAGCTCGGCCCCAGCCCGGCTGCTGCCCCGGCTGCAGCGGGAGCCGGGCCCGGGGCCGGGGGTGCGGCCGCCCTGCCGCAGCCGTGCCCTCGGGCGTCAGGATGCGGCAGGGGCCCGGGCTGAGCGCCGCCGGGGAGGAGGGCGTGTGGCCACAGGGCTGGCAGCGCCCGTGTGGGGCAGTTGTTGCTGCTTGGGCCGTGACAGGCTCTGTGTTCGCAGGGATCGCCGGGCGGCACCTGAGGCGGCAGAAGGAAGAGCTCCAGCTCATCTGTGAGGGTGAGCGAGGGCAGCGGGCTGTCAGCGGGGGCTGGCGGGGGAGCTGCAATCCCTGCCCCGGCTGCGGAGGGCTCTGCTCCCTGTGCGGGCGAGGGGTGGGCCGGGCAGAGCACAGAGAGGTTTCAGGGACATGTGGGGGATCGGTGGCCAGCACCTTCCGGCTGTTCCCGTTGGCTCCTGCTCCCTCCTGGCCATGGCAAGAGTGGGTGGGATGGCCCTAGCCAGGGGCACTTCCTCGTGTCCCCAAAGATCTGGGCTCTGACCGTGGCTCTGTTCCTCTCTCTTCCAGCCCTTGAAGACATGACAGATAACATCAGCCCTGCTGTCTCAAGGCTGGCAGCTCAAACATTGTACGACCTCAGAGCAGCAAAGAGAGCTCCGTACTCCATCTTCCAGAAGCTCCGAGATCGACTCCGCAGGGCATGCAAGACACGGCCTCGTCTGTGGGGCTGTGGCTGGCTGCGCTGCTGGAGCTCTGCGGAGAGCTGATCTGGGAGGTTCTGTCTGGCAGAGCCACCTGAGCCTTCAGGGATTTTTCTTTTCTTTAAGATTGTTCATTTCTTCTTTTTGTTTTCCTTAGCATGTAAATATAGAATGTGTTATAATACACAGACTCCTAGGAGCTTTCTTTTGGTGCCCAGTGTCCGCAGGACGTAGGGGAAGAGGGAAAAAAAGCTGCTTGTGCTCAGCAAGTTGCCCAGGCATGCAGCGTGGAAGGGAAAATGGCCAGAAAAACCCCTTGGCCTTTGGTGGTTGTGCTGGAGCCTTAACGCTGCCGACAGAGCGGGTGGGCAGGGGCCGGAGCTGCAGGTATCCCTGCGGGACTGGCGCCTGGAGATGGCCACAAGCCCTGTCCCAGGCAGGAGCCACCATCTGTGTCCTCCTGCTTGTGTGTTGCTGGCTGGATTGCTGAGGGCTCCGAGGTGCCTCTTGACCCAGCTCCTCTGGAGCTCTGTCGTGGCTGTGCCGCTGCCGGGCAGGTTGGCCGGGCTGGGGGAGACCCTGAAGGGCCGGGGCGGTGGGAGGCCGTGAAGGGATGAGGTGCTGCGGAGGCCCTGATGGGACAAGGCAGTGGGAAGGTGTCGCTGTTGTTGAGGCAAACATAAAAGCCACACTAGTCATCCTCTTGGGATATACTGCTCCCATTTTGTTATCAACGGGCTCACCTTTAAAAGGTTGCAGTCCGATCTAGATCTTGGTAGCTCTCCTCGCTACTCTCCTTCCCGTTGAATCCGCGTCCCCTGCTCTCCACGCAGGCTTTCTGCTCTCCAGGCAGGCTCTTTGTATCACGTCTCGGGGTCACCACATGTGGCTGTTGCCGAGGTGGACATAAAAGCCACACCAGTCGTAATCCATAGTTGAGAATGGTAGAAAGATTTTTTATTTTCTCTACTGCTATTCTTATACCTCTTCACAGTGGCTGTGGCCTAATTTAAGATTGGCTGCTTAGCAAACAATGACAAGGCTGCCTAACAAACAATGACCATTCAGGCAGTAAACAATCAGCTATACAAGCAAAAGTATAGTTGCTACATATAATCCACAAGTTCTTCCTTGTACACTCTCAGTGTCCCATAACAAGAACATCCTCCCCTCACGTCCAGAACATCTTCTCTTATTAATTATCTTCTTGGCTTTCTCTGTGGGTTTTTCTAAAGCTGCAAAATTTCACTGTAATATTCTCATGGTTAAATTCTGACTGGTTTCAGGACTGAACCTGTGGTCTTTTGGCCCTACAGCTTTGTCAGACTGATGTTACACACATTTCAGAATTTGGTCATTTTAAATACGTACATGTATCCATCGACACCTTTTCCTCTGTTCTATGGGCTTCTGCTCATGCTGGAGAAAAGGCCCGTGATGTAATTTTGCCCTGGCAGCAAGCCTTTGCTGCTTTAGGCGTCCCTGCCTGTGTGAAAACTGACAATGGGCCAGCCTACGCCTCTCAGAAAGTTAGGAATTTCTTACGTTTGTGGGGCATCTCTCACCAATTTGGTATTCCTCCTTCTCCCACTGGTCAAGCTGTTGTTGAACGTGCTCATCACACACTTAAAACTGTTTTAGGAAAAGAAAAAGGGAGAATGGAAGGGGAAACCCCACAGTCCCGACTTTTGAAAGCTGTGAATACCATAAATCACTTGGCAATACCGGCTCATTCAACCAATCCCTCAATTTTAAATAATTTTTATTCCTTGCAGTCCACCAGGGAAACACATTTGCCTCGAGCTAAAGTATGGGTAAGGAATTTGCTTACCAGCCAGTGGGAAGGCCCCTGGGACCTTGTCACTTGGGGGCGTGGATACGCTTGTGTTTCCACAGGTACTGGAGCACGGTGGGTGCCAGCAAGGTGTGTGTGTCCCGATTTGCAGCAGAATATCCCACTGCCTGTTGGGCCAGATCCTGAGGGTAACAGCAACACAGGCTGATGACCTTGGCAGCGTGGCTCGGGCTACCTGCGACCAGAGAGAGCATCGAGCGCCGGTGACCAAGGAGGACTCTATTGCACTGTGTATCCCTGCGATCAAGGGGTGTTGGCTTGCACTGGGATGCACTGGAGTGCAAATGTCAACGAACCACAGAAAAATGCAGGTGCCAATATGGTCCTTGTCAGTTTTGCTGAGCTTAGTGCAGCCAAGAACCAGGGTGTGGGTCACCCTGGCCAATGCGACAGGGCAAGATACTCCGTGCTTAGCCACTGCTACTCCTGACAGTCCTTTTTCTACCTGCCTTGTTGGCTTGCCAGTAGAGGACTGGCCAAAGCCTAGGACAGTTTGCAAGCTTTTACAATCACACAATCATGCTGATGCTTGGGATCAGTGGGTTTCGTACCTTCCCCCTGCAACTCTTGAGCTACAAGAAATAGAGCTTTTAGGATCTGTGAAAATGGCCCTTTGTGTTAAGTTTAATTATTCTGGGTCTGATCAGTCTGAAGTATGGGATGTTTCTCCTAACCAACCCATATTTGCAAATGAAAGTGCCTGGTGCAATTATAGTTCACCACATATTTCACACTCTACTACTGTTCCTCTAGCTTTGCCTCCAGGGGTGTTTTTTATTTGCAGAGACCGAGCATGGGCTGCAATTCCATCACATATCAAGGGAGGTCCTTGCAACTTAGGACGACTCTCACTGTTAACACCTGACACATCCATGATTTTACAGCATAAACCATGGAGGGGAAAACACAGCATCCATGCATTTGCCCCTGATTGCAATGACAACGCCAAATTTTGGCCATCAGATACTTGATGGGCTGTTCCCTTCTTTTCTCCACAACTAACATCTGCTAAAGCACTGGGACTGTTAAACAAGTTAGGATGTTGGTTAGCTTGGCAGAATAAATCCACTTTGCTTGCTTTAGCTGGATTATTAACAGGTGTTGGTTCAGTAAGGCATGCTACACTGCAAAATAGAGCTGCCATTGATTTTTTGTTACTAGCACATGGACATGGATGTGAGGATTTCGATGGAATGTGTTGTATGAATTTGTCTGATCATTCAAAATCTATTCATGCCCACATTAAGGAATTACAAACAAGCGTGTCAAAATTGCGTGAAGAATCAGAATCCGATTGGCTCAATAGCTTGTTTGGCAATTGGCAAATTGCAGGAGGGGTCAAAAATCCGCTCAAAATTGGATGCCTGATCCTATGGGTTATTTTTTGCATCCTGCTCAGGGTGCCGTGTTTATTGTCTTTTTTTGCAAAGGGCCCTGCAAAAGTCCATAAGCGCTGCCTTTGTAATACAAAAAAAAGGGGGACCTGAGGATATTGACAGCTGGACTGACAATCTCACAGCGTCAGACCTGAAACCAGTCAGAGTTTACCCATGAGAATATTACAGTGAAATTTTGCAGCTTTAGTAAAACCCACAGAGAAGGCCAAGAAGATAATAAGAGAAGATGTTCTGGACGTGAGGGGAGGATGTTGTTCTTGTGGGACACTGAGAGTGCACAGGGAAGAACTTTGGATAATACGTAGCAACTATACTTTTGCTTGTATAGCTGATTGTTTACTGCCTGAATGGTCATTGTTTGTTAGGCAGCCTTGTCATTGTTTGCTAAGCAGCCAATCTTAAATTAGGCCACAGCCACTGTGAAGAGGTATAAGAATAGCAGTAGAGAAAATAAAAAATCTTTCTACCTTTCTCGACTATGGATTACGACTGGTGTGGCTTTTATGTCCGCCTCGGCAACAGCCACAGGAAGGCGCGAGGGGATGTGTGAGGGAGTGGGTGGCTGGAGGCTACGAGGGAACAGGAGGCCCCTGAGGGGCCGGGGTGGTGGGAAGCCCTGAGGAACTGGGTGTCAGAGGCCATAAGCAGCCCCCAGGCAGTCAGCCACCTTGTTCCTGCCAGAGCTGAGTTCCAAGACGGATCCTGGGCACTCTGTAACTAACACCATCAGTATTATTCAGCTAAAAAGAGATGACAAGGACTCTTAATGCTAGGTGTTTAACACCGAACAGGCTGCTTTAGAAACTTTCACATAACCTTGTGTAGTTATGTGCAAGAAATGTATCCTTTTAAGAAACTTTCCCAACTGACATGAATAGAGGGTTGCTTGTAGGGTATTGGAGGGGAAAACCCTCCCTGCCCAGGTCTGAGGTCTGGCCAAGTTGTGGCCCTGCTGGTTGCGAAGTCTGCCATCAGATCCAGGTGCTTCTGTGCTAAAAATATAATCAAGTCACTTAGACTTGCTGAGTTGTGCCTTTAAAAGCCGGACGCCGTTTTGGGCAAACCTGAAATCTCACCTACGGGTGGATGCACCGCGTAGGATTTTCCCAATTGCTGGGAAGGGTTCTCCAGATCCTTGCTGCGAAACAGGGCTCCCCAGCGACTGTGGACTCTGGGTGATGGTAAAGTATTTAGGCAATTGGTGATGCATCTTTCTAAATCTCTCTCCTTTCTCTTGTATAGTAATACTTAGGTGCATTACCTTGCTTGTTTTTGCTTGTCACTAAAGCCAAGCACGTAGTAAACTTAACTGTTTTATAAAATGTATCATTTTACTGTTGTGTCTCCTTACTATTCATAGTAAATAAGACCATTCTTTCTCTTGGTGTCTGTGTTCTTTAAAGCACCCCTGTCAACTGGCGTAGTCATCAGGATCTGAGCAAAATGCCACTTTTAAATCCAAACGTGATGTGTCAGCTTCATCCGGCATTCCCAGATGGGAAGACCTTCCCTAGAGTTCACTGGCTGTCTAGTGGGCTCAGGTCAGAGGACAGTGCAAGCAACGGGAAAATCGTGTGAAGGAAGCCAACCCACTGGGTGTATTAAAATGTATCCAAGAAGGGCCTACTGAAAAAGGTGCAGAGATTGTTGGTTCAGGATGGATTTTGTTAATAGTGTATAGGAAAGAGCACCAACAGAAAGAGGGGCTGTTGTTGGAATGCTCCTGCACGGAGTGACAAATGTGGGATTTGCAGAATCACATTGTGATGTTGCAATGCCAGAACAAGCTGCTTGCTGATAAGCGTGACACTTATCAGACTGTGGCTGAAAAGGCTGCGGTTCGGGTTGCACAGTATAAACATAGGAAAAGGAGGGGACGAGTGAATCACAAGAAAGTGCAGGCAGTGATTGCAGAAGCAGGTGTGCCGTGGGACCCAGAGAAATGGGATGGTGATATTTGGGATCCTATGGATTGTGATGAGGCTGGTTCTCCATATGAATTCCTGAATGTGAAATCGGAGATGAGGCAAAAGATGGCATTAGGTGGGCAGAATGTGAGGGCAGATGTGGTAGAAGGTTTTAGTCACACAGAGTAAATGATATAATTGACAGGTTTAAGCAGAGGGCGGGGGAGTCCCTGCTCTTTTGTATGGTGCGTTTGCAGGGAGCTGCTGGAGTAGGACTGGGCAACGTAGATGCTAAGAAATTGGTGGGTTTGAGTTCAGATACGTTTGTGCAGGATGCATTTAGGACGTGCACGGATCCTAATGCGCTAGCCTTGACTACTGAGGGATGTATTGCAAAGTACCCCACAGCAAACGATTGGCCGGGCGGTGTGAGCGTCCCTGGTGTACCTTGCGAGATTGTATACAGCCAGTAAAGGAGGAAGGGATGACAGCAGCCATTTTATCTTGGGGACGCTGATACTCTGATGCAAAAACCCCTGACTGTTCCTATGAGAAACAGACGGATTAAGACGGCTCCCCCAGCATACAAAAATGCGATAATGACCCTTTTGCTTAATGAAATGGGAAATCCTCTGGATGTGGTGATTGAAAAAATACAGCAGCTAGGTAACCTCGGGGAGTGGGGACCCCGGGGGAGTGCCCGGCGGAGTCGAGAAAACCGAGGAGTGAAAACAGGATTCCTCAAAGGGAAATGTTTACAGCCGTGCTAAAGGATGGTGTGTCTCGCGATAAAATTGATGGGATCCCAGCTCCGGATTTATGGAAGAGAGATAAACAGGGAGAGTTGCATAGACCTAGGAAGAAAGCGCAGAATGCTAAAGCAAAAAATACAGGAACAACTCAGCCTACGGCAGCCCCCCGGAGCCTCAATGGGAGGGACTTCATGTCTGCTCGTGGAGGGCCCACCGCGAGTGGATTGGAGTGTTCCAGGGGGTAAGGAGGATTGGGAACTGTATTCTAACCTGTGTCCCTGGAAAGACGCTAGGGAAGTAGTTCAGCATAGTTAACAAGAATGAGATAACGGCCAAGCTCCCGTGCAGTCAGCACGAAAGGACTGGCGACCTCACATGGAGCTTCAGATATTTTGGAAAAACCAGGTCCTCACAAATTGTAAAAGCCTTAATTGACACAGGAGCGGAGGCCTCTTTAAATTTATGGGAATCCCAAGAAATTGAAAGGACAACCAGGGATTATTACAGGTTTGGCGGGGGGAACAAATTGAAGCTGTGCAAACACAAATAGAAATGAAAATAGGGAACCTCCCCCAATGATTGCATTCAGTTATGATTGTTCTGGCCTCTGACTAAATAAATGGGATTGGTATCTTAAAGGGACTGACTTTAAATTTATCCAGTGGTTTCTATCAGTTTGGGACAAAGCCTTATATCAGTGCCCGTCCAGTTTTAGTCGGGAAGGCAAAAATGCCCCCTGTGCAGATTCCTGTCACAACTAAATTGGTAACCACAAAGCAGTACAAAATCGCAGGGGGGGCATGAAGGCATTTCACAGACAATTAAAGACTTAGTGGATGCAGAAGTTTTAAAACCCACTACCATGGCTTGCAATAACTCAGTCTGGCCCGTCAAGAAAAGTGATGGGTCATGGAGAATGACTGTGGACTTTAGAGAATCAAGTAAACACAGCCCACCTCCTGCGGCAGCTCTATCAGATATTGTTACTTTAATATCAAAAATCCAGAAACACTCTGGAACCTGGTGTGCAGTAACTGATTTGGCCAATGCTTCCTCTACAGTACCCACTGCTGAGGAGCGTTGGGATCAGTTTGCCTTTATGTGGCAGGGATGACAGTACCTGTTCACCAGATTGCCCCAGGGATGGGTCCACAGCCCAACAGTTTGTCATCGAACAGTGGCTGAGCACTTGGATGAAATAAAACTGACTCCTCATATGCAACTAACTCGTTATATAGATGACATCTTGATCCAGGGGAGCAATGAGGAGGAAGTGCAACAAGTCCTTGAATTAGTTGTGGATCATAGGAAACAGAAAGACTGGGAAATTAACCCTACCAAAATTCAAGGACCATCCCAAATGGTGAAATTTTTGGGAATTCAGTGGCATTGCGGGCATCGGGATATCTTACCCAAAGCCCGATAGAAGATTTTAGATTTTGCAGTGCCACAAAATAAAAAGGAGACACAAAGATTTATGGGATTATTCATCTTTTGGAGACAACGTACTCTGCATCTGAGACAAATCTTAACCCCTTTGCATAAAGTAACCAGGAAAAAAGTAGGAATTTGAATGGGGAAGTGAGCAGCAGGCTGCCTTTGAATTAGCAGAAGAGGCTATTCAAAGGGCTTTAGATTTATGGCCTATGCAAAAGGGAAAAGTTGAGTTAAATGTATCTGTGAGTGGGTCTCATGCTAATGGGAGCCTCTGGCAGAAAGAGGGGAAGAAAAAGGTTCCCCCAGGGCTTTGGGGGAGGAAGTTGCCAGAAGCAGGAAACAACTACCCACGTTTTGAGAAACAGTTATTGGCATGTTATTGGGCACTGATAGAACAATTTACCATAGGACATGAAGTGGTGAAGTGGCTTTTCATCCGGAAATTCCTGTTCTGCAGTGGGTCAACAGTTCTCCGAAAGCCCTTTGAATTGGGCACGCTCAGGAGTCTAGTATTCTAAAGTGGAAGTGGTGTATTCGGGATAGGGCCAAGGTAGGAATCGGGGGGATAGCCACTCTTCATGAGTGAATAGCAGCTGCCCCCGTGAGGGACCAAGAGGTAAGTCCCAACTTCACAGCTGAGAGGGAATCTCCAGGGAAGTGGGTAAAGACTTTAGATCAACTAATGCCACAGGAAAAAGAACGTGCTTGGTTTACGGATGGGTCAGCTAAATATATAGGAGGGAAGTAGCTGACCATCCTCATTCAGAAAAGTTTTTAGAAATGACCAGAGAGGGGAAAAGCAGTCAATATGCTGAATTATATGCAACTTATCTGGCTTTAAAACAAGAAGATCTCGGAGAATGCCATTTATATGCTGATTCTTGGTCAGTAGCTCATGGGTTAGCTACGTGTCTACCGACATGGGTAGGCAGAGACTGGAAAATATACTCCAAAGAGGTCTGGGGAAAGAAACTGTGGAAAGATATTCGGGAACTGGTACAAAGAACTGATGTGACCGTGTTTCATGTTGATGCCCTGTAGCATGTTGACCCTGGCTGGGTGCCAGGTGCCCACTCAGTCACTCTATCACTCCCTTTCCCACTGGGACAGGGGAGTGAATAAAATGGGGAACAACCAGCAGGGTGAGATAAGGCAGTTTTATTACAGTAAATGAAAGAAATAAGCAGAGATCTGCACGCGCAGGAGCTAAAGAGAAAAAAAGTCAGTCTCTACTTCCCATCAGCAGTGATGTTCGGGCACTTCCCGGGAAGCAGGGCTTTGGCATGCGTAACGGTTCCTCCGGAAGGCCAACGTTGAAAACTCACGAATGCCCCGCCTTCCTCCTCTCTCCCTTAGCTTATATATCTGAGCTGACATCGTATGGTATGGAATATCCCTTTGGCTAATTTGGGCCAGCTGGCCTGGTTGTGTCCCCTCCCAGGATCTTGCCCACTCCCATCCCCTCAAGGCGCTAGCCTTGACTACTCAGGGGTGTCAGAGGGACAGCGCTGCTCGGCAGTAGCCAAAACAGTGGTCTGTTATCAACACCCGTCCAGCTACCAATGAAAAGCACAGCACTGTAAGGGCTGTGAACTTTACCTCAGTCAGACCCAATGCATGCCCATCATAACACAGATACTTCAGAGCGACTTTATAACTCTGTTGCAGGCAAGCGAGCAAAGATTTCCCAAGCCAGACTGGAGTTCCCTCCGAAGCAGGATCATGAAGGCTTGGCAAAATGGGCGCACCAAAAATGTGGGCATCTTGGAGAAAAAGCCACTTACAGGTGGGCTCAAGAGCACGGCATTGCCATGTCACTCGATATAATTAGAGCTGTAATTGCTCAATGCCCCGTGTGCCAACAGATGCACAAATGCCCAGTGCCAAACACTGTAAAAGGACAATTGGGGACAATAAAATTGTGAAAAAAGGGGATCCACCTCAAGTCACCACCATTCGTGGAGACAGAGGGTTTGGATCTAGCAGCTTGAATGATGGAATTAAAATACGGGTCCAAGGGCCTAATGGCCCTCCTGAACCGACTGAGGTAATAGCAGTAGGAAAGGACAACACCATTCTGATCACAAGACCTGGGGAAAAAAAAAGGGAATATGTCCCCACAACACAATGTTATTTGCAAGAATAACTAGATGGTACAGGATTTTATCTTGCAGACCCTGCATGCCTGAACCTGCCTGTTTACTGCAACAGCCCCTTCAGAAAAGGATACTATCCACGGCGCCTGGGCTGAGGAACCAACCTTTGTGGAGGACAGAAAGGACTAAAACAATGAGACTACTGTTGGTAATTTTAATTATGTGTTATCATTGCGATCAAATTGCCATCTGGGCAAATAGATTTCTAGCCTTAGGGGAAACAGTGGCAACCACCTTTAATCTCAGCAACTCCTGGGTCTGCAGGAGCCCAGGCAGAGCCAAAGATTGGGCCACGACAGATAGCCCAACCATTATCACCTAAGTGGTGTGTCAGTGAACGAAGCCATGTACACAAAGGAACAGGTTTCTGGACCTCAATCGTTGGTGATTACGCCTTTCCGGGAAAGGCATCTACTGCCGTAACCGGACATAAGGACTTGGAGTTCGAGTGGGAGAAAGTGTTTGCGAAAGGACTTTGGGTTTTGATTGTTGGACCTCTGATTGCCCTCCTTATGATTGTTCCAAATACCAAGGTAGATAGAATCAAACACATGTTAAGCTCACCAGTGGTAGTTGGGTAAGGTGTCCCTACCACAGTTACCAAAGGGATTTCGAAAGCTGTAAAGCTGTGGGGAGGAATCTGTTCTTTGACCACCTATTTTTAAGTTGCCCCCGAGACAATTTCACAAGTAAAACACATGTTGTCCATGATTATCAGTGGAAGTGGCAACATCAGAACGGAACTCGAACCCTTTTCAAGGAGTTCTGGTCCGACTCTAACGAAACAGAGCAGGGGTGTGACTACAGATGGAAACCCCACCCGGGAATTTGGAAATGCAAATATTGTGACTCTTATGGTGAAGCAACTATTTTTGGAGGTCCGTTAGGTGCAGGGAACAAGTTATATTTTGACCCAACAGTTGATGACGAAAAGTGGGAAGGCCCTTTTGCTACCGAAACATGGCCCTTGGAAGGTCATCACTGGATTTGTGGCCAACATGCTTACCGAAGGTGGCCTCCAAACTGGTCAGGAATATGTTATACAGGCTATATCAGGCCCCTGTTCTTTTTGCTGTCACAAAGCCGGGACGGGGCTCAGAGTCAAACTATATGAGGATTTGGTCAGAGAAAAATGGTGTCTTGACACCTCCCTAACTAAGGGAAGCTCCCAAAGATGGGGAGATGATGAATGGCCACCTGAGAGAATGATACAACATTATGGACCGGCTACGTGGAACCCCAGTGAATTGGTATCACGGGCCAGAGAACCTATCTGTAATTTGAAGTGGATAATATGACTGCAAGCCATCTTGGAGACAATAACTAACCAGATGGCTGCCACCCTTGACCTTATGGATGACCAATCCACGCGACGGCAGAATGCGATTTTCCAGCATCGCATGGTTTTAGACTACTGGCAGAAGGAGGAGTTTGCGGGAAATAAAATTAATCCAGCTGTTGCTTACAAATTGATGACAACAGAAAAGCAGGAAAACAGATAACTAGGGAGATGAGAAAATTAGCCCATGTACCAATCCAGACATGGGAATGTTGGGAACCAGATCTATTTTTGTGGCTGCCAGGGAGTCTGTGGCTCAGACGGGCCCTTCTCCTTTCCCTTTGTGCAGCCGCTACCTTTTTGTTTATTCCTTGTTTAATTCCTTGTATTGTGTGATTAACTGAGTTATGCCTCAAGATGGACTAACCATATACGCAACAATTGTTGGGGCAGTCGGACAACTTCTAAGTCCGATGATCAACTGATGTGCTGAGGCCTGAGCAGCAGGCCTCACCAGGGCTGGCCTACAAGTCAGACCCTGGGTATTACGTGACTACCACCATCAGTATTATTAAGCTACAAAGAGATGACAAGGACTCTTAATGCTAGGTGTTTAACGCCAAATGGGCTGCTTTAGAAACTTTCACCTCAACGCGTATAGTTATCTGCACAGGGACAGGAAGAGGGCACAAGCAGAGACCATCGTGGCTTAACAGTGAGCTTTGGCTGTGCCTAAAAGCAAATGAAGCAGCAGCAGCAGAGTGGCTGAGACTCAGAGGCGCGACCATCGCGGTGTCTGGAGCGCTGTCAGGCAGTGCCTGGATCCTGGGTGCGGTTCTGGTCCCCACAAGGGAGGAATCGCAGCCCCTGCCTCAGAGCCAGTCCGAAACCCAACCAAGCGAGACCAGAGGGAGGGGACCCTTCCCATCTCTCTTGGGCATGGCTGCAAAACAGCCGCTGCTTCTTCCTGCGCCTGTGTTTGGGGTCTGCTGACCCCAGAGCCAGCCGGCTTGTGCTCTGTTGTCCGAAGAGTGTTCAGAGCGGGCATGAGAAGTGCTCCGTGCACAGCGGAGAGTCCTGGAAGGCGCTCACAGGAGCCTCCTGCGGGAACAGGGCTCTGCTCTCTGGCTGGGAGCAGCCTGGTTTTGCTGCTGTGACCGCAGGCAGGAGTTGAGGCAGGTGAAGAGGCAGCGGGCAGCTTGTGTTTGTAGGGGCCCGGGGCTGCGCGCCGGAACCGACACGTGGGACCACACTTGGGGGAAGATGAGCGCGAGCCGGAGGGCCTGTTCTGAAAGGACCGGAATTAATTGAGCCTTTCCAGGGTTTCCTAAGTGTGTGTTGCTGTTCCCCAGGAAATGGACAGATTTGGGGAAATCCCTTTGGAGGAGAGGGTCTTGCTTCTCAAGGAAAGTGCTTCCCCAGGTGCCTCCAGTGAAGTGGGTGCAACTGTCTCCCTTGGGCTCCCTGTGCTCCTTCCAGTCCTTGAGGCCCGTTGCACTTGGCAGAGGGGCGTGGGAAGGGAGAAGGCTGTGAAGAGCAGGTTTGGCATCGGCCCGGGCCTGCGGAGACCAACCCAAGCACCTGCAGCAGAGTGTGTTACCCCCCTTTCAGCAGAGGTCTGAGCGAGATCATCTCTGTCCAGCTGAGAGCCCCAAAGCTCTCTTTGAGGGCTGTGAATTAAAAGGCCTTTATGCACGTACTTTTCACATCTTCCCTAGCTGGTGTGTTTCAACTCTTGGCAGGATGCATTTGTCTCTTGCTTGCTGGAAGCTGCCCTGGCCCAGGGCCAGCACAGAGCTGGGGTGTGTGGGCCAGGCAGCAGAGAGAGTCCTGCCCTGTGGACTCGGCAGATCTTGGTGTGTCCCAGGCTGTCTCAGACACTCGGGGCAAGGGATTCCTTCCAACCCGGGGCACTTTGGGTGGGCTGGGGGTGGTCCCAGGGGCAGGTGCCAGTGTGTCCAAGGGCCCGTTGTGACACAGTGCAGAACGGTCACCATGGAATGCAAGAGGACAGGGTGTCCCAGGGCCCTTTGTGACACGTGCTGACATAGGGGCTGGCGGCAACGCGGCCACGCCACAGTGCTCGGTGCACGCAACGGGGCAGGACGGGCGTGAGTGGTGCTGTGAGGAGCCCCCGCACAGCCAGCTCGTTCGCTGCTGACCCGCAGCTGTTCCGAGGCGTTAGTCCTGCATCTGGCCTCGCGGCCGGACTGCGGGACTTGGTGACTCAGAGCTTTTCCAAGGCATCTGTCTTCAAGGTGCTCTCGAAATCAGGCACTGAGATGGCAGGCAGATTGCTGAGCCTTTGCAAAGTGTTTAGGGGTAAAACAAGGAATGGCCCTGCAGCTGCCCAAGCACAGCAGCTCGAAGAGCTGGAGCTGTTCCAGCCGCTGCTGGATGGTGAGTGGAAGAGCTGGGCTTCAGGGCTGGTGCCTGCAGCCAGCTTGGCCCCAGCCCAGCCCCTTGTGGACCTGCCCATGGACAGGATGGAACAGGGTCCAGGGCTGCCCCACAGCAGCCATGCTCCATCCCCTTGGCATCCCGGGGCTGTCCCTGCCTGGGGAGCGCAGGGCTGGGCTGTGTTCTCCGGCCTCTCCCGCAGCCCCTCAGCTCTGGCTGCGCTCGCTCTTTGCCAGATGCAGCCACGGACCAGACACAAGAGCAGGACCCCGCCCGTGGCCGCTTCAGCAGAGCAGCGCAGGTACCTGCAGCCATCCCCACCTGGGCTGGGCCAGCTGTCGCTGCTCAGCCGAGCAGCGCGTTGGAGCGCTCCATGGAACGTCCCTCTCTTCCTGCCCTTCGTTCTCTTGCAGATGTTGCGGAAGGTCCTGTGCATTGGGCGTAGGAACACCACCCCCATAGCAACTGAGGGCACAGCCCAGCCTGACTCCAGGCCAACTGAGCTGCAGGCAAAGGCTGGTGGCAGCACAGCATTAACTGCGTGCACAGGAAACTCTGCCAGGGCAATGGCTGATCACAGGGCGAAGGCTGACGTGGCACTGAGTGAGGGCATGGCCATCGCAAACCACACCACCACAAGGACTCCAGGCATCGCAAAGACTGGCACCATGCCCACTCTGACTGCGATTCATGCTCCCACTCAGCATTTTACCAAGGGTGTTTCTTCTCAGCAGCAGGTAAGCAGCCTGGGGCGAGGGCTGGAGGCCTCCTAGGATCATCCCTCAAGCCACATCCACTGGGCCCCCTCAGCCTCTGAGGCCAGCACAGTGTGGCAGGAAGGGAAGCACTTCTCGGGGGAAGCTGGGGAAGTTGCTCCCTTGTGCGGCACTCCAGGTCTTCCTCATGCCTCCTCCAGGTGCCAGCCATGGTGAGGGACATTCACCAGAGACTCGTGTCCCATGTCACTGTGGATGCCAGGCTGCAAACTGACATTCTGAGGCTGGCTGAAGAACACCCTGCTGATGTGGTCATGACCCTCCTGGGCTGTGCCCCATCGTGTGACAGGTACGGGGCACAACTGCCTTGAGAGCTCAGGGCTCACCAGCCTTTAGGGGTCTGCCCGACAGGCGAGAGCTCCAGGACCCTGGGGCCCCTCTGCGTCCTGAGCCTGCTGCCATGCTCCCTCCCTGCCCCTCCGGGCACCGGGGCTCTGTCACCCGGGCCCACGCAGCTGCACAGGGCATGGTCCTGATGCAGAGCTCTGGTCCCACAGAGCTGCTGAAATGATGTGGAGAGCCATAGGCTTGTCAGAAACAGCAGTGGAGAAGGTGCTTCCAACACTGCTCTGTCTGATGGAGGACAAGCCACTGTTCACCATCAATGAGGCCGTCTTTGCCCTGAGTGTGAGTTTCTGGAACTGGCCTTTACTCGCCCTCCAGGTCGCCTCTCCAGCAGCTCTCCATCCCCTCCCTGCCCTGCATCTCCCTGCCTCAGGCGCTGGGCTGAATCCTGGGCTCGGGGCAGCTGCTCCCCCTGCGTCTCCCCTTGGGCCCTGCCACAGGGACACCTGGGCACTGAGCGCTGTCTCAGGGTGGTTTGTCCTTTGCAGGCAACTGTGGCGCTGTGGGTGATTACCCAGGTACCCAAGTGCCATGATACAATAAAACTTCATTCTGCCGACTTGTTTGTGGCTCTGCTCTCCCAAATTTTCATCACCACAGAGCAGATGCCAGAGGACGTTGAAAACTTCTGGAGAGCATGCCGGGACAAACGCCACCTTCCCACCAAGCCCAACAGGTCCCAGTCGTCCTGTCCTTCCCATGCCCTTGTGTCCAGGGCCAGTGCTCCCAGTGTGACCTGGGCTTTGCTCTGCACACAGGTTTGTAGTGCAGACCCTGAAGGCCCTGCTCTGCCGACTGTGGGATGAGGATAAGGTGGTGGCTTTGGAGCGCAAACGTGTCTGGGACACACTGCTCTGTCCTGACACCCAGCACTATGCAGTGGGTCTGCTGGCCAGGTGAGACGCCCTCCTCCCCGCTGCCCCTGGCATTTGTGCCCTGTGCCCGGCGTGCCCCACACAGTCCCCGTGGTTGTGGGCGAGAGGGTCTTGTCACCGACGGATGGCCGAGCAGACTGGAAAAGGCTGGGAGAGGAGGGTGCCCAGGAGCGGCCGCCTCCCAAAGGGCCCACGTCCCCTGCAGGGTGCTGGGGAAAGACCAGACCTCTGTGAGTCAGTCCTGGGAGAGGTTTGCCCATCCAGCTCAGGGTCTTGGTGCCTTTTTCCCCCTGCCAGGGAGATGCGCAGTGGCTTGCCCCCCTTGTGTACCCCAATCTCAGTTGGCCTGCTTGGGCTGCTCATCAGGGAGGAGCCACGCTGGGATCTGCCCATCCTGGCCTTCTTTGTTGAGGTAAGCCTGATGGCCAGCGCTGCCTCTTGTAGCTGCAGCCGCCTGGGACAGTGCCCGTGCCCGATGCTGCTGCCCGGGCCCAGCCCTGTGCGCTTCTGGGCTCCTGCCACCCGGGTCCCCTGTCACTGCCCTGTGCCTTTCAGGTCCTGGAGTGTCTGGATTTGAGTGAATGTGGTCGCAGGATGCTGCAGATCATGTCAAGACACCTTCAGAGCGAGTGCAGGGAGAGGCGTCGCCTGGCGCTCAGAGGCCTCGTGGTGCTCAGCGACGATGCAGTGATAGTGAGAAGGGAGCAGGGGCTGAAGATGCACTGGCAGCATGGGGCTGGGGAACGCAGCCCCTTGGGCTTGGCTGGGCTTCAGCAGCTGAGGCAGCTGCTCCCGGCTCTCCTCCCTCCCGCTTCAGCTGCCCACGTGTTTCGGGACAGGCCTTTGGCCTCTGGGCCCTGCGGCAGCAGGGTGGGGTTGCAGTGGCAGGGCGGTGTTGGTGCTGCAGCTGTTCATGGCTTCACAGCACAGCCTTGTGTTCCACGCAGGCCGAATACATGTGCAGCCTGTCTCCAAGGCTTGTGGAGCTACTGAGAGATGCAGATGTAGAGGTGGTTGAGATGACCCTCTCTGTGCTCACACATATACTCCAGGATAAAGAGATCCTGGTATCCAGCACCACTGCTCCGAAGCTGGCTGAGGCACTTGTGCCACTCTTTAAGAATGTAAGGCTCTGTGCCCCCAGCCACGGGCACTGGTTGCTGCCCAGAAACTTTGTTCCCTGTGGATTTTGGGCCTTTGCCCAGGTTGGCCTGGAGAAGTTGATGTTGAGGTCTTATCCTCTTCTTTGCTGCCAGGACAACAGCCGTGTGCAGCTGCTCTCTATTCACCTCTTTAGAAAGGTAATGGAGTTAGTAGTGAAAAAGGGAAAGAAGTCCCTGAAGGCAATTGTGAGGCAGAGCCTGTTCTCACTTTTAATCTACTGCCATGATGAGAATCAGCGCGTGGCAGAGGTGAGGATTCGTGGGCTTCTTTTGTCCCCCTGAGAGGGGGCTCGGCTCCTCCCTGGCACCTCGTGGGCTGCAGCTTCCCCCTGGCCTTGGCACAGGGATGCTGGTCCTGTGCCCTGGGCTCTGGTGCCACCTCTGGCTCTCTGCTGCTCTCCAGGCCTCTTGTGAAACACTACTTTGTGCAGCCCACTTCCTGAAGAGGAGGGATCTGAAGGAGCTGCTGAACAAGGAGCAAGCTTTGAAGTTTGATGATTGCCTGTTAAGGACACCCTGGAAGCCCCAGCCACAGCCTGGAGAAGCCCCCTCTCCCCGGTGCTCAGTGGGTGGGGCTGGCAGCTGCGCCTCTGCCCTGTTCTGCATCCTGATGCTCAAAACTGGGCAAGAAAACAAAACTTTATAGTTAAATGGCTATAGAGCAGGTGTTTGTTTATTCTGCACTGGGATTGCTGAGGGGGATCTCTCCGCCACAAAACTCAATCTTCTTTAGGCCTTCAGTTACATTTTAAAAGTCCTTTCAAGCAATGTCACAATTACAACATATCATTAGTATACTCATATTTGTATAGAGCTGCATTGTTGGAGTGAAAGCTCCTCTGGACTCAGGCCTGGAGGGAAGCCAGAGCACAGGGGTTGAATTAATACCTTTGGACAAGCTGAGATACATGAAGCCACACCAAAATGCAATAGAAATACAGATTTTTTAACTTTTAGTAGAAATACATGCTAAGTGCCTTAAACATTAAAAAGCTGTAGCAGTGACCTTAAACACAGTTCTTGCTGCAGCAGTGTTACCTTTTCACAGAATTCTTTACTTTAGACAAAATATAGATAGAATTATACTGTTCACATTTTTTAGATAGGGTGTTCACATAAATAATAAGAGCTGATAGAAACTGTGTACACAAATCTGTGTAATACTTATGTAACACTTGTGTAAGGCTTATGACTGTTAGAATTAGACCAGGATAGGTTAAGAAAAGGAAAACTAGAATCGTGTGTCAATTTTATTGGTCAATTAACAAATATAATCCACACTTCTGTAAGAAAAAATATAGAGTATAGAGCATATAGAGTATAGAGTATATGGAACATATAGAGAACATAGAAGAAGAAGAAGAAGAAGCTGTTTTTGCCTGCTGTTTGCTGTTGCTGCTTGCCTTTATCTTGTAACCTCCTTTGAACTCTGCCTTTGAGAAAACTGTGAGACCGTGAAAAAAAGAACTTAGCAGAACAGCAGCCTCCTCTTCTCTCTTACCCTGGTCTGAGAAAGAAGGGTACCCCGACAAAAGCTCAACACTGCATCATGGTTTTACAAGAGTTTGTTGCTTCCGTGCATGGGTCAGTTCCTTCTGTGGTGGTAGTCAGTCTTCTGGTGGTCTTTTGATGAAGACTTCCATAATCTTCTTCATCTTTGAACTTTTCACTTTATCTTCCTGTCAGAGACTGAAATATTATAATTTAGACTTAAACATTTTCTTGAAGGACTTTTAAAGTATTACAAAATCTGCAGAGAAGACAACACACCCTGAATGGGGCCCTGACTGAGGCCTTACACCTCTCGCTGATGAAGATAAGATAAAGTAACAACTCAGAGCTGGGGACATTCACAAAGCACAGGCTTAACACCTCCAAGATGGAGACCACAGCCCCCGGGCTATCAGCTGCCAGGCTAGCACAGACCCTCCACCAAAAGGTCATCTGGGAAAAGCCTCTGGTCAGAGGCGCAGTGACTGCCCATCCTCCACTGTGCAGAGGAGCCCCGCTGAGGGCTCCTCACCGAGGGGGGTGGGGGGGAAGCTTATCCACAGCAGAAGGGGGTGAGATGGCCCATCAAAGGGGGCCCCTCAAAGGGGTCCCCAGACCCTGCAGCAGACTACCAGAGGTGACGCAACAGAACCTCAGTGTTGCAAGGGACAGTGTCAAGCTACCCCCTGCAAGGGAGACACGTGGGCGTTCCCACCTGGCCCACAGCGTACATTAATCCACGAGATTCTGCACTCTTTGGCGTGTGGTGTGGCGGTGTGTGGTGTGGCGGCGTGTGGCGGCATGTGGCAGTACGGCCACGGCAGTGACAGGAGACCCTCACCACCAGCAGACCAGATGGAGGGGAGCAACGAGACGTCATTGGGACCCTCGGATGGGTGATATGCTTCCACCTAACCCCTGTCACCTCCCCCTGTCCCCCCACTCCCCATGCACACTTCTTTTTTCCATTTCTTTCTTTCTTTCTTTTCTCTTCCCTTCTCTTTGACTCTTTTACTATTAAATAAAATACATCAATTTTTTGGCATCAACATCTAACCTCGTTTGGTTTTAATCTCATTTCTAGGAATATTTTGAACCTTCTAAGTTCTTTCCGGTTTATGCACAGAGACTTAGCTTTCTCTGCTTTTCTGAGTTTAAACCGGATCATAACACTTCAGCGCATGCCCAGTGCTTCTTGCTTTTCAGTCTAACTTGTTTTTAGCTAATTTTGCAGTTTGCAAGTTCCGTTAAAAGTTGCTATCTTGCTCTTGATGGCCCATGTTATCTGTCACGATCAGCTAATATAAGCAGGGGTCGTGATGGTTCGTTTATCGATCTCAAGAGTGTAAAAGGACACAAGGGATTTCAGTTTTAATCAGAACAGTGCACCTTTATTAAGTGCCCACAACACGGTAATGCAATAGAGGAGAGAAAGAGAGAGAGAGATAAAGAAAACAAAGTAAAAGGGTAGAGAGGAAGAAAGAGGGGGGGAAATAGCTACCAATGGATGAGACAAAGTCCTTGTGGCCTTCTGCTAATAGATTCGTCTTCTTTTCGTGGGGAGATCTCGATCTCAGTTATTTCAGAAAGTCCCTTTATAGCCCTTTTTAGAAGTGAGGGGCAACTGGTCAAGAGGTGGGGGAAATCTACAGCCGTTGTTAGGGGGCCCATTGTTTTGGGAAAACAGGTACAGGACAGGTGTACAGGACAGGTCATTCCTTTCCGCTTCAGCACAGTCCTTCCCACTTTGGCAACAAGAACGACGCAGTCCATTGTTACCTGCACTAACTTCCTCAGGAATGTGTACCAGTTCCCAATGGGCACACCTGCAGGCAGCACTTGGTAGACTTCCCACCTCAGCCAGGCCAGGACTCCTGTGTTCAGTCTCTGTCCTTGGCGATGATCATGAGGCAGATGAGGGATATTCAGACCGTCTCTTACAGTTATCTCACCGGCTTTGTTATCTTGCTCTGCTCTCTTGCTTGCTTTACCTGCACATCTTGTTACAATGTTACCTGTGGTTAACTTTTAATTACATACCACTGAGGTTTCAAATCCCCTCTTTCTTTTTACTTTTGTGAATTCTTTCACAAATTATCATGTGTTTGTTCTCCAGAAATGTCTTCCTCTTTCTACTCTGTGTCTCAATTTATATCTCTTCCAATCATCATAAGGCATTTTGGTTCGCTGGCAGCACCACAAAAAGCACTGGCTAAATACGCATGTACACAAAATGATTATTCTTAACAACAAGATTCTTATGAATAATTGCTTAAACCAATTTAGATTAGGGAGCTAAGGTGTGTGTGTCTCCCGTAAGTGAGTTGACCAAGATGTATCATCTTTTGTTACTTCATGGAGTATCTTTGCATGTTGCCAGATTGTATGTATATCTGTTGTTATTTGCCCTGATTGGTCTATATAAGTAAAACAAGTGGTATGTACCAACATGCAGACTCCTCCCATTTGTGCTGTGATCATATCTAATACCATACAGTTTTGAAATACTGCATCTTTTAAAGAATTTATTTCTGCTTGCAACTGTCCAATGGCATCTGCCATTGAGTTTGCAATTATTTCTGTCTCTGCTGAGATGTTCATGATTGCTTTTCCTAATTGTACAATTCTTAAAGTTGGGAATAAAAGTCTGACAAAGCTGTGAAAGCTTGTATTATATCTAGTCAGAGGATTAGAAGGTATACTTCGACTAAATCGGTTTCTCTAAATTCCTCTAATGATTCCTGTAATTAAACCAGTATGATTTGTACCTTGTATAGGTGGGACGAGATACCCCATAGTACACTGACCTGTCTAATTTCCAGGTAGTTGCTTAAGGGCTATTCCATTTCCACACAACCACCAAAAGCCATCTGGCAAATCACAGCTAGTTGTGATGCTCATGTCAGCATTGTTAGTATGCCTTGCAAACAAACAGTCATGCCATTGAGCAAATTGAACTTTAAAATCTGGTGAGGTAGGTGGTGAATTTACATAACAGATTGATTGACGAGTGAAAACTGAAAAAGGGGTTTTCCTAAAGGTGAACCTACTTGTTTGCATCATGTATTACAATTATACAAGGTATATGGGTTTAATCCAGTTCAATTACTAGAGGGTACTCCTAACAATGGTAAGTGTAATTGTTGTACCTCTCCACACAGTTAATAATTTCTTACTCTACTATGATTAGCTATTGCCTCAAGCAAAGCTTAAGGAAAAGCTTTATGCCAAAAGTTACTACAATCTGCCAAAAAGCAACAAAGCATAACAAAGTATTCATGATTTTCAGCTGAGTTTCAGCTTCAGTCTGTCATTCTCAATGGTTGTTACTGTCCAAGGTGCAAGAGGAGACTTCTTCACTCAGGTATAATGAATCCAGGTAGGTTTTTCTCTCACGCAAATTGCAGTGCAGGTTGTCAGGAGGACCTGGAATGGTCTATCCCACTTCTCCTGTAGAGGATCACTTGGAAAACTCTTAACATAGACCCAGTCACCAGGATCAACTGTGTGCAATTTATGATCCGGTTGCTTAGGTTGGTTTTCAAACACAGTGTTATACTTCTGATGCAACTGAGTGTTAATGGCTTTTAAGTATTCATAAATATATTGAATACCAACCTGGGTCAGGTTTTCATCATGAGCGGCATTTAACCCATAAGGCCTACCATACAAGAGTTCAAACGGGCTACTCTTTCCATTTGACCTTGGCTTTACCCTGATTCTGATGAGGGCAATGCCTGGTACCAGTACAAATTTGTCTCCTGACAGATTTTAGCTATTTGTTGTTTAAGCATGTGGTTCATTTTCTTTAGCTTGTGGCCTGTAGGGAGTATGGAGTTGCTACTCAGTTCTCAAGGCTTTGCTGACAACTTGTACAATTTGTGCATAAAAATGGGATCCTCTATCAGAGGATATTTCCCTAGGTACACCAAATCTAGGTATGATTTCATTCAACAGTACTTTTATTACTTCTCTAGCTTTATTCGTCCTACAAGGGAACACTTTTGGCCACTCAGAGAAAGTATCAGTAAGTACCAGCAAATATTGAAAACCCCGCTTTCTTGGGAGTTCGGAAAAGTCTATCTGCCACAAGTCTCCAAGAAAAGCTCTTCTGTTAATAACCCCTTGTTCTAGCCTAACTGTTGTATTTGGATTATTATTCAAACAAGTCACACATTGTGATGTTACTTTAACGGTATCTTGCAAGCCTGGGCTTGCAATTCGTTCCTTTAGGTATTGGTGAACTGGCTCTGCTCCCTAGTGGGTCTTATCATGTTCAGATTTTACATAATGTCTCCTCGACTTTTCTGGTATTATTAGTTGACCTGTTTCTAATTGTCCCTAACTATTTTCTAAATTTTTTTTAAGATTTTCATGAATCCATTTATAATCAGAGGGTTGTTATTTTACAGGCTGTTCAGTTGATACTGCAGTAGGTATTAAAGTTGCCACAATTGGTTCATTTCTTTCAGCAGTGATTTTAGCTTCATACTCTGTAAATTTGTTGCCTGCTTCTGGGAGGGTGTTGCCTTTAGAGTGCCCTTGGCAATGTATAATTGCCACCTGCAATGGGAGTTTAACCGCATCGAGGAGCATGAGGATTTCAGTTGCATATTTGATGATCTTCTTTTGTGCAGTCAGAAGTCTTCTTTCTCTTCATATGGCTTCATATGGTTCACTGTGGGCACGAACAATTCCATAAGCATATTTGGAATCAGTATAAATATTAACTTTCTTTCATTTTGCCAGTTCTAATGCTCGAGTGAGAGCTATCAGCTCAGCCTTTTGTGCTGAGGTTCCTGCTGGTAATGAGTTTGACTCAATTACTTCCAAGACTGTAGTCACAGAGTACCCTACCATTCGCACTCTGTGTCTTGCAAAACTGCTGCCATCAGGGAACCAGTTCATGGCATCTGGGAGCGGCTCCTTCAGATCTGGGTGGCTGGAGTACACAGCTTCAATGGTCTCTAGGCAGTCGTGTACTACAGGTTCAGCTTCAGACTTTCCTTGCAGAAAAGAGGCAGGGTTAACGATATTGGTCACTTGACTTTCAATATCATCAGATTCAGCCAGGACTGTTTGGTATTTTAGGAACTTTAAGGGAGACAGTCAATGGCTTCCTTTCTGTTCTAAAATGGCTGACACCGTGTGTGACACTAAGACAGTCATCTTTTGTTGCTGTGCAAGTGTTGCTGGCAAGTGTGCAAGCACCGAGACCCCAGAGGGAACAAGAGAATCCAAAGCCTGGTGGTCAGGCACTGATGTCTAAGACAACCTCCCTGGTGAGGGCAAGTCCCCATAATCCTTTGTTTCCTTGATTTGCTTGTTGCAAGTTGATTGGCTACTGTTCTCCCCGCCTAGTTTTATGTATAACATCATGAATATTTATCCCCTTAGTTGATTATGTATTAGTTCTGAACAGTTCTGTGTTATTCAATGCCTTATTGGTCGTTCCCTGTTACCCCTCCTATGAGCACTCCTCATTGGTTAATTCCCTGTGGACTCCTCCCTCCTCACTCCTTCCTATTGGTTATCATCTTTATCCCCACCCCCATTCCTTTGAGTATAAAACCCCTGGACCCTCCTGTGTTTTTTGTTCTTCGTCCCTGGACTCTCCACTGTGCTGGCATAAACTCAGACCTGTGGAACCCATATGGAGAACCCCTCTCTCTCTTTTGCCTTTGCCGACGCGCTTGCCATCTAACCTGGGGCTCGCCCCTTAGGGCTGAGGGGCACGTCCTTCTCTGCTGAAAGTCGCCCACCGAGGGCTGTCTGCAGCAACGCCTGCCAACCTCTGGGCTTGTCACAGGCAGCGTCTCAATCTTTTGTCCTAGTGTAAACTTCCGTGCGTCTTCAGTGTTCATGATCGCCCTAAGGCAGGCAGGCCAGCCCTTGCTCACAGTATTGAGCTGTTTAGAAAAATAGGATACTCCCCTTTTGTAAGGACCCAGGTATTGTGGCAGAACCCCTAAGGCAATTCCTTGTCTCTCGTGAGAATAACCAAAATGGTTTACTCACGTCAGGAAGTCCCAAGGCTGGGCCCCTCATGAGCTTGCGCTTTAACTCTTCAAAAGTGTGATTTGTTTCAGGGGTTCACACCACAATATTTTTAGAAACTTTCACTAGCTCATATAAAGGTTTCACCATCAGTCCATAGTTGTATATCCACAACCGGCACCAATGTGTCATTCCAAGAAAAGTGTGGAGCTCTTACAGTTTGTGGCTTAGATGTTTGGCAGACTGCCTCCTTTTCTGCAGTTCCCAGGGATCACTGTCCTCCAGAGACTTCATATCCGAGATAGGTCACCTGATGTCGCTGTACCAGCTGAGCATTCTGTTGAGACACTCGATAACCATTTAGTCCAAGAAAATTCAACAGACTTATTGCTCATACAAGGCACTCTTTAATAGTTTTTGTAGCAATTGGTAGATCATCTACATATTGTAGGAGTGTTCCTTCCCCAGGCGGAGACTACCATTGCTCTAATTCTTTGGCCAATTGATTTCTAAAATTGTGGGACTGTTTTTGAACCACTGAGGTAACACTGTCCTGGTTAGTTTTTTCTGCCTGTACTAGGGTTCTCCCATTCAAAAGCAAATATGTTTTGACTTTCTTCTACAAATGGCAGGCAGAAGATCTTTGAGATCTATCACCGAGAACCAAACGAGATTATCTTAGAGTTTAGCTAGCAAAGTGTAGGGATTTGCAACCACTGGGTGGATACTTTTAGCAATCCCATTGACGGCTCGCAAATCTTGCACTAATCTGTAAGTTCCATTAGGTTTTTTCACTGCTAGTATAGGAGTATTAAATTTGGATTCACATTCTTTCAACAATCCTAGTGTCAAAAATTTGCTAATAATTGGTTGGATCTTTTTTCTGTCCTCTCTCCTCAAGGGATATTGTCTCCTAACCACTGGCCTGGCTCCTGTCTGTAATTCAATCTTAATAGGGTCAGCCAATTTTGATCTCCCAGGAGCATTGGTATTCCATACTCCTGGGTATACCTGATTCATTATTTGCTCTAAATAGTTACTATTGTTCACTGGTCCTGTATCAATTGCCAATCCTAATGCTAAAATCAATTTGCCTTCAGGTACTTTAAATTTCATTTTTCCCTCTCTAAACTCAATTGTTGCCTCCAAATTTTCAAGGAGATCTCTGCCTAGTAGGGATTTAGGCGAATTTGGCAGATAGAGGAATTGATGTATTCTCATCCTTTTCCCCATTTTGTATTCTAACGGTCTTAAGAAAAAGGCATTCTCTGGTTGGCCTGTGGCTCTCATTACCTGGATATGTTTTTCACTTTTAGGCATTAAGGCTTGATTTAAAATCGAAAATGCGGCTTCTGTATCTATTAAGAATTTAACTTCTTTATCATTCCCTAGCTGCATCTTAACCAGGGGGTCCGCTAGGGAAAGATCTGCCGGTCCCCGTGACTCACTGTTATCTATTGCTGCAACAACAGTTTCCAGTATAGTGTTCAGAAAACCTGAGCACTGGCGTTCCTAATGCCTTTCTTCCTTACAGTTAGCACACTGATTTGGCCCTAACCTCCCCTGGGATTGATTTGAGCCGCCTCTACTATTTCCACCTCTACCTCTGCCTCGTCCCTGACCATGTCTTCCTCTTTGATGTTGCTCTAAAGCTGCCACTGTGGCCCCTGCAAGGTTTTTCTTCTCTTGCTTGTCTCGGTTGTTATACACCCTCCAGGCTTCTCTCATTCACGCTTCTACATTTCTATTATCTGGCTCTTTTAATCTCTGTAGTTTTTGTCTGATGTTTGGGCTGGACTGTCCTAGCATCAAGGAGACTAACTGCTGCTTCCCCATTTCTGAAGCAGGATCAATGGTTGTAAACTTTCGTATTGCCGCTTGGAGCCTATCTACAAAGTCGGTAGGAGACTCTTGCTGTCCCAGTTTAAAATCAGACATTAACGCCCAATTTACTCTTTTGGAATGGCATTCTCTGATCCAAATTTGACTAACTCCTGGCATCTGGTTAGTGAGGCATATTCACCTGGATTGTTCGGATCCCACAGAGGATTTGTGGTAGGTAATAGCATGTCCACATTACCCTGTAGGGCTCCACTAGCAATTTGTCCTTGCATGTGCTTTAGCTGTTCTAATCACTAATTCTTTTCCAGTTTCTGTTAATTCTGTCAGCATTAAATTGATATCACCCCCATCTGGGTCCCGGTTCTTGACTATTAGCTCAAATTGTTTTGCCACTTTACTGGGGTCTTCCCTGAAATTTTTAACCTCTTCTGTCCAACTATTTGAATCACTAGTGGAAAAAGGTACTTTTACTCTCATGGCATTTCCCATGGAGCCTACCATTTGTCTCAAAGGAGCAATAACTGGTAAAACATTTTTAGTCTTGCTTTTGGTGTGAGCTGTTACTGGAGCCCCTGAGTTCGTTCTCTCATCTGGGTCATCTGAGACATCTCCTTTCTCACTTTCTAACCTACTACCACTAGGTGATAATTGAGGGGCCCTGGGGACTCTCCTGAGAAGATTAGATTGTAATTCTAAAAGATCAACCTCACTATCTTCTTCTTCTCTATCTCTCAGCTTAAGATATCTCTGACCTATACTACATGCAGAACGACATCTTCTCATTTTTCTTTTACTTCCATCTTTTTCTAGGGCCAAAACTAAGGGATCTTGTGGGGGTAAATTAATACCACACCCTCTCTGCCACTTAGGCTTGTCTGTCAGAGTGAAAAACATATCCAGGTAAATAATTTCATTCCATTTGTCCTCTCTTCTTAAAAACAACATTAATTGCAATAGAGTGTTGTATTGTAAGGTCCCATTTACAGGGCACTTATCTTAATTTTCTAATTTCTACAGTGGCCACCATTGATTACAATATTTAATTAAATCACTTTTCTTTAAATTGCCTCCAGGGATCCTTCTGAAATCCTTCCAATGAGCCAAAACACACCCCAACGTACTCTTTTTGACAATCTCTTTACTGATGGTGCTACCCATTCCTGGTGCTATCCAGATGCCAGCACTTTACAGCGAAAATTGTCACTTGTGTTCCTTTCTTTATTCTTATTCCATGGAAACTGCACTGGTGACAAATTAGGGATCTTAGTTTCGACCGGCACCAGTACTCACGTTACAATGTTGACAAGCAATAAACATGGAAGGATCACATGGTCCACTCCTGCACAAAATCTACGTTGTCCTGATCCACACAACAGACAAGGTAACGGAGTACAATGTGGCATAAGCCGAAAACCTTTTAACAGACACAGAGGCAAGAAATGAAAACTAATTAACAGACACATGGAGAAGAAACACTAGTCTTATACAGAAGGCACAAATTGACACAACGATCAAACCCAGAATTCCAAGACCTAGGTGTTACGATCCGATTATTAAGGCTCTTTAGAAATTCCTCTGCCCGAATTAAGGTGCAAACGAAACCATATGCCAGTGACAATAATACGGGTTTTATTTGATAGTAAATATGACAGAGAGAGGGAGAGAAAGAAAGAAATAGAAAATAGGTGGGGGGGACAGAAAGAAAGTGACTGAAAGAGAATTAGGAAAATATCACCACTCTGTGGATCCCAACGATGTTCCGTTGATCCTCTCCAGCTGGTCTTCTTGGTGGTGATTGTCCCCTGAAAAGCATAGAATCCCATGGGTTTATATACCCTCGAGCCAGGTGGCAATGTCCAGGCATGTCCTGGGGGAGGGGGGAAGTCTCTTACAGCAGACTCTGGATCTGTGTCATCACGTGCAGTCCTGTGGTTCAAAGCCTCTGGGCAGAGCTCTTCAGCGGGTCTTTGATGGATTATCACTCCCCCTCAGCTGCCTCTCACGTGAATGTCCCATGGATGTGCCCTGTGGGGATGGGGGTTCCACAGCTGGGCCAGTTTGTGTAACGGAGGATGGGTGTTCATTGCCTCTCACCAGAGGTTATGCCACACACCCAAAACCTCCTCCTCCCCCCTCGGTTAGGGGGGAAGTCTGTGTAAACCTGGCTTCTGTGAGCTGTGATCTCCCCCCATCCCAAACTCAGCCGGGGACGATTCTCAGCGCAGCTGGTGACCTTGGCCTTTTGTGGATGCATACCTTTCCCTCAGCCTGAGATGACTGATCAATAGATTTCCTTTTATCTAATCAGCAATTTGACTTTCAGTCCAAAGTCCCACTCTTCAGAGAGGTTTCTTTGGTTGTAGCTTCTTTATAATGAGCAAAACTTTATATCAATGTTTGAGGCATGAACTATTTTCAGTCTCTGACAACAGGCCAATACTTAAAGTCATGAGACTTCCTTTTAGGGGACTCTAACCACTAGGGGACTGTGACCCCTTACGTATCAACGTTGGGAATTTCACTCGTGATACAGCGCCCTGTGTGAGTTGTCACACATGTCTTACAGGAGTTACTTAACCAAGACCAGAAACAAAATTCAAAACAATCAACAAATACCTTAAATTTCCTGCAGTTGGTCTTTGTCTACCTGTGTAGAGAGCCAGTGAAGCGCAGAGTCCCTCCAAGAAATTCTTGGGGCGTCCCAAGGGAGTCTGCAGCTCTAGCAGACATTGCAGCCGGGCAGAGAGTTCCTCCTGGAAGGCTCACCAGATTGATGCCTAAAACTGGGCAAGAAAATAAAACTCTTTAGTCAGAGGGCTATAGAGCAGGTATTTGTTTATTCTGCACGGGGAGTGAGGGGGATCTCTCTGCCACAAAACTCACTAAATCTTCTTTAGCCTTAAGTTACATTTTAAAAGTCCATCCACGCAACATCACAATTACAACATATCATTAGAATACTCACATTTGCATAGAGCTGTGTCATGGTTTTACAAGAGTTTGTTGCTTCCGTGCATGGGTCAGTTCCTTCTGTGGTGGTAGTCAGTCTTCTGATGGTCTTTTGATGAAGACTTTCGTAGTCTTCCTCACATTTGAACTTTTCACTCTATCTTCAGCACATGCCTGGTGCTTCTTGTTTTTCAGCCTAACTTGCTTTTAGCTAATTTTGCAGTTTGCAAGTTCCATTAAAACTTGCTACCTTGCTATTGATGGCACATGTTACCTCACTGGCTTTGTTATCTTGCTCTACTCTCTTGCTTGCTTTACCTGCACATGTTACCTCACTGGCTTTGTTATCTTGCTCTACTCTCTTGCTTGCTTTACCTGCACATCTTGTTACAATGTTACCTGTGGTTAACTTTTGATTACATTCCACTTGAGTTTAAACCCAGGGGCGCCAGCCTGCGCCCCACACGCTGCTCCCTTCCCCGGGAGCTCTTCCCCCGGCTCCTCTGGCCCCGCGCCGGGTGGGTGCCCATGGAGCGCCGGCCCAGCTGGGCTGTGGGGCGGGGTAAAACTGCGGCTCCCCCGGCAGCACCCGGCCCTCTGCCCCCTGCAAAGGGGCGGCCGGCCGGGCCTCGGGGCTGTGCGGGCAGGGGAAGCCAGTGCTGGGCGCAGGGAGCGCCCGGCCGAGGGGCTGAGCCCGCGCCAAGCCTTCCCTCCTGGCGCTCTCTGCAGCTGGCAGACGACAGGAGCCGAGCGGCCGAGCACCTGCGCCGGGCCCTGCCGTACCTGTGCAGCCCCCAGACGCCCCTACGAGAGGCGGCCGTCAGGTTCATTGGTGAGCCCCGAGGCCGGGGCCCCTCCCTGCCTCCCCGCCCCGCCGCAGCTCGGCCCCAGCCCGGCTGCTGCCCCGGCTGCAGCGGGAGCCGGGCCCGGGGCCGTGGGTGCTGCCGCCCTGCCGCAGCCGTGCCCTCGGGCGTCAGGATGCGGCAGGGGCCCGGGCTGAGCGCCGCCGGGGAGGAGGGCGTGTGGCCACAGGGCTGGCAGCGCCCGTGTGGGGCAGTTGTGCTGCTTGGGGCCGTGACAGGCTCTGTGTTCGCAGGGATCGCCGGGCGGCACCTGAGGCGGCAGAAGGAAGAGCTCCAGCTCATCTGTGAGGGTGAGCGAGGGCAGCGGGCTGTCAGCGGGGGCTGGCGGGGGGAGCTGCAATCCCTGCCCCGGCTGCGGAGGGCTCTGCTCCCTGTGCGGGCGAGGGGTGGGCCGGGCAGAGCACAGAGAGGTTTCAGGGACATGTGGGGGATCGGTGGCCAGCACCTTCCGGCTGTTCCCGTTGGCTCCTGCTCCCTCCTGGCCATGGCAAGAGTGGGTGGGATTGCCCTGGCGGGAAGGGCTCTTTGGATTCCCGCAATCCGGGCTCTGACCGTGGCTCTGTTCCTCTCTCTTCCAGCCCTTCAAGCGCTGAGGAGAGACGACAGCCCCTCCCTCACAGGCATATTTGTCCAGCTGACATTCGAGAAAAGATCTGCAGAACTGCGTTCATCTGCTTGATCAGAAGACCGAGTGTCCTTAGAAGACCTCCAGATGCCATTGAAGATGGGACCACCTGGAGAGCAGAGGGCACCAGCTGGAGCTCCAGGCTCAGCCGATGCTGGTTGCAGCTGATGCTGGTCACAGCTGAGCCTGTGGGAAGCTCCAGGAGCTCCTGCCATCTTCCTGCCTGTTGACAGCTGCCTCCCTCCAGCTGTCAGACCCTGCGCATCCCCTTTTTCTCCTCCGAGCTCATCCCTTCGCTTTGCCTTCCGTTAATAAACAGTTTGGCTTCTTCACTTTACTTGCGTCTCTGTGGAGCTGAAGCGGCGCAAAACCCGAGCCCTGGGACATGCAGGCTCCTGCTGCCGTTCTCTTCTGCGCTGTGTTTTGTGCAGAGACACAGAGGAACAAGGGCAGGTCAGGCTGGAAAGGTCCCTGTCCTGCAGGTCCAGTTCCACAACATCGTGGAGTTCAAGGTCTTGCTGAGCACGCTGAAGGGGACAAGGACCCTGGGTTTTAGAAGAGCCAGCCGTGAGGGATGCCATGGCAAGCATCCGCAGAGGGCAAAGGAGCTTGGAATGCTGGAAGTTTTCATGAAAAGCTTTCTGAAAGCCCAGCAAAGGCCCATCCCTGCACAGGGACAGGAAGAGGGCACAAGCAGAGACCATCGTGGCTTAACAGTGAGCTTTGGCTGTGCCTAAAAGCAAATGAAGCAGCAGCAGCAGAGTGGCTGAGACTCAGAGGTGCGACCATCGCGGTGTCTGGAGCGCTGTCAGGCAGTGCCTGGATCCTGGGTGCGGTTCTGGTCCCCACAAGGGAGGAATCGCAGCCCCTGCCTCAGAGCCAGTCCGAAACCCAACCAAGCGAGACCAGAGGGAGGGGACCCTTCCCATCTCTCTTGGGCATGGCTGCAAAACAGCCGCTGCTTCTTCCTGCGCCTGTGTTTGGGGTCTGCTGACCCCAGAGCCAGCCGGCTTGTGCTCTGTTGTCCGAAGAGTGTTCAGAGCGGGCATGAGAAGTGCTCCGTGCACAGCGGAGAGTCCTGGAAGGCGCTCACAGGAGCCTCCTGCGGGAACAGGGCTCTGCTCTCTGGCTGGGAGCAGCCTGGTTTTGCTGCTGTGACCGCAGGCAGGAGTTGAGGCAGGTGAAGAGGCAGCGGGCAGCTTGTGTTTGTAGGGGCCCGGGGCTGCGCGCCTGAACCGACACGTGGAAACAGAGTTAGGTTAAGGAATTACATTCTACCAAAGAAGAGATAACTCATTCTGTGGAGTGAAAGAATACATTCTACAACTATAGACAGTACCTGTGCACTATAGTGCTTCCTTACACTACAGATAGTGAAAGCTGCAACATATGGAAGGTCTAATGTAAAATCAAATGTTAACACCTTTTTTTTCTTAAAGGCAATTTAAAGGAGATTAAGATCTACAAATGCATTAGAGAATACATTTTCTATCTCTACCTTTAAGACAACCTTTCCACTGCTGATAGATGATAGGGTTGAAAATATCTTAAGGAGAAAAGCTCTATGCAAACATATTTCCTATTTTTACAGATTAGTGTGTTTTTCCAGTAGCTAGGTAACCAGAACCACTTTCCTTCAGCTTGTTGGCCTTTGGACTCTTTCATTTTAAGTAGAGAAAAAGTAAGAAATAAAAAATTGGGTTAATAGATGTCTGTGCTAAAGAGACATGTGCACAAGTTTGTCTCTTTGAAGGTGGACAAGCTCCTGCAGTTAAGACGCACTGTGTAAAGCCTTCTGAAGCCACTGAAACTTGCTTTGTTCTCTTGTTGGACCTCTTTGGAATTCTGCTTGGGAAAGCCCTCATTGACAGTTTTGAGGCCACAAGTAGATTGAACTGCTTGTTTAGTCATTGAAGTGCAGAGGAAAATGCAACTAGATCCTCAGTTTGACCTTGAAAAATGAAATGCTTTGAAGTGTAGGATTTGCTTCACAGCAGCATTGTAAGAACTGTGTCTGCTGGGCTTTAATTTGGTATTGTCTGAAGTTCTTTTATCTTGCCAGATTTCCAGAGGACATTTACTATCAAATATCTGAGGAAAAGAAACTAATTTACTATTCCAAACACATTGAAAGGCAACAGAACATAATACTGTGGTTTTGCCACTGACATTAGCTGATGAAATAATAATGATCATTTTTAATAAGAACAGAGGAGATTTTTTTCAGCTGCAATGAGAACCAGAGTAATTCCATCATATCTGTCCTTGGATTTCTTAATGGTTTTCAGAGAAAAAGATGCAAGCGATTCCAGAGATTTCTAAACTTTGTGCTAGGCTGGGAAGATGTTCATAGGAAGAGTAGATGGTGAGATTTTAATGGAATATATTGTTTTATGCAATACCTTTTAGTTGTATTTTAATAAAGATATAAAAATGTATTTGAAGGACATCTCTGCATATATTTCATCTCTATTAGCTGCAAAGAAAATGGACCTTCTCCTATTAGTTCTGTGTACTAATTTACCATCTTTAAAGACACCAATAAATACTTACATCATCAATAACATTAGGTACCAACAGAAATATTGCTTTGGAAATAATTTACTGAAAATAAATTCAAATATATAACCATTTTAAAAGGAAGAATTCAGATGTAAATCAATCCATCCTGAAAAAGAAAGAGGACTCAATTTCCATAGAAATCAGATATCAAATTCACTTTACAACTTTTAATGGTGAGTGTTGCTTTTCCCTCTGACATTTTAGGCTAGTCCTTCAGGTTCTGCAAGAGGGACTGATGTATTTTCTGCCCAGTGTTTTCTGCTTGGCAGAGCTTTTATCACAGGGATACAAAGCTTTTCTCCCCAGAAAAGGTTTCCAGATCAATGTTTCCAAGTGATCTGTTCAGAGCCCACAGGTGCCAGAATATTGATTTCCTGCTCAGGACCAGAGAAGAGGCGAATCAGGATAAGGTAGGAAGAGAGGGTTTATTTGATGTAGAGAAGCTCTTCCACAGGGAGTGGGGCAGGGAGTGCAGCTGGGCACACACAGGGGAGCAGCAAGGGCTGCAGACTGCAAGGATATTTGGAGGTGTGTGTCTGGTAAGGCTGAGGATACCAGCTGTCCAAGTGGGGGAGCAGGTCCCTGCCCCTACATCTATACGCAGATCCGTGTGCGGGGTACCGCTCAAACCAGTGCCACGCCACATGCACATGCAGCTATTGCTGGTTGTAAGAGCTGGGACAAGCCCCTGGTGCAGCAGTGAGGGAGGCAGCCTTTCCAAACTACACCCCACAGCGGTTATTTACACTGGGAACCTAATAAGGTTTCAGAGTCTATCTTCATGAAACACAAAGTCAGCCACCATCATTCTTGTCACAGCAGCCTTAGGAACACGGCTCTGCTCTGCCTCTCCTGCCATCCTGCTTCCAGCCCATTCCAACTCACAATATGCTCCAGTGTGTGATGATCTGGTATTTGAGTTTATCGACAATAGGAGACATTGTGGTCTTCCACAATGAGCTTCTGAAGCCTCACAGCTTTTATTTAAAGGATCTTCATTGTTTTCAAATAATTTCAGTGCGTAAGTCTTCTGTTGCCAGACTGAGAGCTAAGTAGTTCATTTTACATAGTTTAAGGAGTTCTCACATTTCCACGTGGTTTGGCTACTGAAGATTGGAATCTGTGCCCTACTTCCTTATCTTATGACACACTCTATAAAACGTACTCTTAGGTTTGCTGATTATTTTCTTTGGCCTATGGAGCAAGCAGTCTGATAAAATGCTGACTTGGACCAAGAAATTTGCAGTGGATGTATGAATTCAAAGAAGCAATTTCTTTCAAACTTCAGGCTGAATGCAAAACTAAATTTCTATCTTAGAATCCTATGCAGTGTGGGTGAAATCAGCGGTGTCCTCATGCATGTGCAGAATGATACAGCCACCAAAAGTGATCCATTTTCCTAGCAGCAGTTGAGCCACGAGCAACAAGTCACAAACAGCAGCAAATAAAACCCCACATATAATCCAGCACTTTTTCCCTGTGAACATGCCCATGGCTGAAGTCTTGGGATGGTCCACTGCAAAGAAATAAACAATGAAATTGCATAAAAGACAGCTTAGCTGTTTGAGAAAACATGGGCCAATTTCAAATGAGTTTTGATAACAACAATGCAACTGCTGTAAAATACACCGCGTGACACTGAACAGCTTGACCTCCGCTTAGTCTTGCTTTCCATAGCTATTGCTCTAATCTTTGGACAAAGGAACATGTAATCTGAATTATTATCTTTAATTACAAAAACAGTAGCAAACCAAAGGATTCACACCTACAGATTTACCTCTGGAATCAGATGAGAAAATGCATAGAGAAATTCTTTATAACTATTAATCAATGCATAGCATACCTCTCATTTTAGGAATTGGCTATTTTTTATTGACTTTGCCTTGAACCAAACCAAAGTTCTGAAGAAGGCTGAAATGGTCAATTAAAATGTTCCATTTTTAGTAGTCCCTTTTTTCTGTTCAGTACTGATCTTTGTAATTCATTTTTCCTGATACTCCAGTGGTTCTCCAGTAGAACTTTCTAAAGATGGCAGATGAATATATCATTCTAATGTAAGTTCTTGTAGAGACACACTCATAAGCGCTAGCAAGTAACAAAACCAAACTGGTAATAAGTTCTTCAGAACCACCTCAGACAACAGAAGTCAGACTGTAAACTGAATTTCTAGCGTCCTTGTTGCTAGAGCATGCAGAAGATCCAGTTCCATATTCATCAATGCTCATACTCACCCCTCAGAGCGTAAGGGTGGGGGAAGGGAATCAGGATGTCAGCCTTTGAGAGCCTGGCACTAGAAGCAGAAAGTTGTCATCCGTGTAGTGGATGGCAAGAGGTAATTTAAATGACAATTACTGTAACACGGCCAACCACGTCGGCGTTTACAAGCCAGGCTTAAGGGCCCTGAGAGCACGGATTTCCCCTTTTCGGAAGCCAAGGTCAGGATGTCGCTGTCCTTCCACAGGAACTTCATCCCTATCGCGTGCCCACCCCAACAGTGCTCCCAGGCAGGCAGGTACTCCTTTCCCTTCCCTTTATGGGAAATGCAGAGGGAGGGGAAGGAGGGAGGGGGTAATTCGAAGCTGGACTGCTTGTTCACATCTCATTAACACTTTTTTTGGCACTGAATGTGGCTACCTAGCAAAGGGGATGGGAATGCTGCCCTATTGTTTGGTAAGGGCCTCATTGCCTTGCAGCTTTCTCTGGCTTTTCTGGCTACAAAAAAGAAAGAGAAAGAAAACAAAAACAGCAAAAGAAAAAAAGGAAATTAAAAAAAAAGGAAGAGTAAAACAAGGAATATTGGAAAAGGGGAAAACCAAAGGCAAATCTGTTTCTCTGCACTCTTTCATTTGTCTGTAGAGCCAGATCTGCTGCAAGTTAGCAGAAGGTGTTGCACAACTCTGTAGCTAATCAACAGAACTGGTATCCTTTTTATTTAATTGCTCATTAAAAAAAGCAAAATGAAATAGTTTGCCTGGTACTTCGTTCCCAGTCCAGCTGTCTTCAAATAAGCATTTTCCAAGGAATCAAAAGATTAAATATATTTTCCTTATAACTGAGCAGACAAGCAACTCATCTAACACTCACTGTTACGCTATTAACCACCACCATTTAATATGTAGGTTTTCCTGTTATCTTTATTACATATTCTTAACAATAACTGCTTTCTAACTGAAAAGCCCCTGTTTCTGACCACCTGGTTTTTTTTCCATTGTAGTATCATACTGGTTTTTCATGGCTATTGTTTTGTGTCTTATTGGACAAACCACCCTGAACCCTGGAAAATGCTATCCCTTCCACTGTCAGGGATCTTGGAGGGAACCTCAGAGCCCCAGTGATGGATGTGAAAGCTCCTGGGAATTGAGCAGGGCTGGGGTGCTTGTGGCCCGCAGGGTGCTGTGCTCCCCCAGCACTGCCTGCCCCAGAGCAGGAACACCATGGGCATGGAGAGCTCAGCCCATATTGCTGCCCTGAGCACTGGGGAAATGTGTGTCTGCCACTGCTGACTGAAAATTAGGGTAATCAACTACAGGGTGCATTTCTGCTCTTCTAATATACGCAGCTAATTACATTGAGCTATAATCACCTAATGCTAATTTCGACATGATACGGTGAATGAAGTTACATAGAATGTTAACACTGGCTTAAGGTACTTGGAAAATCTATTTCCCGGGGAATCAATAAGAAGTAGAAGCATTTACTCGAGCATATATATATATTAAGAAGAGCAAATAATTTTTTTATGCTTTAAGATAGAGATTGGTACAGATTTCACCAATGTCAGCTACATTTGAGTGCCCAAACTGTTGCAGTAGTACCTGTGCCGTTTGTGTGTTTTATAGATCCTATTTATTTTTTGGAAAACCAGAAAAAAATGACTCCCATCGTTACAATCAGGTAGGTTCACTGGAATGCATTGTTCAAGCACATTATTCCTCTAGACATCCTTTCAAAGTAGCAATATAATAGGATATTGACTGTATATGAATTGATGGAAAGAATAAAGGCTAGTTGTGACCAAATAATTGAACTTTTCTGATTCAAGTTTTGATCAATAGTGTATTAATTTAGAACTCTGAGCAGAAACCTTTTACCTTTTTCTCCCTCTCACACTTTCTATTTTTGTTTTATCAGTCTCTTATCTCTCAGCATTTAAAAGGGACCCCATCATGGTTCTGTGCAATGAAATGGAGGCAGTGAAATTGTGAAAGGTTACCAAATTGTAACTTTTATATAAAATGTGTTATTGTGTTGCTGTAAAAAGACTTTTTAGTTCTTGCAAGATACTGAAGAATTGTGAGTGAACTTTAGAGCACTCACCCTCTTATTATCAAACCAACAGCAAACACCATCTTTTCATCTGCTGCCGTCTGCCTTGGCTGACATCTTTCATGTCCCAGCCAAGCTGTAGGATTCTCAGCTCTAGGCACCATCTCAGAAATGCTCAGCTATATATTTTTGGATTATTGGATTCTGGAAAATATAATTTCTGTCTGGTGGTAGCAAACAAAATGGAAGGGATTAGATGAGACAATATTTTACACATAACTATGTACTTAGTTATTACAGGAATTACCAAGAGTATCTATATCTAAGCTATTTTTCGATTGTTTTCATGGAAGGTAGGGAAATCGCAGAGCTGATAAACTTCACTGTGATTTAAGAAATCCTATATTCTGTATGTCATAAATTCCCTGTGTGACTGCATACAAGTCATCATGATTGTCAGTTAAGAAAGCCCTGGAGAACCATGTTTAATCTTAAAAATATGTCCTTGTTTATTCAAAAGGAATAACATGTGCTTAATATGAAATTAGTGCCTTTGTCTTTCTAACCAGGAAGGGGACTCTTTCCTTGCCTATATTAATTATATCACTTCAGTTCAGAAGATCACGTTATCAGCCAATTTCTTTATTTTTTTTCTTGCCACTGGAAATGAGGAACTTTGTGTAATTCCCTGATCTTTCTACTTCAGACTGTAATCTACGTAAAATTCATAATTTGTTATATAATGGAAAAGTCATCTAAATGTGAGGCAGCCTGGTGCCACTGTAATACAAGTAATAAACAGCAATATGTCATAATCTAATGGCTTTTTTCTTCTACAAATAAAGTCAGTGGCAAGGTCTTATATAGAGATTCAAAGAAAAAAAAAGACATTATGGTTCATGTATTTTTATAATTAGTCTCACAATGACCTGCAAACATGGTCTAATTTATGTGGTTACCTGATCAAGGGAAATAGATCTCTCTAAGGACTGTGATCTGCAATTACTGGAGACAAAAGTGCAGTACATTTGCTATGCATGCTTTAACTTGCAGTGAAGAGATTGCTTCAATGCATTTTTGTCCAAACCTCTTAAACATTTTATGTAGAATTAATAACTGTTAGGGAAAGAATGGAGAAGTGGAAAGAATTCTTTCACACAAAATACCCTATAGCACATGAATATTTTTAGTTACTATTACATTCCTGTAAATACAGTTACAGGTGCAGTTCACTTTGAAGTTAATGGATCTCACATCACATAGACAGACTGGGAATGTATTTATGTACAAACATCCATATGTGAAATTATCCTGGTCTGGCAGTTCTTTTTATCTATTTATCTAAAATAGCTTCAGATCTCTAAGTGCAAGAATGAGTCATGGAGAGGGCAGAAGAGATGCTTGACGTATTTTGGTGTTCTGTTTCTGGTCAGAAATACATTTTTAAAGTAAATTTTATGAAACATTATGCCAACCACATGCTGGAAGTGACGTTTTTCCATGAACACAGTGCTCTATCTGTCTCTGATTGGGAGGAGGTGAGAGCAATTAGTGCAGTTTAGATCCAAAGCCAGACAAGATATGCCTTGCCATGTTCCAGAGCTGATGGGAATTCACAAACAGGGAGCTGAGTTCAAGCAGATTTGTTTGGTGTAGCTGAGGAGAGAACAAAACTCATCTGTTGACATGACTTTAGAGCACCGATTCCATATATTCAATTCCCCCTTTAAAAGTAAGACACTGCTCTTTGATTTGAATATAAAATATTGCAGTTGAAGGAACTGAAAGGGGAGCTGGATCTGGTCTTAACAATAAGAAAGTTATTCATCGTGGCTTACACTGCTCGTCAAGGCAGCAGGGGAGGGAGTCAGAGACCATTCTAGGAAACCTCTTTTCCAAAATTGTGTCCATGGTGCAGTTTGTGGTCCTGGGCTCTTTTGACACGTAAAGGCTACAGAGTGATTAACATGGATTTCTAGAGCTCCATTAGATTCCTAGGTATCAGGACACTTTGAATGAAATTTGGATAACTCTCCAACATAAGCATTCAGATGCAGTACTTGGTTAGACGAACTAAATTTTCCTCTGTGGGAAGATTGCTACCATTTTCTTGTGTCATAAGAGAAAATTAATGAGAGGAAGGACCTCTGCAGATCATTATCACCTTCAAGCACAATTTAAAGAGGTCTGTGTGGGTGTTTTTGAAATGTTTTCAAATGCTTTTACTAACTTATAATGGAGTCAACATTCCTGTCTTGGCAATGCTAAAATTAATTCTTGTGTTTCACTCTGCTTTGCACTTTATCCTATTCTGAATGCAACATTAGCCAGGGGTGCCAGTCAGTGCCTTTTTTTCACCCTGATGTGAGGCTGCAGGAGGGAAGGGGCCTGCCAGGAGGGCTCCTGTGAGAAAGGGACTGTGCTCACGTTATTCTCCCGGCCTTCCTGCACTCTTTCTGGGCATCAACATAGAAGTGTGTCGAAATTCGGTCCTTGCTTTTTGCAAGGTATTTTGAGAACCTAACATGGAAAGCACAAGAGAGAAACAGAATATTAATCAAAAAGCTTACTGTTAGCAAAATTTTGCACTACCTGCAAGTTGAAAGCGTGCCCAAAAAGGGTGAAAAGTTTTCGTTTTATCTGTGTGATTTAGTAAATAAGATGCAGTTTGTAGAACCTGATAGTGAGTGATAGTGGGTCTAACTGACACAGAGGTAGTGCTGGGCAGAGATCACTCCAGAAGTTCAGCTGCCACAATAAAGCCTGCATAAAGGTCTTACATTTACTCCACTTCTATTGCTTCTATGGAATACAGATCACTAGGAAAAAAGTGAAAGCAAGTAAGAAACAATGAGGGACTGAACACAAAAACAAGAGGTATAAGACACAGAACATGAGAAAAACACTGTAAAATAATCATTCAATTATATTTTCTTCTTTTCAGTTGATGTAAATCTACTTCTCAAGACGGGAAGGGGGGGGGAACATTTAGATAAAATATAGCACAAGCAGACTTTTTATGTGAGGTCTGCCAGCAGAAAATCAAAAGTCATCTGAATAAAATAGGTCCTCAAAACTAGCCTAAAACCCCAACAAAACAGTAATGTGTTAAACTGACTTCAAACCTCCCCTCACAAACCCCCAACTTACCAGTGAGAAAAGCAGATACTAGACTTTCACTGGGGAGAGGAAGTTAAGTGCTTTTTCCATTTTGGTGGGTTTTTTTCCCTGCTGTGACGCATACAATGCCAAAAGGAAGATGACTTACAAACAAGCACATTCTGATCTAAAACCAGTGCTCTACTCTAACACTTTGAATCTGGCTCCTGGGAGGCCGTGAGGAATTTACTGAAAAAAAAAGGGGATCAAAAATTTTTGTATTTCAAATATTACAAAGCTGTGACCTAGCAAAACCTAAATCCTGCCATTTTAGTCATTCCTCATCTCTTAATCCTCAGGTTGGTCTCAGCTCTTAGCTCATTATGTCAAATAGATTGGGAAAAGTTTATTTGCCTTGCTCATACAAGGAGTGGAATTTTAGGCTGAATACACACAGAACAGCTATGAAACAGAGCTAGAATGATCCTTGGGTAGACAAAAACTAGGAAAAATTCCAAGATACTTGCTCATGAATATTGTCCACAGTCCTCAAATCTGTGAAATGAAGTAGATAGACTGCTTTGAATAGTTATTTTTCACCTTCAAACATGATCTGAGAAATGGAATTATTTTTAATTCCTCCATTTTCTTTAAATAATTGCAGTTGTAGACCAGACATGAATATGGTAGTGGTATGAAATAAAATCTGAAATTCGAAATAGATTATATATTCCAAGTGGAGAACACAGCAACTGATTTATTCAAAATGCAACCTATCATTAGAAGTCAAGGACTCTCAGAAATATAAGGCTTATGAATTAAAATGTCATTTTTTTCCTTTAAAAGTAGAAATTAGCCATCTTTCTTTTTCTATACATGGTCTGGCTTAATTTGTACAAGCCTTATATTAAATAATACACCTTAATGAAGATAGCTTCTTGCTAGGAGTGTTAACTCATTTTGCCATTGCCCTAGGCAACACTGGCTCTGCCTCCACTGTTAAAAAAGGCTCTATTTTCTAAGGGAAGGAACTGGTATATTTTATTTTACCTGCAACGCTTCTATACATAGAGAACAATTTTTAGAGTGGTCTATGTTTAAATATGTGTTTATCACATTTACAAAGGGGAAGACTGGGCCCATGATGGCTGTACTTATGCAAGGCTTTAAGAGATCCAGGGTTAGTTTGATGACTTCTGCTTTATTTATGTAATTATCCTAAAAAATGATTGGCACTCGAAGTGGTGCACGGGTAGGATTTAGGTGTTGAAATCCAGAATGACAATCCTCAAAACCTTGGCTTATTCTCTGGAGGATCTTCATGTCATAGTCTCAGAAGAAATATTGTACAAAGGCTGCTTTCAGGTGCTTTTCACTCATCTCTAGAACTTGTGTCAAGCGATGAATATACAGAAATAAGTCCTAGAATCCAACATGCTTTTTGAAGGACTTCCACCAGGACCTCTAGTAGCATTTTAAAAACTATCAGGTCAGGAGACAACTAGCTATTATTTGGAATTTGGTTACACTACCAAGTATTTTTTACCCTCTACTAACATAACTACTGCTTTTCATAAATTAGCATTGTACAGTAAATCTTTCTTTAATTAGTTATTTGCATAGATTTTTACTATATCTGATTCACTTTTATAAAGTGTTGTGTTTTGTCACAGTGACCGCCGCTGTCCCCTGCCCAGGCTAGCTCCAGAGGCATGCGGCAGGATGGGGAGCAGCCAGGGGCACAGAGCTTCGAAGCTGCTCCTCTGAAGCCTCTGCTCCACCCTGGGGCGCGAAGGCTCCAGGCACTGCAGCAGTCAGCAGCCCTTGAGGAAGGGAGAGATAAAAAGTAGCAGGCAGGCTTGCCACTGGACGTAACCCAAGATTTATTGACGGAGATCCGTGGGATCCGCAGTGAACAAGCAACACCTGCAGGATGACCACACCTTATAAAGAGGGGTTGAACAGGGGCAGTAACTCGATCAGGGACCAATCGGAGGATTAGGAGGGAGGGGCGCCAGAGGGGAGGACCTACACCTGGTCCAATGGTCTTGGTGCATGGAGGGAGAGGGGTCACATGCCCCAATGGGGCATCAAGGTTTAGGGGATTTCCAAAGGGGGAGGGTTCCAAGGGGGCAGGGTCTCAGGGCATTGACAGGAACCATATAAGGGCAATTAGGGAGGGCTTGGGTGACGGGCACAGAATAATCCAGAACTCTGCAAGGGCTTTGGGGGATTGGCAGGGAAGGAGCCAGGACAAAGGGAGGGGATAACCACATTGGGAGCGGCTTGAATCTGGAGCAAACTAACTGGGAATCAAAGTGGGGAGATAGGGATGAACCATTGGGGTACAAAGAACATACAAAAATACAATAAAACATTGCACCACCACAGTGTTTGTTTTTCCTTGTTGATGCATTAACATTATTAAGAGATTGTCAATGCATTTCAGTTTTGTGCATCAGAAATGTTATTTTTTTAAAATTACCTCATAAATGTTCAGCATCTGTTTAGCATTCAAATGCTAAACACTCAGGAGGCTGGATTTGCTTTCCCAAGTACATTATTATGAGACATAATAAATCATAATTAGAATTTTAGTCTAATATATTATTAAAGCAGTGCTGCTTAACTGTTCTGGCAAATGCCATTGCTGCTGTCTTAGGTCTTCAATGGGCACTATCTCAATTTAATGGGCTCCTCATAAACCAGTTAGGAATTTAAAATTTATTTTTCTTCTACATTTCCTAAGTAATTTTAAGCTTCTGGTACTGTTAAACCAAAGCCTTTTTCCCTCCCAAAAAGACATCTGAAGCTTCAGTTGAACCAGACTAATTTTTGTAAAAATTAATCACCAGTTAATTGAATTTTCAGAAAACATATTCTTGAAGAAGAAAAAGGAAATCCAAAATTATCAGGAAATGTTAGCATTTCAATGTGTATCTAAATAAAGGTTTTGGAAGCTGGGGGTTGTATCATCAGGATTTACAGTGGACTAGGGTAAAAAGTTACAAAACTTTGTGTCACGAGGAGGCATTTTCTAGGAAGAAGAGCTTCCCAGTGATGAATACAAGGCCCATGGGCAGAGACTACAATTCAGTCAGAGTCCCTTCCCTGGCAGCAAAAAGCAGTCTAAATTTTCTCTCCCTGCAGCTCAGCCTGTTCTGTTGACAAAAGCCCTGGAAAGCTCTGCGAGCACCACAAGGGAGGTGCAAAGCCCCTGTACCTGCACCTCTGCAAGGGGATGGCCAGCTGGGGACTGTGTCTGCTCTGGAGCCTGGCTGCACCATGTCTTCTCTTTATTTCCCAAAGACAAAAAGGCTGCAGACATGTGGCACTTCCAAAGAAACCTGTATGGCCCTAGGGTGTTGTTTTCTTTGCTTGGTTTTCAGTGAGACAGGGAATCCTAATTCAGTTAGGCTATTTCAAACACCCTACCGATGTAGTTTGTTTGCCAGAGATTTTTGGTAATAGAGAGTGATTTATACTGAACCAGACACCCATTTTCTCTTGGCTGCTATTCAGAAGCATAATTGTTTATACAAAATATTTTTTTTCATTTTTTTTCCTGTGAATTTTAAAGATTCCCTTCACCATATGTAGAGACAAGGAAAGCAAATAATGCTGACAGCTACTGGTCTATAGAGGTTAATCTCTTTTAAATGAAATGTAAGGCCAGACCTTTCTTGTTAACTAAAATATTATTCCCACAGGTTTGCCTATTTTCAGTCTTAAATATCAGGTTTTCACTTGATTGCTTGAGAATATGTATGCTGGAAACACCTATTCAGAAGAAATGTTCTGCAGACCTCCTGCATGCCCTGATCTGCGGTAGTACACCTCATCCATTTAGAGCTGATAATGCCTCAAGCAAATTCCTGTGAAAGATTTTATACTGCAAGGTCCAAAGAGGTTTTTTACACTTGTTAGGATTATCTACTATGGCTTTTGTTTAATGCTCTTACCAGTTTCATGTTCCTAAATAATCCTAAAAGCCATGTTGGGATTCCTTTGCTTATTTAGTTGTACATAAAGTTTTGAGGAACTAAGCTTAGATTTTTATAGGGAGATCATTATATACCCTGCATTTTGTTCCTCTTTTTCAGATCCCAAATGTTTCCAGATTAAGTTAAGATACTATGAATCAAACCAATTTAAATAGTGATCATATGTAAAATAAAAGAAAATTGGGCTGTATGAAGTAGATGAACTAATGTTATTACACTTAGTGGGTATGCATGCACTCTAACTCTAGGGAAACAACCAAAATGCAATGCAAAAGAGGCTATTTCCAGTCTAAATTTCTTATGCTTTCACCTAAATACATTCTCACACAGCATGCACTACCCTACTTCAAATTCTTTCCACTGTGTTTGCTCATTTTTTATTCACCCTTTTTAATACAGAAAATTTGTCAAAGCTACAAGAAGGAATCTGCACAGCCTCCCCAAGCATGCAGGACTGAATGAGCTGGGAGGGACAAGTCTGTTTTACTTGTTCATTGAGAACTTTCAGTACAGAGTCACACAGAGAACCCAAAAGAGAACCCCTATAAAGGCATTATCACAAGTCCAGAACAGAACAGAGCCAGGAGGGAGTTGTGGGCAGTGCCTGGGTGCCCAGGAGCTGATTTCAGGGCTATCCAGGGCTGTGAACTTACAAACACCTTCTGTACAGGAGCCTAGGACACCTCACCAGGACAAAAAATAACTAAATAACCAAAAGACACGGAGCATCAGAAGGTATCCAGCACCTCAGAGGTGTAGGTCTTACACTTCATCTGCACTTACTCTCTTTTAATACTTAGGTTTTGCATGTATATTTAATACTGGCATTTTAACCTGTTCTGGTAATTATATTTCATTATGAATAGTACGCCTTTGATTGATAGATAGAGCTGAGACTACTAATTAGGGTTTTGACCCCACTTCCTTTAAAGTGAATGACAAAAATCCCATTGACTTCAAATAGCAGAGGATAAAGCTCTAAAGAAGAAGTTTTTCTTGTATTCATATCAAATAAATTGCTAATACCTAGACACTGCTGAAAGATGAGGAGTAATTGTGGGGAGACACTGGGAGTCAAAGATGCCTTACCTTTTGCTACATAGGCTTCAACTTCAGATTTTTTTGGTATTGTAAACTGAAAAGATGCTGTGGTGGGTTGACCCTGGCTGGATGCCAGGTGCCCACCAAAGCCACTCTATACCTCCTCTCCTCATCTGGACAGGGGAGAGAAAATACAACCAAAGACTGGTGGGCTGGGATAAGGGCAGGGAGAAATCACTCAGCAACTCCTGCCATGGGCAACACAGACTAAACTTCAGGACAGTGGTTTCTCTCCCACATTCTCACTGCTCTCTCCCCTGGCTGCAGCTGATTGGAGTTTTCCCCTTGTTATCCCAGAGGGGCTCTCACCCTCACTGATGGGCTCAGCCTGGGCTGGAGGTGGATCCACCCTTGAGCCACCTGGTACGGGCTCCATCAGACACGGGGAAGCTTTTGGCAGCTTCTCACAGAAGCCAGCCCTGTGGTGCCCCCTCTACCAAAACTTTGCCACACAAACCCCTTACAGACAAGTATTTTCACAATGCACAGGCTTGCCATTTGAAATGAGATCTGTGTCAAATGAAATGAAACAATTTTACAGAGGCATGTTCATTTTCTATTACTATGCATTCCAAAGTATCATGGGACCTTTGCTACTGGCTTCAGCACGTCCCTGAACTAATTCCAGAAAACTGACAGATTTATGGAAAGTAGATTTCAGTATGTTGTTCCCTCTCCCCTTATTTCATAGAACAACAATATTGTATTTATAACGTCTTGCTTTCTGTGTGCACATATTTCCTTTTGCAGAGAGGAAAAAGTCTATAAACAATGGCCCTACTGGGATGTAGATAAGGAATCGTCCTCCATCAGTGGGACAATTAATTATTCCATGTCAGAAATGAGAAAAGAAAAGATGCAGGACTGACGCATACAGTGCACTTCCCATCAGCACAAAACTGGTGGGGGGCTGTTCAATGGGACTGGTGTGGAAAATACTTTAATTGGTATCCTAAGCATGGAAAAATTTGAGTCTGGTGTTGCAAAGATGTATTTTTCCCACAGCAAAGATGGTACCCCGCTCCTAGTCCTGTTTTGGCCCATGTCACCATTCATTTTTCCCTCAGTTTTGTGGGTGTGCTTTTTTGTGGTGTTGTTACAGCACAGTCACTCAGAAGCAGGAACAAACAGAGCTTCTGAGATACCGGAGGAGACAGAGAATATTTAAAGCAGATTTATTCATAGAGACGTACTTTAAAGTTCAGAGAGAAGAACCATTTATGTGTAAATCATTGACTCATGTAGTTTGCATATATAACTTGAATTAAGTATAATGAATCATGAATGCTGAAGTGCGAGTCCCCTCACACTCAGAGTAACAACTCTTATCATTCCAGCCCTAGAATTAATATGGCATCAGTTTTTCTGCAAGAGATGTTCTATAAAATATCAGAAATCTTTTTAAATAACACTGATGTGGGCAAAGTGTTTGTTTATCTGTTTTTTACCATGGCATTTTAGAGACCGCAGCATTTTAGAGAGTTACTGGACCAGAGCTGGGCTCATGCAGCTGCAGCTGGCAGATGTCAGGTACCTAGTGGAGTTCTTCTCTCATTGGGTTTTGGGCCCCTGATAAATCGTGCTTGAAATTAGCCCTGGTGGGAGGCACACCTTCAAGAGGATAGATAGCTAAGCTGCACGAGCAAGCTGATAATCCCTTTTCCATGCTGTGGACTTACCATGGTGGCTTAGAAAGTTCCTATTTTGTACTCCTGTATACCTCCACCATTTTCCTGTCCCTGGGATGCTCTCTGGCACTGATGTGACCCAGGCCTTGTATAGGGGAGGTCGTGCTCTTTGAGAGGAGTGTCTACTTCTGCTACAGCCTAAATTTCTCTTCTGCAAACAGGCACAGAACCAGCCACAGAGGGCAGGGAGTCATTACCTCTTACCGTGTGGAAATGATTAAAGAAATAATCATGATCTGCACTGTCCAAGTTATGGCCCTTCACTTCCCAGATGAGTTAAATTAGTGCAATCGCAGCCTGATTAAACCACATCTCTTGCATCTTAATTTCCTTCTGGTGTATCTGGTTCAATCAGGCTCCTTCCAATAGATTCACATTTCCATTTAGAGTATCACACCAGCCTTGCAGATCAAAGTGGACATTTATCAGAGTCCTTTTCAATGAATAGTTATATTATAATGGAGCTCTCAAAAACTAATTTAGGATACAGCAGCCTACATAGATCTTGTTTTCATAGCAAGTTCCTTTTAAATAAATGTCTGATAATGCTAAGAAAATGAAAAATGAATTTGCATAAGATGGGGGTTTTTTAAGCCTGCTAAATATATGCAGAAATATATTTATCTGATGGGATATATGAGGGAATTGGACAAACAAAAAGGTCTCTTCTATCTATAAAGATATGTGGTGGTAACCAATTTATGAGAAATTATATATAGTGCTATGCACTTACTGATGGAAACTTAAGAACATAAGTCAATGATAAAATCGCAATTAAAATCTCCTTAGATTATTTTTCAGAGAAATGTAATTGCATTGTTAAGTAGGTTTTAATTTCCACGCTACTTAGGCATATAGCAAAAAAAAAAAAAAAGAAGTTAATGAAAACATATATACAAAGATGTAGAATTACCCTAGGAGGGTGTAGAAATGCTTTGCTAGGGCCCTGACTGTTGAGCATTTTTTACCAAAAAAATGGTCACAAAAGATTGATTTGGGAGATTATTTGTTAGTTTGTGAGAGATATGTAGCACAAATATCTTAGGTGTTTAACAGTATGAATTAAACCAAGAAGACACATAGCAGCAGCCAAGATTCAACTTTTGTTTCATTAGTTTGCTCCTCTAATAGGATGGGGGTAGACCAGAACTTTGCATGAAGTATGAGTCTACTGTAAAATCTTGGTAAATATAAATCTCCTACAGCAAGAATATCACAATGCTACTGTGATTATCTTAGTTCTGAAACAAGCAGAAAAGGATGCTCCAGGGTAACAGGAGAGTATAATTAAGTTGCACAGTTTTAACATATTAATTACAAGGTAATCATAATGATTTACCTATACCATAGCTGGAGGCTTACAGAGATGTTAGAAAACGCATTGTTGTTATTTTTACTACTATCAAAAAATTCTGAAATATTCTGTGTCTCCTTTTGAAGGGTTCTGAGTTTTCTATTACATTCCTATTTCCTATTTCAAAATCAGGATAGGATTGCACAAATAAAAATACATTGCTAACAACTAACAATCAGTTAGAAACAGTCAACAGAGAAATGTGTTTCTAACTTTAAAACGTGTTTTTGCCATTATTGTATTACTACTACCTTCTCTGAATTCCAGCTGATCTTTTCTGTTCCCTTCTAACTGGGAAGAAAATTGTTAAAGAACAGAAACTGGGCAGCTAAAATTAAATGTTTAGTGTTAGAGGTCGAGTTTGTTATATGCCATCAGTGTATGCTGCTCACATGGTGAGGATGGCTTTGTTATTTATGTACCTCAAATGTAAAGCTCTCACTTTCCAGACAGTCATATAATGGGTCTTGTCCAATTTGCAGCTTCACCCCATTTTAGGGATTTCTAAGTTAAAAAGTTGAATGGTTCTTAATAATATCCATAGTGCTGATTTCTTTTTTTGTGCGTGTCAAGGTCTGATCTCATGCTATTCTAATATTTTTATTGACTCTAATGAAGGAAATAAATGTTTTGCACTTTTTGCCTTAATTTGTTAAGATTAAAGATCACACAGCTTTTTACCATGAGGCTGAAATTCAGTTTCATTTCTAATAAATAAGTTGAAGAAATTCAAGACCATCTCCATGATCCAGACAATCCTTTAAATAGAAACATCATACACAACAATTTAAAAAATTCTACCAAATTCAGCAGAAGAAATCAGAATCTCCACAGTCCAGTCAGGTCATGCAGCTAAAGTGAGCCACTTGACAGGCTGTTTATCCCATCGTATTCTTGACTTGTGTCTGACCAGCAAGGCTCAGGGACACCCAGAATTTATTAGAAACAGAGGTCATTCCCAAAAGTATATGACATGCTATTTTCAGGCCACTTGTGTTGGAATAGAGAAAGTTTTTGTCAGGTGAGTTAGGGATTTAAAAGCCAGCTAATATGTCAGAGAGGATCTGTGAGGTTTGTCTCCACTGACGAATTATTACAAGGGTAGAAGCATTTGCTGGGTGTTAGGGCCAGGTAGTGAACATTGCTGAGATCATCTGAAGATACTCTTTGCCTTTGGCAGCAGTTCACACCTTGCTTCTCACCTAATATCACATTTTAAAGTAAGTAGACCCAGCAAGAGTCTTACAATAAATTGTTTATCATGGTCAAAACAGCCTCTGGTGCAGTATCCAAGACACATAAGTAAATAACTCTACAACACAACCACAGGTTTTAAAGGGTAACAACACTTGATGACAACCAACTGTGCCATATTTGACAAGGACTGCCTCAGGTCAGGCTCTTTGCCTATGAGATGTATAGTATTGAATAATTTGGCTAATTAAACTCATGCCCTTATAGTCAAGTTCTCAATAATTAAGTAATTCTGTCCTGAACTAATTGACTTTCCATTGGGCTGTTCTTCAGGTGAGAACAGTTTTCAGAATAAAATTGGAGCACACATCTTTTATGAATTCCAGTGATTTTCTTTTAAGAGAAGGAACTAATGGTGGTTGAGTTATTTTTTGTTTGCCAGTAGTTATATCCATGAGGTAAACTTTGCTGAAGTATTAGTGCTGGATACCATAGCATATTGCATGCTTCATTTTTTTTCATAAGTGACCTTATAAAGCATGTGTTTCTGGGATGCTGAAAAAAAATCAATTGCTTGCCTAGCAGAAATTTGAAGATTTGACTCACAGATACATTCTTGATACACCAGGGAATGTTGAGAATTACACTAGACATTAAGAACAAGATGGTGAAGGTATGTTGAAGCACTAACCCGTACAAAATAATTTTTAATCACATATATTTACGTTTTGTCAACATCAATTTCCCCTGACCTTTGTCTCTCACATACACCTAAGTTAATAATTTAATGTTTACTGATATTAGTATTGATGGCATCACTGCTTCTGCAATCAGGGGATAAACCAAGGTCTTCCAAAGTGATTGGTAAAGTATATTTTGTGACTTCAAGATGATTTAAGGAGATCTGTCCATCAGATGGTAAATGTTTAACTCTGGCTGTATAAAGATTACTAAATTAAGCATCCAAAGAAGTACTCATAAGTATTACTCCTTTTTAGAAAAATCGTGACCCCCATGTGACTGCAGGGTAGATGTCACTGCTGACAATGTGCTATGAATGTGAAGTTCCTCTTGAGAAGTCCACAAGGTGAGAAGCAGTGACACTTAATTTTACAGGGCAGTTTTGCTGTGTACGTATTCATGCACAATACTGAATAGATAATGACACACTCTGCATCTGATCAGCCATGATACAAAAGCCAGAGGGAAAATTGTGTAGCTATAAGGATGAAGTTCCCAAGTGTTTTAGTTTTGCAGCATTAGTGGTATTGCTGCAGATTCAAAAGGGATTATTCTTGAGTTATCGCAAATGCATCAACAGCATTAGAGTTGAGGGTCCAACACAAACCAAAGCAGTAATTGTACATTCCTGTAATATTTACACAAACATAAACCCATAAGCTTCATCCTAAATTCGGTTTTAATTATAAACTATTCAATAACTAACTGGTATTTCTACATGTATCCAAGCTCACATACACTAAAGGCTATAAATTTACCATTCCCTAAGAGCAGTGTCCCACCCTGTAAGAACATCTGAGCTGTGCAAGAAAAAAGAACTTCTGTTTTCAAACCTTAGGAGCTGGCATAAAACACTAAATTAATATTCAGATGCTATATTTATTATACATGACAAGAGATAATAAGGTGTTATTAATACATAATAAGTATCATACATAAGGAATGTAATGAAGATGCAGTCTCTGACTTTAAACCAATTATATCATTTCACTGTTTTATGTTGTGAAATTTGCCCAGATTTTCTAAAGAGTTCAAAAGGAATAGAATCAATACTTCTTGAATATTTTGTTTTGTAGATCTGATGAAAATGTTGCCGATCTTTCCTGTGAGTCTCAGTAGTATTTTCTAACTGAACTCAGAGAGAGATACATGAATATACTGCAAGCCCATCTTTGCCTTTAACAGAAGGATGTTTTTGCCAAAAAAGAAAATTGCATGTGGGACTGTACCCGCAGCCCAGAAGGTCTGAAAGCCAAAAGGTGAATTCAGAGCTACACACAGTGTCTTATGGAAGCCTTATTATATGTGCGTGAGAATGGCAGTATTGTGGATGAGAGAGAATACTCTGTTTCCTCACTTCTTGTTCCTTGAGTAGATTTTTCAGTATTTCTTTTCATTAACCTTTAATTAAGATTTTAAGACCCTGTAGCTCATTGGAGCAGCTCCAGGTTCCAGTAGTAGGTAAATATTAATATTATTCATCACTGTCATTCAAACCTAATATTCTTTCCTACCTCTGTTGGTGTTCATATCAAAAAAGCATCCAATTGAAAGTGTTATATTGAACTAACAAACGAGTTTGCCTGTGGTAGTTCACGCTAAATATTGAGAGGAGGATTTATCAAACCTGCTATATTGAAAAGTTGTTGGAAAGGAAGATGCTGCTTGAAATAAGACCAAGAACGAAAATGTGTGTTGGGCTATAGTTGCTGTTAATAATTATTTTTATGAGTGTACAGCAGTACATCACACATTTATAAACACAGTCATAATGCCCCGACAGCCATGAGGAGCAACAATGTCTCAGATTGTGAGGGAACTTTATCTTGAAAGATCCCAAATGTGCAATGGATGGAGCAGACTGCAGAACAGACTCTTGGAAAAGAATGTGTCCCCTTGTTAGCTTGCACGAAAGGAGTGTTTAGAGACGAGGACCTCCGCCTAGCCAAGAGATGCAGAGTTAATCCAGAAACGATTAACTGGGTGTGTGCCTCAGGGCACACAGATGATTTAAAGTTCTAAGAGGAATTTTTGAGCAGTGTCACTATAATTTTTTGACCAACACAATAATGTTTGTACATGTATTGACTTCCTTGGATTTCTCTCTCACATGTAGAGGAAAGACAAAGCATTCCCAAACAGTTCCCAGTGCCATAAACGTTCCCTAACATCTGGACAGAGCAGCACAAATTGTCTACGAGAAGAAAGAAGGAAATGTAAGAAGCAACCATGATATCATTTACTGGTCTTGATTTAACGAATTTAAACCTGATCCATCCTCTCTGTCATACATGAACACAATTTTCTGGTTGTGGCATTTTGTGCATTGGCAGCATCTGTTGGAGCTCCAAAAAGAGTAACAGCCTTATTTCAGTTTATACATATAACTTGAGATGAAAGCAGCTGAAAATACACCACATGCTACAATGCCTTTCTTTCTTTCTTTCTTTGGGGAGGGGAGGAGACATTTTCTTTCAGCCACGGGCTACACTAGCTCTCCTAGAATAGTCTGGCACTGGTGGGAAGTGAGAGGAGGAAAATGATAGAGAACATTGCAAAACAGAGAAAGCCAGGGAATTTTCTGTCACTGAACCAAACTTCTCTGCCTCCTTCTGTACCTACTGCCTAAGATTCTGAGGAAAAAAATTATAAATAAAAACCTGTGCTAAGCAAAGTAATCTTCAACTGATGCTGAAAATGTCTGAGATGCTGCAAAGCTACAGAAAAAGAAACATGGTAATTTAAAACAAGCCATACAAGGAGTATGGAGTGATTCAGAAGTCTCTTGTAAATCAAAGGTCTCACTCTTCTGAGTAGATGATTTTCATTAACTTTTTTCCTACATGCTTTTAAAATGAATGAGTCAGCCTATTAAGATCAAACAAGGAAAAGGAGGTACTGTATGTTTAACTTTCTCTGCTATCTATGCATTTATTAATCCTGTGCAGAAAATAAAATCTTCACATAACCTGAGCCACACACCGTTAGACAACACTATGTTTTGAATTACTACACAATATTCTATAATTAGACAACACTATGTTTTTAATTTTTAATTTTTTTTTCACTTTTGATTTAAAATTTTAGCAGAAATATTTTGAATAACTGAAAAAATGAAATTTTAACGCATTCCTAAAAGCTATTGTCTTCCATAGATAGGGAAAATATTTTAAAAGGATGTTAGCATTTGGGTTCCCTAAAACTTCTCTCTTAATGAAAATTTCAATGGCCCTAAGTAGAGTCTATCCACAGAAAAGAGTCAAACAGTTCCAGTATCTGCTTTTGCCTCCATTTGTGGAAATAGATGCCTGGGGACAGCTTCTGTCAAAAGAAATAAACCTCGCCTGCCAGATAAATGTGGGCAAGCAGGAAGCACATTAAAAGCAGCATCTTGCACTGTGAAAGGAAAGTGATAAGAGCTGATCCTCGCGTTCTGTGGCAGATGATATGCCTGTAAATGAGCATTTGGTTAATAGCACCTTATCTCATCTGCAGAGAACCTATCCGGACAATATGATTGAAGGGTTTTTTGCTTTGTAGCAGTGTTATTTTCTGTTTTAAAGAAAAAAACCCCAGTTTTCTGCATTGGCAGAGCTTGGACTTCTCTGATGAAGAAGGTTGGCATCGTTACATTTAAACAGGGGTTTCATTGGTAAGGGCTTGCATATGCAGGGGTTATTGCTCCTCCAGGCAAACTCAACCAACCCGGATGGGTACCCGCTGCCTGAAGCCTTGCTGGCTGCTGGTGCACTGCTCTGGAAGTTCAGGGGTGCTCAGCATCCCTCCCCTCAGTGTGGAGGCAGACGACAGCCATGATTTCTGAACAGCCAGCAGTGTTTAAATGGGAAGAAAATCTCATATGACTCTGCATGTGGTCAAAGAGCTACCTATGTCCTGGTCAGTTATGCAGCCATTTTTAAATTGGCACCTTTTGAATACAAAGCTGTGGAAATGACATATCCAAAGAAATGTGGACCACTGCCTTGTGTGCCACTGCCAACTTTTAGAGGAATCCTTGCTGCCTGTTGTAGTTTGAACTGCCGAGGCTCTGTACTCTGAGCCAGGGCAGAGTGCCTCCTGCTCCCCCACCGTGGGATCCCCACCAACAACCTGCTGCTTCAGCTCAGCGGGACACTGTCTGTGGAGCTCATTCTGGAGTTTCTGAGTGATGGGATTCATAACCCCACTGAAATCTTCTTGGAAAACAAGATCTCGTTTTATAGCACATAATATATCTAAGAAATGGGCTGTTGGGAATTCATTAACATTGTAAACTAAAGAGGTTTGCAATGTTGTGAACAGTACCAGATGATGTATTTTAAAACCATGTCAGGCTTAAGTTTGCCTGAGTTTTCCTCTTAGTCCTTTGGGAAAAGCTCCTAGTGTCTAGGCAATGAATAGTGAAGTCAGATGACCAACAGCAATCTTCTCTATTGCTGAAATGAACCAGAAGTATATAATATATGACTAGTCAGAGTGTGTGGCTTTTAAACTGGTACCAACAAGAATTATTCTTGTCCCTTCGGAGGGACAGATAACATCACAGCTGAGATTTTTAAATCTATCCCCCGCTCATCTCTCACTGCAATTTGTACTGCTCTGTTTTTCTGTCTAGACCCTTCTGAGCAGAGTCCAGCTCACTGAGCATTAGTCAGTTAATGTCATCCCTGGCTCTCTGGACTGTGTTTTATCTTGAAATGTGTGTGAAAAAGTGGACAGTGTGGGCTAACCTGTACTTATTGAGGCTGACAAAGCAAGAGGAAATTCTGTTGAAGGAAGACATAGAAATTTAGCATGCAGATGACAGACAGAAGAGATATTAAATTCCCAGAATTGTGTGGCCAGTGATGTCTCTCTTTCTCTGACAAATTCCCATTTGTTATTTTGCTTGTTGCCCTTTTGATGGTAATTTGCTTCCTCACGTTGGTCATTCTCAGGCCTTCTGATGACAGGCACATTAGAAGAGGAGTGCAGAATATTTTTCTTAGCCTTTCTGGGCTCCTGGGCACTTCCAAAGGCGAAAAGAGTAATGAGAATTCAGCCTTGTTTTTTGCTTTTTTTTTCTTCTGAAAGTGCTGCTTGAATGCCACGAGGAGGAAAAGCGAGCGCCTTGTTTTAATTTCACACACTCACATATGTGCATGCAGACGCACACACAAACCCTCACAGAAGTAAGAGAGTTATGCCTGCAGGGTTCAGGCTGAGCTGAAGAACAAACTGTTTTAATGAATATTTTGATCAATCTTGCCAAGTTGATTTAGAGTGTGAGTACAGTCTGGGAATTTTTCTCATTAGTAGTGAACTTCATGTTAGAGGAACATGGAGTGGTGAGCTCATTAGTATCAGCCTGCCTGTGTCTGGAGGCGTACACGGTGACAGGATGACACAAGTGACAAGAGACAGGGGCTGTGGTGCTCTATGTTAAAAATATCCTTCGCAGGGCGGCTCTGAAATATTAATTTTACTAACATAGTTCTTACAATCAGTTACCAAGAATTAATAGAAGAATGAGTAGAGTTGAAAGCATTTCCCTAAAAGGAAATCTGCTGACTCCTATAGTGAAGAGTGAAACAAATACTTAAACGTCTGCCTTGGATCAGCAGCTTGTTTGCTGCAAAAAGGAACATGCAGCAGATGTGTTACACAAGAAATCACAGCTATTTCTCTTTATGGAGCAGAAGCATACACAAGATTGCCAGAAAGGCTTTACCTGTAATAGCAAATAACACCTGTGCTAGCAAAACACTGCTGCAAAGAAATAAATTAATAAAAATAAGAGCAATAGTAGGAGCAGAGATGAAACAGGCAGACCTGTGATGCCACAATGGACTGGCAGCCAACCTCATCTTCCCTTGACTGTAGCCAAAGCAAGGCAGCAGCTCCAAGGAGCCCTGGAGGGGCCATGACAGAAAAACCTGCCAGCTGAAAACATTCCCTCCTAACCTCCCTGAGTTAGTGGCTGCCTTATGGGCTAAGTATTGGACTTTATGTTCTCTAGAAAAGCACTTTATGCTCTCTAATGTAACGAGGTAACTTCTGATTGTACATAAAAATGTCCACTCTTTCTAAATCCTGCTACATTCTTGACCTCAGTGATACCATATGGCAACAAGTTCCAAAGGTTAATTATAAGTTTTGTAAGAATGTCTTCATACATTTTAAATCTGTTGCTTTTAAATACTTTTGAATATCCTTTTCTTCTTCTGTTGTAGGAAAATTTATACAGAAGTATAGATGCTCTACAATATGCAATTCTTACATTTATCTCAGCATTTCCCTTCTGCTATGCTTGAAATAGCCCCAAAATTGCCATGAATTGAGTATTTTTTAACATCAGTTTCTTAATCTCACAGCCTCTGTCCTGTCTTTGAAACAGGTAGCTCAGAAATCAGTGTGTCATCCCAAGAAAAGTTCTTTATTTCAGCCCTTTTCATCAGTGGCATTGTACATAAAGGTGGTTCCTTTTTTGCTACATCCTAACATTTTTGTCTTCCCTTACACTAAGACACTCACAGCAATAGTCAGGATGTTGCCTTGTTTATTTTTTTGCTTTCTTTTTTTCTAAGTAGCTGGTTTGAATTTTGAAATTCCAGGTGTGAATTTATGCCAGGTATGCAAAATTTTTTTTAAAAAAAGGTTAAGGAAGTGTATTGATCTTTCTGTTCCAAGAACAATGTAGCAAACAAAGAACAACCTTTTTACTCAATGTCTGTGATGAAAATGGTTATAATATGTGGAGGTGTTCTTCCAGAGATAGTTGCTTGTTTGGATGGCAGCCTGTGACTCTCAGCTTGTCTTTGAAGAGAGATTGAGGAATAAACACATTCATTTTCCAAGTGTCTGCAAATCAAAGGTAGTTCTTGGTCAAACTCAACTGAATTGTTTGGAGGGCAGTGATTTCACACTTGAATGAAATGCTTCCTGATCTTTCTAAAATGATATTTTTATATTTTAATAATCAAAATTAATTATTGCTACTGAGTGTTCCTTGACTATTATTCTGATTTTTTTGTTTTTAATTTTAATAAAAAATCAGTAATGTCACAATTTTCTGTTTTTTTCACTGTATAACAATCCTCATTCTGTTTTATCTCTGTTGCTGTGTTGCAATGCTGTGCAGTTTTGCAATGTTTTACTACTCATATTATTTGTAATTGTCAGTTTCTTAGCAGGTTCTGGTGCAACTCCATTTCTTGTCCTCTTTGTGACAGATGCCTTTCCCCCCACAGACAGGGGGTTTTTTTGTGTGTTATTAGCTTTGCATTAGACCTGTTTTAAGAGCACCATAAAAAGTTATGTGCTACAGTTTTCAACAGTAAAAAATTTATGCACACTGGAATTATTTATGTACTGTTAATTGATGTGAAACAATTTGCAATTCTTTTTTCTCCATAGTCAAATCAGTAATTATGTTGTAAACAACCAAATCATCTGCACTAATAACTTAAACATAAATGTATATACTTTTAATGATGAAAGATTTTTTAAATCTAATTTAATTCCCTGTGATTTTAGATACTTAATTTCAAATACAACCAGGTTTAAGAGAATGCACCAATAATTAATTTTGAGACAGGATCCAAATCATTAGCTTTGATTTATATGTAAAACTATCTGGGTTTAAGGATATACAGAATAAATCATTTTTTTAATAGAGTATTTCTTTTCTATAAGAAGCATACAGGATGATTTTTTTGCCTGTGTACTACTTAAGGTGAAGTTATCAGTGTGATTTCAGACATGCTCTGAATTCTTCTTTCACCTGTCAACAGACTAGTTGATGTGTTTGCTCAATACAACTACAGCTTTAATCAGAGTAAAAAAATGTAACTTGACAGAGTGTAATTATTCTAATTGCTGTGGAAAGACAGAGAGCTAAATTATAGGAGAAACTTGATTTTCAAATTTAAGTCTGTTCTAGAACTGCAGTAAGATTTCAGACACCTAACAAAATTTTGAACTCTGAGGGCTGTCCTTTCAAATCTACAATAACTTTTCGTAAAAGGACCCATCCAATAATGAAAAACAATTCTGACATATGTGAACACTTCTAACTTTGCAAAGATTTGGTTTTCAAGCACTTTAAGGGTTGCTGTTGTACAAAATAAATGCCAAGCAGCTTGTTCAGCAACCACACAATCTTTTCATTCTCATTTTTCTACCCTTAAACAGTTTCTCTCAGGGGTGGACCTATGTTCATTTGACAGTCACACTAAAATGAAAGTAATTTCAATGGATGACATTCCTCCTTCCACCCCTCCAAGATGTTTTAAATTGTCAGAAAAAAACCCAGAAGGAGTCTTTGGGCTTCAGGTTGCAAGCAAATATTGTTGAATGAGATTTTTAGATAAACTTTATATTTATTGCGGACTGGGACATACTGGAGCTTTATCAGATAGCCAAAATTGTGGGCCACTTTCCTGTGTTTGCCAGGAGCAAAGTCCTGCTCTCTTGGCCCATAATTCAAGAGATTTCTCAGGTGTGTGTGTGTGCTTCTGGCTTGAGCACGAACATGTAAGAGCTGAGCAAGGCCAGCATTTGCACACCGAAGGCAGGAGCCCTTTGCTGGCCCTTCCCTGTCCTGCCCAGGCGTTCTGCCACAGCCCCGCCACACTGAGTGCCTGATTTACATCCAGATGTCTCCAAACCCATGAGCCAGCTGCAGCCCTGTAAGGGCACTTGTGGCATCTTGGTTTAGATTCTTATACCCTGAATGAATGTGTTTTCACTTTTTGACAGCTTAAAAATCCACAATTCAAAACAAAAGACATCCGTTCTCAAGGCCTTGGAGACTTTTCCTGCCTGCAAATATTTGTTCTTAGCTCCTGCTCTCACCCTGGCCACAGAGGGCTTGCTCCTCAGGTAGCAGGAGGCTTTGTAGCTCTATTAGTTGTCACCATCAGAAGACAAAAACAGGTTTTATTTTTTGTCTTTTCCACACTGTTTTTGTTTGAAAAGAGAAGCTCTGGGAATTTGTTTGACATCCTCAGAACACCAGAGGAGGCACCATTTTCAGACTTTATGGCACATAGTTTAAGCTGTCACTTAGGTCACACAGCTTAGCATTTTAGTAGTCTTTTCCTCTGATAAAAAAAATTATTTTGAAATCTCTGAGTTCAGAAATATAAAAGAGACGCAGAAAAGCACAGAAATCTATCCCAAAGAGCTTATGTCCCTAAGTGAAATGGAGTAGGTGAGAAGTATTTTCAGTTCTTTTTGACACTTTCCCTCCAATTTCTTTGATTTATCATCTATTCATGAGAAGGCAGGGCCTGATACTGTGTTAAGGCAGGCTGCACAGTGCAAAGGTTTACTTCTAAGTAAAGCTGACATAATTTAAATAATTACAGTTGAGAAAAAGCCCAAAACCTAAATCAAGTCAAAACAGATGGGTTTTTAGGTGAAGTAGCTTTGGTTTGGGGTTTCTCATTTGTTTTTTGTTTTGTTTTTTCCCACAGCTATATTTCTAATCAATACTACTTATAGAAGGGCTGTAATTTCTTTATATACTGCTCCAGATAGATAACAACCACAAGAGCTTTCACATACTTGGGGGACTATTTCCACAATTCTGTGGACAGAAATTGGCTACAAAAATAATCTTAAAGCCATTTGAGTAATCTTGCAACTGTTAGATCATTACTTGGTACAGAGACTGATGGAAAAGGTAGCACTTTTGTTCAAGTTGTCAAGTGGCATCTGGAATCCCTAAAGAACTTGTTAAAAATCAGTTTCACTGCAGATGCTACCATATAAAATTGCTTTTTTTTTTTTGGTAAGAGAAATGGATCATAAACATTGAACATATTACCCAGTCACAGAAAGAGTCACTGCTATAATTACTAGCTTTTCTCTACATGGAAACATGGTAAGGAACACTGTTTGAAGCAATATAATTGTCAGTGCCTTTTTGAGTGACACAAGCAGAGTAATCTCAGTAGAGGTTTATGTATGTGCTTTGTTTGTGGTGGGAGGCAGGAGCATAAATGAATAAAAAATCAGCAGATGGGGGGTCCTGTTACTGGTTGGTTAAACCCTCTGGAGCCCAGCTGGCAGATAGAAGAGCATTTCTTCATGAAGTTGATTTTCCAAACCAAGATGCAACATGCAAACAGGTGGTGGTGGTGGTGAATACTCCAGTATCTTTCCTGGAAATATAGTCTCAGACCCTGTGATGGTCTCAATCACTGGGTGAGGTGTACACTAATTGCTAGAAAATGTCCATTGTAATTAAATATTTAGCACCCTCTGTTCAGATATTAGTCAGGCTGAATCAGAATAGCTCCCTTGAAATGAAGTTCTTGTCCCATGACCAACGTTACTGTACAAAAGTGTTCCCTCTCTGCCTTTCCCTGGCCCCTCTTCCACATCCTTTTCTACACTTCCTTGGCCATGTCTGTCTGAAACTCATCAAGTATTGCAAGTGATTCAGGCTGTGATAAAACTTAGTGAAAATGCACCCCTCAGTGAGCATGGCAGAGAGCTTTCAGGGCAGGACACCTGGGCACCAGACCATTAAAGCCTGAGAGGAAACAGCCAACAAATTACTGCCTCTGCAAGAAGTTTGAAATGTTTCATTCTAGTTTCTTTCACATATTAATGTTGCACTTAAAGCTGCTCAAGCTTACAACATCTTTTATTGAAAGGTTAAATAAGACACACAGAAAGATCCCAAGCAATGGTTTATCTCTCTTTATAGTTGTGTCATATGGGTTTGTGTTACCCAGTTGCAAGACTTTCTAGATACAATTTATTCACAGTGAGTACTTAAAGCTTCTTGTCACCTTTACTTTCTTGTATTTATGCAAGACTATTCAATACAACATCTGCATACATGCTTCCTAATAGCTGCATCTGTGGATCTTTGGAAGTAGTTTTTTGCATTGTAAGATGTACACAAAAGGTTTGTTGTTGATCACATATAATTTCTTTAGGTCAACACTTCTCTTTGTAAAGAGGTTCTATAGCAAAACATATTTTGAACTCTTTTTTTCAGGCACTAATTTTCCTTTCAGTTTAAGACATGGGTTTTAAATTGTAATATATCAACTATTTGGTTTGTTTCTAAAAAAAAACAAACCCAGACAACAACAAAGAAAAAAGAAAAGCATACACAATCCTTTAGCTTTAATGAATAACTGAACAATATGGGTTAGGAGAGGAGCTGAAATACATATTACAGAAAAATGCTTTGCTGTCCGTCCAGGGTCTGAGCAACCACCTGAGGTAACTACTTTTTTTTTTTTTTTTTTTTTTTTTGCCATGCAAAACTATAAAAGCTAAACAAAATTGCAAAATAAAGGAAGATCCAACACAAATTATGGTTTAGAGCAAACTAAAACTAATTGTTTTTCAAAATATCACCCATCTTCAAGTAAGAACCAAGAAACTGGTGTTTTTAAAGCCCAGACAGCCAGTTTTGGCAAGACAGCTATGAGAAGTGCTTGGAATCCCACACTCAAGGTACAATTCTTGTCTTGTTTCTGCAGTGGTGCAAGAGGTAAGCCAGGGCTTAGGGCTGACCTAGTCAGGCATGAGGGCAGGGGGAGATGAGAGGTGGGCTGACTGGGAAAGAGCACTGATATGTAGAATGTTGAGGTAAGCATGACTGTGGGGAAGGTTAGAAAGCAATAAAAAGTAAAAATAATTACTAACAGAAATGTAATGTGATGGGAGAGATAACAAACTGCTCCAGGGTCTCAGAAATTCTGGCTCCAGTGACCTAAGGGTGAAGCTCTCAGTGTACCTCAGGACCCTATGCAGCCAGGACGGAACCTGAGTATCAGCTGTGAAATACCACGTGGTGTGCCAGAGTTCACTGGGGAATGGAGGGATAGGGATTTCACAGAACAAGTACCTGCTCCTTATGGAGAAGAGTTGAGAGACTGCAACTTAAACCTTCCTTTCTCCTTACGTGTGTGTTTGCAGTGTGATGTGCTGTTCTGTGCTCAGCATGGGAATTAATAACGTCCTTGCTGTCAGTTTGGAGATTTCACAGTGTTCCACCCCTTCCTTTCAGAACATTTAATTATGTCTCTCAGTCAATAGAAAGGACTTCTTAGGATTATTAGATATGTCATTATATTATTAGATATGTTTTTGAGTATATGAGCAGAGCTATCATTTTGTAAGTTTGTCAGATGGCAGGAAACAACTGAGAATAAGGGGAAAAACACCAGTTCCTGCCTCTATATTGCTCATATTGCTGAACTAATTACCCACCACTTGTAACTGGGGAATTTAGAAGTCTGAGTATAGCTAAAAAAGCCTTGGCACTGTTTAGAGCAACCTTCAGCTGCCATTAGAAAGCTGTGGGCAATCCAGGACATCCACACTGGAAGGTTGGATAGAGATCCCAAAGAGCCCTGGCCTTAACACCAAGTTCTGGATTTCCAGTGTGCACTCACTGCTGGTGGATGGATATTTGCAGAACCTGAACAACAGCTTCTTTATAAGTTAAGCAATAAGCAAAAATGTAATTCATAATTGTAGTTTCTTCAACTCAGAATTAAAATTATCATGTCTTTTCCACTTTTATTCTACAGATTCTACTTCTACCACAGTCAGTGATGTTAGAAAGACATCTTTTACAATTGTATTTTACAAGGCAACTGAGTGCCAGAGCCACTGTGCAGAGCCCCTTGACAATTGTAGAGACATTTTCCTCCAGAATATTGAAATATGAACTCATACACGTGCATTTTCCTGGAAGCTTATCCCCTAGAACTTTTAAATTAATGCTCTACTCTGATCACCAGGTGTCCAGTTTGGTAAAGCCCTGTTATATACACTGAGTGTGAAGGCACACAAGTGAAAATGTGACTCCCCATCTTATGAAGAAGAGTTCTGTGTGTGGGATATTAGGACCTGAGTTAGTTTACACCAGGGCAGAACAGAACCCTATCAGAAGGTGACACAGAATAGATTCTGCAGAGAGGAGCCATTTCCACCAGATCTGCTCCATATCTTTTCCATACTATGACTCTGATAGCCATACACTGCAATAAATCACTCATCACAAGAAGCACTATTTCATTCCAGAAACATTCCATCCCACACTAAAGGATGGCACTGAGAAACTTCATTGACAATCCTTCTAAATTTATCTTTTTATTCTGTTATTTTACCACGTTGGTTTTGGCCTCCTTAATCCCATCTCACAGATTTAGACAAGTATTCTTTTATTCACTGAGAAGTCAAATGGGGGGTAGATTTTTTCAGGCAGTGCAAAGGGTGAATGATAAACATACACTAGAAACATAAACTGGGCCAGGTATTCATAGCATTAGCAGATAAATATGAATAGATCCTAGCTCTAACAAGGGGTTTAGGGTACCTGGGTTTAGGGTACCTAGTTTTTAACTATCAGCTTATCTACAGGAACATATTACTGTAAATACTAAAAGTTCTTAACAGTGTTTTTTTGGGCCCCTGCAATGCTCTAAATTTATTTTTGTCCCTTTCTCCTTTGCACTTACCATAATATTTGCTATAAATTGACCAGACTGTATCACAGAAATTCCAGGCAGAAAATGGATAAACAGCAAAAGCCTTAAGGCTTCTCCCTCAGCTCTGGAACCACCACACATGCTGTCAATGTTACAGCCTTTTGTCAGGAATGGGCATGTTGCCACCACAGTGAAGTTTCCATAACCAAGGTGCAGATGTGAGATGAATGGCCGAGATGAAGGCCCTGGAGTGCCTCGAGAGTAAACTGCAAACCGCCAGGAAAAGAAAGGAAATATACCCAGGTATGTTTGTGCCCAGGCACACACACTGATATTTCTCAAGGTGGACTGGTTTGATAAAAATTATGACCTTTTTTCCTCTATCCTATTTTATTTTCCAGTACTAAAAATATTGCAAGTGCCTGAGGCGTAAGTCAGAGCAAACCTCCATTATCACTCCAGAGACCTGGCACTTTGCTCATTAGGCTTCTTAGGATCTAACTGAGTGACCTTGTTTGGTGGGAAGGCACAGATGGAGTCTGTCAGTAAATCTTGTTAATGTAACAAGTATTCCTACTGTTAGATGAGGTTTGCACCTCATACGAGTGTTTCTAGCCCGACTAAACAACCACTATTCCCTCCCTCCAATGTCAGCTCCCTTATTTCATACCACCAGGTACTCCAGCATTTGTTTTTACTGTGAATTACCAAAAAAAGAACATCTCGCTGTGAGTGTAGGAGGATCTTTCTCTCAAAGGCAATCATGCACCTCACTTCTAGAAAAAGTGATGTTTTCTTTTAAATTTGGACATGTTACCTGATAAACACAAAAGCCTTCTTCTGCTGTGAATCTTTTCCTGAGCTTGAGAAATACTTTTATGATAGGAATTCAATTTTTTCCTAGATTCGTGCTCACCCAGTTGTACTAAACAATATAAATAACTGATACATAAATAATAAATTGAAGGTTTATTTATGGAACAATTTAAAGTGGTCTAAAATTTTAGGATGTAGCCTGTTTAGTTTCTGTGAGAAAATAAAAAGCTGGTATTAAAGTACATTTGGCTTCTAAAGGGCAATGCTAAAAATGTGACACCACTTTGGTTCAATGAATGCCTTTGGGTAAAAGAAGAGGGATGCAACAGTAACTGAAATATTTAAGTAAAATTCAGTGTTGTGACCCAGAACACCAGGACAAATTTCATGCTCTATAAGCAGCCATATTTTCTAAGTGTTTTCCATTGTTGAAGTACAGCAGCAAAGCTAGGAATGGTTGAATTAGGGACTCCCATTTTTCGGTTCTATCTTCAGATTTATTTACTCAGTTTCCCATCCAATTGCAATTGTGAAGACATTATTCCAAAGCAACAGTTTTGCATATTTTGAAATGATATTCCATCCTGGTCTGCAGATGAAAGAATCAAGCTTGAAGTCAGAAACTGGGATGAATTTCTGTTGTCTCTTCCATAACCACTTGGTTCTATAGGCTAGTTCAGGACTCCAACACTCAGAATTTTGAGCCCAAATAAAAGAAAAATAAGTGTTCTGCTTGCCTATGCCTGTCCCTGCACAAATGGCTGACTGCAGCGGGGTCTCTGTAACACCTGATGGCTTGGATTGCTGAGAAGGAAGAAAGAGAACAGACAGAAGCAACAACACTACTTTTACTTCAGCCTTCCACCCCTCATCCCTCTCCTAAAAGCCAGCAGGGTTATGCATTTGAAAGCCAGCACTGTTCACAGCCTTACTAAGGTTTATAGTGCCTGTTTGTTTGTTTTTATATATGCTAATTTATCTTATTCTGTGTGTATTTCTGCCAAGTTCTTATTGCTTCCAAGATTCCAGCACTTTTTTGTTAGTTAAAACTTCTCTTTGCTACTTGCTACTGTAGGGATTATAAAAAGAAATTAAATTTAAGATACCAAAGATCATCGCAGGCAGAGGAATAACACCTCCCTGCAAGCTTAATTAAAACAAGAAGTTGGTCTGATAACAGATAATATGTTGCTAACTAGGCACCAAAGGTAGGAGCAGGCCTGCAGAAAAGGACATACTATCATTATTAAAATCTTTATGTTGCATGGAAGCTGGTGTCCAAATCCTGATATCACAGGAATGGTAAAGGCTTCTCAGGATCTGATGGGAAAGAAATGAGCAGAATATGTTAAACAGATAAATAAGACAGAGGAAGCTGTTCTAGGCAGAAATATGCTGGAAATGTTTGTTTTGATGCAGAGTCTTGGCAAACTGTTGTCAACGTTGTTGTTGGTAAGGTTTGAATAACACTGGCTCATCTTGATCTTGGCTTCAGGTATTTAAGCAAGTGAAATTATGCCTTGGTATGATCCATGACCCCAGAGATTTGTGTCATTTTCCTATGCCTGTGCTAAGAGGCTAAAATGTCACCTAATTTGTGTTGCTTGCTCATTTGAAACTACTCAATAGTGTTAGAAATAACTACGTCTGGTTTTGAACAATACGACTTTAGATAGTTCCTTGGGTAAAATCCTCCCTCAGTACGTGCACGGAGATAATCGGCACACTTCACAGGAAATATATCCTGGTCTGCAAATGAAATAATAATAATAAAAATTGTTGGAAAATATATTTTAGATTTGCCTTTTCCTTAGTGAGGACTAATTAGGACTTGCATGTTGTGAAGATTTCTCTAAGATGTGAGCTGATATTTGTGCCAATTTTGCACTCTGGAGTAAAACGGAAACTGTGCAAAATCAGCTTTATTATTTCTGAGGTCGGTAGGTCAGGATTATCAAGCCCTTTCTTTCACTTGTCCCTGTTCATTTGAGCTATTTTCTTGTGAGAGTGGCTCTGTATTGCAGTGATCAGTGTATTCCAGGTGTCCTGTCCTGCATCACTGTTACTGTAGGTGCCTGCAGTAATGAAATAGCAAGCCTTAGCAATTCTTCCTGGTAATAGTTTGTTCTCATAGTTAATTGACACAGCCATGGAAGTAGAGCCTCAGATTGCTTCTGCATCTCTGTGGACGCACTCTTAGAGAAAATACTCTTGTCCTAGGAAAATACCATTCCCTTCCACTGATAGGCCCTGCAATGAAAGCCTGGGGCAGCTGGAAGAAGTGAAGCCTGAAATTCAGATTGCCTTCATTTTATCAAAGCAAAACTACTATTTTTTTCCCCAGGAAACTCATAAGATATTTCCATTGCTAGTTGATTTTATCCAATTCATCCTAAACCATCCAGATTTTTTGGTGAGGTGTTGCTTTTCATTACATGCAAATGCAATTTTCCCTGAATAAAAAATCTCCATTTGTACTGTCTCATTATTGTTTTTTGTTTTAGCTAACTTGCAAAATTTAGAAATGAAAACACATTTAGCAATGAATAAACTATTCTCAGATGTAAAACTTTAATGCAAGGACTCTACTTTTTATCTCTATGTTGAGTTTCTGTATAGAGCCATACTTGACAAACACTTGAATGATTGAAATGTTGGTTTCTCAAACACCAGAGCAAGAGTGCCGCTGATTATGATCATCTGGAATTGTCCTGGAGCAACATTTCACTTCACAAGGCTGGATTTGCTGCTAACAGTACAAACTTATTTACTGTTTATTTGTTGAAATAACTGCGCTTATTTCTATAAATTGGGATTAGGACTATTTTATTTCACATCAGTAACTGATAGTTCACAAAATACCCGTAAGGTGTTTTCAGATTATTAAAAATAATAGGTGAAATGAAAATTTATCATGCCATCACTAATTTAACCATCATTCTTTACCTTCCTACAGGCCACTGCCAACACCTTTAAAGCAAGCTCTGAAAACAAGGTCTATGAGCTGCTATTTTGGAAGGTTTCGGATTTCATTTAAATCCATGCAAATCCAATGTAAGACCATTAAAGTGTATGGATAATTGAAAACTTTCCATGGAACCTGGTTTTTTATACAGGGAAAATAATATTTTTTTATTAAATTAGTCCTCCTTCTTAAAAAAATGCAGCCAAAGAAAGAAAAGAACAATGCTGTGATTTTCATAGGAAATTTTAGCAAAAAGTGATCTAATATTACGTTAGTATCACATGGTACACAAAATCATCTTACCAGGAATCTGGAGCTTGATAAAGACTGGCATCAGCTCCAGTGTCCTTGATATGTGTCATGGCATGGATTATTGCTCAAGTCAATACAAAGCGATTTCCAGTCAAGGGAAACAACTGTCCATAGGTTTGTTCTGATCCATCTGCATCTAACATCCCTACAGCCTCCCATGGACTTGCAGCTGCTCAATTACAGTCTAATTGCACGACCTCTGCAGAGCGACACCCAAGGTGTGTTCGCGGTACATGGCGACGTCCAGAACAAAGCAAACACGGTGAAGTTTGCAGTTCACACGGGAAGGGAAAGCAGATCTTGTGAAAATAAAGATGTCACAGTACGATATGAGCGTCACATATGTTCGTGTTTACAAAAAGTCTAGGGTGTTTGTAAGGCTCTAAAATGCCCACTCTGCCCTGACACTTTACCGTGCCGTGAATCAAATCCCTCCTGATGGGAGAGAATTTGCTGAAAGTCCTTGCAAGGAGTTTCAAAGGTAAACCAAGACTTTTCCTTGAGTTTCAATGCTTCCAGATAGTTGTTTATTAAGTCTTACCAGAGGAACAGAGCCACCAGCGTGACCCAGGTACAGCATAGAAGGAAGAAAAGTAGAATGAGTCTAATTATCAAGATTTACACAGCCTTTTAAAGATATTTTAACCAATAGTTACTAAAAACGTACATTATTTTCACTTTCCTACCAATTATTCAGTAACATGTGCAGGAACTGCAGAATTTTCTATCCAATCATTCCAAACTACTTTTACTGCAGAATATGGAGTAGTAGAAGAAGGAGAAGAAGGTTTAGAGAACAACAACAATCCTCCATTTTGATATTTTTTACTCTTATCTATTTACTACAAAGAGAAGCCCAAAACCTCTAGATTTTTCACCCTGTGACAATCTTACATAGTAGTCTATCACCTAATTCACACCACTGTATTTTCTAGTTCCTGTCTGACCGTTGGTAATTTTTTCCAAGGTTTGAGGCTAAAACAGTGTTGTTCAGGGGGGTAAGAACCCTTCAAAACAGGCAGAGAAATATTCTCGGCACTCTGGGTTCCTACACTGCCCCATCAACTTGTTTTAAGACACACGGAAATACTGTTTGTTTCTTATCTACAGGAGCAAGAATAAACCAAAGAAAAGGAAAATAACCAGTAGCTTTTACAGTAAAGTTCCTGGAGAATTTCTTCATTAAAACTAAGCAAACATCTTTTAGCAGTGCTAGTGTGCTAGACAGCATCACGAGTCTTTGGGGAAATTGGAAGGCACCTTCAGTCTTCTAGATATTCCAGGTTTGGGAATATTTAATATAATAGAAACTGGCTAGAAGTAGTAGTTTTATGGCAGGTAGCTTTCAGACCTCACCGTGCACTACCAAATACTCCTTGTCCAGGGAATACTCCTTTTTGTCACACATACTGGTATTGTGGAATTACAGGAAATCAGTTGGACAGAGAACTTCTACCCAATTCCCAGGTCTGTTTCCTATGATGCTTCAAATCAGGACCAATTATTCCATTTGTTTCTGGCAGGATGTTGTGATCGTGTTATGCCAAAAGGTTTGAAGAAAGCTCACTTATAATACACAATTTATGGTGCAGCTTTAGATATTTTACTGCTTATTTGAGAAACTATTTGGACAACTTGCTATTCACTTTGGAAAAACTTCGTAATATACATTTCTTATTACATCCATCTTAAGGAATGCCTCAAAGCAATTACTGTAACTTAAGGAGCCAACAAATTATATATATATATATATATATATATATATATAAATTATGCATACATAAGTAAGACAACAGAGAGCTAAGAAAATAATTCCACCAGTCTATATCATGTTTTTCAAGATTAATGTTTTAAAAGAGCAGCACAGTTTTCTTTGTGACAAGGCTTTTCAACCTGCCCAGTAAGATTCTCCTATGACCTAGGGGTAATCCATGCAATTTGAAGAAACAGGTGAAACACAAAAAGACAGTACAGTGGAAGTCATAGACTGACAGGGAAAGAATCTGAAAAATAGCGTTGGTAGTGCCCATTATTATCATCATTTCTACCACTGATCTAACATAGACCATGATTCTTCAAAATATTAACCATAAGCTACATTTTAAGCACATGAGCCAATCCTTCTTTCTTAGAAAATATGTTTATTGCTTTTGTAGTTACTAAGACTCAAGCACACACTTTAGATGAGATTACAGTGGGAAATAGCATCTTCTAGAGCTCTTGGTTCAAGTGTTTCTACTTCTGATTATACCTCCATTCCCTCTCTTAAGAAACCCTTATTATTCAGAAATAAATCCGTCCAGAGCATTCTTGGAGGTTTTTCTATGATAAATGTTATAGAAGGGCAGATGTGTGCCATGTCAGATTGTTGTAAAAGCATCGCTGCCAGGAACTGAAGTTTAGAACAGGAACTGAACCCTCAGATATCACAAGAGAAGACAGTTTTGGTATCTGGGCAAGTTTATTTTAAAACTAAGAAAGTTGTTTATGTAAAATGCACTAAAATACTATAACTGACAACAAAACATACTTTCTCATATTAAAATTTCTGAGCCAGCTTGAGATTTAAACAAAATTTTCAATTATTGCTATACGGAATATGACATTCCAGTCACCTAAGTGGTATAGGGAAAAGAGATGGGATCATGATTTCTTTCTCCAGGTGTGACCCCATACCCTCAGCTTGCAAATATTTCAAGCTTTTTAAAATAGAAATGATAATGTGTCTTATCTATTTCCTTCTCATCCTGCAGCTAAACTAGTTTGATTGTCTTAGATGCTTTTGCCTCTTTTCTCCTTGCATGCTGTGTGGAAGAATGAGGAAATGTAGCTTCCTTGGCGCATGGAAAGAGCTGACAGAAGTGTTTCCCCTCCAACTTGACATTTTTCCTAGAAATATTCTCTTCCACAGTCAGCTTGGGGACAACTTGAGTGTCTCTTTGAGCCCCCAGGGTTTGTGTCTCCTATCAAGAACTGTGACCAGAACAGAAAGACTGAGGCACAGGCAGCAAGAGACAATCCCAAACTACAGTTTGAGTGTTGGTGTGCTTTCCTTAAGCAGGATTGGATACTACAAGAGAGTGCAGAGACTGGAAGACAGATCTGAAGTGATTACAGCAGGCTGCATTGCTAAACAGCCAGTCACATTCCATGAGGTGCAGTCTTGTATTCCTAGTTAGTTGAAATTACAATTCCTATGCCTGGAATACAAATGTCTTAACACAAGGACAGCAGTACAGTCTCACCAGGTGCTGGAGGACTTTCCACAAACCACTTGGCAATAGCTTTATTCTTTCCTGGGCAAATGTTCAGGTTAGCCCCAGCAAGCATGAGCTTTCAGTACCTACTCTGGGACTACATACTACCCATGGAGATGAGGATTTCTATTTAAAATTGTACTGTGGGCAGGACATACTGGATTCCTTTCCCTCTGTGCATGGGCTAGAGGAGATGAAATCTGACCACTTCCAATTTTGGAAACTTAGGATCCTAAGTCAGAAATCGTAAAGCCAGTCCTGAGTGCTGCTACTGACAAAACAAAAAAAGAAGTCAGGCTGCATGCACATGCTGAAATGAAAGTTTGCAGTTCTTTCCAGTGACAGAGAACCTGTGTGACTCTTATATCAGTTGCATTTGGCCAAAGCAGAGGAGCACTCCTTCCCAGTGTTTACAGAAGCCATTTATAACATCCATCTGCTGGTGAGCACACAACCCAGGCTTTCAGCCTTTTGCTCTCTGTAGGGAGCCAGTTTGAGTCAGTCACCTTAGACTGAGACAGATCAAAGGTGTCAAAGTCTGGAGGCCTTTCCATCACTCTTCAGGAAGCAGCACTCTGAGCCAGCCAGGAGTTAACCTACAGTGCTTCCAGCATGTATGCGATTCCAGTAATGCCTTTTATTTTGCATAAACACACATAAACATCCATACCTTTATATAAGCCTGGCTTTGACATATCCATTCAGTACTCTGCCTCATGCTTCCCTGGTCTCTCCCTCCAGCTTTCATGGACAAAGCACCTGACTCCCTGGCATTCTGCAGAGCCACTCTCCCCAGCCTGCTGAGTCTGTTAAAACAACTCTGTTGTTACTGTAGCCCAGAGTATGTTTTTTCTCTCCACGGGGAAAGTCTCAGAGACACGAGTTATTTCCAAGTTTGAAATTGTGCTAGATACAGTAGGTTTTACAGGTCACCCACTACTGATTAAAGAGAATCGCTTTCCTTCTATGCTACAATTTAATCCATTGCTCCTTACCAGTTCTGTACCTCCACTTGCTAGGCCTGTTATTACCTTTTCCCCAACCCTTTTCTACAGCATGGAAGATATCCTTCTATCTACAGATAGAAATGGAAATGCTTTTGCTAATGCCATTATATGATTTTCTTATGAATAGGGAATATATTCTGATTAAAACCCTTGACATTAAGTTTGGAATGATCTACCAATCAGTTTTTTGGATGACAAGCTGATAAAAGGCAGCATGTATCTAAAGAGTTTACAATCATATCCCTGTGTTATCTTAATTAATGCAGTAAGACCTGTGAAAATAATTTACTATTTTCATAAGATATTTACAGCTGACCTCATTTCTCCATGGCATTTTAAAAATGCATTTATTGTGCTGCATCCAGTGTGCAAACTTAAAGAAATCCTCTATTACAGAAGAAATTCACATATTGTAATATTTACTTATAATAATTAGTCTCAAGGTGTTCTGAGAGATACAAACCAAAGGAATAGAATGAGAGTCCATGAAGACAACAAATGAGTGTGGTACAAAAAGTTTTGCTAGTAGTATTTATCACAATTTTCACCAGTGAAAAGGAAATAAAGACCTTCTACATCAACCATTCCTGTTGCTATTCCTTTTTTAAAATTTGTTTTCCTCTGGCTGTGCTTTCAGTTTGCTCAGGATAGAAAGAAAAAGAAGAAGAAAGAAAAAAGAAGAAAGAAAGAAGAGAGAAGAGAGAAGAAAGAAGCAGAAAATTCTGCTTTTTACTAATCCAGTTTTTTAGCATTTTCTGGACAAAGGTGACACACACTTTAAATTGCATGAGCAATAAAAACACATTGCTGTGGACACTGGCAACTCATTTAATTTCAGAATTGTAAAAAATACTTGAATATAAGAAGTTAGAAAGTACTCCTACTATAATTTATTGATTTTAATAGAGATTTCTGCTTCAAAATGGCCATTCCATTAGCCAAAGTGCTGATCTGACTGCTAACCAAAGCAAACAGAACAAGCTATTTCAATATCAGTAAGATGGCCTCCTTTTGTTTTGTTCTTTGTGGGTTTTTTAGCTTATCCAATTGACACATGATCACAAAACGGCCCAAATCCATTAAGTGTAGTTATACTGTCCACACAGACTATTGGAAAATCTTGTAACTACTCTCTGGTACTAAGAATAGTAAAGACATGAGAGATTTTGCCGCTCTACTAGATTTTTCTCATCTGAGTCAGGCAATTTGGTGTGAATAAGACCGGCACATCCACAGGCAATGGGAATGAATCAGCCCCACCTGTGAAGCTCCTTGTGAGGATCAGGTGGGAGGAGAAATGCTCCCAGTGTGGTCACACAGGCTCTGGCTTGGCTTCACAGGGAGCTGCAGCTGCTCCTCCCTCCAAGCTGAGCACCAGGATTTCAAGCTTGAGAGCTGTTCTGAGCTGTTATTTGTGACCAGGTGGAGTTTATTTATGCAAGGTGGGCCAACTCACAGCCTAGCTGCTAATCAGGTTCCTGATTTTCACAAAGTCAGCTTCTTTTCCATCTGTCTCTAGGGGCTGCACTGGTGCTCTCTATTGTCTTTCATGCTTCACAGAGGGACATTTTTAACATGGCCATTAACCCAAAGGCTGGCTCAAAAATTGTGCTTTTCTGTGGAGCACGAAAAGCAGCTGGGAAGAGCAAAACACCTATGGTTCCTGGGGAAAACCTGGCAGGTGGTGAGAAGCCGAATCCTCTTTGCACTGAAGTGAAATATCTCAGATGGAGCGAAAGGACAGATGGAGTAAGATGGAAAAGTAGTTCCAATGTTATATGGCACTGAAGTTTAGAAAAGAGTGATACAGTACTTAGCAAGAAGCCACCAATGTGACTGGACACATCAAGGGAGGGCCAACATTTAAAATCTACATCCTCACTCAAACAAGATGGTTTGAAGCCAGTATAAGTCTGAATTCTACCTGGCCCTTCTACAGTGTAAGATGCTAAAGTGTATCATACCGCAAAAATGTCCCTTAGGTCTTGGGATTGTGGTCACATATGGATTGAAACAATCAGGACAATTTTCTCACACCTTGCAACGTTCCACAGGAATCAGCAGTAACGTGTTACACAAGGAAAAAAAGAAGAGTACATATTTCAGGCAATGCTTTGTCCTCCATATTAATTGTAACAGCCTCCCAAAAGATTTGCTCTTTACAACTCGTATTTTCATGCAATTCACCACACACTCTTCATATTGCTCTCACTGCTCTCTTCTTCAACAGCTTCCTGAACACTTAATAATCTTGACTCTTGACATTTAAGAATCTGTTTTGCTTCAGAAGAATACCAAGCTCACCACACTAATCACCATCTTACCTACCTCACTGCTCCCTCTCCCACTTATGCCCCAGATGGGCCCTGGAAATTTTTCTGTATGATTTTTTAATTTTTCCTTTTTAAGCTTCCTTATCTAAAACAACCCAACCAAATTTTATATGAAAATCACTAATTTTCTCCCAATTTTCAAGTCCCAAACAGTGCCAGATACTATTTCTTAAAACTGCATTTAGTTTCCACTGTCACACAGCTATTCTCCAAAACTGCTGTCCACCTGCTTCTCAACCTTCTACGTGTTTTTGCTCTCAGCTTTTACAAGTCTGGCTGCTTTTCCATAGTGCCCTCATTATTATCTAAATTTCTCAGCCATGTTCTGTGATTCCTCCTCCAGCAAGTGCTGACAGTGGGAAGAGAGAAAAAGAAAAGTCCAGTGCAGCTGTTCCAGTCTCCTCCCACTCCCTTCTCCTGGTGATCTCACACCTTCCTCTCTTCACAGAGGAGACTTTCAAAAGTCTGTTTTTTCCAAAACATCATCAGATGGTTGCTTATTCACAGGAAGACTGTGTGGAAAATCCTATGGGATACACTGCAATAACAGTTTTATCTATTCTGGGATTTAGGAAGCTTTCCCTTGCCACACAGGATTTTTGGGTTCATTACAAATACAATTATGAGAAATGTGTGTGAGCTCCTGTGGCTGAAGCTGCTAGAGGTCAGGCAGACCTGTCTCCTGAGCTTCAGATAGTAGACCAGGACAGAATTTTGAATCATCACCCTTCAGGATGTTTTGGTTTCAATCCATGCCTGAATCCAATCTCAGACCTGTGGAATTCCTATTTTCAGACAATAAATCCCCATGACCCACTTCACCACTTTTGCAACTTACCTGGTAAATCAAGGCAAAATAATAATAAGTAAAAAAAAACGTGACAAACATTACCTTTCAAAACTCTCAGATATTAATCTGCCTACTACTGAAACCAACACCCAGTTAGGTTGTTTGTAATGCTAAAATATTATATTTATCTACATACTCATGCCTACTTGTACATCTAATCATATATGTTTGTATAAATATAATTTTGCATGCAGACACTCTATACAGGTACAATAAAAGTACTCAAAAAGCACTTTATTTACGGGTTGAAACAGAATATTGAGGTGTACCTGAGTCAATAAACAAGCAAGGGAAGCTGTGTTTTATGTTGAGGAAGGGTTTGATCCTCTTTTGCTCCTGCTTCTTGTGGGAGCGGTCATTATTTGTTAGCTCTCTTGATCCTACATGAAAACAAGTGAAACTTGTGAAAATGAAAACAAAAAACCAATTTTCTACAAGTTTCAACACATTTTGTTGCTTATGCTCTGTTGACAGAGCCAAGTAATTTTTAATTTTGCCAGTGTTTGCAGGCTTATTTCTATATTCGTGTTTTGAAAATATGATTACAAAACCCAGTTCACTGGCTGTGAACATTTCATCAAAATTTTGGTTCTCAGAAGCAGTTAGTCCATGCTCAGAACTCAATGGACTCCAGTAGGAGCTGGGAAAGGACTGGGTTCTAGATTTCCAAAAAGTAAAAACCAAACTAGGTACCAATAACACTTTGTCAACGTTTAATTTTTCACATCTCCCATTTTAACCAATTTTGGTTTGAAATACTGCAGATGAATAAAAGCAGTACGGTGTTTTTTACACAGGTTGCTTTCTACTGGACATGCACATGGGGAAAGTGCAAATGGTATTTCCCTCATTCATTTTGGAATTTCTGTGAATTACACAACTGTGCTTACGGCATTCTAAATACAAATGACAAGAGTGAGCCAAACAAACTCTTTTGGGATGCTCCTCGTCTTCCTGAGCTGGTTTTTTTGATACACAGGCAGTGTGGTCCTGATTCAGCCACTGGAGGTTTAGGAAATATTCAGCCAAAAAGTTTAAGAAGGAGAAGCCAAATATCACCTTGCATTTAACTAAAGTTGCTGATAGGTTACGGGGAGGTAAGGCTCCATAAAAGAACACAGCTCTGCACCTATTCTCCTACAGCCTATAAAAATTAGTTAAAGATACATTATTATCTAAGGAAGAAAAAGACTTTTCAATTTCCTGTTCTCCCTGACAAACTGAAACAAAAATCCCTTGCTACTGATATGTGAAATTTGCCCCCCTGCTGCTGAGGTAGAATGATGTCTGTTTCCTGAGATCAGAGTCTGCTGTAGGCTACCATTCCTACCCTCTACAAGTAAATTGGCATTAAAATAAACAGCCACGTTAGTCTGTCTGTGTCTCCCCTTCCCACCAAACCCTCTCAATTGGAAGAAACTGAAGAACATGGCATACCCTCATTAGATAAACCTGCAAAGTTCAGGGACTGACTGAAATCTTCCTTCTCCTTTTGTTGCAGAAGCTTTCTTTGAAGCAAAAAGGCAAAAACTCCAAGCCCATCTGTTGTCAGTGCTCTTTGTGAGTCACTGAGCAGCAGATGCTGAAAGAGCTGTGTTTCTAAAGGCAACACCTGCTGCTGAACCTGAATTTCCAAGCCACAGCATTATACACGTATAGAGAGAGCAACTGACCAGGTATGTATCACTAATAGCCACTCTTAGGGTAAAATCAGAGAGAGATTGTCAGCAGGAAATTGTAACCAAAAGCGCTGGAGCCACTAAAAATTTACAGTAGTCCAATGGCACAGAATTTCTTCAGAAAGCAAAAGAATTGCAATTATTTAGCTTGCTTTCTGTTATCATTAGACAAACACCTTGAAGACCACCATAAATTTTTCAACATGTGCCTGTGTCTCAATTCAGACTCAAATTCAGTGCTGTCTTAGGCAGAAATTTCAGGAAAATGCTGCTTCTGGTTGTAAAAGCAACATATAAAATAATTAATTCTCCCCTTCTTTATGTACATAATGGGTTTACACAGTTATCATATAAAACTGTTTACTGAACAAATTCAGCATAAAACCAAATATTTCTCTCTTTTTGAAAGGAGAGAAGGAAAGTAAAGATTATTTCTGAACTGGAATCAATTTGTTTGTCTGACCTACAGTGCAACAATCAAAATTTTTATAATAATATTATTGATATTAATTTTTATATTATACTTTTTTATTAAACACTGTAGAAGTCAATAAATTTTAGTACGTGGCAGAAAAAGAAAATAGCAGCACAGACACTCCTTTATGGTACCCAGTTTCAAAGCAAACGTGTTATAAAACTTTGGCCCTACTTGCACCTACTCATTAGGGTCCCATTCCCCACCCAGCCTCCCTGCTTGCCTGGGGAACAAGTGGCCTGGCACAGATCCTGGGCAGACTTTTCAGAGTGGCTTCTTATTTCGAAGTTTCTAAGTATTTGTTGTATTTTTGGTTACAAACCACTACTGCTACCTAATCCTGGCAGCTGTGCACATCCAGTATCTCCTGGACAGAAAGCACAGCAGAGTAACCAACTGACAGTGTGTCACTGCAGCTTAGAAAAGAAGCTTGGCTCAAACAAAATGCTCTTAATCCTCTGAAAGATGGTTCCTTGTGATCAAAGTAAAGGACAGTGCAGTGTCACAGCTAAATCTCCTCACCACTTTTCGATACCATGGTTAGCCTACATCTCCTTTTTTCTCCCCAGTATTTTCCTCCCCAGACTTATTCCTCCCTTTCATTTCTGTTGGTCTGTACTGTTCCAGTGCATTTTGCAGCTATTTACACCTGTGTGAGGTATGTGGCAAACAGTGCTGGAGGTAAATATCTCTTGGTGCAGGAGGTGACTTTGTACAACCAATGTTAGCTCTGTGTCTGTTCCCAGGGGGTTCATTGTGCATTCACAGCATAAGAGGATTACACATATACCTGTACCCACACAAGAAACTGAATAGAAAAATACTAAGCCAAATTTTTTTAAGTTTTGTGAATATACTGCATTCATTATCCAAGCCCAGATTCCCAGACAGTGTAAGGTAGCATTGTAAAACTGAAGCCAGGCAGAATGTGCAGAATTTAGAAAACTTGACGTATTTTCTCAGCTCTGCACTCTGGGAAAACTGTAACACTTATCACCTTTGTCTCCTGAGTGGTGTGTTTCATCTTTTAATGTCACACAATGCAGAAACATCCCCGGAGTTGTAGTGTATCTGTACTTATGTTTACACTCTCTTGAAATATTTTTTGTATGTGGCCTGACATAACTGCACCAGTTGCTCACACCTGTGTCCCCCAAGAAAGAGTATAGTTTTCTTCTGGTTTTTTGGGGTTTTTTTGTGTGCTTTTTCAGTTTTGGTATTTTTGTTTTCATGTGGGGAGGATCTTCTGACAATCTCAATTGTAAATTAATTTCTCCTTTTCATAAAATTTATCATTATAAGAGCACGTGGGCTTTAATCATATTCCTTTCATGCTGTAGCGCAGTTGTGTGTTCCTAAAATCTCCGCCTGGGTTTTTCACTCCATGTACAGCATTAAGCACAAATAGGGTGAATTTAAAGACCAAAGCCATACTTCATAAGACCAGTGTAATGAATCTGACTCAAATATTTTTGTGGGAATGTGTCCCTAGTTCTGAGCGCATTGCTCATAGTGATTTCTTTCAGATCAGTTTACTGATTCCATGGAAGAGGCCTGCATTGGTATTTCATAAATTCAGTTCACTGGTTTCTTTTAGCAGGTATTTATTGTGTTGCCTACTTACCCCACAGTAACAAAACCCCAGTACCAACATCACCTGAGGTACCAATTAAAGTGTTGTGAAAGGCTAAAGCACACAGAGAGAGCGTTGCTGAACAGAAGACTGGTAATTAATGTGGTAACTTGATGTAACAGCTCAGCTCTCCTGTGGACCTTGGACTTTGGCTGTCTACTGATTCATCACTCTAAGAAATTATAACACAGGTTAGGAAGCATACCAGGACTGGTCTTAAAACAATCTGTGATGCACTCTTGTCTTAGGGAATGTTAATTTACTAGAGCAAAGTGATCTCTATGGTAACCAAGCCCACAAGGTTTATCCCCCAGTAAGTATAGTCCATTACAGTCAGTGTCTGCTAAGGCACTCACATGCTGAAAGGAGATTGTTTCTGTGTGAAAACAACAGCAACAAACATCCCTGTCTTACTGCTGTGCAACTGTGTTCCTCAATTCCCTCTAAAAATTGTGTCCCCTCTGCATCTGATAAATTATTAGTTTCTTTAATTCAGCCTTTAAAAAAACATGGAACAATTAATTTGGTAAAACCAAACATAAGTTTTCTTTCCTGCCTCTGTGAGCACAGAAAAATGAGATGTCATGGATCTGATCTGGAGGCAGCTGGCAACGCAACAGTTTTAACCCCTTTTTCCAATTCTGGCCTCTAAAAAGACATTGTTGAGAGCTAAGAAGAATGTTTATGGCGTATTCATAGGCATTGGTGTCTATTCAAGTCTTAAGTCTTGCACAATTGCTAAAATAGGAGACTAAATTTGCCCTTTTTCATTTATACTCTCTAAAGGGAAAAGATGGGCATTTTATATGAAGAGAGTGGTTTCCACAAAGGTTTAGTAACTCAACTGACACTCTTGTCTGGTTTTTGCTCAGAGGATCTCCAGTTACAAGAGGGCTCAAGTGACCCGAGATGACTCCTACGCTCTCAAACTCAGGCTCATTTCTCCCCACACCCCTTTGTGTATCAGCTCCCTTCCCCGGTGCCCTGATTTCCACACTTTGACAGTCTCAAACCCGTGGGCTGGGGACGTGGTAACTTACAATTGCAGGAAATACCAAAAAATTGGGATTTCCTCCTTGAGTGTGAGGTGGCTTTACTGCTGCTAAAACAGAACTTTGTGAGCTAAAACTTGGATGCACTTTCTCCTAAAGCCTTCTCTCCTGGGTACATCTGGGTGACTTGTGCTGCTGGAAAAGATTTTTTTTTAGTGTAAATAATTCTGATAATTCCATGAAATTCAGTGGCAAATTGAACAGCAGCAGGTGAATGCATGCATATCCTTCAAGCCCCACACATTCACAGCTTGAAGTGTGGGCACAGGAAGCCACAGTGCATTAGGTTTCAGAGTCTGAGGGGCATTCTGGTTGTGACTTCAGCTTCTTTCCGTGTCTGTTCAAACAAATTGCACATACTTCAATCATTTGCTGTTTTTCAAACCTGGCCCCTGCAACTCTGTAAATGATAATGCACTGAGAGGTTACCTTGGGCAAGCTTGTTAGCTTTTTTTTTTGTTTTAAAAGCATTTTGGGCTTTCTTAAAATCTTTGACAAATGTAATGATCCAAAGCAGTAATTTCTACAAGCATTCCATGAACTCTCTGTTTGCTAACATGTCTCAGCTTATGGAGTCACTGCACATTGTTGAGAAGGTGACAGTGCCAATGCGGCTTTTTCCAAAGAATCCTGTCTGTTTTAAGGACATATGGGCCTCGGAGTGGCTGCATATGTCTGAATGGGAATATGCTGCTTCACTGTGGCAGCTATAAGATTATCCAATAGATTTTTTTCTCAGTTGCTTAAAAACATGAGTACACAAACAGAAGCTCATCGTGATGAGCTAATTTCAGCTTCTGTTACGATATTTCCAGGCTTATTTTTAATTTTCAGAATGAAGAGTTGTGATACCGCAGGCCCCTACCGGAGTATACACACAACACCACAGTCCCACAGCTCTGCCAGGAGTACCTGAATACTGGGAGAAACTGGCATGCCATGGCCCTGATATGAGTCAGAAAACACTTCCACCTGTCTGACATAAACAAATTCCTCTCCCGGCTCAGCCATGCCCTCTGTCCCTCAGGGACCTCCCTCCAGTAGGAGAGAGACTCGAGAGGACGTCTGGAACGCTGACTTACAGGAAAGTTCTAGCAATAAACTCACCGGAGCAACAATTGTCAACATTGAACCGAAAGGGAAATTAAATCCACAAAATTGTGGGGCTTTTAGTTGTGCACACAACTTTTACAAGTGAATGCAAGCTAGCATGTATCTCTGGATATATGGTTTTAAATGTGGAAATCTTATGACATAGGAAAGAAAATCTGTGTCCTGCCTAAATAACTTGAGAGCAGCTGACATGTGGATAACTTTTGTCTTATCTTGGTCCTGGCTAAGAAGCATAATGAAAAAAAAAACCAGACAGAGGTGTGACAGGTTCTGGACACCCATGAAATGGAGACATGCAACTGTTGTTGCAAGAGCTCACAATCTAAGTATTAGACCTTACAAGGGACTTGAATAAGCTGACTACATCTCCTGACATGTGAGGCAAACTATGAATAAAAATGTTTGTGTGACTTAGGAGTTGTCATGGGCTCACTCAATTTATTGTAATTGGTGCTGTGTTTGCAGGGACACCCCCTTCCCTAATATCAATCAGGAGACTCATAATTTATATACTGACAATCTACCTCGCACCATGTGCAACCTTATGAAATTTACATTTCTTATACCTTTTCTGATTTTTCCTAAATATTTTGGTCTCTTTCTCAATTTTTCTCCTAGCTAGGAACCATGAAGTTACAGTGAATTACAGTGTCAGTGAAACCATAAATTATTGTAGATAGATACCTCTTTTTGCTAGTTATCAGCCAAGAGATGGCCTTACAACTATTTGTTTGTTTAATGATTTTATATACATTATTGTCAGGCTGAGTGACAGTAACAAAGATAAAGCAACAAAGAAAAGATAAATAACAGGAAACAGAAAATGAAGGAAATAGTTCAAACACTATTAGGAGCTCCAATGGACCACAGACTAAGACTGAGGATGATTAATGTGATAACCTGAATACAAATGAGTTCCAAGTAACTCTTCCTTGTTGCTCACACTTGCATTTATCTGCTTGATTTGGGTAATTTGTATAACTGGAAGGTAATTTCCTGTTAAAAAACGAGATAAAATGCTTTCATTCCAGCATGTATATCTCCATGCATGAGCTAGTCTGGAAAAGTCAGAAGTATGGCAATGAAGTAACAGTTTGAGGTCTGTGTACAAATAAGGAATAAATAAAATACTGGGGAGAAAGCAAGTGAGACTGTCCCTTTTCAGGAGTTACCCTCTCTAAGAATCACTGGTGAATGTAACTCCAGGAGGCCCAATCCATAAAATATCAAAGACAAAACTAAAGGACTCTTATAATAATCCAACTTTTGAATAAGTTGTACAACCAAAGCCCTGACAAAGAAGGATTATTAAAAATTCCATGATCAATTTGGTAAGTGATACTTTTTAAATATGAAAGACAGCTGGAAACAGCTTTTGCACAGAGGGCTCAAAGGCCCTGAAAAGACACCCCACCATGCCCAGTTTACTAAAGAAGAAAAGACTCAGCTACAATCTGACCTACATCAGATGGAGTTTTACAGTGGGTGAAGACTATAGTCTCTCCTGCATTAATTTTCATCACATTTACCCTCTCTTTTAACTGCTGAACCTTGGCATTACTAAACTGGAATCCCTTACAGATCCATAAAGAGTTTTGTTTCGTAAAGAGTCCACTGCTTCGTGTAAATCTGATGAGAAGAGGAAACAGAAACCTACTGTTTCAGAACGAGCAATATAAATTTGTGTTTGTAACAGCTGAAGCTGCCTGATGCTCAGCTCCAGGGTTTTTTCAGAGGTTCTGTTTACTGGCCATTAATGTTCACAACTATGTCACTGAAATTTCAGCGTGGTATAATTTCACAAATGTAAGAACCACCTCTGGTCCTGATCAGACTTTGTAAAGGCTGTTAACCTTTCGTAGATTGAAATCCATCTTAGTTCATCACCTGTAAACCCTCATTTTAAAGGAGTTCCTGGAAGAAGTGCCTATCCTGGGGCCAGTATCTGTGGGATACCTCACACCAAACACTAACAAGCAAAATACCAGCTCATATTAGTGACCCTCTTTATGGGCAGATCTTTCAAGGTTACCTCAGTCCAAAGCCACAGCAATGGGACTACTTCCACCCCTTTAACACAGGGGAACAGTCTCTTAGGAAGATTAGTACTCAAGGCTCAAGGAAATTTAAACTGGGGCTGTCCTGAAGATTCCTTTACTAGAGATAACTAGTGGCTATTAATCTCTGGAATGGGGCTATTACTTCATCAACACTAATTGCCTCTTTGGGTGCTTAAAACCACTGAGACCATATTCCATGGCTGGAGATCTAATCCATGGGCTAGTGATGCAACAGCTGAGCAAACCACCGTACTGAAGTGAGCAGACACTGCCTTAGGAGCTTGAAATTAAATCTGAGTTCACTGAAATACAAGGTAATGGTCTATTTGAAATCAAAAGATACAATTTCATTTGAGATTTAATATTCCCCTCTAAAAAAGCCCCAAAGTCTTTCACCTAATACCAGTGTTGCTACTGACTTGCTATGTTACTGTGGATAAACCACTTTTCACTGCAAAAACAAACCCTTTTTTTTCCTTTTAATTTATGGCACCAGCACAAGCAAAATCAGTATGTATGGAAACAGAATGAATCACATGCCCAGAATTTCCTTTCTTTTCTGTAGGCTTGCACAAAACTCTGAAGTTTACAGAAAAAATCTAAAATTTTCTGAGGTTTGTGTGATTCTTTAGACTGGGACCCCATGGTCTAAATATAAGCCCTTAGGTTTGCTTCAACTTACAGAAGAATTTGATGTTAAAATTATAATAAAAATGAAAGAAAATACCAATTTCAAAATCAGTTTAAATCCCTCAAAATGTGTATTTTTTTTCTATAAAGGAGTTGAATTGAACATTAATTGAAAGGAAAAATAATTTAAACTGTTATTTTTCTTCAATTGAAACTGAACCAATTTCATACACTATATAAATTTCTGGTGCCAGTTGAAATAATAATTTAATTAAAATGTGCTATGGTAACATAAAGTATTTTCGTTTTTGCAGCTCTGGTTTTCCTCCTGGTTCTTCAATTTCTCCCTATCCCGTATTTTCTCCATGGTAAGAATGGTAATTGTTTGGAAGTAGCCACACAAACAGTGAATATAATATAATACCTTTCCAGGAACAAAGAAACTGAACTGCTGAAGTCATAGTCTGAGTGACATTACTGTGGCTTTCTTCTGTCATAGCTGTTTCAGTCAAGAACAAAACCTCTTCTTATCCTAACAGCAGAAGGAAAAAAGATGAAATTATTTCATCACAGATTAGTCTGAAAGTCACTGGAAGTTCCCTGTTATTACTTTAGCTGGCATATGTTACAATCCTTCCAGGAGTTAAGTATCTCAGCCTTCCTTAGATCGGAAGACTCACTTGTCTAACAAAGACTTATCTGCATGATAATAACCATTAACTACTTTACAGCTTTCATGTAATAGCTTAGAAATACTTGATAGCAATATGGAAGTATTTCAAAAAGAAAGAGTTACCCTAATGTAACATTAACATTAATGCGAACTGAAGTTCACACTCTTGCATATGAAAGCTCTTTGGTTTTGGAAAAATTGAGAATTTAGTTGAAATATTATTTGTTGACTGAAGGAAAATTAAATAATAAAATATGATCTCATTATTATGGAGTACTAACTTTCACCTGAAGTATTCATATGTTTCTGCTCTTATAGAAGTACTCGGAGCTAAGGGTTAGCTGAATTTTTGAAAACCTGGTCGGCTATTTGACATAGACGACATTCCTACTAGGGATGTGTTGGTAAGTCAGAACCACAGCTCCACAAAGTCACGTCTGCACTGACCTTGCCAGACCTGCTGGTCAATATACAAAACAAAACCTGTAGGAAAAATTGCTTCAAGGTGTCTGGCAACTGCAAAGACATTGTACCCCTTCAAACCTCAGACCTAGTAGTCTTGTCAAGTGATGTACACGCTGTCCAGTGAAGGTTTATTAAAAGTTATCAATTCACACACCTCCTCTCTTCCCAAGCCAACTTGATGGGTTAAGTAATTCCCAACTTCTCCACACAGGAAGTATCTGGAACATACACTCTGCTTTAGTCAGGATTAAAACATATAGTGATGACTGAAGTCTAGAAATCTACCAGGCTAATGACTGTAAGCCTGCAAAAAGTGATACTTCCTAAATCTCAGTGCAACACTTTCTGTAGTTTGGTTACCCCAAAGCAGGTTTAAAAATCCATGGATCAATGTTATCAGGTTGTGCAGAAATCATTTGATGTGTATAATTTATATAATTAACATAATTTCTTCTTATTAAGGAAACATTTCCATGATTTAACTTTTAACACATTACTCTTCGATACAGACAGCATTGCATTTTCTTGAAGGAGAGGCAGATTTCCCATATTTACTGTTTCTGTTGAAGTTGGGAAATCATAAGAACTGCTTCTCATCACTACCCTTGTTAAGCTTGGAGCAGGGAATTTGAAGAATGAAGTGAGTTTTGAGTGAGAAAGGAATAGAAAGGAGAATGATTTTTATCTGACTGCCTCAGGCCTCAGCAAATGCTAGTTGGGATTCATTGTGAGGACAATCTAAGATCCTTATTTTATTTATTGTAATGCTGTGAACCTGCCTTCATTTTATTTACCCAATTTTTCAAACAAGAAAACTACCCAAGCACACAGCACCTCACAGCCACATGAGTTCAGCAGAATCAGACCAGACTCTTGACTCCATGAAATACCCAACCCATGGAGCCACGATAAATGCAGGAGATAGCTGCCAGCACACACTGATGCATTACTATTACATGCAGTGCAGTGAGGCATCACATTGCACATAGACAAATCATTTTTCTGCTTTACATCCTTTTGAAATCTCTTACTCAATTGCTCCCTTCTCCTGGGAAGTACAGGGTTTTCAAAACACAGCCAGCATACTTTGAGGCCATCCAGAGAAGATAAACAATTATTGATATTTCACTTCGTTCTTTGCAAATAAAATGCTATGCTACAACTCACAAGAGCATGCTGAGTACACACTGGAGAGCAAAGAGGAAATGTTGCCCTGTTTATTCTTCATAAATGATTGAATATGATATTTCTTTTATGCTACTGTACATTTTTCTCTTTGAAAGGCATTCTAGCTGGCCATGCTGTGGTGCACAGTTAAATGGCCACTATTGCTCCATTTTCACTGTACAGACCTACTGGCACCAAATCATTTGCAGCCCACTGGGTTTAAGCCTGGCAGTCCAAAACATGGCTAACATGGATTAGGAGATGACACAAAATTATGGAAGAATGCATTTAATAAAGCACATTTCTTTATAGTGCTGATGCTAAGCAAAATTCCTAATGTTTTACTAGTGACAGCTGTAAACCTGACAGTGCTGCTATTCTATTGCTCATAGAAATTATATATGCATGTCAATAATTTCTTTCATTAACAATATTAACAGAAGCTAGAACCATTACCAAAAATAAAGTTTCTTAGTGTTAGTCACAATATTGACATACAAGTAATAAAAAGAGTCCTTGTTTCAAAGATTGTTAAATAAATACTTAAATTTATTGAATGTACTAATATGTGGTTCAGCTAAAGCCTGATTTAAATTTGCTAGTAAAAAAATTTCTTGTTTGGACTGTGCTGGGTCACACAATAAAATTATAAATCCAACAGTCATATTAGCTAAGATTAGCAGTATGGCAATGGGCTGCTGCATTCCACAAGTTCTCCTCTGTTTTGTTGGTTGAATACATACACTTTATGTTTCCTGAAAGTGCTTTGGACTGTTTCACAATGAATTTAGTATCTTGTTGGCTCTGACTCAGCAAAACATATAAACAAAATTTAAGTAGGTGAATAATCCCTCTCAGCTTCAGTAGGATTTCTAACATGCTGAGAATTAAGCACATAGTTAAATCTTTATCTGTTTAGAAGTCAACTGCCACAGAACTAACTGGGTGATGTGTTTACTACAATGCACAGTGTAGTTTTAAAATGGTCAATATATTTGAAATTGGACAATTTTATTTCATGAGAGAAATTAATCAATTAAAGTAAAAGACAGTGAATGATTGGAAATTATTTTAAAGAAGAAGCTTTATCATGTTTTTCTCATTTACCTTCTTTAACCTCATATTATTTTTATTATCTTAAAGGCTCTTCCCCAGTTACCGCTGCTAACAGGGAAAAGCTGCCCCTATTGCATGGCCATCTGATGAATCCATGTGGTAGAATTCCATCCGAGCTTTGCAATTTCAGGAAGTGATAATAAGTTCACAAATATCCTAAGACCAACGAAATCCATTAATAGGCTGAGTTTCAAAACTGATTTTACCATCTAAAGCACAGGAAACTGAATAAGGAAATTTGATTATCATTTACAAAACGTTCTAGGAAAAGAAATGGCAAATAAAGAAAGGACCATCATTACTTAGGATAGGCTGAAGGGTTGTGACTAGGGAACACAGGCTTGAAAGAAAAAGGAAAATTAAAGAGGGCTATTAGGAAAGTTCACCAACAGCTCAATCCATTGTTTTGAAAAATGTGTTGTTACAGGAAACTTTTCAGCTATGAAAAGGAGGAACAGAAAAAAGGATCTGGATTCTAATGTAAGATGCAGGGGCATGTGGGCAGAAGGAGAGCCAGCAAGATCAATATCCTTCAGTTTCTGTGATTCAGAATGAGCTGCTTTGCATTTTCTCGTGCACTCAAACACTCTGAAACACAGGGAGAGATACCATGGAAAGTCAGGACTCTTAAGCGCAGATTCCACGGGGTTCTGCATGTATTAAAATATTACAGTACTCACCTAGAGAACTCCACAGTAGGCCTATTGTGTATATAACTGTATTTCTTTATCTCTTTCAGGAATGCTGATCTGACCAAATTACTTAAAAAGTAGACCAAAATACGCTGCAATGATTCTCCATGAAAAGTTTGACTTCCAATTATTCCAGATAGATTTCTTTACAGAGTTCAGTGTCTCTTGTCTGGCAGCAAGCCTACAGCCATGGTTGCTCACCTGAGGCTGTGAGCCTGTCAGATTCTTCTGCGCTAAGAGAGGTCAAGCCAGCTCTCTGCTTAAATGAGAGAACATGACAGATTTGAGTCACTGTTCTGCTAACAGTGTCATCCTTTGGATGATGCAGAAAAAGAGTTTCTTTTGCCACTGACAATCCCATAGCAGTTGTGAAATGATGGTCTAATAGCCGCTGTGTTCTGGCCAAATTCCAGTGAAGATGATTACCTTTTCATTGTGTAAAAATCCTTGGGATTCCAATTTGCTGTGGTTTCACTCCCTGTCAGTCCATTCCAGTGGTGGGTGAAAACCCTGCATACAGAGGTTAGAGACATCTGTGAAAGTGAGGTTATTAGGTCATGTTATTTATTAACTGAGTGTATTATTAAGTTTTCATCTTAATTTCTTGTGAGTTTTTTTTCTTTTTGAAAAGTTGCTGAAGCAAACTGGGTCTGCAGTATTAACTCTGGGAGAAGGATAACAATTCTAAATAAGTGTCTACATCCAGTTATTGAATTGGAAAATGTTAGGATTACATGTTCTCATATTTCAGGAAAATGTCTGTTCTGCTTTTCAGGTCCTTATTCCTTCATCCTCTAAAAACACATGCCATATATATACCACTCAAGAGCTTTACTCCAGCTTTTTGTTCTCTTTTCTCCCTTCCTTTCTTGCAGACATTTTTGAACATGATTTTGAAAGCTTATGTTGAATTATGTTGAATATTCTTTCCTTTTCTTCTACGTCTCTGAGAAAATAGGCAGACATGATGGAACTTTCCTTGCATAAAGTAAGGACACAGAATTCTCCTTTTAACAACTAGCATTTAAACCCATTTTTAGAGAGTGTACCAAGGGCAAAAAATAGCGGAAGGGGGCATGCCCCAGATATATGCTCTCAGTCAATGATTTCTTGTCATCTAGGTTGTAGCGAGACACAAACCTGAGGCTACTGCAAATTATATCAATGGCCAGGGTTCAGATGCTTTAGGATCAATGAAGAATAAAGATTAGTTCAGGTTTCCCTCAAGGACAACAGAGGCTGACTTGAGTATTATATCAGCAAGCAAGGTACAGCTTTCTGCAGCAGGTCTGACACTAAAATTTGGTTTAGTTTTCTCTTTCTCCCACAGATGTCCTGTACCACTTTCAGCACACCAACCTCCTGCCTCACCTTTTCCCTGTTTACAAGCTTGTTGAAGAAGTTGACTTCATTTCATACCATGCAACTAAATGGTTTTGCTACCCTGACTGATGCAACATATCTAATGTACAGAAATGTGAGTTTCTAGGAACTTGTAGTTCTGTTGAGGAATTTTCTGTTGCTTTATTTTTGTCACTGTTATTTGCTGAGACATGTTCAACCAGCACTGAAAAGGAGTAACTGTCCTCTGATGTTCAACACTCAGCTCCAGCTCTTGCTCACAGTGTGACTGGAGGATGTTTTCATGGCCTTATCAAGCTTAACATTTACTCATAGAAACATAGCCCAACTGTAAGATTTTTAAGATCTGAAATAATTTAAGGCAACCTTGCAATTTCTTTATATCCTTTGTATGTTCTCATGCTCTATAGAACATAAGTATTTCAGAAGTGGCTTTATAAGGACTTCCACAGGCAAGGAGCATTTAATACCTTGAAATGATTTCTTACCTTAAAGGGAAAATATGCATCTAGAAAGAATAGGCAGTGATCATGTCAGGATGGAACAATGCTTACACCTAACAGCAAAATGCAATCAAAGGTAACATTTGCTCTTGAGAGATTTAGAACATTCTCTGCTAGTGTGAATTAGCATAAATTCATTAAAAACTGCAGAATATATTGATTTAAAATCACCAAGACTCTTTAAGTACTTCAGCTTTTTGTGTATGTGAGAAAGAAAAGTAGACCTGGAACTCACATGTCAGTATCTTGCACATTAGTATGACAGTATTTGGAGAGCAGAAATGTAGAAAAAATATAAAGTGTTTTCTGCTGAATTGTATGTCCTTTCTAGGAATGTCAGAAAGAAAAGAAATACACATTTTTATGCTGGCATTGACAAATTAAAAAAAAAAAAGAATTAAAGTCAAGCTTATTTCTGGAGTACCTTAAAGGCATATTTTGACAACTCAGACAGTTTTATGGTATTGTATTCTAGTAGCTTTAGGTAAGAATATGAATTTTGGTGGCTTTGCAATTGTGTGTGACTTTATTTTCAGCAAAACAAAGTTATAGCTAAGAAGATTAATTTGATTGCAAGCTATGCAGCAAATATATTCAACAGTCAAACTTCTGGGTGATCTCTGGACAGTTCTTGCATTTGTTTATTTGAATCTCAACTATCTGTACAAGTCTTCAAATAGAGACAGAGCATCTAAGAACAGGCATAATGCTTGATGGATTTATCTGATCTACACTTTCCTTCACAGCTTAACTTCTTTACATATCAAACCTAACACAGTCCCAAGGACTGCATGGGCGGTGGGAAAGATTGGATCCAGCCTTCCAGCTGATGCTGAAGAAACCACCCATGCAAGACAGTCACATAATAACTTAAAAGTTCAAAATGCCAGCACATCATTTTGCTGATACAGGTGAGGTTAAAGATACTGAGAGAGAGATGGAGAAGGAACTTAAGTATAAGCTGGCAAATTCCATCAAAAGCAGTATTAAAGTTGGGATTTAACCCTTTTTATAATCTGAACTTTTTACTTCCTTGAGATGAAAGCAACTTTATCAGCTGGACACAGAAGTTAATGAAGTGCAGAAAGGACTTTCATGGGAATAGGTGGAGTTTTACATAGAAGAGTGCTGTGAAACAGATTAATCTTAAGGCAAAAAGTAAAGCTAAATTATTAAATTAACATCTATGTAGTAATTTGAGTTACATCAATTACTTCAGCCTAATTTTTATCTCTTGAGATACATGGGAATAAAAACTATCAGACTTTTTCCACTAGAACATCTTGTGAACTTCCCATGCCAAATCCTTGCCCTGGTTAGGGTAAATCAAAAAAGACCCCTGCTTCTTACCTGGAAAGAGTTTGTTCCTCAGTTTACCGGGTTCCTTTCCATTCCTATTCACTGTTCAGGGAAACACTAAATCCAGCAGGCTGTGTATGCTTTGCAGTAGGGTTGAGAGTATCATATAGGTCCCGATATTGTCTCAAGCTCCAAAATTCTCGTAATTGATGTGGTAAGCCCTCTATTTGAACCCTTTTTTAAAGATATTTCTTTTTTGTGACATCTGCTGTCAGATTTCAGAAAAGATGAAGGCAGCCATCCCTTTCTTTGATAGTCTGGATCCCACAGAGTAGAAAAGGTTGAACAATCAGTTCAGATTCCTTTTAAATTCTGCTAGACATTTGTCTACAAAACTGTGACTTAAGTCTGGTTTTCGTTTTTACACATAGAACCAGCCAAACTGCCTAAACACTCCGAGCCATCTGGGAGCTGTTCTCTTTGACCATTCACTACTTGCTATTTGTGCTGTCACATTAGAAGACAAGTTTCTATTAAAACTGAAATAAGATCAACTCCTTTATTTTATCGTAACAGAAGCTTACGAAGCAGCTGTGTGGCATTTGTTCTCATGCTCTTTGAGCACTGGGGGGGGGGCGTTATGTTTATAAACATAATAATTTTTACCAGAAACATAGAAGTGTTTAGTAGACCTTTGCAGCAAAAATGCACAAATCCATTGAGCACTTAAAAACTCCATGAAAAGGGACACAGTCATAACCACTTAGGCTCCATTTGATGTAATAGAATTGGATTTGATTGGGCTTGACTGCAGAGGTTTGGGAAGGATGAGATTAGTACTGTAGGAAAATTACAGAGACTTTTATTTTATTGCTGGTACCACAGTAACTCTTATAGGGGTGGGATTGCTTCTTTGAGAAGCATGCCTGAAGCAGGGAACTGACTCTTTCAACATTTTGGTGTAATGTTTGGTGATACATTCAGCTATTCTGTTTGATGAGCTGTCACCATCTTCGTCTTATCCAAAAAGAACATCTCAACCTGATTTCAGTGGCGCTGTGGAAAGGAGGATCCCATGAAAAGCATCTAAGTGCATCAAAAAACACCAAAAGGACGCCAGCTGGAATACTGTGGTTGATACAGAGCACTGTAATTCAGAGACATGGACCAAAAGGCAAGTTCAGAAGAGAGTCATGAGAAGTGATCAGCAGCCTGGAAATTTGTACTTATGGAGATTAAAAGCCATGGGACTGATTAATATAGAGATATTAAAAAAAGAATATATAAACTGCTGATAAGAAAAAGTGGAATAATCTTCCTGACACATCAGGCAAAAAATAAAAGTATAGACAGCGCTTTAGAAAACTGCTTTCTCCTATCTCAGCAGCAGAAGGAAGGAGATAGAAACTTTAATCAGAGGAAATTTAAAATTACAAGTTAAATGTGCCAGTATTCTTGTTGCTTAAATTAATTTGGGGAGGATTGCATCATTGACTTCCTGAAACTCTCAATCTTATTTTTGATAATACCACCAGTATGGTACTGCTAATCATTCCAGCTTGGATTAGTGACTTCAAGGAAGAGGATGCCGCTATTTCTTGTTTTGAGAACAAGATGGAGAAGATGGAGAATACAGAAATTTTCAATTCTTTAGCAGAGCAACAGAGTACTCTTACACTGCACTGAATAATAAAGATATAGATCTGCATGACATGTTGCTTCTTTGTTCTTATGTTCTTGTCACTCAGTGGAAAAGTGGAGTGAAAACAAGAGCTGAACCAAAGAGAGAAACAGAAACATAGAATTAATAAAGGAATTACCTAACATTTTGCTTAGGTCTTGTTGGTTTCTTTAACCTACTGGAGGCTTTAGCAGTTTATTTCCTGCAAGGAAAGATTTTTTCATAAAATTTTTAAAGAAATTTTCAAGAACTATTGCAATTTAATGAAATTTTCTTTTCAGAAGACAGAACTAGGGCATGTCTCTTCCCAGTTTTGAATCTGCTCTTTTCAATGACTTTATTAAATTACTTTCCCTATGTCTGTATCAGTTTCTACTTTGTATGGATGCTTTATGGAATACCACAATAAAACCTCAAAGACTACTGGATGTCCTGCTGAAAGGCAAAATAAGGCAAACCACTGACAATAGATAACTCTAATTATCATCCTGTAGTAGCCAGAGCCTATTAGCTGCCCTCCTCCAGAAGCAGACAGTTATTTAACATGGGATTTTCAAGAACATTTCAAATGCTTTATTTTCCACTGATTGAAGCCACCACAGACGGAGGAAAAAAAGGGAGAAGGTAAAGTCTTCTGATAATATTTGAAAAGCAACCTCGTTTTGCTGCTCTTTGAGGTCCTGCATTATCATGGCACAGCAAGAGTAGAACTGATCCATGAACAGGGGCCCAGCCAGGAGCCAAGGCTGCCACCAGTGCTGGCTCTGCTCCCTCCATCTGGGTACAGTCCTGCAGGCTCTGAGCACAGTGAGCAGAGTCCTGCAGGGTCTGAACAGTCTGAACAAAGAACAGAGAGAGGACAGGAAATGGCCACAAGCCCAGCGAGCCATGACACAGGCCCTGGGTCCCCCCAGCCTGGTCAGGGCAGCAGCAGATACAGCAGGAGAGAGGCTGAAGAGTTTCTACCCTGGCAGTGCCACAGTGGTGCTGAGCTGGAATGGGTCTGTTGGGCCCATGGACACAGCAGGGGAGGCCCAAGGAGGGGCTGCTTAGGGCATTCACAGCCAGAAGAGCTGAGGCTGAGAATTTAGAAAACCTGCAATAATGTGGTGCTGCTTCATGTAACCAGAGCTTTGCTCAAATATTTCAGCTGTAATCTTTTCCTCTTAAAAGGAATGCTGTGCTGTGGGAAACTGCAAGGTTTCTCAAGGGCACGAGAAAGCAGCTAGCTTAGCTGGATGAGGAAATTCAGAAGAACTGTAATCTGGACCATTAACTATTTTTAATATTTCAGCAATGTTTTACTGATGCATTTGGGTTTTCCATTATAAGAGTATCCTCCCCTTACCCCCTCTCTAGGATGTGAATCCACCTTTATTAGAGCATGAAAAATATGTGCTCTTCTTGCAGTGGTGTGGGTGAGAGGAATAAAAGATGGCTCTGATGATATATATTTTCAATTGCACTAATAACATCTCATTTTTTCCCAACTTATCCTGTTGCTGCTGATAGAAGTGTTTCTGTTACTGCTGTGAGGCGTCACTGTGATTATTGCTGTTCCCTTAGTGTCTTTTATGCTCTGGGATCCAATCCAGAAAAGCATTCTGTTAGAGGAGATTTACGTGGCCAGATTGCACAAAGAAAAATGATAACATGAACAGCAGCCCTATTTTTTACAAGGACGTATTTACAAGTCTAAGACATCATGCCAGAAATAGCTTTCCTTCTAACACATAGCTCACTAAATCTAAAACTAGCCCAACCTTTGTATATTCTTAACTCTGAGTTCAAGAAGTTTCAATGTAGTCATACCTACCAATAAGCTGAAGAGAACAAAACTTTCCCACAAACAAACAAACAAACAAACAAATAAAAACCCCAACCAAACCCCCCCCCCCCCCCCCCCACCTCACATTTCAAAACATTTTGACACATTTAACCTCTCTGTCTCAGCTGACACAAAAGTCAGTAACCTCCTAGACAAGGATGCTTTTGCTGGAGCAATATTATCATGTTTTCTGTGAAGTTACTGATTTAGTTATTATTTTGTGCTTTGTTGCCAGTATTTTGGTAGGAAATGGACATTTTTAAATATATTTTTTTAAACTTTTAGTAGTTTTGAAATATTTCTAAATGTTCCCTGTCAGCCCTTATGATTCCAAAGCTGACAGTCTTAAGTGCACATATAGTACACACATGACATATATCTGTCACTTTGCACCTGGCTTCCGTTTTTGATCTGCATTTTAATTACTCCAGACTGTTTTGGAAAATGAATAAGAGAGATCTCATTCCTTATAAAATGGATAATGTTTCTTCCTTATGCATGCACAGTGCTATTCTTTTTCTAGCTCTTCACAATTTTTAAGATCTTCTCTTACCAGAGGGTTGATATAAGATGCCATTTTGTCCTTTGGAAACAATAAACCTCATCAATATTTTTTCATTTTTCAATCTGAGACTAGAATATTATTTTGGCCAGAATTAGACTATGATCTATATTACAACCATCAGTAAGCCATGATCATCTAAATAAATACACCTGTAAACCATTTGTTTCTTGCAAGTAGTGTACCAAGAACTATAAAATATATTCCAAATTCTCATCCTAGTTAAACTGGTGCAAATTAGAATGAACTGAATTGACTGCACCATTCATCATTGTTGCAGGATTAATGTCTTTCACTGTTGTAAAACCAAAGCAAAGACATTAGTCCTTTAGCATTTTATACTTTTGCATAATAGAATAGAAAAGAGAGAGCGCAGCCAGTGTAAATTATGTATTCTATACAATAGTGCTTAATCAATACACCAGTCATACTTTAACATGCTGTTTTCCCAGGATATTCTAAACTAACACTGTCAAAATCTGGCTACAAAACAGCAGCACCAGCAGTTGGGGTAAAAGAAGCAACAGCTTGCTCGTCTAGTGCAGCCCCAGCAAGTGTAACTGAAGCTGAGGAGCGTAGGAGAGCAGGACCTATATTAAAGCACACAGCCATCTGTGGGACTGCCCTCTTCTTTGTGTTCTGCCCCAAGGATTTCTAGTTCTTGAGGTTAGGAAGATGCCTTGGGAAGGTGAGGAACCCACCAATCCCATGCATCTACTGGATTTTAGTAATTCCACACATTTGTCTTGACAAAGGGGTCTTGAATAGGGTGTATACATTAATTGCACATCTGTATCCCGGCCTCAAGGAAGGGTTTAAAATGATCTAATATCTGTTGGCATACCAGTTGTGTCACCAATTTCAATTCAGGAGCCTGAAAATGCCCATGGTCCTTAACTTTGAGATCAAATAACGTATTTCACACAGGTGCTGAGGGACTGTGTGCTGAAGGGCAGCATTCCCTCTTTACCTGGGGACACACTCACACCATCAGCACCTCATTCCCTGGCAGCTGCTCTGCTTCTGCACTCACACCCCTTTGGAGGAGAACTGTGTAAAGAAATCTGCTTTCAGAATAATGCTTGCTCTGACTGGTTTATTTGAGAGTTTAATTCTCAGCAGCTAGCAGGATTTTAAAAACTCACAAGGCCACTGGCATGCCAGGAACGTGCAATTAGCTCTGATTTATAACAAATTATCTACGATTTCACAGCAGTTAACATTATGTTTACATTCATGGGAGTTGTTATTGCTAATACAGGCACAGTTGGAGAATGTATATTTTTACTAACCCTAAATAATTGCATTGAATAACTCCTATGGTGTCACTATAGGTGTATGAAAAATCAAATTTAGAAAAAAAAATCTACCCATGTAAATCTGTCCCTTCATTCTCCAGGAGAAGGAAAAGGACAACTTTAACTAATAATTATTCTCCCTTTCCTTTTCCAGAGCTAATTCAAAGGAAAGCTAATGTGGCTAATAAAGTAATTGTAATTGAATAATACATTTCAGGTGTGTCAGAGTCTTTCCAGAAGCTCAGACAATGAATTCACATTTAAGTCTCCACATTTTAAAGAATTACTTCTTTAATCGGATGTGCTGCAGCACGGCCGATTTGCAGCATATCATTCAGGATGTAATGGAGATGCAGAAACATGTGTGATGGCTTTTAAGAGAGCCCTAGAGAAGTGTTCTACAAAGGGTAGATCAGTGAAGCAGCATAGTGCAAATTCATTGCTGTCATACCAGACTGCTCCTCAGTCTACCAGCTCAAAGGTGCCCAGGGAGCTGGTTTTGAAGAGATAGTTCCACATAAGTGTTTCATTAGCTGCACATACTTCATCAGCATGCTGGCTAAAGGATGAATTAAATGGCAACAAAAAAGTCAAAACTTATTTTTCTTCTAAAGGACCAGTATCTATATCCCAAATAAAACCAGGCATCCTACCAAAGGGTAGCTGAAGATTAGAGATTTGGAAACTCTCTCCACAGGTACCTATTGTCTGAGATGTTATTTATATATTTTATCTAGTGACTGTGTGTGTCCCCAACAGGTGAAATTGTCCAGCGAGGAGGGAGCAGAACCTGGGACTTTCTCTTGCTCACAGATCACTAGGCAACAAATTGTAGCTGTCTGAGAACTTTCCCTGAGACTCCAAAACCCCCAGAGAGCACAGCACTTGTCCCCAGAGCCTGGAATTAGCTGCAGCTTAAAAAGTCCTGCTACAGGTGAAGAATTGACTGTGATTCTTCTCAAAGACAAGTGGTAATTAAATTCCACATCCTGGGGAAATCCTCAGCCATGAGTTATTGTACAAAAACACAGCAGCAGCAGTGCTTCCTCTGGATGCATTTCAGAAGGGAAAAAGCAGCAATTTCCCACTTCTCCAGTGTTCTTCCCAGCTTTGTTCTCAAAATAAAATGTAATCCCAATGTTCCCAGAGTCCTAAGATTCCGGGATTGAATTTTATTTGGGAGCCTCAAAGTTTTATATTAAACAATGCAGTGCTTAGGTCCCTCAGGTCTAATCCTTCACATATCAGCTAAAAATAAAAGCAACGTGTAATATACTACCAAAAAAAAAAAAAAAAAAAAAAAAAAAAAAAGGAGAATCTTCTGTAAGCAAAATTCTGGCTGGGATGAACAAATCTCCCAGCCTGGTCAAGAAAGAACAATGAAACAAGTAGTCTAATTTAGTGCTCAGAACTAAGTTACATTTTACTCTTTACTCACACATCTCATTCTGGACCAGTGTAAAATACAGAATGATAAACTTCACTGGAGACGCTGAAGGAAGAAGGGCATGAGAAACATTAGCCTGGGACCAGAACAGAAGCCTGACAAATGGAACTGGCTATTTCAGGTTGATCTACTTAATGGAGTAGAACTATAGGAAATTAATGCAGGTGGAGGCCTAAGGGTAAAAATTGAGTGATATCAGGAAAATGGAGATGAAGTGTGAGTTTGGCATGCTCTTTCAGGATTAGGCTGGAAATATTAAGGAATTGTGTGCTAATCCCTAATTATTCTATTATGTATGTTACCTGTTATACATTAGGTAGTACTGCTATCATTATCTTTTTCATCTGAGTGGTTATTTGGACTACCAAGATAGTGAGTAGAAGCTACAACATCAAATGCAATTCAAAACAGAAGGGCTAAGGGAGAAGATGTTTCAAGCCTTTTCTTCACAGTAGTGTATTCATTCCTTAACACGAGGTTTAAGGGAATGAAGATTTTATTCTGGCTATGGTTTGGTTTTAAGCATTTAGAACAATTTCTCTGGTGCAAACCAAGTGTAGCAAGGCACCAACATAATTTCTTCCCTGGAATATATTTGTACCAGGAATCTTGTAAGATAGATCAATGCAGAAGGTGTCGTTCACCTTGAAAAGTAACAAGTGTTTATTATACACCAAGTAAATTCTAGTCACCAGTCCAACATCTCAGTTTTACAAACCTTTCAATATCCACCATTTTCTAGCTTAAAGAAGCCAAATAACTGTTCCCTCCTTCTACTTAAAAGCATATTATCAACAGTCCTGAGATTCTAAGTATTAATTTGATCTCATATTACTTTACTGGAAAAGGAAAAGTATGTCATTAGAAAACCTTTGAAAGCAGGAACTTGTTCCTAGTCTTTTATAGAGAGGTTGAAGCTAAATATTTTTGGATTTGGTAACTAAATTTAGGTCACCTGTAGACATTTCCAAAATGCATTACTTAAGGTGGTTTTCCTGCACGAGCTTCTGTTTAGTTACCTAGTAAACAGGACTAGTCAGGCAATTAAAAAATAAATTTTTTTATTTTTCACCCCTTTCTATTAATAACTAATTAACAGAAAAAAGAATGAGGGGTGGCTTTAGTAATTGAAACTTTTCTGTATGGCTTCAAGCAATTATAATAGACAATTAAAAATTAAGCATATGTATTGTAATCTGTACCTGTTATGGTTAGAAGTATGCTACTGTTCATTTTATCACATGTAAATGCTTACTCAAAAGCACAAAAATATATGCATTTCTCTATGCTTCATGTAGAGCAGCTTAGATATCATCCTGAGGAGAATATATTGCTTTAATTACTGTACCTTGGAAGGACTAAATCCATGCACATATTCCAAGTGCAGAGAAGTATACACTGAAGTTTTCTACAATGCTAAACTCTGCTAAGGTGGTGCAACAGAAATATAAAAACTTTTCATTCCACTTGCTGGGTCTCAATAATTGTGCAATTTGGAATGAAAGAAACTTCAAGAAAAGGAGTAACAATGAGAGAAAGAGCATGATTGTATAGCCATTTCTATCAGGTAGGTCCCTCACATCAAATAGTTTCTGGGGAAGATGCAAAAACCTGGGCTTTGCTGCAGAGCAAAACTCACTGGCATGCGTTGAGTTTCTTCTATTTCAAAACATTGCTAATTCCGTCCCCAGTATTATCTATGAATATTAATTTTCTGTGTATTGGGGAATAGGCAAACCAAAATAACAAAGAGCTCCCTACATTCCTTTGTAGCATAACATCTCAGGAACATTTTTCTCTCTCGTACTCTACACGTAGCCCCTAGTGCACAGAACAAGGAGTAGCTTTTCAAAGTTCTGCTTTAAGCGGAAAAAAAATGTATCCAGAGGCTTTAACACTGTGGAAAAGCTTGTTATGAGAATGCTAAGATGGGCTTGGTGTAAAAATTTCTTATTTGTTGTGCTCCCATCAAGAAAATTTTGGGCAGTATGGTTCCCCTGCAGCCAGTCTCTTACAAAGACATAGAAGAAGAAAAGACTGACCCTTTTAGCAGAATCAAAAGGAAGAAAAGTTAGTAGAAAGCTCTTGTATTTTCTTGAAAGGAAGTGTTTTCCATTTGAATGCTACAAATTACCTATTCCTTTGAAGCTACTTTAAAAAGAAGCCAATATTTTCTTGAGAAAGGATTACAAAGTCCTGAGTATTTGGGTGATAGAATTACTGGGGAGCTCTTTCTTACATGATATCTACAATACGATCTTCTGTTAGTCTATATCTCCAAGTCAGAGCTCCAAGAGGGTGGGCTCTCAGCGACATCATTCTGTTGGCAGAAAAACCCTGTAGCTACACTTCTTGCTTCTTTTACTTCTTGGAAGGCTGAAGGGAACAGATGGAATTAATTATACACTATAAAGCAGAGTTTTGTTAAAATAATCTATGCTAGGAGTGTTTTGCCTAGATCAGCTGCAGTATCAGTTTGATATTAATCTAAGTCTTAGGTTAAGCCAATTCAAGGCAATTCTTTAATTTGGCTTAAAGCTTCTGAGCACAGTGCTGGGTTAATGCCACAAAAAACTTTTTGTATGTATTTAGTTCAATTTTTTTTTTTAACTTTTTCTCGCCTCTCCTTTGTGTTACTTCTCCATAAAATTATGTTATTTTTAGTTCCTTATTGGCAATACACAATAATTATTTGGAGTGGAGATCCTTGTGTCTTTGTGCACTCCCACAGCAATTGCAGCAGTACTGGTATGAAGTGAGACAATTTCTGACAATTTCAGACAGGGTTGGAAGGGGCCTTAAAGATCATCCAGTTACAGCCCCCTGCCATGGGCAGGGTCACCTTCCACTAGCTCAGGTTGCTCAGAGCCCTGTCCAAGCTGGCCTTGAACACTTCCAGGGATAGCTTATGAAATACATTTTCCAAACATAGCTCAGGTTTCAACGAGGATCAGAAGAGGTCTAAGACATGACAGGTTATATGACAGAAATAATTGGTGATTATTTTCCAGAAATGAAAATGTCTTCCTTTATACTAAATTTGAATTGGACTATCTTCTCTTCTGAGTTTGTAGTACGCCCAGCCTAATGATGCTTTGGCTGCCACTCTCATCATACAAATATTAGCAATACTAATAATAATGAAAACGGTGTTATTTTATTAATATATTACTTCAAGGCTTTAACAGCATAAGATGTCTAAAGTTTTAAAGATGAAACAAGAAAAATGTGATGTCATAGTTTAAGACCAGAGCTTCTCAAATTCATACACCTTTGCCTGTCCCCTATGCATTCACAAATGTGTGGATACAATAAAAGAAAAAAAAAAATCTGCAAAATGTGTAGCAGAACCAATAGAACAGAGATAAGTATCATCTATATTTGTATTCAGTTGTGATTTCTACACTATCTGCTTATCTAATCTAGTCCCAGATTATCATTGCCAGCCACAGAACACCAAACTTGCAAGTTCTGTGGATGGATGCATGTATGTCTGCATGTCTGTATGCAGCTAAATGGACAGTGACTGACTTGGCAGAGTGGCTCCTTAACTCATCCTGAGCATGAATTTGGAATAAGGGGCTTTGATTTAATGTAAAGCAGTTTTACATAGAATACTCTACTTCTAAGACTTCCTGTCATGCTGCCATCGAAAGAGGCAGAGGAAGATGTGAAAGTCCTGAACGAAAGGCAGGATGCTAAGGAGCTGTGTAATCCATCACTTTCACAATCTTTTCTAGTTAGTCTCAGTTTTAGGTGCACTCGTTTTGATTTATGACCTCCAGGGCAGAAGCCTTGCAAAAAAACTCTGAATCAGTAGAGGGGAGCAATCCCTAATGAATTTAATTATGGTTTCTTAGTAAAAAATTCTGCTCTTTTCCTGTGGCCCAGTGGTGCCCAAAGGATGCACCTGCTGTATCTCCTTTTCCTATAATTCCATCATGACATGCTCTGCAGCCTGGAACTATGCTGTTCATTTATCCATAGCTGCTGGATTCTGAGCTCACCAAACCAGTCTGACAAAGTCAAGACACAAACTGCTGGCACCTTATGTGAACCTGTCTTGTGATGCTCGAGTTCCCTGAGGAGCAGGTGCACTAATAAAGGTGTCTGCATTTTTATCTCTGAGGAAATGACAGAATGCAGGTAATTTTTCCTGTCATAATGACACCTTTAAGAAATGAAAGAAAGATTAAATAACTATAACCATACTTCAGCAATGTTGAGCCTTCTGGAGCCCAGGGTCTCATTTTAATTTCCAATTGGGTCAGAACACAAAAACTTTAATTGCTTAACAATGATCTGGAAGGAATGAAGAAAGGTTTAAAGGGCAGAACCAATATAATCTAAATACTACATAGTTGTTTTAGACTTTGAACAGCACAACCATTAATATGAAAATATGAAAATTCACTGAGGCATTATTTTTCTCAATTTATATATTTTGTAATTATATACCTTGTCCTCAGGTGATCCACGTATACATCTTGTCAGGTTATCTGTCTACTTCACAAACAGAAGCCTGAGTTATGGACTACTTTATTTTTTTCAGTTGTGGGTTGGGATTTTTTTTTGATTGCTTGAGTTTTTTGTTAGGAGAGGTTTTTTTGGTTTGAGAACTGTAACACATAATGAACATGTCAGAAACATCAAGCCTTCATGGTTGAGTATTAAAGGGGAAAAAGAGGAAAATAATTTTGTCATCTAGATAATTTTCTCAGCGTCCTATTACTTTAAATACTATATTGTATTTATTCAGGAAAGGCTCTTTTGAAAAAGAGGAACTACACGTTATTTCTGAATATGAACAGTGGTGCTCAAGGGAGCTTACAGCTGAATTAGGTCAAGCTTGGCCATAGGTGATGGCTCATTGTTGCCCTGAAATTCTGATCCTAGACTTTTAGGCCATGGAATCTTCAAGGCCTTTAGAAGAAGAATCTGAGACATAAAAAAGCAAGTAAAGTGCTTTCAGGTTTCAAAAAGAATTAAAAGTTGTAAAGGCAAAGAACTTATAAGTTTACAGCTTGGAAATGTTTTACCATCAATCTTAATAATTAGTAGTTGTTATCCTGCTTTGTTTGGTAATGATGAACAAAACAAAGCCACTCTGTCCTTATAGGATTTGAAGCCTCATTTCTGAACCAAAAACAACAGAAAAAAATCCAAACCTTCATAAAGCCTTGTGCACTGTGCATTGCAAATTCAAACATGGGAGGTGTTTCTCTTAGTTATCTAGCAAACCTTCCTAACAGGAGATGAACAGTTGAAGAGAAAATTCAGTACTTCTCCATTCCCAAGTGTAAATTGTGATGGTTGGGAATGCTGCCTTTGCACCTCCCTGGATGCTGATATGGATTCATCACCCAAATCCAGCCAAAACAGCCAGTTCAAGCCCTTGTGACCTTGCCACTCAAACTATCCAAAGCACTTTCTGTAGAGAGAACATGCTCTCTATCCTGGAAGTAAAGGACTGGGACAGAAGTTGTAATGATTTGTGGCAACTTTAAATTAGAAAAATGTGCCTTCTCTTTTTTATGTCTACTGTGATTTCTTCTTGGATTTCTACTGCTAATGGTAGAAATACATAAATATCAGTCAAGGCAGTGCTTACTGACAATATATGTAATTGTCTTTCAATCTGAAGATTTTTAATTTGATCTTGCACAGTTTAAAAAGATTGTGTTGAATTTACAGCATCTGTTGTTATTATTGTTATTCAATATAACATGCACTCCACAATACAGTTAAATGATCTCAGTTCTGAGAACGATACAGACAAAGTGCAATGAAGAGTTCCTAATCAGAATTAGGTTCTTCACAGATGCAAAATGAATGCATTCGTAGTCAAACAGTAAAATCAAATTGCAGGTTACCAGGGGAATTAATCTTGATTTGCAGCTATTTATGATAAATAGGATTCAGGATGCTGGTGTCAATGAACTGCTCCTTACTGAAGGGAGAAATAAACAGCAGCAACAGGACTTTAGGAAAATTAGCTACCAGACTTGTTAAAATAACTGAATGATGAGGTGCACTAATTAAAAATCATTTAGCAATTTGCATATAGGTAACTCACTAGAAGATCACAGATACCTCTGTTTCAAATTTGCATTTTATCTCTTTGAAGCATATAATAATTAAAATGGCCATTAGTGATAACAGGAATTAATCATGTAAATCCTCTCATTCATTTATTTGACATAATAGAACCCAAAGTCTACTTATGTTGTTTTTTTCCTTATTATAATCAACTCTATAAATCTACAAATTATGAAAATAAAATGCCTTAAACTCCTAGAAAGTCAGAGAAAAGTGTTATTTATGCATCAAGCCATGGGGATGTAGAGACATGTCGGTGTGTGTATGAATGTACCTGGCTCTTAAAAGGTGCACAGAGGATAGGCAATTTATATCTAGACTAAATTTGAAAGATGCACCAGCCTGGAAATCAGTACCAAATTCTCTATCTCTGTTATATAAGATAATTGAATGGCTTAATTAGGAAATTCTTAGGAGACCAATTTATTATAAACCACAGAATTCTGATGACTATCAGAAAGGTAATATACTAATTTGAACATCCACAAAAGGAGGACAGATGACCTTAATTGAACCAAGTGATACCAAATAATGAAGTGAACCAAATGATACAGTCCCAAATATAGAAGCCATCTTCAGGTAGACATATATTTATGGAAAAATGTCCTAAAATGTGAAAAATAACAACAAAATAGCAGTATTTCAGAAAGATAATGATATAGAACACAGGCTTGAAACCTTAGCCTTCTACTGCTTTCACATCTTACACATTGAAACTTTCATACTCTGAGTAAACAATGATTTTGCCTTCCCTTTATGCATTCCTAGAATGCTTCTGCTGCAACTTAGGACAGTATTTGCTTATGACTAGGGACAGCATTTTACCAGAACACCAAAGCTCAGGAATTTAACAGCCACTTAACAAAATGTTCTCCAAATTTTGTTGCATTTGTCTCAGAATTTATTTTTCATGGAAAAGTAAGGTAGCAGATGTTGATGCACAGATCATTACTAAACAAAAATCTTTAATTTTAAAGAAAAATGTAAAGGGAACACATAAGGGCTAGACTGGCACATTGCCAGGTACCTGCTAAATGACGCTCACTTAGCATGCCATCAGAATTGAGTTCTCCTGCACAAACAATTGAAAAATGAAGTTTCAATGAGACAAGACTAGAACCAAAACTTTACACAGCAATCTACATTCAGGGAAGATCACCTTTCCTCATTAAGGAGATGAACCAGATGTATATTGAGACAAGGATGAAAGTTTCATACCAAAATGAATGTTTGTGCTCACCTGCATGTTGTATATACAGCTCAGGAACATTCCCATAAAAGTGAGGCTGTATTTTAAAGCTGAGTCTGTTTTGCAGTTGTTTATGTGCGTTCCTAATTCAAAGCATTGACTATTCCCCTTGAAGTAACATTTTTATTATTGTGTCTCCTCTCTCATTTAATTGAGTCCTCCTCTCTTAGGTAGACTATTTGCAGATATGCACAGAAAAAAATAATTGTGTGTGCAGAGACTTCCATGCCAGAGCTCAGCCTGTGAATGCTGTGGCCTTTTAAACACTCACTAATTGCATGACAAAACTTGAATTGTTTTTTCACAGGTGAATGGCTGACAGTTGCTTAAAAGCTACTTGAAAATTCCGATGGAACGCTTGCAATTGAGTTAGGAAAGAAATGCTCTTTACTTCCTTTATGATCAATAAGAAAATTCTTAATTGGCAGTCTTTCCCACTTCAAAATAAACTTTGAAACACAGGTAAAATAGAAGTTAAAAAGATGCAAACGGCAACAAAATCCAGTCTGTGTGTTTAAAATATGAAAGACCGAGGAGGGAAAGCTGGGGCTATAGCTGAACCTTCTGCTCATAATAGAGTAATATTTAATAAAGATGAATGGGTTGAAGAAAATATTAGTGGCCTGTGCTAAACTCCAGAGACAATTTCTCAGAGTCCAAGAGCACTCTGCACAGAAAATATCCACTAAAGTAAAGCTCATGTAGTGCAGGATTCAGAGTAATTTTCCTGTGGGAGAAATTATTGTCCTGAGTTCTGCATGTATATTGAAGGTTTGAACTGAAATTTTCCAACTTGAATATTTGAAACATTTTTTGTATAAATCTTACCTTTGCTAAGCTTGCCACGTGAACAGGATGTTACAAAGAACAAAGCCCAGCCCAACAATTTGCAAAAATGCATGCCAGCCTTCTGCAAATCTCTTTTGCATTGGTGTCTCTTGTTCTGACTTCACTTAGAGTGAGGTGAATGAGGTAATGCCGGCTCAGGCAAAATTCAAGAAGAATTTGTACCCACCACCAGAGGCTACAAGCCAGGTTTTGAGCCAGGTAAGTGAAGAGGTCAATGAGCAGATCCTGCAAGGTGGGATAATACTTTTTATTGTGCCAATGTGATCAACAGTGCAACCACCACTGACCCACAGACATCTAAATTACAACAATCAAGTCTTGTTGTTGGACCCATGGGTGGTGATATCTTTCTACCCTTATTCTTTCTTTTTCTTTTTTTTCCTATTAAATTCTCTTAAGCGTTATTTTTATGCTTTTATATTGTTGTATTTCTATAGATAATAACCAAAATGGCTACATGCGTCCTTTCCACAGCAGCCAAATTGTTTTAAAATAAATCTACATATATAAAAATATTTAATATATATAATATATATAATAAATATAAAAATGTTTATTATATATAAAAATATTTATATTTATAAACACAGATCATTCAGTGTTGTTTCACTCTAATCCACCACAAAGGATCTATTAACAAGAACCTCTGTTACCCTGACCTGCCCCTGTTATACCCTTCAGGGGAGGGTCATAACAACACTAAATAAAGTTGAACCTGGGGAAAGACATGAGAGGATCTTTGACCAAGCAGCTCATCGCTCATCTTTTGCTATAGTTAACAGCTGAGCGTGAGATCATCATGTTATTTCATTGTGGAGGAAAGGAAAGCTCATGGTATCCATGCAGCATGTTAAATTGGATAGTTATAGTCAGAATTTAAAACTGTAAATAGAAGCATATGCAAATTTTAAACCAAACTTGCATCTGCAGAAGCCAAAATTAACATGGAATACTACTCAGTGTTCAGCCTTTAAAATTACATGTTAATAGTATTTCTCAGAATCACTCAAGAATGAGTTGTAGCTAATGGTGAGGAAGCATTCATTTTACTAATCTCGTCCTGTACTGAATTTTGTCATTGAGATTTTGAAGGAAGGAGAAGGTAATGTGATGTAACTTTCAGCTTTGGATGTGTCTCTATGATAGACGCTCAGTGGAGGTCAATTCCAAATTAATATTAATTCAGGAAGGATGGAAACAAAGGGGCTGCTAGTCCTTGTGGGCTTACTACATCAGTAAGAGGGCCATCCTGAAAGTGAATTAATACTGGTTATTGATAGGATTAACTGCTAACTTGTCTTATCTTCTGTACTTAGAGATGATTTCTTTAGAGGGAAATTAAAAGGACTTTATTTTGCTATTGGCAGGGCAGTGCGTGAGAGGAACTTGCACAAAGGGCGGGGAACTGAGCAGTTTCTTTCCCATTCCTGGTCTCACACAGCTGGGATTGAACTGTTCTGCCCTGGTCAGGCTGTGCCTCTTTGCTTCTAATGGTGCCTGTTTGGGTTCTGTTATGTGAAGAGTCTGTCCTTGTGAGGGCTTCATTACAGATAAGACACAGGACTTGGTCAGCCTCTTTCCTGGAAGTGATCCTGTGATCACATTGAGATCCTTTCATTCCCAAAGATGAAGAAGAAAATAGCCATAATCCCATAAAGTATGCAATCATTCAAGAAGGGCCAGAGAGGTTAATGGATTCCTCTCTGTGGAGTTAGACTCTTACAGTGATCAGAAGTTACAACTTTATTAAAAGTATGTTTTAATATATGATGGGTGGTAGACTCTGTGAGGTTGATCCTACATTTAAAATGTAAACCCAACAGATTAAATGGCCTGGTGCACACCATGGCAGTAAAAAAAAAAAACAACCCAAACATAAAAAACATAAATAAAAAGAGAAAGAAAAAGTCACTCTGGGCAGTAGTGTAAGTAAGAGACATAATATAATATATTCATATTCTTACAAACATCCTCAGAGGCAACTTGCATCAGTAATGACAAAGCAACAGGTACAGAGTGCTGAAGTGGCACAGATAGGGTATTCAAACACAGACGCTATGCTTATATTTAATAACCACAGCAGGTGAACAATTGGATATGAAAGGGAAATTAAATGGGCTGACCTAAGAGCAGAGGCATTTATTGTCTAGCTCTGTACTTCCTATTCTATGATTACTGCAAATCTCTTTTGTAAACCAGTATGAAGGAACACATTACTGTGATTGTGCATCATCTAAGCACAGTAGCCACAGTAGGAAATACAGAAACATTTTTAAAAGTCAAATTCAATCAGGTCTTACCTCCAAGCTTTTATATTCCCTTTTCTTTTAATCTCTTTTCCTGCATGATGCCTGCTTTAAGCCTAACTTTGTTTGCATTAATGCTGTTTCTAGATTCCTGATAACATAATAAGGTAGAAAAATCAGCAAAGACTAAGAGGGAGACAGAACTCTCATCGTAGCCCCCTTTAAATTAAACCAGAAATAACCATTTATCTGGAACCATAAACAGCCAACTAGTCTCAAATTATAAGATTAACTCAACATGAAATGAGGACCAAAAATCTTCATGATTTCTACAATATTGCAGATGAAAAATAGCTTTACGAGTTGAGACCATCAGCATAACCTGAATATGAGATGTAACCAAGGAAAACAATTATGAAGTCTCCCCTACCTGAAGACCAAACTCCAGAAACCAAGCAAATAAAAATACTTAAACTGGGAAAACATGTCAAAGTTCTTGTGGAAGTATTAATGAGTAGTTTTGTCTTCTCTCCTGAAGAAATGATTTGTAGCATTTAGCCACTGAACATTACACATTTTACTGCCCCTAATGGAATCAGTAAAGACTTCCATGAGAAGTTCCCCAGACATAAGCCCACATTTCAAAATATAATGCAAATCATTGAAACCATAGCAAAATAAAACAGATTATCTAAGTGAGGAACAGAGGATATGAAAGCAGGACAATGAGTGTCACAGGTAATTATAAAGATGCATCTGGTCCCTAGTTACTTTTGACAAAGCTGCTTTTGTGATTTATGGCAGGTGCTTGTTTATAAACCTATTTCAGCACAGACACACTGAAGCACATTCATCATTCTGCCTGGTCTTCATTATTGGATAAACATCATTTAAACAGAACCTGAATCCAGACTTCTGCTACCTTGACATAAAAATCAGGATCTTCTATTTTCCTGCATTTATTTATATATTTCCATTGACTTATGGAGGTGGGGTATGTTTGACAAAAGGCTCTACATTTACCCCCCACAGAAAGCAAATGAAAGTGAGCTGAACTTCAGGGAAAATTGCTGGCAAGCAGTACTTCTTTTAATATTGTTATTTAGTTTTGTGCCCTGCAGTTGTGTTTTGTGGAAATGCAGGATAATCAACATGCAAGTTCGAGCAACTACAACTGACGAAAAATCAGAATGATTTTGGTTGGATTTTGGGGGTTTTGTGGGGCAAGGGTGGGCAGGGGGAGGTTATGTTCTTTTGACTTAATTTAATGCACTTTTTTAAAAGCGCATTTCAAACTGTGAGGTTTGACACAGTCCAAAATTTTGGTTATTATGTACCAGGGAACTCTGGACCTGAGGAATTGCTCCTTTACTGTGGTGTAGAGTTGTGCAGTCGTCTCATGTGAACAGCCCAATTTTAGTTTCTCAATTTTTATCTCACTGAATATTTCTTGCTGGAAACAAAGCAAAACAAAGAAGTCCGGCAAAAACCAGTGAGAACAGAACTTTTTGTAGATTGCTACAGTAAATACCTAGAGCCCACCTTACTCGGACAAGTAAAGTTATACAACAATATGACCTGGTTTTGTAAGTTTGAACTGTCAATAAACAGCTAAACATAGCAAAAGGAAGTTGAACAATTTAGAAATTGTGCAAAACATGAAGCATATATTGAGGTTTTTAGGAAAAGTTATGGTAATGGAGAACATTATTTTTGTTATAGTTATGGATTTAATCCAGAAACTTTGAGGCAGCATATTGTCAAGGAAGGAGGAATGAAAATATAAGGGAATAAAAGTTGAATGTCTAAAACTCAACTCCATCATATTCTTCCTTTGCTCAGTGCATTAAGCTGTAAGTCCAAGTAGTTTTCTCACTTTTAACTGTTACAGAACTTAAATAATTTATTATGGAAAAAAAGACACTAAGGAATATATTTCTAAAAGAACAAACAAAAAAGCCTTTTAGTCACAATTAAATCTTCAGAAATTTCTCATTGTGAAAGCCAAGCCAATATAATAATATTCTTCAAAATCAGAGCACCGATTTCAATAAGCAAATTAGAGATATATTTTCTGAATGGAAAGAAAACATACATCAAATACTATCTGTTATGAAGACAGTCTTGGTCATCAAGTACACAAAAATCAAAACTTTGATAGAATTTTTAGAAACAGTTACACATTTATAGACCATCCTAGATATGGAACGAACCCTATGAATTATCATCTGGCTCTGGAGCTATTTTGCTGAATGCTGACAGATTGACAACATGACTACTGGAAACTTATAGGAATTATAAAGAAACTCGCTGGTAATATAAAGTAAAAATGAAAGACTGTATTTCATTTTACTTTCAAAGTAACTCCATCTGTTGGACTAATACAAAAAAAAAACCCCTCACACTATAAGGCTTAACAAAAAACTTGTTGGCAGCAATGAGGCCAGATATTGCAAGATTAATTTTTTGGTCTAAGTAATATCTTCACTTCCTATTAAAGACTGTCCATACAGTTTCAGCTGTTACTTCCGTCGGGTAATTTGGTTGCTGACTGCAAGTCAGCTGGAATACTGCTTACCTGTAAATAAAGATATGTAATAACTTCTTGTTCCAGCAACACAGCAGAGTTAGAACATTTATTCATCATGAAATCGCATATTCAGCACATGAATGCACATTTTGTGACACTGATCTAATGACAACCAATGCATTTCTTAATAATTTCAAGTCTATTTAACATAACATTATTTGCTAGCAGATATGAACAATTAATCCATTGTCTGTGAGCTGTTATTCAACTTACTGTACATGTTCAGTGTCTGAAATTCATACTAAATCCATATGCTTCTGAAGGAACACAAGGCATACTTTAGCACAGCACCATTGGAAAGAGAGTCATTGAAAGAGTATCAAGAATACTTGTTGGCTCTTTCCCTGCCCCAGCACAGGATTAAATGTATTTATATTGTTCCAGAAAGACACTTATTCTTCCTGCCTGTAAAGACCTTTAGTTGTTGACGTGAAGTGGCCCCAAGCCAAAATAAGAGTCTTCAGGTCAGGCTATATTGCTTTTCATTAAAGAGAGCCTGTCATCTGGAAAATTATTTCCAATTTCTACTCTAAGGGGGTTTTGTTACTATTATTGCCTGGAACAACATAACCCTTGAGACGGAGAAAACTTGAAAGAAGAGGCTTGAAACAAATCTCTCTAAAGTCCTTTGTGTCTTTACAAGGTAGGTCTCTCCCTTCAGGTTTGCTTTTAATCCAAGAACCCAACCTTTTCCTGAAGTGTGCAGTCTGAAATTAAACTGAGCAGCATACAACCACTCCATCCTCTTTCTCCTAGTCAGAAGCAGGCATCACAGATGCATTTTTCATTCTCCTGGTCCCTTGCCAATCCTCCACATGTCCTCAAAAATGACAACTGCAGACCTGAAGTATCCACAGACAAAATTTATCAGGCTCACCAGATTTAAGAGCAGTTAAGAACTCTGTTTTCTGTTCTTTCCTTCATCAAGATTGAAAGGCTTTTTGGTTTTTTGTTAGTTTTCTCCTCCTCTACTTTCCTCTGCTCAGTTCACTTTTTTTGTAAAGGTTGATGCAAAAAAAAAAAAAAAAAAAAAGTGTTTAGTGCACTAAACACTTTTACTTTCTTAGCATCATCTGTCAACAGCCTTCATTCACTCAGCAGCAAGTGCACAGATTGTAAGTTTGAGTTGGCCACTACACATGCTGTGCAAGGGAGAGGAGGGTTTCTTCACTTTGTTACACTGCTGTACATCCTCAGAAGTGCCAGATAATCCAGCCAAATTCTATGACAAACTGTACGTACCAAGCTCCCTTTGGCATTACTGGTAGCACTGATTTTTACATTGCTAAGTGAAATTGTGTGCCCTCTGCAACATTTCTAAATAAAGAACGGTAGAAAGATGACCTATTTTCTAATGTGTAGAAAGCCCCAGAACCACTCAGTCACAATTCTTACCACAAAATCCAGGTACATAAGCAATTTAGTCATATGTTAAGCTTTTATAAATCCTTTTCCCCACATTTTTCAGAGAGACAGTTGTTAAGATGGACAAAGGACCACGTGAGTAAGAGCTATACACTTGTGTTTGCCACTTTATTTGCATTCTCTTTCTCCTCTTTTTTAGGATTTTTTTTTCTGCTTATTTCACAGGATTTTTAAAATTCTTTTTTTTCAGGTTTTGCTGTATTGGATACTTCTTTAGGGATTTCAGTTTCTAGGTTACAGAAGGAGCACTCCCCTTTCCTTAAGGTCTCATGTCTATTTTTAAACCTAACCTCTTTCCAAATCACATTTTTCACTTTCTGACGTGGAAAGAACCTTCTTCCTTTCAGCTTTACAATGAAAAACAACTTAAAAGAAAATTCCCTCATCTTTTAGTCATGTTTTAGTCATCAGCAGTAGTTACCTGCCATTATTGCTACAGTGATGGACGTGAAAGGACCTAATATAGATTGTCCTGCTGTTACCCATTTAAATTCTTATATAAGGCACTTCAGCATGGATATAGCCTGAACGTACTACAGCAAAAAGAATGCAAAAATACATTCTTCTGTGAATGGTTTGTATATAGGAATTCTGCTAAGGATGAGTTTGCATATTTTTGATGCTCAGAAGACCAGAGATGGAATTGGGGAACACACTGTGGGGATAGGGACCTTATTGTGAAGGAACAGTTATGAGGTGTTTAAGCATAGAAGGGAACGACCTTGTGTATCTTTGATTTCCCCCTAGCAGGGCAGGGTGCCTCAGCATGCCCACATCCCAAACAAACTACCCAGAGCAAAGGACACCACGTGTGCAGGACAGAGTGAGGATTATTAAGCCAGATGGTTTTAACCTTTCTGATAAATTGCGAGAACTATGAATTGGAGAGATATCTATTTTAAAATACTCAGCAATCCTTTCAGAAATATTCCCACTGATATAACCAACTGGAGCAGAGAAGTAAAGGCAGATGTTATAAATGGGATCCAAAAAACCCTTAATAATCCAACAGTTCACTTAGTCTGCTTGAGAACCTGATCATCTCTAGGAACCAAAAGTTAAAACAATAATTTTCCCATCCAGCCTGTTGAGCATGAGAGAAAGAGGTGCAGTCAGGGAATCTGACAGAATGAATGTGAATGAAACAAACAAAAGAAAAAAGAAGACAGAAAACATAACCTGTTACAGCATGTGGAGAAAAGTCATTGTCAGGTCAGTAATGAGTCTTTGTACCAACTTCTCCCTGAGGGACTGGGTGCCCAGAAATACTTAGGTAATTCACACTACTCTTTGTTAAGTAAGACTAGATGAACAGTTCACATCCTTTTTCCCTTGATGGCTCAAGACATCCTATATGGCTCTCATTTTAGTTTCGGGGTTTATATGGCAATATTATTTTCAGCTCAATAAGTGAACTATGCTAAAGCTTTAATCTATGATAAATACAGGTTCTGTGTCCTTTTTTTTTTTTTTGCTACCTTTACTTTGAGGTGCAAACTATCCTTTGTGTCTGTCAGGTTCCTGATTTTAATGGTCTGCTCTCTGGTATTAGTCCAAGAGGACAGTTGTTGAGGTGATGGATGAGTTACCAAATGCTTGGTGTAATACATGTCATTCTTTGCCCTGGCTTTTCTAATTTTAGATTGCAGTGACTGAGCAACAAGTTAAATCTATACTTTATTGGCCTTATAGATGCAAGTTAATCATTTTAAGATTGCCAAAAGAGGATAGATACTTTATGTAGGAATAATAGAAAATATCAATTACGTTTGTGAAATATACATTTGTAAAACTGCAAGTTTAAGTGCACAAATCAGAATAAATGGGCTCAATATATGACATTAGAATACAGTACTGTTGCTTGGCATACACTGGCTTTCCTAGATGTTACCGAAACCCCTCACAGTTCTGGAACGTAGCAATCATCTCCATTATAAGACTCAAACTGCTTATAAACCTTCAAGGAGAATGGATGTGTTAACTCTAAATCTCAGATATTAGTTTGTACAGAAAACTGGTTGCTGGTGTAACTTTCAGAAGTGAATGTGAGTTATATTAATGGATAGATTGAATCAAGAAATAAAACCAACATTATTAATTTCAGATCTGTTTAAATACAAAGATTTATTTACCAAGGCTTACAGGAAATGCTCTCTGTAAAATATCCCTAGATACTGGTAGAAGGTTGTTTTTCTTTTCCCCTCCCCACCCCATCAAAAAACCCTTAAATGGGGAACCTGGGGAAATCAAAATTTGAGTCCTCAGCTGCTTTGTTCATACTCTAAGGTTTTTATGGGGAATAATTTGCAAAAAGATTACCTGTTAAGAAACATAATTACCTGTTAAGAAAGCATAGAGAATTTAGACAATTCTAACTGCAGAAATTCTATAGAAATTCTGTAAGGAAAGTATTTTGTAGTCAGAATACCTCCAGCCTTTCATATTTTTATTTAATGATCCAAAGATGGTGTGATGACCTGGTGATGTCCAGTCTCAAGATAACCAAATTATCTACCCTAGTCACACCAGTGTGGTTCCAAACAGCTTGTACCCCATCCTAACGAGCAGGACACGCCTACACTGTGCATTTTGTGGGACACAACTCCCAGCTTCTCTGAAGGGACTCGTGTCACATCCTGCTCTGAGGCTCCTCCATGACCCACAGTACCGGGAACAGTAAGGGAAAAGCCCCAGCTGGCAAGATAAAAAGCCCCGTCCATTTCAGCACTGCCCTTCTGGTCCAAGGGGGCAGGGGAACACGTGGGTGAGGGAAGCAGTAGCTGAGCCATTATTAATCTTTTCCCTAGAACAAGCTGTCACCATCTCTTCTTTTGTTTGTAGAGATTTACTATGGAGACATATCTCAAAAATTAGTTTAAAATGTTAATGGAACTGAAATTGGAAGATAATCTCTGTTGGCCGCATTAATTCCTGCCAGCCTCAATGGCAGGATCAACAACTCAGGATAAAACTGCCTTGGAGAAACAGACATCTGATAAAAAAATTAATTTATTTTGAAAATTAGGCTGAATGAACTTTGTGAACTTCAGAATACTGTCATAATCTGGACTACTTTAACAAGCTATCCTGGATGCACAACCTTAGAATCTAACATATGGCTTTAAGGGAGGATCAAGAGGAGGAGCCAACTGATGGAAACCTGAATAAAATGTACTGTAACTGTATCTCAACACATATTATTGCAATGGTGGATACTTAAATAGGCACCTTACTGAGGAAAACCTTCTATATTTATAAGCCATAGCTTGCAATCAGACCTTTGAAAGCTGCATGCATTAAGTAGTTTGCCTGCAAGCCTGAGAGAAATTAACTGACCGTGCAAACACAGACACAATGCTCATGTGCTTCCCTTACAGTAAATTCTGAGAAAATACAGCAAGCTCTCTTCATGTAAGCTTAGCCTCGAAGGCTTTAATAAATGTGACTCCATGGCATCTTAAATAGCCTATTAACAGGAGCAGAAGATCAGTGAAAGCCTTCATGCCAAACAGTCTGTGTGACAGGCAACAATACCATGCACATGTCCTGAATACTCAGCTGGCATTATCATAAACAGCTTCAGGAGAAAAGGCAAGCAAGGTGGTAGGGCGAAATCTGCTTATTCCAAGCAGCCACACAGTAAACCTGCCTCAAATAACCTATTTTGTGGAAAACATCAGCCACAGGACAAGGCACAGTGTGGAATTGGTAAGAAATGCACTTCATGCCTGTATACATGTATTTTACTTGGACTGGTAACCAACATAATCTAAGGTATACCTCCAAACTAGTTGTCTACATTAATGACCTAAAAGCAATCATAATAAAATAAGATAATCTTAACTATTCTTGGGCTGCCAGAGAGCTGTCTAATTGTTCTATTTAAATTGTTCCATTTCAATTAAATTGAGGAGGAGAAAAAATAATAGAATTAAGTGCTTCGCTATTTACAGTCCTTGAGTGAATACAATTTACATAATCTGTGTAGGATCCCTATTAGCAGGGTTCACAGTAAGAAAGCACAATGATTAAATCATTAAATCATATCTAGGAAAAGAGAACATTCCCATTGATATAGGAAGCCTTGATGGATGTTAAAACAATTAGAATCATCAAGTGCTTTTATGAATAGCAAGGATTGTGAAGGCAGAAAAGGTTTTCAAAACTGGGATATTCACACTATTTTTACCCTAATACATTTCACTCTCTCTTTGGTTCATTATCACAGATACAATTTGCATCCATTTTCAGTCATTAAATAGTAGTTCATCTCTTCAGTATTTCAAGCCCTGGTCATTAATGTGAATTCATACAACTTATTCCCTTTGCCCCTCCTATCTTTTCCTCAAAGAGAGCACCCTTTTCATTAAATGACTCTCAAATTGCTGTTAGGATAGTAATTTCTAATTTCCATGGTTACGTTTCCTAAAAGAGCTGCTGCTGCTAAGAAAAACACATTGGAGAATCAGAGAATTGGAATAGCATAGCTGGCTCTTAGCTTTCATTCAGAGAGGGGTGGAGGTGCTGGTTGCAATTCCTTCATTTTTTTTGTTTTTCTCTTTTTAGTAGTTCGGTAGATCATACCCAAGGCCAGTAAATGCACCCATCAAAACATGGATCTTGCCCCACAGATCTTGAAGATAGTGACTTATTCTTTTGCTTCAACAGTTTTGGAACTATTAGAATAGATAGAAAAGTTTATCAGGAACACCAAATTGTCCCGTGCCTTGACAAAAGTATCACGGTGAGGTCAGGTCGTGGTGTCACACGGTAAATAAGAACAGCCATGATCATCTCACAGACATGAGGTTATAAAGCATCCTACAGAGTTGTTACTTGCACAGTATTTTATAGCACGTCAGCATACTGGACAGGTGCCACACATTTTAATTCAGACTTTACCCATTTTTTTTCAAATAAAAATTAGAGATGCACTATTATTAACACTGAAGATAAAAGTTACAAAGGAATTTTGTATAGAGGTTTGGGTTTGCATTATAACATCCTCACGTTCTTTAAAATCGTAGGTCAATCAAAAAGTCTCTCTAATCTAACTTTGAGCTTTTTAATTAATTTAATCTGGGCAGCTGAAGCTGTTGGTCAGCCAGAGGGTAAGGTAAGGTATTGCTTAAGCTACTCTTGTAAAAGATCACACTGACTTCAGGTTTGCCACAGAACTTATGCAGCTCAATATGATGTGTCATGTTAAATATCGCCACATTATTTCAGATGTGCCTGTTGACACAATAGACAAAAAGTTCCTTTGAAGCAGCCATTGGCTTATTTGGAAATCCTTCCTTGTTCATGGATCATTGACCTGAAAGACAGGTTTATCAGAGAAATACTGATTTTCCCCAGTGGCATAAAAACACTGCTATAGTTTTAGAGGTTCTCTTTAGTCTTCTCAACAAATTCATGAGGCTTGAAGTTCTGGCCATTAATAAATAAAAATCTAAGAACAGTGGTACTTAGGAGTTTTTTCTTCCTTAGCAGAGAAGAATGTTATTGCGATTATGTAAAACAGACCTATTTTAAACCTAATGCTTCACAGACGTTATGGAAAACATGACTATAAGGAAATATTTTATTGATGATTTAACTTTCTTTCCAGCATAGCTGGAAATTTCACACCTCTGTCTTCATTTAGGACTGGTTTATCTATTTGTGTGAATTAAATGTGACCAGCATTTCCTTTTGCTTAGCAGAAGAGTAATAAAAAAATTATGAAAACTTTTTAAATTGTGGCATTGCCTTTTTAAAAATGGTCAGAGAAGTAGCTGGGGATATTGCTATTGTTAAAAAACCCCACTGTCTACACAATGCGATTATGAACTTTGGAAAAGAGACATCAAATAATCACCATATCTCTTCTTTTCCTTTGCTTCTGTACTTCGTGTGCCAAAAGTAGATTTATAAATCATTGATATATTTTGCAATCAGGTCCCCTGCTTCAGTTTTCCCCCATCCTTGTTTTTTTTCTGAGACAGTCACTGTTCTGGCCTGATACTTATACTGTTCATTCGTGCCTTCAGTACATCCCTCATTAAATCATAGAAACTGACTTCATGCTGAACTGCACCTTGACCAGCTACACAGTTTAGAAGTTTAACTATGGATAATTCTCTGAAGTCCAAGTGTCAGGACCTCAGCACACATTTTCTGTGTTTATTTGCTTTTCTGATCAAGCCCAGTGAGTTCATTAAGACCAGCAAAAATAAAAAACAACTGTCTTGTAATACTGGCAAATTTCAGCCATCTTAAAAGCTGAAAAAGTCTAGTCTCTTTGATCAACTCCAACAACAAACTTTTCTCATAATAGTCTGGTTCTTAACAAAAAAAAAAAAAAAAGAAAGAAAAAGGAAAATAAAAAGGTTTGCGCTCCATTGTAAATATTTCCTTTAGAGCAAGAAACTACCTAGAATGTTCAAAGCATTTGTCTTTCAAGAGGAGTTTCAGAGAGACAGATCTAGGTGGAAAAACACATTAATGGCAATAGAATAACTGCAAATATTGGGAGAAGGAGGAGTATTTTTGCTACACTTTTGTGAAATTGTTCTTAAATCTTTCTTTAGGAGAAACTGGCTGTATTAATGAGGACTAGTGCCTCTGGTACAAGGTCTCAGTACGAGCAGATTAAAGCCTCAGTAGGTTCCATGCTTTAGGTAAATAAATGAGCATCTGAGCATTCCCATAGCTTCTTAAGTCAAATCAGTGCATTAGAAAATGCACCCCAAAATCTCTGCACTAACCTAGATATTACATAGGGTTTGAAGCACTCATTTTCAAATGTATTGATGATTTTTTTATCAGTTATATATACCTATTAATGCAGAAAAGGTTTCCACCTTTTATTACCAATTCCTGTGATTTCAAACTGTTGCCTCCTCAAAGCAATTTAAGATAGAAACTTCAGAACAAAAGGTAAAATTGACTTAAGCATTTAATTATTTTGCCATAATCTCTTTGCCCTACACATTTATGTTGTACAAAACATTAATGATTTTTTAAATATAGCCATTACTAAACTAATAAAAATTCTGTGCCAAATGGAAAATAAAGCCTGCATAAAAATGTACATGGGTACTCAGGAGAGATGATACTCATCGATCTCCCAAAAATATGCTTGCCTGTATAAAACACAGCAATTAACAGTGCTTTATATGATTCATGAGAGACTGCGTGGCCATGAAAATAATGCCTGCAAACGATGCTTTTAGTGAACAGTAAGGTGAAGGCATAATGGTTTCTACTAGTTTAGAGGACAGTAAAACAAATATTATCATATTCTCTGCATTTGTCATAGGGACACCTTGAAAGTTAATCCAAATTAACAAGAGGTATCAATTTAAACTGCATTCATTAAACAGTATTAAATCTTGATATTGACACTCTAAGGATTAGAAATATGGCCACGTTACTGCAGCTTAACAAGCTAAGCCCAAGTAACAAGCTTTTTATGTACTCATGCACTATACAATGTGAGGTAAGATGAATTCATTTAAACCTCTTAGGTGAATATATTTAATATTGCATTTGCTGTGCGCTAACAGCATATGCACAAATACCTATTGCAGTCAAGCTCACACTTAGGAACTAATTAGTAAATGCCTATCTCCCAATATTTAGACCCACTCTGACCATTGCAATTAACTCTTTTCCTATGTAGCCACTGGAATATATTTAGAATATGGGAGAATTCCAAAGGTGCAACCTCATAGTTCTCACCCCAAAGTTTCTTTCATCTGTAAAGTTAATGTTCTTCTGTCATAAATAATAGTATTTACATGAAATGGCCAAACAACCTCACCACCTCTGCTTTCCAGCATCTACATCTTGCTCCTCCTTGAGTCTACTGGTCTCAGGACCAGCACCTGCTGGTGGAAAGATATGTGGAGTTACCCTATGACCAATTCAATTGATTCTGGAATAGTTTTGAATAGTTCTTCATTGCCTAACATTGCTTCTTGTAAAGCAAGCTGCCTTATAATGGGATATTTAATCTTGAACAGAACAAAAAATAAAGAATAGCGTAGTGATTAGCCGTAGAACCTGCAATCAGTTCTGAGCAAATCAATATTTAAAAATGATTTCATGTACAATATCTCACAAATGCAATGAAAAGTGAACAAACTGGCACTGTGAACTAAGAACTATACTTCCCTTCCTGCAAGTCTCAGTCGTTAGTGGGGGAAAAAATAATGTACCATGGTTGAGCACACAGCTAAAATAAATCTAATCAATGCTTCATCAGTATTTCGGATCCTGAGTCCTTTCTTTAAAAGTATCAAGCTATTTTCATTAAGACACATACTTAGAGGGAAGGAAATGCCTTTTTAAAAGGTCTCAAGTTTAATTTTAGACATAAAAAGTTATAAAGATCCAAAGAAAAAAATCTGGTTCTAAGTAACTCATTTGGTTTTTACTGGTTTGGACTGAATGGCACTAAGTCTTCCTAAGGCTTTTTGTGGAAAAGGGAAGGAATTGGGCAGATCAAAAAATTAAAATTAAGTTCTTTTCTGAAAATTGGTTCAGAGAGGTGCACCATGCAACCTCTGAGGAGAACAGTTGAACAACCTCTATCTAAGCCATTATTTAGGAATCTGAAACACTTTTCAAAAAAAAATCTTTTGTAACCTTCCCACGCTTGGTTGTTCCTTGAAAAAGAAGAGGAAATTAAGAATTCACTGAATGAAAAGCAAAAAATATTATGAAATTTAGTAAATTCTTCTGATTGTGTATTTTAGCTAAAAAAGAAATTTCCAGTACAAGAACATTGGTAAGTTTGTCTCCTAAGCCTGTTTATTTAATGAATCATAACCAAAAATGTCTAAGTGTAATAATTCTGATGGGGTATTTTGGATATTATACAAGTAATTATTTAATCCCAAAGCAACATATTTGTTCCCTAATAGATGACTTGCCTCTGCAGACAAAAAAGAGTGTGGAAAGAACACTGATAATTGATTCATTCAAGTTGAAAATAGGACCATCAAAGGAAGCTTAAGGTGGTGGTTAAACATAAAACCAAAGAAGTGTTCACATTTACAGTTTTCACTCCACACATAAACCTATGTTTTTCCTTGACTGAAAGTAAAGCTCAGTAGAACAGTATTTTTCAACTGCCAAAATAAATTTTTCCTTTCCAATTTCCATATGGAACTGACTTTTACATGTACATGTGTGTGCATATAAAGACCCGTCCTTTTAACTGGATGTTTCTAATTACAGACTTCAGTGGACTATTTTTTTTAAAGCATTTGACAGAATACCTGTTTAAGATGTAATGACATATGTTCTCTTGAAACTCTTAAGTGTGTTGTGAAAAGAACACCCATACCTGTGCAAACATACATCAGTGACCCTCTCAATACCAGGCCTCTTCATGTGTATTAAAAAAGCACATTCATCCCCGTTTCAAGTCCTCCACTGGTAGTTGCACATTAATAAGGCCTAAGCTTTACTAGATTTCTTGAAGTGTCACAATTCTTCCAATAATTAAATTATTTTTTAATGTCTACGGTGCAATTTTATTAATTTTTAAGATAAGTCGCCTTCAAAAGACGACCCTTTTTGCATAGGTTTTCTTGAATTTTGAATTACAATCAAATTATAAGATTAGTTGATTTGTGCTTTTTGATGTTAAGGTACAAAAACAGTTAAGCAAAAGAATCCTAAGAAAGTAGTATTCATCTCTCTCACATAGAGTGCATATCTGCTCATGAAATTAACATTCTGCACTCAAGGAAATAAAACTTGAGAAGAAATGGGAAGTACTAGCAGAATCGTTATTAAAGAACAATAGAACCAATTTTAAAATGCTTGAAATTTTCTGAACAGCCGGTAATTTTGTTCCATACATAAATAAAGATGGGGTTTGTATACTCCACACTTGAGGGAATCTACTTTTGTAACTCAGTTTTATCAAATAATGAGGTTAGTTACAATAGATTAAATTGAAGCCTGAAAATGCTTAGCAATTTGCTTGTCTGAACATTGAGATCATTTCTTCAAAAGGCTAAAAATTAAAACTGTGGGAAGTCGGAGCAAAAAGTAATTCTCAAAATGTGGTAGCTTAGCAGAAAATACTAAAAGAAATGAAATTTATAGTTCGAATCGTGCTTGGCCTGCAGATAAGAAACATGAATTCCACTGGAAATAAGCAGTAGACTAGATATGGTCTGAGAAGAAATTAAAGTGAAATATCGCCAAAGTGAAAGGAAAGGAGTCCACAAGGACAGACACAATATAGCACAGAAGAGAGGTCACACCGTGCTATAAAGGCAGAAATGAAAGATCAAGTGTTAAAACAGCACGGACAGCAAAACACATACTGCTCCTTTGTACAGGGCAGAACCCTGGACAGAAGCACTGTTTTGTGAAATTTTAGCAGTAATGGGTTTAACTATGAAAGAAAAGTAATAAAGAAGGCAAACGCTTTCACCTGGAAGCCTTAACTAAGGGTGGCTTTAAGCTGTGAGGAGGAGGCCATTGCCAAGTGCAACATCCAACGCAGCAAAGGGCTGCTTTGTTCGGCTGAGGCCGCTCTTTACAGGGTTGTATGGCAACTCCAGTTTAGAATTCCCAGTCAAAGGTCAAGTCTCCATCAACAACAAGCAACAGCTGCTCTGGAACAAGACCTATGGAAAAGCAGGCTCATATTTGCTGAGCCCTCCTCTCAAAGGGACCAAAACAAGCACAGCATTCTGTGGCTCTTTCCCATCTTCACCACTTCCTGAACACACAGAAAATGATGGACTCTGAGCCTGACACTGTCCATCACCTCTCAATAAACTGGATCAACATTGCAGTAATTGTAGACCAAAACCCTGTAGACCCATAAAAGCTGTAAGCCTCTAGAAACAGCACTCCCTCCATCATCATGAAGTAGCCTCACTACCAATAATCCTCCAAATATAAACTTTTGCAGATTGAGAATTAATAACCAGTCAAATAAATATTTTTAAATTATTCAGAAAAAAGAGCTGTGTCATTCCACCAAACAAATGGATTTCCTATAGCAAATATAACCAAACATCTTCACAGCTGGCATAAATCATTACATTTCCATTAAATTTAATGGAGAAATTTCCATTACTGAGATCAAATATAGTTAATATATTTGTCATGCATGATATGTTTCCTCTATACCTTTCAGGTAAAAAAAATCACGCCAGATTTCATGTAAAAACATTAAAAAATCCAAGTCTGCAATTATAAAATCAAAAAGTAACATTGTAAAGAAGACATAGAAGAAAATATGAATCACTTTAAAAACCGAAAAACTTTTATAATGTAACATGTAATTAATAGGTGTCAAATTTATGATGTAACAAGCAGCAAAGGAGTAGAAAACATATGGCAAGTTCTTCTTTGATAGATGAGAACAAAGAAAAGAGTTACGTCTGAGCCTCTTTTTTCCTCTGCTCCTGTCTTCTCTCATCCAAGGTAAGGCTTGACTCACTTGTCTTTAATTACCACAATGCCAGAAGAAAAAATTCCTCAAGACAAGAACAGAGCAAAAGGCAAAGGCAGCAAAACTGTCAAAGTGGCAGCAGTGCCCCCAGAAGAGAGGAAAAACTCCCCAGAAAAGGCTGTGCGAGCCGTGACTCACCCTGTGGGAGATCAGCCTCTGCCTCAGGATGCTCGGGACACGAACGAAGCACTGCATCCCTGCTGGCTGCAGGAAAGCACCCTGAGGAATAAACAAAACAAACCCAAAGAATAAGGTCATGCTAAATTAAACTTTCTTCTTGCATTAAAACAAGCTGGTGCTGTAAATGCCTTTGCTGTTACTGATCAGAGCGGTGTAAAGTTTTTTCTGCACACAAAGTGGAAAAAATACCTTACTTTTGTTTCTCACTCCCTTTTCTGTAGTTTTCATTTTGCTTTTAACTTGTACAAGTCCTTAAGACTGTCTTTTAAGAAGGCCTAGGAAGATGCAGCAGTGGTGAACTCCTGCCAGGGCTCAGCGAAAGCTGAGGGAGGGAGGGAGAGGTGCCATGGTGTGGCAGCAGGGCAGGGGCTGGCCCAGCACACCTGAGCAAGGCAGCAGGGCCCACAGGGCAGCTCAGAGTGCAATCCACAGGTACCTCCATGGAGAAGGCTGAGGCTGGGCTGTGTCCTGGCAGCTGGGATCAGGATCAGACCCCCACGTGGGGCACTGAGGACAGCCACAGCTGGGATGGCCAGTCACGGCCATAAGGGACAGGGCCTGAGGGGATGACAAGGAGAGCAGCAGAGCTGTGGCTGACCCAGAGCTGACTCAGCAACCTGCAGCTGCTTCAGAAGTGTGATGTACAGCGACACCTACTCCTGTGGAGCCGGAGGACACCCACGCCAATCCAGCAAAAGCCACATGCACTCATCAAGAAGCTGAGGAGAATCATGAACAAACCGATGTAAAGCAGCACAGCCATGATCCCAGCCTAGCAGTCCTGGGGCTGTCAGACTCCCTAAAGACCATGGGCTCAGCCCTGCAATCCCGGAGCTGCCAGGCTCCCCAGAGCCCAGGGTCCCAGCCCTGCAATCCCGGAGATGTCAGGCTCCCCAGAGCCCAGGGTCCCAGCCCTGCAATCCCGGAGCTGCCAGGCTCCCCAGAGCCCAGGGTCCCAGCCCTGCAATCCCGGAGCTGCCAGGCTCCCCAGAGCCCAGGGTCCCAGCCCTGCAATCCCGGAGATGTCAGGCTCCCCAGAGCCCAGGGTCCCAGCCCTGCAATCCCGGAGATGTCAGGCTCCCCAGAGCCCAGGGTCCCAGCCCTGCAATCCCAGGGCTGCCAGGCTCCCCAGAGCCCAGGGTCCCAGCCCTGCAATCCCAGGGCTGTCAGGCTCCCCAAAGCCCAGGGTCCCAGCCCTGCAATCCCAGGGCTGTCAGGCTCCCCAGAGCCCAGGGTCCCAGCCCTGCAATCCCAGGGCTGCCAGGCTCCCCAAAGCCCAGGGTCCCCAACCCTCCAATCCCAGTGCTGCCAGGCTCCCCTTAGCCCAGGATCCCCAAAGTCCAGGGTCCCAGCCCTGCAATCCCAGGGCTGTCAGGCTCATCAAAGTCCAGGGTCCCAGCCACCAAAGCCCTGTCACAAACTGACCCCTCAGCTATACCCCACGGAAGGGATGGATTGTGCCAATAAAGTTTCTGAAAGCATTTTCAGAAACTATGTATTTGTAAAGCTGTAAGCATAAGGAAAGAATGAAGGAGGAAAAAACCCACAATTTTTTAGAAGCTGACTTCCATTTTATAAGAGGAACAGATGTTTTATTGCAATTAAAGCTCATCTTTTTTGTACAAGGTGACTCTTGAAGCACATATATACTCCAAGTAAACAAGTTTACTGTATTGCTTTCATATGATGTTGATGATCCACAGTTTTCTTGTAAATCCACCTTATACTCAAAGAATTACTTTATAAAAAAATCTCTACTTCAGCTCACATGGCTTTTCATTCTATTGCTTACACTCCCTGCTAAGCCCTAAATAATTACTTTTACTTAGTCTATCTTCAATATTTATGAAAACTTCCTCCCTATAATATAAAAATGAAGCATAGACATCTGAGATTAGCAACCAAATGAACCCAATGTTGAGTTGATTAAAACCTTTTTAGCAGCAGTTTACCACATTGTCACACTCATATAAGCAATTTTACATAGTTAGAACTATCCAATTACTTTTTCAAATATATTTGTAAAGCGTTGTAAACAGTGCAATGTGCTAGTTTAAACAGCACACAGTAAAATATGTGTACAGTTAAGTAAATTGCTGTGTCAAGTCTGGCCCTTTCCTAGCAATTACTGTGTGAAAGTCAGCTCGAGGTCAAGTCCATGTGGCAGCTGTGGGATGTTTGCAAGTGGAAACCGACCAGGTCATGTTCATGAGTGCTGATGCAGTGCAAGAAGGAAACAATGAATTTTATCTTCTAGGGTAGCTCCTCTGTCCCACCAGAGAACTGACCAAGGGCATGGAATATTGGCACACTAGCAGGACTTGTTAGGTGAGTGATAAACAGTCGCATCTGTAGAGTGAATGTAGCTATCTGACCTATAGAGCAAGATAAAGATAATAAAATATGTGTGCAAACTAGGAGAAAAAGGAGGCCGTGAGGTTGCTACTCACCAAAACTATCAGAGAACCCCATAAACCTACGCATTTCTGGAGCTGTGGCTTGCTGATGTACTTTTCCCCAGCTGAGGACAACCCTGATTACAGGCAATTTTCTGTAGACAATGTCAATCTGTTGATTAAAACCTACACGTCAGAGAAAGTGAAAATTTGACTGTGCATGTGTGAATGATTCATTATCCAGATGAAAGGAAAGCTGTGCTTGACTGGGTACAAACATCACCAACTTGTTTTCTTCCAGTTTTATGACTGTCTGCCATTTTATTTTAGCAAGAATAGCATAACAAAAAGGACTGGTGTTCTTTCTTTCTCCCCTTTTATTTTCAGCTACAAGATGCTGTACATGGCTGACAGTTTTCAAATGAAGCATTTATTACGTTTAAGTCAGAATAACATCAAAGTCAGAACCCAACTTGTTTTTGTGATAACAGGAAAGTCTCCATCTATTTTTTTCTGTTGGAATAGAAATGCTACTTTATGTAATGGTTTATCTGGAAGAAAAAATGCAACAGACCATTGCTCTCCAAAAGTCTGCATCTTCAAACTTTCCTTCTGTTTCTGTATTAGTTGTCAGTCTGAATTTTAGACATCTGAAATGATTTAAATGCTAAAAGACCAAAAATACATGTCAAATCATAAGTATTCAAGTCAATCCTCTCTTGCGTGCCTCAGCCTTCTTTTATGTCATGGACATTGGCTCGATGTAGCAGACTTCCAGACTGTAAGGATTTAGCTCTGGCTTCAGTGAATGCTGAAAATGCTCAGCCCAGTGCTTCTGCAACTGAAGTAATTTCAAGTGGTTTTACTAATGAATTCTTAATCTAGTTTCATGGAAATGTGCATTAAAAATAATACTAAGTTCTGGGATTAACATTTCAGAAAGAAATAAATGAAATGTTTGAGTTCAGAGCAGAGTAACAAAGGTGACCAACGTTTTTACTTATAATGAAATATTAAAAGAACTAGTGAACGCAGAGCTGCACTGAGCAATCATTTAGGGGTTATAGTGGTAGTGTAACTTTTCAATAGCAGTCCTCAGAGAATATAAGATAGAAAGGGGGTCAATGAAGTATTTAAATCAGCTGAATCTAGTAGTAATGAGAAAAATCCAAGTAAAAGAAATTCAAAGAGAATGCTGGGGGGAAAAAAAATGCCAGAGTGGTCTCACTTGTGCAATAATCTTCTAGTGGAAAGAAGAGAAGACTGATAGAAACCCCACAACAATGAAGCTTTTAAAAGTAGACCTGAAAATAAAGTATAATGAAAAATTCCCTCTAAGTGACATTTTCAATATATTGTCACATCTGTACCTGTTTTGTTGGTGAATACTTAGCTCTACTTTTATTTTAATACCATTGGTCAAGGGTGTATTGTAATGCTTTACATTGTGGTGATATTTTTGAAAACATATTTTTTGTGAGTATCTGGGAATAATAACCTCCAAAATGTTTGCAATTTGCAATCTAATATAGGCACAATTTAAAAATAAGTTCTCTATTAAAAGGCACTGTATAGATTTTAAAAGATTATTTTTCAGGTTTAAACTCCAGACTAGTTTTATTACACTCTCAAAATATCTAATTCCTTGACTGCAAAGGAAGGTGAGGAAAAGTTGTGCAAAAAGAAGAGTAAGTTGCTGTATTTTTTAAGGGAACAGAAATTTTAACCACTTCTAAGCTGGCCATTTTTTTATCAGCCTTTGCACAAGCACATCTTATTTATAGTTATTCTGATTAACATCATCTAGATAACGGCTTTTACTTCAGTGAGCTGTTCTGGAAGCTATGGAACAATTTCTTAAAATCTTATGCATTCTAATTCTGCATTGATACAAGTATTACAATGAATGCTGCAGGCTGACATAGGATAGCAACTGTTGGCAAAAATTTTACAGTCAAGATGCCCTATGGAGAGGCAGGCCCCAGTTGGAAGTGTTTTACAGTTAACTGCTTATTGTGAGTCCTCATTAATGCCAAACTGGAATGGAATCCTTATGGAAACTTGTAAAAACAACCTTAAAACAATTGAATTCAAAGTTATGGGGCACTTAAAATGTTCTCTAGAAGCCAATGAGGCTTCTAGGAGGGATACAGACGAAACAACGCTACAAGGAAGGATAAAGATGAAACAAGTAGCTTTTTGCAGCCTTAAGAAGCCATCACCTCTGAACTGGCTAAATCCACTTGAGAATGCTTTTAGGATGATAACTGTAAATTGCCAATAATTGCAGTAATGCCATCATTTACCATAAGGAATTCAGTTTCAAAAGGATGACTCAATGCTTAACACAAATCACCTTTCAAACTGCATTTCACATATGTGTGTTAGAATAAAGAAATGTGACAATTCTATTAGTACCACTAAAATTTCAATGTTAAAAGTTAACAGCTGTGGTAAATACATGCTTTTTTTATTCTACTCTTCTATTAGAAGACAAATGAAATTAAAGGGATTTGAGCTAGCAACTTGAAACTTTATTTGAAAATCAACCTTTTCCAGAGTCTGGTTCTCTTTCCTTAATTACAGATAAAATAGACATTATCTGTTAGTAACTCCCAGTTATAGAGGAGTGTCTTCCATAGGTCTCAAACACAGAGGAGTAATAATTCTAATCAAGTTCCTTTCTTCTTCTTGAGGAGATCAATAACATTTTGTGTCTGATGAGGACATGAACCTACAAACATGCCAAAGCAAATTCTGTCTTACATAAGAAATGAGTTCTACAGAACCAAAGCTTCACATTTCCCCAGAAGTGACTGTAGAAGATGTGCCAGTGAGGGAAAATTTTTAGCCTTTATTACTATAAATTTTGATTTTGGAAAAGCATCTTACATTGTCATGAAATATTACATTTCCCATGTGATTGGATGCCAAGTCACATCATAAACAGAACATTCTGAAATAATATCCCTGCTTAGTTCATGTGTGTTGTAGTTCGAGATGGTCAAGAGACAAGGAGAATACCCAGAAATAGGGAGGTTCATGATGAAAAGGACACTGAATAGCAATACCATTTCTTATTGTTATTTTAGCACATCGAGTGGGTATCAGAGACCAGCACGTGCTGTGCAATTTGGAGTTTGTCTGTATAATAATGGCCTCTGTGGTCAGCAGCTTCACTGCTGGATCACAGTAATGGATGGTGTCTAATAATCATCTCTTATCTGCCACCCAAATGGCAATTACAGCCATTTCCTCACTGGAAACTGCAATCTCTTCTTAACTTGGCACTAAAATTATTAGCTCTTTTAAAGAGTTGTAACATGGATTAATCAATACAAAAGCTGTTTATATAGTCCTGATAATGATCCATTATCCCTTAATCTGATTCTTGAACTTCCTCAGGGTATGAAGGCATTTTTTTTTCCCTTTTTAAATGAATATCATATCTTTAATAATGGCACATGGAAAACCTAAGTAGGCACTCTCCCCAAGCTATATTATCCAAATCATTTTGTCTTTCAAGACAAGATTCATTTATGGAAAATAATTATATTCAGGAAAGGGAAGTAATAATGCAATAATGTATCTACCTAATACAAACAAGTTTAAAGTGAAGCCTGACATAAGTGTTTGCTGAGATGTTGGAATTAAAAAAAAAAATGAAAGTTCTGTTTGGACATGATGAATCCTATCATCTCATGCCCGAAATAGTGTGGGGAGTGTTAGGATCTATTCCTAGACACGACTGTGCAGTGTGTGGATTTACAGATGTGCTCTGTGATAACTTGAAGATGATGGTTTGTCATTTTGAGTATGAAAGCCAGCTCTTGGCACAGTGTGGCTTTTGAGTTCAACTTGATGTTTGTTTTGTCTTTGCAATTCTGTGATTAATAGTGTCATATCAAGTAATAAAATAAAAACAAACCGAAGAACCCCACCCAAGCTCTCAACTCAGCATGGGAGGAAGAAAAATGTGATTAATGAAGTAATTACGTGACAGAAATCACACAGCAGTGACCTAAGCCGTGAGTTCTTGAAGAAGTGCACTGAACATCTGCAGTTTGGATATCTAGAGATGACTGGGAAAAGCAAAATTAAAAAGAAATTAAAAATATTAATATAAATTAATGTTGTATCCTTCTCATTGCAATGTCAGTGTTGGGATAACTGGGGCAACTATTTAAAGTTTTACAGGTCTGCTTTTGAGCAGAAAAGAAGTGGGCTTATGTGAACATGACTTTCACAATGATTAAACATTAATATAGTGAAGAGAGAAAACATTATGTGAATTATCAATTATTTCAGGAAACTCAGACCAAACTGACTGCTCAAATCATAAAGAACAGTTTTTCTTCAAGAATTAATTCAAATAGGAAATGAAAGTACCAAAGCAGATTTTCCTTGTGCTTAAATTCTCATACTTCAAGGTTCAGTGCCTCTATATAAAAGCATAAATATCTTTATCTCAGACTGAATATTGCATTGATAAATAACATTGGAGGTTGCACATCCAAGTGTAACATAACACAGAGCCTTGATTTCCTTGGAAAACTCTTTTAAAACCTTTTTTTCCTTGGTTTGTTTGGGTTTGGGTTTTTTGTCTTTATCCCTAGAAAGCTCCTAAAAGTGTCATTTGTTCAATTAAAGGAACTGCTGTGGGATTCTACATGAGGATATGTATTGGTGAGCCAGGTGTCGTGGCAGAATTATTTGAGACAGGTAGAATAAACCTTACTGGCGAGAGATACTTTCTGAACTACCAGTAAACTGCTCAACCACACAGCATTAAGAGTGTTTTAATCAAAATTTCACAAAATCAGAAAATGGTTGAAATCAGAAGGGACTTCTGGAGGTCATCTCCTATAGCAGTCTCCTTGCTATAGGAGAGCCACCTAAAGCTGTTTTCTCAGGACCATGTCTAGACAGCTTTTGAGTATCTCCAAGGATGGAGACTCCACAGTCCCTGTGAACAACTTTCAGTGCTTGATCAAAATTTGGGTTGTGAGTTGGTTTCTTGCCGCTAGATCTTCTCTCAGTTTATTGACACAGCTTAAAGTGCTCTTTCAAAGGCAGAAAATAAAAGCACGACTACTATGGTTCTTCCTATTTGCTGATACAGAAAGTGGAGTTAAACTGTTGCAACATTAAATATGGAAATATATGTCTATAACACAGTGACATAATACATACTGTTTCTCATGATGTTAATTTATACAACCTTTCTTCCTTAATCTAATAACTTCATTTGACATTCTAATAAATTTTCACCAGGACACTCTTGGGTGATTTATACATTCAATTAATTAACAATATATAGTTATTTTTAGAGATTATAATCAGCTGTGATTATTGACCATGCCTAGCCTTGACTATGTCAATATCAAACATGGCAAGACACAATTAAGGCCAGAATAATATACTTTACAGCAAGCAAGATAATAAGAGCTGAGTTAGTATCTCAAATCAATTTCTACTAATAGCCACTTTAAGAAAATAATCAAAACTGCTTTACTCCAATTTGGGATTCCTTTCTATTAATTTATAACAGATACTGCCCTTTCATAAACAATGCTTACCACTACCTTCAAAGGATTAATTTTCCTTTTTCATTTATTCTATCATTCCATAAAACTTCACTCAAAAACTTAAAAAAGAAATTCTGAGTTAATTTGTCGTGAATTAGGTAAAAGGACAGTTCACTTAAGTAAGTCTCTTTGTAGGAAAAAGAAAAGAGTTGAAAATAGATATTCTGAATTCAAGGCATTCTGGGATCCTACTGCTCCCAAGAGAGTCTATTTCCAAATATTTAACTTCTGTCTTTCTAAGGAGAAAAAGATTCAGGTGTTTTATGTATAACATATCTATATATATATATGGATATATAAACATGTTTATATAAGTGAAATAGTCCCTCATTTTTTCTTTCTTTGAGCCACCCAAACACAGCCTTAGATGTACAAAAGCAGGTTGGAATCTAAGTCCTTTGCTCTCTATTCACCATACTCTGGTGGGGTCTTCGTTTAGAGGGACATAAGAATTTATGGTGCATTTTGCTCTTAACAGAAATATTATTTTACTTTTCTGGCTTCCAACCACTTACACAAAGAGAATATAAGGAGAATATACATGCCAGGAAATAAAGAGTTTCTCAGCCAGCTGTTACATTCAGGGTTTTTAAAAAAAATGTCAGGAGCTCAGTTGTCCCTCTCTGATTCACCAGGGCAGCATGAACTGAAAATACAGATTGGACACCCTGAGGCTGCTGTTGCACGAGGGAGGGGGACACAGCAAGGGGGAGCACAAGCAAGTGGAAACAGCACTTGGCTCCAGCCCTCATGAATTCTGCTTAGTGCAAACAAACAAACAAACAAACAAAACAGAGCCTGGGTACCTATAGCAGATTCATCAATTCACTCCTAAGAGACGAATGATCATTTGCAACTCTGCCTACCTTCTCAACATTAAGGAATTGTTAAATATTGTTTCTGGACCTCTCCAACCTTTCAATGATTAAGTAGCTGATCCCTATTGCACCACAGAGTATTTAATTACTTGGAAAGAGCATTCTTAGAAATGGTAAAAACAGTGACCTGCATGTTTTATATACATTTTATTTAGATTATATATGGGTTCCTGATGAATGTGGGATGATACAACTGCTAAGCTCCTACTTTAAAAGTCTAAAGCAATATTTCTTATCCAAGCTTCCAAAGCAACAGTATTTGTCAAATGGCCATGACAGGATGGCATGAATACAGTGTGGGAAGCACTAATTACAATAACTGTAAGCTGGTAATTTTGCAGTTAAGATCTTTTCAGAATCTTTTTTCTATGTAAATAGAAATAATTTCCCTCTCATCTTTACAAAAATGAATTATCTGGAAATAAATAAAATAATCCTTCCAAAGTATCTTTCCTGTCACTATGGAGATCATTGCTTTTCAGAATCAGAAACTTTCTTATCTGCATTGCATCTAAGGAAGACAAGATGTTTTTACCTCAGGTAAGTGAAATAATAATTCACTTATCCTAAATCCTTGGTTTAATTGTTTGGTGATTTCTAGGGGAGATAAAATTGATAGAGGTAAAAATGAAGGTTTCTGGCTAATCCTTTCCCCTATTAATACAAAAAATATACATTCAAACATTCCAAATTCAATGTATAAACGTAATCCTCAGGCTTCTAGCAGGTAGTATATTCTGGGTGCAGCCTGCAGCGCTCTCACTATAAATCTAAAAATCACAGAACTATTTTATTAGGAAATCATCAGCAAAGACTTTGTGATACACCAAATGGGTTCAGAGAGGACAGGAGGGAAGGAGGAATGAAAGGTTAAAGGAACAACCTAATTGATAAGGTCTGGGAAAAAACACCCAGAAGCAGAATGTAATTTTAGAGAAACATGAGTGGTGGAGATAATGTCAAAGCTGGTTATTGCTTTTTGCACAGCATGGGTGATAGGACAGAGGGCACACACAGAAAATGGAACTCGGAGCCAATCAAATTCCAGAGAGAGGAGGCTTTTCCTCATTGCATGCTAATCCATTTCTGGAAGGTGGAGGTTGCTCTTTTCACGGATTTCAGTTTGTCTCAACAATTAGGTGCTCTTTGGTAAAGCAGGTTGTAAACACCAGCTGAAGTGCTCAAGAAATCGCAATATTAACTTGCAGAACTACAATTGTCTTTAAAGAGCACATCTTACTGTGGCTTGGACCTAGAATCACAGTTCATTTGGGAAACTACTTCCTAAAAGACTCCAAATTATTACAGTGGGATTTAGGTCACAAGATAGTGAGTTAGGCTGTTTTTGAAATAGCACTGTAAGAGGAAAAGTCCTTATCAGTTCATACCATGTCGTATTACTTTGTCCATTGCGTATATTAGTGTAGAACCTGGAGTGTGCCAAGTATTGGATATATCACAAAACACAGTTGCTGTTTATAAAAGTTCTCAGCCTGATGGGAATAAAGAAGATTCCGTATTCCTGTAAATTCCTTTAGCTACTCTCCCTGTTCAGCAGCATGTAGCCAACCAAAACCTGTGCTGTGTTTGGAACTGGACACCACAGAAAACCCACTGTTTGGAAGAGGCAGCAACAGGCTCACTGAATCAGCTTCTGGCAAAAAGGAAGAAATTTTATTTTTCCAGAAACTGCTCTTCTTGCCTTTTTTTCTTTCTGAGAACGTGCAATAGTCATAACTCATACCCTAGAGCAAGGAAAATCTAGTTTTCTTTCAAAAGTCCTGTTTGGTGTTTTAATATTTACCCTTATAACTGGGATTTCTTAACTCTAGTTTGTAAGCTGCTAGTCCTGGACCTGTGTAAACTCTTCTCTGGACCTCCTGTTTCTCTTTTCCCCTTCTGCCTTTCTGTGCAAGCCTCGTGTTCAGGTTCAATACATAACATCCTGCCACAGATCATCACCCTTGCTGTAGCCATTGATACCAATCAGGAGGTATTTGCTTGGCAGAAAGATCAGCCATGAGATCCAAGAGACCTGGAGGCTTTGGACTCTGTGTGCTGCTTTAGTAGAAGGAACTGCTTTAAGTCATCTTAGCAAACACACAGGGAAGAAGGCAAATCATCCGAAGGCAAGGACACCCTACTGCTCTGATCTACTTGCAGGTCTTGGCTACATTCCTGTTGTACTGGCAATAATATTTAGCTGTTATTTGCAGCAACTTTGTGAGGAATTTGCAAAGATGAGCTTCGTATTTTGAGCTTTCAATCTGTTAAGACTGTTCCTAGAAGAAAAGTTGCCAGAGAAAAGGCCAAGCAAGATAAATCTTTATTTAGCACAGAGATTTTCTGAATTAAATCAGACAGCAAGCTGCTTTTTTATTCAACCCTCTCTAGCAAGGATTTTACTTTGGGCAGAATTAAACAACATTCTGTATGTTAAGCCTGGTAGGACTTAGAATTAGCCCCTTGAGTAGCACTGTAACTATACATGTCAGGATATATTTGGTTATATGTTTTTGTAGTTTGCTCTACACTGGAAGGTAGAACATTGAATGATTCTGTGGTGTGAAGATCAAGGGATTGGAATCAATGATTTATTTGTTTTTTAGTAACTATGCAACTCAAGACTTAAAAAAAAATTAAAACACTTTAGAAAATTATGACATTATTTTCATCAGCATTTTAGCACACACAGTTGTACATCTTTTTTTTCCAGTGATTTTACTGAAAATATTCCCACTTGATCAAGCTCAGTAGATTATTATTAGCTGCTTAATTGTATAGATGTTGTAATTAAAGTTTCATCTATTTGCCTTGCTCTTGGTGTTGAAAAATCTGTTGTTCTAAAGTTTGATAGACATTAGTAATTTAAGATTCTATTTAATTTTATGATCTTAGGAAGAAAAATTATACAAAATGGAGATTTAGGGGGAACAATTACAGATTTATTACTCATTTGCCTTCAACTTTTTCATTGTGTAACTAAGACCACAGAGATATTTCTGAGAGGTACCCTAAGTACTTCTACATCAAGAACTAAACAGATGAGAATTTAATTCCTCAGGTTTTGCTAAGCTCACAAAGTCAGCAAGACATTCTGCAGAACAAAGACAGCTCTCACCTTTTTATAAACAATTTTGTGTTATTTTTGATCTCATAGATTCTCACAAATTATTTTGACTCCTAAAAATATTGTATAAAAAAGATAATTAAGAGGCTTTCCAGTAGTTGCTTGGATTATGTCACCACATTTAGTTGTATCTTTTTCTAAATAAAATCTTTCTAAAATCACAATTAAAATAAATTTTAAAAGAAAAAACTTAATACTTATGCCATCCCTTCTGTTTGTAGGGAAAAAGACCAGAATGCTCTTCTAATCTGTTTAAAAGTACCATGTTTTTAAAACCACGCAGCTGAACCTACAGGTAGGTGCTGCCACTCATGTGAAGTAATCCAAAGTTATCACTAACTTTAAAAATTGTTTTTTGTAAATTTATAAGTTATCTCCTCTATTTTTTGAAACTAGGAAATAAGACATTCCACAACTTATTCACTCAATTAGCATTAAGTTTCTGGATTTTTCTCTATTTTAATTGTGGGCATTGTCCCAGACACAGACTATGCCTGAGATGGTATTTCTTTGGTTTGACTGCCCCTGTGACAGAAGGTAAAACAGAAACAGTCATTCAGGTTACAGAATTTTCCTCAGGGTGGAAAAGATTTACAGTTTCCAGAGAGAGCTGTCTCTAGTCAAAAGTTCTGTCCCATATTAACGAGTGATAAAACCCCAAAAACTATGACTAATGCAAACCTGAATGATTTCATCCAAAGGAAAGCATTACTGAAGTCCTTAACTGCCAAATTTACTTTTCAACTTACAGAGACATTACTTTAGGGTCACAACAATGAGTTTTCTAAATATGTCACTTGGCCTCAGCTAATCAAATTTCATCTTAATAATTCACTTGGGGCAGGCTGGAACTTTAAGCTTTACATAGAACCAAGCTGTGATAAGCACAGAAAAGCACTGCCTGTTCTGAGGGTCTGAGCAGAAGCGCCACAGCCGCCACCTTCCCCTCTGAAAAGGGGTTGCATCGGTGGTGGCAAGAAGAGCACAAAAAGTGACAGAATTTTTACATGTAAGATTTTCACATGGGTCTTAAGAGTGAGGTAGAAAGCTCTTTCTATATATTTCTATATAGAAATAGAAATATAGAAGAGAGCCTTCTGCCTAAAAAAGGCAGGATAGCTGCAGCTCAGAGATCCCAAGCCAAGCACCTACTGGAGGGAGGTTAAGCCACAGTCTTTAATTAGACAGTAGAAATTCTAGATTTATCCTGACAAGTAGAGCTACAGTGCTACTGAGGGAGCTGGTTCTGAGTACTACCTACTTTTTGTCCTCAGTCTAGCACAGTGTCTGCATTGATAAAAGTGGACAGCCTCAGATGAGTAAATCTTACTATTAGCAGATTTAATATCATCTTAATAGCACTCAGCAACCACTTCTTATATCCTCCTGAAAGGAAAAATGGCCTAATAGTTAGCTGTCACTGGGGTTGTGCTAAATGCCCACACTATAACTTAATATACATTTTAAGATTACTTTATGTGGGGAAAAGTTTTGATGAGTTTAGGGGCAGGGCTCTATTTATGGTTGAAGCAATTCTTTCCAGGCTCTGAAACAGCCAAACACATTAACAAATCACTTTCTAGCTTTTAGAGATAACTGAAGGGCAGTCCAACAGGGAGTACCTCAAGGAAATAATTCACATGAAGGAAGACATCCTTCCTAATAGTGCTTAATCAGGAAAACCAGGGCAAGGTAAGATTATACTGCTTTACAGTGTCTTTTCTTTTTTTTTTTTTTTTTTTTTAATCTGGTTCACCAAGAGAGGGTAATTTAATTTTAAAGGATCAGAAGTTCAGTGAGAGAAGTACACTCCTAAGTGTTTAATAGTAGTTTAAAAAGTAGGCGAAACTCCTAGTTTATTCAAAATGTCTGTAGAAAGTCGACAGGGAAATGTCTATGTTGGACTTCAGTTTGTACTGAAACCATAGAGACTACCAAAATGATTGGGAAGAGTGTTTACAGTGGCCAGAAAGCACAGTTCTGATGCAAGTACAGAGCAAGGCTGGGTTTTGCTTCCTGCTATGGCTGGCAGCACTCCCAGGGAGGGGCTGGATGGGATGTGGTGGTCCCAGCACACCTCACGGATTCTATGCTCTGAGACTGTCAAGCAACAGCAGTCTGACCTTCAGGGGAAGTAATTTTGTAAGCTGAATTAAAAGCTGCTGTTTCCTTTGACATAAGGGTATGAACCAGAAGTTCTGTTTTGGATCTTTCGCAGATATTCTTATCCATGACAACCTTAGCTTGCACAACAGTGTGGACTGTTCTCAAGGAGATAGGTCAACTTGATAAAAATTAGATTTATTCCTCCAGACAGAGCTGCATTAAGCAGTGATGACATTTCTGTTCTGCTGAAATCCTCCCATACCTCTTTTCATTTCCATGTAAACCCTAAAACGGCTCCCTTTTTACCCAGTATTAATTTCTCAGTTTGCTCTGAGCCATGAAAAATATCTTGCTTTGCCACTGTATTCAGGGAGAACCACTTGTATTAAAACAGTTTCTGAATGCTAAAACTCTTGGACTCCTATCATAATAGTGGTAGTTTCATGTCTACAGCAGTGGGTTAGAGAACCAATTGCTTATGAAAAAACTACATGCTAAAGGACACTAGAACAAAGCAGAGTAAGATGAAGTCGCTGCTGCAAGGAATTTTGAAAAGGATTGCAAGGAGTATTGCCAGATCCACAATACACCTTTTTCACCAGCTTCTCACTCAGATCCTCTGCTGTGTCACTTCAGCTCTCAAGTGTATAAAAGCCTGTCTGTACCTATTCCCTGACTCATTTTGGATGAGAAGAGGGCCCTGACTAAAGTGTGATCTACTCGGGAACAAGGAAATTAGAACAGCCCTGCCTGTAAAGAATTTATTCTGTAAAAGAGTGTCTTAACACAAATTAGTCAAATAAATTATTCTCAAAGGTCTGGCTAGCCGTGTGTAGTATACATAAATCACAGAATGAAAGATTTTTTTGAGTTGGAAGAGACCTTAAAGATCATCTCATTCCAACCCCCTGCCATGGGTAGGGACACCTTCCACTAGACCAGGTTGCTCAGAGCCCCATCCAATCTGGCCATGAACACTCCCAGGGAGTCCACATCTCTGGGCAACCTGTTCTAATGCCCCACCACTGTCACAGTAAGGAATTTTTCCCTAATATCTAATCTCTCTGACCTTCACTCTGTCAATCTGAAGCCAGTCCCCCTTGCCCTGTCACTCCATGCTCTTGTAAATAATCTCTCTCCATGTTTTCTTGTAGGCTCCCTTCAGGTACCAGGAGGTCACAATCAGGTCATCCTGAAGCCTTCTCTTTTCCAGGCTGAACAACCCCAGTTCTCTCAGACTTTATTCATAGGAGAGGTGCTCCATCTCACTAATCAACTTGGTGGACCTCCTCCACTAAAGATATATAGAATAAACACAAACACATTAACTTGTGTTAGTAAGTCTGTGTTCGCTGTTGAAGACCTACATTCAGTAAGTTTTTAAAATGTAAGCAAAAATTATTTCATGACACCAGCATGCAGTCAGAAAGGTCTTAGACCACTGTCTTGGCCTGCAGGAATTGCATATCCCAAGTCCCTAAGACATGTAGTCAGCTGACATGAGAAATCCTCAGAACTGCCTTAATTGTGAGCACAATTCTGTATCTTTCTGCAAAGCATGCGAGGTCTAAAGCCCTTTTGTGGAATATGTATTGCCATTCTCAGCTAGCAAGTTACAGCACCTCCCTGCTTGTCCTCCCCAAACCTTGGGCAGTTGGTGCACAGCACCTCTTACCCAGGGCCAGTGCCTTCTGTCAGAAAAGTACATACAAGCAATCAGAAAATCACTGCTTGCCTAAGTGTGGTTGTGACTATCATGCTGATGAAAACTGGGCTTGAAAGTATTTTAGATGCAAAACAAATAGAAAGATATGATACAATTTAATTTCAGATCTTCAATCTGTGTGAGATGCTGTACACGTGCTCTGTGAACTTAGAATCTGCTGTACCACGAACAGCTTACGCACAACACCACACCAGTTTTACACAACAACAGAAAATAATTTGACAAGCCTCTATTATTTCTGTTTTCTCACCCACCCACCCCTTGATTTTTGTGCTGATATTTAGAGTCACCAGGGGAAGCAGTCACATTCTTTCTCTTCCCACAACAGAGTTCTGCTTCCTTTTAAACAGAAGACACCTGAACATATCTTCCCTCTCCTCAAGCCTGCTTTTACCCACAACCAGAGAGTACAGACCAAAACCCATGAAGAAGTTCTTCACTCAGACTTTCTGAACTTGAAACAATAATTTTTTTCGTACATCTAGCTGCAAAAGAATTGTAATTTCCGATACATGCAACTTTCTCAATAGAACAAATTTAAATTACACACATGCAGGTCTCTGAATATTTTCCTCCTAAAAGTTCCCATCCCCAAAGAAAAAAACTAAATCAGGCTTTTGCCTTGAGTTATATGTAGAGTTGCAAGAAAACTAGTAAACATTAGATTACTACTTCCCAGCAATAACCAACAACAAATATAAGTAATGAATATATTTTATGACATTGCTGCTCTTGCATTCATCTTGGGAACACTAGGATGTCTACACGAATTTTGCAGCCACGTCTTCACATGAAGAACTAACTTATGGCCTAGAGAAGTATGTGAAGGTGATTAATAAGATCTGGAACCAGTTTAAACGTCATCAAAAGAAACTACAAATATTTAGTAGAGCTTATTCTATCCGTTTCTGGACACACATATGAATTGGTCATTATGGTGGATTAGGATGGAGTTCTACTTTCAGTCATTCCATACATGGATGTTTTACCCCCTGTGTAGTATAGAGGACTTAATTTTTTTGATGAAGCAGTAATGTTTAACTAAATTATTTGGGAATAAATATGTGAATACATCCAGTTTATTTTTAGGGAAGTTAATACAAATATTGTATTTTTTTAAGTACTGTTAGTGACTCATACATTCTTTGACAACTACATGCAAAGAAAAAGCCTTTAGAGGCTATTCTGTGTCTTATTTTCTCACTTCTACCACTTTGGTCAAATGGTGCAAAAGGGATTTGGCTCATCTTGAGCCATAAACTCCAAAACCAACTATTTTTGCTGTCACTAAAAAGTGACTGTTACTACTTTTTTTCTGTTTCCTCTGTTTTACCTCTTGCATTATTCACTTACATAATTCCTATTTACAGCAGCTTTTGCAGGGTGGAATCCCATCTTCGTGCTGCACGTAAACCCTGTGTACTGGGGTTTTCTGAGGATGGAAAGCAAAACATGAAAACTTGCTCACAAGAGGAACACCACTGTTAAACAGGTTTTTCTCCAATATTTAAGCAAACCCCTAGTACCTCCTTATATAAACACTTGAGAAATATCAAGGAAGATCTTGCCCTATAAACAACATGCTCTCCCTGAGCACAGCTTCACCTAGTTCTTGCTAATAAACGTGCATGAATATCCTTCTGCTGCTACACAGTCAATGAGCCCAATACCACACAGCCAATACAGCAGTTCTCTTTTAGAAACCTATCAAAGCTGGGTCACTACAGCACTGCTGAGGCTGCTGATCCCTTCTGCCCCCTCCAGCACACACAAATACACCACTGCACAGCACAAAATGTCAGGCATCCCCCCTGCCCCTCATTCTGAGGAGGCTGCAGTCACTCCAGCTGCCTGATGGAGACCACTGAGGAAAAGCAAGCACCACCAACAACACTAAACTGGTATTGAGATGTAAGCAGTGGAAAACTTTCCAGAGAGATCCAGTGCAGAGCACTGAGGGCTGAGTAAAGTCATCAGGAAAGTTACCAGGCATTGACATCTTCCTGAAGGAAAACACTGAAAACAGCCCCTCATCAGCAAAAGTAAATTTAACTGTATTGTTGCCTAAACTGTATTATTCTTTCACGGCAGCCAGCACTTCACAGCTTTCTTTGTCTTGTGCATATTTTATGTGTTGTGAAAAACACAAGGCCATAACATTGCACAAATCAGTTTGGCTTCCTGGAAAGGCAAAGGGTGAAAGCAAGGCTGTTCCACCTGCCCCACCCCACCAGCACAAAGAGACCCCTCTCCTCACCAAAATCCCTGCAGACCCAGGCTCCTCTGAAGGTCTGAGAAGGTGGAGCTGGTTTCAGGCCACAGGTGTCCAGCATGTACACCAGCCACTGAAACCCAGCAGGAATAAAAGCACAGGAGCCCGACAGCAATGAATCACCCAGAGATGGCAGGAAATAGTTGCACTGCTGTTCAGACTGAAAACATGCCATTCTAGGAAGTGCTGCTCTTTTTTCCCAGAGCCAGCTTAGGTATCTCCATATGGATTTTTTCACTGCCATGTAGACACGGGAGCTATCTCTGAGGAAATTTGGATGTCTCTGGCTGACGCCCTCCTGTGTGATTTCAAGTAGGACAGTGGTGCAGCCACAGAGCACTGTCCTTGAAGTCAGGGAGCTGTTCTCCACTCAGAGAAAAAGCAGTTTGTGGGCAGAAGTGCTTTCTCAAAAGCCTTACTTTCCCCTCTGCTCCTCACTCCAAAGAACCTCTGCAGGAGATTTTGGTGTGTAGCAGTAGTGGCCTTCTAATAACCAATTTTCTTCTGTTTTGTTTTCCTGGCTGGTGAATACCAAACACACTGTTACTTCAGAAATGCAACTGTGACTTTTCTTTTTGGGCTGTCTTCCAAGTTTTTTGCTGTGTAGTAAATGGTGAAGGTAGTGGGCCAATAAAGTCAGATGTTAAATGAGGCTTAAGGGTTTTCTTGTCATCATGGTGAATTATTATCTTTAAACATGTTTCATTATTGCCATCACTTTCTGGGGCTTATGCTGGGAAAGAAAAAGAATATTTATAACAATGACCTGCTACTGCTTTTGTTTTCTTTCTTGTCTGTTGCATGTGAACATAATTCCTGACCACGACATATCTTGAAGAGATCCCATTCATTTATGAACATCCCTGGTGACAGACCCAAAGCATCAAAAAAATTTCTTCTTCCCCTTGGCTACAACAGAAAGAAGTAACAGGGGAAATCTACAGCTAATGGCATTTGCAGGAAATTAGATTTTAGAGATGTACAAGATTATTTTTCTTTCTCTAGTTGTAGAAAATATGGCATTTTAACAACAGAAGAAGTAGAGGTTTCACAACACCAGAAAATTTTACAGATATCAACAGAAACTTGGACTCTGTTCAGTCCTGTTTTCTCATGGTTATGCTTAGGGTAGAGGGAGGGGATTTCATTTCCCCACATCTTCTGTTGAAGATTTCCTTCATCCTGTCACCAATTCATGGTGGAATTCAAACAGCAGTCGGCTGGACCATCAGCATGGACACTGGGGGAACAGGTTTAGCTCAAGCTTGCCAAGAGGCAGAGGACTCCTGAACTGTCTGCATTTTATTACCTGCCTTAATATACCACTAAAATTTTACTAACATTTATAAGCTGAAACAATTTTATAACAGCATATTTTTGGTAACAGTGAAATAGTCTAAGAGGTCTTAATGGTGATACTCTTTTTGATTCAGAGGAATTTGGGTGCTAATTACTTCAGCCACTCTACAAACGCCCAGTGTCAAATGTAACAGCTTGCATTGCTTTTAAAAGAAGCAACAAACTAAGCACATAAAAGAGGGCATTAAACATATACAGGTGCTGTAATGGTTAAGAGTACCTACAGAAACATACTTCAGGTGTCCCAACCTGCTTATTTTGAATTGAAAGTCATTCATAGCTATGAAAAGGGGAAAAAAAAAAGGATTATCCCATTGTGTTATAATCCCTATTCAAGGATTTAACACATAGAAATTCATGGCAGGAAATTTATGCCTCTCCTCATTTAAACAGGAGCAAGAATTGTGGGAGCAGTGAGTATAAAACAGCACAGTTTGGAGGGTTCAGGAGTTATGAGTTCCATCAGATAACGGTAAATAGGAAGGAGAAATCAAGTGATGTCACAGAAAAACCAGTGTTCACAGAGCAGAGGCTAAAACACGCTACAGAGGCATAGATCACGTGATGGGAAGCACGCACAAATATATCATACTCTTATATAAAACATTTTAGTGTTTTGTCTTTGCCTCTGACACTTCAGTGGAGTTCTATTAACTCACAGCTAATTGGCTGACAGCCCTGTGCTTTACATTTTGTGCCTACTATTACAGTAGCTATGAATTATAACAACTAACCATAGGCTGTCATATCATATTAGTTTGGTCTGACATCCAAACCATAAATCTTTTTTCCCATTGCCACATCCATGGCATATATATTTTGCATTTACACTCAGCCCTTCACAGCTGGCAAGCAAGTTCAGCGGCACTTGACTTTTATCCTGTGGTTAATTCCTCCAGTGAAAGGCTCATTCCCTTTGCTGTAACAGAGCCTTTCCTGGTGATGTTCTAGCTCAAATCCTGGAGGAAAACTAAAATATATAAATAAGGCTAAATGACACAGAGGTTAAAAGCCAGATCCTAAGTTATAGTTGGAAACACAGGGGCAGGTGTGCACCTCTTAGGGTTTTTCAAAAGTTCTCTTTTACTGTGACCTAGCTTCTCATACACAATGGTTTCTAAATGTAGTAGTAACTATAAGACATTTTTAAATTTCAATGTTCATATAAGCAGACTCCAATACTCACAGCAAAAGATATCCGCAAGACTTGGGGACTTCTCTGCTGCCCCATAAAGATTTTCAATCCTTCATTGAGGCACATCCTTTCAGAATGAAACTATTTCTATCCACGTCAAAGCAACTCCTGGTACAACTTGGATAAGTCTGCATGAACCCAAGCTTCTCTTCTGATAGCAGACGTGCTTGGAAGTTCTACCCACAGAAAAATAGCTTTACAGATTTCTTTCAAGTATCCATAAAGAAAACCCAAAGCAAGACAAAATGAACACCACCCCTTCCCCCAGGAAATGTGGCAAGTGCTGAATTTGCACTATGTAGATATTTTTATAGTGAGAAGTTGTCTCTCCCAGAGAGGCAGCAGAGCAGCCTGCTAATACAATGGCGTGAAGAGCAAGGCCTGTGGTGCTACTGTACAACAGAAATGAATCCGATATCTGTCCTGACAACCAGGATTTTGACAGAGGGTGGGCGTAGAAGATAGGAAGGAGATAAAACAATGAAAACAAAAGCCCATTCCACTAATGAAAACCCAGAGAGTCAATGTGCCACCTGTATGTGATCTGTGACTGCAGAGCATCTTGAGCCAAACGTTTTCCAGCACCACCACAAACGATTGATTCCAGTATGGGCTGATGAGATGAATATGTGATTAAAAGTAGACAAATATGAGGATAAAAAGATAATGAGGAAGGAGGCAAAATATGAAAAGGAAAACAAAACACTCTGATAGCAAGAATAGAATCTGTTTCCAGGTAGCTTATTTAATAATTTTTATTTCCTGCCTAGATTCATATCTGCATTAAACAGATAAAGCTTATCTTGCTTTCAGTGTGTCTAGAAAACAAAGAGTTGGGGTAGAGAAGGTACAAGAACTCATTTAAAATCCCACACTCAGATTTATGCCACAAGAAAGTGTCCTTACTGTCTGCATCGCTCTCAGTTTTGAGAACGTGATTCAGCCAAGACTGCAAGTAACCCAGCAAGCTCTGCAGTAACTTTCACAGGGTATTGCTGAATTTCTGCCACTAAATGGTAAAAAGCAATCCTCACATGAACATAATCATCTGCATCCAGACCCTCATTTTCAGACAGCTTTTTGGAAGAACAGAGGACCACACGAATCCACTAGGGTACACGGACTTTGTCAAACTGGGCCTGCCATTATCACTTTCTGAAATATCTTTTCTTTTAGCATAGATTCTCTCAGAAATGTTGTAAAAAATATCTTCTCTCTGTTCCCTACTCAAAAGAAGACATCTCAAGAGACATGATCTGCACCACCCCTGCAGGCTGACTGCTGAGGAGGGGCTCAAGGTGCTGTCACAGCCTAGCTGGTAAACACGCTGTTGCCTGGGTGTCTCCACACAGCTGGTTGCAGCACTGGGATAGAAGAATTAAAATAAAGAAGCCTGTTACAAAGAGCAAACCTCTGCTTTTATCCTCCGTACTCACCACACAAATCTTTTGGCACAAATCACTTCAAATTTGCCTATGTTATTCTTCACTGTCTGTACCTAAACCTCTTTGTACAACAGCCTTGAAAAATTAACAACGGAAAATACATTTGATGTACTGATCTTGAACCCTGAACACACTGATGCCAGGGCCTGGAGCATCAGCAGGACAATTTCACCTGCAGATGGACTTTGTCCTTCCTGCCTTACAAGAGAAGGCAGACCCACAGGATCAGATGATTTTGCTTTGCCCATGAACACTTTTCTAACTCACATGATAGCTGGCATAGTTTTCCTATAAATGATGCTGCAAGGCACCTCGTATACACTTAAATAACATAATACCTGGAATTTTACTATAGTGGTAATCTGACTTGCAGAATACTGTCTGTCACAGAGGGGAAAAATGTGCTTGTCATCACTGTGTGGGAATCAGCCTATGCTTACTTTTTAATGCTTTTTTTTTTTTTAACTTGTTGTTCTAAATATTTGTAGAAAAAAAAAAAACCAACCAAAAGAGTATTCCTGGGTTAAACAGAACTGTCATGCTTTCCCCCACTGTTGGCAAGGTAGTATTTAAATTGCAAAGAATGATAGACATTGTTGTGAAGGAAATATACAGAGAAACATAAAGGCTTCCTTGCCCACACTTCTGTTTCTTACACACCATAATAAGAAAAAAAAAGTCAACCACTTTTACCTTCAAACCAGGCAGGTAAATGCATGCAACTGCAGCCTGCAAGGGGCTTAATCATACACCAACAACTGCTCTGTATGTTTGAGTTCAGAAATCATTGCCTTTGCACCTAGACAAAACCACAATTGCTTGTGCATTTATAGTGCTCTTGAGCAAGTATTTCATCATGCACCTTTCCTTTGGAAAATGCTGTCCAAAACTCTATATTTAGCCATCACAAACACGCTAGTCTTAATCTTCTTGGCATAAATGTAGAAGGCTGTCATCTCCTGAGAATCAGCTGGGATTGTGTCTCAATGTTTTTTCAAGTGATAAAGCAAAACCCTGGCGTCTTATCTAGCATTGAACTAACAGAGTGTTAGCCACATGGGGAAACGACTTTAAACATTCATTAATGTTTTAAAAAAAGGGTCATGAAATGGAGTCAAATAACTGTGCCTGAGGTTAATTTATGTTTTCACAACTATCTACAGCAGGGTGACTTGATAGTTTGTCTTCATGTTCTGGCTGTGAGAATAAATCTGGTGCTTCAGTTTGATAAAAAGTGTTATAGAACAACTAAAGCATGCAGGCAAAATGCAGCATTGAGTACTTCAAGCACCCAATTAGCACCACTGTCTCTTAAATGAGAGAAATGCGATACATTGTGAAAATTTTCTATATTTACTATTGTAATGTTGAAAGAAAAGAGCATTAAAAATGGGTTCTCAGCTGAGAAAATGGCATAGATTCATTGAGATAAAAATTCCGCAGAGTTCAGTGGTGTAACACCTACATGATAGATGATGTGCTTCCAGATTTCTTACATAACCCTTCTCCAGGTCACAGAGGGCATTATGGCCACCTCAGCACCTGTTTGTGTTTTTACAGACACCATGAAATGCCCAGTTTTCTGGGGCAGGTCACTGTTGTCTGGGCACATCTCAAACCAGGAGCTACAAAGCACAACCAGCCATGGTAAATCCCAGTTACAAAATCCCTGTGAGGGAGCTGTTTTTCTTAAGACACACATTTCAATTCACACAGAACTTTCTGAGGACATTTCTTTTTCAGAGAGAGGAATCTTTTTCAGTTTATCTTAAACTTGATCCTACTCAACTTAAGACATACCTAAAATCATGCCTAAGCTCAAACAGTCCCTTAAGATGATACCAAACGCTGCCAACACCATTGCAGATGCTCAGTAAGGCAATGTACTTCTAGTGGTTAACTGCATTTTGGGGGCAAACCCTTCTGTAGCTGTCAGCAGGACCCAGGTGATGATGATAATGTCCACGAGTAGCCAAGTGTGTGGACATGTTCTTTCTGGCATAACTTTAGAACCAAAAAAAATGAAAATATGATCATTTGCAATGAGCAAAGCCAATAAGGAAATGGCAAGTAAAATGGCAATGTTTTAACAGCCCTTCACATGAAATACTGATGTCCTTTTCCTCACAGACATTTTCCAATTCTTTGAAGCAATTTTTTTTTAAGAAATCTCAGATTCAGGAAAATACAATCCTTTTAAGTACATCACCACAGAACTATGACATGATAATTTATATGGAACATTAAGCAATACAGAAGTTATAATGGGAACTTCTCTCTACTTCTCCTGTCATCTGTTCTGTGAAGCTGGAAGACAGTAATTTTAAAAACCCATGAACGTAAATATGTCACCACTCAAAGCATAATAAGCCTATGAGATTTTATAGAATGAGTAGCATTGAGACAAAAAATCAGCCCAAATCTTTAAAAGGGAACAGATTTTAATTTCAGTAAAAAGAACTTCTAGAGATGCTATTAAAAGATTCTAAAAGTAAAGTTTTGGAAAGGATTTCATGCATTGCATCACATGATATGGTAGTCACAAATAAAGTGAAGTGGCAGAAAGAAATATTTCCTGTGAAAGCAATTATCACAGTGTTTCTCATATCCTCTCCTAAAGTAACCAGCACTGGCCACTGGCAGAGAAAGATATTAAATTAGATTGATTTCTGTTCTGCTTTAGCACAGCAATTTCTTCATTTCATCTCCCTCACTCTTTTCAGTATTGAGGATTTAACTCAAAACCCATCTTGCTTGCAATGGCTAAGCAGTAAAGCTCCTGTTACTCCTAGTTAAAGGATATCACAATTTTCTCAGGGTAGAACACTAATAAACTTTGAGTTTCAAAGAAAAACACATTAAAAATAAGAAATCTGACATTAATAATGACAAATACTAGGGCACTTGATCATATTTTTCATTTTCTGATTTGTCATATGATTAACAGTTCATGTAGATTCTGAATTTGTCTGTGTGTTATTTTCTGAGAATTCAAACTTTTTCCTTCATAGCCCAGTGGTTCTAACAAAAGTGTTTGTACAGCAGCCTGATAACTTGGACTGGGGCACAGAGTTTATTGCTGCTGATTATTTTTCATGCTCATGTGGGCCGTGTGAAGGCATGGACAGCAGGGGGATGTGGCACAAGAATGGCAGTGCTCTGCTAGGGATGGGGAAGGACAGGACTGCTCCTTTCCATGGCAGATTTTCATGGTGGTGGATCAGATATTACCTATGTCTCTTGGTCATGTTTAATAAAGTGTCTGTTCCTATGGATATCTATGTGCAAAGCCAAATGCATTTGCCATTGAAGGACAAAAACATATTTATCAGTGCCATGTGCTGCCTGTCAGCATATTATCACAGGAAGAGCTGTAAAACTCCAAAGACTGGGACTAAAATAAGGAAGAGAATCCTCAAAAATCAATCCAGGTAACAAAAGTTTCCCTCCATCTTTTCTCCAAGCCAGATACAAGATAACTGCCCACCTCTGAATGCCTTTCATCCAAGTTCCAGCTGTGCAGCAGCATCTATGGGAGCTGCACAGGGGCTGCTGCCTCGTGGATGCAGGTGGCACCACATCCCATGGGCAAGTTCACAGCATGGAAAATTTTTTCCCTCCCCATTACACTTTAGTACTGATCCTGCAGAAAATTCCCTTGAAATCTTGGGTAAAAACAACATTCCTTTCCCACATCTTGACTCACAGGTTTCATTTCTCAAGACAGGGCTTTGAAACAAATTTTTTTTTTGGTCACAAAACCACAATAAAAATATGCCACTTGAACTTGGAAAAAATAAACAACCCTCTTATTTCTGCACCCTCACATACCATTACAGCTCTGGGTTATAACAATCAGACCTCAAACTATTAGAAATTCCTTCAACCCTGTATCCCCTGGGGGCTTCTTTTATATGAACCCTTTGTGTGGTTGAGTACAGTACCTGAAACAGCTGAAATCACTCAGATCATAGAGAATAATATTTTTATTTTAATCTTTCAAAAGGTCAGTAAAGCTGAACAGGAGTAAATTGCATTGCTAAAAGTGCATTGTCTGTCAACACAGCACACCTTCCCAACAGCTTCTTTCCTCAATCTTTGCTATCTGCTTATTCTGTTCAAGAACTTTGTTGGGTGGGACGTAATAGGTTTATTTTTATTTAGACCATATTTCAGAATCTGCGGGAAGCAGTGGTACTTCTTTGAAAGGGAGACTTCTCCCTTCCTTCAATAATACATAAATATTTTTATTTACAGTAATTCTAGTAAAATACTTGATTTCTGTTCTGCCTCACTGCCAAATAACAATGCTAAGCAAATGACTACGATGGAAAAATCTCTGCAATCAAAACAGAATGGAAACTGGCTCCTAGTCCAGTCTGCTCTTAAATACCTGAGCAGCAGCAGAGAGATTGGATTTCCAAATCCTTATTTTGCAGGAAGTGTTTTCACTGCAAACAGCTGCCAGCTCTCAGCACCAGCCCCACATCACAGCGCAGGGTTTGGCAGAGCTGCCCTCAACGTCTGCAGGGCAAGCAGACAACAATAAGGGCACCTCTGCCCTGCTTCCCCTCCACCTTCTATCCCTCCTTTCCCCTTGAGCCTCAGGATGAGGTAATCTCAGTTTAGATGGCTGATCTGGTAGGACACTATCCCTGGCAAAATCCATAATAGCTCCCCACTAGAACAGGGACCTGCAGCAATCCCTGGAGCTGCAGGCAAGGGGCAGCAGCAGCTGTACCACCCCTGCCAAGTCAGCCCCTGTTAGACACACAAACCTACCCACAGGAAACCAAAGGCACCTGCTTTCTGCCCACTCTCAAACACACAGCGTGCTACAGCCCAACCTCAACTGATTTTCAATAATCCTGCACCATTATTAGCTGGAGATAAAATAATGTAGCTACACTGCCTGGCAGAATACCTCTTTCCCCTCCCTATGCATAGTTGCAGTGAAGAAAAACTTAAAATAGAATTATTGGGGGTTTTTTATATTTGATATGAGAAGCTCTAATGCAGACAACGTTTTGTCAGCTTATACTAAGTCTGATGGCAGCAAGGGCTTCTTCTGTCTTGGAGATTCAGCATAAAGCTATTAAATGTCACCAGTAATGAAAATCAGAGAACTTTTGTTTACCAGTTAAGATCAACACTTGTTAAGGGGGATATTCCTGTATGAAAGCAGCTGTGAAGTTATGTTTTAGAGAAAGTTTTGTTTTGGCAGATCTCTATCTGATGATATATTGTTTTATATGAGAACTTCTAGGCTGTATTACACAAATATACATTGCCAAGGTATACAGTAACTTAATTAAACTTTTAAAGAAATTATCTATACTGAAACCTAGAATTATCAAGTTTATGATCTTTGTTTCCTCTTCATGCAAAGCTGTACAAAAAAGTGCACAAGGAGGTTTGAAAAAGGCTTCAAGAGACCAAAGCTGACATGTGAATGTTGTCCTCAGATTTATACTGCCACTGCAGTATAAATCAGCTGCAATAATGTGCATACAAATGCATTTGCTAATTAGCAACTTCTTTTTCTCCCTAATCTGCTCACTTAAAAGCTGGTACACCCTTTAGACACAAGCAAATTAGGTGATTCATATCCCCATGGAAAAGTGTCTTTGCATTTGTAATGTCACAGAAGTAGATCTGCTCTCCTGCTGCTTCTGCAATATAAGAGCTTAAACCCTCAGTTCAAAAACATCATTCTGTTTTCTGTTAGAGAAATTACTCGAATAAGTAGAAACTACAGAAAAACAAAGAATTCTTCTATGAGCCTTTTACTCATCTGTTACCATACTAACTGAAGAATGATTCAATGACTATTGACAGTGGACAGTGCATGTTCTCATAATTGTCGGAAGCAGCAAACAGAAGCAGCAATGTGTGTGTCTAATCTGTGTTGAACTCACATCCCCCAGGACAGACCATTCTCTTATGAGAATTTGGGCTGAGAATATGGACTTGAGGGGAGAAGCATCATGAGATCCCAAACGCCTCCAGGTGTGATTACAGCTGAATAGTGAGAATCTACCTCACCTTCAGTCCTAGGAAGGGCTTTGGCTCCTATCCTAGTGGGAATCACTGCAGCTGGTTTCTCAACTCCAAAACACCTACTTACTTTTTAAGGTAATAACATCATCCAACACAGTTTTACCAAACAAATTTCCAGTACCCCAGGTCTCAGCATGAGAAAGCAATACTTCATTCGGTTGTGCCTATTTGCCTTTTTCTCTTTTTTTTTGGTAGTAGTTTTTAGGGGCATATTTGGTTTCTGCAGTACATTTGAAGAGACATGCATATTTCAGGCTATATAAGTGGTTATTTAGTGATAAGCAAGGCCAAATGGAGACTATGATTAGCCTGAGGAAGTGAAACCTTCTCATTTAAGAGCTTAAATTGAAAGGAGTATTTAAAAAATGGATCATTTCTTAGCTAGAAATATTTTTATAGCATTCTATATTTTGAATTACACACTACAAATTTACATTGTCATCAAAGATACGTGTAGACTGTCTAGATAAAAGTCCTCTTCTGTGCAGGTATTTATTCTGTACAGTAAATTAAGTTAATCTACTTGTCAGTTGCTATGCATTACAGAATAAAGCTTTTAAAACAGGGAAATGTTTGCGGGGGGGTTGTATATTTATTCTCTAACATTTTTAGTGCTTGAGAAAATGCAACTTGAAGAATAACATTAAAATATCACTAATCTAAGGCTCACGTAAATAATGTTCCATGAATTGATGTTGTCATAAATACATTCGTATCTTTCCGGCTTTATAAGAAAAAAATCCTTGACATTTTCTTGTGCTGTTTCCTAACAAACAGCTCAGCAGTGAGCCAGCACAGCACCACAGTGAGCAGGAGCTAAAGCACAGCAACTCCTTTACCATAAAAGCAGTAATTGTGAAAAAGGAGATAATGCATTGTGCAATTCTCATGGCAGAAAGGTTCTTACAGCCAAAACAAGTAAGTTCATCAGGGGAAAAGTGAAGTTTAGGGGAAGACTTTGCTTGGAAGGCAGGTCAGTTGAGGGAACGGCCCCGTCCCCCAGCAGTGCTCAGCAAGGACAACACGAATGCAGTGAAATTTGTGTTTGTATTTGGTTTGCTGCACTGACAAGCTACAGAAAGAGCCCATTGACAGCTATCCTTTGAAAGCTTAAAGTTTAAACTGAATGAGAAAATAGGCTCCAGAAAGTTTTCTTCATAATTCCTTAAGACTATAAGGTCAAAAGAAAAATACAGGTTGGTTTTTTTTTTCAAGTTTGTCAAGAATTTCCACTTACATATAGTATTTATTCTTATCTGTTGAGTAAACTAGTAAGACACTCTTGAAAGATTTTTTTTTTCACTAGTGCTAGAACATTTCAACATTTAATAATTTTAAATTCACAATTCACAATAGTTCACAGAATTACTTGAAATTAATAACACTACCCGCTGGTGAATTAGTGCTGTTAAATTAAAAACTGCGCCATGCCAGCCCTAGAAACCTGCCTCCTGCTTACTTGGGAGCAGATAAGGAATGACTTCATTTAATCTAATTACAGGGCTGTAAAAGAAAAGGGAAATGAGATATTGCTAAAAATTCTCTAAGTCTCCATTCTCTGATAGATGGAGATACGGAGGAAACTGTTTTTTTATTACCTCAGACGTAACTCTCCTTTGCCCTGGCCACCGTTCGTTACTGAAATGTACTTATTACGAAATTGCACCTACATCATTCTAGTGTTTTAGCATAACGGGGTTTTTTTGTTTGTTTCAGATGTTTATGTCATTTTAGCTAACACATCTATCCCCAATGCATCACTGTATCTTGCAATTCAGGCACAGCTCCCAGGGAAGGACCATGATAACAAGATATATATACCTTAACCTCTAGTTCAATTCTGGTTCTAGGTAGTTTTGCACAGTCTGCATGCAATCCTTTAAGAAAGAGCAACCCTGAAAACTCTTTTTGCCACTTGTTTGCCCTGTAGGTGAACTGCATAACAAGGGTGACTGCCTATTCCTCACAGAAGTCTCGTAACTCGTATCCCTTCCAGATTTTATTTTTTTAATAAAAAGGTTTCCATTTTATCCAATATTCTTTTCCACTGTGACCTTCAGAGCTTTATTCTTTTTTTACCATTTATATCTATTTCTAAATGTAACATCTTAAAATGCAAGTCTACTATGTGGCTACCCATGTGAGTCTTATTCCGGGTCCCAAAAGAGTAACAAAAACCAATTCTGAAAGTTCGGTTTTCATAGCTGCGATATCTTCACACAGCACCTTTTCATTTAGGTGAAATCATGACAAACTTCGGAATCCATCATTTGGTATGCAGCCTCACTGGTATTACAGGTGAGCTGTACTGATTTTCCAAGCAATGGGATAGAAACTTTTTCCTTTTAAATGGATTGGAAGAGCAGTATCTTTCAGCTAATGTCAGTGGACTTGTCCTGTCTCACAAGAACCTGGCCCACCAATATCACTGGAATACCTCGTGCAGCACACTTGCCAATTCCCAAGCTTTCTTCCTTTGGATCGGGGTAAGGGACTCTGTCCAAACTCACACGCATGGCGTGCACAGAATATGGGCATTGAAACTGCATCTCCTAAATAAAAAGCTTAAAAAAGATGAGTATTTTTGTAGTTTAGAGCTATACAAAGACAAGACTATAAAAGGCACCTTGCTGATTTATTGCCATTTAATCTGGCCTATTTCTACTGAGAAAGAAATATCATCTCTCTGCAAATGTTTGTTCTTTATTTAGGAGCAAACATTCAAAGGAATGTTGGCTGAGCCTGACATACAGTTGCTGTGCTATTTGCTTATCTACCAGCTACTTCTTTTCTGGACCAAAAAACCCCTTTTCTAATGTATAGCACACAGGTAAAATTTTCGTAAGCAGTCCTATTATCCCTGATCAATTCTCTCTTGTACCCATCTTCTATAGTTTTGGTATCTTTAGAGCTGACAAATGGGCTCAGGACTTCAAAGTGTTGCTATGACTTTGAGTCTCTCCACCAGCCATATTTGCGCACTTATGTAGATCTGAGTGCTTTTTCTGCTTTCGTGCTCCCTTTTATGGCTTCTTCACTTGCAGATTGCAGGCAATTGCCCTGTTGTGTGCCAAGAATTCAATCTTGATAGATACCCATTTGGTGTAATATACACAGAGGGCATCTGTCATGACTTCTCCATATAAATTACACCTAAATTGTGTGGAGAAAGGACATAAATCATTCATTCAGAAAGTCATAGGTAAATAACTGCGTAGTTCTTGAGAATAATAGTTTCTCCTTGCTGAAAATTAAAAAATATGTGTTCATATAGTCAACCACATGAAAAAGTTTGTATTCAAGCCTAGACTGAAATATTTATTTGGAAACACACTAGTGCTTGATGTAAGTTTAGTGCAACAGAACATCAATTTGGTTTGTAAGTAATCTAGATTTCACTGTCACTGCATAAGGGAACTTGTGGGAGTAGTGCATCACCAGGAGAAAGGCAGAAGGCACTGCTGGTTTTACTTGCATGAACAGGTATGAAGATGCCAGCTGATGGCTGGTTAAATTTGGCTTGAAGCTCCAAAGATATTATCATTGCAAGACATTGATTGGGTCTAAAATTCTTAAGCTATAAATTTCATTTAACAGCGATACAGGTTTTCTGCTCCAATTCTTTTTCCACATTCATGCTCCACCAGAAAGACCACTCCAGATATTGCATTCTAAACAGGAAGTGTATTTTTCCTTTCATCTGTCACATTTAGCAAAATAAAAAAAGAGCAAAACCCTAAGCCTTTGCACATAAATAGGCTTCACTAAATCATCTCATTACTGAGGAACCACACCAACATCCATTACAATTATTAGATCAGACTATAAGGCTGAAAAACTAAATGTGGCAACTTACTGCTTATATTTCTGTGATATAACCTAATATTATTAATGCTTGCATTCTTCCTCTCATGCCCCTCAAACTCTCCTAAAAATGCCATTTCACATGTAAAGTTTCAATATTACAAAATTGCCTGTTTGCTCTAATTTCCAGAATCAAAAATTACTTACTGTTCTCATTGTTTAATATGCTTCCCTAATGAATAAAAAAGACATTTTAATTCAAAGATACTTAGTTATAAAAACTACTTTCATAATTTTTCCTCTTTTATTAACATTTTCTATTAAAGACATGCCTGGTCTCCTGTTTTACAGGAGCTGTGTGCCACTCCACTGGGGCCACATCCTGCAGCAGCACATGCTGTTCGTGACTTAAGTACCTCTTTTTTATTTCTAAAGCCATCAACAATTATTAAACTCTATGAGAATAAATCTCCTTATTAGCATGATGATTAGAACATCTTAGGTACAGAATAGTCAGCTGCTTGTCAGAAGTCGTTTTGAGTGTGCTCCCTTGACCCATTCCCAACTTAAAAGCCTGTTCCTGTGGAACAAGATAGATAATGAATGCAGCAGGAAAACAGCCAGTAAGTGAGCAATACAAGAAATTTGTCTTTCTAATTGAAAGTGCATAAGCTAAAATTATAGTACATTAGCTAACTATCCAAAGTGCTAGAAATGTCATGAGAAATAAATAACTTCATCTTGGAGTGTCTTCCTCAGAGGAACAGAGAACACGGCGCTGCAGAATAAGCCAGAGGAAAAGAAGCAGAGTGAGCTAAGGTCACTTTACTTCTGAGTGAGAAGTCTACATAGGATGCCAATTTGGTCTGATTTGTTTTAAGCTTTCCTGAACCATCACATAGATAAAATCTTAATGATTCTTTCATTCAGGCAGACTTAAAAGTATCTGTTTTAATTGAGAGAATCTTCCATGAAAGTATTCTGCCACATTGCTGTTTGCACAGTCCTGAGGACAAAATCACTTGGAATTGTGTAAAGGGATCTACTGGCTTTGGTTTTATTTCTAAACTTCAGAAAGACATAAAAGTTGGGAATGAAAACAATGTATTTTAGCAGAACTTTAGTAATAGTAAATCCACTGATGAGGGCAGAATACAAACATATTCATTAAATTTGATAGTGTTGCACAAGGTATTGTAGCAAGGGAAGCTGTAAGATTTGGTGACTATGTTACTGTCCTACAGGACTTCCTTGGAATAATTATGCTGCCATAAAAATGAACACCGATAATAGCCCTTAAGTATACTTTTGAGATAAAACCTAAATAAAAACATTGGTTACATCATATTTATTTATTGTTTAGGCTTTTCCTTCTTAGAACACCAGCCTAGAAACAAGTGTGTCTGATACTGTAAGGGAATAAGCCATGCCATGTGTTCCTTTTGTAATGTTATAAATACATAGGGAAAACTCTATTAGAATAACTTCATACTGTAATTTAGGGGAGAAGATTTTGACTAGGACTACACTGGGGTCACACTAGTGGTAGTAAGGTACTGCTGTCAAGAAGACATGCTGATACAACTATCATTAAAGTCCTCATCGTTTCACCGATTTTAAAAGTGGGTGGCTCACCGTTCTCTGACAAAATTTACAAGGAAGACTCCTCGTTCTGCCCTTAGAGAAAACCCTCTAGTCTTGCCTTTTCAGATTTTAAATAATCTTGGATTTTACATTTTTGACGTTCACTTTCTGAAATAGCCTGCCAGGTGTCTGAGCATTGCTTTCACAGGCTTGTGAAACATGACAGGTGGATATATTTTTCATATGTGTTCATACTAGCCCCTTATATAACTGAAGAAATGTTTTGTTCAATCCCAGAATAATGCCTATGTTGGGCATAGTTATTTTTATTTTGAAGCTGCCAGCAAACCTGTAAAATCATTCATCCACACAGCGGTAGTTCTTTAGTGCCTTACCTCTTCCCTGCACCCCATTCATCTTCTGTGAGGCTGATAAACATGTCTCCTCTCAAAGATATTATCAGATACTGCCTAAAACACCCCAGGATTCAGCCCAAACACAAAACACCAGGCAAAAAAAAGTTCTGAGAAATCAATTAAAAATGCCACTTTAGCTGACATTCTGAGCAGATACAGCTGCAAAAACACTGGAAAGAATTATGTCAAACTCTCGCCTGACAGCTCTGACAAGACTGCCCGGGATGAAGAAGCTTTTTAAAACTTCTTGTGCAATAACTTCCTTCTTCAACTACAGCATCTGAGAATGCTCAGAGGGATTCACCAGGTTAGACAACCTCAGAAGTTCTGCCACCCTTTCTGTAACACAGCTCCCGTTCATCCTTTTCTGGAGACCTGAATTCACCATTCACATGGCAAAGGCAGCAGACAAAGAGCCATTCTTTTAATATTAAGACACTTTTCTTCGCATTAGCTCTGCCACAGAGGCCATGTAATTTTGTAAGGAATGTCTGTCTGCACATCTGACATCCTTCTCCACTGCAATCATGTTTATTGTCAAGCCTCTGTGATAAAACTGTAGGAGCAATACAAAGGGTAACAAAAATAAATGTGATTGAGGAGGCTGCTCTGACGTGCAGAAATCAACATGTATCCCCTTCAAATTTGAATGCAAACAGCTGTTTTGCATTTGATGCTGTCTTATCCAAAGAAATAGTAGGACTCTTTCCCCTAATACTTGAAAGTTGGAAAAATATTAACAAAGACTTAGAATCAGAGATAGAATCACTAAAACTTTGTCACTCCTAGAGAAGTCATGCCTCTGAAATCTCTGAGAACACTAGTTAGATTTTATTTTCTCTTTATCAGGTCCCTCTTTCAGCTCTAAGGCCAGCTCCTCACAAGAGTAGGACTAGGGACGAGTAAGACTCGCTGCTATTTTAGTCTCCAAAATCTGCAGTCTCTTCTAAAATACTACTTTTTTTTGGTGCTTATTTGGGACCCCTGCTTTTGTGATTGCAGTTTTATATCATTGCATCTAAAGACATTCCAGAAGAAATCTAAACTCTCCTCGCAGCAGCTGTGTAAGGTGTGTGCCAGTTTATGTGGAAAAATTGTTACAAATAGGTGCTACCTCACTCTGCTGAAAATACTAAACAAAGGTCTCTCTCCTATCTTTTATTGTGTGGTGACAGTGCCCTTACACATTCTGATTTTTTTTCTGCAAGGACTCCTTTACATTCTTTGAAAGAACACATAGCTTTTGTAACCAGCCAAAAACAATAAAACTGCCTCTCCTGCCACGAAGCAGGATCTTGTCAAATGAATTTAAGAGCTACAGAAAGCACTGTCTGGCCCAAGCCCACCTTCCCAGATAATACCAGAGTAAGTGATATTAATACCATTGAAAGAGAGAGGAGTTGGTTTAACAGAGATGATGCTTGATTTCCTTCACTCACATTTAAAAGCATTTTAAGTTGAGCACATTTCTTTGCATTAGTTTATCTTAGATTAACAGGTACTTGTTTCAGGGAAACATCATTTCAGATCCCTCAAAAGGAACAACTAAATTTTATTATATTTTCCATTAACCATAAGACTTGTGGTAGCACACTGTATGTATGTATTCAGTAGAGGAAACACAAAGCTGGAAAACATTAATTCAGCAAGTATTACATTATGCTATAGAACATTAGTAAATGCAAAAAAAATCCCAAGGAAATAATGGGAAATGAATAGCTTATGATAATTACAGTACTCACACCACACCACCATTAAGCAGAAACACATCAATAAGAAACTGCAACATAACTATTCATTTATGAAATACACTCAATGTTTTAATGCTACAGTGAGCATATAGCATTTATCTTAGCAGTTAAGGTGAATTCCAGCTATTGAATATCCCTTAGTTAAAAATTGTCATTGGATCAGCTTTAAAGCAAACACAGTACAACTCCTAAACTTTCTGTTGTAGAATTATGAGGAGAGCTCCATACGTGTTCTTTTTAGATAATACCAGGCAGTTTTGAATTAATAACTCAGCCATTTTACAAAGGCTAGCACTCTACATTTACAGAATGCATTCTATTCAATCATGCTGGAACTATATAATTACAGGTGATTTTACAGTTGTTTGTTTCATTTCTCAGACCATGATGGCACTTAGAGTAATGTAATTATTCACCTAATTGTATAATATGGTTGTAATAAAGCATTTGGACTGCTCAGCAATGACAGCTGAGAATGTAGCTCGAACACGTGATATATGTGCAACTTCAAAAATATCCTACAATAAAGGAATTTCTCTCTTAATTTAAAAAGTTTTCCACATCTTAATCGTCATGAGATATTTGACAGAGGCATAATAGGATTAAATAAAAGCCAAACCCCAGATTTTTCCACTTTGAAATAGTTTTGGAATTTTTTTTTAAAATTTATTTTCATTTTCCAACGATGATCCTGATTTAGGGACTGACTCATTGCAGCTCAACCCCAGGCAGGGCTTGCTGATGGCAGAACTCCTCCAAGATATAGGAAATATTTGAACAGGCTGCAACAAAGGTCTACAAAGGTTCCACATGGAGATTTTTGAACTCTGCTGTACAGTTATTTTCATCTAGCATCCCACAACGCTATTTTTCAGCTCTGCTGAGAAAGAAAACATTAAACTGGGCAGAATGCCACTGTAATGTGACTATACTGCTTCCCCTATCTGTGCTAACTCATTTATTGCAATTTATTTATCCTTTAGACAGCCCCACAAAGCCTGTAGGAACAAGGTCTCTGTGCTAGAGAACATGCTTCTCTTTCCACTTAGCAGGAAGAAAGGTTGCTGGTCATACCAAAGCTTTTATCCCAAACTCTAATGGATATGAGCACTCTTATCCACCCAACTACAGAAACAGGCCATATTAATTTGATTTAACTGACCAAAGCAGCCTTCAGGGATTGTCATAGCAGTTAGCAGCTCTGTGTTTTCCTTTTGGTCCTTCCCTTGACTGCAGAATCTGGAGCTATGAACCACCCTTCTCTCAACACACCCTTCTGAAAAATACAGGGCAAGTACTAGATCCAGCTGTATCCCTGTATCTGCTCTCTGACTTTAGAGATCTCTGCTAACACACCACCATGCAGGATTTAGTACCTGGAGATCTTTCTGTACCAGTGTTTGTCCTTGATATACTAGGCTCATTTTTGAGAGAAGAAAAAACATTTTCCCAGATGCCTTCTGCTTGCTGACCCATCTTGCCCTCCTTAGAAGTTAACACACATTACACTAACAAGGACTCAGAAAGCTGCAGCTTTGTGCACTGCACAGTCCTTTGGGTGAGTTAGTCAGGAGAGTGTGAGCAGGATATAGAGCTCATGTGGTTACTTTATGCATTACAAAAGTTACTAAGCGTTTTTAACACTGTAAATGGCAATATCAGATTCCTGCAGATGGTTCCAGCAGACTGAAAGCAGTTTAGTCCTGTGTTCAGATTGAAGTTGACCTCGCTGGTTTGCCTCTACATGGAATTTTCCTGCCCTGCCTACTGCATATATTTTGTTTCCTGCATTTCTTTGGCTTAATGTGAAAAGACGATTTACATGTCTTTTCTGCCAGTTCTCACCGGAACTTGATATTTTGAAATTTTTCATTGATCATAAGGCAAAGAGAACTCCCCTCTGCCTGCTCAACTGCCCCTCTTCACAAAGTTTACTTCTGTACTCGTGCTACTCCAAGTCAGGTGTTTAACTGGAGTCCAATTAAAAATTGAAGACCTTCAGGGCAACATCCCAAACCAGCACAGCTCACAGGACTCTTCACTACCAATGTGCATGTGAGCAGCCAGATCCATGATCTCCATGATCTCAGTAGAGCAGGATGTGAGCAGGTTAGGGTGCAAGGTATTTCACCTGGCAAGGGCAGGAATAGAGAGATGAGTAAAACATCATAATCAGTGCACTGCAAATTCAACATTATCTCTGAAGCCTAAGCATCAAGAAGATCATCTAACATGAGGAAAGTAAGTATTTTTCTGTCACTGAACTCCAAAATACAAAGAATCACAATGACTTCTTGGTATTAACACAAATTTCCTTCCTCACAGAACTTTTTGGTTTGTCAGGGCAAGAAACTGCAAGATATTGTTGACCAATAGGTGAATTACCCTGCATGAAAAAAGGCTACTGGTTGGAAAAATGAGATAAATTCAAATGAGACTTAATTCTTAGCAAAGCTCTAAGCTCTTGGATCTGCTCAAAAGGAAATATTTTGGCCAAAAGTGATCTGGAAGCAAAAAGAGAATACACATTTGGAACACAGCACAATTGACTGATCCTGTGAATGTCTCACTTCTTTCAAGAATTATTTAATTCCAAATCAAACTCTTACATTTTGGATGTCTGTCAAATGCATGTTAAAAATGCCTGTAAAGGGCTAAGCACATAGTGGTTTTTCATTCTGAAAGCAAATAGAACTGAGACATTTACAGCCTTATCTGTGAAAGGGAATTACCAGCTGGGGAGAAGTATTTGAAACTTAGTGCAACACCATTCAAACAGAATGAAAAACTAAAGCTCCCACCTCTGTACATGATTTCATAGGGTTTTCTCAATCTAAGCAAGAAAGGATTCCTCTTTCTAATTAAAAATATGTTCTGCATAATTATGATAAATGGGAAATAAAGTGAGATTAAATGTGTTTAATCAAGTTAATCATTCACAAGAGAAATACAAAGCTTCATATCAAAGTGATGGGTTTCAACTCCATATCAACTATTTCTGATGATGATAAAATGCTCTATGGAATAAGCCAACTATTCAAATACTCAGCAAAGAAAAAAAAAATAAAGAGAGGAATAATTCACCCAGCAGTGTATCAAAGAATAGAGAAAAACTATTTTTTTGTGCTACAGGATGGGAGCTTTTCTGGCTGGACACGTTTTCCAGCATTTTTTGGCCCCAGCTTGGTAGAAGCCATTGTTTGTGTTCCTACTGAGCTCCAGCTCAGGCTATATTAGAAAGCAAGAGATGAGCACAGGCTCCATATTCCCCAAAACAATGCTAGAGAAAGCTGATTTACAAGCAGGACAAGAAAATGTGTATATGTGCACCTGCACAAACACAGTAAGGCCTTTGACAATATTCTGATTTCGGAGGAAAACAAAAACATAAGACAATAAATTTTTCCTTCAACAACTCTTTGCAAAATGCAATAGAGACACAAAAATTAAAAGAATAAAAAATGTGTCCTGTCATTTTAGACAAAATTACTTTTATTTAGAACTGTAAACCACAAGCACTCAACCAAAAACTGGGCAGGCAATCCAGAACCTATTCTCCCATTTAGAACTGGGAAGAAACCTGAAAATAAAATGACAACTAGAAATGTGGCAGACATACTTCTAAGTAGACAAATAATGCTTCCAGGACTCTCACAGGAGGGCAGGGGGAGAACCTGCATAGCAGAAACTTGACCTTGAGTCTCCTGCAGTCCCGATGACTGGTTTACTCTAATATAAAATTTCTCTCTCATACGTATTTTAGCTAAAGATTTATTTATTTTTTAAACCCGGCCTTTGAAAACTGATTTCCCAAATAAAAGATTTCCATTGGAATATTTCCAAGAAAGTGACACTAGAAATTGAACTGATACTCAGTTATTCATGCACACACACATGAGCACAAGGGAACATCTTCCATAAGACCAAGAGACTGAGCAGAACTTTCTGCCACAGGTAAAAGCTGCACTGACCATTCTCCAAAGCATCTGATGTGTGACAAACTGCTGTCAGCTCCAGATGTGATACTGACACAGCAACAGGAGTAAGTCACCAGGATTTTCAAAGTTGTCATTGATGAAAGGAGCCCATAAGTCTGACCTACCAAGTTGTTCTCCCGTGGTTTATTAATGCCAGAAAAAGAGTCATGGTTCAGGATTACTCAAAATCATCTGCACCATAAAAGGAAGCCTTAAAGAGAGGCTTAATTCAGGGAAAGTAAAAGGTTATCTTCCTGTGTGCCTTGTTGGAAGGACAAATCATAGTCTGAGTATAAAAGTCAGTCAGGTAATTTAAAAAGGTAACAAAATCAAGAGATGCCTCCTGCATTGGTGTTTCAGTGTGGCGTAGAGCACCTAATGCAGGAGACAGCTCCACAGTTCAGGGCCCTGCCTTTGGCCAGGATCCAGCCCCCCTCAGATGGGGACTCACCATTTTTTCCAAGGAGAGAGTCAATCTTGCACTAAGCAGTGACCCTGCTCCTCCTTTCCCTGCTTTTCTCACGTGTGCAAGGACCTGCCATTGCAGCAAGGCTTTCAAGAAAACGCCTGCATCTGTTTCTGCTGTAAATGGCATTGATTTTTCAAATTTTTTTCATTAAAAATGCATTTGTAATGGAAACTGCAACAAATCCATAACCATGGAACACAGTTAGATACCATTATTTTTGCTGTTTGAAATTCCCCATTTGTTACTTCTAAAAATAACACATTCCTGTAATATTTGCCAGAAGTTATTTTGGTGTAAGGTTGTGCAGTTCAAATGGTAGGTCCATCTGGCTCCAGGTTTATTACTCCAGGACAACATTTTTAGTACAAATTTCATAGGGGAAAGTCAAAACCACAGTGAATTATTGTTGTCCAGAAGGAACCAGCCCATCTGCTCTTCTCAGGATGATAATATGATACCACTTGCTTGCAGTGACATATGGACAAAGGGGAATAAGAACTACACGAAGCAGCTTCTTAATCACCTTCCACTAGAGATAGAGAGAAGCACATTAAAGTGGGAATGTTAAAACTTGTGCTCTGGCACAGGCAAGACAAAACTGGTTGCAGCACTGAGATGAAAACTATTTCACATGGTCCATGGTTGTCCTGCCTTTTAGTCTACTAAAAAAGCATCAGTTCAGAAAAGAAACTGGCATATCTCTTCAAGATTTTCACATTGTTTCCATATACACATAGCCTTAAAAAAATTCAAAAATATTTTGCTATTTAGAAAAACTAATTGGTTTTAGCAGTTATCTGGAGTGTTTCCTGGTCCATGTATGTAGTTTCAGATATAAAAAACCTCAGTTACAATTCCATGTGACCTCAGGAAGGAAACAAAAGAAGGAAAACTAATACAAGATGGATGTTGTATTCATAAAAATAATAAAGCAAAAATCCTTGAGAAGAGAAATGGAACATAAACAGTATTTGATGTTTAACTTGGATGTAACAGGTTAAAAGCCAAAATGGAATTTCCTTTGCATAACAGGAGATTTTCTTATCTGAAATTTAATTCACATTTCAACAATTTGGATTTCTGATATACTCTAGGCATAGCAGAAAAGGTTTGAAAGCTTCCGACAATGTATTCCAAATACCATGATCTTGCTTCACACTGAGAAATATAAGAGTACTTTTCATTGCTGAATTACTTACAAAAGCTATTTTTAGAGATGTTTAAGATGTTGTCAATCCCTCCCTTTGGGAGGAAACTGAGTCTTATTCTCAAGCTGAGTAACAAAAAATTTCTGTTAGGGATTTCCCTCTTAGCAGAAGCTGAGCATTCAAAAATTTAGAACCAAGCGAAACCATCCACGCTGCCAACATTACAAAAGGTAGATTCCAGAACTTTTTCTGTGAGTAGCAAAGCTAGAACAAGTGTCCTTTTAAAGACATGACTCAAATTCAAAATCATACTAAAGTGCAAAATTGCTGTGGAATCAAAGCTAGGTGTAACAAAAGGAAAAGGCAGCCCTCACAGAAGAGCTCCCACTGCAGAGGGGGTTATTACAAAGCTGTGCTGTGCAGAGCAGGATAGAAGGGCATGAAGAAACACATATAATTCAAATAAACTGAGAGCCAGGGTCAGACCTCCCACCCATACCCCCAGTCAGTCTCAGCCCTTGCATGAGCTCCTCTCAACCCCAGGCACTCATTTGTTTTTCAGCACAATCAGCACAGCTGTAAAGCCACAGTCACCCAGAAATCCCTAAAACAGACTATTTGCTAAACAGTTTATAAGCACCTGGCAAACAGCAAGGTAATAAAGCAGCAATAAAATTGATGAAAACAGGCCACATTGAGCTATTTTAGTTTCCTTGGCAGGGTACCTGACCTGGCAGACATGGGACAGCAGCAGTTGTGATGTGTCCTGAATTCAAGAGGGTTTTCTGGCACTGCCTCAGGTGACAGTTTCCTATGCAATCTCATGAAATAGGGCACAGGTCTTGGAAAATTGTACTTTAAAAGTCATCAGTAGTTTGCTGTCAACGTGTAGGACTTAAATTTGGTCTTGAAAAAGGTTCAGCCTCAGGCCCAACTACCTTCAATAATTTCCTTAGTGACTAACATAATAAAATCAAGGAACTAAAACAATTAGAAGGGTTAAAATACTGGGAGTGGCTGCAAGAATTTTCAAGGACAAGCTCAGACTTCAAACTGATTTTGACAAATTGAAGAAAAGGATTTAAAACCAAAAGAGATAAGGGAGATGAAGGCATGCTTAGACAACAATGCTTAGACAATAAAAGGTCTACAAACAAATACTAAATGAAAAATAGTAATCCTGACCAAGAGGGCCAAATCGCTCTCATTGATCACAAACTCAGTGACCAGCTGTGGGGAAAGAGTGCCTACTAAAAGGCACAGATAGCTGAGCCCAATTTTTGGCACTAGTTTCTACATAGCTTTCTTGGTGAGTTCAAAGAAGATAAAAAAGAGATAAAGAGCTGGAAAGCACCATTTCAAGAACAGCTGAAGGAAAACAGTTTTCTGTAACAGAGGAAAAGTAGAAATTCATGTGGCCTTGCAAGACGAAATAAAAGAGGGTGTTAAGAGGACAGCAGTCAATTGTTTTCCATTTCCACTGGAAGAATGCACTAATTAGCTCAATTTGGACAAAAGAGATTCACTCAAAACATCAGGAAGATGCCAACATGGGAGAAAATTAAAGCACCACACTTCAGTTATTTGCAGAGACTTGTGGAGTTTGCTTCAGACTTCTCCAAAGTCCATTTCTATCAGAAGCACCAGGGAATATTTAACCACCACTGCCAGAAGATCAAAGATGGATTAGGTGATCCTCATGGCTTTCTCGGAAGTCCAGTGCAAACCATGGTACCATGACTGATATTACGTGAAGGATGCAAAAATACTGCACCAATAGAAATACATTCATTAACTCGTTCCATACCTGCAGGCTTGTTTAGCTTGCTCAAGTGATCTGCAAAATGACACCTATAGTGTCGGGGTCCCTCCCCCACCGTGTAGCCCTGGGAGAGGGGCCCTGAGGGCACAGACACGGGGCTTCCCTGCCCCTGCTCAGCCTCGTTCCCATTGGTTGGTTTGTGTTCCCTGCGCGGGCAGAAGGACCCTTGGGCCCGTGACTGGAACAGTTCCTCGGCAGAGCTCCGGCCATGCGGCTGGGGAAATAAACATCTCTGAAACATCTAGCAAGAATCTGTCTGTCCATATATATTTCCTTTCCACGGGACTCCTGGTTTGATATATGCGTGTTGCAGGATCCCCACTGCAACAAATGGTGGCGAATGCGGGCAGAACGATCCCCGATCCCTAAGCGACTGATTTGTGTGAGTAAACCCTGGAAACTTTGGATTCCTCTTCTTGGTTTTGCTTTGCTATTCCATATCTAAACTATGGAGGAACCGTGGGAAGACTCTTGGCTCTCAGAGCCGCATATGGACATTTATCTTAAACTTAAAATGATTCTTGAACAACGATTTGTAAATTTTAGCTTGATTCAAGCTCAAAAAGAACTGAAACACTTCCTGGCATGGTTGTTTAAGAACTTTTTCTATGTTTCTTGGGATTTAATTCTTACCAAGGGCTTTTGGAAAACCGTTTGGACACAGTTAATACTGGAGTCAAAATATATGCCGATGGAAGAATATTTTCGTGAATATTATTTAGTTACCGAGACTGTTGAGCAATGTCAGCTGTGTCCTGGCGAAGGGAAGCCTGGCGCAGGGACCGTGCGGCCCAGGCCACGTGCGCCGAGCGCTCTGCGAGCAGCAGCGAGGCAGTTCCCGCGTGCAGGCGGAGCCACGCGAGCCGCAGTGTCGGTGGCGGAGCGAGGAGCGGCGGGAGCAGCGGGACGCGGCGGTGCCCGCCCGGCCCAGCACAGAGCATGGTGGAGCGAGCCCCGGGAATGCCCGGCCGAGAGGGGCGGCGCGCGGGCGGCGGCGGGCGGCGGTGGCGGTGGAGCGGAGCCGCGCCCAGCCGAGACGCGCGCTGGAGCAGGGCGCGGGGGAGTCATCGCTCGGGGGCCCGGCCGAGACGTGGGTGCAGCGCCCGGCATCGGCAGCGAAGCTGCGACCAGAGGAGGCGACGCACGGAGAACTGAGCGGCGTGGCCCGGCCCGGCCCGCGCAGCCCCGAACGCGACCCCGGGAAGAGCGCGCAGGCACAAGCAGCCCCGACAATTCCAACACGGGAGCGACCGAAACAGAGGGCAAAGACGCAGCAAGACAGAAAACAGCAGCCACTCGGAAAAAGGAAAAGATCATAGTAACTAAGACCTTAGGGATAGTAAAATGGTATAATGTTAAGCAAAATTATGGTTTTATAACAAGGTGTGACAACCAGCAAGACATATTCGTGCATAGAACTGCTATTAAAAAGAATAACCCTGAAAAATGCATCCCAAGCTTGGGAGATGGAGAAGTCGTGGAATTCAAAATTGTTCTAGGGAGAAAAGGGTTACAAGCATCGCAGGTCACTGGGCCTGATGGTGTTCCTGTAAAAGGCAGTATATATGCTAAAAATCGTAGTCATGTTAGACAATATCTCCATTGTAAGCCCCCCCTACAGTCTCCTCCTAATCCCACCTTTCCCTTTTACCCTATGTCCTATTACCCCCAGTGTATTCCCAATCCGTTTTTTCATCCATGGTTTCCCTCACAAAACCATGCTTTTGCCAACTGTTTCCCCAAAAATCCCTTTCCAATGCCGAGTGGGGGATGAAAAGGGGGAGGGAAGAAGTTAAACCCTCTCCTGCCTCAGTTTCCCCACAAAGCATGCTCAGAGAGTCCTGTCTCCCTTCTGTCAGCCCTAAGATGTTTCACAGAATCTGATTGGACATTTAAAGACTCAGGAGGGTGGCTTGTTTTGTTTTGAAACTGTTCTTGTTACGTTTATCCAGTTGTTTTCATTCTCCTTTTATTAAAATAAAACGGGTGAGGTGTTGGGGCCCTCCCCTGCCGTGTAGCCCTGGCAGAGGGGCCCTGAGGGCACAGACACGGGGTTTCCCTGCCCCTGCTCAGCCTCGTTCCCATTGGTTGGTTTGTGTTCCCTGCGCGGGCAGAAGGACCCTTGGTCCCGTGACTGGAACAGTTCCTGGGCAGAGCTCCGGCCATGCGGCTGGGGAAATAAACATCTCTGAAACAGCTAGCAAGAATCTGTCTGTCCATATATATTTCCTTTCCACGGGACTCCTGGTTTGATATATGTGTGTTGCAGGATCCCCACTGCAACACTATAGTAAAAATTAATCTGGATCATATATGATGTAAAGAATTAGCAAATAATGCCATGGATTCATGAGGGGTTTTTAAAACTTCTGCCAGTCCTCAAGTATAAGTATGAAGCAAGATTATTTTTCCAGGATGTTATGGCTCCATCTGGAAACCTCTTCTCCAGTGCTACTTATCCTTCCTTCAAACTGGTGAATTAAAACCAACCAAAGAAAACCCCACATGGCCACTTTAGGGAATGCATGGATTAAATCATAAGCTTTTAAGGGAAAAGCTGCAAACAAGACAATGGGTTTGCACCTCTGTAATTGATGTAAAACCACTAATTATACAAGTTGTGTGATCTGCAGCATAAGAACAGGTAGAAGCAGGAAAGTCTGCACTAAAATCATAATGCCAAGAGACAATAGTCTGAAGAAGAAACAGATGTTTGCAATAGTCTGTCTGATGATGTGGACAGGCACTGAAGACTACATCAGAGCTTTGTTCCTACAGCCTTTGTGGAATGTGTTAACAACCAGTAAGACCAGTGAGATACTGCTGCTTTATGAACTCTCCAGCAAAGGGTCCTGGCTTGCTCAGATCCTGCTTAGTTCCAAACCTCTGGTCTCAAGTTAAACCCAAACTGGTGCCTTCCAACTCAACCCATTTTGTGATTCCATGATTCTACTTCAGGAAGCAGGGTGACACACCAGGAAGGGAACCATCATGTGAAACAGACGCTGCTGAGAGCCCAACATTCAGATTGCACACATTTAAAGGCACACAAAGAATTACATCCCAGCCTAAGAAGTTGAAGTGCCCTGGGTGGGCTCCCAGAGTTCATCCCCCAGCTTCTTGACGTTCAGAAAGAATCAAGTGTGGGTGCTCCCAAGGGCTCTGCTGTGAGAAATTGCAAAATCCACCCTCTGTATACAGACTTTTCCTTCAGAAGGTCTCTACATACAACACAGTGATCCAGATCTATCTTAATCAGCTTGGGGAAACAAAAATAAAAGAATTACATTACTCAATTACATTTACTACAATATTTGGGTAATTTCCTTTCACATTAAAAATCCTATTAGAGCACCTATTAAAACACAAATTGTGCAATAAAAGTTCTACAAGCTGTTTTTATTTTTAAAGACAACTGCAAATCATACAGTATTGCCACAGCTTAAAAAAGAGCGTTGTTCTGCTTTGAAATTGATGACAGCTTTGTCTCCTTCCTGCTGAGGAGCTCTGGAAGCTAGGGGGTGCTGGTAATGCACACAGCAGAGATGCTGATTCTAGCTCAGAATCTTTAATGCATTTGGGACAACAGTAGATCAGTCTTATTCATGCTGTTTATACACCTCCTCAATCCATTGTCTTCTAAACTCTCAAGAAGAAATCAGACAAAATTACTTCATCAATAAACTGGAAATACATGTAGAGGATTTTTTTTTTCCTACAGCTGACATAATATCAGTGAAATTCGTTTTGAAAGGATGAGACGTCAATGAGACGAAAAAAACCACACCTCTTACATTTCACTCTTGGTCAAAAAAAAATTGGCTTGAAAAAAATCTTCTGCTGTCCTTCATTTTAGAATATCTTTAATTTCTTTTCTTTGACTATTAATATCATGTCAGTACCAGTGATGCCTTGAAGGGGCTACCTAAAAACAGAGGCTGGACAAAATTAAGAGAATAAAAGCAGGTATATTTATTGAAGGGCCTTCAAGGTACACTTTGGGCAGTCAGAGCCTTAGGGCTACACCCAAAATGGACGACCAGGTCATGAGTTTCCATACTTTTATAAGTTTGGTCCATTTGCATATTGGGGATTAATCCTCCAGTTACGATCACAGGTAATAAAGTCATTTACCCCCAGTTTGCTCCCCCTCAATCCACTTTGTTTACATATTTTGGGGCCTGAGACAGTAAGGTGTCCTTGAGTTTCAGGCCCAGAGAGGATTTGTTTTGTCTAACCAGAATGGGAGAAAAGTAGCTGACAGGCTGTATGAAGTTTTAGAGTTACACACTAAAGCATTACAGGAAATGGAAAATACAAAAGTTAAAATCTTAAGGCATCACCAGCTTAAAGTTACACTGCACATCAGCCTGGTGTCATGCTGCAACCTGCCTCCTAGAAAGAAGCAGTGTTACACGGAGGGGTCCTTTCTGTGATCTGAGTCAACCCAATGGGTTTAAAAAGAAAATTAACTCTTCCCAATAAATGTACTTTTTCTACCTTTAAATTCCAAAGGAAAAGTAAAAAAAAACTACTCTGAGGGGGTGGTCTTAACAAAGGATATAACTCCTGCAGGGAATGTGCACTGCTTTCACTTGGGCAGTTCTCAGTATCAAGGCTGTTGGGGAAAAGCTGGCTGGTGGCTCAAACTCTTTGTGCAAAACCATGTTTGGAAGTGTTGATCAATACATAAAATACTGTTACCCTTTTGGTTCAACTAATCTCTGTCACTTGTTGAGGATTTAAACAATCAAGTGGAACATGTTGTTTTTGGAGTAAAATTTTTACAGGAAATGCCTTTTTAACTCGCTACCATCACCAAGTTGTTAATATTCCCGGTATGTGGGGATTTTGTTACTTCTTATCAAAACTAGTGTTAAGTAGATGCACAAGTCTTCAATTTTAGAAATATATTGACCTAAAAATTGCTCATAAACTTCCCATAATACATACTTGGTGGAAAAAAATCCCCGAACATTTTTAGATAAATTCAACATGATGAAAACCCCTAAGATTACTTTTCTCATGATCAGGGGACAGGATTCTCTTTTTCTTTGACTATCTATATCAAAGGGGAAATTTCAAAACAAACTCTAAGTTATATATATTTCAGACAGAAAACTGTAAAACATCACTACAGAAAAATACCTCCTGTTTTAAAAGACATGTAAAACCATTAGTTTTCTGTTTACTGTGGCAAACATGGGAAGAGAGCAAATGAATTTCCTTATAATTACAAAATTTGATTGGAAAAAACTGAACTTTTCTTATTAAGATTTTCACTTCTTTCAGAGTTACTAAAACTCCACTTTCCCACCATATCCTTTTACAGCAGCTGTAGTAACTGCTGCTCTGAAGGCAACTTTCAGCAGTTTTTGAAAGAGTGAATCATCTAGGTATTGAAGAAACTGTCCTCAAGCCAAGATCCACTGTTTTCAATAAAAGTTCAAGCCAACCAGTTTCTCTTACTTCCTGAATATAAAACCCAAAACCAAAAAATTAAAATGTTTTAACTTGCTCTCTACAGACCATGTGAAGAATGTACTTGAAAACACTTCTGAAGGATGCAGAAATCAAAAAGATTTTCCGGGAACATAGCTTGACAGAAAATCCTAACCTCTTCCTTATACTTAGCTTTTGATTTCTAGTTTTTCAGTCTTAGCACTGGGTAACTGAGAGATTTATCTAGATTAATCACAAAAATATGCTGAGATACACAGGGGTGGAATCAGGTCAGAGAGCAGAAACATGTTCCTTGATGGAAGTGTTCTGGACCTGGCTTGACAGCACCCTGAATGAGTTCACCTAAGGCACTCTTTGTAAGAGGAGTCTGGACGAGTCTCTGGCAGCCTCTTCCATCCTAGAATTTCCTATGGCTGTGCATAGGTTTCAGACTCAATACCTCTGGTCAATAAAGAATGACTCATTTTGTACCCACGTTGAACCCAAAACAAATTATTTTAGATCCATGGGGAAAAAAAGCCTCCAGAACAAATGGGACTGGGTTCTCTGAGGAAACCCCACACTTTGCATCCATGTAAATGCACAATAATAATAATAAAAAAAATCCCTCTTTAGAACTAGTTTTTTCTTTGTTAAAAGCTGTAATCAACACCCTAGGTTACGCTTTTTAAAAAATAAGCATCAGGGTAAATGGATTAAAGTATTCATAGTTTATTTTACTAGGCAAATTACCTGTATTACTTCATGCTTATTAACCACTCTAACTTAAAAATAACAAGGCTAGATTGTGCCTATGAATCCATTATTGGATTTGTGTCAGCAGGTGTGCTATAAACACCTTAAACCTCACAGAAAATATTGCCAAAACAGCTCCAAAATAGTTGAAAACAAATAATTTTTCCCCTAAGAAAGTGTTTATTGTACACTGGAGTGGCTGCAACCTACCAAAGGATTTTGGATCATTTGTTTTTGCAGTACTGTTTGTGTTTTCAGAAATTTCTGGAGGAGCTGATCTGGTTCAGGTACACCTTGTTACCCACAGTCAGGTTTTAGATATTTCATATTTTAGTTTTAGGATCACATTTCCAACTTGCACCAATATCTTCAAAAAACAGAGGCCTTTCATGAGTATGGTTACTGGAAAAGGAAGGGGAGCAGCTCCAAGGAGAGAAAATACTCCTTTGTTCTCTCTTCTCTGCCTTAACCCAAACCCGGATTCCTCACGTAAACTACGGAAAAGCAATGTCTGGCGTCCCAGAAAATAATGATTTTATAGAAGTATCGTTGTTGCCATTGATCACTAAGGACATGATTGCAAATGTGCTTCAGTGACAGAGTACACAAACTCTGTCTGTGACAGAAACTGTGTACGTGCTTAAATCTGAAGGGGTTCATTGATTTCTTTGAGGCTGGAATGCTGTGAATTTTGCTAGAAAAAGTTCTGCCACCATACAGGGAGGGTCACTGCACTGAAGTTTGATTTAGCCCAGAAATACACAGGTTGCAGCAGAGATTGATAGAATTTGCACCAAAGCACCCAAGGACACAGGAGCTTGCCTGACCACAAGCACTCAAGACATCCCCTTCCCACAACACTGCTGGTTCCTGGTGGCATCTTTAGCTCAACTGACACCAGTAAGTTTTCTCCCAGCATTTATTTTTTTTAAAAAATCTAAAATCCACTTCCAAGCCTTCTTTTCCAGGAAGAAACACTAACCCCCCTAAAAATTACTTGCACATAAATCGGCTGAGAGTAGCTAATAAAAAACCATGAGCTTTTTGCATTCCTTGTGATTCCTTACTGACATTTTCTCTTGCTCTGTAGCAATCCATGAAAGTTAAAAGTCAAGGTTAAAACACAGAACAGAAAAGTGGCATTTTAAAACAATTAATAAAACAGTTAATTGTTTGAGGCTGTTTCTCACAATTAGATATTTGGTACAGCCCATTCAGAGGTCCACACTACAGCCAGCTGGGGAAGGAAAGATGCATTTAGCAGAACTTGAGGTTCCACTGGAAATAGGCTGACATGGACTGGAACAAGTTTTACACACAACCTGAACCCCAAATCAATTTTTGCCATGACAAGAGCTGAATCTCAAATCAAATGTCTTGGACCCTCAACATGTGAGTAACAATGTTTATATATGAGGGTCAAACTTGCTAAAAAAACTGCAAAAGTTGAACAATTTTATTTTCCTTGTGTATTCTTGCTGAAACAAAAGAAAGTATGCTTACAAAGCTATAAATACCTGTGGTTTGCAGAGTTCACTGTAGAGTTTCAATAATTACAGGATAGAAATGTAATGGGAAAAGTGTCTTTCCCGAAACAGATGGCAAAGTAATGTATTCTATACAGTTAGCACATTCGAAAGCTCTCTGGGAATTAGTTCAAACAAACTTGGAAAACAAGAGTGTAAGCACAGCCAGGGAGAAGAGTTATAACATTCTACTAATTTGGGAAAAAAGATTGATTGAATAAGAGATCTGGGTCAGTATTACCTACTGCAAAGACTAGAGAAAGTGAAAGAAATTAAAAACTCATGGAAAACTTTCCTAACTCCTGTCCATAGCGCACACACTGCATTAAGAGGCAGAGGCAGGAAGGGTGCAGATTTAGCAAGGCAATTGGAGCCAGTAGTTTCATCTGAGTGCTATCTTTCCTCTCCCTTTGGTGAACGGATTTTGCAAAAAGTTCAAGTAAAGGTGTAAGTCTGAGATGCAAAAAGGGATTAATCTTGTCATAAACATTTTTTCATACATATTTATATAGCATGTGAAAAACTGCTTCAAAGCTGCTCTGCTATATGGAGGCAAAAATGAACTTCCCTGCACAAAGATGAGAGGAAAATAATTTCAAATCCATTTTTGACTAAATCTACCATTTCCAGCATCATCACAATTATTCATTCATAAACTTGGTTTCTCCCTTTGCTTCTCTTCCTTCAGTGGTGATGGTCTCCTAGAATCTGCAAGTGGTGTTCTGTGCCATGCCTAAGTACTGCAAAATAAACAAGATTACCCAGCTTTCAGCTTATTTAGCAGCTAAACAACTAGAGGCAGAGCTCTTCTCAAGCACAGTAATTCACCCTGAACGAACTATTATTCAGGAGAGCAAAAAGTTCTGAATGAAGATGATGATGTTCTCAAAGAATGAAGAGTTGATTGAGAGGAGAAGGGAGGAAGGGTTTGTATCTTTGCTTTCTTTTTTCCTTTACAATTTCAATTTGAGACATTAGGTAAGCTCTGATGCAACCTGATCTTTCAGCCTTCTAACAGTTTGTATTTCAAGCTCAACTTCTCCTTGTTCTCTTTTTGCAGTTCCCTGCCAGTTACCACAGCAAATGCTCTTTTAACTCACAGAAGTCGCTTATCTCCTCTCCACTGGCGACACAACCCCTCTTTTCCTCCTTGTTTTGAAAGCACAATCATGTCTGCACACTTCAGCCTGAGAACAAGCAACTCTGCAAGCTCAGTGTCATACTCCTCTCATCTCCAAATCCAGAGATGCAAAAGCCTATTTTTTTTAAATGGAATTTTTACCACTAAAAATGTCCCAGAAGAACCATTTTACTGATTTTGCCTTATGCTCAAAGTCCTTTTTCTTGACAAGTTAAACATGTCATTTGAATTGTGTATACAGCACATGTGATGTGTTCCCTTACTTTCAGAACTGTGTTAGAGCTGTAGCCAAGCTAACATCTGTGGAGTAACTGTCTAGTTCAGCAACTAGCTGGCTTTTCTTTCATGAAAGAAAACTCAGAAATATGAGCTATTCTGCTCCAGGGACGCTTTTGCAAGTTTTATGCCTCCTGAAGTAGTATGCCATGACTTATACACTGGTCTTTTTTTTTTCTTTTCCCCCTCCTCCTGTGACAGCTGTTGCACAATTACTCGTGTTCCTTTGTGATTTGTTCCCAAGCCTGAAGTCAAAATTAAGTTGTCAAAGAGTAGTGAATTTGACTTACCAGTTCAGCTCTGGGCAGAAAAGCTGCTCTGTCAAGCTTGACCTGCTATTAAACATTTGTGGCCAAGAGCCAAAAAGTTTGATTCTCTGAAAGTTAATTGTGAGGTTCTTGTCTTACCTCCCAACAAATTGCTCAGCAGCTCTGCCCCCACAGGCTCACTTAACAAGCAGGCTCAGTTCATCCAGAGAGATGAGGTTTCATTTCCCTGTGCAGGAACTGAGACTTTGGAAGGTGAGAATCACCCATTCCTGCCTAAGAGAAGCACTAAAGCTTTGTACAAATCAGCAGCTCAGGGATTACAGAAATCTCTGGTGGATTGCTAATCCTATAGAGGAGATCACAGCCTAGAAAACCACAGAAAACAGCAAACTTCTCATTTCTTTTCCTTCCCAGAGGCTAGCTTACTAAGTCTTCCCCTAGATTTTCAGGAAAATAAAAATTAAAACCAGAACCAGAGGACAGCTGGCAAAGATGTGGTTTCATCTAATAACTTCTTACCACTGTGAGAAAGGTGGTTCTCCTCTCTTCCTCCCTTTCTGCCATCCTTTGTCATGCTGTCCTGACTGTGGCATCCACAGACACCTTTCAGCTCATTCAAACTCACTGCACTATTGCAAATCCTGGGACAGAGAAGGTGTGTGCAAGTAAAAAGCCAAAAGAAAGAGAAAGAAACAGAGGGAGTCCAATCTCAAGCATGAAAGACATGTTAATTCAGCTTGAAAACCATCTGATATATATTTCTAGGCAGACACTGTGAAGTTTTCTCAAAAATCCATAGGAGGACTGGCTCAATTATCCACTTGGGGAGCCCAAGGTGCCATTACAAAAGCTAGAAGGTAAAGGCCACTGCACAGTAAATATAGGGTGATGTGGGACATGAACACAAGTGCCTGCCTTTGCACCAGCACAGCAGTTTCTTGTATATGCAGTGAAATGGGCCTGACACTTCCAGAGCGCTGGGGAGGACCTGCTAACCCTTCTTGTTTGTCATGAACACTGAAATGAAAAGGTTTTTTCCCCTATCAGAAAAGTCAGCTTTTATTAAATGACTTGAAATACAACTCCTAGTGTCCAGGTAATACCAAATAAAACACAAAGGTTTTACAAACAGCCCTCCTGCACCTGTTGTGTCCTCCCAAGGCAGACCCCTCCTTTCAGCTTGGTTTGTCTCCACGCAGGCTGTGTGGACTCTCTCAGAGCCCAAGGATCTGCACAGCACCAGCCACTTCTGGTCCCCACAGTGCTGCAAACTCCCTGCCTGTGAACTCCCACCCCACACTGCTGACCCATGCCACAGGCTTGAGGATTATCCTGCATGAGCACATCTGCTTATTTTCCATCTCCCTTCCCTCCATCCGCAGGGTCGCAGAGAACCGCCAATGGAGAACTAACCAGTGAAACTGGTATTTCTCTCATGACAAGAGAAATCATTTCTAACTCAGTTTGAGATTTCCCGTAAAAACTCCAAAGCCAAGGAAATGTTTCCTCTTAATCAGTGTGAAATGGCTACTAGTGTTTCCTCCAGAAGTTTCAATAGAATAAAACAGACCCAGGCAGCAGCACAAGCCACAGCAAGTTGCTTCAGCATGTGCGTAACAGTCCCCAAAAAGAGCACAGAAGATTCACAGAAAGCAGATGACTGAATTATCCCAGCCTTACTGAAACCTCAACGTAAGAACATAAAAATCTCTCCCTCTACCAGTCCACAACTCATTCAAGTTTTTTGGACCCCATCTTGCTTTGCAAGTTCCACTAACATGTGGCAGCATATTATCTTTGAGAAGAGATCTGCTCAGCAGGTCTTTCAGGTCCACTTATTTTCCCTGAGATGGTGAAAAGTAGATTGATTTGCACTGATGCTTTGGCCAGTCCCTGTCTCCCCATTTGCTTCTTCACAGATTTTTATGAAAGACATGAACTGCATTGGCTGCCAGACTTTTATGACTTCATCTGCAACATTTACCACGTGCCTTTCCCAGTTTGAGCTTGTTTACTGCAGTGTCAGTCTCCGCCAGGAAAGGTGAAGGTTATTTTATGGCTACACAGATGATTGCCTTGCACTCTGTACTGTCAGTAATGTCTCCTCGTTTGCCATGCAGCTCCCTGAAACACACTTTCCAGGGATTCCTGATGACTTCCCATGCTGTTCGCACTTTGCCATCTGCTGCCCCGACACCACTGTCACAAGGCTTGGGTCTTTTGGTGAGATGGAGCGAGAAAGACTTTTTCTTTTTGCATTTAATGACCCCTTTGTTTCTGTCTGCCTCCAAAGCCACATTTTTTTTCACATTCTGTAGGCTTTCAGAGGGTGTGCTGCAGAAAACAGCTCCGACATCTACAATGGACGCTACCCAAGTTAAAAATCTTTTGACCAGCACACACAAAAAATGAGAACAAGAGTCCAGGCAAGAACATAACATAAATGATGAAGGAAAACAACCCCCAAAAGGGTCTAACATCACAAAACTGACCTTCTAGTAAAGACTGCTGTGCAGAGGAAGCCGTACTTGTAGTAGAAGAGACAGGTTACAAGCAGCCACTAGGATCAGTGAGACAGGAAAATGCAGAGTCTAACTGAAGAATTAGGAAGGTTTCCATAGCTGCAAAGAAGAATTTGCAAAGCATCAAAGACACAGCCCAAAAGCTGCCTGCAGTCACTGCAAGCAGCCCCAGAGGCTGTGCTTACTGTTACTGCCCAAGAGCAAAAGATGGGGTGACTTTGGTACCCTCCACTTCCTTTTTACAGCTTAATGTCCAATATTCAGCTCTGTTCCACAGCTGCAGCATTGCATGGAGGCCACAGCTCCTCAAAATTTCTTTGGTATAATGATTAAACAGACTGTGATAGACCCCTCTTAACAACTTGACTGAGCTGCTTTTTCAGGGAAAGTGATTTTTTCAATGCTTCAGAGAAATGAGCTGCAGAAGACATCTCCTAAAGGGCTCAAAATTCTTTTGGAAATAAATATGGCCTCCAGATTCTAAGTAGCACATTAAGCAAAAATGTGCTTAAATTTGTTAATTGTGCCCCACAGTCTGTAGGCACTTGGGAAAATACTGGAGTTTTCCAGTACCTATTGAAGTCTGCGTCGCTACACTTTGAAAGTGACTATCAACTGATTTCCCCCAAACTGTTATCATAATCACAATTTCCTTGCGACATATTGCTCAGGCAAATCTGGCACATGAATGGAAATATGTTAATCATGTACAGAGTAGAATATTTTAATGCCAGAATACTGTGTAGATATGTTTGTGCATAAACATATGTAGTTTAGAGGTATACCAGAGAAAAGGGGGTGTCATATGCTACATTATTTCTTATGTCCATTCCTTTTAATTTGGAAGAAAAAGTAGGTTTGAGTCTCATATATCAGGTGTTATTAAAGAGACAGGTTAAAAACACTGAGAACTTAAAACCACTGTCTCGGTTTTGAAAGACAGGTGTCTGCTAAGGAAGGCAGAGGCCCCCCTTGAAGTGGCAGATATAACCCCTTTTCCCTCCAAGTTATTATATTTTGAAATCAAGAGCCTTTAGGCGAAGATGTGGGAAATAGGAATAACAGTTCTTTACTATATATATATATGTATATAACCAGTCAAACAAAACAACAACAACTATGGCAGTAACAGCAATCACAAACCCAGTCCCAGCCTTCTCGGCTGTCGGGCCCTTTCCCCTCGGGTGCAGTTCCGCTCGCAGCCGGCAGGGGCGCTGGCGGCTCCCGGTGAGCAGGGCAGGTGCGATGGTTCCCCCGCGGCTGCAGGGGGCGCTCCGGAGCGAGCTCGGGAAACACGCGGCACCGGTGCCCTGGGATCCCGGGAGGGATGGAACAAAGGAGCTTCACAAACCCCTGGGCAGCTGATCCCGGGCTCTCAGGAACAGCAGGCTGAAACGGCAGGGACGAACGCAAATCCCGGGTGGCAGGCAAGATGTATCCAGATGGGAGAACCCCACGGAGGCCCAGGCAGGCAGGGCGAGCAGGGCTACAGCGTAGCGAAAGCTCGAAGCAGCAGCGGGGCAGGGCAGCCACAGCCCGGTCTCCAGCAGGGCAGGGAAAGCGGCTTTTGGGGTCCCGGCGTTGTTTCCAGCAGGAAGAAAGAACGGCCAAAAAGAAAGAAGCAGCAGCTCCTTTCTCTGCAGCTTCTCTCTCCAGACGCTCAGAGCGAACTGACCCCACACCCAGGTGTAGACAAAGGAGTAGCCAGGCCCACCCCACTCCCCTTTTTGTCTTTCTTAAGTACAGCTATTTGTCCCCTAGCAACATGCATATGGGAGAAAATTCCTTTAACAGGAAAAAAAAACTAAGACTAAACTAAAACCCCAACAACCACTCTCAGGAAAAGTTCAAATAAAATTATCATTAAAGTGTATGAACAAAGTATTTTCTGATGTACCTGCTTTCTAGTATATTCTGCTGCTTCCCTCACCTGCTGTGTGGGTTGCTCTTTATCACACCACACTTTCATCTCAACTGTTTTATTTTATGATTGCTATAAAGATATACAGCAACTTCGAGGAGGTGAGTGGTGACTGAGGGCAGGTTACAGCTGCTTGACCAAATACTGCCTTTATGATTAATATTTTTATAAGTGCTGTGTAAAAATATAAGCTAACAAAAGATCACCTTCGCTCATGACCATATCGATTTGAATAGCTTTTGGGTGAGGGTGACCATCTGTAAGACACTTGAACAAAAATGTTATAATTTGATTGTCTTTTTCAGCAGTACTTTGGTATCCATTGAACTGCAGCCACCTCCAGAGCATTCCTGTCTCCCTGCAACAAATCCCAGCACACGAACCTGGTGAGGCTGTGAGAGAAAACTCAGCGTGTTCAGTGCACCTCAATCCTCTGCTCAGAGCTCAGGAATCCTCTCTTTTGTTCTGATCTATCCCCTCTTGAGGTATCGCCTCCTCCCATACACGTGACAGAGGGAATGATGAGCCTCTCCCACTTCCTCCTGATAACATCAAGTTCCATATATCATTCCCACAGCATGCAAACTAGAAACATGGGGTTTTTAAAGTGTTTGGCTTTTCTTTATTACTATTATTATATTAGTTTAACAAATCCATAGATAAACCAAGTGAACATCAGATTTTTCATATAGAAATTTGATTTTGTGTCTAACAGGATGCGTCTTGCCTCCCTTCCAGGTTTTCCATCATTTCCAGAAGAAGAAGAATGTTACTGTGTAACCTAAAGGTTTTCTTTTTTTTTTTTTTTTTTTTAATTGAGGGCTGCAAGTCAGGCAGTACAAGAGCATCTCGTTTTTCACATTTTGAAAATACGGGGAAATTAACTTTTAACACTTAAACCAATTGCACTCCACCACAAATTCACTATAACTGTACAACTATTAATGAATATTTACAAAATACTTATATTTTTCTCCTGCCTCCTGGAAACAAGTATCTCAGGATTGAGTGGGAAGAACCATGAGCTGAGTTATCAAGAAATAACAAACAATGGTTTCCCCTGTCATGACTGAACATGAAAAGCTCATTAATCTTGTCCTCTGCAAACATTCAGAGTAAAGGACAGACAGGAACTGTTTTTCTCTTCTCTGAAGAGCAGCCTGTTAAGTGACACCTTGATGGGAAACTCTTTAAAGTTTTAACTAAGATGGCTTCATCCATGAAGCTAAGATAAGGAAGAAATCAATTTAAGAGCAAATGTAAAGCTTAACACCAGTGAAGAAGCATCTTTCAAATTATCTCACATTCTATCACTGACCATCCACCTCCTACTCTCATTTTAAAAGGAAACCTGAAGAGGAAAACTTTACCTTTGAACATTCCTGACAATGCTGCAAAAGCACACAGGCAGCCCCAGGACCTGCCCAAGGTGGCAGAGGAGAGAAAGGTGACCACTTGAATGGAAAATAGTAAGAAAACATGAAAGCCTGCATAATTTCTCAGCCTCTTCTCCCTGGTGAGCCTTCTGAGGGCCTCAGTCTCCCTAAGGAACATGGCCTAGCTTAAAAAGTACACCAGGCAACAAGAGAGCTAACCCAGTCTTTGATAAATTTTGCTTAGACCTTGTTGCATGCTACTGCTGCTCTAAGCTCTTGCAGTAGCTGTACCAGTATAAGCCAGATGAGTTAACTAATCTTACATCTCAGAAGGAAATTTAGACCTTACCCTTGTTGTTGTTATAGAACACATTTTTCACTAAAACATTTATGATTTTTGTGGCCAAAATGTTGATTGGATGTCTAACATAGGAAAATTTTGCAATAATTATTTTGACGGTATACAGGTAAGTCTCCACGTTTTTGGCTAGAGTGGCCTATCATTGTCAGCAACAATCACTTAGCATTAGCTGTCCCTACAAGAACAGTATAATTTGGGAAAGCTGTAAAAACATTTTTTGTTGGCCAGTTCCCTCATTCTACAGAATGAAATTTTCAGTTTGGGTTTGAAGTCATTACTGCAAAGAGAATATATGACACCTTCTCTTAAAAGAATTGATAACATAATAACTGTGATCGTTGTGAACGGCAGAAACAGGAGTGACAGACAAATGCGGTTTGCACCTGGAAATTCTCTCCTGAGCACATTAGAGCTACTCCTTTCTGTACAGCAAGGGTGAAAAGCATAGTACAAATCCCAAAGTTTTTCATGCATGGCATAAATCATAATGCCAAGCATTATCTTAATCACAAGGATCCTTCTATAACAATTCGGATACTGATCACTTACCTTTTGAGTTGTGTTTATCAGAGAGCTGAAGATTAAAGGCTTGGTTGTACCAGAAAACATGAATTTTGATATTTATTCCCAAATTATAAATTGCCTGCATCACTCTGGAAACATACTAATTAAAGTATATCTCCTTTCTTACCCTGTGAAATGGATACTGATATTTTTGACTAAGGCTATGGTTTGGATGTGTCTACAAGTATATTTCAGTTCATTTATGAAATAACCACTATGTGACCACTGAAAAAGAGCTCAGATATATAAAAGTATCAAGATTCTCTAACACAGGAGTTGTGAATACAAAACATGACCTGAAAAAGAAAAAACACCAGAATCATCTGGAAGTCTAAAATATTGCTTCTGCTGAGAAGAACTAGGCTATTCTCACAGCTTTCAATTTGTGATGGACTTCTTTTTAGGGTCATAGAGACCCTCTCACAATTTCAATTCTTCAATTCAAGTGTGCTTCCCCTCTCAGTTATTTAGTGGTTTTCAGAAAAGCCATGAACAAATGAGTTAAGTACTCACACATGCTAAGTTTTTTTCAAGCCTGAGAGAACTAGAAAAAAATTAAAAACTAAATACAAGAAAGGCCCATTGACAAATGTACATGGTGATCATTGCAGTATGCATTGCCTCAAAAAAACACCTGAGGAAGTGATATTTTCAAATCATGCTGCTTCCACAGTTTGAAAATATTTCAGAACAAAAAAAAATTTTTCTTATACTACTTTGCTCTGAAGTTTTACTGTAGAAATAAAAGAGCAAGTTCTTGTAGTTCCCAATAAGTCCTTAAACTCATGCATAAACATTTAGCTAATTCCTGGATTCATGCATAAAGACAGGATAGTTTGCAGCTGTGAATTGTGAATGCTTTTTAATAAAACCACTCAGTGTTTCCAGAGACAAAATCCTAAATTGACTTGTTGTGCTTTACTATAGTGCATATATGGCTGTTAAATTCATTACTACATTTGTTGCAGTTTCACTTACAGCAGCAGCAATTTAACACCCTGTAGTGGCAATCCTAAATAGAAAATTAAATTATACATTTGCTTCAGTTCAAGCTCCAAAAACTATCTCTGTGTACAACAACATAAGGTATTTTTGAACAATAGGATCTAATTTTTCCACAGATATTACAAACAAGGCAACTTCAGCAAGGTAGGAGAGAGGATGAGAGAAATATCTATATCTTTACATGGTAGGTTTTGAAGCTGGTAGGTAAAATGCAAGGGCAATGGCATGAACAAGAGTGACCAAGGAGATGGGGAGCCACAGCAGGCACTCTCAACACAGTAACTGATGGGTTACTCCAGAGAGGAGATTGATTACCTTAGATTTTAGGGAGCTGCATTGAAAACATACAAAATAACGAGAAGTACACGGAAAATGGATTGTGAACTTCAATTCTCCTCAGCTCACCAAGCAAAGACCAGAAGAATGAGCAAAGGCACAGGGCAGGGGCATACACAGGCAGCTGCTGCACCCACAGGACCTCAGCTCCACAGGCACCAGCCACACACTGGGTACCCCCAAAATACGTGACAGACACAGCCTCTGCATGCTGCATGGGTCCTGCCACCTCCCTCAAATATTTGTGTGTGCTGGAGGCATCCTTGTGGAGTCAAAATGCTGCACTTAGTGACAAGAAGTTTGATTCAGGATGATTATTCCCATTTGATGGCAGAACAAGAAGCAGTGAAAATATGGCTGTTGTATACGAGACAAGAAATAAACCGGCCTTTAAACCTGGCTCAGCACGGAGTGATACAGATAACAGTGTAGCCAGGCAGTCTTTAGGCTGTCCCTACACCTTGCTGGAGACAGGCCGCTCACCACCCCCAGGTGGCACGGCTGTTTCTCACTTCAGTGCATCCTCAGCTACACCCGTGTATGTAGGGCAGTGCTGGGGACTTCAGGGCCCATCCCGACCGAATCAGCTCCACAGTCACCACTATTGCACTAGCACCACCAGTGCCCAGATAAGTAAAAACAGGAGACTCCAACTGAAAGTCATGAAAGGATATTATTTTGGGGGGAGGCATACTTCAGGACTTTCAACCCTCAGGACAAGAGAAAGCTCAAAGTCTGCAGCTGAAGCTTTTATCCAGCTTTACAGAAATTACCAATTGCATATCACAGGGAGGCAAAATGTTGCTATTTAGCTTGGTATGATTTCTAATGCAAAAACATAAATGACCTTTTTAACAATTGATCATGCAATAAAAACAGCAAGTATATTCCTGGTAATACTTCCCTGGCAGCCTACTAGGATGTTTACAATGATCTCCTCCAAGCTCTTCCAAATCGCTCTCAAAATGAGTCTAACAGATATCCTGGCAGGTTAATAAGACAGCTCTGCTCTCAGAAGCTCATGCCAAACAGGTCATCCATGGATATTAACAGCTAGGAACAGTGCTATTAGATTAAATTGCATATTTACCAGAAATGCATTAAACATCTTGCCCTTAGTAACAGGGTTTTCTCTTTTAAAAACAATTAGTTTGTAAACTATTTATGGGAACTCAGAGACTAAAGTCAAAGAGGTTGTTAGGCTGCCTGTGAGCTTGGCTTTTCCTGTGTTTTGTTCTGAGAATTTGATGAAGGACAATGACTAAAATTACAGGAACAAGAGACATTTCCCTTCACTGGCTACATCTATAGCGTTTCAAGGAGAAAAGCCAGAATTATATTATCTCATCTGACATCCCCTTAAACACAACTTAAAGAACACTGGTCTGAACCTGAACCTTACATTCAAACAAAACAAATCATCTCCTGTTGCTCAGGGTGGGAACCATGGGAGAAAAGACTCTGCTGTGCAAAAAGCCGATGGGGACTACCCAGAAGAGCAAGAGCTGCAGAGGCTGCAGTGGTGCTCAGCCCAGCATGTCTATCAGAGCTCACCTTGAGTTTTGACTGAATCAAGGGCCTTTCACACCATTTTAATTGAATGGCTGTTTCTGTTAAAACAAGTTCATTCAAAAAAAAAAAAAAAAAAAAAAAAGGAAGACAGCAAAGGCAAAAATAAAAATCAATATTTACTTAAGACCTGCTGTCTAGTCTATGTCGAACACCCACACCAGCTTGTGTCTTACAATTATGAAGCTTATGAATTACATACAACACCCATTGAGTACTGAACTCGATATGCTTCTCCCAAATAATTTTTACCCGCAATACTGTTACTGTAAAAAAGCCACGGAGGTAAAGGTGGGTGGGCAGTTTTATAGAGCCTCATCCTGCCCTGAGCTCAGTGTGACCCATGCCTGTAGACCTTCACTGATTTCTGCTGGACAAGCAGCTTGCACAGGGATTCAGGACAGTGACAGCCAGAATACATTTTGAAGATAGAACTAGAGAGCAAATTCTATTTGGAGACCAGAAGTTGTGGTGTTTTTAATCAGAGGATATCTCCCCTCCTCTCAATACATGACTGCATATGAGCAATGCATTTATTTAATTTTTTTTCTCTTCCATGGCGTACATCCCTCCTCTGCAGGTGTGCTGCCAGGTGGAGGGGATGATTACAGGAAGGCTGTGGTAAGGGAAAGCCTCCCCAGTATTGCCAAGCTTTTCACACACCACCTCAGAGTTAGCGAGGCTGAAAGTCATAATGAGGAAAAATCTAAATGCTGTCTCCAGAAATAACCTGCCTATTTTCACACCTTATATCTCACCAAGACAATTTTGAAGAAGAAATTGCCTCAACCACCTGCCTATTTGCAGTTCAAAAAATAACAGACTAATGGTGTGGTGCCCACAAATGCAAAGAGTTGATGCTTTGATTTCAGAAATGCTTGTCTCTTCTTGCCCATCACAATGCAAAACATCACAAATAAAGGCCATTTTGCCCTCAAGAAAGAAACTTTGGGGAGAAAAACCACTCAAAATTTGTCACAGTAATTTATTTAGAACAGCTAAACAAAAGCTATGTGGGAAAGACAGTGAATGATCTTGTTAAGAGCCTCTGGAAAAGTACTGGAAGATGCTCTTGTCTGCTTGAAAGAAAATTCTCATCAGGTGCAAGTTTACTTCCCAAAAGTCAAGCTGAAAGCTTATCGGATTGGCAACGGATTACCTTACTTACAGCCATGTAAGTAATTTAGTGACACTGTGTTGAAATAAGATAAGACTGGGAGTAATTAGATACTTATTTAACAGACAAAACAGCAGAATACTGCATGGAATGCAGACTTTGCACCATCTGCTGTAGGCCCTTTAAAGGTCGTCTGGATCACCTGAAGTGCACTTGTGCCTGGTAAGCTTAATTAAGAGCTCAGTGTAGAGTTTCACAAAGAAATCTCTAATCCTCCAGTCAAAACCAGGCAAATACATATGTGTTTAGCTTAATGCTTTGCAAAGCTATCCTTGACCTGAGGATTTTACCTTATTATAATTGTGCAAAAGCTTGTAGGGGCACACTAGAAGATGCTGGTGTATCTTCTCAGTGTTCAGATAATTATTTTTTTTTATCATGTCAGGACTACAAGGTCTCTGTTAATATTTCTGGAAATAATTTCTTTAAGAAAAATAAAGTTGCTGATCTCTAATTGCATTTCTTTGAACCCTGTAAAATCTGGGCTAACATTATGCCAAAAGACAGCATACTTTTATTCTGTTTTCTATGCCATCTTAGCATCTCTTGCTAATTCAGTTGCCTCTGACCTCCAGCAACTTTTCTTTCCTACACCAGGAACAGAATGCAGACTATCAAACCATAGCAACAAAATGCCTTCCTTCCATCTTGCAAGCTTTGTAGTAAAGTACTGAAATATTTGCCAGCTTTGAGAAGCAGAGTCAAATTCTTGCATTCAAAATGGAAACAAACTGTTTTGATCTGGCCAAGGCTGAAAAAACCTCTATTTTCCCAAGTGTAGAGCAATGATTCTTGGACAAGAGAGGACAGGGCCAGACTCAGCATGGCTGTAGTACAGCTCGTGAGGTGCTTTGGCTCTGGACCATGAGCTCTGCACCTGTGGAACCTCAGTGCAGCAGCCCTGCTGGACCTTGTCTCCTCTGAAGAGAGCACCATAAATGTGTCTCTTTCCAATGACATCTCTGTCTCAAAGTACAAGTGAAAAAAACCACAAAAACAACATCCAAATCTGACCTTTGTGGACCCAGCAGCACATCTCCCACTGGTGGCAATGGTGAAAGACATCTGGAAAATACTGATGTTCTGGTGAGTTGTTTTAATTCTATAGCACAAAGATGTCATCATATTCTGTCTTTATCATCCTTGTTTTTCAATTCATCTTTCCACTGGCATTCCCAAGTAGATGTTACTGTAGCTTCTACCATACCGGTGAAACCTTTTCTGAAGTATCTCCCTGAAATACACCTAACTGGTGAAGGAATTCTTCAACTTTTCTACTGAATATGGAGCTCAGGCCCCCATACACCATGTGAAATATGAATGTGTCAGTCATTAACAAAAGCAAAAGAGAAAAAAAATTGTCCAGTTAAAACAAAGTGATTGCTTTTGCAAAATAGCCCCGTTCCTGTAAATTACGCACTGAGAGTTCAGGAATCATTTGACAAAAAAAAAAACCCCAAACATAAAAAAAACCCACTTAAATGAACAACACATATGGCATGCAGCCAGACAGAATTACAGGATAACATATCTAGACACAAAAAAAATTTACATTCTTGTTCTTTGTTCAGTCATAGAATAGTTTTTCCAACATCCCTCCTTAGAGTGACAGAAGAGGTCAAGTACCCTTCTAAAAATTTTTTTTAAGAACCTTGCCCAGATGTATGACATTTTAAGTCCTCTATCTTTTCAAAGTTACCACACAGCAATATTAAAATATAAGCCATTAAAAATGTAAAACCAAGCAAAAGGGATCAGTGCGATGTATTCTGTAGAGATGAAGATGCTTAATCAATTTAAATATAACATCTAACATTATTCCTTTAGATCTTTCTTGACTTTAAACCAAACATGAAATTATATTTGTGATTGAGTCTGATACAGCTCAAGATCTGTCATAACCACAGGAAGAGTAGCTGGTAATTTAAGCAAAGCAGTTTTCCTGTAGAAGTAGGTAAGTGTTTTGTATGCAAAAGCAATAGCCAACTCTGTGTGAAAGGGCAAAAAACTTTTCTTATCAATGCAAAGTAGACTGCAAAAACTGACTGGAACAGCTGCAACATGTCACAGTATCTCTAATTAACAAACTTAAACTACTTGGTACAGATCTGAGTATGACACGCCACTCTGGAAACTACTGCTTCTCTTGTAAGCACCTAACAAGAGAATACTAATCATGGCAGCATTGCCAATTACCTTTTCCCTTCAGGACAGTAACACCTGCATGCTCCCTTGGGAAATACATCAGCCTGGACAGCCACATGCGTAAACCTGAGCACAGCAACATGGTCCCCTGTTCCTCCTAAAATTTTACTTAATGGGCCCGTTTCAACACAGTTATGTGCAACAGACTGGACTTTCAGGCATCCATCCAAGAGGCCCTGAGGAATACTGACATACATGACAGAGCTGGGGTTTTATTCTGTCTCTTGCTTTCATCTTCTCCTCCTACCTTCAAATCTGTAACTTCATGTTACCTCCTCAAATAGCCACCAGCACCCCAATAAATTGGAGAGAAGGGAATCTGAACCATTTTCTTCACTATATTTAGCAAGATACACCTTTAAAAAAGATCTTTCTGACTTGGTCCAGGTTTTCTTACATCATCCCCAACAGCATTTCCTAGATGAGGCTTTACAGCTACAAAATACATGTGTATTATACTCACTATGTATATAGTGTATACCGAGTCTATGAAATGTGTGTGCATCGTACATACACTCTATCAGGTGTGTACACAACAGCTACAATCACCTACTGCTTTGGGTATTATCCATTACATTCAATGTACTGGATAAATGTGGTTTCACCTGTGCTTTTACTAGGTTCAAGAGACACTTGAAAGTACATTTGTACACAAACTTGTCATAGACTATAATAGCGATTATGGTTTTAAGATTCTGGTTTTATTAATGAAAATATTCAGGGTAATATTAATGAAAATATTCAGGTCTTTACTTTCTACAGTTCAGGACAGGTCAAGCATCATAGAAATAAATGCCTTCAGAGATTTTAAAGTCTGCTTTCACGATCAGAAATTTTTCTTTACACCCTCTCTATGTTGTTCCAAAAGACGCGGAAAGCGTTGACTCATTTTGTAATATAAAGGATGCAAGCTGTAAATGGAGAGCAAACCATGAACAAATCTTTTTGTCACAGTGAAACCCAGACTGACGGATCTTAGAAAAAATTCATCTCTTGCACTAGATGTTAAGCATATAACCCTTTGACTTCAGTCAGCAAAACTGGGGTTTATCCTCTGTAGAAAGCTACTGCTGGCAACACACTGATGCCCATGTGCTCAGAGTGCAGAACATGGAAGAGCCTGTACTTGTAGTACCTTCTGGCAGAAAGGAACTATCACAGAGCTCAGGGAATAACCATCACCTGTGTATGAGAGCCTAAGTGAGCTGATATCTGAACAGCTCTGACAGCAAAACTCTGCTTTTTATGAAGCAATTTTGCTTTGTGGGAAAGGGAATAGAACGTACACAGGTGGAGGTTAGCAACAGCTTGTGGAACTTAATAGGTTCCCTTCCCCTTTTCAAAAGGTATCCAAATGTTCAAGTCATTGTCCTTAAACTGAAAATTTTGATAACTATGAAAGAGTTGGGAAGGGATTGTGCTTACAGCACATTCCTCAAGAATATTTTGGAATGTGCTCCACCTCCTTCAGAGACATTGAAATGTTAAGTGCATTGAAATGTCTCCTGATACTACTATGAGAAAAGGTGGTCAAATGATTCATGCACCAACACGAATAAGCTTATTTTACTGTTATTAAGCAAAACTGAGAAATACTTGTAAAAATATTTAGAAAAACATTCAGCCTTCCAAGCTACATCCTCGCTACATTTAGATAGCTAAGAGTCAGGTCTTCCCAAAGCTATTAAGGTTTTCTCAAATACATCCAGAATGAGCTGTAAAGATAATTTTTTTACATCAATTTCTTGTTTCATAAAAGCAAAATAAAATCAAAAAAAATCAAACACACCCCCCCCCCCCCAACTTTCATCTCTTAAGCAATGACACGGAGGCATTCAAAGCAAATTACAGTTCACATTAAACTGAAACAAATTTTACTAGGGAAAACAAGAACAACCATTACTAATTAATGGTAACATTGAGGCCGTCCTCTCAGCTCCCAAAGTCAAAGCAATATATCTGTAAAGGTGAGATGAAATGATGGCCCTCTGCACGCAGGAACAGACTGGCAGCTCAGGAGCTGCAGTTCCTAACAAGCCAGCAGCACGACCATAAAGGTGTGCAGACAATGAAAGGAAGCCAGCAGCTAATTCTGAACCTAGCCAAGCTTGAAAGACATGTTTTTCCCTCCCTCCAAGAAATTATGGAAAGGGGGCTTAATAAAGCACTTTGAATTTTTCAGGCGTCTCTCTCCGCTCCCTTCGGTTTTATGGCACTCATCACAGCCCATCCTTTCCACCCTTGTATGCACAAGTTGTCACAGACAGCTTCCAAGGAATGGATCAGTGCTTCTGCAAAACAGAAAATGCCACTAAAATGCTGCAGGTCAAAGGAATTAAAGCATCTCCTTCCTTGGACTATTTTAAGGATACGGAAATATTATTGTAGTGTAAGGTAACATGTTCAGCTATTAAGTACCAGACTTTTTAACATATATATATTCTTGCAGAAGGTCACGTAAGTTTAAGCAGAGAAACAAAGCATGTAAATTTTTATTTGAGACAAATTAAAGAATTAGTTACCTCTTGAAAACATCTAGAAAAATTATTGGTATTCCCCAAGGTACCTTTCCAAAGGCAGGCTCACTCAGGTTAGTATTGATACGGAAAGTTGCTAATAAATACCAGAAAGATACAAGTTGAAGGAACGCATTGCCTGTTCTGTTTTCTCTCCAAGTGGCTCTCAAAAGAAAGGAGAAACCACATGAAAGGGAGGTATTGAAGTGCTGTCCTCTGCCTCCATTTAGGAAGCAGCAAGTGCAGCTGTATGGTGGTGGCTGAAGTGACACCAAGAAGGCTGGAGGAAAGGAAACCCCAATATGGTTAAGAGACCCCAGCAAGTAACTGCTCAGTGAAGGGTGACCAGAAAGTCCTTGTACTAGCTGATCTGCCAAAGCACTGAGCAGTCCTTAAACTGTACCAAATGTCTGTTGCTATTGTGTCTCTCTCATACCTAGTTAGTGAGAGTGTAAACCTGAGCTAAGTCCATCTCAGGATTTACAACTTGCAGCTTCCTAAACCAACCTCTGAAACAAAAAGGATGGACCTCTAATATAGCTGTATGTAAACATAAATCACATAATTGCTGTCCTCCAAAATTACAAAGTTGTTTTTCACATATATTGCCTTCATGGTTGGTATCAATGCAATTTTTGCTTACAAAGGATGTCTGCAACAAATTATAGCACTCCCCCCTCCCCTTATTAATTACAATTAAAACATTCTTACAAAAGAGTTTCTTGAACAAATAAAGCAATCTATCATTTGTGCGTGCTTAGAAATTCAGATTCGCCAATGTTTGTTCCAGCAGGCAACATTAAGTCAAGGAAAACAAACAAAAAAAATAATCAAAATGGGCAGACATGAGCAGGTCAGTCTTGACAGAGACTCAGCTGGAATGATAAATGGAGCCCACACATTTCACACTTGGCCTATTTGGGAAAAAAAAGTACCTGCTGACACTTGTTTCTTTTTCAGTCCTGCCATTCATAAACCACAAAAAGAACAGCCCCAGTCCCACAAAACTCTTGATGGCATTATATGTATTATACATGGACTGATTTGCTCCACAAAGCCATTGTAAGCTCTTTCAACTCCTATGGTGGACCAGAGCAGAAGCAAAACTGAGATGTAAACCATGAGAGGGGCACAGCCACCAGGCAGCTATTCCAGCTTTGCCAGATACTCTTCATCTGCATTGACAGTGATTCATTCCCTCTGTTGTCCCTCCTATCAGCTAAAATGCCATTCATTAGCAAGACTGTAAGCAAGGAAATTTTCTCCTTAGCACCTCCTTCCCAAAAGATCCAGCTTGGGAGGAGGAACAGGACTTCATGAGGGAAAAAGAGAGACCAAATAAGGGCAGTGGGTAGGAAAAGCTGATAGCAGGCAAAGGAAAAATGCCCAGGAGGAAGGCCAACAACTAGAAAAACCGATGAGCAGCTGAAGCCAATTGCTCACAGCTGTGATGGAGATTTGACTAGTGGGGGATTCTTAGTTTTGATACTAATCTTTCTCCACACTTCCCTACATATCACTGAAAAAATACAAGCTCCTCACTGAAGGAGTTGCCTCTTAATAGAAAATGTTAATAGTATTGTCTGAAGAAGGTGAAGAAATACAGGGCAAGATAAAATGAAAACAAAAAATCTGATGAAACCCGTGTTATTTTATGGATACAAAATGGTATTATTTTCATGTATTTAACCCTACACACCACATTTTTTAGCAGAAATGTGTATAAATCTGTCCTTCTGAATTTTTAGACACACTGAAAAGGAGGAAACAAAGCCAGGAAATGTCTTTCTCCAGCATTTATTGTTCCTAATTTTACAAAACTATACATCAGATAAGTATTTTGGGTAACAGTTTAACCCTTACAGCTTTGGGGGGGGCCAACATGTTGGCACAGCTGCAAGAACTTTCTTCTCCAAGTAACCTGTTGACAGCAGCACATCATCACCAGAACAGGCAGTTTAGAACCCTCTTGGCTCCTCCTCTCTGGCATCTGAGGGAACTCTGGTGAGACCTCTGCTCACTCATTTCTGGAGTCTGTCTAGAGCCCTCAACACCAACATTTAAGTGGCTTCTGTTGCTTCCATAAATTCTTCTTTCATAGTTTATTGTGGAATACATCAGCCCCAGTAGACTCCAGTTCTGTTTTATGACACAAGAAGAAAAAGTTCATAATGATCTGTCTAATGATACCACCTCATCAGATGTTTTACATTACAACAATAAAGTGCCTGTTTGTTTTAACTGTCTATTACTCTCTAGGGACTAATTCACATTGTACTGCAAAGAATTCACACATACCCCCCAAAGGTTTCATATCCATTTTCACCATATTATTATTTAATAGGTTATTTTTCTTGAGTACTTTCTTCCCCACATGATACAGTGCAGCAATGCTGAAAAACTTTTGCAAAAGGAGAGAGAGACAGACATCTTTTACACTAAAATATCAAGGGAATGAAGTTCCAAGCAGCAGCATCCATTTTCTGCAGATAAGATGCCTTTCATTCTTGGCTAACACAGGTAGTGGAAGTGGTTACTTGTACCTCAGTCTGAAATGATCAAAGTCAGGAAAAAGGATTAGATGTCAAGATACTTGAAGTGTATCCCTTTGATCAGGATCAAAATCAAGACTGAACTTTGAATATAATGTGCTAGTACATTTCAGTGGTCCTTTGAAGGGGGAAAGACTTAAATTCATGAGCAAGTAATAGTGTTGCTACGAATGGGAAAGGAAAGCTGACATCTTATTCTCTTCCCCTAATTTGCTAAACCCACCACACTCACAATTTTCAGTTCTTTCTTAAGAATCTGAATTCCTACCTTTCAACAGGGATGCATGGCTCATGTCATCTTCATGTGCTGTGGTGCTGGCATTGACATTTCACTCACATTTTCTGCACAGCCTCATAAACAGATTCACTTACACATAACCAGGCACAAAACCATGTCTGTCTTTCATTTTTATCTCTTATCTAAAGGAGACTCAGTTCTGTGTCATGCTCCATAGTGTTACACATTATTAAAACATGTTAAGGAAATGTTGTTCCTTCCCCTAGGGGTGTATACAGGGCATTGGGAGGAAATATAACTAAAAATAACAAACAAAACAAAATGAAAAAACCCAAATCCACCTAACAAAAAAAAAAAAAAAAAAAAATCAGAGCAATGTTAAAGGGCAAAGACAATGGGATCACATAGTAACAACTTTGTCATGGACAAGTTGACTACAGCAACAAATAAAGTTGTTCAAAACAGTTACAAAATAAAATTAGTAATTCCTGCTACCTCTCAGTTATCAGGTCACTAATATTTTGGAAAAATGCAGAGGATGAAACTCAAAAGGAAGAAGTAGAAAGGGGAAATTCTCCTGAAGGTCACTCTCCATGCAGAAAGTCTGGCATAGAAAGCCTTACCAGCTTAATTGCTATCCCATGGCAGGGGGTTGGAACTGGATGATCCTTAAAGTCCCTTCTAGCCCAAGCCGTTCTGTGATTCATTCTATGCTTCTATGATTAAGATTGCTACTCAGGCCTGAAACGTAGAATGATGAGGTAAATAACAGGTTTTTCTTTTTGTTGGATGACAGAAAGGTTTAACATGCTGCAAAGTTTTAGTTCTTTCAAAACATTCACAAGCAGAACCACTCCAAGGTCTGAAGGCATATAAGTGGTTTCCACACTTCAAGAGTGAAAAAAACAAAGAATTCAATGCAAAACACAGATTAATGCACAAGGTCACATCAGACTGAGCCAAATTCAAGCATCAAAGTGGTTATATGGGCTCTTAAGACAGTTGTAAAAATGAATAAACCAGTAGCAGAGAGTCATGTAAAACCAGCTGGAAGCCAGCACACAGTAATAAATAGGACTGGGGTGCTTTTAGTCCTGCATCAGCACTTTCAGAAAACAATTTCTAAGGGAAAATTACAAGTTCGAGCAGTCAGTGGTAACTTCACAGTAACTTCAGTTCAAAGCCCAGATTGAAGCTTGCTATTTAGACAAAAGAGAGCTCTTCTTTGTAGTCAATAAAGATTTTTCAGGGAATTCACTGTGAATATGCACAAATTATCTTTAGACATTCTGAGACAGCATGTGAGCAAAAAAAGTAAATGACTGAACTATTAACTGAAATCACAGTATTGGCTAGAAGATAAGAGAACAGGAGCAAGGATTATAAAAATTAAACTGTTATAGTTTAAAAAGCAAAGCACTGCAAAAGATCATTACAGCATGTCTGAGGCAAAAATAATGCAGGCAGTCAGCAATACAATGTCAGATTTTTATTACTCTTCAGTCCCTTCTTTGATTAGGAGCTTGTTTGCTTGCTTCAGTGTTGAGAGATGAGTGTGTCTGGTGACTTTTCAAAATGATGCCTGTTACTCACATGGCAGGTTCGTGCACTCTATCATTGTGACACCGAGTTGTTTTTTGACCAGGAAGATAAAATGCAGGTAATTAGTCTACAAAAATCACTTGCACTGGAAGTACTCCACCTCTCCTTAAGAGAGAATGTCCAAAGTAAGGATGGATAATGGAACTGCCTCATATTCACTTTCCAGAAAAAGCTAGTTTTAATTTCTATTCCTGTGATATAAAATGGTACCAACTCAAACACTGGAGAAAAATCACCAACACTAACTCTTTCCAATTTTATTTTTTATTTCTCTGAAGAACGAAAAAGTTTAAGAATTCCTAGCTAATGCAAATTTTGTTAGACTAAAATACATTGTAAATCAGCAGCATAGTTTGGAAAGAACTTGAAGGTACCTTGATGGGCACTGACCAGAAAAAAAAAATCCAACTCTGATTCAATAAAGTTGATTCTGGTGCCCTTTCCATTATAAATAAAGATGAAAAGCACAATTACTCACAGCCAAAAAACCTAGGAGCCCTACTGAAGAGGTCCACCTCAAAGTGATAAACTTAGACCACAACTAGAATTTCCGTATGAAGTTGACAAATTTATTCTGGAGTGGTTCTGCTTGGGAATGTTTTGAAAGAACTAAAACTTTGCAGCATATTAAACATTTCTGTCATCCAACAAAAAGAAAAACCAAAAGAAAATTTAATGTAAAATGTTTTTCCAGGTAGGTGACAGCTATATGCTTTTTTCCATGACACATTTAAGATATATTCAGTCATCATATTTAAATAACTAATGGTATGCTGAGCTCTCAAATGACAGTGGGCATTTGTGAAATCCTTATGATGGGCATTCTCTCAGCTTTGAAATAATGACACCCAAAGATAAACACTCCAGGACTGAAGAGCTGCCTTTGACAATTTCAATCATTACACATCAGCCAAAGTTAACATTCAATATAATCCTAATTTATATAATTAAAACTACTATAGATATCACTCACACACACAGAAATTTTACATGTTCTTCTAGTAAGAACTTCACTTAATGGCTTCACAAGTTTTAAGCTTGTGAAAGCAGCAATTTTTTCCCTTGTCTGCCATGAATGGTTCTTTGCTAGGTGCAAAAAAAGGACTTTGGTGTAACAAAGACTCAGACAATAAAGTCAGCAGCTAAAGAAATTACTGTGTTCTGCATTGTTACATCTCATAATTATATAAATTTAATCCTCAGTTGGCTTTAGTCACAGCATTTTCCTTTACCATGTTAGAACTGCCTTTTGTTGGAGCCTGAGATTTTCCTCTTTCTGGCCCACAGCACTATGGATAATGCCTTTCTCATCAAGTTCTGAATTCCCAGGAGAAATGCTATCAAGAGTGAGATTAAGTCATGTTCCCAGACCAAAATTAAGCCTTTCTGAAGAAAAATTATTAGCTTCAGCTATCTTCAGTCTCTTCCCCTGCCTTCTCTACCCTATTCCAAATACATCTTAAGCTAGATCCCACCCCTACTCCTTCTGATAAACTTCAGCAAAAATCCAGAGAGAATGCTCAGCTGAGCATTTACACACACACACACACAGAGTCAAACAAAAACACTGAGATAAGCAACAGGGGCCAACATTTTACTTAACATCGCCTAAAATTTGAGGTTTAAACAAGTTGGAGTCAACTGAATCAATCAGGAATCAGAGAGAAAAAATTTACGGGTAGGTATGGATCTGAACTACTTACACAATTCTAAAGAAACTCAGATGTGCTAAAATATAGGTAGTCACCAAGGATGTAATGAAGGAATCAAGAGCATTCTAGTCTAGTGTCACTTGTGTCTACATTTGAGTCTGTTTGGGCTTTGCATGAAAACAATCCTGATTACCGTGAAACTAAACAAGATGAGATGAGACAGGAAGCAGCCTGAATAGCAGAAATCGGCTTTGAGCCATACGTCTGCCCTCCTTTTAATCAAATGTTTTAATTTCCTTGTAACAATATTGCTTCCTTATGTTTACATATTTTCCCCTTTTTTTCCTGATCATAATTGAGCACATGTAAGTCATGTTGAGAACACCTACATATTAATTGAAAATGTGCATACAGCTGGAACTCAGAGGTGAGAATGATACTAACCTTACTGCTTGGCCCATGGGCAATATTTCTGGGAAGTATTTGTCACCCCAATCTCCCAAAGGGATCCAAATATGTAAATATAATAATTATTCCTTAATAGTAGCTATATAAACGTTTTCCTATTCTTAAAACATTCAAAAGTACATAATTGTGTCAAATATCATGTTATAGTACCACAGGTTATAGAATATAAAAATCAAATGAGACATTAAAATTATGAATTAGTAGTTCAGAACAGGAGAATTTTAGTGTGAAAGCTTGTATGAAACTATTATTTGATACTGCTAAATGTTCTATTGTAAGGAAAATCTGATTAACTCACAAGTTGGGAGAAGGTTATTTTAGAACATTCCAATGGCAGATCAGTGTCTTTTAGCACGAGAGAGCTGTATAAACAACAGACATTCATCATTCAGAAAGATAACTTTGAAAGTTGAACAAAAACTTATCTGCTTCAGGAAAAAATAATGCAGAAAAGAGGAAAAGATACTCCTCACCATATACACAATTTCAAAAATTCATATCACAGGCAGAATTATTTTCCATAGATTTAAAACACAATAATAAAAGCAACAGCCTTTGTTTGGAGAAACTCACCCTTTGGCTGAATTCTTCCCCCTTCACACACCAAGCTGAGAACCACAAGGCACTGATATTTGATACATATACTAGTTTCACTTTTTATTTTCAAAGATTTATATAAAGGAATGTGTTTTAGTACTACAGATTTCTGAAGTGCAAAAAGTAAAAGTATCATCATTGTTGGTGTTGCTATAACAAATGACCCCAATCAAAGTGGTTTGACCTTGAATCACCATAATGTACCAAAACAGGAATTTTACAGCTTTTCTTCTCCTGATCAACCCTCCACAAGGTTACATTTTCCTACAGCTGTCACAGAGTTCTGCTTTGTTAGCACCATTTCATTTTAGCAGATATTCTAACAAGCCAACTTTATTTTTCCAGTTATGCTTTTTACAGAATACCATCTATTTCTATACAATTTCTACTGAAGAAAGTGAAATAAGAATTTCAGGATTTTTAAACTGAAAAATATGCCATCTCACTGAGGAACTGAGCAAGTGACACCTCAGCACGAGTCCAGGAATAACTAATTCAGCTCTCACTGCAAACACCAAGCCTTCATGTGTCCAACAGGACATTCACATGGTGAGTATCTGACAAAAGCAGCAGATACATTGAATTAAAACACTTGTCTTGGTATGCATTCTCCACAGCAAAGGGCAGGGCTAAGCACTCAAGTCATGTTGACTCTTGGCTCACGCTTTGTACCACGTCAAAGGGAAAAATCCTCAAGTTATTTGGAGACAACCTGTCCACCGCCTCTAGGGCATTGTGTGGAACAGTTTCACTGGACACCTTTGGCATAGCTGGAATCAAGTAAATTTCTGCTTTAAGTGCACTTGCACTGTGCTGCAGAACCACAGATTGCCATCTCCTTTACAATCTTGGAAGATGGAAAAGAAGCTCCGTAAAAGTTTTACTACTCCCCAGCACAGGAAAGACTTCTGAAAGTCAGGGCTCTCTATAAACCCTGTCTAGGGAAGAACCATTCTGATGCCATCCTGCCCACAAATCCAGATGTGAGTTAGGCCCTTTTTCCTACAAATACCTGCAAGAGATGAAGCAACATTAACACATCTTGCTACAGAAATTTGGATCATCAAGCAGCAGTGCACAGAAGAAATTCAAGCTGTTAACCTCACCCAGCTACAGAGGACAGAGCGAACAGTAATGATTTGCTACTTTAGACACTTAAGTGATAAATATACATAACAAAACTTTAAAAACCTGGCCATACACAATACGGATCCTTTCAGCAGATACTTATTCAAGTGCTAGAATACTCTGGGGGTTCATTACAGGGGTGCCTGGCAGAAAGATCAGCTGTGTCAGCTGCCATTACAACACTCAGCCAACAGATCCTGCAGAATCCACTAATCATGGCTTAGCAACCGGATTTAGGTGATGAAATATAGTTGAGACAAATCATCAATAAATCTGCTTTCCAATACAGTATCTTAATTAGAACTGTTCATTGTTTGCTTTTTCCTAGGTGAAATTAATTGCCTACAGATAGTTCCTGAGATACCCCGATGCTAACCTTTCATTGATGGCCACTTCTCAAAAGCAAAGGAGTCAATAAAGCCTTAGCCACACAAGTTCCCCAAACATAATCAAAACTTCTGATTATTCCAGTTCATTAAAATATTTTTCTATATAATTTTGGTGGTTTTGCCCACATAAACTCACAAAGAGCACAAGTGACCAAATTTTCTCAAGCTAGCTTTGTTACAAGAGCTTATTTGAGCAATTAACTAAAATGATAGCTTAGATAATAACAGGAAGACCATCTTTCTCTTTCAACACACAAAGAAAGCCTAAAGCTGCACTTTTCATAGCTTGTTCAAATTCACTTAGGTGGGATGACAAACAAAACAACCAAAACCCAAACTTCTCCCTATGGCTGCAAAAAGACAGAGCACTGTTCCTACAGAGGCACCTGGCTCCTCATGTTTCCAGACCTGCTCCCACAGCTCTTGAAATACTATTAAAAAGTAATATTAGCTACATTAAACTATTGCTTAATGTAAGACTATCTGTAAGTAACTAACACCATCCCCTTACCCAAGGAAAAGTAACCTACCTCACACTAGAGCTGTTAAAGCCTCTTCACGTTTCCTCCCAAACTCCACTTCCAACAACTTACTTTTCCTTCTCTCTCTCCTCCTTTTTCCTCTTCCAAAAAACTCAGACCTACCTCCAGCTCTAGCAGAACCATCCAGAATGAAACCCAACCACCCCCAACTGCAGCAGCTCCTGCAGATATAGGCTGGCCTGGCTCTCACACTCCCAGGTGTTTTCCACTGCCATCACTGGGTCTGCTGCAGGTAAAATTCTGCCAATTAACCAAGTAATCTGGTCCAGCGGCCCTGGTTTACACCAAAGCTCCTGTGCTTTTGAAGGAAGGAGGCAAATCCTACCAGGTCCTCAACTATAATATGAGCCTGAGAGTAGCTCGCTACTGGCAAACCTCCTCCCCACCTTAAGGACATGCAGTCTTGTACCTCATTTCCTTCATATGCCATAACCACAACAGAATCCTCTTCTGCTCAAGAAAAACATGTTATAATTGTTTAAGGGTGGAGTCCCACCCCAGGACCTCCCTCACAGACCGCATCTGAGCTTGATCTCTCTCGTTCACTGAAACCTGAGATTACTGGAACAGCCAAAGGTGTAGAAATAACATCCTGAAACGTAGCAAAAAGCTACCAAAAGAAGCTATAATAAATAGAAAATAGCCTGCGCTCGCAATACTGAAAATTTAAATAAGATTTTTAATAAGAAAGAGTTAAAAGAATAGGGAATAACTGGGTAGAGTTTTCCTTCTCTGCAGTGCTTGATTTAACAATAGTCTGCAATAAACAATAATTGCTCAGATTAGCACCTCTTCAACACCTTTTCAAAACTGTGTAATTAAAAAAATGAGGGTGAACCGGGGGAGAAATTTTTTTTTCTTACTATTTAATATTAGGTATATGTTATCAGCCTACAGATCACAGGATTTGGGGAAGGCAGCTGGCCCTTTTTAATATTCATTTGAGTGTCAATGGTGCCTGAAGCAACCCAAGGCCCTCAGTGTACCCAGAGCTGGCACAGGGCTGGATCACTGTGGGGCTGCCCCTCTGCTGTGTCCAACCAGCTCCAGGCCAGGGTGGGTGAGACAGACAGCACGAACAAGCCTTACCCTCTTCAGGATGGGTTTGATTTTCACGTTGTCATAGCCTGAAATATCAGCAGAAGTAATTCTCAAGAAGTAGGCTGAGGGTGCCCTCAGCATTGGAGGGCACTGAGAGTGTGTGCAAAAGGGATGCTAATTCCAGCTGGTTAGGGATGCTGGACCATCCTGGGCCACCCGGTGAGGATGTGGAAAGGCACCTGTGTGCCCATAAACACAGTCTCTTTGCTGGCAATTTCAGAGAAATGCTGGAGAAGCCTTTGAGGCTGCTGTGAGAAATCCTGGGGGGAATTCTTGTCAGTGGGGCCGTTCACTGCAGGAAGGCACCACCCTGTGCAGAGAGAACTTTTTATTCTCAGCCCTTTTGAAATGTCTGTGGAGACAAGAGGTGTTTTTGTTTTAGTTGTAGAATGACGCTGGTGGGTTTTTTTTCCCTGTACTTGTCAGCTCTTTTTTATATGCTTTCTGAAGAAGGGCTACGTGAATGCTGTGTTGGGTTAGGGCGTGTGCAAGCACTCATTATGTAATTATGTATTTTATAATATATGTAGTCTATAAAAGTGCAATGCTTATTTGCTTTGACAGTTTCCCCAATGCCTGATGAAAGGAAAACCAAAGCAGCATGTTTCAAAGCTGCTCTTTTTGAACTTACTGATAGATTTTAAAGTAATGGCTTTATGACAGAATATTTTCTTTTTTCTTTTTTACTTTTATAGAGGGTAAGGCTTGGTGTTGGAAGTAAGAATCAAAAAAGAGAAGGTGTTAAAGCACTGTTTTCTAGCTGTTTTCTGATAGTGTAAATATACACTTGCTTCTACAGTCTGTTTTGATCCATCTATATCTTCATGCACACACATCTATAAATATGCAAATATTTTACTATTTATCCCTTTAATTGTTCTTATCCAAAAGGCAAACATTTACATCTAGGTTTATAGATCCTCTAATATTACAAAGTATTTTTACTGTATTATTTTCAGTGGAATTCTAGTAATTCAGATCAGCTGTCTGACAGATTTCATGATTGTGCTTCCAAAATTGCCAATTCCTATCCCTCACAAAAACTGACTCATTTCAGACTCCAGAAGAAGAGGCTTCTGATTTGCAATAATTTTTGCTGATGTCTAATGCTCATCTTTGAGAATAAACCCAGGGATGGACACCTTTAATTTAAAGTTCTGGTCACAGCCAGTAAAGGTGATAGACGTAAGCAAATCTAAGGATTAATTGAGGATTAGCTGTTAATCTGAGAGCCACATTAACAAAGATGCGTAGGCCAAACCTCAACCCCGTGGGCATTTGGTGTTGACAGATGTCTGTGGGTCAGACACACACCTTGATGATCCCACTTGCAAGGTGCATAAAGGCAGTTTTAAAACACTCTGCGCTCACGGAAAGAGCAGAGCCTTAAAAATGGAAACTCATTCTGCCCGAAGTTGATGGCTATAATGACCAGTGTGGCTGCCAGACCAAGGAATCAGTAATTCAGATAAGGTCAGTCTGCTGTTAGGTACTGAAACATGCCTGAAGCAACGTGGGACATCAGCAGTTTACAGAAAGAGCTGATACTCACTTGTCCCTTTACCACAAGCTGTAAAGTTATGATAACTTGGGATAAAGAAACCCCCCACAAAACTCAAATTATGTCTCAAATGAATTAAAATTTATGTTCATTTTTTTAGGCTTTGATTTATGAAGATGAGAGCATTTTCTTTGCTCTGAAAGCAAATCATGTTTGCAAGACTGAGGTCTTTGTCTCAGTAAAAATACAATCATGACAGTTAAATCTATACATTATGCTCAGGTCATATTGTGTATATGTGCCAATGACCAAAAGATGTAAAAATAATTTGTGAAAATTTAATTACTTTAGAAAGCAATCCAAAGAGCAGACAAAACGCCAGGCATATTCTGCCCCTCTATTCCTTCTTCTAATGTGTTCATTTAGATTTATGAACCATTTATTATTTTTTGATGTAGTACTGGATTTCAAGTTGATCACAGTATCTTTTGATCAGTGAAATTTTTTGTTAACAGTCTTAGGTTCTTCCTTAAAGTAAACAATTTCAGAGTAATACCTACATGTGAAAAGTGTTTTATTTTGTAGCCGAGTACTTTTCTTTCTGTAAAGGAAGCCAAACCAAAGTTTTTAAAATCTCTCTTTTTCATTTCTATCACAGGGCTCAATGAATCCCCATAGATTACATATCCCACTGATTGTTTATTTGAACTATCTTTGATCAAATAAGTGTGTAGCTGCATAACAAATAACCTGATAACCAATGTTAGAGACATTAATTTTCCAGAGCACTAAATCTTCATACAATTCAGTTCTTTCACTTAGAAAAGCATGTCCTATCATATAGATGGCTCATATCTATATAGAAATCTCCAGGTAGTGTAATTTCAGCTTTCAGGGTGAAAAACTTCACTATTTATTGAATAAATGCTAGGTCTTTAAAATTACCAGCAGACATTCATACTCACTAACAACCTGAAAACCAGGCAAGTCTCTGTTGCTACAGCTTGAATGGGAAATTACACCTGGATTCACGTGATATTCATGAGCTCAAAATTTACTCATAGATCAAATCTTTGGAAATCCTATTAAGGATAACACCTTGAGATGTCATGATTAATCCATACTAGTCCTTCAGGAAATCTTTGTGTAGTCACTTTGAATGCTTCAGTAATTAATTCTTCAATGTCATTTGGCTTGACTCAGGAACATGATTTAGGCTATGCTGGAAATAATGTTGCTCTCCTCATTACAGATGAGAAGGATATAGGACAATGAGGGATAATTTATGCCTTTTCATTTTAGAGGTAGTTATATATTTTCATTTTTCTTAAAACATTATTTAGATTTCGATACTTTATTGCATGAGTACATAAAGAGAAATATAGATTTTTAAAACTCTTGGCTGTGGCATAACATGGAAAAATTGTTCATTTTACATTTGTCAGGGTGGGGCAAACTGCTAATTTATTTGGTCAAGAAGATAATATACCCCTAGTCACAGATATAGGACAGAGCGAAATCTGAGTACAGGGGAGTTTATAAGTTAATGTTTCCACTTAATCAAAAACACTCCACTTTTGTATATCATACAAAACCATTATGGCCTACATATAAAAGTGGGCAAATTGCTGTATTGATGAATACTGTTAATTATTTTGGCTGAGCTTTGATGCCCTGATCTCATAGATTTCTACATTTACACATATCTATGTCTGATGTACCTCCAGACTGTGCATTAAAGCTCTCCAAATCCAAATCATTCCTGAGAACTTGCTCTACCTGTGCATTGCTGAACCTTCTTTGGGCTGAAGTGGGACGTGCTGGGACTGTGGTAGTAAAATGAAGGGCAAGCCCTGTCAAAGGAAGGCACTGAGGCAAAGACATGTGACAAGGTAATTAAAGGAGGCTGTTTGGAGCCTGCTGTGGTTGGAATTAGCCAAACTGATAACAGGATGAAGATGAGTGGTTGATAATGTGCATTTATCACCCTCATTTCTAGATTTTTTAAAAATTATACAGGCATTTCCAGGATTTGGGGAAAAAAAAGTGGCCAAATAAATATGTAGTTGAAGTAGATGCCCCACTGTGCAAGGGGGAAAGCATCAAATGAACTTTGAAATCTCTACAGTTTTGTCATTGATAAAAGATGAACTCAAGATTTTATATATTTGCTGAGAGAGCACCTCTTTGGAGGAAATCTAGACAAGATTTCTTAGATATTTACCACAAGAAATATTTTCTTGAGTAGGAGTTGCATGCAATATACAATATGTATCTAATTAAATATGCACTGTCAATCTGAACATCTCAAACCCATCCACAGGCTTCAGCTACCCTCATTTTAGTGCATGTAAGAGCAAGCTGGACATTCAAAGCTACTAGATCAGAGTTAAATACTTTAATAATGTGAATCTCAGATTCAAATCCCTTAGGACGTGAACAATTTCACTTGTAATATTTACTTAGATTTAAAATACTACTTGTAGTACTTTAACTGAAATCACACACAAAACTAGAGACTACTTGTGGAAAATAAAAGTGTGGGAGATAAATAGGCAACAAAAGAACCGCTGTGCATAGAATCCAGAGTTTTTAACAGCAATATAGTTGAAATTCAGTGTGTATGCGCACACATGGCACACATACCTGCGTAAAATAGACATACATACTGGATATATGCACTCACTATATGCAAATACATGAATATTTACATACTAAGTTTGAATATTTACATGCATTACATCTATATGTATATCACATACACACATATTTCTACTGCAAGAATGACTGGCTGGGGCTGCCCTGTGGTGACAGGTCTTGTGGCCTCCTGGCAGAGGGATACAGGCCTTTTCACTGCAGTGTATACCAGGTTTTAAGTGTTGATTTATTACTGGGCTGAAAGATAAAATATTTTGCAGTGAACAAAAAAGGGCAAAACCTCCAAAGAAGCAGATTTATTACACACATACTCCTGCTATATAGTGACACATTTTCTACTGCATTTCCTCTCTGAGGTAAAACCCCCAGCTTTATTACTCAAAAACTGGCTGCTTCTAGGTATGGATTAAGATGATTGTATAAGCAGACGGCTTTCTAAGAACTGTGGTAGTCTGATCCATTAAACGCTTCCATGATTGGTTCACTTTTTCTTCATTTACAAACTTAGAGGAAAACAGACATTTGTGCTCATTGTCAGGTTGGAAAATTAAGAACTGAACTTCAGGAGGCAGCAGATACCTCTGCTGAAAGATTTTGTGGTATAGCAATTTCAGTACCTGTTCCAGTGTTGTTCTTTTTATAAGACACTTTCACCCCTTCTAACTCAGATATCTGTGTCCTACAGAAAACGAGGTATTGGCCTACATTAAGGATACTTAAGGAATTCTATCCTATCCTTAATATTAAGGAAGTATCCTTAACATAAGAAAAAATAACCAAATTTGCTATTGTCCCTTGGCAGAAGGCTTCCATTGTTTGGCTCACCAGCCACTGAGCGCAACACATGTCATATGGGGTTTGACCTATATTTGAAAAAGAAAAAAAAGATTTGAAGCATAAAGACAATCACAAGGGGAAGGTAACTATCTCTTCTTCAATACCAGCAGTAGAAGAACTGAGGGGAGCGAAATGGTGACACGCTGCTGACTTTGCACAAAAAGACTATATCCATGTTTATTTGCTTTTCCTCCAGACTTTTATTACATTTTAAAATTTATCTATTTCTATTCTATTGATTCTCCATAGCAGTGGAGGCTAAATTAATTTTGTTGTGTGGGTCATTTGATGTATCAGGAGACAAATTTTGCCTGTTAGACATGGTTTAGAAGAAACAATGCAAGTCTAAATGTCTGAGGTTTGGCAGTTTACAAATCAATTATTTCTGTTAGAGAGCCAACTGCCACACCGACTGGGAAAGAGATTATATCAGATTACTACACTTTTAATTAGCTGATCGTGACAGGCAAGGCTTGAAGAGGAAAAGAAATCAATCAGAAACTGCCAAACTTGGTCAGCCAAGTACACAGTCCCATTATTGAATCTTAGACATTATTCTGAAGCAGAACTTGATCTCCAGGGCTCTGCCAGGGGACCTGCCCCACACAAGTGATCCATCTTAAAGCCAAAGGTTATTCTGGAGCAAATATTTCCAAACATTTGTTATAGTTAGCCTCTGACAAGGTCTGTCACAAAGCAGAATCTCATTAGAGAGGAAGGAAGAACAGAGCACAGTCACCCCAGTGACATGGTAGAGCATCAAATGCTTCTGCACATGGGGAATGTGTGTGTGTAAAACATCTACGTGGGGATGCACTTTTGGGCACAGAGCAATGCATTTTGGCTGACAGAGTTTACAGAAATTTCTTTCACCTGTCCAAGGGACTGGAGCGCTTCAAAACTGAGCCACTATTTGCTTTTTTTATCTCATTGCCTTTATAACAAGATAATTCTGGCGACCCAGAGCATCCTGTCCTATAAAGCAAGATTTATGGCATGCTGTCTTAGAATCTAATTTTCTCATGCCTTCACCTCACACAGTGATTTGCTCTGTAAACCACACGTGCAATGCTCTTACATCTAGATGGTCCCTCATTTCACAGGCAAAGGGAAGTCAAGGTTAGCATAGCTGAATTATGGTAAAAACCCCAAAACATCCAGGGACATAGAACAAGTTTCTACATTTTTGCAGGTGTTCAGAAAGCAGGGTCTGGCTCTCCCAGTGTATCAACTTCAGGTTAAATTTTAGGAAGTCTCGTTGAGCTTTGAATTGTACATTGGCACAACTTTTTCCAAAAAATCGTCCATGAACTGACGAAGGGCAATGAGGCTGGTGAAAAGTCTGGAGCACAAGTCTGATGAGGAGAAGCTGAAGGAACTGATAGTGTTAATTCTGGAGAACAGGAGGCTCAGGGGAGACCCTATTGCTGTCTATGATTACCTGGAAGGAGGCTAGAACAGAGGGGAGGTTTAGATTGGACATTGGGAAAAACTTATTCAGTGAAAGGAATGTCAAGCACTGGAACAGGCTGCCCAGGGCAGTGGTGGAGTCACCATCCCTGGAGGTATCTAAAAAGAGTTGTAGATGTGGCACTTAGGGACGTGGCTTAGTCATGGGCTTGTCAGTGTCAGCTTAACAGTTGGTCTTAAAGGCCTTTTCCAACGTAAATGACTGTGTGGTTCTATCATGCCCATGCGGATACCTGGGTGACCAGGACCTGGTAAAGTCCTTTCCATTTCTCATGTGCCTAGATTCTGCTAGAAGAGGACATTCAGCCTCAGTCTAACAGAACATTTATTGATGCCAATTATGTGGTTGGCCCAAGGACTGGAGTTGATTCAAAATCCAATTAAATACACACTTCAGAAAATTGCTGGATCAGAATGACATTGTTCAGCCCTTTGCAACATCAAACCATTCCTGCCTAGCTATCTAAATACCTTTAATATTTCAGCTGTAAAATATATTTTGTTCTAAAGACGGAGAAAATATTTAAGCATTTCTAATTCTGGTATATGAGCTTCCTGTAGGTTTTTTGTTCCATTTTCTAAGCTTAGAGTCCATTTCTAATCTTATTTCTGTGGTTATATATGTGTCATTCTTTTACTGTTAAACAGGAAGATTCTTACCTAGCAAATAAAAGAAGGCATATTATATGATAAGCAAAACCACTGCATGTCACTTTTGTGCATTTTGTGAACTTCTGTGCCTGATGGTTGGCACCCTGTAGCTCCACGTGGGGGTTCTGTTTTGTCTAGTCTTTCTTTGGGTTTCATTGATTAGGTGGGTGCAGAAGCAGAACTTCTTTGTCACTTCACTGGAAGCTGTCTGGATGGCTGCAAAGTGTATCATAAATCAATTCTGCTCAGAGGACAGCTTGCAACAGTCAATAACAGAGCAGGAAAGCACACACGCTATCAGAAGAGCCAGAAAGTAAGAAGGAAAAAGCCTAGTACTCGGCTTAAAAAAAATAACTGAGCTGCAGCCAGCTTTTGTCAAACACAGTGGACATGGCCACATTGCTTGTTTTCTTCCACATCCTGTTTTTAATGCCCTGCCAGTTAACATACCACTATGATGAGGATTCATACTAAAGCAAGGATCTCCTGTGAGCAGCTGAAAAGTAGAAGGTGTTAGTTCACCCTTCAAAAATAAATTTCTAATTTCATCCTATGCAGACTACCCAAAACCCTGGGGAATTTATAACTACATCTTCTACCTTTGCAAAATTTTTTGCTTCTCAATCTTGTTGCAGTCCTCTTTTTTCACTTGATATTTATGTATTGACATCTACCAAAATTATTCTTGCAGTACTAACTTATATATTAAAGCTGGAATAAATTTTATTTATGCAAAACTTACTTGGGTAATACTGCTACACATCCTATAATTGTTTCTGGCCCTTCCACGTGTCTGTCACACCTGGTATTCTTCTACCCAGACTGTCCTGATCCTGGGAAACCATCCTGACACCCATTATACATGATACATATGATGATGTGGAGGAAGAAAAAAAAAGAAATTTGCAGAAATTGAAGTTGTTCTGTTAAAGTCATTGTCAACAATCATTTGCCTGTAGTAAAACAAGTTATGTTGAACAAAGTGCCAGAGTTCAGGCAAAGTCTTAGTTTAAACACCAATAATTATCCTCCAGTTAGAGTACCAAAATCATTACTGTAATTTGCCAATTTGTGTGAAGCCAGCAACGAAAGTCCTCTGAGTTTAACACAGATTTAAATTTTCTTATAGTTTGTTTTCATGGTGAATATTAATACTCTGAGTCTCCCAGTTTCAAGTTGCTTATTTTTTGATTTTGTTCTTTAATAGAAAGGTTGGTTTTCAAAGGAAGCTTAGTGCTTTTTTTCTGGTCCCTTTGTTCAAAAGTTTAAGGATTTTAGGCAATTCCTTTGAGAGTCGTTAGTCTTAACTTAAGACAAATATGAAAGTTAATTAAAAGTTTAGTTCATTGACAGATAAAATAAAACTTTACACTTATTCACTCTGGAAAATAATGAGCAGGATTAGCTACCAGCTAATAAGTAAAGACTGTGACAAAAACACAATTTAACTTTTCATCACTGCAGTCAGAAATCGTATATTTCTGGGTTTGTTTTGATCTTTGTCTTTGCTTATTAGCTGTTATCTCTGTGTAGTCATTTCCACACCTCTCTACTTGATTACCAAGTCCAAACATACTTCTGAGAGTGGCTAAAAAACAACAGGCGTTCATCTCATTAATGATGGTTTTCTTTAGAAGCAAAAATGGAGATGAGGCCTGTGAAGGTGTAGCCTTCCCCTCCTGCAGCAGTCAAAGAAAGAGAATTTGCTTTTCAGTCTCTGCAGTTTTTCACATCTCCCAGAATAGCCTGAAGGGAATTTAATTTTTTGCCTAACAAGCAGAGCACTTTGCAAATTTTTTTTGGGTTTTTTTTTTTGTTTTTGTTTTTGTTTTTTTTTGCCTGGGCAGTTCTACCATTTCTGCCTTTAAGAATTAACTCTGGAGTTTGATGACTACTCCAAAGATCTTCTGACCAACAGGTTATACAAAACAATCATCTTTTTTCAGCACTTTGAGTTCTAGGACAAACAAAGGGAGAGATGGAGACTGCTGTTTCTCTCTAACTCCAGCACTGCTTTCCTGAGAGCAGGAGTTCAGTTTCTTGTTAAAATAGACACTGGGAAACCATGGAGAGTGTTTTGCTTTCCCCTGCACTGTACACCTCAGCAATAGGTTCTGCCATCCGCTCCATCTCAGTTGAGTGGTACCCAGCAGTGTCTGTTCTTTTCCAAACACTTTTCTTTCTCATCTTATTGCTAATGTGTGATGAAGGGAGCATGAATTTTGAATGCAGCAATTATCATTCGATAGATAGGCTTAAATGCTCTAAATGCTACTTAAATCCACAGAGGAAAAGTTTTTTTTTTCATGCTGGTGGAGAAAAAAGCCATTGAAATAAAGTGGAATCACTTTTTATAGAATTATGTCTCTTGAATTGCTGTTGCGGTTTGAATCTCCCAGCTTCTCTTATTACAACTTAAGATAAAATCCCTTAAAGCTAAAGACCTCTTTTTTAACTGTTTCAGTTAAAAATGTGTGCTCCATATATTATCTTATACCTGATGCTGACCAATGTAGAGAGTCACACAGAAACACACAGACATCCAGTATGGACCAAAAAATTCCCTGACTTTGTTTAAACTATGTAGCTCAAGCCTAGAGTATCAAGAGATTTACTAAGCTATGGTATTGAATTAATTTCTACAAATACGTAATTCTTTCTAAACTTATGTTGACTTAAGATAGATCATCTGAGAGCTGCTTTTCCCCATAAATCCATCTCTGAATGTAAGCAATGATATGCAGGGTATTTTGAATGGTGGCTTCGAATGGAATGTCAGGTTTTGCAAGTGTCGAGGAATCTCTAAACATTTATCACATCCCATGAAGCCAGGATAACTTATCAAACCTCATGACTACTGCTACACAGTGAGAAATCTCGCAGAGGTTTACCAAAAAAAGTATAATTTGGTTGTCATTTCATACAGAAAAAAAACCTTTCTAAACCCTTTGCTCACATAGTCAGAGTCCTGGAAGAAAGAAACACCTTGAGCTCATGAAAGAGCCAGACCTCTGCTGTACGTCCTCAGCATGATGGAGGTGCACTGGAGACCGCCAGGCTTCACCCACTGCCTCAAGCACTGCTTTGATGCAGAGAGAAGGTGCACCCCAACCAATTAGCAACCCAAATGTGTGCTCAGGACAGTCTCTTTCCTGCACAATGACTCCCAACACACCCCCTAATGTTCATATTTAGAGACAGTAATGTGTTAGTGGGGGGTAAAAACACCTTCTGTCATAATTGGCAATAGAGAAGAGCTTCAAGCCAATTAGAGAAAATGGACCACAGTGAGTCAAATTCAATAGCTCATGATTTAGAAAAGTATTCACCTTGAAACAGTCAATATGTGCATTACACATGGATATTTAACCGAATACCTCACCCATAGTTTAATTAACTGTGCAAACAATTAGCAGTGCTCCAGTACAAAGACTGAAAATTCTCTGCACAGCTAAAGTGAAAATGCTGTCATTCTCCAGAAGTGAACTCTGTGATATGGCTGGTTCCACAGATTGTGAAGAGATCCTTACAGATGTCCAGGGAATGCTGCTCTTATTACACCTACTTATTGATCTGTGAAAATTTTCCAGAGGAATGGAGGTATAACAAGATGTAATAATAACCAATGCTCAGTGGCTGGGGAAGCGCAGAAGCTTTAGTTGCATGCTGACCAACAATTACAGTATCCCACTCAGTTCCTGGAAGGCAAATGAAGTCCAAATTAAAGATATGAGTCTTCTGTGTATCACACTAGATAACAGCTCTGTGGCTGTCTCTGCAAAAACTGGAACATCTCTTTCACTCCTATCTGAAAATTACAATATCGATTTTTATTTTCTAGTTAACTTTAGGAGGTGAGTAGCTGTATTTTGTTACCTTTCCAGTTCCTGTCCTTGACTTCCCAAGTGGAGAAGCAGGCTGTGCAAGGTGAAGGCTTCCCAAGACCAGGTGTCTCCCCAAGGGGAGAGTACAGTGCTCCTTCAGGGCTCCCCTTGCCAGAGGGAGCTCAGGAAGAGCACCACAGCTTTGCCTTTTCCCCACACCATCCACCTGCACGTGGTGCTGTCCCCAGGGCTGGAGGGCAAGGAGATGATCTTCCTTCAGGAGCCACACGCTGTCCAGGGATGAGCCCAGGTAACTGGCATCTGGAAAGCTCCTGCATATTTCAGACCAACGTCACCAATAAACACTGTTCTGAAAACATTTTTAATGACCGAATACGGGTCTATGAAGATGTGAGACACTTTTGAACAAAACACTAGAAAAGCAGCATGGGGCAGCAGACTCTTACTCAGAAATGCTGGGGGAAAGAGAGAGAAAGCATAGAAATACTGATCAATGGCAACGTTTTTGCACTTTTGTTCTGTTACAAAAGGCTCCAACTGCAGCAAGTTTCCAGTCAGATCAGCAGATCTTAAGCAAACACAGAAATATTATCTTGCACCAGCAGTTTTGAATTTTTATTTTCCTTTGAGTTTTCTTAATTATTTTCCTGGGAAGGTACATACAGTAAATATAAGCCCACTGTCATTCAGCTTTAGTGAACTTTATGGTCCATAGTCAATTTAGTCTTCAGAACCTGTGTGCCAAAGGTTAAAAGCTCTGATCTCACAATCTTTTGAAAAATTGATTTGGTAAAACTTGTCACTTTAAGGGATGGACTGGCTGCCACAAGAGTAAGGATGCCTTTTGATTTCATTACTTCTCTTCCTATTTAAATCTGTGGTCAGACTGGATGAGCAGAATTCAAGCTGTAAAATGCCACGTGGGGCTGGGAAGGCTGTAATAAGAGCATCCCAGTGGACAGTGATGGTTCTCCTATGAGGTAAATGCTGCATATAAAGGGGTTCAAATACTGCTGGTGAAGAGCACAGGAAGGGAAAAATTAGAAAGTGTAAATAAAAAATAATCTCAGTCACTGTAAAGCCCAGGTATATATTTTCATAGCAACTGATCTATAGAAAAAGCAATAGACTCTTGATCATGATGCAACAGCAAGCCTGGCTCAGCCTTCTTAACCTTTGCCAATTGGTTTATAAAAGTTAAACTGCATCTATCTCCTGTGGACCTATGCAGAAGACACATCAAGTGCTGATGTGCAGGGCAAGAATAGAAGAAGGAGGTTTCCAAAGTCAGCCACAGGGACATGAAATACCTTCTTTTCTCTGCCTGGCCATGAATTTTTTATTTTTTAATTTATTATTTTTTAAAAGAATGGTATTTTCTCCTGGAAATCACTTTCCTGTGGTAACCTGCAGAAATAAACTTCTCATTCCCACAGAAATATACTTATGAACCTGCTTGGAAGCACCCGTGGTAGATAAATTGCAAGGTCCTAACAAACAGCCTTTAAATTCATCTTAGCAAAGCAGGTAAAGAGGGGTGCTGAGTCAAGAGCATCCTGAGCCACTGGGTGCCATGTGCTGTCCTGCCACGGCTGCTGAATTCCCCCCTCCTGCCTTTCACTTCTGAAAACAAAAGGGTAGCATTTTGTCATTGTTTATAGCAATAAAGTGAAAATGGTCAACATCTGAGAAGAAAAAGAAAGCAACAAGCTACTTAGCGCCATGAAAAGAACAGATAAAGTGATTTTCTTCCTCTAAGAAACTTAAGTCTCCCTTTCAGAAGAAAAGAACGAAAAGCCCAGAGATACTGTACACCATGTTGTGAGTATGACCTTGGTATGGCTGGGGAAAGTTATACAACCCGAATGCCCCAAATTTCTCCTCTTTTTCCCGAGTGGGAGTGGTTCTGAAAGTGTTGGTAACCTGAGCTTTAGTTTGTTGCTGTATTTTAGTAAGTACTTAGACAAAAATCAAATTATCTTTGAAAATTTAAGGTCTCTCCCACTAAAACATTGAAGTATATGGACTAATTATTTACATCCTGTTTATGACCAGAAAAAATCTGTTTATTTAATGTTACTGTTCATTAATTGACTTTCATTTCTTCATAACAGCCAATTGAATTTTTTTGGCGACTGTGTTTTGTTTGGTTCTACTTATGGTGATCAGTAAAATGATACGTGGTCTGAAAAGCTCGTGGATGCAAACTGCCCTTCAAGGTACATCAGCATCAAAAGGTACTCAGTGTCTCAGTTTGTGTTCTGAGCCATTCAACCATAAAAATATTACAAAAATATTAACACTTCATGACACTGCTCAAATAATATCTTTCAGTTCCTGTAACTGAGTGACAATGTTGCAAAATAAACCCCCCAGAAAAAAATGGCTAGGAGGTATAAATTAGTTTATAAATTTATTAAAGAAATAGCATTGTTGGGATGCACAGACTTCTCGGCTGCTGCTACTCCTAAGACTGTCACTTTGTTGGGAAGAGCTACCATTCTCCCAGTGGCCATTTGCTGCTCTGGCAAAGAACAAAGTTCACACTGAGAGGGATGGCTGGGGCTGCTGTGGAGTGTGAGCCCTTTGGGGCTTTGTCCATTTGCTCAGGTGCCTCAAGCCTTTGGGCAAAGGCTGCATTTCTGACGACTGCACTCTGTGTTATTCAGACAGAGAGAGAATCTAAGTAACTGGGGAAAGAATATAACAAACCTAACACGTTGCTGACCTCTCTGCTCCAAATGGAATCCTCCCACTGCTGTCACATCAGTGGCACAAATTAAGAGGGTTTGTGCAGTTCTGTGATACTCCTCTGAACACCTACGGTGCAGAGCTGCTCTTATGTAGAGTACTGCCTCATCACAGGAACTAGTTATTAATTCTCATAGAAGTATGAGGATCCTGAATATTTAAAGAAAATGCTAAGGAGATAGGGGAGGTCGCAGATGTTGAGATCCAGCCTAAAGCATAGTTCAGGAAGGTGGTTTTCTCTGCCAGGCTAAATTATCTGAACAGATTCCCCGATATACTCACTTGCAACTATGTACTCTGCACAAGTGGACCATAAATGCACAACCTTGAGATGTCTCTTGTTTACCAGTTTCTTGCTTTCTTTGTACAGACTTTTCAGGCTACTATACATCAAGCAGATTAGCTGGTCTCCTTATGGGAGTCCTATCTTTCAAAAAAAAAAAAATCTTTTTCCCTTTCTCCATTTCCAAAGGCACAGAAAGAATGCTGAAACCATTGTTACCAAGAACAACAACACATTTAGGATGTTCTCAAAGGTGAGGTGGGCTCTTATCAAGCAACCTTCCTTTCTGAAGGATTCTTTATGGGGTTGCTCAGAATGGATTCCTGGTATTACAGAGGGAAGACATAGAGTTGTTTCCAAGGGACCATCACTGCAGTGTTAGCAGGACATTCTGCAGGCAAGAATGGGAACACACCATGTGCAGTACAGACAGTGTTTGAGCAAGAGAGAGAGAACAAAAGGAAGGCAGCTGGGAGGGAGGAAGGATTGAATGTACTTAAAAGTTTCATATGGAAAAACCTTAGTTTACCGAGTTTGAGGAACAGAAAGTTCAAATTCAGAGTTTGATAGCCATTATTACTTTTTAGCTTGGGTGACTTGAGTATTACTTGGTGCTGGTGTTATTTGCTACAACGTCTCAGAGGGTGATGAGGATAAGAACTCAGCACATCTCAGGAAAAATAGCTTTTTTCTGGCCACCTGCTCAACCACCAACTGTTCACACTTTTTTTTCCCCACTTTTTTTAAGCAAATGTGCCAAAGTATATCCAAACATATTTATCAGAACAGTAAAATAATAAACTATAACAAGGTGTCAGTTTAAATAGGAAATGTAGTGGAAAGATATATTAAAAAGGTTTGAGAAACACTCCTCTTGCTTCTGTCCTTGAAAGGTAAGATAATCCCTACAGTATTATTTTCTAGTTCAGCAGCTCCCTGCAGCTTTCCTGGGTTTTATAGCCATAGAAACCCGAAGCAAAGGCTCCCTCCTCCTGCCACCTTGAGACTTTTGCTCCTGGTCCTCCTCTTTCCTCTGCTGCTTTCATATCCTCACATCCCCCAACACCTTTCCATGCTGGGCACACTCACCAGACAGAAACTGCTCCCTTCCTCCACAACAACCACACTGACCAGGCCTTTCCCCTCTGCCCTCACCCCATCTCAGAAGTCAGCTTAAAGGTCACACAGAGTCCTTGGGCACAAACTGGAACAAACCAACCCAAAAGAACATCCTTCTTGCCACTCTGTTATAAAGGGAGGCTGCTTCATTTGGACAGACTTATAGATTGTAGATATCTGAAATGGAATTTTCTGTTCTACGGAAAGAATTTCTTTCCTGATATTTTTACCATTTAAATTCAGAATGAAAATCAGAAAATGCAGTTTCTACCCTGACAGAAATTCCAGTTTTTACCTACTTAAAATAATTCAGAATATGCTACAGCATATTTTCTGCATGGAATAAAATCAGCACATTGGGTATTTTAAACATATATTGATTTTTTATTAAAATATACATGATTTCAAAGGAAGACTCAAGCATCTTATTTTAAAAATGCCTTTTCTCTTGTTTTAGTCAATTTCTCTTACAGCTGTTCACATAAGAGCGCCAATAATTTAAATTCAGTTCAGGAGCGACACAAAACAGAATGCTTTCAACAAGCAACAATTCCAATTGTTTATTATGTTAAAAGCAAAAACCTTAAAATAAACTCTGCATCCAATACTCATGAGGAAATGGTTACATTTATAAGGTAGGTTATGATTTTCAGAATCAGTGCTTATCTGTTTTCTCAGAATTTCTAAAAATTAGTCTTCCTTTAATAGGACAACTAAAATCACTAGGTCTGCCCCGCCCCTCTTTTTAGCAATTTGTTTCATTTTCAAGGTGAAATATTTCCTTTTATTCAAGGCATCTTTCTGTACTGAGGACTTCTAGGATTAAACTAAAAAGCTGCATGTTTAATATAGTGCCATAGAGTGTAACATTCCTATCTTGATATCTTATCAAAGACTAATGAGGTAGGAAAAATGGTCTTACAAATTTTCAGCAGGGAAATGTAAGTTCTTGTAAAGGCTTCAAATAAAATCCACATGTGATGGAATCTCGTAAACTTCTTAGATTTCTGAGTGCTAGAGGAGGGTCCCCTATGCTGCATTCCTTGGCAAAGGCCACCAGTAATCCCCAGAGTGTCTCATGCTGGAGCAGTGGAAACCTTTAGGTGATGGTGCAGCCTGAAGCTCAGCAATTTTCTAGTTTTAAATTCTAAGTGTAGAAAACCGAGCCTGAGGCTATCCATGCTCTACTCCAGCTGACATCAGACCAGTGATGGCCTCAACTACTTATTTTTGGAGATGTACTTGCAGAGAATCTCCAGGTGTGTTAAAACCTCCCCTTTCTGGGTGAAAGTGCCTCTATGCCCGCACCACTCAGGTAAAATATTTCGTGGCTACCAAAACAGCCACATTCCTCTTGGGCCCACACAGGGCATGGTCAGCAATAGCACCAACATCCCTGTTTTAAAGATAGGGCCTGGAAGGAGTTGCTGAAGCACAGTATTCTTCATTCTTTCTTCTGGTGATGGTTTTTCCTCATACTGATGCAAATTAAAATGCCCTTGCAGTCACATGTCGTTATCACCATTGCTTCCTCCAGCCTATCGAGCTGGTCACATGGATCTTTCCTAATCTGCTGTGGAGTTTAGAGTTTACTGTAATCAAGTCAAAATAAATTTGGTTAACAGAGATCTATTTAATAAATTCCTAAGCTTGATTTTAAACCTGGCAGCCAAAGAGCTGAGTGAGAGGACAGAAAGCACAATATCCAGAGGAAGGAAAAAAAATGTCAGGCAGCTAAAGATGAAGTACCTTAACCTCTGAATTTAGCACAGGTGAAGATACCTGTGTCAGAGGTGGATGCTGCCTGGTCTGCCAAAATTACTCTTTCCCTTCTTCAGGAAATTATGGATATGTTTGCAGGCAAGTAATTGTAGTTATCCCCTCCCTTGCATCCTCAGAGCACATTTCTGATGATACAAGTATGGTTTCTTGAGTCTATTATCAAAGAGCTTCATTGTATGTAATAAAGGAGGCCAAGAGGAAGCAAAGAAAAAGGTGCTCCAACACATCTCAGATCCCAGCAGAAGTCCAGCATGATTCCTGATTTCTCTCTCAATGAAAACCACTGTGATTTGCTTGAAGAGAAGTGGTAAAACAGTACACTGAATTTGGGAACAATTCTGTGCATAAACTACAGCAACAGTCCAGCTGCTGCTTTTACAAGAAAAATGTTCTAATTATCTATAATTGTGCAAATTCTATTGTGGTCCTTTTTTTCTGGCATTCATCAGTCCCACTATTTGTCATATAAAGCTGCTCAGAATTAAAATCCACATCCCTTCAGCACCTCACCAAAGTGTCACTGGCCAGGGCTCTTGTTCTGATGGATGATACCAGTGACAGCTGCCAGAAAACACACTTAAATTGCTCACAGATACCTTGAAGGTGTATGCAGCAATACATATTACCTAAAAAGGACCAATATATATCTTTCTGTTCGTCAGTTTTGTACTTGTACATTTTATTCTTTAATATCAACCCTCTAAATCCAATTTTTCTGGAGTTAGTTATTCAGACATCACTGGTATGATTAATAAAAACAGAAGTGGAATTGACAATGGCTAGATTAAAATGCCAAGCCCAACCATCAGAAGCTCTGAATTGGCAGAGATGTATTGACAGAAGCGTGCTAAGGGTTTGGGCACTGTTGCTTTTAATGCCATTATTTCATTATCATATGTGTACTGGCAGAACATTCACCTCCTAAACCTTACTACTGAAATAAGCCTACAATTTTGTCTTTTTTTCTAAACTGTGAGCTGATTGTGAGTGGGTCATTTTCTTTTTTCTTCTATTGTTTTTGGCCAGGCAACTGTATGTACCTGATTTGTAGTGAGGCTGATTCGTCCTAATTTTTCAAGCAGACTCAGCCTGCAGAGAGCTTAAATGGATCTGTGAGACTTTCTAGACATAACCCATCAGTGGATTTGGGAAAAACACAGCGTCCAGTTCCCTGGGAATTTGTATTCTTCTTTTAGCTTTGGTCAAAATGAGGCTTTTTTTTACTGTATTCAGCTAATTTTGAATTTAATTAATCTAACCAGAGTATTTTCCACTAAAACCTATTCTGTCAAAACATTTCTAATCAGCTGTAATTAGAAATGACAAAATCTGTGTTTCTCAAAATTTTGGTTATCATCAACAATCTCCAGCTCTGCACAAGCTTTACAGTCCAAAACACAATGGAAGAAAAGAGTGTTCAAAAAGTAGAAACACTAGGGAAAGCAGCTGAGGTCAAACTTCAGGTCATTTGAAGAGGCCCCAGATGAGCACAGGTCTCCTGGCCCCTGGTCTGGGGCCAGAGCTGGCCAGGGATGTCTCTAATTAGCAGTGTAGAGATCCCTTTTATTAATGTCAACGATATTTACCTACTTAAAGCTGTGACCACAGTTAAGGAGTCACATTGAGGTTCCCTTGAAAATCCAGGTTGTTATTTTATAATTAGCATGGTATATAGACACACACGACAAGGCAGTCTCAGCAATAGATTTAATTCAGCAGCTAAGCCTTGGCAGGCAGGGTACATCTTAAACCTAAAGCTGTTGATTTAGTTCCTGTTAATTTTAGCATGGAAGAAGCTGACCACACATTGGCTTCTTGGTACTACTGTATCCCCAACAGGTCCTGCTCTTTCTTGGATATAAATATATTTACCATTTTTAGGTTTCCTTTTCTAGTATTTCTTTAATCAATGTATAAAAAAACCACAAATAATGCCTTCAGTCACTACAACATAGGCATCATCTGCTAAACTACTCCCATCTCTCAAGGTTTCTAACAAAAATAAGGAGGTGCAAAACTATTTCAACATGAACCGTGCCATCTCATGCAGAAGTAGACATTTAACTATCTGTTCAGGGGTTCCCCCATCCCTCCAAATATAATTGCTGTTTAATAGATTTCCCTTTCTCTCATTTAAACAACCACACAGCAATCAGGATATGCAGTGACACAAAAATAATATAATTAAAATAAAATTAATTTGGACTGGATATGCCTGCCATGAACATGGCATGCTGGAAGACAAAAAATTCTGCTCTCCTCTCCCCTTTTTATCATTAAAGTGGCTGGCTCACACTTTGGGAAATAGTCTAGACTAATTTGCCTTTCTGTATGATAAAATTACAGGAGAGGTTTTTGGCAACAAAGTAATATCCATCAGTGATTTTTGAAAAGTTTATTAAGAGATTAAGTATTATGAAGGGATGAAAGAGCAATTTTGAAGTAAAAATAACACAGATTGGTTTGATAGCAAAGCAATGTTTGTTTAAATGGTAGAGAAGTAAGTGTTACTTTGAGAGGTGGACTCAGTTTCTTTGCAAAATTTATGTCTCTTTCATCACCTGTTCATAAAATACTTATAAATATTAAAATATGCATACATTTTTTTTGGAAGAAGCTTCATTTTTAATAATTGTGTAGCTTGACTTTATTGATTGAAGATGAAATTGTGGGCTTCAGGGATAGCTTAGCTTACCTTTTATTTCTTTTCTAGACAAGAACTCAGCCTAATATTTGTTTTTCTTTCCTTTCCATACAATATTCATACACATAGAGCATGTTTCTCAATGGAAATGTGGAGCACCGGCATTTACACCAGTGTAAGCCCAGGGGGTGTGAGAGTAGCAAGGCAGAAAGCTGCCTGAGCATCTTCTAAGTGAGCAAACTGAGTAATTTCTTGTAATATATTTAATTATTTTTTCTTAAATTACATAGTAGGCTAAAAAAGCTTCCTTATTCTTTTATAAATTTGTTGATGATCAAATATTCTTATAAATGTTTAGGCTTAATTTTGAATTCTACTCAAATAAATGAGATATTTAACATCCCAGACAAGAAAAGTTGCAGCATTTTGTGTTTGATGAACTTGTCAGTTGCGTAGTAGGAAGAGGCAACATAAATAAAAAAGTAACAGAAAGTACATTTTCATGTTTAAAATAGTTGAAAAACAAGGAACAATACAGTGTGTCCTAAACACCTGCAATTACCACCTGCTGTTTTCTTTATTTGTGTGGGGACTGTTTTGAAGTTCTCTTGTAAAACAATTTTTTCAGTTCTCATTTCACATTATGGCAGACTGGAATAAACTTGTGACCCATCTTGGTATGGGTATTGCTGATACTGATTTTCAATCTCTGTTTTTTATGGTCTCTCAGAATTGTATTGACAAAGTAAAGGTTTCTGGCCATGTACGGATTGGGTTTGGGGCCATGAGAGGCGGCTATTAAAAACAATGAATTTTTTTGTCAAAAGTGCTTCAAAAGCTTGAAACTTAAATATACATTTAAAGTTAACATGAACTAGAAGTATTAAACTAATAATGAAAAAATAAACTTTAGGTAAAATAATAAACTTTATAAAACACTAAACAAAAGACCAAGGTAAAATCTTGGCCTCTTTTTTCCCCAGGAACAAAATTCAGTGAGGTCAGTGGAGGATTTCTGACTTATTCTATGACTTAAGCAGATGAATACACTTCCTAAAACTCCTCTCCAAAGGTCTGTTGGAAAGACAATTAAATGCACTAGGCAGTGATCTACTAACATATTTCACACATAAGAACCTGCATAAAGAAATGTTTACATTCCTGAATATGATGTAAGAAAGCTAATTTACCTGGTGAGTGAATCTGACTACAGAAGCCTGAAATATAGTTTAAGAAGCTGGAAGAAAAGCAATCAATTTTTTTTTTTCTTATTAATGTTATTTCTACTTGTAGATTAAAACCAACCGCTCTGTCTTTGAAATGCAGAGCTGGGTTGTGCTCTGCTTGACATTTCTGTGTGGAGACACCTGACATAGTTCTGAAAGTGGACGTGATCAGGTTTGCTCCATGTGATGCTGCATCTGGCCTTCCTACTTCATCTGAGAAAATCAGAGTACCTAACCCTGGGTGTACACAGCTTCTTGCACCCCAGCACTCTGTCTGATGGTGACAGACAGGAGTCCTGAAGAAAGCTCTATTTCCATTGGTGTGCTTTCCTTAGTAAGGGCTGTTGAGATGGATTTTGTTCTCTTTGTAAAGGAGACATAGAAACAGAGTTAGAAGGATTCCGGTATCTAGGCCCGCCCCTTGCCCTAAAGGCAGATTGTGGATTCCCAAGTTTTTACTGACAGGTGTTTACCAAGAGACTTCACAGCATTCCCAGCCAATCTACTACTTATTGCAATCCATCTGAAAACAAGCTCAAAGGTACAGAAGGTAAATTAAAATTCTGCTTAGAAACCTTGGGGAAATCACAGTCTGCTCTAGCACTTTGCGAAGGCTGTTTATGCAATTCATGAGATCCACATGCATTGTGTATATAATGTGTATATAATAAACCAGTAACATGCTAGGGACCATTACCTGGTATTGCAGACCACTTCACCACCAGTCGTAGCCGTGGGCTCTCTCTTGGTTCTGGTCTACAAACACGAAATCCCTGCCCATGGATTGCCTCTTCCTTTATGCATTGAGTGCAACTTCCCAGGAACAGACCGATCAGCCGGAGAGCAGATGGGCAGCGTTTAGGATTTCAAACTGGTAGGAAGTTCTTGTGAGATTTTAGTGGAACCATGGAATTGAAGGAAGAGAGGGAGCACTTTACACTTGTTTGTGGATAATTCCCTGCAGGTACGAGAAGTGTTGCAGAAGAAGCAGGAAGATTGCTTTAATGGCAATCCAGCAATACAAGAGAGGCTGATGGCATGGAGTAGTTGAGAGCCCGACAAGTGGATTCCCTGTAATGAATGGGAGATTATGTAAGGAATGCTAGGGCAACAGAAAATGGGACTAGAATGTGAGCAGATTAGAAATTGATGGTGAACAGCTTGTATTTGATTAGATTAACTGAAAGAGAACCACAGAGAACTGCTTAAAGAAGACTTATAAATGAAGAAGTAATACCAGAAATAAATCTCAATATTTTTCTGGAATATTGGGGAAAATACAGAAGATTACCTTTGTCAAATATTAGCAAGAGAATACTTTCAGTGCTGTAAGTAAAAAAGTCTAGATGAAAATTTCACCTGTGCGCTTTGAAATAAAGTCCAGGATTTAGTTCTGTTATTCAAGGAAAAAAGGTCTGCAAAAGTTATATCCAACTTGTGTGCTGCAAAGAGAAACAACTTGTAGATAATATTTGTAGAAGACTGATACGATGCTAGTGATCATTTTCTGCAATGATTAAAAAAAACAGGGAGTAAGATTACTTATGGCAATTAAATCTAAGAGTCCACCTATCTGCCATGTGTTACTAGGGGGAATTGTCTGTAAACGTTAGGAAAACATCTGAGCCACAGGACAAGTCTGAATAAACCAGCTGGTGAAAAAACTTGGTGCTTGCTGATGAGTCTTATAGGTGAAAAACTGAGGAAAAAAACTTGCACTAGTTTTAGTGTGTGGTATTTTTGTGCTTTCCAATGCCAAACTCTTCTTGTGTCACATACAACACTGCTTTGGAGCACTGTTATGATCACGCACTGCAATTATGTAGGAGTGATTAACTTAAAGAAAAATAACTTTTTGAAGCTTTATCAGCCTTAAAGATGTGCTGATTTCAAGTTCATCTAAAGAAATATGTTGGCACAAATAGCATTTTTTAAACTGTTGCTTCACAAGTATTTTAAAATATTTTTTAAAAATTAAAAATCTGTTTTGCTATTATATTGATTTAACCCCACTATAATATTGGACATTTTAATTCCAAGTTACAAGAAATTATCAATGAAATAAAATTTGGTAATATGAAGAAGTGATACTAATAATCGATGTTTTATTTTTCTGCTGCTAGTGAAGCAATGTAGTCAATATGCAAAGAACCCCAAACTATCAAGTTCTCACTCGATATTTTCAATGGCATGAAAGTGCACATGTGAGGGACTAATTCTGGAAAGGTTTCATTGCACCAAGGAACTCTACAAATCTAAATGGCCGTGAGGACCATAAGAACTCAGCACATGACCAGCATCACAAACACAACATTTTTACTCCTGGCTATTCCTCCTACCCAACAGAACTGGAAGATAAAGACCATATTTCCCTAAAGTGATTATCAAACAACAGATATTTTCAGAGGCCCCACAGGCTCCAGCCCTCCCCTCCTGACAGAGATTGATCCTCAAGCTCCCAGTTGTTGCTGGAGAGCCTCTGTCCCGTGTTCTTTGCTGCACTTGTTTACAAACAAATCACAAACTTGATGTTTTGTTTTAACACACATTTAAACACACATTTTAAACTGTTAAGCTTTCTTCATTTTAACAGAAAATGGGCTGCTTCAATCTAATTGCTTTAGTCTGTTTGTAGAATTATTTGCAATTCTAATTCTAGCATTGCTTGCAGCTTGGAGACACTGTGCACTGATAAACTGGTATGATCCCTGCATAAAACAGAAGTTAATCCTCTGTGGGGTAATGGAGTGAGAATTTTTCCCAAAAATATTATAAACCAACCCATAAAATTCCAGCTCTACATAGGATAACTCCCTGAGTTATGGTATTTCTATTGAAATACCAAGACCTTTGAACATGAAAATTTGTACCCGTGTCCTCACCCCTCCATATTCCATGAGGTCCCTGCCAGGACCTGTAAAGTCAGTGCAGAGGGAGTACATGGAGTGGTGATCCTATTCTGTGTACATGCTCTTAGTGGAACTGGGACCTCAGGAAAGCAGTCCTTTGAGGAATTTAATCACATTTAATTTGGCTTGATAAACTTTTACAAAGAAATTTTTTGCAGCAGACCTTTATGGAGGTATCTTGGTACACCTCTACTCATTTTGACTCCAAGATAAATGAACTTCAATAACTTTACTGAGCAAACAAATTCTGCATTTTTTTTCAAAGCACAACTCTCACCACTTTGACTCCACATTGTGCCATAAGTTGAAAGAGTGCATATAAACACTGTGCAAGCCATATCACCTCCTGAGTTGTTTAACAAATTGCATGGTCAGCAGCTCCAAGATCCCACTTTGTGCATAATTAACATCAGTAGAGGCTAATTACAGCTACCCATTCAGCAATCAAGTAGAGGGTAAAACTAATCTGAACAGTTTAATTATTAAAAAAATTATGTTATATAGTCAATGTGATAATCACCATACAACAGAGTTTTTTAAAACACATTCTGAAATTTGACCTGCTTTTTGCAAGATTTATGTGCGGGCAATTTTATAAAATATGTTGTTAAATCAGATAGATAGGCTGTAAATACTCATAACCACTAACAGGAACACAAATAATGCAAAGGAAGAACAGGTCAATGATGAACCTTTAAAATCTGAAAAGAAAATTTATCTAAATTTGGTTGTGATGATGCAGGGGTTTTCACTTCACAATTACCTCCAAAGCGCAGTTGCAGTGCTTTATCTATTAACCTCCTTCTTCCCACATTCTTCACCAAACCTAGATGACTTTCAAGATCTTATTGGTTTTTCCCTGTCACAAAATTTGGCCCTAAATTTTCCAATGAATGGAAAAAAAATAGACAGTGCTGCATTCCTTTTTAAATGCTCTTGAAACCATCTGTATATGGAGCAGGTAAATGTTCCTCTGGTAAGCCATTAGAGTATCTTCAAAATTAATTTAATGCTTTATCTCTTCACAGAGAATGAAAAAAACCCCAAACAAGTATGAGAAAAATTAGAGGAAGGAGTCTGTCTTGCAAGTTTTGAGAGCTGATAAGACTAGATTGGCTTCATAGTGCATGTAATTTTTACACGGTTTTAATTGTCATCTGAAATTTCCAGTCAGTCTGTAACATTACCTGGTTCACCTAGATGCAGGCATGCAAGGTGCTGTGCCAGGGATTTATCACCAAATTAAATAATTCTGTATTGCTATTGAAAGACTTACACTAAAAAGGTGAAATTATTACACTGCTGCAAGATCCTTCCCATGGCCCTTCCAATTTGCCATTGTATCTGCCATTGTCACTAACTTCAAACACTGCATTTTGAGAACATTACTGGATACAGAGGAAATGATCTTGAAATTCCCTAAGAAAAAGGAGATAATCCTTCAGATGTGCTTGGTCAGATAACCAACTCAAACATTTACATGTACCTCATGAATTTTGGCTTCCAAAGTGATTTAAATAGAGAACAAAAAGCTTCAGAAAGAGCTTTGTGAAATACTGAAACAGATTTCTCTGCAGCATACTGAAGTGGAAACAAAAAATAGGAATTTTCAATCCATGTTTACATAGGTCTTATTAAGCAGTACATAAATAACACGTATTTGACAGCAGGGTATGATGACTCCATGGCTGCTGGAGGGTGTGTGCAGTGCCCTTGTATTGACCACACATGGTAAAACTTTACAGGAATTACAATATGGGGGAAGGCTGTTAAAGAAGTGACTCATAGAATTCCTAAGGAAACACTATTGATTGATTTGTCTCTGAGCAATAGACTACTTCTTTGATATATATTTATAGCAGGAAAATTTTTCTAAGAATGCAGAACTTAATTTGCTGACAATGAGATTTACTGCAAAATAATCAGCATACTTCTGCTGAAAGGATTTGTGAAGTTATTTTGGTACTTTAAAAGTGATGGTTAATGGCACACTTAAGAAATACTCCCTCATCTGAACTGATTTATAAACTTTGTGAACATACTTACAAAGAAAGAATTTAGCTTTTTTCTTCCCCTTATGAAGGCCAGTAGCTGCCTTGAATCTGAGTAAGCAGGTTAGGCATAGGAACTGCAGAACCAGGGTGTGCTGCTGGCTGCAGCTTTCTCTCTACTTCTCAGTCATGTAAAAGGTCTGCATTTTTTCTCCCATACAGACATTGCAGAATAGAATTAAAAGGCATTGTTCCCTCTTTTTTCCCCCGAGTTCCTGCACTTCACAGGAGGAAAGGGTTAGACTGACATGCAGATCACAGGGAAGTCAGCTTATGGTAGAAGAACTTAAACTTGTGTGATGAAGAGATCTTCCTGTTGGTTGAATAAAACATAACTTTTCGCAGGAAAATATTGGCTTATATGCTAACAAAATCCTGGGGAAAAAAAAAAGAGGACTAAAACTAGTCTAAATTATTGAAATGAAATATTTTTATTCAAGTCTCAAAAAATGGAGCAGCAGAATAATATGGAACCTCATTTTTCCATGGTTGGAAACATAATGGGGGTTCTTTTCTCCAGTCAACGTCTTTTACTCTTCCTACATTCTTCTAATCTATTAGAGCTTACTTGCACGAAGGAGTAGAGTTATTCCAAAATTAGGAATTTAAGATGTAATTAACTGGCAAAATTTCCACATGGTATAGGGCACAGAAGCAACTCACAAAACTGCTGAAAGTTGCTAAGAAAATTCCTAGCATAAGCAAAGCATACTCCTAAGCTCCTTTTTGTGCCATCAAGATAAAGGAGGATGGGAGTTACAATGTACCATTTGTTATTTTGGTTTCTATATTTTACTTATTAGTTGTACCTGTTACATTCAGATAACAGGGCTGCTTCCCTGTCTAACTGCTTGTTATGTTCTTTCCTTAGAAAATACTGCAAAACCTTATTTCAAAGGATAGCTTTCCGCTGTGAGTAATGCTTCTTTCCAATTTAATGCCACTTTCCAATTTAATTATCACTCACTAATAAAAAAGTAAACCAGTAAAAAGTAAAACAATGGAACAGTAAAAACCTATACTCCAAAGAAAGTTTTTACAGCAAAAGACAAGAGAAGTAATAGCACTCCATAACATTTGCTGGAACCTTTAATATTGCTTCTGGCTAAGTGGAAGGTGTCTGGATTACAAGGTGAACAGAGGCAACCTGAAATTTGAAAGTAAATTAGGGAACATGGGGTTAGAAGGCTACAAATAATTTCTAATAAAAATCAAGAACGAACTGCAGCGCTGATTCTTTTCGCAAGGAAATAGAGAAACGTGTATATTTTTAAAATAAAGAAAAATAATCTGTCAAATTGCCTTCAAACACACTTTGACTTTACATTGTGTTGCCTGAGGTTTTCAAGCACTTAAAAGAACATGTTGTGGGTTTAGGCTTGGATAGTTCCAGCCCTTTCACAATGGGTCTTAAAGGCACGGTTGGCTGAGATACCTGCTTGGCTTAGGGCCCTAATGAGTTAATTAAGCAATTCATGGTGGCTGCACTTCAGGAAAGGACAAAAGCTGGTATTAAACCTTAGCTCATTTTTAAATGCTCTAAAGAAATTAAGGTCAAATGCAGTAGTTAAAATCTTCAGTGAAGAGCCACAGAAAACCAAGGTCAATCTGTTCCTTGGATGTGCTCACATTTCTTGAGGGTCACCCCAGAGCCGTGTGGCCAAGGGCTTGGAGAGGCAACTCCTGCCAAGGCACTGCAGGTACAGCTGGGGATGTGCTGGCCGGGACAGCTCAAAGCCATTGGCTCAGGTAAATAATGCTGCCCAGAGAAGCAAGCATTTAGATGGGGAAGAGGCAGAGCATGGAGCATGACACTCCCCCAAGCACTGGAGGCACATTTGCCAGAGCAGATTTGTAATAAGCCAGATGGACACGTGCTATAGAGGACACGGCATGGAATTCATGCTCAACTCTCAACAATTGATAGCTTACCTGATTTTGGAGTAAGCAAATAGCATCACCTAATTTTAGCATTTCTAGCAACTGATATTTATTTCTCTCTTCCACCTACCTCTTCATGCACCTTTTACTGTATTCTATTATGTATTTTTTATAATATTATGTCTTAAAAAAAAAAAGTTCTCTCTTACGAGGCACACACAGAGAAGGCAAACCCTATGGGCAAAGTGGTAATAAAATTAAAATGAATCTAAATAGAACTTAATTCTCTGAAATCAGTTTTGTTCCACTGCATTTAGCAGTCTGAAATAAAAGAAACCATGGTTTATAATTAAAAAGGAGATCTAATGGAAATTGAAAAACAACCTAAATTTCCATCAAAAGGGAGGGAAACCAGTTTCAGATGTGAAAATTTGTCTTTTATTTGTATCATTAAATAGCAAACATTTAATAAGATGTTTTGTGGAATGATCAAAGTTATTTGGGACAAAAATAATGCATAAAATCCACACATGACCTGCCTGAAGAATGTGATAACCTGCTTTTCACTGCTTACCAGGATGTAGCTGTCTAAATAAGCAAGACCTTAAAACACTGTGATGGACCATGATGTTTGGAAGAAAAGTGAACATACACAACTAAAAACTTCGGGAATTTTATAGGAAAGAGTGTTTGGTGAACAAAAGGCATTTCTAGAATAGAGAATGCACCCAGGATGCAAAGCTGGAGGACAGAAAAACGCCACATATTATGTATGTGAACTGACAGGAAAGTCATAGAAATGGATACGTGCTGTTTTAACACTCAAGCCATTTGGGACTCCTCAGCAATTCATTCTACCTGTGTTTCAGGGACTCTGCCAAAAAGCTTTTCATTCTTCTATCTACTAAAAGCCCCAGCAGCTGTACCTAGTGCATGGTCTGAACAGATGTATTAGACACAGCTAACAAATCTCTGGGCAATGGGATGGCGGGGAGCAGGGTGGCAGGAGAGAGATGAGATTTTAGGTAGCAGAGAAAAGGGGAAAACTATATAGAAAAAAAAAAATCAAAAGAATAGTGTCAGTGTTTGCACCAGAGCTGCAGAAACACAAGGATTTTCTGCTGGCACAGTGACAAGATCCCATCCAGGAGGAGTGGAGCACCTCAGTGCCCAGAGAACAAATCCTGTGAGGAGGACTGAAATGGTTCATTTCTGTCTAGACTATGCTAAACTGTCTTTTCCCATCATAATAATTTCTGCTTTGCCTCTCTTAGACAAACTGGTAGGATTCCCTCCCTGCTGGAAGACTCTCATATGAGACATCCCATTACTGGAGACTGGACACTATAACACTACCCAAATTCTGTGAACTATAATAATGACCATAATCTTGGACCCTTAAATGGAGTCTACGTAGTGCATTAAAAACCATTTTTTTTTTTAATGTGAATTTTTCATGGTCTTGTACAACCACTTCTGTTTTTTAGGGACATAGCTCTGCCTGCCCACTGCAGGTGATGCAAGCCTGATCCAAAACTACTGATACTGAGAGAAATAATAGATTTTTGAATATGGTTTTCTTTCCCATTCAAAAATTCCTGTTAAAAAAACCAAACCAAAACAAAACAACAAACTCTTGAAAACAATATTGACCTTGTCCGGCTTTTTATCCAAAACATCATTCCTTTATGAACTCATGACAAATGAAGAGCTATTAATTTCCAGATGGGATGCAGGACACATTCTGCAGATGAGCCTGACTCTGTAGCAGGAGAAGCCTTCAGTTTTAGATAAACTGTAACATACTACAGTGACATGATTTAAAAGCTCATTCTTATTTTTTTTTTACTTCTTTTTGTTGACAGCCACAGTCATCTACGCCCATTAGTGACTGGCTATTCTGTTTGATAACTCCTGTTCACAGGGTTCACAAGGGAAAAGAATTCTTTGTATTTAGCAATACAAAATGAAAATATTAATATATAGTTTCAGAGCTGTTTCTCCTCCTGCCCCTGCCAAATTTCCTATATGCCCTCCAGAGCAGGAGTCAAGTAACTGACTTATGAATATCTAACTTCTGCAAATTATGCTTTTAAGAGTCAGCAAAATAAATCTTATGGCAAAAATTATGAAACAGCAAGACTGTATAACTAATTTCTGTGCCTCTTCACAGCCCCACAGGAGGTCACCAAGATCACACCCCACAGCTTCAGAATCATCTCCCTTCATTTGCATTTTATCTAATTTTCTTTCCTCTGTTTTGGTACTTATCATCATAATTGCCTTGCGATGATTTTTGACAACTACTGTGAATACAGGGAATATGGGTATTACAGTGGCTTTTACAGGTCTAAAATATCAGAGGCTGCCACCATGAAACACTGTGCAAAATAAGAGAGGAAACCCTCTGGTTCGCAGCGGAGAACCTCAAGCTAGCAGGTGGTTTATCTATCAGCAACTTTTTTGTTTTACCCCAGGTTTTCTGGATGTGCTCATTTGTCACCCCTCATTATTTATAGCTGTGCAGTTTGATGCACAGTACAGAATTACAGTTCATATCTGCCTGCTGGAAAAAGTTAAAGCCTGTGGTCTGTGACATCTTCCTGAGGAAACAGCAGAATTAAATCAGTGAAAAGTGATGCAATGCTTTTAATAGCATTTAATTGGTAATTGGATGTTCTAGGAGTAAACAACTGTTAAATAATATTGATGAAAGGTCTGTCAAAAGATGAATTCATTGCCTGATAAGCAACAGTGTGAGCAAATATTTCAGTTGCTCCAGTCTAGTCAGACACGCTGTGTCTGAGTAATTCCTGAACCTGGTCTTTTAAATCGAGCTGGGCTGGTTTCCAGACAAGAGCAAATCTATCCTCTGGGTTGCACAGCTAAAGACCTCAGTGAAGAGCTGTGATCGTTGTTCCTTATGTCATTCTCCATTCTTTCATGTCCTGATGTTTTATGTTACAACATTGTTTTTGTTGCTGTTGCTTTAATCCCCTAGACATGGCTATATTTAGAAAGCAGTGGAATAACTAAACTACTGTACATGGCTTTGCTTCATCATTACAGATTAGGATTTCAATCTCCAAAGCTTCATGTGTAGGATACATCTTTGCAGGATTTAGGAGTTACTCTTCAAATGTTTGTAAGACTTAGTCACAGATAAATTTTAACTGAAATTTTCTTAGTCTGCTGGCAAAAGTAAATGCTCACTATGATCTCTGCATTTAATGGAGAAGAAAAAGAATGAAAACTTTCTGTAGATTTTCATGATGATCATATATGTATGTTCAGTGACATTTTATTTGAAGAGTTTACACTCATGCTTACGGGTATAGCATCTTCATAGCACTAAGACCAAAACTTTCTATTTCCCCCTCAGGGTTACTAACCACTATTAAATACATAAACAGAACTCTCCAACCTCACTTGTTTCTGGTTTTGGGCAGGGAAGGTCAAATACAATTTTTGTGCACCTAATGATATGTGAAAGCTAAACAAGCTGCGCATTTACATTTGTCATTGTTACAGAAACTCTGTTCTGAAAATCTGGTATTGTAAGACATAAAACAGTGAGAATGTGTTAATACCCATGTGGGGTTTTTTCACCTAATCCAAGATACTATTTGAGTAAACATAGAGTTGTATGCATTACATTTAAAAATACTTCTTAGTACTGCTCGTAGAATTTTTTGGCATTTTTAATATAAAAGAAACATTAGCATACCCCATAGGTAGTAATTTCAGTACACCTTTTTCTCGATAAAATTACTAGAACTACCAAGTAAAGAACAAAAATCTGGACTAAATATGCTCTTATGCTTAAGGATATGTACCCTTCAAAAGTTTTGCAGGATCCAAGTGGCTTGGGTGCCACTATTAGAAGTGACTCAGATGTCGAATGATCTGTATGTCTTGGACTTCCACGAAGAGTTAATGTACTACCCAAAGATTCATGCAATTCTAATATTTCCTTTATCATAGAGCTGTAACTCTTTACGTTGTATTAACATGCCAGTAAGACAGCATCCAGCTGGGATGCAAAATAGTCTTTTCTTCTCTTTATTTCTAAGATTGGAATTAATCCCTGCAATAGATACTGACAGAATTTATTTTGGGGATTAAATTTGCTCAAAGCCTTTGTTCATAGGAAATGCAGCTTGTGATACAGAGATGACACTAAGCATTATCATAAGCTAATAAAAAGACAGAGATAATAAGGACCAAATCAGTAGAAACAAATTTCAAAAGTAAAATTCCCTCTGCCTGCAAACGTTCTTTCTTTCTCTCTCCCCTTTTCCCTTGTACCCTTCCTGCTCTACTTTTGGATTCAAACTCATTTCTTCACCATGTTATTTTAAGGAGTCGATGAAAACCTGATAACCCCCCTTTGCTAAGGAGGCAGAAGAACTAATTGCTTTTAGTTCACTATCTGGCTCTGATGGGTGAGAAACTGAAACCCAATTCATCCAGTAATTGCTACGTTCATGAAAAACAGCATCAAAGCCTTGATGTGTCTTACTGTTGTCTCTTGGGAAGGCTCATGTCTAATTCTTATGCTGATATGGCTCATAATATAGTCCTCTGACTCTTCTATTTGCTCTTGCAATTACAAGGGTTCTTATTCCATTGTGCATATTCCTCTGAACTAAGATTAGCTTAACTGAGCTTCCTTTCAAAACCTGCCTACCCATCAAATGCATCAGGCCTAATGCATTCTGCAGCCACACAAAATCAATGAACAGCACAATTTTCTGCTTCCTGCAATGATCAATAGGATTCACATAATGGGTGGAAAATTTTTAATCATGACAGCCCAGCATCTAGCTGGCATAAATCTTCCCTGCATTATAACCTCTCCATTTCCCACTAGTGCAAATTTGCAGGTATTGAATAATATTTATGTAGCAGATACATTATGAAAAGCAATACAATTAGAACTTCACACTTCAGTGATGATAGGTTGAGATCCCAGAGGCCCATTTCCTAGACAATGTACTGGCTTCCATGTTCCAAATGCAAATTTTTTTTTCCTCTTGAAACTATGATTTTTGCTGAAACGATACTTCCCTGGATCAAACCTGACATGGCTCAGAAAAATGTGAATTCAGGCTGACCATAGCTGAGAGTAAGTACTTTGGAATGAGAAAATAATCTGCCACCAAAGAAGCAGCTCCTGTCTCTGACATAGCTTGTTTTTCCACCTCTGTCCTGGCTCAACTCATGGAGTTGCAAATCTCTCCCTGCAAAAATCTCTCCTCTGAAAAGCCACCAGGGAAGAGGAGAATCAACAGGTACTGCCCTCATTGACAGTGTTACCTGAGGCACACTTGATTTTTACAGGCTACAGTCAGCTACCACAGGTGCTTGAAATAGAGGGAAAGTCTACAAATAAATGCAGAACTGCAATGTTAAAGGTTCTAGCAAAATTGTCTATAAGTCGTGTGCATATTTCTCATTTACTCTTTTCTCAGGAAAAGTACAAAGGAAACTTTCTACAATGAAGACATAGGTGCCTGGAAAAACTTTCTTAATTTGAAATGTCAGGACCACTCCTGTGTTAAGGTATGCCAGTGCCTTGCACTGCTCTTTGAGTCTATAGATCCCAGGCTGTGCTCTTAACTGGAAAAGAGAGGAATCTCTGTGGTGCAAAGGCTTAAATGGGTGAAACAGCAGCTGAACTTCTGCAACTTACCCTGAGACATAAACCACCCTTCTGAATGGTTCTGTACCTCGTGGGTCCTGCTGCCAAATGAGAGCAACAAATTACCTGTTACAGGCTTCAGTTAGATAAATCTTTACAGTCATGTTCTAGGAATGGATTTCATTTTCATCATCTGCCATTATGTTATAATCACAACCCTATATGTGGTTTAGTGCCAAGCTATTCTCTTTTTGTCCTTGCCAGAGTGTTATAAGAATATCTTTATGACTCCTTATGCTCAGTGAATCAGAATAATGATTCCTTTTGATCTTAGCTCAGAGCAGTTTCACTGGGTATGAACAGAAGTGCCAGGCAAATGTGAACTGTTCAGAACTTACACTGGTAAATAATATTCAAGGAAGTCAAAACATTGTGTCACTGCTCAAGTCTGACATTTGCTTCTGTCATAAAAATGAGAAATTGGTAGGGGACAGCACAGTTTTAGACCATTTTTATAATAATCACAAAAATACAACTGAGAAAAGCAAAGGGTTTATGATAAGCACTACATTACCACACTTTCACAATTGTAAATGTGTACATATTTGCAGAGATTTAAAGGAAAGATTCCCTCCTTCTCCCTAATTTTTGCAAGATTTTTCTGAAGGACAAAGGGTTAACTTGTAACTTATAGCGAAGACACATGAATATAATTACTCAATCTACATATAGGATTATAGAATGAGTCCACCAAATATCTACAGATAGCAAAAGGCTTTTTTAATATTAATATTGGGAAAAAGAGAGGCAGAAATTCAGTGATCATTTGGCAAAATGTTCTGCTGTTACTTCTAAATTCTCAGGTGTCATTTGGAATGAGAAATGAAAAGCCTAAGAACCTCTTTAATCAGAATATTGAATCAGAACTGTGCAACCTCAAAGTGTCTCCTGTAAATGAGTGCACTTCTTGGCCAACAGTCCATATTTGAAACCGGCAATTTTCTCTTCAACATCACTCTCTGTTGGCACATAGCATGGGAAAGAGAACCTGTCTGAGCCATGTCTCTGAGCTGGGCACAGGTGAAGGTTACCTGGCCACTGGAATCCATAAGGAATTAAATATGCAGTTTTAAAGCCAGTATGACAAAGGAGTTTTGGAATCCTGCACACTGTCTTGACTGCTTATCAGTAGATAGCATTTATACTGTGGTGTATACATAGGTATTCAGTCACCCTTCCATTACCTGCTTTTCTCCAAAAGCTCTTTTCTGCAAGTCAGGCTGACATTTAACATGAAAAATAAAATATCCACAGTACTAATCAAAATAAATACATCTGACTGCCAGTGCAAAGATTCTTATGACCACTCAATGCAGACATTTAGACTAGTATAGCAGTCAGGCATTTTCTGATGTCATTAATTGACTGAGTCCTGTGGATCTTAAACTTGGCAAATTAATGACCCTACAGGCTCAAGATGATAAACTCTATGCATTTGTTGGCAGTGACAAAAATTTTCTGTAATCTTAACTAATAAGTTACATAAGAAACGGGCCAGATTAGCACTATTTAAATTAAAGGTCTTAAGTTCTACCTGTTGTCAATTATTATGCTATGTAGATATGGCTGTAAGTATGAATAACACTTAGAAAGTTATGTCCTTTGTAACAATGTCCAATTTCAGCTTCACATCCTGTTACTGTTTAGCTTCCTAAATTATTCATATATGCGTGAACATACACAAATACACACACACAGACATATAGGGCTACAAGCATACTAAAAACAATATATGCCTGTCTTCTTCCAGTTTAATTTGTTGTGTAAGTTTTGCAATGCACTAATTTCCTCTTAACATCAAGAAAAAAAAATATTGGAATATTATTTTTAAAAAGGGAAAGATTAATATTTTAAAATACACTGCTAGCATCATTTCTTCTCTCCATGCTCCAAGTAATCAAAATGTTTCACCCTCTTTTATGTTGCACATTAATTGAAGTTCCATCGGAGCTGGAGAGCCACAGTCTAGACAATATAAAACACCACACAGAAATGACAGTGCCTGCTGGAAAGACTTTATGTTCTGGTAGTCCTTTTTGTCATTATAACTAATTATGTTGGACCAAATAAGCCTGCAATATTAGCTCAGCACTCAGGGGTTCCTAGAAATGGATGCTCCCTGTGATGCTGTGGATATTAGAAAATGCAGTTTCACAGTTTTGTTGTCAGCAGGGTCAGGTGGTCTATTAAATACTGTCAAGAAGGAGAAAGGAAGGAAAAAGAAGAGCAAGTTTGGTGATACAGCTTGGCTCTTACTGGCACTTTCTACTGCTCTTTCATTTTTATTATAGTTTATTCCTAGGCAATGATATATGAACTGAGAGAAATTTCAGTCTAGAGCCAGCTAGCTCAGTGAAATGTTTACTGCCTGTCTTAATATGCTGGGGACAGGGGGAAGTTCTTTCAGGGAGGAGAAAATTTCCTATGAATACTACTCTATATTAACTTCAAAAAATAGCAGTAGTTTAAAAAAGAAATATCTTTTGGGAAAAAAAAGAAGAAAATTAAATGTTTCCCATTTATGTTTTTCAGATTTCTATAAGTCTTTGAATCCCAATCAAATTCTTTTTCAGAAATCCTAATACTTTTTTATAAAATTTGGATTGTTTTCCCAGAAACCTTATTTTCTTTTGGGAAGATGTTTTTTGAAGGAAAACTCATTCTTGTCAATAACACAAGAACATATGAGACTGTGCTGAGTACTGTGAAATACATAATGGCTTTCTCTTTCTTAGGTGTTTTGCCTTTGATAGAAGTTAAGCTGCACTTTCAGTAGTTTCCAGGCAAGTAATGGGTTTCTGTTGTATTGGTATTGCCAGGAGTGCTGTGTTGTTACTGGTGATACTTTGTATGAAATGTTAAAAACTATGTTCATTCTCATTGAGCATAAGATTCACTAATAATCTGGAAGAAAATCTATTTCTCCTGATGGCATATCCATAAGGTTGCAGCAATTATACTCAGTGCTGAATCCCCAAATTTCCTTTACTACAGTGTTGCCAGTTTCCTTTTCCTGTAGATGAAGCTGGGCTTTCACTGGCTTTGTGAACTCTTGGAAAGTGGGAAGCAATGAAAGAGATCGACAACTACATCCAGGTTCCATTTAGTGCAAAATACAAAGATATTTACTTTTGTAAACCACATCAGTGTGCTATACAAGTTACTAGCAGTAGAGACTCTGGTACTCCATTTTTTCATGGCCACTTTTGGGGAGGACGAGATGGTTGCTGTCATGAGGGAGAAATCATCAAAATCTACAAAGAGCCCTGCAGACACAAGCAGGCTCTGTATGACCAGTGGTTCACTGGTTCAAGGTATTTTGAATCAAATCTGCTCCAAGTTGAAGAACACATGCACCACACTTCTGACAAGAATATGGCAATAATATCTTCAGTACTCTGTTAATTACAGATTTGTGGCAGACCTACCATTTATTCAACTCCAGTGTGTGTTTTTTCCCTCTGGGACTTACATCTGCATGCTGTTCTCCTTGCACATCTGCAATGCCAACTTCTGCTCTCCTTCCTGAGCCCACTCCTTTCCCTCCCATCTGCCTTGGCTCCGCAAGCCACTCACCACTGTTTCCAGGATATCATGGTGATGCTGAAAGGAACCCTGCTCATGAGCCTCACCTGACCATTGGAATAAACAAGATGAGGTTCAGGCTGGCAAGCACAGCCAGGAGCTGATTGTTCAGCTCTGGCGTTTTACATTTTCATACACTAGGAAAGCGTCTATAAATAGCCTTTGAGAAACATAAACGTTTTAGTATAATGGGATTCATGTTTAATATGGGCAATGACTTCCCTTCCCTTAGGATCACAATTAAAATGTTTAGACAAAATTAAACTGCTTCTTGGGAAGATATAATAATGCAGAGCACAATATTTAAACAAACTCCCAGCGCCTGACAGAAAATGGCTCTTTGCAATCAAGCTCCAAAAGAGGAGACAACATAGCTGCTTATTATTGTTCCATATGCTGACGAAATATGGGCACTTGAGCACCAGTATCAGAGAAGCTTATAGAGGAAATGACATTATTCATTTCTGAAAAACAAATTGGTAGTTGTCTGAGGCAAGTTTGGGACATGTTTTCATTATTAACTAGAATCATGTGATTAATCAACTCCATCTTTGGCAAGACAGATTTTCATGTACAGAGCAGTTTGATAGAAATTGCTGCCTGCTTATTATTTGAAAGAAACAGGTTTTAATCACAGCCTTTTCTGTTCTTGTAAGATCCTTGGCTCTGGCTGTAAAGCTCTTGTGCAGAGCTCAGGCAGGGAGAAAAGACATTTGTACAATGCTTTTATGAAGCCCCAGTTAATCCAGGAGCTAATCAGGGATTGTTTAGCCCTTGGCACAAACTGGAATAATCGCTGGGCAGCTCTCACCTGTGCCATTTTCCTATCCTTGACAATAGCTTGTTACAGCATATCCAAATTCAGGTAATATTTTAGGAAGAAAACTTGGAGATTTTTCCTCTTTGTTATCCCTGCATTTAGGCAGGTTAGGAAAGGGCATTGCAACATGGGATTCTTCAGAACCCCTTTTATTCCAGGAGATGAGTGGCAGGAGATGAGGGTGACTAAGAACAAGCACGAAGGCTCCAATTCCATCAGCTATTCAGGACAAAATGGTCTATGTTGGACCATCTTAAAAGGACCAGTTCACACTTCCCAAGTCTTATCTGGAAGTATATTCTACATAGTCACAAAAAATATCTACTATTCAGCTTTTACTATTTAGGTAGTTTAAGGCTTACTATTCCAGTCACTCTAAACTACACTTTTTCTTTAGTGCTAGAAGGATTAAATTTTTACACTTCATTCCAATTATTAGGTCTAGGTGGCTGACAATATATATGATTGCTGAGAACATAATCATGCTAAGGATTTAGATCTCAGAGAAATTCTGAATTTGGTCTATACTACTGCCAAGACCTAATGAGAAGAGGAAACAGACACAACAAACAGAGACATTTCTGGTTTACCAGAGCTTTTTAATCTAAGCACCATGTTGAAAAACTGTAGTCTTTACATTGCAAATAAAGGATTTCAGGACCTGTTGATTTCTTCTGTTAGTATTGCCATTCTGTCAAAATCTATACAGCCCTGGAGATATATACCAAACATCCAACTGAAATCTGTGATTTCAGTAATACTTTTCTGTTTCCACTTCCTTTCCTAATTTTGATTTCAGTCATTTCATGCTGTGTGTGCAACCTGTCATCATCTATCTGTGATTTCTGTCATTGCATATCCTTCTTTAATTAATGTGTATGGCCATGGTGAGATGCATTCCCAGCGCCAGCTTCTGATTGACTGCAATGCGCATTGACCTTGTTGACCTCAGCTAAATTTCCTTTCCATCTCTTAAATGCCAGAACGCTCATAACACGCTGGAGCCTTGGAAATACAGTGGCATCTGTTTTCACAATTTCAGCTATCTTGGTTCCACCAGAGCTAGAAAGAGGTATTTCCCTCTTGCACGTGGTCAACTGTTGGATGCTTGCAGAGCTCTCGTGAAGCCATGCTGAGTGCAAGGCTGGTGAAGTTTGAACCCTGAGATTAAACACAGTTTCACAGTGCCTGTGCTTGCAGAGCTCCATCGATCCCCCAGCCCCCTCTCCACCCACCCTGCGGTGCAATCAGCATCGATAAGATCAGTGCAAGCAGAGCCTGTGTCAAGCGAGGCTGTGTGCACTCTGGTAGGAATATTCTGCTTGTTATAACTCATCATGATGCTTCACATCTGATTTCTGCTGGCATCATGCCCTCGTGGCCAGAGGGGAGCTCCTGTGCTGCCATCTAGGAAGGTCTCAGTGCTCCCCAAGTGCTCGATCTGGCACACCAAACATCCTCATGGTCTGGCACTAAATCTTCAAAAGGGCAGCATTTTGAACTCAGATATTATGGAGACACTTTTATCTTTATTTTGTTTTATGAGCCGTAGCTGAATTTCTTGTTTGAACTGGCCTTTAAAATACTTGTTAGAATATAATACAACTTCATTGTTACTAAAAAAACCCAAAAAAACTCCAGAAAGCTCCAACTACCTAATTCTATGGCTTTTAAGTGACTCAAGAAATCTGTTCTTGCTAGTATATAAAAATGAAAATTTCATAGTATCTATGAAGGTAAAAAAACAAGAAAAAAATTACTAAAACTAACATGACAAAAAAAATCACTAACTAGAAGTACTGAAGAATCATTGAAAATTAAAACCTCTATTTTGAAACAGGAAATATCTATATAATACAGTCACTTTCTGTAATATCTTAGGCTTTGTCAAAATACACAATGAATCTTTCTTCCTCAATATTTTCCTGAAAATCTTAAAAAACTTCATAGTCCAGACAAGCAATTTTTAAATTCTGATAACTTATGCAGATTGTATCACAAACACTTTTGTGGACTCGATCGTGAAACACCTTCTATTTTCCATGAATAAAAGCAAATCAAAATACAGCAATGAATTTTGAGGATAGAAGCTATTAAAACTACATACATACTCTCACTTCCAAGCAAAATATTTAAAACATTACACAATTTCAATTATTCTCCAGTCCTCATTAAAGGAAAAGAAAAATCCTGCATGGATAATAGCCACAGCCTAAATTGTGGATTGCAAAATAAAGTCACACAACCAAAGGAGCCCTGCGGCTTGCTCATAACACAATGCAGGTGGTCACAGGGTACCCAGCTCCTGTAGCTCTACTGATATCCCTGAAGTTCTGCAGCCATCCAAGTTTTATGGGCTAAGATTGAGGGATTTTGAAACAGAGATGTGGATAGCAGGAACAGAGGTAAATTTAAGAGCAGAGTCATTCCGAGCTGTGGCTGTAACCCGTCTGAGCTGAACATCAGTATGAGCTTTATATGAATTACACAAGCATAGGAGCACACATGCTACAGTCCCTTCCAGAGTAATCCCTGACACAAACACACACTGACATATCGGTCCCAGGGCTGTTTTGTGAGGTACAAAGTAAATACTGCTGTAGGCTGTAAAGACAGGATTTTCTTGTGCTACCAGCAATTCTCTCTGGAAACTCTTTATGTAAGCCTAGTGGTAGGAATCCGCTACTTACTAAACTCCAAAACATGCTATGAAAACAACAGCCTGTATTCAACAAAAAAAACCACAAAATGCAAAACTGTGAAGGATCCTCCAAAAAGAATAACTTTGGTTTCCTTTTTTTTATGATGCTTTAAAAATAATACAGGTGTTCTTCAATAAGTTTTTATGAAGTGGCAGTAATGATTTTGTAAAACTATTGCAAGACAGGTTGGATATTTCTCTGGTTAAAGAAGAGATGTTTTGAACATCACTGGAGTTACAAATTTCTCTACCATATAAATAATTTAATTTCTTTTAAAATGTAATTTTGTATGTTAAATAAGACAAACAAGCTAAATAGTCTAACAGGGAATTTGCATGCATGTAGAATTAAACATATTACTGCAATGTAACTCTTAATTTACAAGTAATGTCTACAAAACACAATAACATCTCTTGACAAGTTCCATGTTACTTCAGAGACAGCATCTGTCTTTGGTCATCTATGTTGATCTAAAAAGGCGCATTGGTCTTTTACAGTATACATTCTTAAAAATTGTGCATCTCTATTTTTAAACAGCTTGGGTCCTTTATAAACAGAACAATATGTTACTAAAATCTGAACAAAAAAGAAGTCACATACTGTAAAGGCATCATTTTTCCAGACTGCAGGAAACAGCTTTTCCCAAGTTACTTTAAAATTTAAGATGAAAGTAAGATTTGGACAAGGGTCAGGCTAAGGCTAGGACTGACCACAACATTTCTAAGTCAAATTTGGGATGGGGGTCTGCTATCTTTGTCTGTCCCCCTGGTGCATGGATTGCATTTGACTCATCACACCATCCGCCTTGTTTCCAACAGGAACAGATGGGAGAGGGGAAGAAATGAAAAGAAGGGTACAATGAAAGTAAGACAGTTTCCCAAAAGGAGTAAACTGTCAAATGTATTAAAATTTCCTAGCATTGCTTCTCCAAATTAGTAACTGTGTTTGGTTGCTATAGGGACAGTTTGCAACCAGGAATCCAACAGAAGTTGACACACGCGAAGGGAGGTGAGTTACTGTAGCACCCAAGAGCCCAGAGGTGTCAAAGTCCAGGGGGATAACAGAATGGAGGCACAAAACTCCTTGATCAAGTTGTGTGCAGTGCTGTGTCAGTACTGGCAAGGAGCTGGGCTAGAACACTTCTCACAGGATGGGGGTTACACACCTCACTGTGTCAGAACCAGAGCCCTCAGTGTTTGGGAGACACCTCACAGTGATGTGTAACACTAAATTCCTGTCAAATCTACACCTGTTACGTTAAAAATAAGGAGTGCCTCAGAAAGGACTATTGTTAACATAACTTATGAGAAATAATACAAAGTTCTTACAGAAAATACTGGACTAAATTTCGAGTGAGTCATGACAATCTGCTGAGGAACTGAAGCACATTTCCACAACAGCCCCTAGATACCATCCTGATTCTGAAGCAGTCAGGGCACATATTTGGGTGAAGAGCAATCACAGTTGCATAGGGTATATTGTTGTTTTCTGAGAAAGTAGAAATACCATATATTTTTTTTTCTTTAATCTTATGTTCTTCAAGAGTGACTCTCCTTCCAACAGTCTGATTTCAACAGAAAAGGAACTTTCTTTAGCTTTCTGGGTTCCCCCAGACCCACAGAAGGAAGGTAAGTCTACCTCTTTTTGAGTCATTAAATCGTGGTTTGAACTTTTTCTAACAGCCATGCTACAGCTAAAAACTGATTAGATTATTTACCTCTTAATTGTCCCTGCCCCTAAAAACTGTTGTGCTAATCTACATCCCACAACCATATTATCTATTACCCTGAAGATAGGTAAGGAACCCAAAAACTGTCTTCATATGGTCTGCAGAGATCTCTCCTGTTGAAGAGGTATAAAGAATTAATGCAGAGGATGAAACTCTGGGCCCTTGCTGCAGCAAAGAGCAGCATCAGTGATGGAACCAATCTATACCTATAGCCATGAATCATTTCAAAATTCAAACTGCTTATGCTAGCCAAGAGCAAAGAAACTACTGACTCTGGGGAGGTCTGATTCTAGGGAAAGGTCTGACCTGAGAGTCAGGAGTCTCTTCTGCTTCCTCCACATTTGTCCAGAGTCAAACTCTGACACAAGGTACAGTCTGAGCCTGTCCCAACCTCCAGATGCATAGCGAATGAAACAACACCAGATAAAATGTAACATGGGTCATAAATACAGTCCTCTCATAAAATTTTAACAAGTGCAGGATAACATCACCAGAGGAAACTGAAGAAGAAAAATTAAACTATATGTAGAAGGAGTGGCAACAGACTACAGGGGAAAAAAAAACCCCAAAACCTAAAACTGTACAACATAAAAAAAAGTTTTACATATGTACATATTTTGCTTGCAAAAGTCAGAGGTGTTAAAAATCAGACAGAAGAACCCTTCCAATATGTGAATATTATGAAATTTAATTATTGGTTTTTAAAGGCAGAAATTTATTTTATTGTTAAAACATCAATAGTGCTGTTTACTCAATACATAAACATCGGTGGGCTTGCACTAGCATAGCAATCTTATGCAGAAAAGCTTTGATCTTTCAGTGATTGCACTTAATATTCCATCTACTCAACTGCACAGGCAGCCTGCCCAGAGCTTTCTTAGTTGTTTTTCAGTCAGAGAATATAACAGGCCAAATTGAACAATGCAGATTTAGGAGACATGAATTTTAGTTCACAAAAAAATGCTAAAAAATACAAAATACAGTAAGTGCAATTTTCAGGCGAGGGTTGACCCAGTGTTTTCTTCACATTCTTCAGAGAGAAATTTCTTCGTTTAAATCAGCCTGAACTTATTACTTGGGCATTACTCTGAACACTGCATTTCCCCATCACACTTGAAGCTTATAACCTGACTGGCCCTTTATTTCAGCTGATGAACTTCAAGCAGTGAATTGTAATGTACTCTGACATCCAGAAAAGCAAAAAGATGCCTACTGAGGTAAATCCAGGCTTTCTGTAAGCAAGCAGCAGCCCACAGAAACTGGTAGGACAGACTGTGTGTTGACATAAGCAAAGGCAGAAACAGATTAGAAAGGCTGCAAGTGATGTTCTTCCTTAGAAAGGGAATGTGGGAGTGATAGCTGTAACCCAAAACACTTTTGAGGTATGCTCTCCATCCTGCAGCAATTTTGGGATCAGTTCTGCTCAAGTACATGTCCAAGGAACTGGCTTTCACTCACGCTCTGTAGCCAGCGTGCAGTGTGGTGATGAAGCATCCCTCCCTCACTTGCCGCAGTGAATTCAATGTTTTGTGGTTTTTACTCTCTAGGAAGGTTATTAGACATCACGCTATGTTTGTTGGCAACTTAGATACAAGTATACCCAGGTCTTTTTGCCCTCAGTCTGTCAACTCAAAAGCGTGGAGCAAAGAAGGTGGCCTAGCCTTTGCCCCTTGAAAGTCCCATAATCCAGGTCTTTTTCCAGTGCAGACCTTCATGCTAGAAAAGGAGAGGAATCCTTCCCTTCTTGTGTGTCTCTTCCCCACTTGCCGAACACTTTTACCGACCTTAGACTATGTTACTGCAGCAGGACACTGCTTTTGATTCAGACTTTAAGGTTTTATCTAACATAAATAAAAATTGGGGAGATTAATATAATTTACACAGGAGCAGGGGGCTGCAGATGGGAAAGCCAACACTGAAATATGCAGGAAGAGTATGCTTGCTTATTTTTTTGTTTCCTGAGGGTTGCTACTCTCCTCCCCTCACTCCATCAGTACATAAATTATGCTTGTGCTTCCTTACACCCATTGGATACCAAATGTTCCACTGTCTTCCTTCTTATGAAGATCATGAGTTAGAGGAGCAATAATAGCCACATTCTTAGGCTACAATAGCAACATTTAGAGGTATTTGTCTTTTCTCTTTTCTGACAGATCCATTACCAGTTCATTAGCCTTTAGTGGGTAGAGACATTCAGTAAACAAATGAAAGTAACTCCATTTAAGAGCTAGTGAGCTAAATACAGCTCTCCTGCTTAGCCTGCTAATTATATGGACTGTTGCGAGTGCACACAGAAACCGAGCCATCGTTTGCTGCAATTTTAGAACATATCATCTTAAAATTCCTGAAAGCCAAGACACAAAATTAGCTGTCTTTGTCAGAGTGTCAGTGGCTACAAAGATGTGAAATGGAAAACCAGTCCAGGAGAATTTGTGCTATTTCATCTTGCTGTGGCCCAGAAAATATAGAGAATAAGTATTCTAAATTCAAAAGATCATTATCTTGCTCTTCCACTCTATTCCCTTGTTAAGGTGACAGACTGCTCCAAGTATTACAAAAGCATAGTAGTTTAAAAGCCAATCTCATCTTATTTTTAAACTTAAAAACATTTTAATATTCATACAGGAGTGGCACATGAAAGTCCAGTCTTGATATGTGTATTACAATTTATTTTGTTATTAAATAGTCCAGTATAGAAGCTACCATACCAAGCAACAGAATACCTCATTACTTGTACTTTTCCACATCCTTCTGTCTACCCTACATTCAAGTTCCTGTATAGAAACCAGGGAGATGATAATTTTCTAACACTTAACTTCTTTAAGATAATTACATTAATTTAAGCTCATCAACAGAATGGGACTTTACCATGTCCAGGATGGGGGCAAAAAATGACCATTATCTTTTCCAGCTAGTGCACAAGTCAGGAGAAACACAGTCCTCATAGTAGAAATGCAATTGCCAAGCCCTTATTGCTAATAGCCATATACTTTTTTTTTTTTTGAGTATTTTTCTTACCAGTACTAAGTTTTTGTGCTCCATCTGGACAATAAGCCAGGCTGCTTCTCAGAGTTTTAACAAGGAGGCAGGTTCACAGTCTTTTTCCCCCTAAGTCATTGCGAGTAAGTTAGTTACTACCCAGAGCTAATCTAACACTGACTCAAAATTAATTAAGTGGCAAGAAATTGCAAGCACTATTTTAGCTTTTCTTTTTTTTTTACTTGGGGTGAAGTTGGAGGCAAAAATGATGATTCAACATGAGGAACCCAAGCTTTTTATTTATTTCAGAAAACTGAATAATGTTGTTGGTGCAGATGCTGGCTGTACTTTGACAAAGTATGATGTAAATGTCAGAGATGCACATTTTGGGAAGATGTGTTATTGCAGGGTCCTGTTGTAAAGATGCTTTTAAGAAGCTGTTGTCTCTTTTCCTAATTGATCACAGGAAGTGCATCTCTTGGAGAAACAGTGAGAGCTGGGATCAATGACAGGCTAGTTTAATGCAGCTCTTAACAACAACCTGCAGAGATTAGGAGGCTGTCAGAAAGATAACACCAGAGATTTATAGATTGTTTTCTGAAGCCATTCTCCACTCTCATGGGTGCTCTGTTATGTTTCACTATGCTGGGATATGTAATATGTACTCATATAGATCCAAGCTATAGTTCTCATTTATGGAGAAAATAGCATCGCACCTTTACGTGCTGCTCGACTCCCAACAGCCTGGGAGAAGAGGAAGACAGGTGTCTAAGTCAGTAGTTAGAATGGCTCAGGGAAACCTGAGTTATAGCTGCAGTTTCTTCTGTCACTTGAGTAGGGCATAATGGTCCTAATTCAACTCCTGTAACACCACTAAATCGATGGAGCAGCATTATCAACAAATGAGCCCCCTGTGTGCTGAGTCCGGGCTCAGGTGCTGCAGTGTTTGCATTTGAAGGTCCAGCTCCTGAAAGGCACTTGAGTCCTCAGGGAAGGGCTCCCCTCCATCAAGGCAAGGAGAGTGTCTCTTTTCTCACATCCATGCCTGGGGAGAAGTCAGGCTGAAGTGTGCCAAAGAGAAGGGGAAATAAAAGGTGCTCTGCTAACACAGAGGGGAGCAGCACTCTAGATTTTCTTGGAATTAGGCTACTCTGAACTAGCTGAGGAGGATCTGGTCCTCTTCCATCTGACTGAAGAAGCCAATGCCAGCATTGCACTGAGCTTTCCCCGGCCGCTTTGACATCTATATAGCAGCCTTTCAGAGACATTTTTATATTTGTGGGATTTGCCTGTTGTAGCTTTAAAGACATGTTTTACCTAATATGAGTGAGACAGGACTATTCGTTGTAATTATTCCTGAAGATCATTTCACTTGTCAGTAGCCAGAAGAGTGCAAAGTAAAAATGAATTACCTGAACAGTCACTATTTGAACAAAGGGCACTCTGGTCCAGGCAGAGGAGAAATTCTGGATGTGCAGGGAAAGGTTACTCCCTCAGCAGCATATAAATCATAAAGATAAAACCAGTTAACCACTCCTTTATGGAATATTAGGAAGACTTTCCTATGACTTTTGGTTTGTTTTATTATTGTAAATCAGGAGTAGAGAGACCTTAAAGACAGAACTATAATGTATTGGGCAGTCTCAGCCCACAGATTAATCTACACTTTTCCAGCTCCTCAGAGGACCTGCCATCATTTTCATAAATAGATGACAAGGACAAAGATGGACAGAGCTAATTAATTTAGTTTCTCATGAGTTCAATGCAGTGTACAAGGTGATGACTTAAAACCAAACCTCAGGAGCTAAATATACATAACAGCTAAAGTGGGCTGATGTGATTTCTTAAAAAACCCTGAGGAATTGCTACCAACTTCTACATGAAATTTGGGTTCTGTTTCATTAGAGAGTACAGGAAAAGGGAAAAGATACTTAAACACTATTTTTCTGTTTTTTAAATTTAAATCAGAAGTGTTAAGCTGAGTAGGGGCACCCCAACTAAAGTGTATTTTTAGTGAAACTAGCACTGAAAAGTAACTGGAGGAAAGAGCTGAGTCAGTAATAGTCATAACTTACAGCAAAAAAGGAGTCTCATTATGTGGACTAAATGCACAAGACAGTTGTTTCCTCATGCCGACACTTGGATTAGTTTTAAGGCATGCACCTTACACCGGCGACATTTTGATCTGTGAAATGAACAGCACTACAAAGTACTAAAGGAACTAAATTCATGAACTTATAGTTAAAATACAACTTGTGTGTACCATAATGCACTTGAGAGAAAAGTTAGTATTTGCTGGGAAGATGAAGGTCATCATTCCCCCATCCCCTGCTTCCTCCTTCCCCCAGCTCCATGGGCTGAGCTCTTGCCACATGATATGGAGTATCCCTTTGGTCAGCTGCCCCAGCTGTGTGTGTATTCCCCCTCAACTTCTTGTGCACTCAAGCCTCCTCAATTGGCCAGATGGGGGTGAAAAGAAAAGGTTTTGACTCTGCAAACCTTGCTCAGCAAAAACAAAAACATCCCTGTGTTACCAACTCTGTTTCCAGCACAAATCCAAAACACAGCCTCATAAAAGCTACTGCAGAGAGTGTGAATTCAGACCAAAACCAGCATGGTGCACAGCCACACAAAGATGTCCAGACACAAATGTCTAACAGATGTTGAATACAAGTCCTTCACAGCTTGGGCACTAACAGAAAACAACTAGGAGATTAGATACAATATTAATAAATATAAAACTAATAGTACACATGCATTGGATAACATCAAACACAGGGTAGATACCCACTTCTTTCAGTCTAGTAAGAGGATGGAATAGAATATGGAACATAGACAATTAAAAAACAAAACAAAAAGCCAAAACACCAAAGCCAACAAAAAACCAAAAGGAAACAAAACAACACAATCAAAAAACAGCTAAGCCTGTTTCCTGGATGTAAACAGTTGAATTGAAAAAGATGGGAATGCTCAGTTTAGCTGAATATAAACCATTAAGTCTTTGATAAAATCCATGTGGCAGACAGATCTGAAACACGTGGTTTTTTTCCTCAGCCTTAGTTATATATTGAAAGCAAAGATTAGGAAAGACTTCTCTATAGCAGCTGGAGAAATGCAGTGAAAAAAGTCTATATCTGCACTATATTCATATAAATTTTGTGTGAAAGAGTTCTCCAAGGCTAGATAAAAAAAGGAATTGTGATTGTGAGAGCATCTGCCCAGGAAGAGGCCCTTCAGAACTGAATTAAACCAGCAAGAAATACTGTGTTAGAAATTTAAGTGGGGAATTTCAATATTAAATACCATTTTAGTTTAAGACTATAAAATTATTATAAGTGTTAGAGAAGATGGAGAATACGTGAGATCAAATCATCCACAAGAAGTTCAAAGCCTGCTTCTTACAGGGAATTCAAATTAACAACAATATTGAGGGGTTGTTAAGGCTCATTGTAAGCAATAAAAGAAATATATGGACCTGCATAAATTGAAGGAGTTATGTTAATTCCACATGGCTAACAGCAGCAGGTATAAAGACAAAAAAAAATATATACTTCTAATGCATTAGTTTATTGAAATCACTTTACTAGTGTATACTATTAACCAGCAACTTGATCACACTCATCAAGTAGGTTTTACTTGGCCTGTGATATCTGTCACTAATGGCTCTCACTCACCCAGTGTTTACAGCCCACTGTAAAACTCCTTCTGCCCTGTAGGCACCAGCAAGGCACCTCCTAAGACTTGACCCCTCCTACAAAAGCTGGCTGTGGAATCAGACCTATATTTCCATCAAAACATGAAAACAGAAAGCCATTGTTGTTTTGCTTTGTGTGACTCAAATGGGCTGTTTAGAGTAAGAAGTGCTTATAATAGACAATCAGCTGAGATGCCATTGCAGCACAAGAAATATATTTGGCCATTTGATGGCAGTATTAAATTGTGCACTACAATGTCTTTGTTAGGTTCAGGTTTTGCTTTTAAGATCATACCCATCTCCTGCTCCTCTCCTTCTAGGGCTTTGGATTCACAGCTCAAAACTCATTTTTCAGTATATAGATGTCATGGAAAAAAACCCCAAAGGCAAAAACCTGTGAAGATTAGGCACAGGGTGGATTAATTTATCTGGAAGAGTGTGTTGGAAGCATTGCTACTTAATGTTTGAAGATATTTTGATGTTTTGGATGACTTTAAGTCCCTGCTACAACATTCTGGATCATTCTATCCAATAAAAAACCAACCCTTAAGTAATTTGTAGTAAGAGAAGTCCTTATAAAAAAACCTCATCACTATTAAAGGAAGATTTTTTTCTCCACATATCCAACATTACACATATCATCCTGTAGGGATAAGTCTAGTAAGACAGGGGAGACTTGCATTTCACTCTTGTGCAGCTCCAATGTACCAACATCTAGGACTCAGGACCAGTTACTAGGTCTGAAAGCATGATGTCACATAAAATAGCAATCATTCACTTCCAGACAGTGTCTAACTACATTTGCAGCTCTAACTCCCTTCAGCACATCTTTCAGTTGAGGGAATGATTCAGTTGCATGTTTTAATTTTTGTTTGGTTGGTTTCTGCACATTTACAACAGGCAGCTTTTTTTCAGATTTATTAATTGCACAGAATTACTTGATTAATTGATGCAGGAAGAGCTTTACATACAGCCTGCAACACCTAAGGGAGAAGTTATCACACTCATTTACTTTGATCTCACTCTTCATGAGGACTCTCAGTCTTTTCCCAGCATGCAGGTGAATGCAGAAGCACACACCACAGCAGGGACAAGTTTTACCCCATGCTTTTTCTTCAGCCATAATTGATCCAAGCAACCAAAATTATTCTACAAACATCCTGAAGGTTAGAGGGTACTCACTTTGAGAAATTTCCTCCAACATTCTCACTTGTGACTAAGTGGCATTAAATCCATTGGTTCTTATCTACAGAAAATCAGGAATAGCAAAAATAGGCCCCTCTAATTTTTCAGTCTGGACCATGAACGAGACCCTAATGATGCAAAGATGTCTCTGAAGTGCACGATTTTGAATTGACTAATTTCTGTCTGTGGTGGGTTGATCTTGGCTGGCTGCCAGACCCCCCTCCAACCAATCTCTCATTCCTCCCTCTCAAAAAAAAAAAAAAAAAGGATTTAAAAAACCTCATGAAAATAAATAATGACAGGGAGATTAGCTATTAGCTACCTTCAGAGCTAAAAACAGTCAATTTAAAGAAAATTAGTTTCACTTATCAACAACTAAAATAGAGTTGGACAGCAAAAACAGAAAGAGAAGATATAAACCACTTCCCCCCATTCCTGTCCTTCCAAGCTCAATTCCACTCCCTCGCTTCCATCTCCTCTCCCTCCCCAAGTGATACAGCAGCATTGGGATGAGGGTGAGAACCCAGCAGTACCTCTCTCCTGCTCCAGGGTGTACTCCTCTCCATGGGACACAGCTCCCTCAGGATAAACCAGTGCCTATGTGGGCTCCTCTCCACAGGATACAGCTCCCTCAGGGAGCACCTACCTGCTGTGTCACAGAGCCCTCCACAGCCTGTGAGGAAAGAGAGAAAAGTGAGGAAACCTCTACTACAGCACCTACTTTTTCTCAAGCCTTAGTGATCACACTACTTTTTTTTATTATTATTATTTTACTTTTTCAACTTCCCCCCCTCACACTAGAGCTCAAGGCTTTTTGCCCCTTTTTAAATAGGCCCTCACAACCAGAATTCCACCCCAGACATCCACCACAGATGCAGTTCAGCAGCACAGACTCCAAAAAACTACTGTGTGACCAGGATCCTTTGAAATAACCCAGGCCAGTGTTAGCAGTGATTGCACTCACCTGGTGATAATTAGAGCCCTCATTAAAGGACAGACACAAGACATAGGTGGTGTGATTTTTCAATTTAAACTCCTTCTTTGAGGGAAGAAAAGAGCTGGAAGGCCCTACTTCAGCTATCGCTGGCTGCACAGTGCTAATCTGTTAGTGAGGAAAAGATGGCTTTCTAACTCAGTGCCCCAATACCTTACATTTACTGTCTTAAGCAACAACTCATCGTCCACTAACATGAAACATGTGTAGGAGGAATATAATAATGTTTTCTCATTTTGAGTTTTTACTGAAATAAACCTCTTAATCCATCATGTTTCTGAATATCACCTGAATATTTGCCTCTTTCTACTGTCCACCTTAAGTGACCTATAGAATCCAGCTGGAGTGATCTTTCTAGTTGATAGGCTGCCTTCAGTTTTAGAGCTTCCTCTTTTTCCTGGAGCATCAAATATAACCAGATAGGACACTGACCTCAAGCAGTTGTGGTGAACATGGGAAGACACTGCAATCATATTAGCAGCCCCTAAATTATTCAGAGCACTTTCTGGTAAAATGGTGCTGCAGGACAGTGAAAGCAAAGAACAATTCCCAGCAGATTAGATTTTTTTCCCAGTTGCTGTCTGTAATTATTTCTATCGGATAAGTTATTTGCTATGCAAGCTTACCTTCAAAAGCATGCTTGTTTAAAAGAGAAAGAGGAAGAAATCCTTTGTAGGGCCTGCACATGATTAAATGGCTTTAACAAAACATAGTGAATAATAATGACAAAGACCTGTCAGTTGGAATTTTAAGCATTTTGGCTTGTGAATTGGAAGAGCCAATGATATCAAGATGATTACATGTAGCAAATAAATGGGTATTTTCCAGTACTGCTTATCAGTGAATATTACAGATGAACTGTTACTAGTTTGCATATTTCTGCAAATAACATTTCTTCTGTAATTTTAATGTACTCACAGTACAGGGAAAAACAGTATTGAACTATTGTCTTTAGCAATATATTCTGCAGATCTCTGAGAGCTTGTACGACCCAAGAAAATGATTCAGGTTTTTTTGGTTTCTCTTTTTTAAAAGGGACCTTGGTCAAAAGTAGCCAGACAAAAGTACATGTGAGTCCCAGCCCTACTACAGGAAGGATGACTCAAGGAGGGGCATCTGGGTTTCTTTGAGTGATGGATGGTGGCTTTTGTCATGTTCTGTCCTAAAAGCTCTATGCAGGAAGGCAAATATTTGCATAAAAGTGCACAGAATGAAGCACTTTTTAATTTCCCTATTTTATTATTATCAGTTATCTGGCAACCAGGATTTGATATAAGGTGTGCATTAAGCTAATCATTTCTTTAAACTACTCCATGGTAAACACTGCTTTCTGGAAAATGTCTTTTTGCATGAAAACTTTGTTTCATTCCAGAAATTAATTTGGGGGGAACTGATTTTTCTTCCCCTCTATTTTGTTTTTCTATATGCTGATGCCTAAGGTAATACAGCCCTCCTAAATATGTAGTTTAATTTTTCTCATTTCACTGACAGAGATAGGGCAATATAGGTGAAATGAGTTTGAGAAGGCGTTTTCCAAGTTGTGCTTATACCTTTCATCACTATCAGCTTCAAAATTAAACTAAATAAGAAGTTATACAAATATTTAGATATGCTACTGTAGCAGACAGGAGCTGAGGAAAGGACAATAAATGTCATAAAACCTTAGTTTTTCATCCAGTTTTCCTTGACAAATATCCTTTTCTTTCATACAGCCTCTCTGTTCAGGAAGGCCCATGGAGAGCAATGGCCAGACATCTATCACTTTATCACTGACGACATTCGTTAACAATGTCACCTTTCCTTTAAACCCAGAGTTTGCTCCAAGAAATCTGTTTTTTGACAATATACTGTGTGGACAAGGCAATTTTTAACATCTATTACTCCTGTGTATTGTGTTTGAAATTGATGGTGCTAAATGTGTTACATTTCTACTATCAGATAGTCATTGTGGGAGATAGAAATGCTGTGAAGGCCACTAACATCTCATTGAAGAAAAAGAACAGAAATCTGATGGCTTTCCATTGAGGGACAGCTGCTCAAAGGGAGGTTAAGTAAGCACAATATGTTGGATACTGCTTTTTCCCCACTGGAGAAATGTGTACCAAAGTACTTCAGAGCTCTCCATCAGATCAGTGTTCTGGTGTCAGTGTTGTAAACAGTTTCAATAGGATCCTGGCTGGGAGAAGTGGAGAGAGAACAGAAAAGAAAAGGAGGAAAACAAAAGGTGGGGGGACGTTTTAAAGAAAGTGACAATTATTTTTTTACAATAATGAACAAGCATACATGTTCCTTTTGAATACAAATATTTAGCTCTGTATAGACAGCTTTCCATTAATAACAAAGAGCAGTGAAACAACTGAATATGTGCCAAAATTCTGCCCTGTATTTTAAATAAACTGCAGCAGATTCCCAGAATTTAAGCAGTAATCCTGTACAAACTTAGTTTATTTTCTGGTGTGGAAAATCAGCCCTACTTCAGCATGTACCTCAGTTGTTGCAGAAGCTAAATCAATCAGACAGTCAAGGTGGATCTGCCTAGATCTCCATCTAAAAGTGAACTGCCCAGAGCAGTCTTAAGTCATTGACTCAATAGCCTGGTTTTATTAACAAACAAAGTAGGGCTTCTCTCTTTGTAATCAGAGGACACTTGCCTGCCTGAGGACACAGTGTCCTTCTGTGACTCCCTCATTTCCTGCCCCAGCCTGAAGCCTTTGGCAGGACCCCATTCTGCTGAACTGCTCCACACAGAAATAGCAATCTCCTGTTCTTCCAGTCATTCCCTTTTCACAGGGAAAACATGGAAACTGAGAACCAGACAAGTGGGAATATCCTTCACACAGCCTGATTAATGTTTCTACAGGCTTCTTAGGAGATAAGTACTATTTTATTAAATTCTCACTCTACTAATATCAGAAGATTTTCTAAGTTAAGCACTGGTCCATGCAGCTGAGTATATTTACTGCACATCTCTAAATTTTCTTCTTTTTCCAAAATTTTTTTAGCTTCTTAGGCTCTATTTAATGGGAAAACTTTTTTAAGACAGAAAAAGGGGGAGAAAAAATACTAAACTCCCTGAAATGCCACCTTAAATACCAGTTTAACTCCATACTCTACCTTTGGGTTTCAGATCTCTCAGTATATAATGAGGTACCACTGTGTTATATATCATGCAAACCTATGAGACAGGAAAAATAAAAATAGTGCTCAAGTGTTGATTTTCATTTTCTCTTATCAACAGCTTTGTTCTAAGGTAAAAGCAAATGCCTTCTGAAATCTGGCTACTTAGTCCTGTTTTCCATTTGTGTTTCTAAGATATAAATAAAGCAGCTGAAAATGGATCTGAAATACACTCTGAAAATGAGTAGTGATGAGCATCCTGTGGTACAAAGTGAAATCTTGTTTCTTGTGAGTTGATAGGGTGTCACAGACTTCCCCTGGACCACAGAGTGCAATGGATCTTTTCTTAAGACAGCCCTGACAGCTTCATGTAACTGAACTAATTCCAAGTGATGTTGATTTAATTCATTGAGATGAGAGTCTGATAACTGCCTTCAGTCTCCGTGTAGAAAACAATGTGCATTCATGCTGCTCTACACAAATGTTAACAATAACATGTCGGAACACAAGCTCGACAAATCATGTAAGCATTTACTTTAGCCTACCCCACTGCAGCAAAACACTTAAGCACATGCCTAAAGGTATAGACATGCTCAAGTGCCTTTCTGATTAATGATGAACTGGAGCCCAAGTGTCTAATTTCAAGGCTAACATTGTGTCTTATTGCTAGATTGGAAGAATTACTCATTCCAGTACTATCCAGGAAGATTAACATCACATTTCACTTCCCTTTCTCCATGAATGCTGCGGGTACACGTGGATGAGCTGAGCCCACGGGCTGGAGGAGCTCTGAAATATTGACACACAATCAGACTTGCCAGCGAGTGATGTCCTGAGTTCCTCAAAGGTAATCAGAACGACCCCCCTCGCCCCCCCCCAATGAAGTTTTACACACTGTTACTTCATCATTTGAATGAATGAATCCTAAAAATCAGTTTTCAGGAAATGGTAGGGAGGAAACTGTTGAAGTGCTTTAACATCCTGTCAAAATGTCACCTATGTGCAGGAATGGCATGTGTTCATTTTAAAAAACAGATAAATGCAGAAAAACACATGACAATCAGACCTGAGCTGAGGAAAAAACCCAACCAAACAACCCACCCAGAAAAAAAACCCAAAAAACAACCGAAATGACAAAGGAATAAAACAAAGGATAAAGCAGTCTTTACTGTGAATCCTCATTTCAGTCTCCAGACAGTGAAAACAACAAGGTCAATGTCTCAGTTTAAAGAATGCAGCCCCCCATTGCCAAGGTACCAGAGACAATGTCAGACTTAATTGACAGATAACTTCTAATCAATGATTTCTCTGATTAGTGACCCACTGACAATACAACCAAATCAATGTGTTTATTCCAGATGTTAGTCCTGATGCTCTAAAAGAGTGAAAACCGGGAAAAAATTGCAACATTAAGTAACTTGAATCCCCTGCATACCAATTGCACCTGTCATTCAGCTTGCTTATTTACAGGGTTTGAAAGGTTTAGTTGACAACAGAAGGGGTAATAAACAGAACCCAAGTAATTTTTAATTATATCAGTTTTATTATCTTAATTAATCAGTCCACTGCTCTGCACTTTAATATCATAATGTTGTCTTTTTTTATAACAGGCTACAAAAGATTTCTTTATTTATTTTTACTAAATTTTTGGCCAGTATCTATTGTGGCATTCTTTTTGTTGATCTCACCCTCATAGACATGAGGCCAGTGTATTAAATCTTTGAAAAACTGCTGTTTAGGTGGAGAACAAAAACATCCTGAAAGCTGAATGGAATAACAAAAAGACAAGAGAGTCTGTACTCTAATTAATTTTACATGAAAAAGGAAAATTAGATAAGACAATAAGGGATTTAAAGCCCAGAGGTATCTGGACAGGAACTTGGAAAAGACTGTGTAACTGTGGTATTGATGATAAAAGTCCATATACTAGTGCTTGATTACAACCAGAGATTATATTAAAAAAATGTAAGTTATGACTTAATCTATGCCAAGAGTAGATAGATATGCAATATCCTCCTGATAGCTGATATGAATGTGGAAGGGGGAAACTGGATAATACTGATTTCAATTTTCACTCACGTTTCAAATGCAAACTGTTTCAATTATGTCTAATTGAAATGATTTATTGCTTTAAGTGGCAAGGAAAAAGACCTGCACGGAAATTCAACTTCTTAATCTTTGTGCCACGTGTTGCTCCTGTTCTCCATTTGTTTGTTGTTTTAAATGAGAAGTGGGAGACATGTCTGTGTCATGCCTTTGCATATTTAGCTTTTTGAGCTGAGTTGAGTCATGATATAAAGAGAGGATATAGTTTCCATTGTAGAGACCCAAAGATGTGAATAGGTGAAGCATTTAAAGATGTGCTGACAGTCTTCACAATAAACACAGCTTAAGTTCCCAAGCCAGGAGTAGGTGTGTAAGCTGAAAATATGTACAGTTCAAAAGATATTCTGCAAAAAAAGTTTTCGTATTTAACTGGCAAAACTTCATTTTGGCATGGATTATTTTTGTTACTGTAGGAAGCGCTGTTGTCATCACCCCAGGATCCTTCTTGTATTTCATAATTTCATCCTTGAAGATGGGACCTATGGATCCACCATCACAGAGCAGCGAACTGGCTACAATCCTGCCCCAATTACAAGTGTCTTCTCATTTCTCTGGGCAAACACAACTCTGCATTTTTATGACAGCCTCAATGGGCAGATAGAGTGGGATACTCTGGGTAAGGCAGCCTCTAGGTCAGTGGCTAGGGCTGACTGAGATGATGGCTAGAGCATGAAGACAAGCAAACAAAATCCCTGTTCCCCCTTCCCCTGGAGGAGTCTTTGTGCAATCGTGCAGTTGCAGGGCTTTTGGGGACTGTAGAAGTTCTTTCAGAGTACTCAGCATTCAGAAGTCACAGAAGGAACCTCTGGAGGTCAGCTGGACCAACCATCAGCTCAAAGCTGGGCCTCATTAAATTACTGTTGTGAGTGGCAAACAATCACATTAATGAACAGCTGTACCTGCCTCTGGTTGTCCATCACAGCAATATCAAGGCTTTGTGTCTAAGTCAAGTGGTGATGCAGCTCCAAAAGAGCATTCCCAGTTCTCTAAAGCCAAGCAGGTCTGCCCCACTGCCCTCCCCATAACATCTCCTGGCTGGCTTGAAGGAAGGTGACAGCCAGGCCTCCAGGGCTTGGAGGAATTTTTTTCTGGTCTTCAAAGGGTACTTGCCCTACAAAACCCTTTTCAAAGGCAAAAGTTGGCTAAATATATTGAGCATTGAACTTTATTCTATTTGCCTCTTTACTGTATATCTGTCTATAAAGCAAAAAACATGGATTATTTCTGTAGGAATATCCATTGACTTTGGTGTGGATGAATTGGCTGATTGAAATGTGCTTCAGGAGATGTACTAAAATATATATTAAAACTCCATTGAAATACATAGCTTTTCTGTATGTTTTTAATTTTCCATAAGAGGCATAATTCCTTGCTTGACTGGTGCAAAAAAAAAGCTAAAGCAGAATTATTTTCTATAAGACTGTCTGTAAGACTTTCTTTAAAGGAATGGAGGTGAAAAAGCAATTGTGGTAGTTTTGTATATGGTACACAACTGACCTGAGGGAAAGCAGCCTGCCAGAAACCTCTCATGAGGTCTAACTATCCATATAAATTCCCATGTTTGAGTTGATGCTTGCAGACAAGAAACGGCTGACGTCAGAGTTCTGAAGGCCAAATTAAGACAAAGTTTTTCTAGGTTTCTTTGAAGAGCAAAGGCATTTTGGACTATCTTTCTGTTCCTGTAACTTGAGTCTCCTTGACAGCCTATTATTTGTTCAGTCATTATGTTCTCTTGATTCTTTCTGACAAAGTTATCGAACACCCCACTGGGACCACAGCCAAAAAAGCATTCGCCTTTATACAAAGGGCCAAATCCTGACAAAGAATGTACAGCTGGAGCAAATGCACTGTTTGGTCAGAAGGTAGAGCTAAAGGGAGATTTCTGCTGCACCTTGTCACTGCTGGTGCAAATGCAAGCCACGTGAACTACAGGATATAGGGAGAAATAAAATATACAGCTGAGCAGAGCAGGTTTCTCGCCACACTAAAACTCCTGTACAAATAGCCACAGTAGAGCTTAGATTCATTATACAGAGGTGTGCTTTTATTTTCCTTTTATTGTCTATTCCTCCATCCGTAAGGAAGGTGGTATTTCTTTGTTTTTATCTTGTTCACAGCTGCAATGGGAACAATTAATCCTTGTTCAACAGTGGATGCAGTATAGTCAGTCATAGCATCTTTTTTTAAATCCTTACTACTGGTTACTCTTGATATGCTTATTGCTTTTTATTTTACTGTAATTATTGCTCAATTTTTCACAGTTTTTATTTTAATGATCTCAGGCCCATTCTTTTGCATGTCCAAAGTGCTGAGTTCCCAGACACCCTTCATTCTGAGCTATATTCAGATCTGGTGTATCAAAACAGATATCCCCAGTGTACATCCTCTTATCAATTTCTGAAGAATTCAGAGTGACTCCTGGAGACAAATGGGGTGACCTTTGCTATCCATTCCACAGCTAGATTTAATGATTATAGGTGCCTTGCCATTCCACTGCTGTCAACAATGGATACATGAACACTTATGTGCTACCCCAAACACAGCAAAACCTGTGCCGTGAGCCCAGCTCTTTGCTGCAGCACACTTGTACTTAATCTTGCAATCCAGTCATTCCATAGCTGGTCTATAACTGGTTTATTTGTCTATATGCATATATATATTTGCATATTACTGTATCCCGCAGCCGTAGGGAGGAGAGGAGAGAGATCCAGCAGGCAGGAATTGTACAGCAAGATTGATTTATTTAATTATTTTACAAACTCTTTTATAGGCTTTTTTCTTCATAGTCTAATTGGACAAAGGATCAGCCATCCCTAGGGGGTGATTGGCTAGAATCCTAAAACATCCATTGTCAAAAAAATTTTCTACTGTACCATGAACATCGTTCTACAAGGTCGCAGGTGTTCATAGTTTATAGAACTCCGCTACTATCTTCATGAGAGAGAAGTATCCCACGGGCTTAGAAAGAAGCAGGAAAATTTCTTGCTAAGAGCATTTTTGTATCCACATTTGTACATACATACAAACACACATCTCACAGACGAAGGAACAGCTGTGCATGGCAAGTCCCTTAAGAGGCAACGGCTGAGAGTGAAGGAGGTGAGAGAAGAAAGAAAACGAATTTGTTTAATTTTACTGGAACATTTGGATCCTTGTTTTTACAAGGTCCCATAACAGCATGGAAACATTCCCTATTACTCGCACAGAAGGGATCGTTTTGGTCAGTGCAACTTCCAAGTTTCCACCACTGAGACAGAACTCTAAACCTGTCACTTCCCTTTTCACAGGGTAGAATTCCTCTGCTGTGCATTTTAAGAAATATGATTCACTTTGTAAAAGGCAACAATCTGTCAGCTCTGGGTTCAGGTACCTGCTTATCTCAACTGCTAGTGATTTTCTCCAAGTACAGGAGAGCAGGCAGATAAGGAGTGTCAGCGTACTGCAAATACACCATCATCTTCTGCTGAGACAGACAAACTAGGAACACGTGCTCTTTTAACCTGAAGCCAGCATTATATCGGCCATTAGGAAGATGGGCTTTTAAATTGAAGGACTGCTGTTGCTTACTGATTACTTTGTGAACAAGACTATTTAATGGACTCTAATTTCCTGTAACTAATTCATTCTTTGGGATCTGGAAGTAATTTTGGAACAATGCAACAGGTGATGCTAATAATTATCTCTCTCTATAAAATCTAAATCTCTAAATCAAGATATATGCTTTTCTGTTTTTGTTTCCTGACACTTAATCCCTAAAGCACTTCACAAAATAAGGTAGCACAGTTACAGAAATAAAATAGCAGGAGATGGAGATAAATTGAAATGCAAAATAAATAATTGATGAAATGTGTATTTTTCTTCCTGTGTATTGGAACAGGCTGCCCAGGGAAGTGGTGGAGTCCCCATCCCTGAAGGTATTTAGAAGATGCGTAGATGAAGCTCTTAGGGACACAGTTTAGTGATGGATTTAGCAGTGCTGGGTAAACGGTTGGACTCAATGATCTTAGAGGTCTCTTCCAACCCAAACAAATTCTCTGATTCTGTGTTCCAAGGTGCTGTCAAATATTGCACCTTTATCAATGAAGTTGCCTTATCCATGCTTGGATTTAAGACAGGAGGTGCAGTCCAGCTCAGAGCCCACGTGTTTGCTGGTATTTGTACAGCTTTTGCTTCTTTGCACATTAGGTGGGGTTCTCCATTCAGTAAGAAACAACAGAAGTGAGATGTGGGTGTTGTAGCTAAAGTAAAATCCAGCCCGCAGGACTCTGTACAGCCAGCACACAGAGCAGGCAGGAAGGCCACCCCTCTTTACACGTACTGCTTTAAAACTTCATGTGTTGGACAGAGCAGGTTAATATACAAAGCTTCTCCTGCACCTAGGATTTGGTCTTTATATCTGATGCAGAAACCTCTCCTTGCATCCAATAAATTCTTGCACCTTTGCAGCTGTTCATCAGCTGAACCCTGGTGGGAATCTGTGCAGAGGTGAAGTGATATGTTCAGGCAAGTGCAAGGTTCTGGCTGCTGCTGGTAAATCTCACCTTGAATCAAGCTAAGCCATTTCTCAAGGCCTTTCATTGCCTTTTCACAAGTGAAGAGCTTCAGCCAAGAGTCCAGTAGCAAAGTAAGAACAAGCAACCACCAAAAGCAGGAGTGCAAAAAAACCATTGACTGTTTATGATTCCTTCTTCCAAGTCCCCCTTTCTGGCACTCTGTTGTGTTTATGTGCTGGGAGGCAAAATGCTCTGCTCTTCTCTGTATAAAATCAGCTGTTTCATGTTTTCTAGCCCAATTCACACATCTTTATTGATTATATCTGTGACTCTTTAACAGTGACACTATTTGCAGAAATCAAAGTGGAACAGGTGGAAATAGCAGTAATCTTTTTAACTAAAGTAATTCCAAAGAAAAAGGTACATGCTTTTCCATTTATTAAAAGTTTACATTGGTATTTGTTTGAATTAGACTGATGTGGCAAAAATCTAGACAAAATATGAAATGTGATAACTATTATAATCCTTATTAATATTTCATGTTTTAATGTGTAGCTACAGTCACAAATAAAAGTATTATTCTCTCATTCAGCTGTCACAGCTTGTATTATTTTTATGAAAACTTGATTCTCATTATATTTACTGGTTTTAATTAGTAATGTGATTTCCTTCTCTGTGCCAGGCAGTTTGTGAAAAATGAGGCATTTCCTGAACACCTCTCAGTTACAATGTTTTAGAACCAAAACCCCTTACCTTAATTTCATAGAGAATGATCACTCAAACTTATTCCCAGAAACAGTCTGGCAAAAATCTGTCTTTTTTGATCTTGGATGTGTATTGTCCCAATTAAAAACTGTTGGATTTGTGCAGTTCAAAGCAGAAGAAAAGGAAAATAATTTTTATAAGTATTTTGAAAGGTTCTAATGAAACGTAAGATGGTTGTTGTGTTATGTTTTGGTCTTTCTCTTTTTTTTTTTTCCAAAAATTATTTTCCCTTTCCTACACTACTTTCAAAATCAGAAAAACTTGAAGCCACCTAGAAGAGCTTACATTGTGAAGGACAGGAACCTCCACAAAGGACATTTGTGTACAGTGACAACAGAAGCAGGATGTGTGTGAGTGGCACACAGTCTTTACTGGATATGAAAGCAAATATTTCTGTTTGCAGAAACCTCTAATAAGAAAAATCAGATGTAGCTTGGACAGCAGTGAAGGACTCAGCATTGTGAGGGCCACAGGTTATAAACAGCTCCAACAACATTACCATCTTCACAAATAGGACATAAGATGTGTTCAGATGACACTTTCTACAAAGCTGTACTTTTAATAACTACTCCATAGCAATTTAAGATTATCATATTACAGCATGGAATACAAACAAGTAAAATAACCACTCAGAAGATTAAACAAGTGGAATGCAATTTCAAGTTAGTTTTTCCTCTTCACTGGGTATTGCTACTCCTGTTACATTTGTTCCTGGCAGATGTAAAGTAGCTCACTTGAAAAACCACTGTATTTCCAAGAGAACCCTGAATGCACCAAGTACTCTTGAAAATCTAGGCTTAATTGTGAATTTTACGCATTCAGAAATTTAGTGGTGACCAGCTCCGAGACAGTACCTTCTTCCAGTAATGAAGAGAATAATGCAGACTGCATTTAGAAATCTGTGTGAGTATGCAACTTTCCCAAAACACAGAATCAGTATTTGCCAGCTGCTTTGTTTCAGATGTTAAATATTTCTTAGGGACAGCGTATAAACTTGGTAATAGATGATCACTTTAGTGACTACTGGGAAATGAAAGCATTTTATGGCAACTGCTCTAGCTGCTGCAATACACTGTAATCTCTGACCTGAAATACAGCTGGTACTTCAGAGCAAACAAAAGAGGCTTACAGAGGACCAAGGATCAAATTTCTTGCTGTTCTGCATCTTGTATCATCATTTACCATTGTGAAAAGAGGAATAAATCATCTGCTTTTCAGACCTGATTGTACAGTGTACCCACTTTACAAAAGGATGAAGGATGACACAGGTAGGAAGACAATGGGGAATATGCCCACAGGGATTTATGTCTGCACTGTTGGGCAATTTGGGTTTTGAGCTCTCATGTTTTTCCCTTTGGACAGAATGATATTTAGGGAAGACACTTTATGCACATGTAAGAGAAACCAATACATTATTGAACAACTCTGTGTTGCCATGTGCTTATTCTTGTTTGCAAAAATATGCCATATATTGAGAAACTAAATAATTCAGGATGGCTATCCTGTTCCCATATACACATATCGTAAACAGAACAGGAAAACCCTGTTTGCTGCCCTTGTCAGTAAAAATCAGCAAATTCAGTGATGTATGGAGGCAACATGGCAGAAAAGAGTCATGAACACTGAAGTAACAAAGTTTTTCAATATATATTATATGATTGTCTGTAGATTAATAGATAAGTAATACTACTGACACTACTGGACTCTTATCCTAGATTTTTCAAAAGTGCTATGTGTGAATGTATACCTTAAGTGCTTTTGGGAGACAAAAAATCTTTATTACTTATACCATTTTGGGTTTTTATAACCAATGACAGAATATTCAAACTCCCAATACTGCCTATATGTTAGCTGCTAGAAACCCAGACTACCATTTCAGATGCAGCAAATTTAAGTTATTAAATGTCATCCCTGCACTGGTACAAGCAACACAAAATATGACACAAAACAAATAAAAATAAAATATGACAGACATGTAAGTGTCAAAACAGATTTGTGCAGTCTATTGGTAATCTGGTTTGAGGTGTAGATTGCAAGACACCAGCATTTAAATCTGTTCTATGTTTCAGCGTGTTGTGGTTCACAATATTTAAGTTTCAATACATTCACTGCCTTTGTACTCCAAGGGAAGTTCTAGTTTCTGAGAGAGGAGCCAAATTTCTAAAATTCTGCTCAGACAGTCATAACTCCTATTGACCAAGCCGTGTGTTCTGCAAAGAGTTCCTCCACAGGATCAGCTTTAAAGGTCAGTGGCATAGCAGAGGTAACTCACAGGCAATGCTTTTTCTCATGTCCAGCTGAATGTTTAACACAGTCATTCCTAGACTTAAAATTTCCAAGCTAATGGCAGAACTGGTTGACCTTCATGTTCTGGGAGAAGTGAAAATTTTTAGCCAGAGAAGATGTTTTCATTGTTGGATGAAGAGGTGATGGTTCCAGTACCTCTAAGGGAAGGATAGTAGCAGAACTAGGAAAATCCATAACATCAACAGAGGTGTATGTGGATGCTATTGCATCACATTTTTTCGGGAAGCTGTATTTTGGTATAGAGAATTTAAAGGCTTTAAATTAACATAAATATTGCTTAATATGTTAAAGAATTAAAATATATGTTTACAATAAAAGATAAGCCTGCATAATTTAATAAATGAAAGAACACTAATCAGTTCCTGATTTTTGAAAATTTTAACTTCAAAAAATTTTCTCTTCAATGAGATTTTAAAAACACTCAGTTCTGTCTCCCTACAAATTAAGGCAATGTAGACCTTTGAGAGGTCTGATAAGCTTTCCACCCCACAGCCAGTATTTCCATTCTGTGCTGCAGTGGGGATTACTAAACAGAATGGGAAGCAAACTTCAAGGGAAGATTCAAATGTGGTTAATGCTGTCATTCTCAGGACACTGAGGAAGCATTGAAACTGTAGTTTGCTTAAATGAAACTATTTGGTCAGAATGTTTGAACCACATCACCTCTTTATCATGCTCAGTGGCTGGAATATTCATGGAGAATATCTCCTTAATCATTTGCTTCAAGATAACAAGTATTCCTATTGTCAGTGTAAAACAGAAATAAAATAAACCCTGAAATAGGTGAATCTGAGGTCACAATTGTCAAACTGAAAAACGTATGTCATATTTGTTGGGTAACAGGAACGAGGGAAAGAGGGTACAGATCTCTTCTGCAAGGCAGAAAAGATAATGAATAGTGAAGGATTGTGATGCTTGTCACTCAAATAGTTTCCATTAATGAGATTCAGCCTGTGTGTACCTAGCAACAGATGCTCTCAAAGCCCCTGTCATGAATGACCTTTAAGCACAGTATTTGTTGCAAAGAACCGCAATATTAACTGCCTCTTCACACATTCAGATATCCCACATAATGCTTGTGTTCTGCAGAACAATGAGATTTCAGGTTTTATTTCATCAAATCTTCCCCTCTTGTTTCCCCCTCCAAGGACTATAAGGAAATAAACAGGCTGGAGCATGAGAAAAGGTTTGCTGCTATGGTGGAATACAAGTGCTAATGTTTGTTTGTCGCGTTATCTGGAGAAAAAAAGCTGTGCAAAACATGGGCAGCTCTGTAGCAGGTTGAAAGATTTTTTGCCATTAGCATCATTCAGCTATTCAAGTAGGAGTGAAAAAGGTTCCTCTTTAGCCCTTCAAGCTAAAAATTCTTTCCTGCTGCAACAATGGGTGAAAAATATTATAAATATACTAGAAAACTTATTTTTCTCTACGAGCTAGAAATTCAAGATGATTAACACAACAACAAAGAAAAGTTCTTTCTGCTCATCCTTTCCCTACCCATACACTCTCTTCCTTCTTAAATGGAGTAAGGTGTTAGAAAATAAGAAGTCACATCAAATTCAAAGCCTGGTCCTGAGTTTCTGGCTCCCACAAACACTAATGCAAGTTAGAATGGGGCCCAAATATTCTTAATCCTCTGACTTAATATCATTTTATATATATATCTGACTTGACATAATTTTTGAACATAGCTATAGTATAGTACAAACGATATAATTTTCTTTCCTTTTTTCATCTAAGAAAACTGTCCCATTGAATACAAGCAAATTTAGAATTCTTTCCAGACTCTTTCCAATACCTCTTCTCCTTCCTTCATGTACCCTGAAGAGTACCAGGAACTCCTGCAGATTTGTCTGGAATTAACTGCATATATCATATCACAGACACAATTTCTGCTCTAGATGAAGCCTCTAGCTGGGAGTACTACCATTTTTAACTGCATTTGTTTATCCTGAGGAGTCACTGTCATGTGTAGTCTATTTCCATACTCTATTTCCAGAGCTAGTATTCCATAAATGACACAACTCTAATTGACAAATGTGTTGTGAATCAAAATGAAAATGGTAGCACTATCAGGGAAACAATGAAAGGACAGATAACTGAATGAAAAGAAAACCTCCCAACAACCCTTTTTAATGTCTCCACCTGTTTTTGTCTGGGTGGTGGCCAAATGGAAAAATGGAACAAGCTTTATGATTTATTAGTTTGGATTTTCATATAGGGGCTGTAGAAGTAACAGCAATATTTATTAATGTTTGCAAAGAGTGTAATTTAATATTGATTGTTCTTTCTCAACCTTGTTTAGCTACTGGCATGTGAAGACTATGAAAATGTAATAAATATTTATAATATTTATTACTTCAACATCCACAATTGCAGCATTCTTTTGGTGTATATAACCTACTGAATTAATTCTTTCTTCTCTTTGGTTGGTAATTGGAATTTATGTTCTTGTTGTGAAACCTCACATATTCTCATTTTATCTGCAGCAACTCAGATTAATACTACAAAACCTCAGATACTCTGTGCAAAGATCCATGCTTGACAAATTAATCAAGAAAACAGTTTCCTATTATTAGTGTTCTGTATTTTGAACAGGTGTTAGCTAAACTTTTGCTCTTTTCTTTTTCTTTTCCCCTCTGATTTTTGCTCTGAAGCCCTCAGCCTATGGTAGAGCCCTTCTTTGCACCGGGAAGGGCCTCCTGCATTTATGTTCTTGAGTTTCCCCTTTACATATCATTAATCAGCTTATTGCTTTCCCTGAACTTTTGGGTGTTAATAAATTGAAGGGAGTTTTGTAGCTATGGGAACAGTGGAAGAAATAGAAAATATATTTAACAGAAGGAATCAAGGTACTCAAGCAGTTTTGTTAATCAAAGAGCCTGTTACAGAATTATGGTCATGACAGTGAGGATAACTAGGCAGAATGTGATTTGTCACAGACAGCATTGGATTTTCCCTCAATGTTCATTTTAAAAATTGTTTTTCATAGAAGTCTTTACCTGAAAGAAAGAAAACATAAGTTGGGGTAGTTCTATGTCCTATGTGATAGGGGTTCACCACAACTGTTTTACATTATCTGTCTTTTATACATTATGAATCACCATAATGCTTGAATACTTTATTTTCCTTATGGTCTGTGAATTGACAGGATGTGCACATTTGCCCTTGGGTTTGTTATTTCATACTCTTGCCTACCACTTGCATGTATATTTTCATTTCATTTGCTCCCGTCAGTTCCTTACACAGGAAACCAGTCTGTTTGAAGGAATGCAAAATGGTGGCCTGGCCAATTGCAAAGTGAACTGTGTCGTGATACCGGTTTAATAATGCATGACCGAATCCCCACAAGCCATAACTCATTGCTAGTACTATTTATTTCTTTATCATGTGTCAGTTCCCTTTCCTGTCAGGATATCAAATGGCCGCAAAGTGCAGCGTGCTGTTTTCCTTATCTTTGAGCTAAATGCTCCATTATATCACATTTTAGGCTTTTAAGATTGCATAATGAAGCACACATAAAATCTAAAGTGATCCTGAGGGGTGTATCCATGATGGAATATGCTACAGAGCGATACAGCGCCGGGACCGAGCGTTGCACTGCGGCTGGATCTGCTCGGAGGGAAGACACAAGACTTAAATCATTCAGTCATTAGAATAGCAGACACCCTCCTCTTGGTTTACTATAGGATTTCAGGGAGATTTATATACATCCATAGACAGCTAGAGTTCAAGGAACTTAATTGGGACGAGATAGAGTCTTTGCAACTCTGGGATTCTCCGCGAGAAAATGTTTTCTGGCTTAAGCCACAGCGTGTGCTTGCTCTGAAAGCTTTGGGCTTAACCTTTGAATTTTTACAGCATGAGAAGGTTAATCTCTTTCTCTTACAGTGTCTTCCTTAAATGGGAGATGCCGCACTGAAGATGTGTCATATTTTAATCTTACTGTTCTTTTGGATTTCAGCATCAGATCTGAAACTTTAAATTTTTTAATCAGAATGGCTCATGTGGCATTCATATAGCTATAAAAAAATTACTTTTCTTCTTTTGTGGAGCAAGTGGAGTAAGAAATGGATTCGCTAAGATGCCTCCCAAAACCATGTATTTGAGCTGCCAGCTTCATATGCTATTTTTTGATATTTTGCATTTCGGCTAACAATGGCATTATGCTATATCATTATTCTTAAAATAAACAATCTAATAATAAGTGTTCCTCCACAGTATGCCACCAAACAGAGGCTCGAAAGAACAGCAGCAATTCAAATAAAAACAAAACAGAAAGCCTGAAAGGTCACATCACTTTTGGATATTTTAGGTGTCAAAATTCAACTGAGCATAAATATTAAAACTTAAATGTGTCAATTGTTAAAAACCTTCCAGAACCTGCAAAAATATCTGAGTCACCCAAACATTTCTGACCGTGCATCAAAAAAAATACACTGAAAATTATTATTACATTTAAATTGAATATCATCTAAGGTATACAGATTCATTCTGACAAAAAAAATTCCAACAGTGATTAAAAATAAAATTTCATTTAAAAAGTTACTTTTAAAAGTATATTTTTCTTTACAAATCCCAAAGCTAAAACAACTGTGCACCATACAGGTACCTGCTGGCAGTGCAGCAAATGTGGGGTTCCAGTTGTAGTTTGGGCCTTCACTGTAATTTCCTGTAGAACACTTACCTCTCCTGCCCTCTCCCCTCTGTACCCACAAATCTGCTTTTGCCTTATGACTTGCCCTAAACAAATGCCTCCTTTCTCTTTTGGCTGTGCTGACCTCTGAGAAGGATTAATTATCTAAGGAGCAGCTGCAGAGCAGAGCAGGGCAGTGATCTCACTGCCTCAGGTAGGATCACCCCTTGGATGTTGGCTTTATGGTCTAGTTAATAAAATATTTAAACGCCTCATCTTTATGCCCACAGGGAGCATGATTGCAACCACAGGCATAAAGTGTTAGTTGGACAGCACAAAGCAGAGACAGACGAGTAGGTCCATGTACAGGCTGTCTTTCCCAGAGGTGCTCCAGGGGCAGAGACATGTACTGATGCCTCAGACTGAGCATCTGGTCAGTGTTCAAGGTGTGAACTACCCAAGGATCTGCCACACAAGACCACTGCTGCCAGGGACATTGCACTGAGCTCTTGATTCTGTTTTTTTCACACACACACAAATACCCTGATTGCTTCCCTCCGTTAGTTCTAACATGTTGAAATGCGTCTACATCACAGTGGAATTAGTCTTCATTCACTGTCTTAGATTTTTATTTCTTGTTTGGAAGTATAAACCACTGAGTCACAAGTTAGCAGAGGCTTGCAGTGTCCTGATAAAGTGGATCTCAGAAAATAGAAAGTGCAGGGGAAGTTGGGATATCACACTTGCTCGGTTTGCACTTGGACAAAACACAGTCTGAGATTTCTGAAGAGGGGGCGAATATAAATGATAGCAGACACTCTCAAGACACAGAGCTCATTTTCAACTTCTTTCCTGTGACAAAGGATTACACAGCCACAGGATCACAAAGTAAACCCAGAGAGCAGAGGCAGGAGCAGCTGGATCTCCCTGTTGCACTGACTAGGAGCTTGCTGCAGCCTCTGCTCTGAGACGTGCAGGATGGGGAGCTCCGAGCACTGAAATTGTTGCTTTAATGTACACAGATATAATCACACACCTTTTACATGAGTACCATTTGAGCTAACCCATTAGCCTTGCCTAAATTAGCCTGGCTGTTTATAAGATATTAAATGCACTACAAAGCCTAACATGTTTGTTATGCTCTATAATCAGAGCACCTGTTAAAAGCCCAGTGCAGCTGTACTTCCAGCAGATTACAGGCCATTAGGCAAGTTAGCAGCATCTTATTTTTATAACCTAATCTCTCTTCCTCTTTCACATTCGAATTTTAGAACCATAAAAATGAGATTCTTCCCCCTTCACACACTTTCCCCAAGTCCTTTAGTGATTGAGATGAGGAGAGTAATATTAATATTTATACAATGCTCAGATCTAACTTTCTGTTGCTATGGTAAAATATTGTCATAAAATATTTCATTAACTTTTAATCCTATTTAACACCATTTTCCCCTCTAGAGACCATACTGAAACTGGATACTCATGGGACACAATTTTGATGAGAGATAGAATCATAGAATCACACAATCATAGAATTGTTTAGCTTGGAAAAGACCTTTAAGGTCATCAAGTCGGACTATTAACCCAGCACTGCCAAACCCACCTCTAAACCATGTCCCCGGGTGCCACATTTACACATTTAACCCCAGGGATGGTGACTCCACAACTGCCCTGGGCAGTCTTTCCAAGGCTTCACCATCTTTTCACTGAAGGAATTTTTCCTAATATCCAACTAAACCTCCCCTGGCACAACTTGAGGCCATTTCCTCTCATCCCATCACTTGTTACTTGGGGAAAGAGACAGACCCCCACCTGGTTACAGCCTCATTTCAGGGAGTTGTAGAGAGTGATAAGGCCTCACCTGAGTCTCCATTTCTCCAGGCTAAACAACCCCACCTCCCTCAGCCCCTCCTCATCAGACTTGTGCTCCAGACCCTTCACCAAATTTGTTTCCCTTCTTTGGACACCCTTCAGCACCTTGAAGACTTTCTTGAAGTGAGGGGCTCAAAACTGAACACAAAGATTCTAAAATATTTGTGGTTTTGTTTGAATTATTAGAAAAGAGACTTGGATTGGATGGAATTTTCAAAATGTGTGTTTAGAGTGCTGTTCTAGCATGCATCAAGCAGTGCATCAGCTATTTGAAGGACCACAGGAGAGATCTGCACTCCCCTGTGGAGGCAGCAGGAGGGCAAGGGTGGCATCCTGATGTCTCTGAGGTACCTCACTCTGCTGCTTCTCAAGGACCAGGCCCTCAATGCAGCTGTTTATTCTTCTCAAGAGTTTTAAAAAGGAAGTATTTCATATAGAGAGTTACTATAACCTTCACTTAGTTCTATTTAGTACTTTCCTTATAGATAAACAAAAGTTTATATCAAATAGAATAATTTAAGACAGTTAAAATTGATAATAAAACTATTTATTTCCAGCTCAGTATGGCCCATGAGAGAACAGAAAAGACACATCAACCTAACTGACATGGAATAAGGCTGTGATGCACACATTGCCATGTCACTGAAACAACTTCTCCAGCCCCAGAGATTGCTTTTTGAAAGATTTATATAAATTACAGCAATAGTGGCAGGTTAAGATCCCTTTGTTACCAGAGTTGCAATCCATTTGTACAACTGACACAATAATTTTAATGTCCTGGCATGGAGTACCTCTTTGTGGAGGAAAATACAATCAGTCACAGAACACCATGGCCCAAGTTGCAAATAATGTCGCTCTAAGCCCTGGACAGGCCCAGTCAGGGCTGTTTGTGTGATCTCCCTCAGGCACAGGGGTCAGGATAAGGCAGGTTAAGTATCTCAGTTTTCTCCAACTAAGAGCCCAGTGTGCAGCTGGGCTCTCTCCTGCAAAAATTCTCTAGGTAAATGCCCAGAGCTGCAGACAGAAACCAGCTCTAAAATGCATCAAAAAGAAACAACTTTCAGTCAGTGATTCTTTTTTAAATTATGTGTCTACACCTTAATTCTCTCTAAAAGTCTGAAGAACCAACCAAATCAGACATCAGTGTGATCATATATACTGCTTTGATTAGGAGTTATGTATTATTTCCCAACAGCTGAGCTCAAAGACAATCTCCAAATCACCAGAATACTCTTACTTTCTTTCAGCACTCTGGAGATTTGGGTCAAGGTTCATGACTAATTACATCACTAACATTTTTAGTTCATTTCATTGTATTTCATTCTGTTTTTAAATGACAAACCAAACTAAATTCAATATTTTGTTTTCTTTAAAGGCCTGAAAGTGTTACAGTGATATCTTCAGGCCTTTCTCAGGTCTACTTATTCCTGCACATTCATTGGAATGTTGATCTTTGCAGCCAGACATCCAGAAAAGAAAAAGTGGTCTCAGAAATCACACTTTAGGTTACAGACCACAGGCATTTGAAGGCACAAAGACCAATCTCTCTTTGGTATGTGCCAGGATGACAACTGAATAGACTTCCCTGTTTTAATTCAGTGATTATCTGCATGAACATAGATGTCTATTGATCTGTTGATACATGTCTATCCACTCGAATAAGTTTCAGTCCTTGCTGCTGGAATTGGGTTATTATCCTTTTTGTACTAGTGATAGAGGTTTACATTCTGGTTTGATGGAAAAGAGTAGTTATGAGAGTCATCAATTCTTTGACCTTGCAGCAATCTCCCCAGAAAACTAAGGAGAGAGTATACTTTTAATTCCTTTTTTACTGTGTTTTCAGGAAGATACATGTAAACAAACCCCTAATTAGCTCTGTTGCTTATTTTTGATATTTGTAGCAATCTTTCTCAGTGTTATGCAAATTTCTGCTGAGACAGTCTACAAATAATCCAATTACAATACATTATCTATTTATTATGTCAGAATTTCAATTTATTATGTTCTGCTTGGCAACTGCTTCAGTACTGTGTAAACAGAAACAAAAACAGACAAACCCAAACTCAATCACCAGGGGATTTTTAGGCAACAGAAAGATCATTAAGTGATAGTAAAAGATAGTTATAATATAAATGCACAACACCACTACAGTATTCATTAGGATAATTATTTTTCTATGTAAGAGTGAAAACAAAATCACTGATTTATTCCTGTTTCATAGAAGCCACAGGAAGGCCTGGGGCTCATGAGGAAAATTAGTTTTCCCTGTCCCTGTTCCATCTGATGATGATCATGGCTATGTGCTACCTTTCCTGGATCAGGGTGTGGATGGAAAGAGCAAACCAGACCTTGCATAATGCAGGATGGCTTCAGATGTTTTATGACTTCATTTTTTCTCTCACTTTATAAAACTTACTAGCACATATCTCTGAATGCAGTGTACCAGGACTGACCTTAAATCCCCCCTCAGAAAGAACATGGTATTCTTTTCCTCACTCATCACTGTCATACAGTGAATTTCAGTGCAATTTACCTATTCAGACAAGAAGTCTCTGACGAATGGTCAATTTAGCATTTCCTGGAACACAGCTAGTGGATGTATTTTACCTGGATGTGGCCTGCCCTGAGTCCCAGTACATTCTCTGCTCTGGAGAAAGGCTGTCTGGCACTGCTTCTCCCTGACATGGCCAGGAATAGGGAGGGGTCCCCCAGGAGCTGCCAAGGAGGGGCTGGCCCGGCCCTGCCAGAGGGAGCATTGCCACCTTATTTCTTTCCCACTGCTGCAGCTCACTGTGCCACAATGATTTGGGAGCTGAAGTATGAGTCCACCTTCTGTGGAACTATTCCACCAAAGTCCCAGGGAGGGGGTCTAGTTTTTTTAAAGGTTTTGTGAGTTTCTTGTTCTTACCAATGCTATTGTTTACATAAAGCTTGCTGTTATACTTCTAATCTCATGTTTCATATCTTAAACACCGTGAAACTAGCAATTATAAGAGCTCATTTTATCACTCTTTTGCTGATGGTTGTGTTGGTCATTAAAAGGTTATCTCAGTGCTCCTGTGCCAGCCCTGAACCCACGTCAGGATGAAGCATGTGTAAGTGACGTAATTTTATGGAAAATGGCAATAAACCACAGTGCCAGCTTCCAGTCAGATCCTCAGCATGGGCAGTGCACACAGCATTGCCTGAATCCTGTTCCACAGCACCCATCACCTGGCCTGAGCTATATTCCTTTTATTTTCGGTGTCCTCTTTAGAGGTTAGGTCATCACAATGTTTACTGGTGAGTCTCTCCTGACTGGAAAGGTCAGCCTGGCATTACATTATGTGGCCATCATTAAAATTCCTGTGTGGAGTCAAATCACAAGAAATGTAAGTCGGAAAGTGAAATCTCGACAAGCTTTATGGTCATCTGAAGCTACTGTGATTTATTAGTTTGTCCCCTGAAATAAAAGTTTTAAGTTGATTGCGCTCTTCAATAACAGACTGAGTGACATAATCTCTCTCAAATTTACTGGAGTGGCAGCCAGAGCAGGACCTTGCTAAGCCCCTGCATACGTGCTGTCTCCTGAGTGCTGCTGGAGAAGAGTTTTGGGCCAAGGTTTCTGGGCTCAGAAATGTCAGGCAACACCTGTCTGCATGGGCTGAGCTGGAACCAGTGCATGGCTTTCTGCTGAGGAGCCTTAGGTAGTCAAGCTCAGGAAATACTAAGGAGCTTTGACATAAAAAAAAAAAGGGGTATTTTTTTGCCAGTAAAAGAAAAAAGAAAAAAGAAAAAAAAAAAAAACACCAAAAAACCAGAAAACTAAAATTTTTGGAAATTGTCAATTTATCAAATTCCACAGTTATCTGTAAGTGGATCTTAGTCTGGTGTTACCTTTCTTTGAATTACTTTATTTTAGCCTACAGAAGGAGTGCAGAGATTACGCCATATTGTGGCCATGATTTGCAGTTTGGGATTTGTTTTGTGGACATAACTAAGTGATATTTCTGTTCTTTGATTGGATGAGTACCTAATTCAAAGTTTTCAGGAAATACTTGTGAACACTTCATGTATTTTGCATATTCATTAGAGTATTTGCCACTATATATTTGCATGCATATTCATTAAGTTATCTTTACCTACAAATCATTCAGAAATAATTGATTCTTGACTATTCACTTAAAGATAAAATTCATTAAATGGGATATAGATTCACTTGTTCACCAGATATTTGCATACAGTTTCAAAATAGATTCAGTAATGTACTGGAAAAGCCACTGACACGTGTATATTTCATATTTAAGTCCCAGTTGATGGGCTGATTTCAATGTGCCCTTTGCAGCATTGCTAAGCATTCCAGAAAACTCATTTTCAGAGTTGCTTCCTGAAATTCAGTCTTCACTATTCTGGTTTTGTTTCATTAATTTTCATGTAACGCAGGAAATAATTATTATTCCTTGCATTAGCTGTCTTTGACTTTTTTGTGGGTCACTGCCATGCTTTTACTTGGTAATTGCTTTGTTTAGTCTTTTTTGGTGGATTGTATGCTGTGGTTCTTTCACTGTTTTTTTATGTAAACACTTTTTTTTGAAACTCTATTTTGTAACTTTGGAAAACAGGATTTCACCATGGCATTTCCATATCCTTGTTTTGTCTCTTTTGAACTTTAAAATGTGCATAAAGCACCTTTTGGTTTTTTCCTGGCTATATATTAATTCATGTCTGTGTATATTATTCCTTTCTATCTTTCAATATCACATCTTGGATTTTCATCTTTCAGTTGTTTTCCTCTTATGGTTTGTGTGTATCCTTTGATGTTCTTCCTTTGATTATTTTCTGAAATTTTTAATCTTGGGTAGGCTATGCGTTGTCTCTACTCTTGTGGTGTTTAGAATTTTTAATTTAGTACCACCTGTGAATTGCATTGGTGCACTGAGAGGTTTATGTTTGTTATATAATGCTGTTATGAGAGGTTTGTACTTAGGTGAGCAGTGGATTTAAGTTTTTTCTTGAAACTATATTTCAGAGGAGTCACTGTAGCTGGACTCTGGCAGCTGTAATATAACACCCTATCCTGACTGCAAAAATCTAGCGCTGAACCTAGCTAGGAGTTTCAGCTTGGGACTTTACTCTTTTGCTCTTTACTCTTTACTCTTTTGTTTTTGTAAAGAATGGGTTGAGTCACTTATCCCATGCACATTAAGGAATACAGATGAATGACTATACAGCTTTCAATAGGAAGCCTCTGAGACTGGCAATTGCACCTGAACTGGTTGTTGCTCCCTTGAGCTGATCTCATTAAGTCTCTCAGAGATTCCTGATTTCATCATGGGAGCTGGAATGCTAAGGAAAAAAAGGAGGCTTGATAAAGATTTGGGGCCATACCTGAAATCAGGCTGATACACAAATGTAGCTATGTCTGTGGCCATAGAGGTTACATCAGATTTTCAGGATAATGATTTTGTGGCTGTTACTCAGAAACTGGTAACACTTGCGGGAGAATTTATTGCCATATGCATGAAGTCCTCCCCTCTGGCAGAGGGATACTGCAACATCAGTGCAAAAAAATTACCTCTAAACAACAATGTCCATTGGCTTGATGCTAGTTGGATTCCTCTTTGAACGATAATGATGAGAGGAACCTTAATTATCTTTTGGGGTTTGGGTCCTGAATGAAAAGTAGAAATGTAGAATTTGGAGGTCTGAGTTTTTTGTTGGTGAAATCTGTTTTGCATTTATTTGTTGGGGATAAGTGTTAAAGACTGGCCATTAAAGATGTTGTGGTACAATACAGTGTTAGTCATGAGTAACTCAAGAGCTGAATGTCAGATAGCAGTTTTCAGGATTTCTTAGAATTATTTTATCAGTCAGTCAATTTCATTTAAACAATGCTAGAAAAAAGCCATCTTGTCATTGAAAACCAGAATGGTGAAGATTAAGATGGTTTAAGGTTTTAACTGAAAAAAGCAAAACCAGTGAAAACATGTCTCAACATACTGCTCTCCACATGAACAGAGAAATAAAGCAAAACAAATTGTTCTTTATTAAAAATTCTCACCATTGTGTTTAAGCAAATTCCATTTGCCACCGTATAGTTCAGAAAGTATTTTTGAGATTGCCAGGCTTGAAGATGTGAGTGAAGTCATACTGACAGTGATTTTAAATTTCTACTCTGGCATTTCGAATTTGATTAAAGGTTTGAGCTTTTAAAGCTAAAGTGCATGTTTTATATAACACAGTAGGGGCCCTATTGTCAATTGGTCTGAGGAACTGTGAATCGACAGCTATCATCAAAATAGCACAAATCCACCAGCAAGATCTCCTGAAAGACTATAGGGTGTTATTATAGCACCTAGTGGAGTATAAAATGTTATTTATTCTGCAGGCATTTTTCCTACAGCCATCCTTTTGTAACAAAGACTCTGTCTGAAAGAAGAGCACACAGTTTCTCTAGGGCATGTAAGTCCTGGTTAAAGAAAGTTCTTCAGTATGTCTTGTGCAAAGTAACAGCAGAGACAAACTCATACTGTTGTCATACCTCAGTAGATGGCACATGGTATTTTTTAATATATGTGTAATATCAAGTGCTGGTACAGGAATACAGTCTTCATAAGGGAACTGCTGTTAAAGTTTTGGATATCATTTGCCCTTTTGGTATTGATGAGGGGACACACAGGTTTCAATTTTAACATAAAAGGGGTAATAGGGAAGGGGGAAAAAAGGTGTCTAAATGCCCCACACATCTACATGGTCTGGTAAAACAGGTTGAAGGCTGGAAAGCATAATCCAATTCTAGTTGTGGTCAGTTATTTTAATATTAATTCAAGAAGAGGGGTGAAACAGAGAGCAATGTCATAAAGCAGGATTTTCTCGATCTATTGTTTGGCCAATACAAGAAAACAGAAAATGGGTGAGAATTTGACAAAATTTCTTTCTATTTCAAATAAGGCCAAAGCAGATACCCTGCCACTTTCAAGCTGAGGCTGACTCTTCTGAGGCACAATGAGTGGGCACTCAGGTGCCTCCTCCTTGGTGGCAACCCTGTCTCCATTTCCTTGTCTTTTGAAGGAAGTTGATAACCGCAGTTAATGTGACAGGCACATCTCATGCCCAGCAAACGAAATTATTCACAAAGCCATCTTTTTGTAGGTTTTCTTTGTCTCTGCTTTCTAACTCTCTTCAGCAGTCTAAACAATTAGGAAATATTTCCTGCTTTGTCAGTTCAGATTTATTTGTTCTCTGCTAGTATCCCCCACATGGCTGGAATACAAATCATTCGCTGGAAAAAATGAGAAGTGATGAAGAAGAAGGTGATTAATGACCTAACATTCTATTTTACTGAATAGAACAAGAGGGGTTTCACTCAGTTTGCCTCCAGATAACATTTTGTATTCATTTTGCAACACAGTTAGAACTCAATTGTATCAAAAGTGAAAATTCATAAACCTACAGCAGTTTGTGAAATGTGAATGATTGATTGCATACAGCCAGAAAACTCTTGAAAAGATAAACTAATTCTGTGATGAACAATGCATTTCATACTCAATTAATTATACAGTACATTTTGTTTCAAAATATTAAATGCCTAGAACAGTCTTCTGCCTGAAAGTGTCTGGGCTTTGTAATGAGACAAAAGTCTTGGGTTCAATCAGCTGTCTGTGTGAGAGTTTAGAATGACTTATGTCTGAATTAGAGAGGTTTAGGGCAGTGATTTCCTGGCAGGAAATTAATAATGAGCTAAATTAGAACATGCCTAGAGATGATTTAAACAACTTCGCTAGCATTGTCTGTGACAGGCTGTCAGGTTTTCCCCCAGTTCTACTATTGTCTAGTAAATAATCAAAATCATTAAAAAGCAGGGAGTGTATTTTGACTCTTCTCGCAAAATCAGATACATTAATAACAATTTTCGGGCAAATTCTTATGGAAAATCAAAAGAAAAAAAAATCCAAAAGGAAGTAGATGGACTGTCATATTTGAGCACAAGACAGGAGATCTGGAGAGTGTGTTCCTGCAATGCAGAGGGTGTTGTGGTGGAGCATGGCAAAACACAGGCCACCAGTTGTTGTTGAGAGAGCTTTTAGTGTTGCTTTTTAATTTGTCCAATAAATCCAAACATCAGAGCAGATCTGAGTCATCTCCACACTGCAAAGGATAAGACTGAACCAGAGGGAAATAGCTAATGTCTCTGCCTCTGTCAAAAAATAGCATTGTGCTCAATCACCTTTTACTTCCTTTAAATCAGTGCACAGCAAAGAGAATTTAAAAAGAAGCAGAGCTGGGGAGAGGGTTTCAAAGTTCAACATCCAGGTGTTTCAGGTGGAGGCAACAATGAGCGCTTTCCCTAAGCAAATTGTAAGGAAGTTCTGTTTGCCTGGTCAGGTTCTGTCATGCCAAGATAAATTATTTCTGACCTTTTTCTTATTTCAAGGTAAAACAAAACCAAAATCATTTATCTTACTGTCCAGTTCTTAAAAGTTAATATCAATTCTACAACTTCGGGGAATGAATCAAAGAGGGCACAAGTAGCTAAATGATGGCCAGTGACATTAATCTGCCTGCTGCATGCTGAGAGATCCTGTTCAATAAAAATGACAAAACAATACAAGCTCTTATTATTCAAGTGTCTCCTGAATTATAGGGCTAATGATATGACTGAACAGTCTTTTCTGAATAAAACAGACAAACAAAACAGAGAACAAACCAACCAAACAAATAATAATTAAATAATTAACAACCCCCCCAAAAAAACAAATAAAAAAAATTACAAACCCCAAACTTAAACTGAAAACCAAAGCTCTCACTATGAGCAATTTCCCAAAGAGACAGAAAGAAAAGGAGATTATTCATATGAACTTGAACATGGAACAAAACTGTATAGCCCTGCCTTGGAAGTTCCTAAGACACTAAAATGTCTTATTTTCTTCTCCCAAAGAGAGAACTTGAGAGAACATTTAACTGGAAGAATTTCACAGAATATTTGGTCTTCAGAAGTACTGCAGCATTCTCCTGCCCTGCTGTGTCCTTGCAGGTGTTGGAGTAGAAATAACTCCAAGGGGAAAACCAGAGTTGTGGCAGGAGCATGCCCAAAGGAGAAAGGCTCCCTACAGACTCTGCTTGGCAGGTTGTCCTCACAACCCAGTTACTTTAGACTTAAATTTAAATCCCCATTGCTGCTTACTTTTTGTACATGAATGGATCCCTTAGGGCTTAAAAGGAAAAAACTTTTGCATCCCTGGGGAATACACAGAATAATGTAATACTAGTCACTTCACTCCAAGAAAAATAGATTGGCTAAATATATCAACACTAATACCTTGCAAAAAAGTAGTTTTGCTTTCAGGGTATCTGGTGAAACATTTTTCATTGAAATACCCTAACAAGCATAATACCATTAACTTCAGTGGAGCTTGATCACATGACCAGTGTGGATTTTTCAATCTTGTTCATAGGGGCTTAGATTATAGGAGCTAATTTTCCAAGCATCAGAATGTTTCAAAGGATGAGGAAGACAAATATTTATTTGGGGGAAAGGAACAGGAAGGAGACAAAAAGCATTTCAGTATTGCTATTCTTTTCTTTGTGGTTCTGACTTCTGTTTAATTCAGTGGTGTAATAAATGTATAGTTCTATAGAAATCTATAGTTTTGGAGAACTAGCAGAACAGTAGATAAAAATAAGGGATCCATAAACATCAAAGTTCTCCTATTGAAAATTGGGATGGAAATTGTAACGGAGAATAGCAGATAGAACCAAAGTCTTGGAGTGTTTACATTGTCTTGTTTACTGCTGTACAGCTGTATTTTAATGGTCTTGTTGCACTTAGGGAATTATTTACAGGCACTGTACATTTAAGTTAAGTGAGGTTACTTAAAATATGACTGACTAGTCAGCAGGATGTATGGAAGTACAAATAAAATTAAGTAAATACTACTTGTTCGTTTTTTGTCTTCTCATGTTAGTGCAGAGTTGATTTTGTACTCTTTCTCAAAAACATTTGCTTTATCTTAGCAGATAATTAAAAGTACATCTACTCAGTTTTCTTTTTCTTTGTGGGAGAAAACAATAATTAGAATCTTTTATAAAGTGCTTCTAATCAGGAAATTGCGCAGAAGTTTTTGTGGAGATTCCAACAATAACTAGATCCAAAGCTCCAAAACTAATTGCTGTTATGTTCTTGCCTCTTCCCAAAGCATAGGGAAACTAACTGCATACACTGCATCACATTGGAACAGGGAATGCAGAGTGAGATAGAGATTTTTCTATGTGAGGTGGATTCAGTGCATTTAGATGTTATGGTTTTTTTGCAGACTGTATCCCCTGGTGCTGAAAACAAACCATTCCTGAGCTGTGGGGCTCCAGAAACACATCAGGCTTGGTGGGTTCATCAAGACAAGGTTTCAGATAACATAGTTCTAAGAGGAAGTGAGATGTGACTATAGAAATTGCACAATCCTCCAGAAATTGCACATTACAATTTACAACCGTCCCAGGTTCCAAGTACATTTGATATGGGATTAAAAGTCATGCTAGAAACCAATTAACTCACCAGATTCTTAGAAAATGGGCACATCTACTATAACAAGAAATTTTAAAGGATTTCCAAAGAACAAAGGAATGACAGAGGAAGAGTTCAGGTATCTAAAAAATGTAGTTTGATACAATAAAATTTGAAATATGCTGGGTTCTTCCAAAGTCTTGTTTGCAGGTAGGTTTAGCTCATCTCCTTATCTTTTTTGACCCAAGTGAGGTTTGTCAGAGCATGATAGTTTTCTAAATCTCTATCCAGTTCTTGGCTCTCTGGTAAATAACTTTTCTCTTTCTGAACATTGTCTATTTAATTACTTTACCTTGATAAAAGGTGTTTTATGTTGCCTGTGTGCTTACAACATCTGTTCAGTACTAGTTAGTGCATCTTAAGATGTTCTCCATACCACGCTGTTTCAAACAGCCATACGTTATTCAACTTGTTCCAGGATTTCAATAATGACTAGTTTTTAAATTCAACACCCCCCCCCCCCCCAACCAGGAGTCTTGTTTGCTTGCTCTTATGCAGCTTAATTATATAGGCAAACTAAAGAAGGCATTTAAGTGTTGAAACTCCGGTAATACTTAGATCATTACAGAAATTTTCAAATTACTAACACTGAATAAGATAAATATTAATTCAAATTAGAACATATATTTTGGGGGGTTTGTTTGTTCCTATGTTGAATAGGTGTAGATTTTCAGTTCAAGGTGTTGAATCACTGTGACCCTGTTGTCAGTGAGTTGTGATTTTAAGAGCTTGCTGTCTGATGTGCAGTGTGAGCACTAACTCTGGTGTGCACACACTCAGGGCATCTCAATGACCACTCGGACACTGGCCATATCCTGCTGCTGCAGTACCCATTTGCAGCTGTTTCTGTTCTCTTCCATGAGCATTGGAATCTCTTCTAGTTAGGGCAGTCACCACATTTATTAGAAGACTGGTTCTCAATTACCTTCCAAACACTGCCATAGATTGAGAACATGGATTTGCTAGACAAATGATTCAAAGCTAATTAGTTAAAAATAGATTCTCTTTTCCCAAATACTCTTTTAGTCCCCTTCAGCTATTTAGCACTTTATAATGAGCAGAATTACAACAGTGGGCCACCTTTTAAATACATTTTCTCCTTAAAAATCAATAAAGACCTTTTAAAAAAATTCAATAGTCAACACCAATGACTTACACAGGTGACTAATTCAATACAATCAACGTATCAAGTGATTTAATTCTACAAGTGAACACAAATTGTCGCTGTTTACCAGAGCACTTCTATTAAAAGTTCATCCATGAAAATTACAGACTGTCATTATAATTTTTATTTTTGCTTATGTAAACCTCTTGGAGAATGATTTCAGCTTTTACTAGAACAGGCTCTCTTAGAATACAAATTACTCTTGAAAACAAAATAAATCACTCCCAAAGTAAATCTTAAGCAGAACCATAAATTTCAGTTGATACAGCAGCATGGTTACAAGACCATCAACTGTGTAACAAGATACACAACTGGTTTGCAATCCAAGCGATGCTATATAAAGTTAGCAAGCAACGATCCATTAAATGAGCCCTCCTCTATGTGATTTCAAGCCTGGGTTAGGAGTAATGCTATAACCCACACTTGATTCAATTACCCAGACATTAAGAAAACAATAGAATTAAACCAGAAAATAACATTGGTGTTATAGGGAATAAGAGGAAGGATATCTCAGAGGAGCATTTCTTAGACTTAAATTCAGATTTTTGGGGGTGGTTTGGGGTAGTTTAGATCAGCTTTGTTGTGTGAATGTCATCACTGGTAGACAGAGGGGATGACAGAAGCCATGAGCAAGCAATGTTGATATCCTGGTCCCAGCAGGGTCACAGTCTCAATTTTGTAAGGGCCTGCTGCGGAGCCAATATTTAATTCTGGGCATTGAAATCAGATGATAGAGTGCTTGGGAGAGGGAGGGCTTATATTTTTAATAGCTTGGCATAAGCAAATATTGTGTTCCTGTTTCCAGTAAAACTGTGGGGACAGAAACTATTGCTTTTGAAGTTTCAGTGAGTGCACTGCTGTATCTTTCATTGAAAGATTGTTTTCCCCCTGCCAAGAAGAAGGCTCTGAAATCTGCAAGGTAACTAAGCGTTATATAGATTTTGATTTTCCTGAACTCTTAGGTTTATTAAATGCAATGCATCACTATGTCCTATTATCTTACATACAGAACATCTGATTATTATTGGAATAACTCAAGGTTTTTCAATTCTCTTTCTTATCCTCTGTTAATGCATGATTTAGAGTTGATGACCTTTAAGGTTCTCTTAATAAAGTTATAACATACTATGACGAAATAAAAGGAAAATCAAAGTTTCCATGTAATTAAAGGAAGGGTTTTTTGTGTAAGTTTTACACAGATCACGCACCTTTCCAAGAATATGGGTATAACATATCCAGGAAAGAAAATTTTTTTTTTTTCCTCTTAATCATATTTAGTTTTCTTCTAGAAAGTGTCTGAAAAACACCCCAGGATGGCAATCAGATTATAGTTTTTAGATTGTCATGAAGATGGATTAGATTTGTTGTACCATTCACTATTCTCATTACAATTATCATCACAAGACTGAATTCATAATATGTCATTTCCTATTCATTATAGACATTGTCACTGTAGAATGCGAAATGAGCACTGAAAGGCCTCATGCATCCTGCACAACATGACAGTACTGTAAATCAGTCTGCTTTGACCTTTTCAGTGCTCAGTTATTCCATGCATTGGTCAGCCCTGTCCTCTGTTTACTTGAAATTGATTGGATGTGCTGTTGGGAAACCTTGGCTTCCATTTGAGGTACCGAGCTTACAACAGGGAAAGGTGGAATTTGGATGTTGAGCTGGGAGGCCAAAGGCTGAAGTGTTTATCAAGTTATAGAGTGCTAGGCTGGAAAGGATAGAGAATCAGAGTAACTTGCCAGGAGTAACTTTGGAATATGGCAAATTCCATGTTATAATAACTGAATAAATCCTAAATATTCTTTACTGTTTAGCCAAAGGCTTCAAAAATAATAAGAAATTTGATGTTTTGCCCTAAAGGGGAAGTTTTCAGGAATTTATTGTATCACTCTAAAATTCTCACTTAACACATCTAAACTTAAGCATCTTACCTTTTATACACCCATGTTATCTATATTAAATCTCGGGTCTGCTGTAAGCATTTCAACATCTTTGATTTCAAAATATGAACACAAAGTATCAAAAGTATAAAAACAGGGTTAAAAGAAAGGTACTCTTGCTATTGGTGAAGCTTGACAAATTGAAGGTTTAAGCTAATGAGCAATGAAAGAGGCTAAAAGAAAAGACATAGTTGCATGAAATACATGCTGGTGGTAATCTTGATAGATTTGGGCCTGTAGAGAAGCTCTTTCAGCAGAGCATTTCTCATTCACCTAATCTGGATTAAGAAAAATATCAGTAGATTTGTGCAATTATAGCATGCGCCAAAAGCCTTTGAGGGTGAATATGTAGAAATAGGAATGTTAAAAAAATTAGAAAATCATTAAAAAGAATTTCATTAAATACAGTCTTATGGATGAAAATATATAGGAAAATCAAGTAGATTAATTGAATATTTTGAATTTTATATGATATTAAAATCCTAACAAATATAAACCCTTGGTCACTTTGCTTAGTCTAAAACCTTCCCCCTGCTTGACTTGGTCCCAGTATTATAAAATTTGTTTTAGAAGACCAGTAGTCACATCTGTACCATACCAAATGGATCCACTTTTAGAAGATGCTGTGAAGAGCTCTGCAGTTATTTTGGTTTTTTAACAAGTAACTGCCTTTGAATTCATGAAGGGTGCATGTGACTTGTGTCAGTATATTGACACATATAATGCTTTCTCATCTAACATCTATTTTCAGGTGCAAAACTTTCAAGTACTAAAGGAAATTAGAGTCTGCCAGCAGCAAAGGATGAAATTTCTGGGTTACTGAATCTTCTCTCACTTTTTGTTTCAACTGTGTTAAAAGCATTTGAAATAAAGAACAAAATGTCTCCAGATCAACCTATCTAATATCAAAATATGGAAAAAGTCTCTCATCTTTTTTTGATAGCTTTGAAATGAGTCTCAGCAAAAGAAATTTCAGATGTTTTCTGTCTTTTTCAGGAACTATGCTGATTTTTTAATATTTTTCCATTTTCACAATTAATTCATACTGCTGCAGGCTTTATGATGCTTCTGAAATTTTTCTCTAAACCTTCAGCACAGGAATATTTTGCTCCCACTTAATTTGACTTAGGATTTTTTTACTTTTCTCTTTGTTCTTCAAGAATCCAGGACAACTTGCTGGAATTCACCCCAGCTGCAGGAAACATGTGGAAACATAAAATGTCAAGTTTCCATTTGCATTTCTAAAAACATTTTTCTGTCCGTAATTTTCTTTTCCTTTGAAGAAATATTTTTTCTTTTTCACTTGAAATTGCTTTTCATGTATTAATACATTCAAACTCTCACGCTCAGGTTCACTCTGGCCAAGTCCTATCTGCCAAAGGAATGAATTCAAAGGGGGTATTTTAAGAGTAACACACATCCTGGCTCCTTTATAGGGAAAGTTTACAATGCTTTTGAAGCGAGGAAGCTCTTAAAGCTATGCAGAGTTCAAGCACTTAATGTACTTGAATATGATGTAAATTGAATCAGCCTGTCTTTCTGCATGCATACTTAGATCATATTTATTGCAGCAAGCTCCTAGCACCTGGAAAGCTGGTCTTATTCTGAACAATAGAAAAAATATTTGGCTTCAAGTCACCTTGCTCCTCCTGGTGATTTCAAAACAACCCTCTGTTTGTGTTGTATTTCTCCTCCTTTTTTTGCTGAATTCTGGCCTTATTTTTCCCCAGAAGCTGATTTTGAGAGGAAAGCCTGTAGAAATACAGAATTAAAAACCCCAAAGCAAACAACAAATGAACCCACCTTGTTTGGAGTTTCCATTTTGTATGGGTACAGAAACAGTTAGGTTTGGTCTAGATTATATTGCTCTAGATTAAACTGATTCTTGGTAACCAACTTTGTCCAGCTGTGCAAAACTCATTGAATTATGTTTTAGTGTTTACAATTGCCCTGACTGTTGGATGGTCTTGTTTTTTCAAAGTTAGGGAGCAACAATCTTCAGAAGCATTTCCTCCTACTGACCGTTCATTTTATAATAAAAAGTGAGGAGCTGATACGAAATATCTCCCGTGTGTACATTTCTTAATTTCTCTGCAAGTAGGGCCTTGATCTTGCAAATGGTTATGGGCCACATTTTCCACAATTTTTTAATTTTTATACTTTCTGTCTAGAAAAGACATCTTGGAGGTTCATTTCTGTTGGGAAGAGGGGTAGTGTGTATGAGGAAGGAGCTTAGGCTGAAAAGTGCAGAAACTGTCACGTCTGGATGCTTTTTCTCGTCTCATCAACATTCTCAGTAGTTTTGTCACATCATCACCAGAACTTAGAGCTGAAAGGTTCCTTTGAAGATAATTTAGTCAAAACCCCTGAAGTCACATTTAGAACACCCAAAGTCACTATGTCATACCCAAGTGTGTAGTGGAGGGCTGAAGAGGCCCTTCTTGAGGCCAATCACTTGTTATGATGCACTCTATTATAATCAGCTTTTTACTGTGTCATTTAACAATTTATAGATGTGTTTTACAACTCAGGATATTCTATGATTCTATGATTCTATTTTCTTATATGAATTATATCACTGTTACTGGCATGCATGGCCTAATATTTAATTGTTCTGAAGAAATTAATTGCTCGCTGACATGTCGCTGTTTTCTGCCTTTGCTTCAGAACAAAGCTGATATGCTGTAAATCATTCTCAGTCTGTATATTGCTTACATCCTTAATTACAGCTGTTTGGAGACCAGTATCTCTCTTGCAGGAAAAAAAACCCCAAAAAACTCTAAAAACTTTCACTTTACACAAGTATAATTTGGACTGAAGAAGAAACCACTCACATAGTTTAGTTTCAGCCATCTAATTTGTAAATGTTGGTTGTAAATAATCCAATTAGGTGGTTTTCACTTGAAATGATGCACCGAGTTCATTGTTCAGAAATCGCACACATGGGCTCGCTCTCTGGGCCATTGATTAAATTGCTGTTTTTAAGGCCTAATCAGCCCTCTGTTTTTTTTGGATGCAGAATATAAATCAATCCTATTGGGGTAATGAGTCTCGGAGATAAAAATGCCTTACAGGTGAATAGTTCAGTTCAGAACATTTCTAAGAGATCAAAATAAACACATCCTGGTTTAGATCAAAGTGAGACCTTGCCTTTACCTTCCTAGAATTATACATATGGCTTCCATTGCATAATAGTTACTGGGGCAAATTCACATGAAACCTCTTTGGTTCTTGTAAGCCTGAAGTAGAGGAGAACTCAAAAAAAGAACATAAAATGCCTTTTACTCAAAATGGTTGTTCTTGGAGTTGCAAGAGTCCAGTTCAGGAGTTACTCTTGGAGGCCGAGCTATTGTGTTGGGTACTGAGGGGGATGGTGCGTTATTCTGGCCTATACCCTATACTCTCTGCAAATGTCTTGTGTTGGTGTCCCAGTGGAAATAGTGTCCTATTTATCCTGCTTATCAGTATGTGCTTAAAGCATTATCCTAAAGCAGGTTGGTGCTCTTTGTAATCCAATTGGCCCTGATCTTCTGTAGCCTTGAAAGAAAGGAGTGTATATTGACACTTCAGATTATGCTGTGTTCCCGTATTAAAAGTCAAAGGCAGGGATCTTTCACTTTTGTTGAGCAATGAGATTAGTATCCCGCCCCTGGCTGCAAAATCATGGTTGAGCAGAAGAAATTCTCTGTGCTTCTCCTACCCTGGTTATCCTTCTGTTACAGTTTTATGAGAAGGATAACTCAAAATCTTGAGAAGTGATGAATTTTCAAGGCTATGAATTCAAATGTGGTCAATAAAAAAGTAACTGAAAAGACTGTGCACTCCTTCAAGAAACTTGTGCCTCAGATTGGATGAAGTAAGATAACTGATGAATGGGACAAACTAATAATTCTAGAGATAATAGGGACAAAATGATTGTGTCAGGCACACAAGTGTTGTTCAGCTATAAAGAGTGTTTGTTACCTACCTGGAAATCTACTGACCTACATCTTGCTGTAGTCTGAAAAAGAATTTGGAAGAATACACTTCATTATAGGAAAGATTGCTAAAATAGAAAAATAGTGTATTTTATAGAATGACAAGTAAAACAAGGAAAGAAAACCAGATTGGTTTCACAGCAAGCCATGGAAGCGTTAGATTCCCAGATGAGAAATGCAGATGAATCTGAAACATGTTAAACACCTCCAAGGAAGAACTTTCACCTTAATAGCAACATTAGGAAAACTACCCTAAATGGTGCTTTGTGTAGCGAGGGGCTGCTCAGCCATGCAGAAGGTGTGGACAGAGAGGTGATAGAGCTGAAGGAGACTTTTTAAGCGAGGACTCAGGATATTCGGAAATGAAAGGCTCTGAAACATGGGTTTGTCAGAATAATTTTCTGAGTTTTAGTGCATTCTTCAGGGTTTTCAATGAATGGCTGTACCACTGAGAGTGCTGCATTCCCATCACAAGCCACAATGAAAGGGCAGAGGATCAAACTGAGGAGGTGACATGTCACTACCTTATTCTGAAAGGGAATTCATTTCCAAAGTGACAGTTTTAGCATACACAAAGATGCAGTCAGATTTTTTTTTCCTACTTAAAAAATGTTTCATTCTTTTGTGGTGACATATTTCTACCATTCAAAGAATAGAGATACCTAACTGTGAAAAACAAATCACAGCTGCTGTCAGAGGCTTCTCCCTCAGATGCCTTCATATCAAGTACATTCAGCACTCCAATGCATGACTCGGCACGAACCTTTGATGTGCATCGAGCTGCACTGGAGCAGAAAGCCCTTGTGCTGGAGAGGGGATCTGGGGCCGTGCTTCACATCCATACTTTGGGTCATGCCATTGAGAAACGATGGCCTGAGAACATACAGTGTACACCTACAACTTCTATTTACACTATTTAAACAGCTATTTTAGGTTTTAATGTCAGATTAACATTTAAATATCCCTGCTGGAGCTGCTATTAAAGCATGAAAAAGAAACCCAAAACAGAAGAAACATTCAGTAAACTGGAATGTTTAAAATAGGAAAGATTCAAAAACACTGTAAAGAACTACTTTGTTCATGTTCTCAGTAGCATTTGTTGCAACAAAATGCATCATTTTCAATGTCTCACTTGAAGATCATCTCTTTTGGCTTAATGTGCTTCCTCATACCTAGAATTGATGGTAGAGAAAATTGGGATTTTCTTTGCCTTCTCTGGGTTTTTCTCTCCCACCCCTATTGCCCTCTAAGGCACAGGCTTAGAGGAGGGCATTTTCAAGACGATCTTGTCTGATGAAAGCATTTTTTCTTGGTGCCTTTTTTCCTCCACCCTTTGTCGCAGAGAACCACAACTTTTCAAGCAAGTAATACAAAAATTGCAGCCAATAATGCACTTGTATGAGCTGAGATTATGCAGGGTCTTGAGGTGAGTGTGCACCTACATACAAATTGAACCTGCAAACTATGTGGACAAGTCATTTAGAAAACCAGGCTAAGTACCTAGAATATCCTTTTATTTTATTTATAACTTAGAAGCCTTCAGCAGAGCTGGGTGAATTATGTAAATGCTACAACAAGCTGATTTTGCTTCTGCTCGTTAATTTTCCTTGATGTTTCAGGTCAGTAACCAGTTTGAGGTTTGCTTTTTAAAATTTTACAGCATTAATATTTTTAATTTAGTTATTGTTTCCTGAGGTCTGACAGATACTTTGCTGGGTCTCAACATATTCATCTGCACTGTTCTTTTTCTCAGCTAAATTGCAGTATTACAGAAAGTTTCTGATAAAAAAATTTCTTAATTCTCCTTTTCCAGTCACAAAATCTGTGGGCTCCAACTGTTAATTAAAATATTCAGTACTTATTAAGGTTTTCCTTGATTTTGCTATCATTTTGCTAAGTTAAACTTACATAACTAAAAAACAGAAAAAAAAGAGTAACCAAGTACCTAAAATTTTGTGTTTTATTCATAGAATAAAATATTTTTGACACGTATCTTTGGGCTGAAATTATTCTTTGAGCCTGGCTCCATCACCCCAGGACATGCCCAGCAGGTGAGGCAAATTTTCTCACTGCCTCCTGTCCAGGACAGCAGAGATGCTGCTTCTGCCTGTGTCATACCATGGAGTAAGGTGTGTTACATGAAATAATACAGCAAGATATAACAGCAACAGCAATTATTCCAGGGAGGGCCCCCTCCTTCTGGATCATGTTCTCTGTGTGTGGTGAGTGACTGGGTACTAACAGACTGCTCAGACCTAAAGGTGAGAGGGAGTACCACAGACACTCAGGAACATCCCCCTTTTCCCCGCTTGTTTTGCAAGACACTACATTTCCTTAACTTGGCTTTGCAATTAGGAAAGTGCAAATTGAGGATTGCTGTCTCTGTCAGCTGGAATATTTCAAAATTTTGATGAAAGCCCATTTAATGCATCTTCTTAAGTTCAGGTTGCCTGTTCAGAAAAGCATTTCTCCGCAGAGAATCCCTACTGCTGTTCAGCGGAGTCACTGCTAAATGGCAGCAGGCTGTGCACTGGCCTGTGAACACTGAGCAGGGCAGCCTTGTTTGTGACTGTGAATACACCTTCACACTCCACAGTGGGGTAAAAAAGTCCCAGTTAACATGGAATGAGCATATTTATTTCTGTGGTATAATGAAACTCTGCTTGTGTCCTTAAGGTGCGCCTGCTTTACACTATGCCTGCACCTGAAAGCCTTTTTCAAAAGGAAGTGAGGGCAGAAGCTTCATTTACAGGGAGTTATATATAAAGATATTTCTATTTGAATGTGAACCTATGCCCGAGTTAAATATCAAATAGATACATTTTGAGCTTGCTGAGCACTTCAGGAAGAAGACAAATGATGATGATGTTCTTGAGGTTACAGGATTAAATTGCGGGCACACATCCATTGAGACAGGCATTCCCAAAGCTGTATCACAGCTTTGTGACAGCATGTAGGACAACCAGAGAGTGGGAAAATACTGGATTGAGTATTTAGGATTTTGGAGATATTTGGTATATTTCATTTTGATTCTTGGGCGTACCACACTAAGAAATCAGGTTCATGTCAACCCTTGTGAAAAAAGTGTATTTTGTAAGGTTTTAATATCCCCTAAAGGTATACTTAAACCTTATGGCAGATTTTTTTTTTCCAGGGGAAGACAAGTTAACAGCAACTGAAACTTTCAACGCTGCTGACAGTAGGCTAAAAAAGTAAATTGAAGAAAAAAATTCTTTTGGCAGTTTCTTAGTCTTAGTTCCTTTGCTAGAAGCTGAACAATATGAACTCTAGGGCTTAGAAAAGCAAAAGAAACAAAAGGATCTCCAAACAGTTTCAAATTCTATCCTAAGTCTTTGCGTTATATCTAATAGGTTTTCAAATGTTTTTTTACTGAAAATACCTAAGCACAGAGATTCCTTTTTTTTCCTTTTGTAGGACCCACAACAGTGGATAGGGCTCATTAGATTTCCTACACAGGACGGCCCGCTGTGGGGTGCTGGTGCCTCAGATGGTTGATATGGGATTGCACTGTGTGTTTCTGATACCTTATGGCACCTTAAAGGCATCCTGTAATGTCTCATATTTGCTTTACCTTTTTCTTGACTTCCTGACCTCAGGCTGTGAGACAAACCCTTGCTCCTTGGTGCATAAACTGCTGCCACTCATCAGGCATAACCTGGGTGTCTGATTACCTATGGAAAAGTTGTATGTCTTAGGGTTTTCTATCTTCTTGTGGCTTCTCTGGGTAAATCTATCACAAAGGCTGCCTTAGAGCTGGATGGTCAGCAACAGAGGGTTTGTGGTATCAGTGTGACCCAGCAGACTGACAGCAACTGGAAGCAGCCAGGGGAAACACCTGCAAGCTGAAGGCCCCAATGAATTTTTGTTCCCTCACAAACTACTTCTTGTGTCATGGTCAAACAAAATATGAGAATTATGTAAGAACAATGGATGCTGAGTTCCAGCTAACACCAAAAGAAAGTATGCTTTTAACAGGTGGTACTCAAAAAGCTCTGTCCAGAAAGGAAATGACCCAGTGCTCTGAATGGCCTGAAATTCTCTGTTCAAATGGTAATTTACTGGTGTTGGTGGATAAATGTATCCCTTTTTGCCAAAAACGTGTCTGCGACAAAAGCAGATCTGGGAGCTGGCCTGTGGCAGCCTTCTTACCAAATGCTGTTTGTAATTTCCCAACTTGAAAAACCAACCACGTTTGGTAGAAGATTCCTAAAGTTCGGCTAAGAACTGTCCTGAGAGCACTGTGATAGTGAATCCAGACTGGCAGAGCAGCAGGGATAGGTTAATGATTAAAAACCACATATCTTAATTTGAATCTGAGGAAGTAAGTTCTTGAACTTTATTGGAAATCTTTTCCTCCTTCTTACCCAAACTGTTTTGGGATAGCCTATTACCTAAAAAACCCTCTCTGTTTGGATTGCTGCTAGACTCCCTTTGAGACTTCTAAGGCTGCAACAGGGAGGTGGAGAGCTGGTCTGTTATCTGTTCTAATGAAGGTGAAGATTTATGAAATGATGGAAGAAATAAAAATGTAGGGTTCCCTGATTTGTAGGGAAGGATCTATTTCTCCTGGTTATACAATCTCTTACAGAACATGAATGTTTCACTTTTAAGAATTTGTCTGAGAAATAAAGCTAAAAGTTCTCTGGTAATGGTCATAAGTTTGTACACATAGTGTCTGGGCTTTCCTATATTTCTCCCTTAAAAAATATCATATTAAATCAAATTAATCTTGATTTATTTTCTTTCATTGAACAATTCACTTGACAGTTCATTAAACTCAGAATATTTTAAGAATTTTAGGGAATTTTAGAAATTCTCTAGTTTCAAAATAGGTGATTTTTAAAGAATCACTGATCAGAATTGAGGTTTCACATTGTGATTTAGAAGATTTTTGATCAGCACTTTCTTACCAAGGGTCAATCCTCTAGGACTTTTCAAGGAACAACATCTGTTTAAATGCCAAAGAGAATTAAACCCACTAGGCTTCAAGAACTTTCTTTATTTGTTGTTACCTACCCATCAGTGAACTGCTGTAGAAACAGAGTCCATAATTGTGTTAATCTGTTATCAAATGGTGTCATTTACTTTTGTCATAGTTGTCTGTGTAAAAAGCTATGTAATAAAAACAAATATTCAGTTTGGGCAGCATTTTTAGGGCTTTGTTTAATCTCTTTATCACAGCCTGTTGATGCATCTTACAAAGCAATCCATAAAATACCAAAGGAAATGCTAAATTAGTATCTTTTAATAACTGAATTTTTAAAACTATTGAATTAAACATGGCAACATTTTTTCTTAGCTGAATTAATGTTCATTCACGCAGAAAAATTTGACTGTAACGTTATTTAAGCAATTTAAAAGTGAATTAAAGATTCATCCATTGTATCAGGTATCTGACTTCAGGCTAACATTTTAATCTCAATCATTGTTACAGTGTTTGCCATCCGAAAACTCTGAGAGATAACGATGAAGGTTAATTCATGCAGAACAGAGACTCAGTTCCTTGTGGAAGTATGGCTGGCTATCAGGGAACTGCAAAATATGATAATAGAGTTATTGTTTACCTTAACATGTTAGGCAAGTTACACTTGTTTGGATAATTGTTTTTAGGTTTTGCATTTTGGATTTATTTTTTGTTTTGTGTTGTTTTCATAGCTGCTCCACTAACCGTAGAAGGACTGCTTTTTTTTCTCTGTTGTAAGCAAACCCACAGACTTTATTAGAAGGTTTTGTAAATACTTTTACAGCAGCAAATTGACAAACTTTTCCAGAGGGACTTGGCTTAAAGAAAAATAGCTGTCACTCTTTAGCATTTTTCAATTTTCTAAGTTATTGTCTTTCTCTGACATCTTTTCATCAGCAGACCTGATTCATCTCCAGGTTAAACACGTGCAATTTCTTCATCTAAGCTACTCTTGAATTTTAACTAGGAAGAGTGTACTCGTAATAGATTCATTAGATTATGTTCAGACATACTGAATCACACTGAGAAATACTCTTAATGGAGTTCTGACTTGGTCAAAAACACCTTGCTTCTTGGAACAAGCAAGAAAAACTGTCCATGACATGATCAGAGTCTTCACAATACATCAAATGTGAGGAGTCTGTGATTAGGATATATGTATAAAATGGAATGATGGAATATGCAGTATATAACTCTGCACCTGGAGGAAGTCCCTATATCCACAGAGGGTGTTTTAACAGGTTGGAAGCAGAGGGCAAGAAACTGCTTCTGCCACAGGAAGCGCTTTCCTGAATTCCTGCTACTGAGGTCAGGTGCTGTTTGTAACACAGAGGTTAATTGTATGTCGGAAACATTAATTCTATAGCTGTGGACACTTAAAGTCGGGCAGTGTAGTTATTTTTTTGTATCTTGGCAATATTTCATAGCAGGTGTTCACTTCTCCCAGGTTTGTCCTTATTTTAATACCTGTTCTAAGTAAAACAGTGGTTTTTTGATGTAACAAGGAAATAGTGTTGGTGTAAACCATACACTTAAACATCACCAGATATTTGTGGTGATCTTTTCCTTTCCCTTGCCTAATTTAGATGTGAAATACTCTTTCCCTTATGCAAAGACTAGCAAGCCTGTTTCTCTACTGTTCTTCTGTACTTATCAACAAAAACTGGCTCTCCTAAGAACTAAATGTAATGACTATAGTTCTGCTTACTTCAGTTAGTCAAACAGGTTAGGAAGCCAATTAGTCATGCCCTTTCATCTAACCACAGGTAAATTTCATTGTATAATTGTATACTAATACACAGCTAGGTATTTTCACCATGTTTTGTCAGATTCTGAACTGCCATATCCTGTTTATGAAAAGTCTAGGTTTAGCGATCAGGACCTTTTTGTTTCCTCATGAGAGAAAAAGAGCAAGAATTATGTATTAATCCACAATATGGGAAAAAAGCTGGAGAGATATCAGTGAAATCGGATGGTGCTGATATTGCTCAGCAGAAAAAACAGTTTACAGCATTGTGAACTTCAACTGATCTAATGGAGTCAGGCTGTACTAAGGATGTGCAGTGATAATAAAAAACCCCACAAAACCCAATGGTTAATTGTGAAAGGGTTATAAATATTCAAAAAAAATTTCTTTATATTTTTTTATTAATGAAAGGTTTATTAGAAACTGGTTGAATTTCAGTGGGTGGGGAATTACACAGATCAGAAGCTACAGGGATGATTGATTGTTATCAGTGATTACATGGTCTGACTAAACACTTTCAGATTCCTGGTGTTACTGCTTCCTGTATCCAACTGATTTTATTCTAATTTCTGTGAATAAAGAGGGGAACAAAACTGAACAGTAATAAAGAAAAAAAAACCCTCAAAACCTTCCCACAAAGGCTCAAGGTTTAAATATTTTTAATGTTTGGCTACAGATATAGAACACCTTTAATTACTGATTGCTCATAGTACATAGAACTGGCAAGAAAAAAGGTCATTGAAGTTTTCCTACTCTCTCTTGAGTGCTTCTCTATAATAGTCCTAACTTACAGCAAGGAATGTGAGTGGTTGTTCTCAATATTTACTGTTCTGATCTTACTCAAAATGAGTTCTGTCTGCTTTTTACATGGCTGGAAGTAGATAACAAATGAAGATGCTGTGTCCTCAATTTTCAGCATTGGAGAGGCCGTGCTGCAGACAATCTGTTCCAGGAGGCAGGAGGATGAGTTTCACCTTTGTGATGGTAAAATCTTTTCCTTCTCCCACATACTATATGGACCTTGTTGGATAAGAATATGGGAAGGGAATGTACAACCACTAAAAACAGAATAAGGCATCATTCATAGTGACAGGCAGTCCTAATTCATATTTAGAACACAGGAAAGCTTCTGGTCCAAAGAGGCAGAAGCCACCAGCAGCAGGGCTGGTACACACCTGTCAGTTACTGGCAGCTCCAGCTGTTATTTAAGGATGCAAATATAAATATTTTAGAGGTACCTGATCATGTGGTTAGACAATGGCAGCAATAAAAGTGTGTGGAGCAGTTACTTAAAACATAAAATATATCTAATATAGCAACTGAATAGAAACTGAATGGATTTTTTTCCTCTGTTAACCTAGAGATTCCAGTAAATTAATAACTTGCATGGGAGATGGGAATCAGCACATAGACATATAATGTGAATACACTATGCAAATAGCCAAGTCTAGCCATTGAACTCAAATGTAATTTGAACAAGCATGTTCAAATTGACTCAGAAAGTACTAAATTAAGAAAAAAACCTTGGAATTAAAGAAGATTTAAAATTAACTGGTTCAGGATGAAACCATTTTATGAGGAAGGGAGGGAGGGAGGAAGAGAAAAGAAAGAAAAGAAAGAAAAGAAAGAAAAGAAAGAAAGAAAGAAAGAAAGAAAGAAGGAAAGAAAGAAGGAAAGAAGGAAAGAAGGAAAGAAAGAAAGAAAGAGAAAGAAAGAAAGAAAGAAAAAGGAAGGAAGGAAGGAAGGAAGGAAGGAAGGAAGGAAGGAAGGAAGGAAGGAAGGAAGGAAGGAAGGAAGGAAGGAAGGAAGGAAGGAAGGAAGGAAGGAAGGGAGGGAGGGAGGGAGGGAGGGAGGGACAAAGAAGTACTAGATTTCCTGTATGCCTGGAAAAGAGATGGTGTTAGCCTACCAACATTGCCCTATCAATTTCATACCATAAATTACATTTTCTTGGATGGACTAGTGGGGAATGCAAATGTCTTGCAGTGTCTTAAAACAAGTTGTATATTAGGTACTCAGCACTGGCATTGAATTATATTCTTTTTGAAGCTCTCCACCTCTATGCTGCTGAACAATATTTATTACTATCATAGGTCGTTAGAAGTTAAGATGTATTTCAAAACAAAATTATTACTTGCTCTTGGATCTTGGATAGAGGTTTTTATTTGTTCAAAAAAATTGGATGAGTATCTGCTATCAGACTTTCCAGGGTTATAGCGAAAGGCTTACTCTCCTATCAATTTGAATCTTAAGCATCTACCATGAATTTAAACTGGTTCTTAAAGAAGATTAAATTCATTTTTACTGCAAATATGACTCTTTTTCAGCACCTTTGGGAGAAGAAAGGCAGATGAAAAAGAGAACATGATGTGAGCACCGAAAAGATGAGAGGCACACAGAAAATGTGAACTGCTGAATTTACTGTCTAGCTATAATGAGGTATTGCTTAACAATTAAGTTAAATTATGCAGCTGTTTCCTAGTATATTGTGCTAATGCATTTGAGAAATTACAGTTTTCTGATTGGAAAACGTTATGTGGAGGAAACTGTAACATTCCCCATTCCTGCAACAATTCATTTCATGATTAAAAAAGGAAGCCAGTATTTTTGCAGCTGTCAGGAATAGGCAATAAAGGATAACAATACAAGGGGGCCTGGTAGTCACAGACACAATAAAATAATCCCAAACAAAAGCTGCAGAAGGAAATAAGCTTTGAAGGGTCGCAATGACTCGCAGGCACAGCTCCTGGGTTTCTGTGGTGAAGTGACTACAGAGCCCACACTGGCAGGAACAGGTTTGAATGTTTCAAAGAGAAGTGATGCCACATGTGATACTTCAAAGACAAGTGCTCAAAAATTTCAGGGAACTGTTAACTTAATACTTTAAAGCAAAAATTGTGTGTACATCAGGGGTATGCATCAGCTTTAAAAAAAACCAAAACAAACAAACAAACAAAAAACCCCAAAAAAACAAGCCAAACTTTACTAATTGGTAAATCTTAATTACCTTTACGTAAAAAAAAACTAATTTACTTGAATGAGGATTAAGTGAAAATTGAAGATTTGCAAAACTAAATAATTTTGAAAACATAAAACAAAGGAAGTACACTGGTTTTCCAAATTTTGCATGTGGAATGTGCTCATGGGAAAAATGGCTATGTAACACAGAGAAGAAATTAGGTATGTTAATGGGAGCAGGTGGCTTAGATTTTATTCCTTCATTTTTGACCAGCTTGAATTCTTGGGACTGTTTAAAATTCTAGACTAACAAATTCATAGATAAATCTGTATTACCCATTGTTTAAACTTATTTATGCAAAAAATATCTCTAATTCAAAAACTCTAGACGAAAACACATAATAGCTTTTGAGTAAAAATGAAAGCTTTTCAGTTAACATCCATATTACAGATCATCCTTTTATTCTGATCATCTGTTTTGCATGATTCTTTTGTTTTAGTCAGCATTTCCTTTTAAAAAAGGTTGAATTGGGGGAAAATATAATTTTATTTCACATTTTATGAGCCTGAATAATGTAAAATGAGGTTGTGCCATGCTTCATGACCATGAATATTTAAAAATTTTCTATAAACATATTTATTTATTTTTGTTTTAGTCTTGTGAAAAAGCACTGCCTGGAAATGATAATGAAGAAGCCTTAGAAAATACCATTTGGAATCATTGCTTTTGTTTTTACCAGTTGCTCTATAAAGGCAAAGCAGATTTGCTCTGTTAATTTCCTTGAGTGACCTAATTCTTTAAGCTTCTACAGTACTTACTTTTTATGTTGAGCTATATTATTGTACATGAGAAAAAAAGTTAATTTATGATCAAGTGAATGCCAAGACTTTTTTTCCAGTCTTGTCCACTATTTATTTAATCTGTGGTTATGAGGGTGAGAAGAGTGATGGCAGCTTTCTGAGGCAATACCTAAACAAGGTACTTTTTATCTGATGGTAACTTTTATCCCATTGAAAAAAAATCTTTGGTCTGCTGTCAACCACTGACCCCTCTCCAGAGGTTTTCTGTTGTCCCTTTCTCCCTGCAAGCTAAGGAACAGCAGGATAGGTAGTGGATTGTAGATTTAGCTTGAGCACCCTATGACACAATGTAAAGCATTCGTTTTGGATCTGTCTGTTTACTTGGGACATTTTTGAGCTGTCATTGCTTTTGTGCACTTTTTCATGAGCCCACAAGCCAGCTTTGTTCTTTTCTTCATGTCCACTTGTGCCTGCTGCAGACATGGAAGAGGCTTGGGCTTTGCAAGAGCATGCACTTGGCAAAGAGGGAAGAGCTGAGCGGGAGTATACTACAATAAAGCCAGGTATTGCTGTGCTTAAGCAAGTATGTGGAATTGGAAAAAAAAAAAAATCAGGATGGAAAAAAATCAGCTGTTACTACAGGAAAAAACCAGAGAAGTATTAAATTAGTGTACTTCAATTCTGAAGTACCTTTTCTTGTCAAAACTTTTTCTTTCTCTCTTCTATTAGACAGGAAATCTGGACCTAGTTTGGTGAGGATAACTCAAGTATGGGAATGCCAAACCAGACAAGGAAAGAAACGACCGCCCTTGCTACCACAGCTCTTATGTTTCCAGTGACAGTATTTCCTCCGTGTCGCGTGTTTGGTTCAGAGCAGGGTTTAGAGCCCTGGCTGTACGTTAAACTCTCACGACTTTAGCTGCTTGTCTGCTATAAAAAACGTCTTTTGTTTGTGAGGGTGCCACCTCTGTGAAGCAGAGGAAGGTCCTTCCAAATGATGGAGCCGAATAAAATGAATGCACATGAGATGCACTTGACTGTCGGAAGTGACAAGAACAAATGTTACCACTGCATTGCTGTGTCCATAAATACAGTGATAGCAGCATGTGTACAACCACATACATGTCACAGATGGTGTCTCTAGTGTAAAGGTACCTTCTTATTTAGACACCTGAACAGATAGAAATGTCTATAGCATGTTCATAACCAGCTTCTAAAAGTAATGCAGTATGTGTCTTGATATTACAAAAATCATAAATTAAAAAAAACCTCTTTATGTGCTAAGTTCAATTCTGAGTCTTATAAATATTGTAATATTTTACTAATTACTTGTGTTCTGGCCCTATAATAACCACATATAATTTATGCTTCTCAAAATGGGAGCTTATCACAAAAGTTGTCACAGACTCCTAATTACTGTCATAAATATTCCATTGAAATCTATACAATAAGAAATCTTTCACTGCCTCTCCCCTGAAGGTATATTATTCAATTTTCAGAGTTATAGCACAGTGATAAATTAGAGCCTAATGTTGTTGTGCAACTTAAGCTAGCCAAGACTTTTTATAAACAACTGTCTAAATGTTAAAAAAACAGAAAGCAGCCACACTAGTGTGATATTGACTCCTTTCTTTCTTGCATTACCTTGCTTGTTTCTCTTTTTTCCAATAGAAGTTTTTATAATTATTACAATTTTTCAGCGCAGATCATCTGAATTTCTCAAGCAGTACTTGTGGAAATTACCTGTGCCTTAGGCTCACTTTTACAGTGAGCACAATATTCTAGGAAACTCATAATACATAACAGCTTTTTGACACAGAGTGGTGTGGAAGTGATGTTACGCCACAATCTAGGAGACATAGCCCTTGAAACAGGTTTAATTTTAAGTGAAGTAGGCAAAGCATCAACCTGAGAAATGCTGATGTCAATAACCAGGATAAAAGCCAACATTAAAAAGCCAACTGCAGCAGAAAAGGATGTGTAGAAACTTTGGACTTTCAATACTTATCTATGTGTATAAAGGTAGACCAAATTCAGCTTTTTTTTCTTTTTTTTTCTTTTTTTTTAGAGGGACTAATTAATTTTATTAGAGAGTAAGTAAATTCAGCTGTGAATCCTAGAGAATCTAATGACTTCCAGAGATTCAGAATGAATTCAGCAATAAAAGCTAATTAGAAGGGAAATGGATGCCTAAAGTATCCCTGGTGTGCATAAAGAAAGAGTATAAAGACCATTAATTGAAATTAAAATTTAACAGTAGCCTAATGCTGCATGACATAAAATTCCATCTGTTGTGCAGAGCCACTAAACAAAGATACATGGGGAATAGTGCGTGGAGTCTCAGTTCTGCAGCCAGTCAATGAATGTATTTTAATGTCAGACCACTCCACACAGTGAGAAGTCTGATGTTCAGAGGAGTCAGTTTAGGGCGTGATGATTTCTGTAGCTACTGAATTAGAGAGAAAAAACTAAAAGTGGTGATGCATTAGTTTATTTTTTAATGAAGTAGGTGGGGGTTCTTCCTGCCTTTTTTTTATCCTTACAAGTGCAGAACAGGTTTCCATGCATTTCAGTACATATAGGCTGTAAAATCTTTATCCAAACCATTTCTTAGAGGTGCCTGTGTGGTGCAGGCACAGAAGCAGGAACAAAGTCAGTGTCCCTTCTCACAGCATGTCATCTCAAATGTCATGGAAGTTTCTACAGAGCACGTGTAGGGAAATAAATGAGAGCTCTGAATAGTTTCTCCTGGAGTGTCTTACTTGTGCTGTTCACAAAATGTCTGGGAATGTCTTTTTTGTTGTTTGTTTTTTGAAGACTGATTAACAGTGATTGCTGCAACCACTTTCAGTGCACACATCTCTGGCATGAATTCCCCTGAAACAATTTTCAAAATGTGGACTGATCTACTGATGAAAGGTGGTTACACTGTACTTGCATTTCCATATTAGATGAACACAGCTATAATAATTCCATTTTGATGACTAGAGACATGCAGCAACCAAAATGCAACCATTTAACCATGTTTGTTAAATGACATACATATTAGTTTATTTCTGGAGGATTTGTGATTACTGAGAAATTTCCAACACAATGATTTTACTTTCAGGCTTATGTGTTGGACTGAAAAACAGCCCTTCTGAAAGTGAGTCTAACAAAGTGATTGTATGGTTCTTAGCACAACATGACTGTGGACTGTGATTGTTATGTGAATATTGTGCATGCTGAATAGGCCATAATGTCAAATTAGATGCTCTTTGAGATTCATACAGTATATTTTCTGAATGCCTACATGTGCATTAGTAATTCAGCACCTCCACTCTGGGACATCTCTCAATGCAGAGCTAACAGCTACCACAGAAAACACACAGTGGAAGAAAATAAGAGGTTGCATGATGAGTCACCATCATGTTGTGTGGATCGAAAGAAAAAAAGGTCCTTTACACAAAAAAGTTATCTAAGCAGAGATCAAAACAAAGATTGTCTGCAATAGAAAATTCTGTGAGTTAGCAGTAGGGGGAAGAACTAGAACAGAAGATAAAAACAAATTCATATTCAGCAGTTTTAGGGGTATTTAGCTGAAGGTAATTAACCATCGGATGAAGCAGCAGCAAAATAAAAGAGGATGACCTATTTTTTAGTCTGAGACCGAGGTCCACTGCCATTTTGAACTGTCCTTTTAATCACTAAGAATACACACAATAGAAATGTAAACAGGTTGCTAATGAGGATATTTCTACCTTGGATTTGCAAATTTACACAAAAGAAGAGCAAGAACATTTTCACACAGAGTAGAAAAATGCCTTTATAGATTTAAATACGCATATTTCTTGAGGGAGCCAGTAGTTAAGGCAACAGTAATGATAAAAAATGGTATTAAAATGTAAAGAAACAACAGGTGTATCAGGCTCTGGCCAGGTTGGCAGCCATGCTCTTTGCCAGGCAAAACCAGGTAATTCAACTGCAGTATGTTCTGCGAGTTACAAAAGAGATCACCTGGCAGATGGGGTAGCCAAGGCAGGAGGTGGGATAAAACTGCCTGCCTTGTATCTCCCTGATCTCTCCCTTGCAGGCCACTCTGTGTACTTGGCTCTTGCTGGCCCAGCAGCCTGTTCCTTTCCTCGCATTGCTCTTGCCCTGTGTATTTGTGATCTGCAAAGTACTACAATGACTTTACAGTTAATTTGTTAACAGGAAATGGTGCATCTCTTAAGTCACTCTACCCACATCTTTCACTAAGCATTCCTGTAAGAACAATTCTCTGGATGGGCAGCTATTTCAAATATTTCCTTAAGTTCTTGTCATTGCAGCCCTTAGACTCACCATTTGCTGGAATATTTATTTCATTTTTACTCTTTTGATATCAATATTTGATTCAAAGTACCTGTCATAGTGTTTCTCCTATTCCCAAAACATTAATTTGGGATAAAAGAAATAAGTGGCTGGCTATATATTTGCAGCAGCAAAGTTAGGTATCCACACAACCTTTCCTGACTTTCCAAATTGTGTTTCGGTAGTTCAATCCATCTATATGAAGCCTGTGAGACTGTGCTAAAGCAACTGCCTTTAATTCTTCTCCTAATAGTATTCTTCATCTGTAATTAATTGTAAGGTACATGTATAAATAATATTGCCCATTAGTGACATATCTGGCAGCTTCCATATGCAAATGTCCCTCTCTTTCAGCCTAGGTGTAATCATTATGTACATAGTATTTATAAACATATGGTAAATCATTTTATAGAATCCATTTCAGTGTTGCAGGATACTTGGGGAAAATATTGTAAAAGCCATCTGCATGCAAGATAATGAGGGGTGTGACAGGCAGGCTGCTAACTGTGAAAATCCTCATGTCTGCTGCATTGTTATTGCACTTGTCCTTTTTTATCATGCAGACAATGACAAAATATGAAATTGTTCCTCCTTCCTAGAGCTTCATCTTTTGAACCCCAGATGTTATCAGCATAAAATGGACATGTAGATAAAGCTAATAATGTTTATTTTTACATTTACTTTGTTTTTTAAAACAATTGATAGATTTAGGTACTTACAAAAATTAAAGAAAAATGAGATATTGCTTTAAAATTTGACAGCAAGATAGTTAACATCAGTCTGTCACATCTCTCCACAAGATTAATTTGCATGATGGAAGTATTTTCTGTGTCATTATCCAGAAGGAGAACTGCAAAAAGAATACCAATTTCCATATTTTTTTCCCAAATATATTGTATAAAATCAAAATGTATTGGGACATAGAGAACTTAATTGTCAAACTGCAAAAAATACCTAATAATGAACATGAGTAGCAGAGTATTTAACCTCAAAAAAAGTTGTAAACATGAACTGCACTTGCTTCTTGAGGTGTTGTGAAATTGGTGTCTATGGTAATGTCAACACAACAATCTTGTTCATCAAATAATTTTATCTTTAAAATGTTTGTTGGATACTTTTAGATACTTTACTTATCCAATTTAAGAGTCACATATGGAATGATGGCTAAGTCCAGTTTTGACCTCATGGGTCAAACCCACCATTTTCAAATCAAGTTTTTAACCTTTTTTGTATGCGTTGTCCTGGTGAGACAGAACTATTGTCTGTGGCTACAAAATGAAAATAATGAGATATTTCGCCAAAAACCTCAAATATCTGAAGCACCAGGGAGAGTTAACATGTTTTTCCCCCAGACGATGTAGTCTTTATGAAAAGGCAATCAGCGAGGCTGTTCTGAAGATTTATTCCAAACAAAATCTCCCTTTCTAAATTTATTTTCTCCAGCTAAATCTATGGCTAAATTTGGTATACTCCTAAAGAGATTTAGATTTTATGCCCATGTTTTAAGGCAATTGCGAGACCCGTGGTTTAATATTTTTTAATGTTCTTTCCTGAAGCAATTGTGTTTGACTGTTCTTCCAGGAATCAATTTTCAGGGATACACAGTCAACTTACTTTTATTGCAACCCAATTCAGCCATTAAGCAGCATAATTTCAGCTACCATGGAAATGCTGATTAAATTGACTGGTTTTATTTTGACATTTCAGCCACACCTTGACAACTAATTGCTAGTTTGGTTAGGTATCAAAGGGACACTGAATCTTTGGAGTAAAAAATGGAGCAAGACCGCATCTCAGAAAACCATGGATTGCACTCACCTGCACTTGGGGCTTGGTACACCAACACCCATGGTTCCCTCATCCTCTGAGAATGGTGGTGGCCAGTGACCAGTTAGAGAAACACTCTAATCTGATGGCAAATGTTAACATCATGATTTAAGAGCAGCTTCTGTCAATGCAAGATTTGGGCTGAGGGGCTGTTTATTGGTGTGGAGAGAGGGTGGGAGAGAGGACCTCCTGCCTTCTGTGGGCACCTTGGAAAATGGCTTGGGTAGTGCCCAGTGTGGCATTGCCCAACACCAGTCACTCAGATGAGTGCAAGGTTTTAAAAGTGAAAATATTACAGGTGGGATGTGAGTTCCCAGCTTGGCCGATGCCGTAGCCCTCATGGTCTGTGCTGGGTCTGCGCGGTGCTGGGGGCCTGTGACAGCCCCCTGAGGGGGATCAGCACTGAGGCTGTCCTGGCCACATCCAGCCTGTTCCAGCCTGTTCCAGCCGGTTCCAGCTGCCCCCGGAGCACAGCCGAGCCCTCAGCCCTGGGCGTGGTGCCCCAGGTGCCGCCTGTTTGAGTTGTGCCCCTCAGGCCGTGAGGAGGGCAGGAAAAGCACCTGTGAGCACCTGGTGGGGCTAAGTAGGGAGTGTTACAGCAGGGATTCCTTTGTGGGGACGTGGAGCCTGTGCAGGAGCAGTTTTATCCGGAGGGAGCTGTGCCCTGTGGGGAGAAGCCTGGGCTGGAGCAGAAGCCTGTGGAGAAAGGAGCTGCAGAGAGGTACTGCTGTGTGCTGGCCCTCACCCCAGTGCCCCTGCACTGCCCAGGGAGGGAGAGGAGCTGGGAATGAGGGAGTGAAGTAGAGCTTGGGGTAAAGGGGTGAGAAAGGTATTTTAAACTTTGCAGGTGTTCCTTGCTATCCACCTGTATCTCAATTGTCAGAAAAAATCAGTGGGTTTGTTCATGACACAAGGGTATGTCTTTCCCTTTGCTCTGCCAACCAGTTGGGTGGAGAACTGTAACCTGGGCATCCCTCAGGGGAGGAGCTGCCACTCCACCTGAGTGCAACAAATACTGATTCAAGGATTCTTTTGTTTTCTTCAATTTCCTGTAAGTTTTGAAACAAGTTTTCTTTTTTTCTTGAAGAAGGAAAAAACCCAAGTTTGTATATTTTGTCTCCCAGATATTGTTATGAAACTCTTTTACACTTCAAAAGTATTATTCCTGTCACCTGAGGGGTTTTGGGTTGTCTTTATACATTTCTATTTGTAACTACATGTAAATGGGATGTAAAGCTATATTGGTATTAGTTTTTCTATTGTGATAGTAGGATGTCTTTAAAATTATTCAGAAAAGGTTTTGACTTGACTTTATCTTTCACTCTGCCTGCTGAGAGCATGTTAGTCAATTTAAGAAAATTGAGACGAGTGTATCTCTAGCAAATATTTCATGTTCCTCTAAATTTTTATCACTTCTGGACCAGAATATAATCTCTGATACATGTAGCCTGTTGCTTCGTTGTTACCATAGTAAGAGATGAGGCTAGAAGTTTGCTCACTTTGGGGTTTTTTTATTTGTTTTAAGCAGGTTTCTTCAGAAGTTTGACTGTTTGCTCGGTGCCAGGCATTTGAATGAACCTGTAGTCAAATTGCAATTTATTTTTTCTGTTTGCTTCAGTTGCTCTGAGTCACTTTCTAAGACATCTCTGTTGATCAGCAATGGAGTGCTATGGGTATAAGCATACTTGAGGTTGCATCCAACCACATATTTTACTAAGTTAATAAAATATTTTGCTAGATTCTGTCCTGCAGTCAGTGTTGAAGTCAAAACAGATCAGTATCTTGAAAAAATAGTAGCTATTCTGGTATCTGAAATTTTCTTTCATTCCTCTATCTATTCCTGCCTGCTACTGCAAGCATTTGACCTTGTATTTAATACTGGCACCACTTTGTATCTACTCTTTATTGCAGCATTTGTATGACCTCTAAGAAAATTATTTGCATTTTTGTGATGTTCTCTACTGATCTTGGCAAACAATGAACAATCTCTAGTTAAACCTCACTTCCATCAGAGAATGTAGAATCATTAAAGTTGGAAAACACCTGCAAGATGGAGTCCAACTGCTAGCCTGAAAGTCTGAGACATAAATGTTGAGTTACTGGTCCAAGGCTCAGTAAAATCAGTGACCAATATGAAGAAATGTACAAAACTGGCTTCTGGTCATAATCTAATTTTTCAAAGCAAATTGTAAATACTGTATGTATTTACCACAATGATATAGGCATTTTAAAGCATGGAGGTGTTCCAGATGTAATTTATTTCTTTGTACTGTGTGATTTTTGGCAAGCCCTGTTGCAGGAGTCTGACTTGGCTGGGTACATGGGATAAAGGAGGTGTCCTCTTTGCTGAACACAGCAAACAAAAGTAAAACCAAACATTTTCGTGGCCTTAGAAATCGTCTGATGGAGAGGGCTGCTAACTTAAATCTCCTTCAGCCATGCTTTGAACCCTCCTAGCATGGTGCAGTTGTGTTATTTGTATCATTAAATAGTCTTGAGTACTGTGTGCTATGCTCTTGCATTTAACACCCATTCATTTTTGAAATGGAACCTGCATATTACAGTAAAGTTGAAAGGCATATAGTCTGTTCTGAAACATGCAAATAATACCCTTTAGTGCTGAGAGGAATTAAGCACATATATCAAGAGGAGAATACATCCTAAAGGCTAATCTGTCTAGCTGTTTTCTCTACAATAAATTGCATTTTATCTGAATCAGTGTTGTAAGTTTTGCCGGTAGATATTCTGAAACTTGATACTATGAAAATTCAGGGCAACAGGAATTAAAGCTCTTTTGTGGAGTGAAATTTTGGATTTCTAGAAGCCTCACAGATTTCTAAATAACACCATGTGGTAGAACTGTTTCTTGAGCCAGTACATTTATGGATTACTTAAGTACTGCTTGTTGTGTTTACACATAAAAACTCCCTTCAGAAATTTAATTTACAAAACATTAAAACCTAGCAAATATTATAGGAAGATCAGTAGCTGCTGCCTGGCATTATTTTTACTTGAGTTGCAGATATATTTTCATTTTCTTGTCCCATTTGCTGCATGAGGCCTTTGACCATTTTGGGTGGTGATTTCTCTTCTCAAAATACCCTCAGTATGTTTACATCAAGGAATAGAATTTAGATGATGGGAAAGATTCGATTCAAAGCAATAACATGGCTGTTTTGTGGTTTTGGTGTTTGGTTTTTTTTGAACTGTGATAGCAAATATAGATACTGCTGCAGCACCACAGACCATATGTGCACAAAAATCCCTTGCTGTTGAAATGCAGCTCTGTATATTTCTGGCTTATAAATACAACTCCAAGCTTCCTTTGATTTTAACTCTCAAGGTTTCTTTGTGTTTGGTTTCACCTGTCAGTTACCATGTTATGTTGGTTTTGCATGGCCTGGTTTTTGGTGGCGAGGGTGCCACAGAGGTGGCTTCTGTGAGAAGCTGCTGGAAGCTTCCACCATGTCCAGCAGGGTGAATCCTTGCTGGCTCTGAAGATGGAAATGCTGCTGATTAAAGCTGGGTCAGTTAGAGAGGTTGGGAATGCCTCTGTGACAATGTACTTAAGAAGAAAATCAAAACAAAGTGCACACAGTTTTTTCCTAGCCAGAGAAGAGGAGGAGGTGAGAACATGTGAGGGAAACAACATGGAGACACCAGGGTCAGTGGAGAAGGAGGGACAGGAGGTGCTCCAGGCGCCAGAGCCCAGATTCCTCTGCAGGCTGTGGTGCAGACCCTGGTGAAACCCTGCAGCCCATGGATCTGAAACACAGATATTGAAGGAAACATTAAGACTCTAAGATTTTAGTTAAAGATAAATTTTGCTAGAATTAGTTAGAGGAAGTAGGTCTACCTGAGAGTAATTAAGAGTTAAGTTAGAAACAAGCTTTTATGTTGCAGATAATTAATTAACTGTCTTTCTATATTTGCTTAGTTGTGTTTATAATGAGGACCAGAAAACACTGATAGATAGATCTAAAGAAATCTAAAACAATTGTTAATTTTTCCCATCTGGATACTACTCAGAAGTCATAAGGAAGAAACTGGTTGTTCCCCAAGAGGCTATTTGTATTGTCAAAACCCAGAGGGGTGGAAAGTTCAAGTGAGGAAGAGCATTATTCCTTCCTCTTCAAGACCACTCTTCAATTAATAATGACCACTGACCCAATTTAAAAACTATACCATGCATGCTTAATGACATTACAGCTAATTTCCATACGAAGCAGAGAATAGGAGGGGTCATTGTTATAAATATGTATTTGTATTTTGGATATTCATAACTTTTGTGGATAAGTAGATTCTGTAGCCATTCATACTTTGACACTGTGTATTAGGAAGCTATTCCACACAGCTGTCTGGTGCCTAATAAAACATACACTTTTTAACTTTAAACTGTTAGAGAGTTTTTGTCCATCTCAGTTGGATATTGATACTAGATTGATATTCATATTTTGGTAAATCAGATCTATGGGGGATGCAGAGATCCACCTGCAGCCTGTGGGGGAGGTGCCCGTGCCAGAGCGGGTGGATCCCTGGAGGAGGCTGTGATCCAGCGGGAATCCTGGTGGAGAGAGAGGGCCCCTGCTTCCAGGCTGGAGCAGCCTGTCCTTGGAGGACTGCACCTCATGGAAAGAAAGACCTACGGTGCAGCAGTTTTGGGAGGGCTGTGTGCCCGTGGGAGGGGCTCACGCTGCAACAGGTGTGGTGTGGCTGCTGCTCCTGAGAGTGGACCCATGCCGGGGAAGTTCACAGAGAACTGTTTCCTGTGGGAGGGAGCCCACGGTCTCACAGGGGAAGACTCCTCTCCCTGAGCAGCAGAAGAGAATCTTGGTGATGGACTGACCAAACCCCTGTGCTCTGTCTCCCTGCACCATCAGTGGGAAGGAAGGAGGGACTGGGGGGGGGAGTGGGAGGGGGGGAGTGGGAGGGTGTTTTAAGGGCTTATTTTACTTCTCATTATCCTCCTCTGATTCTGTTAGTAATAAATTCTCTTTGCAACTTTAAATTGAGCCTGCTTTGCCCTTGAAGCATTTTCTCCCAATCCTTATCTCGATTCATGAACCCATTGTTAATTTTTTTTCCTCCTCTGCCCAGCTCTGGCAGGGGAAGGGGGAGTGAACAGCTTTTGTGGGTGCCTGATGTTGGACCAGTGTCAAACCATGACACATGCTTACCTCTGACATGATTCTGCTTTGGAATGAACCTTCCACAAGGCAGTGAAAACCCTTTTCTAGATGGCTTATATACTGTGAGAAAGACCCAGGTGTCTGGATTTTAAATGTTTCCTAATGTTCTGTGTCTTTCTGGCTTTTTCATTTAATACTTGCTATAGTCCTCGGAAGCAACTACTTTTCCCAAAATACCATGGTAAAACTCTACCCTTTATTCCCATATTTCACTGTCTTCCACCATCTATACGATCTCTGCAGGGTTTCAGCCTTGCATCAGAATATCTGATTCATAGTTTAAACCTCTGAATTAGGTAGTGTGATAAGGGTAAAAAACTTGGACACTATATTCTCATTGTTGGTTTAAAAGCCCCTTAACACACATACATACACCCATGCCTATCCCCCTGAAAATACCAGACTCCCAAATAAAAAACTCAGAGAATGTGTTCTTTGTAAAGAAAAGTTAGAGGAACTCTTTTCTGACCCAGCCTCATCCTTTTTGTTAGTTCGGAGTAACTGTAGTGTTTTAGCCAAGGCTTCCCTTTGTCTCAACTAATTCCTGAAGTGACAATGGCAGTGTTGTCTTAGCAGAGGAGTACTCCCTTCTGTCTGTACTCCAAAGGCATGGGCCTGCCTAATTCAAAAGGATGCATGCTAATCACTGTTCTTGGGAATAAAACAGTAGCCAACTGATGAGAATGACTGGTGTTGGGCTATTGCGTGGAGTAAGTTGTTAGATAGGACTTTTCAGGTTTTTCTGAAGGTGGAAAACCTGACTGCCAGCCCAAATTAGAGAAGCTAGGAACGTGTCCTTCTCCTAATACCAAATAATAGTTAGATGCTTGAGTTGGTTCTATCCCTCTTGTGTGCTTCTACCACAGCTAAGGAAAACTGGAGAAAAGTTACAGGAGAATAGATTTTTCCTCATGCTTTCTTTGCCCTTACTCTCTGTTCATGTGTGTATGTGCTAGGTTTTTAACAGAAACAATACTGGAAGGGGCTTTCAGAAGTACTGTGGTAGCATCTCTTATACCTTCTTTATTCCTAACTGTCATTTCTTTCCCCTATTAAAAATATCAGGTTAGAGGTCATGTCCATCTCACTTGCGTGGATAGGGAGGGTGAAGGGCTGGAATAGAGGCTTATTTTCTGGAGAGGAAATTGAACCTTTATTATTGCAACTGTAAATTTGTCTTATCTACTACACTAGGGATACAGATACGTTCTCACTTCTGTTTGACAAAAAAGTTTTGCATACTTACATTCTGTATCATTGCATTCACCATATTCTACTCTTTCAGCTAAACAATTCCAAATACTTTTTTCTTTTGTCATAGGTAATGAACCCTAGCTGCTTCAGTGCCCTGTTTCCTTCTCTCCAGTTAGTCTATATTTCTTGGAAATCGAAGTGAGGAGCTGCATGGCATGCTCCAGCTGAAGCTTTATTGGCCCTGCCTGGAGGGAAAAGATTGCCTGATGCATCTTGACTCTCATTTCCTGCTGTCTGAGGGGGGTATTTGGCTTTTACTCAACAGTATAACATTGTTGACTCATGTTCATTATTGATGCATAACAAATTTCATATCTTTTGCTGTAGAGCTGCTAACTACTTGATCCACGTCCTACATTTGCAGAGCTAATTATTCACGCTTAGGTACAGAACCTTGCCTTTGTCCCCACTGAATAAACATCCTTTGTTTTTCAGCCGATTTCCTACTTGTCAAGTTAATTTGAATTCCTAGCTTGTCCTCTTGCTTATTTGTAGTCCCTACAAGGTTTGTTATCTGCAGATTTAAAAACTCATTGAGATTTCACAAATCTGTCCTGAAGACAAAGGTCTTAATATTTGGTACTCATCCAAATCTTGAAATGCAGTGTAATCAGGAAATGCGCTCAATACTTAAACAATGTCTGTCTTATAGTGAAATTTTAAGTTGCCTGTTCCCAAGGGATGTCAACATTAGGGGACCATCTTCGTTTAAGAAGATGAAAGAAGAATGCCTGCTCGGTCTCATAATTTACATTAAAAGACATCTCTGAAATAATTAGTAGCTTGGACCAGTTTCTTGAAACAGCAAGAAATTTTTAACAGATTTTTATGAAAATTAGAGGTCTCATTTTAGCAGACAGGTGAAAAATCTGTTAATTAATTTGCAAAGAAATATGCATTTGATTATTTCAGTTAAAGTGCAATTTTAATGTTTCTGTAAATCAAAAAGTTTCAGGTTGGCTTACTATCTCTGTACAATGCATCTGTGCTATTAATGGCAAAAACAAGCCTTTGGGGATACCTTTTAAAAGGGGTTAATGAAGGGGCTTTTGGGGGTACTTTTGTTTTTTTTCCTTGATGGTTTGGTTTCAGTTTGGGTTTTTTTTTCATTTGTATGGGGTTTTTTGTTTGGTTGGCTTTTTGGTTTGGGGTTTGTTTGGTTTTTTTTGGTTTTTTGGTTTTTTTTCTTCTCTTTTGTTTGGTTTTCAGAATTTGAGCTGAATATTGAAATGTTCTCAGAGTTCAGGCCAGGATACAATGGAAAGCCTTAGAAGGGAGTCCTGTCCCTGCAACTTGAGACACCTACAGCCTATTCCTGCAAAGCTTTAGTTTTCTGTGGATTGAATTTTAACACTCAGCAGATGTACCTGTGCCACAGGAAGAGGCTAATGTAGGATACACTCAGCACTGTAGCTGTTAAAGATCAGCTATGCCATTAGCCAGAAAAATCTGCATTTCACATCCAGTGAATTTAATTTTTTTATAAGTGTCTCTATGGTCACCATGGGGACAGTGTGCAGTGCCCCTGAGATGAGAATTTGAAGATATTGCACTGTGCAATCCTCCCAGCACTCCTATAAGAAACAGATAGGGAGGGGCTCATCACAAGATTTAATAAAGTTCAAAGTAATTGTCACTGGAAATAATGTTTTTTAATTATTCTGATCCCATGAATGTGGGCATGGACGAGACTTTGCATTGCAGGAGTTTTCTATCCCTTTGTAAATCCCTTTGTGGTATTTTTGTTTTGAAAAACATTTGTTTGTGTATGTGCTGAGGGGAAAGAAATTGTATTCCAAATTATGTATTCTGCCCAATTCTAGATTCTCCAGTCCCAGTGCCTTCTCTAGTTTGGAAAGCTTTTGAAAAGCTTGATTGTAGTTTAGAGCCAGAGTGTGTCTCCACACCATCATACAGAATGACTGTACTTGAGGAATGTTGTAAGGAAGGGACTCTTGTTTTTTCATCAGAATATTAATACGCTTACAGAATGTATCTGTTGCAAAATTGTCATGGTTCCTTCATCACTGCACTAACTAAACAGTCCTGGAGTGTACAGAAAATGCATCAAAGCAACTCGACACAGCCCGGTTCCAAAGCACATGTTGTGTTACCTTTAAGGCAGGGTACAAACAATACCAGGAGGAAGGTCAGACCTGCCCAGGGAGACTTGAAATCTACATTGAAAAATTTTGAAAGAAAAGTCCCTTCTGTTTTCAATCATGTGATGAAGACCAGCATTTGAAATACTTTTAAAATGTATTTTGGGGTGATTTTTGTAACATTGTGGAGTGTCAATATGCAGCCATAGGGTTGTAATGGAGGAATAGGGATGGAGAGGGGTTCATTTCAACTGTTGAAATGTGAGACCTAAAAATCACAGACTTAGCATGAAAAAGGCATTCTGTACCTTATATGCACACTGTCAATCCACCAAAACCATAAACAGAACAATTGGTTTTATTAATTTCAGAGTAAAAATTAACACAAAATTACTTTAGCAGAAGGAGGTCCTTGCACCTCCAAGTACATGGTGGTGAATGCACATAATAAAGAAGTCAGGCTAGTCTGACATTTGATGATTTACACTGCTCTGCAACTGGCTCATTGTCACAGTTTAATTCCTACAGGGAAAAGTTATATGCATAGGAGAAAAAAAATAAGATAAAAGTTTGTCACGAATTCTGCTACACTTTTTCCTCATTATGTGTATACCTTAAAAATGTTACTTATGTTTTTGTAGAAGAGTTCTTCAAAAGGAAATGGATTGTCACTCAAAATGGTATAATGGCTTTCAACATCTAGGAAAGTAAGTTACAGTATTACCTGTTAAAAATCATTAGTAATATCAATGAATGCAGTGAGAGAGGCTTATAAGACTTAAAACTGTGATGGTGCACAGATAAATAATTATGAATAGTAGGATCCTCTCTCTTCATTAACAGTGAGGGTTAAAGGTAAGTTATCAGTCTCTTACCTGTTCTTGATAAAGACAGACTGGGTATCTTGGAGGAGGCTTAGCAGGGCTGGGAACTGGTTTAGGGCTTTTGTAAGGAGACCAGAGAGCAGCAATGCTGTTATGGCTCTTTCTATATCTTTAGGATTTTCATTATTTCTGTTGTGTATGCAAGTGGGAGTCATGAACCACAAATGCCTTTTCAAAAGAAGGAGGGGGAGGGGAGCAAAATAAAAATTACGGGAAAACATTAAAAGCAGACGTGAAGGATGATTGGCTTTGCATGAAAAAAAGGGAAATGCAGAAAATGTGTGGTGATGCTTATTACAGCTGGTGGTGGGGTCCGAGGCTGTGACCCAGGAAGAGATGACTGGTCCAGGGAGATGGTCCCGAAAGGAATCGCCTTCCTGAGGCCCAGTGTCTTCCTCTCAGCTGCTGGCAGAGGAGCCCTTGCAGAGGCTGTCAGCTCTTCAGTGATATCAGCTCGTGATTCCAGCTCAGCTCTGCAGGGCAGCCTCTAGGCCAAACCAGACCGGAGAGAGAGACGAGAAGACCCGTATGGCTGGTTCCGCACGAAGGTAGCTTTATTGTGGGTCCCCTCCGGCGAAGGGAAGGCCAGGGACGAGCTCTCTCCCTACAGAGGTGAACTGGTCTTCTTTTATAGGGATTCAGGGCATCAGCAAGGGGACCAATGGATTACAGAGGGTCTGGGATAGACCAATGGGTTACAGAACGATCTGCATAGGGTATCCCAAAGGATTGTGGGTCTACTTTCCCTCACCATGACTGCAAAGTCCTTTCCAGGGAGTCCTGCTGGGCGATTGCGAAATCCTTTATCTCAGCAGACATCCCTCCAGGGCAGTGGCTGGGCATATCCCACAGATGCTCATAATTTACCATGAATGGTGAATCAGTAATGGAGTTTTTAGGTCTGGGTGCAGTGTCAGAAAGCAGGAGAAGACAAGAAATATGAATCACACTTAGCCATGATCAAGAATGAATTAAGATCATCTTTTTACTAGTCAGAGGAAACACATTTTCTCACTTTAATGTGTCTGTCTCTTTATAAGTAGAGGGAAGAAACTTTTTTAGAAGTATTTACATTCTGTAGTATGGAGCAGCCCACTCCAAACTGTAACAGCTTTTTATTCTTTGATGCCTTTCTGAACACTTATTCAGTTACCTTAATAAGATAACCATGCTCTTGGTTGTGAATGACTGTTGGTCACCCAAGCCATTAGCAAAGGCATAATACCTGACAAATCAGCTTGACAAACTTAATGAGAATTCCAAGGCTGCTTAATTTATCAACCTTTAACATTAGAATGTTCCTGCAAAGTTTCAGTGTTATGAATGTTATGTGCTGAATCTTTTGACAATACATAATGATCCTCATCATTGTGAAACCTCTGAATAGAATAATCTGATCAGTTCATTAAGACCAGAAAGGTCTGAATAAAATAATAATGCCATTGTTTACACTCAGAGCAATGAAGACCAAATTAATTTCTAGTGTAATTCCATAAACTTTAATACAGTGGCTCCATGAATACTTTCAACCTAAGAAAAATAAGTCCTTCCTTGTGAGGAATGCTGAAACTCCACCCTGACAGTCAATGTGACTTCACCTTGGTCATTTTTGATATCTATTCTAAAATATATATGATAAAGCTATACTAAGTATAAAGATATAGTGTGAACCCAGAGAACACGACTAAATCTGTTTAATTACCATCGCCTTGCTGCTGGAAGTGAAATGGTGAGATGCACCAAAGTGAGATATTTGGAAAAATCTACCCTGACCTAGGGAGCATGCACTGCTGTGCAAGGCTGCTCAGAATGGCTAACTTAGGTTTCTGCTCTCAATTACTGAACATATCTTTCTCTCAAAGACTGTAGAGAAGGTAAACTACTACTAAGCTACCTTCAGTCCACATACTTCTGTTACCTCAGATTGGATTTCCTACCTTGAGCCACAGTTGCAATTTGAGATGCAGGGGCTGGCAGAGACCTACTTGAGGAATGTTAACTGCTTTTTGAAGCTTTATTTGTAAATTTTTTTGCAAGCTACCACGTAGATCTGCCAAACTGTGCAGCTGCTTGAAGTGATAATAACAAAGTTCTGGTTTTTCTGGACACCTTGTAGCAATTACCCTACAAGTGATACAATTGATTAGCTGACAAAGCACTTTGTGGTATTCTAGTGAAGTTACCATCCTGATCAATGTTACTAGAGTAAATATCAAGGACTAAATGAAACATGAGTGATGATTAGATTGTCTTGATTTGAAGATCTTAGACCCCTTAATGCAGTATATGGTTTATCCACTTTTGTGAGATGCAGGATTTTATGTATCTTGTCAAAAGGGTTGCACAATTTTAAAGGTTCTGTTTAATTTGGAAAAATAGTGAGACTTATTAATATTCTTCAAAGAAATATAGCTCTTTTCTTTAAGGCTACTTCACAGGAGAGTTTTATACAGACACTTTTCCATCCACTGTGTTGAAATTACATTTCTCTACAAACAGAGGTCAGTGGAGCTCTGCCAATTTCTCTGCCAGTGTAGAGAAATAAAGTACTGAAGCCTGGTGGCCCTTGGTGGAGGGAGTCTCCTTTTGGCACTTCTGCCAGCTACAGTAAGAGTCCTGGACTATCCCTTTCAACACGCATTCTGTTAAAACTGACCTTATGATTACAGAGCTGGAGCCATGGCCATAACTCCTCCCTCTCCTCTGGTAATCAGAAATACAATTTAGCAAGGATTTGGAAACCTTTCATTTTGGAGGAATGACTGATTGTCTGTCTGACTGTTCATTTCTTCATCAATAAGCAACTTCATCAAATCACTAAATTTGCTCACTAAACTGAGTTTAACCAAATCACTAAACTTTCCCAATAAACTAATATCTCTCCTATTTCCCAGTGTTGAAATAGATCACAGGCAGACTGCACTTGATTTGTAGATGTATAATAAACAACATAATTTTATGCAAGAATATAGAGCAATGTATTTACAATTATATTGCTGCCTTATATCATTACTAACTCCTCCAGAAATAACTGACTCGAGCACTTCTTTCTTATCCTTAAAGAATCAAAATTGCAGCAACTTTTCTTTAAAGAGCGTTGACTATTGTACTTTCCAGAAATCCTCAGGCTTAAGATGAGGAAAGGGTTGTTTTCATAGCATTTACAATTAAGTTTTATTGTTCCTAGTACTTGTTACAGATTGTGAGTAACCAAAACATGCTAGATCAACTATTATCATGTTTAAGGATTTTTTCCCTTTGCCAAGTTTTCTGTAAAGCATTTGTTGAAGTGAGATATAAGCAACAGATGTACCAAAATGGGACTTTCCCAAATATCCCTGCCATAAGACATTTCTCATGAACTCATTGCTGACGCTGGTAATCCTAATTATTTTTAAATTATTTCATATGATCTTTGCTTGTAAATGTAATATATAAAACACATCTTAGTCTAGTATTTCTATGCACAGGGTTTTTTACTGGTTCCACCTGTTCATGAGATATGATGGAACTATGTCAAACTTAGAGCCCGACTATTTGGAGCTGGTTATTGGCTCACAAGTATTACTTTCATGAGACAGGGCAAGCATTTTTTGGGGGTTTTAATCACAATGATAGGTATAATTTGGAGTATTACCCAGTAAATCTGAAAATCTAGAGTTTTTTAGCATTTTTTAATGGACTAATTACTCTCAATACAGTTAGGCTTTTAAGAAGCCTGATTACTGTGTTGTGGTGCACTTCCATGATTAATTCCAGCACCGAAATTCCCTTGCTATTTTCTTAGCACTTCCAGCAAACACTTGTCACCACTATTTTTCTCCAGATTTTACCCAATCAGTTTCTAAAAAAGGTAGTTTTTCCATTCTATTCAGTTTTTATGAAATAAAGAAATAATGGTTTTATTTTTATCCAGCTTTTATTGTAAAAAAACCATGATAAATTTTCAAGTAAGAAATACATTTTATTAAGAGTTCAACAAATCCCCGAAGAGAGACAGATGTTGATAAAAGATGCTACTGGCATATGGAAGTTAATACCCTCATTCTTTCTCTACAGTCATAAGAGAGACAGTGGTTCTGGATTCTTGAATTATAGTCTAAATATACCTTCTCACTCCAGGTAAAAACAGCAAGATGTCTCACCTTAACTTATAGCTTGACCTTGTGAATAAACACTTTTCTTTAAAAAGTATTTTTGAGGAGAGTTATTAGAGATCTATGGAGGAATAAAAGTTTATCTGATATTGAGAACCTGCCTAGATGTTGATACAATCAGCATTAAGCAACAGAGTAATAATTTATTCTATTCTTCTAAACTTTTGAATGTACTAATTTATGCAAAAACAAAATGCTCAACTAAACTGGGTAAAATATAGTTCTGCCTCTGTGTGGATCACTAAAGACTTTTTCCAATTCCTCTTTCTTCACTTTACTCTGGTGTGAAGATATCAGGTTCTCCCAGTCCTGTTAGAGTGTGTGCTCATTCAAAGACTTCATTCTTGACAGATAAAAATTAAAATGTCAACCTCTGTAGTCCTTTTCCTCTTCCCCCCACGAAAATGGCAAAGATGGAAGGCTAACCATAATCCAGATGAAATATATAAGGGAGTTTTTAGTGAAACAAAGAGCAATAAAAAGCTTAGAAGATGAGATTTCTGTAGACATAGTGTGAGATTGTTTAGACCCCTTTTTCTTGCTCGGCTTTTTTCCCCTGAGAAGTAGTGCTGTGGTAGGCTTTGCCTGAGACAGTATGACCACCACCCACAACCAAAATGTGAATATTAAAGCAAAGAAGCTGACATGTTTTGTCATCACACAAAGATGAAAATAAAGATAAAGTCTGTTACCTGAAATTGAATCCTTTGCATGAGACATCCTTGCATTCCAACTATGACCACAATCAAATCATGTATCAAAAGCCAGGGTGTTAATCATCTCTGTTCTGTATAAATTAATTTTTTCTTATTTTATTAGCATTTTCATTAAAAGCTACATGTTTTTTTCCAGTGCAGCAGCAGTCTAATAGTGTATGAACACTTTCATTTCTAATGAATTAAATTTAAAAATTTCTGAAAAACTCTAGGCTGTTTTCCCCTACTATGCAGTGTCTACTTCTTTTCAGCAAGGATTATCTCCCTAGGAAATGTATTTTAGGCATATTGATATGTTAAAGGTTGCCTCTTAAACACACCATATGAGGTTTTTTCCAGTGCAATATGCTAAATGAATGCATATTTAATTTATATAGTACCCAGAACAGATTACGATAAAATGTTTCATGTCAGATGTGATAAAAATGTCACCTACTGCTCACTTGTAATGTGTTTGTCATTGTAGACTATATATTTAGGTCATATTAAGTTGCAAGGAAAATAACGACTCAAGTTGGACTCAGGGATCTTTCTGGGTCCCTTCCAACTCAGACTATTCTGTGATGCTGTGACTCAAATATCAGTAAGTACAGTGTTTGTTCTACACAAAATGAGACTTCTGTTCCTAGAAAAGATTTTCAATACAGGAAGAATTTGAAAAAGAAGGAAAAAAATAATAAATCTACTGCATTTTGGTTCTAATTTAAATTAATTCTTGTTGTGGAGCCACTGAATGAGTCTTTACTCAGCTACTGGACTCTGCTTATGAGCACGTAACAACATGGGATTTTGTCATGCCATCCTTTATAGAGTTGTAGAATAATATAGTTTGGAAGGGATATCTATAGGTCATCCAGTCCATCTTACACAACTTATCTGTTGGAGACTTAATCATAGATAATCTCTTCAAGAACATGTTCCACTGAAAAAGACTCTACATAGCAGGAGGGAGCATGTCTTTATTTCATTCCTGAAGTAGTTCTTCTCATTTGTCGAATTTCCAAGATAGTTAACACTGAGATCATATGCTACACTAGGCTGGGCAATTAACTAATTATATAAACTATATAAGCTCTGGGGTTTTTTTAATGCTCATGTACACCAGTGGAATCTCCAGGAGTTACAAAGGATAAATAAATTAAGGCAAATATTTGGCCTCTGGGCTTCATGTTTTCAGCAAAGATGAATGTATATTTTCCTTCAATGTGAGTATTGACCTCCTCTTTGTTTTGGTCAATACTTAGTTCTTGACTCAATTAATCTCAATAGATACCAAACAAAGCTCAATATTTATTGAAATTCTGGGAATTATGTTTATGTGGGGAGCAAATGGATCTCCACACGTTTTGTTAAGAGCTTAAATGTCTAAAAAACCCAACACTTCTCAGTGGAATATGTAGCATCTAGAGCTTTGCCAGTGATATTAAAGCACCTGGAACTTTCCCTATTCTTTCCTTTAAAAGCTACTGTGTGCTTGGCCTCTTTGTATTCTAAGAAATCCACTAAGATTTATCATGGTGTCTTGGGAAGAGAGGATAAGAGGTGTTTGGTTGCCTGCTTTGACACCTGAAATGGATGTGTTCCCAGCACAGCCATGACTTTTTCTTGTGTTCCTTGGTCCCCAAGAGAAACCCTTGTATCATGCAAGAGCTGGAAGAACCCCCCCCCTTTCATGTGACCCTGCAGGCCCTCTGCACAGTGCTTGGTGTTTCTCTCCCACATTAATCAGAGGCCTTCTGAAAAATCTGCCTGCCTAAGACTGAATTTTGCCTGGACATGTCTCAACTCTTTTTCTCTTCTAAAGATAAATGCTCATTTCTATTTTCTTGTGCTTTCAGGAGAAGTAGTGGGAAAGGGAATAAATGAACTGAAATAGTGTCTGCTAATAATGGCATGCATTTATCTCCATTACTTTCATGTGTATTAAATATGCATGGAATCAGATAAATATATTTTTTAAATGTGAATAATATTGGGGGCTGAATATTAAATTATGAAGCACCCCTCAGGCTGAAGCCCTGGGGGCTTCCCAGGTTTGCAGCCTTTTTCAGTTCAATATTTCTAAGAATCATTTTTCATTGGAGGAGAATTATTTGCACTGTTTTTCATAATTATTTTTAAGATAGTTCTTCAGCTGCATATTGATATGTACTTTATTTTTATAGCTCTCTGACCTACCTACAGAGAGGTGGGGAGAAACAAAAAAAAATCCAAAAAAACCCACCTCCCCACAGGAGAAAACAGCTCAGGCTGCAGTCATCTGAAGAAACAGATAGTTAAAATGCAGTTACAGAGACCCATCCCTTGCTTGAGTTGTGAGTAATAAATATTGAATGAGAGCTGAAAACAAACTACTGGTGGAAAAGTTCACTAAATAAATTTATTCATCAAAATGTGAGCAAATGCTTCAAAAAATATTTTTTCCCTTGTTAACAGGCTGAATTCATTGGTTAAATTATTGGTTGCTAAATAAATGTGTTGCTTAATGATCCACAGAGCAATTAACCTGTCACTTTCTACACTAATTTACTAAATCCTTTCCAATTTCTCTTAATATTAAGTCCTTATTTTTAATTTGAAGAGATTAGACATTTATTTAAATATATTTGATGTTTTCTGGCAAAATGTTTAAAAGAAATCTGCTACTAAAGCTCATTGATACCAGAGAAATGAATCTGACATTACAATTGAAAATGTTAGAATATAAGGGCCTTGCCCAACTGCTGTAATGTTATGAGCAGGAAGTTCAGGGTCAGTCTCTAGTGCTAACTTTCATGGATTTATGGGATGTTGAGGTTGGCAGGAGTCTTTGGACATGGTCTAATCCCCCTGCTCTGAGCAGGGGTTGCCCAGAACCATGTCCAGATGGGTTTTGAATATCTCCAAGGATGGGGACCCCACCATTTCTCAGCAAGCTGTGCTATTATTTGATCACATTCACGGTCAACAGATTTTTTTTTTTTTTAATGGAATTTGAAATACTTCCGTCTGTGCCCCTTTTTTCCCTTGTGCTGGTATTTATGCACACTGAGATTCCCCCAAGCCTTTTCTTCTCAAGGCAGATCAGTCCCAGCTTTCTCAGTCTTTGCTTGTTTGTCAGATGTTTCAATCACTTCAGCATCTTTGCAGCCCTTTGCTGGATTGGGTCCAGCACATCCTTGTCTCTCTAGTAGCTGGGAGCTGATAACTGGGTGCAGCACTGCAGGTGTGTCTCAGCACTGTCAAGCCAGGGAAGGCTCACTTCCCCTGACTGCCTGGCAGTACTCTTCAGAATACAGACCATCATCCTGTTGGGCATCTTCTCGAGTTCTTTGATTCTAGAATTTTTAATCAAAATGAAGAATAACAGGAAAATAGCTATATTTTACTGTGCTGCTTTTACTGTTTACGTATATACGTTTATTGGTTTTGTATTGGATCACTTATGTATGAGCCTTTGCAACCACAAACAGCAGTGCAACAATAACTGAGAATTAGGATTTTCCTCAGCTTTTGTTCAGAGCCTGCAACATTGGATAAATATAAAAGTTTAACCGTTTTCTCACTCACTAGTAATGTACACTATCAAACACGGAATCTCGTAATGCTTTTCAGGCAGAACCACGTTTCTCTAAGGTGGGTGGTATGCTTGCTTACTGTATCTAAGACATTAGCTACAGCTTAAGTATTATATTTAAAAGAATTTTAATGAAGATAAAGAAGTTGATAGGAAGAAAAATTATGTAGCCTTGCTTTATCTTTCACATGATGTTTGGGACTTTCAGAAGCAACAGTCATGCCTGTTAGCAAAAGAACACAGAAGACTCAATTTTAAATGACATTCCAAATTAAAAATAATAACCTTCTGATATGATAAAGGTGCCTATTCTTTAAGTAGAGATATTACTTATGAAAGCTGAATGATAAGAGTTTGAGAAGATTCTGTTGTTGCTTTTTACCCAGCTAGCCAGTCAGACTTTAGTATTGCTGCTTCTAAGCACAGTGCAACACCACGAGGGCATTTCATTTCTGACTTAAGAGATGATGGTCCTGCTTTTGGAGCAAATCTCTGCATCACCCACGCTTACTGTTCCCAGGTGCACATTACAGAACACTGAGTATGACATGTGTTCCTTTCAGCTGAAGCAGAACTGCAACGTACACCCTAAGATGTATGCCTAAAATGCCTAATGCATTCCAGCTCTAGAAGAGATGGGACCAGATCAGAGGTCATCCAAAGCTTTAAGAAACTGTCAAGGAAACTTTCCTATCTGAGCATCCAGGAACCACTAGATCAGCCGTACTTTCAACACCTATGATAGGTAGGAGGTCCTTGTGCCTTTTGTTCTGCAAAGGGTCACCAGTTCACAGTGTCGTGTTGCCAGCTCCCAGCCAGAGCTCAACTGCAGCTCTCCCTGCACCCCAACCTGCCTGCACTGATGGAATCCTCTACAAATCAGAGACTGACCCTGGGCAGAGAGCAATTATCAGCAGTTTGTTGCTCATGGTTAGGTAGCCAAAGATCTCAGTTTGGGTATCAGAAATCCTTCTAACTCTCTGCTTTGCTCTAAATACAGGTAAATTAACAGCATTACAAAGCCCAAAGAATTAAAACATTTAAGCTATTAAATTTCCTCTTTTTAGATAATGGTTTTATTCTCTTAAGGAGCTACCATATAATAGAGATATCCAAACAAAGTACAGAAACTTTGCAGTCCCAACTGAATACATGTTAAGCATGTTAGCTTTCTTTAGATGGCTGATTTTTGAATTGATCTGTTTAAATTCTCTTCAGACAGCAATTAGTCATAGATGTCAACAAGCAAAAACAAGATTGTAATTATTAACTCAGAGATATGTTGCTGCTCATAATCAGATATAGATATGATACCTAATTTTATAATTTCATGAAAATGTTCAAGCAAATTACAGTCTCTTAATAACTCGATGGCAGTTTTATCTTTGATATTATCTCTGTCGCTAGTTAATATTGACATAATAACTTCTTGTAAAAATGGTTGTCTATCTAATCAAATGTAGCACATGGTAGAGCAGAAATGTGTGCTAATGAAGAAGCAGTGCATACTGGAAGTGTTTGAACAGTATAGCTTTCAAGTAGAGAAAAATAACAACCCAACAAACCAAATCCACCCACTGGACCCATTATTAGTTTGAAGATATTTGTGGACAGGCATCTAGCCACCTACATACCAGTCATGTTTTGGCATTTATTTCTGATGCTGAATAAGTACACTGTTACAATGGAATTTTTTCCCCAAGTTACTGGTGTTGCAGGTACTGAGTGTTCCCATAGCACTGTGACTGGTAGGCAGATGGTGTGAGTACAGCAAAGAGAAAGTGGGATGAAAGTCCCGCTCAGATGTGGGCTAGGACACTGCTGAGGGCTAGCGCCAGAGTGGATGCTTTAAAGGACATCTGAGGTCTATACAAAGGTATTCACCAGGTTTCAAAATTCACCATGAGTGTTTGCCTCTGAACTCCAATAACCTGGCCTTTCAGCCAGCCTTGCAAACAAGCTATCTCTGCTTGTCCTCAGCTTCTAGAGCTGGGTAAGGCTGGACATGTCCAGCACAGCTGTATTGGACACTGTACATGCCTTTCATCATTATAAAACTGGTGGCAATGGCAAGGGATAGAAGTGCTGATATATCCAACTGTTGATCATTGACATATCTCTTTAGCTCTCATTAGTGCTGTACCAATATCCTCAACATTGGTTGCATTGGTAAGAATAGAAATATGACCAAAAAAATAGGCTTGGAAAAACCCAGTCAAATTAAATTTCCTGGCATTATTATATCAGATAATGACTTAGATTTGTATGACCTGTTAGTGACTAAGTGAAGGTAATTACTATTCCTGCCAGGAAAAATAAGTATTCAGCAATATTTTTCAGACCCTCACACTGAAAGACCCATTGTATGGCCACCAAAAAAATCTGAATAAATATTGTCCTACTCTGTTAAAAATGAAAGAGGGTAACATGCTGTAAAAAGTGGAAACAACACAGCATTGAGAGAAGGAAAGAAAGAGACAGCAGATGCTGTTTTCCAGACTAAATCTCCTCTAATGCACTCCAGGGACCTCATTTAATCAAGCATCATTCTCACACTTCATCACGTATATTATTCAGAAATGATGAAGAATTCTGGGAATAAATTAGTCGTTTATTTCAGGATAAATGGTTTTTAAAATTTATTGTTATTTAAGCTATTTTGAAAAATTTAGTTTTTCCTTTATTTTTCCCAGAGGCTCCCAGCTCGGTTTAATCAGAGGTTTCTACTTGCAGGGTAAATCAGGATCCTGGCTCTCTTTGTAAAAGTCATTTTTCCAAGACATACCTTCTTCTGTTATTGCATTCTTTCTATCTCTGATTATCAGACTTTAAAATGTTTCTTTCAGTGCACTGTGACTTAGGGGAATAGGTTTAACCATCCTATGATAAAAAAGAATTTCTTTTTTTCCCTGGCTGTGCCCATTAAAGTGACTTAGCGTACAAAGGACTCTCCATCAAAATCCTTTCCTTTTTTTCCTCGTGTCTTGTTGGCTGTTGGTTTTCCTTGCCCTTTTCCATCACCTGCTGTTGTTTACCTCTAGCACTTCTCTTGTCAATTTTATAATGATGGTGCAGCATAACCTGACACTGTCCAGGTAAATATATTCAACGCTTTCTTGAAGAGCTTATACAAACCGATACTTCTCCAGGAAGGATTCTGTCATATTTAATTACCCAGAGTGCTGCCTTATCTCACACATTGGGGGGGACAACCCAGCTTCTGTAAAGTATCAGAATATGGCTTTCATGGCTAGATCACATATTTGTAAACAGTGGCTCTCTTGTTCAATTATTTTCAATAGAGGGATTTAAATTAGGTTAATATGATTTATAAACCCTCCATACTTGGTGCTGTCTGGGTGATAAATTGGACAGCCATATGATGGGCTGCATTTATCCTGTACAGGGTCTCTTTACTGCACGTTAATCTACCCTTGGGCACTTCAGGCCTTTGCCAGGGAGGAAAGCACCTGTTCTAAGTGCTAAATGCAGTAAGATTTAGCTTGAGAATGTAAGGGGGAAAGAAATCTTACTACAGAAAGAACCATCCTTCTGTACCTCTTTTCATTTTGTACATATCTGCATATATATTTTTTCTTTCAAATATCAATATTTTTCTGCTAAAAATTGTCTAGCTTTTATCAGAAATGAAGGAGCACTGTCACTAAAATTTTTTTTCTATTTTTTTTTAGTTAAAATTATTTTATTATTTTGAAAGGGAAGAAATACAAATTTTACTAGTAAGAAAATTCCTTTTTAAATCTTTGTATTTCCTGGTAACATTAGAAAACATTCTTCCTCAAAAATAGGAAAATATCTAGATAGTTTTTAATCAAGTAATGGAATCTTGATGGGAATTGAGATAATGTACTACAAGTGAATCAGGCAAGCAACAGGCATTTAATCTGGGACCTTCTTCTAGGTTGCAGCCTACTTTCTTCTAGGCTTTGTCATCCAAATATGCAGCTGGATGTTCCTCTTTCAGTAGTGTGTCTGGGAGATCCCATGGGTCCCTTCCAGGCTGTTAGCCCTGGTACAATCCTGGCAGAAATGGAGGATCAGGAACGAGGAATTTAGCAATTATTTGCTGTCAGGTTTTTCCCAGCACCACTGGGGTGAGATGTGGTTAAAGCAGGCAACTGGCCCTGACAACAAAGATTAAAAAGATTGGATGAAAAAATTCTTAATATTTTCAGTGTCAGGGTGATTTGTGCATAAGAATAATAAACTTCAAAGTGTCCTCCCATTACATTCTTAGGATGCTTGTCCTCCATTTAACAAGTGTATGAATTAATGGGTCAATCAGAAATTCAAGAGAGACTACTAAAAAACAAAACCAAAAAAAATTAAAAAGGAAAAGGCATAATAAGAATCCTTGCAGAACTGTACAACTATTTGTATTCAAATGCTCAACTAATGTTGACATGGCCTATTCCTGGACGGCCCAAGAAGGGTCCAGTTCCATTTCATAAAAGTTTTCTCTTTTTATCTTGTGATGTGTCTTTTCCCACCCTTTTATTTTCTAGCCTCTTCTTTTAGGCAATAGCAAAATCTTAGTAAGTCAAACTTCAACCAAATACAGTGATTTTTGTTAGTTGTTTGCAAGGTTGAATGAACAGGGACTTTAAAGCAGAATGACAAACTTCACATGCCATAGTGCAATGAATCACTTTATGTTCCATTCTTTAAAAAATAAAAATGAATCTTTTTTTAATGGCTTTTCTCATTATATTTCAGAACAGCAGTCTCAGTGTGAGAAACCAATGAGGATGCACCATTGAGATACAGGAAAACTCAGTATCACTTTGCAGTTACTCATGTGTGCTGGGCTCTGATTCATTGCCGTGAACTTCACGAGCAAGAGATTTGTGTAGGTGCAACAGTGTTTCAATGAACTAAGTGATCACATTAAAAGATCACAGTTCAAATTCTCATTAAACCTACGTCCTATAAGCAAAATGAGAAGGTATTTAACAGTATGTGCTGTGATACTGTAAAAGTTCATTCCTGCAGGAGGTCTAGGAGGAGAAAATATTAACACCAATTTATATAGGACACAATGGGATTTTTAATGCCTCCCTATAGCGTATTTCTTCAGCAAGTATCTGGTACCAAATGAAAAGCAAAATTTAGGGGAGTCTGAAAGCCTTCTAGCTGCCGGAATTTTCATGCCTGGAGTCCAAAGCAGAGAGATGTGAGGTGGCTTTAAGCAATATCTTTGTGCTTTAAGGTAGAAAGGGAACCAAATTCACTCTTTCTGGACTAAGAGATTGAAATTTAATTTTCAAGGAATAAGCCAACTGCTTAGTCATAGTGCATAGCTCTAAAGAATTATTTTCCATTCCTCCTGGGAGACAGTGCCACTGGGAAGGGAAGTTCAAGTATCATGGAGTAGGGAAAAAATTGCAGGAGTGGGCAGTTACACCACCTACTGAAGAGAGAGAACATTGAACTGGGAGACACCAGTCTGCTCCAAACACTCTGCACATGTGTGTGCATTTTAACCATGTTTGCGATACATGCATTTTATGTTAGGAGCCCAAACCAAGCAATTTGTATTCTCAACACTGTTCATTGGTAAGTATCCAACAATATTCCTTTCGGATAAATATTCCTGTCAAACTCAGTGGAAACGTTGTTTAAAGGAATATGTTTTGCAGAAATGCAGCTTTTTGTCTTGTATATGATTTTCTTCTTCATCTTTCTCTCAACAAAGCACTTATCTGTTATTTTTTCTTGTTTTTCTTGGGTTTGCAGCACTTAATTATTAAAATATTTGTATTTCCAAATTTTTTCCTCTCTAAAAGAGACAAATAAACTAAAAGCATAAATTCTAAATTTAATATAACGAACATTGCATTAAAGTGAAACTAGTATTAAATAATAACATTTTAGAAGTATTTATAGCACCATTCTGGTGAATTATGGGATTTCATAAGAATAGCACCTTGCTATCGTGTATAACAGCTATAAAAGGGACAAAAGTAAGCAAAAACTTGAACTTTCCCGCCTGAACCAAATTAAACCTAAGTCCTTCCTGTGTTAGGAGGAAAGCCAAACTGCATTTTGTTTTTACTGCACTTTGCCCGATTTAATTTCCACAAAATACACAAAATAAGGCCAGTCCTTTGTTCTTGCCTATATATATATTTGATCTTGTGAAATTACAGATTGCAGCTAAGACCAAAAGGGTAGGGGTGCAGAAACACTAGTTTGTCTTCCACTGAAAAACATAAACCAGCATGGTCAGGATGGGATGTTGTTCCCACACTTCAGCTCTCCAAGCACCAAATAGTGCTGTAACCACATGTAGCCTTCCCTCATGGTTGTCTTGCTTTCTTCCCAGCCATATTATTGCCATATCATAATATAATGCTTAAGAATGACTTCATCCCTAATAAAGGAGTGCTTCCTGTGAGGGTAATTCTCTTTCTGTCTGAGAACCAAGACTATTCAGCAGTGGGACTCCTCAGGGAAGTGGCTCTAGGGATGAAGTGGGTGAATAAAGAACTGAGAACAGAATTTATGAAGTCACAAATCTTCACTGGCATGAAGTAGTTGAGATCCAATGGCTTCAGGAGGTCACAAGGGACTGCAAACATTTTTCAGAAATGAGTGCCTTAGCCCTGACCTCAGCAAAATATAAATAGTGATTTATGGTCGAAAGTTTCCATTTTCTATTATTTATTCCTGAGCCTTATATTTTTACTTTTGAGAAGAGAGGGGATTGGGAGAGAAGAACTAAAAAACTGCCTTTTTAGCTGTCTGGGGTGAAAAGTTCACTGTATATTCTGAGTTTCCCTAAGTTCAGAAGAAATAATTTTGAGAGTGAACCAATTTATTTTGTCATAGAAAAGAAAAAATGTTAGGTTGTTAAGGTTTTATATTCTACACCTGACCATACAAGTACAATATAGTAGCTACTGGACTGATACAAAGCAAGAGCTCTTTTTATTGTAAATACACCTTTGGCTTCCCTAAAGGCCTTTCAAGTTTCCTGGAAATATAAGACAAAGATGTAGTACAACATAGAGAGAGAGAGGTGATGATTGTTAGTGCTGGGTAAATATGAACTGAATGGTCAGTTTAGCAGGTCACACCTTAGGTGCTGCCTAGGAGAGTCAAAGGCATATAACTAAAACACATTGACATGTTCCAATGGTGATTGCAGTGCTTAAATGTATTAGAATTTCTGCTTCTGATTTTCACTAGGGTCAGGTCATCATTTTGCTTCATAAACTAAACAGTTTTAAAATGTTTTTCAAGTGTTTCAGGAAATTGAGGATAAAGATAACACTATTTCTTCTGTGGTCAAGGGGTGGGGAGAGAGTGTTGTGGCCATGAGGGTATTATTTACTCAGCATTGTTGCCAGAGTCAAGGCTGAGGATTTCTGATCTGGAATTAGTCCACTAGAACTTATAATGGAATATCATATATGAGAGAAAGCCACAATATATTAATCAGGAATTAAACCACACTGAGCCTGTCAAAATATTAGAGTTTTATGATTCTGATTTTTCTCTTCAGCTTTAATTTCTGAGAATCTTGTGACCAACACCAAAGATAAAATTAATGTTTGGTATTTGTGAGAAAATAAACCAGACATGTTCTCAAAGCAGTTCTCTTTCTGTGCAAAGATGCACTTACTTATCACTGCCCACTCAAACATACCCTCACCTACTATATTTAAAATTGTGTGAGGATTTTGTGGGTATCCAAAAGTACTTTTTTTCTGTTCCCAATGATGTGTCATGCTGAGTATAATTATTAAATGTAAGTATTATTAGCATGGTGTATACCTAATGTTCTTTTACTTAACAGATGGCTTATGAATATCTGGGACAACTTAGTAGCCCTAAAATGATTCATACCTCAGCTATCTGAACACATGGCTACCTTTCATCACTTGTGCTGAGTCTAAGAGAAGGTTTAATAACCCAGTCTTGAAAAGAATTTCTGTTCTTTAAACATGCATGTCACCAGAATATTTTTAACAAGGAATGAAAAACACAAATGCAAACTGTACTTTGAGCTTCCAGTGGCCAGTCTTTCCTTCTTTTAATAGAATTACCTCTAACCTTTGTATATATTGCTTGTCACATCAGTATCATTCATCTGATGAAGAATAACATCCTGTCATAAGTCTATGAAAGCATCAGAATTTCCAAAATGGGAATCCATCTGTGCCTAGAATTCCTGTGCTCCTCTTTTTATTTGCATGTTTGAAGTGAATTGCTTCCTAGTTTCTTCTTCTTGATTTCTTGCTAATCGTCTCACATTTTCTCACTTTCTTTTGATTTTCTTCTGCTCTTCTCTCTCTTTCCTGTTCTTCCCCTCTCCTGTTTTCCTGTCCACTTTAATGGTTCGTTCCTGCCCTTTCACTAAGAAAATTTGCTATTAGCACAGACTAATAATCTATTTTTTTCCTTTCTTCAAAAAACCCCACACATATAATTCCATGGATATCTCTCATAATATGGATATATCTAATAATCTAATTTTGGTAAGCTATTTTTCTTAGCTGACATATTAGAGGCCTATCCTGGTATCATTAGTGCAAGAATAGCAGCCCAAAAGTAACAGAATAAAAGGAAAGTAATTTGGGCTTAGCTGTAGATATGAAAAAAGAAAAACTTTTGAGGTCTGTATGTTTCTAATAGTGATTGCTGCAGATCTGTTATTACAGTGGGTTCTAATGTTTCTCTGGAGAGATCAATTATTTACTCTACTTACCTATGTTAATGGTGTGTCAATGTAATTTATGACATCCAAGCACCAAATTGCAGGAAAGTGTGGTAATGCACTGTAAGTTGTCTGAAATTGCCAAGTGATACCGGAGATATTATCCACATCTCAATTGTAATCCCAGTTCCTTTCTGAGGCATGAATACTCCTGGGAAACTCCAGCTTCATCAGTCAGATGTTTCTGGCTATGATCAAGAGTAGTAAATTAGGTTTCTGCAGTCGGTGCTTTTGAAAGATAAAGGAGCAGATCCTTAGCTGGTGCAAATTGTTATACATCCACTGATTTCTGCTAACCTATTGAGGATGATATCATCCTCTTCAACACAAATTATGGCTGAGAGGCAAGGACTCAGGCTAGTAACTGAAAATCTGAATTTTAAACATGGGATGAAAGCTGAGATCTGGATGCAGCCTTTATCTGTCAGACTTCTCTCTATCCTGTTTCACCCCTTGTTTGCATTTAGCACAATTTTTATTCCCAGATCATTTAGATGATAAGTGTTTAGGAGATCATCTCATCAGAATCTTGTTTGGCTAGAAATTGTTGTTTTTCTCAGATGGGTTGTTTATTGCTCTTAATTTTAGTAGACTTTTCTTTGTACTTTTCCTCCTTGTGGAAATGTCATCTGTTGGATTTTGGCCAGGTTAGTGATAGTCAGAAATGCTTTTAGTTGGTCATTCCTCATCCTGTGCTGTGCTTATAAAATCTGTCTGGTTCTGAGTGAACACACATCTTTATAAAATGTTACAGTAAACTTAGCATTTGTTGGTGATCACAGTGCTGGGGGAGCAAAAGGAGTTTCAATAATAACCTTTTCATTCAGTATAAATATGTTCTTTTTAAGATTTACTCCTGGCAAGTAATATTTACATATTTACACTTTTTGTAAATGTAGTGCTTAGGAACTTTTGTCAGGGAGAAAGATTTTTCTTGGCAGCTCTCCCAGACTTTGCCAAGAAAAAATTATTGCAATTATTCATGCAAGTTTTCACAATTTCTTAAGACAACTTCTTTCTATTAAATGCATCATATTAGAACAATTCATTCAAACTGATGACACTATTCCAATGATTTTGCAAGGAGGTTATATGAAAATGACAATAAAGTTCTAGGGTTTTTAAAATAAGGGAGAAAAATAAGTAAAATATTGCTGGCTTAAAAAAAAAGACCAACTAGTATTTGATAGCCAAATTTGAGGAATTTGACCAAAATGTAAAGCCATAGGCATTGATCTTATTCCCAGAAAACATTTTTTTCACATTTAAAAATCAGACTTAGAATAATATTTCACTGAAAACCCATAACAATTAAAAAAACCAAAAAAACCAAAAAAACCAACAACAACTTAGAATATCACAGAATTTAAGACAAGGTCATGGCTTTATATATAAACTTTGTCTCAGTCCCATGTGTTTTTTTCCATTAGTTTATTCATGAACTTAACTGGTTTACATCTTAAGTGTCCTTAAGTTGAAAACCAAAATTGAATTTCACTCGAATATGAAATCCCTCTGTATTTGATTTGATAATTTAAAATGTTCTTAATTTCCATTATTACAAAATACATTTAGGCAAAATATTAATACTGAGTTTTAAGTATGCAGCAGCTAGAAAACTCAATTGCCTGTGTTTTAGGCAAGATATCCAGTATCATCAGCATGGAACCAGGCAGGTCCAGCAGATTAAGTAATGGACAATGAGAGGCTCATCGACTCTGGAGAGGTTACAAGAATAATCTTTTCAGAAACAATATTGAACAGATTTTCTGCCACTTGACATCTCAACTCTATTACTATATTTATACTATATTAATAAGTATAACATTATGAAAAGATGGTTTATGGAACTATGTTTATATATGCAAGACTTCCCTTTACCATCAGTAAAAAACTTTCTTACTTTCCTTTTTTATTTTGATTCTCAAACATCATAACAGATAAATTATAAACTATAGCTCAGTGTCTTCATAAACTTTCATTGCCGAAAAGACAGGACAAAACCTGGCAACACGAAACAGCTGTCTCATAATTCACAGCTCATATTATTCACCAATTCCCAGGCAAATTTTAACTAATTAGTTTTGCCTGTTTGTTTATCCTTAGCACACATGCTTGACACCCCATTTAATTGCTGTGTTTGCCCATATCTCAACATGGTGCTTCGGGAGATTTTCTGTTCTGAAAGGACCTGCCCACCTCACCTTCATCCCATTACTAACACAAGTGCTAGAAAGGACGCTAAAAGCCTGTGCATTGTGCCTGTCTCACCCTGTCAGTCTGCATATGTGTAATTCCCAAATGGGAGTTGCATCCCTATTTCCAAGGATCTAATTCTATTGTGTGCCATAAGATAGGTAGACAGTAATTAAAAATTTGTGACAAGAAAAATCACTGATGACATACATTTTCAAATCCATGCAGAATATAAGGTGGTGTGTCCAGATAAACAAAAAATGAGAAGGATCATGGATCATTTGGCTGGAATGAAAGTGTCATAAGAAAAGAAATAAGACTAGCAAAGATGTTGCATGAAAGGCGAATAAGTAACTATGGCATTCAAATGAAATATCAAAATACTTTATTCTTAATATATATTATAAGCTACTGGCATCACAGTAAAGCACAGGGTCACACTTTCTGTTTGAAGGAGAAGGGGATTTTCTGTGACACCTGTGGGTGTCAGCACAGGCCCTGGGGACAAGCCTGGGGCTTGTCCAACTTGCTGCCGCTGTGCTGCCACCAGCCTTGTGAGCATGACACGGCCAGATCCAGGAGCTGGCACACTCTGATCCGTTCTGACCCATTTCTCACTCACGTGGACCCTTCTGCAGTGCATTCCCTCTAGCTGTTGTCCCTGGATGAGCACAGGTACAGCAGGATGAGATTCAGCCACCTCCTCTCTCCCCCTTCTTCAGAGGGAAAATCATATTTGCTTGAAATGGATTGGAGGGACAGTCCCTCGCTGTCATGTTTCATAGAGTACATAACAAGCCTGGATCTCTTGTCAAGAAAATGAAATGAACTTACTGTGTCTGGGTGACCTTCAGGACAATGAATAACTACTTTTTAAGCTTTACATGACATATACCTAGTATTGAAGAATAGAGGTTATTCCATAAAATAAAATTAAAGAAAAAAAAATACTCTGCTCTAATCCTTTTCATTTTGCTCCAATTTTTGGTTAGCATTTGGATCATTAGAGACACATGCGCCTATGTATTCCTCTGGCTTTCTGTTTCAATTTTGCCATTCATGTTTGTTGTAAAATTGGTGAAATTACAGATTCTAAAGCAGGATTTCTGTTTGTAGCAATTGAACTGAAGTAGAATGTCCACAGTTCACTATTATACAACAAACATGTATTTTATAGCATGATTTTCCAGAGTGTATTTTTTTTTAAATAAGAATGTTATATCATCACTAGTACCTTGTGTTCCCAAGAAATTGCTACAATGCTCCTTATGGTAATACTAAAATTAGATGAATCAGACCTGACAGTGAACTGCAGTACAAATACTACATTCATTTTAAGTACTCCTTTGCTTGTCTTTCTAACACAAAAGGAAAAAAAAAAAGGAAAAAAAAAAAAGATAAAAAAAGAAAAAAAAAGGAAAAAAAAAAAAAGAAAAAAGAAGAAGAAAAGGCAAAATACCTGCCCCCAAAGGTTTCAAAGGGGTGGGGGGTGAGTGGCAGCAGAAAACAGGAGAACAATGAAACAATAAAAATTCAATACTAACAGAATCTGTCAGCCTTAAAACAATTAAAAGATTCAGAGTTCAGAAAGCCATTGTCTGCCATTTGTACACCAGGAAAGAGGGAAATCAATATTTGTTTCTTGGAGAGTTCCAACCCCAGCATGTGGTATTGATATTTTCAACAGCATAGAAAGGCTTTTCACAGCAAACCTTTCACTTTTCCACTATTAGAGAAGGTTTGTGAATTGGCTTGAACATTACCTGGTAACACTGCTCTTGTTTAACGTTTTGTTTTGGGGAGTTTAATGTTATTTCTATTGGCATTACCAGTAAAACTTTTTGCACTGCTATTGCTGTTTTAACACAAATGAATGCATAAGTATAAAACTTCCACTGCTGCACCACACAGGTGACAGCCCATGAGAAAATTTGCAACCAAAAAGTGCTGCAGAGGTCACGCTGGCCATGGGTGACAGGAGCTGCTTTGTCCCCAGGAAAAGCCTGAGGCATTTGCTGGCTGCAGCACTTTCTGGTGGGCCCTTTTTATAATTTTCTGATCTCATTGCTGTCCTGCAAACCCCAGAGACACATCTGTGGAGGCATGGACAGTCATGACTTCTAGTTGTTACTGTACCTTGACACAGCTGGGACCTCTCTAATGGCAGCTTGTTTTCTCAGTTTCAGCTCTGAATGGGAGGAATTCATGCGAAAATGAAATGTATCCTGAACTGGTACTATACCTGCCTTTGAAAAACATTATCTGTGTTTCTTTGACTCCTGTTTTCAATGTGTCATATCACCTGATTGCTTTTATACAGCTTCTGCATTATCAGTCAACTAAGTGCTGTGAGGGGGATATTATCACACCCCTCAGGAAAGGGGGGGAAATAAAAGGCTCCTTACTCTGTTTGCAGGAGAAAAAGTAACCAATCTCTGTTAGAGCAGAGGGACTAGGAAAGGGTATGTTAGAATTAATCTCCTACCTATTATCACTAAACTCTTCTCTACTTTTCCAGAGTAAACTACAAAAATCAGCAAGAACTTGCATATGGTTTTCAGATAGGACTTCATGTCCTCTCCAGCAGCTCTGAGACCTCCTAATTGCTCTGTTGCTCTCTCATCCTTCCCAAGAGGGCACTGGAACCCACAGCACATTTCAATATCTGGTAGCAAGGTAAATCTCCCTGTCCTCCTTCCACAGCTCCAAGAATACTGTTTTTACACGCTATTTTATTGGGTTTGTGCCTCCCAGTGTGCTTCAGGCACTCTTGAATATCCTCTAATTCAGGATGACTTTTTTATATTGCTGCAGGCTTGCAAGATCAAGGATGAGTTATTTTACCTTTTCTCCAGAGTACTAGGACTGTGCTAGGTGGGACCAGCAGAATATTGCTGTTTAAAAGTCCAAACTCTGTATTGCACTTCTTGTCACCATGGTCTGTGACAAGCAACACTGGGTGAATTAGTGGAATTTAAGCATATATCTTTCATGAAAAATATTCAAATAAGCCAGAAACACACACTCCCTTAGTCTCCTTGCGACACCAAGTTTGACCCACATTGGAGTGTTTTCATTTCAGGCAGAGAAAGATTCACACAGAATCAGACTTTTATTACAAGTTTTCCAAAGCTGTCGTTTTTGCTTCAGCAGAAATAATTTGGTGAATACTAGAATTAAAGAGGAATTCTAACTTCCCCAATATAGAATCATTAATGAAGAAATGATCTTCTGGGGGAAAAAATATTTCCTCCTTCCTGGGCAAATATTTAGGCTTACGGGGGGTGTTTTGGCTGCAAGATGGTTGTCCTAGGATATGACTTCATACTCGTCTCCAGCACAGGAACAGAACTGTGAGAATTCAGAAAATGTGAGTAACACTGAAACCAAGACTTTGTGCACAGTGTTCAAAAATTGACCTAGAGAAAGTGATTAGATTTGTGTGAATTAAATCCTCAACATAATCACTTGAACTTGACATCCATCTTAGTATCTAAAGTTCGATTTTCTTGTCAGAGACATAAAAATAAATCTCCTAATTGTTAGAGATGATATTGTTAACAATTTCACCCATGAAAGGGTGATCACGGTATGAAAAAAACCCCTCATCTGTCTGAAAAAATCATTGACATTTTGAAATTAGAATTAGGTGCCAGAAAGATGCTTCTGACCTAAATTAAACTAAAATAGTAAAAATGATGGGATGTTTTATCCCAGAAATAGAAGAGAAAGTAAAGGCACTCGAAAGAAAAATGTGGCACAGCCTTATAAGGCTAAACATCCAAGCATCCATAGGTCATCCATGTGAAACTTATGGGAAAAGTCCCAGCAGCCCAGGGATGTTATTTTCAGATTAATATAATATAATGTGCTTGTGGAGGTAATCTGTAGGAGTTTGATTTCTATTTTCTTTTTTTTTTGAAAAACAAATGCCTTAATATCTCTGGAATCTGGCCCTCAAAACTTGAAGGGTGTAAAGTCACTATGAAAAATCCTGGCTGTTGTCTTATTGAAGTTTACATCAATCTTTCAAACCCAAATGCTGAACTCATGTTGTCATTTGCCTTGCTAGAAATATTAGTTTAATTTCCTGATACCGTCCGTCTATCGATTATCTACAGAACTGATTACATGCACACTCCATTCCCACCCCTGGGCTTCCCTGTAGGAATGCCAGTTGTGGGGGAGGGAGAAAAGAAACAAAAGCAGCTTTGTAGGAAATCCATCCATGTTTGACAATTTCCTTCACAGATCCCCAAAGAAAAATGCCTTAGGAAGTGCTCCCTCATTGTCTCTGATCAAAATGCATCTGCTGGCAGCCGCCCTTCAAATGCTTTGCACAGGCTGATTGTTGCTTCTATGCTCTTCCTACAAGTGGGAGCCACAGGACACCTGCCACTGTCTGTTCTCTCATCAAAGGACACAAAGAATTGCCACCTGCAGCACCTTCAGAAGTAAAATCAGCTGGAATGAAAGCACAACCCTATTTGCATGAATAGCTTCCCAACAACCATTGAAAGATGGGCTTTAGGGAAATGGGCAATTCTTCCAGGTTCTCCTTACTAAAATTCTGAAGGTGGAGGAAATCTTGATGCCATAACAACAGAGTTGTTCCACTGCTACTGTATCTCCCTGTTAAATCCTCAGATTTCTGTTCTCAAGGACTTTGCCATTGAGTCAGCTTTTTCTCCACATCATATAAAATATACTTTTCCTACACTCTGTTGACGCCCTATGACATGCTGGCTGTGCATCAGAAAATGCTGCCCCAGCTCAGAAGTCTGATGGTTATGAGCCCAGTTCCCCTCTTAGCAAAGGAAAAGTGGCTTCTGCCCTAGCCCAAGCACTCGAAAAATCAGGCTGGATGGAGCTCCCTGATGATAAGTTCATGCCTTGAGCTCATGACATTTTAAGACTGACACCAAAACAAGAGTTTGTCAGGATGAGTATTCACCTCACAAAGCCTCCAGTTTGTGACCTGGCCGAAAAGGGAGAGTAATTCATGAGCGTGACTCTGGCTCTTGCCCTTGTTGAAGTAACCAGGGCCTGCAAGGTCAGAAGAGGATGAGCCCAGGGTTAATGGCAGTCAGGACCTATGGACTAACATCACCCTGGAAGCTTTGCAGGCCATCAGAATGACACGCAGTGCTTTTATGCAGATCCTGGGCTCTAGAAGATGTGTGTGTACAGATCTGCTGCTCAACCTCACAAAACTCCCCCTGGCAAGGCTGGCTGCTCTGCAAGGGACAGGGAGCCAGGAACCAAATGTCCCTCTGTGGCAGGTGGGAGCTGTGGCCTCTCTAGCAAGGAGCTGGGGGGATGGCAGCCCTGGGTCAGGATCACTGCCAGAAGCCAGGTTCAGAGACAGACTGGTGGTGCAGTGTAGCTTAGAAGCAGCTCCCAAGGGAAAACTGGGGCCAGCCCTTGCTTTCAGCTCTCTTCACACCGACTTCCATCAGCAGAGGAGATGACCTTGGGCTCGGCAGCCCAGCAGCCCAGGCTGGCCTATGCCACACACGGCTGCCCTGAGCTGCGGCCTGGTGCATCCAGCTTGAGCAGGGAAATGCTTGGCAAGAGGAGAGCAGGGCAAACACACCCAAACTCCAGGTAAATTCATGCTAAATGGATGGTTTAAAAGTGTGGGGCTTTTTTCCTCTCTCCACCGTTCTAGAAATGTAACTGATTGCACTTCAGACAATCAGTGCACACTTGACTTTTGAGAATGATACACATAAAAGTGTTATAGAAGGCAATTCACTGAAGTCAAGTGTGCTTGAATCACATTTTAGATAATTGGTTGGATTAAATAAAAACTGACAGTAATTACAAAAGTATGGTTTGATTTTGATTCTGCTCTGCAATTTGTCCGTTTTTAAGCTTGGTTCTTTTTGTATCTCACTGAAGTACTTTTCCTTTGTCTTTGCTTCTTTGTTTTCTTCTTAGTAGTCACTGTTTCCATTCAAGAAAGGTTTTTCTTCATGTTTCAGTATTTATTTACAAGTTCTTTTTGTGCACATCTTGCTTTCCCTTAGTAGTCTTCTCTTGCCTATTACCTTTGGTTTTATTTATTCTTAATGGCCCCAATTAGAAAACAGTTATCTTAGCACTTGTTTAAACCTGACTTAACTGTGTGTTGAGTCACTGCCTGATTCAGCATGCTTAAACTTGTTAATTTACTTGAAGAATTGGGATAACAATGACTCTGTTATGCTCTCCAAATTAATTGCATTTCTGTTTGCCATAAAGGGTTTATTTTCAACAGTGGAAAAGTTGACGGGTAAAATTTAGGCTGAGTGGGAAAGAGAAATATGAATGACAATACATTTTATATCTAGCCCATTGCATGTTAGCAGCTTGATGTCACAAAACTCAGTGAAAGTAAATGTAGGGGAAGCAAAGGCAAAAGGGAAAGCAAAACGTATATTCCAGATTACCAAGGAATATACACAACACAGACCTTGGATGCATATTTGTGGTATGTCCTAATAGTGTGACAAGATTCTGAATGAGGTCCCAAAAGAGGTGCCATCTTTACCTGTTTGGACACCTTACTGCTACATTTGTCTACCTTACATCTTTAAAACCCTCTGAGGCCTCAGTATCATCATGAGATGCCACTCAAAGTTCTTTCTAAGGCTAAGCATTGGAAATAAACTAGGATCCATTTCATGATTTTATCTTATGACCAGCTGTAGCTCAAGATCTTTGTTCTTGATACTTTGGATATGAATAGCTAAATATTTATATGTACACTTCTTCATACAATTGCCTGGGGGATCTGTTACAGTTTATTTGTATTCATGATCAGTGCCTCTGTTACTGAAATAGTTTTGGTAGTAAGAATTTTTTCCCAAACTTTTCAGTGGCCTCAAGTATTGTATTCATGTCGTTCTCACCCATATTATATGTTAGTCAAAGCAAGCTCAAGCAGAGAAAGCTAAAGGTAAAAACACAGGGAAATATTAAAAGACTTTAGGAGTGCTCTTCCTCCAGCAAACTTCTTGCCTGAGGGAATATGAGTACACATTTTCCTTCATGGCTGGCTTTGGTTAGCAAATCATTTGATAGAGACTAATTGGAAGGACTGGGTGCTATAATAAATGCTGTGGTGAAAAAGAAACACTAATATGTATAAGTCAAATTTAGGGCCAGCTCCTCAGTGGAAATTTAAACTAGATGAAGCTTTCCTCCTACATACTGACTTAGGCATTTTGATTCAAAAAAACTGTTGAGCTACACTTGGGGGGTTTCTGAGTATTTCTTGGTTTTAAATGGTATTTATCTGGATCATTCTGTCATTTGACATTTAAGCAAATGGGAGCATTATACACTTTCTGAAATACATAAATTGGAAGCATCTATGAATGGGTACTGAATACTCAGTCACTGACTAGAATTTAAGCTGCAATTAACTAAACTAACATTTATTTATTTTAGGTGCATACCTTCTAATGGGATGCTTCACACATAAGTAATTAAACTTAACATTATGTCACAGGGACAAATGCAAAGATATGTGATTCATTTTTTGCCACACAGAATTTTCTAGTGACAAAAATATGGTTTGTTCCTGCCTGTCTCTATTAGAGTTTCCATTTTCTATACTCTGTTTACAGTTTGTTGCAAATTAAACAATGTCAAACTGACACGCTGCAGGAATTTTCTAAAATTACTGGCTTGTTAGGGGTGAAAAACTTCTTTTGGGAAAAAAAATGAATGTGCTTTTTCAGCAACAAGACTTAAATGAAAGCAATTCTCCATGCAGTTGGCACAAATGAATTTGGCTCAAGTGAAATGCAAATTAACTCTATTGTATATGTACTTCTTTTATTAAAGGAAAAATATATATTTCTGTAAGTTACTGATGGTGTTTCCACATACTCATGTTCATTTTGCTATCCAACAGATTACACAGAGTTCAGTGCCCCAAATCTGACCCGCCTTGTATCATTCTTTCAAATCTCCTAGGTCGGGTATCAGCTTACAGTAAAGTGCACTGAAGCTTCTCTCATTAGCCTAAAATCCCAGGGACAGAGAAGCCACTCCCCTTCAGTTCGAGACTTGTATTTTTGGATCCCAGTGGTATGTTAATGCTGCATTTTCTGTATGTGTAGACACAAACCTATTTTTCCAGTATTTCAACTTGAAAATGAAAATACGTGACTGTGTTAATTAGAGAGCCTATGTGAGCCATGGGAAGGGAGAGCAGAGGAAACGTTCATTGCTGTTGCTCTTGGGACTCTTCATGCTCTAGGACTTGGTTCAGGATAATTGAATGGCTGTGCTGATAAATCTCAAAATACTTCCTGCCATGATAGTCTCACCTGAGATAGTGGTATGTGTCTGAGGTCTTCACTCAGGTGCCTGACGTTCCAGTGTTCTCTGCTGATCCCAGCAGCCTCTCCCCAGACACACAGGTGTTGTGCCCTTGTGTTCACTCCTGTGCATTCAGGGGCAGCTCCATCCTGCTCCCCTGGGGCCAGTGCTTTCCAGTGTGTCGCTGTTGCAGTTCCTGCACATTGGTCTGTTGGTCATTAAAACATCCAGGAGCAGGCAACTCTCAGGCACACATTCTGCTCCCTGGGATGTGCTGCACAGTCCCTGCCTGTTCCAAACACCAGCTGCCATTTCGTTTTGTTCTGAGGGCTTTGTTTTAATCTCAGAGGCAAATCAGTGTTTGACCATCTGATGCCCTGGTTGACTCTTTTCATTCAGCATTTGTGGATTTCACACATTTGCAGTTGTGGTGCCGACTGCTCCTTCCAGCTGCACAAGGACAACCAATGTGAACCTTTTCCTATGTAAAATGCACTGCATGGTGACTGTTAGGCTGGAGGCCCTGTCCATGATGTTATTTTCCCAATTCATTCTACTGAGAAAGTTAATTGGATCCAGGCAGTTAAATCATTTTGTATATGCTACAAAATCTAAACTGTTACAAACACATTATCAAGTGTATGGGAGTTGGTGTTAGTCCCTTTCTTCCGTCCCAAACTAGAAAGTCCAGTTTTCTAAAACCTCGTGCAAATGGCTGTTCCATAGTAGAACTTCTCAGAGTTAAAAAATTGTATTGACATCTCTATAAAATATTTCCTCTGAATTTTCATTTCTCTCAAACATTAATCCTTTAAAATTCTCTCTAGATAGAAACCAATGCTGAAATCACAGAATTTCTCTGCCAGTACAAATAGAGGGATATGCCTAAGAGTAATTAGACTGAAGTTTGGTGCAAAGCTACATAGGCCTGTGTAGAAAAGAAAAATACGAATATTGATTATTTCTGTGCAGTATTCAGAAAAAAAACTTATGGTTAAATCACATAATGTGATATATCATGTTTATTAAACTGTAGTGTTAAATCCTGTTTTATTGTTTTCCTATGAAAATGTCATTGATGAATACCTGAAAAAAAATACATAAAGCAATGAGTCAAATTAAGAAAGTAAAATAAAATATTTGAATATTCTTCTGACAAGAATTTTTTAAGATTCAGAGGTAAATAACAATCATCTGATAAAAGAAGTTGGTGAAACTGCATTTTCCCATTTAGTCAAAATCTTTGATTAGCTCTATCCAGTGATTTCTAGATCTGGTTCAATTGAAGTAGCTTTTTACAGACAGTATATGGAAACTCTGAGGGAGAGATAAAAAAGACATTTACATATCCTGATATCTGATTTACTGGGGTATTTAGCCTTCTGCATAAGCACATGAACTACAATGATCTGTGACGGCATTCATTTGCCTAAAGGATCTGGCTTAAATGGGAATGTACAATTTGGAATAAAGATTCCATGAACATAGATAATGAAGTAAGCTTTAAAAACTTGACAACAGCAGAGGAGAACTAGTGATAAACTTTACTCAAAAATGAGTAGAGGATTTGCTTTTTTCTAAAATTATAAGAGCATATTTGTTTGTGCCTAACCTCTGCCTAATGCTTTCTGAGGTGCAGCACGGGGATCCATCTTAGATCAAATGCAGACACAGATGAATCTCTCAGATAATCACACCTCACCCCCTCCATTTCTCTGACTCAGTGAGCTGCGGGAAGGAGTTGTTGTTCCAACCTGACTTATTTTCCTTTGGGAGCCATTCCAGATTTTGAATCCAATGGCTATGTTTGGCAAAGGACATGTGCTCTGTGTCATGCTATGGTTTCTGTGACATGGCCAGCCTCAGGATCCACCTCCTTTTACCTCTCTGTTTTGACTTACTCAGCTGTGAAAAAGTATGTATGTGCATATGCTTGGATGTACAGGCATGCGAGCAGATGATTCATCTTGCTCACTCTGAAGGCAGGTGTGAAAAATTTGAAGAAAAAGACTGCTTTTATACAAAATTCAATACTAATTTCATAGAAAATCACTAAAGAGATGATTAATGAAGAAGATCACCTAATACTTCCTAATTAGATTGATGGAATTTACCCAGTGCCCTTAATTCATTGTGCATTAAGGAGAAATGGCTAAGGTTTTCATTTGAAGGCTTTGATTATTCCCAGTTCTTAATTTCAAGGTTGTCATCTGTGCAGTGTAATTTCCTTTTGTTTCTTTGCATTAACAGTTCAGTGTAAATAACTTTAAAACCAAAGTACAAGGAAGGCTCCAATGCTATTATGGTAAAGATCTATGGGCAGAAATGCCATTAAGGAAGCAAGAAAAGAGGAAAATGCCATCATATAATGGTTGCAGTGTTCCAAAAACAAGGGAACAAGGATGACAGCATCCAAAGGTGACCAGTATGATTTGATGATTATGTAACTGATGGAACCAGTCTTTACAAGAAGTTAAAAAAATCTGAAAGACCTAGAGTAAATGTTCCTGGATCTGAATGCTGATTTCCCCATTTTACAGCTGATTATGGCCTCTGTTCTAATTCCCATCCATCTACAACAAAAGATGAAATTACCACAATAGCTTTCCTTCCAGACTGATTAAATGGAGCAGGAAAATAGACAACAGAACTGGTAATACATTATAATTAGAAACTTGTTTCAATGTAATAATCTAAGGAATAATTTGTGGCATAAATCCTATTTCAGGAAAGCACTTAAGCATATATTTAAGTCTATCTTTATTGACACAAGGCATTTAAACATATGCTTCAGTTGAAATGTGGGCTTAAAGTCAAATTAAATATAATGTTGAATTAGATATGCAAACTTACAAAGATTTTTTTTGGAAGATTTTCCCAAGCGAGTGTAACTTTAAGAGCTTTTTATTTTGTCTTGAATTAACATTGATTTCTTGCACAAGAGTCCTGCACAAGACAGTTATTCAAGGTATTACCATCTTTCTGGGAAGCCCTTTGGCTAGACCAGGTGTTTTAACCCCTTGCTTTCAGTGTTACAGCATTTTATAATCCCTTTCTAAAAAAAAGAGCAGCTTCCTTGCTCCTCACTGATCTGGGTACACAAGAGTCATATCTTAGCAGGCTGAAAATAACAGTTTCATATTAGTGTATTTCAGAACAAGTAATTTACACCTCTGTGCAAATTGGGAAACCCTTTGGTTTTCTTTTTCTGTTTTTGTTACATCTTGGATTTCTACACGTCTTCACTGTAATTGGTCATGAGTTTTGACTATACGTGTTACTGAAAATTCATGATTCTAGACAGGTACTGTGAGGTGTCAAGTTATGGGAAAAAAGGTTTCACTATTTTTTGTCAAATGTCTTCCTCTGAATGGGTGGAAGGAAACCTAAGACATGTATGATATTTAGAAATCAGTGCCAAAACTCTGAGAATGGCTAGTTTGTGGACATATCCATGGAGGAAATATCCCGTTTCTAGTCTCAGAGCAGCATATAAAAATAAACCTTTGCACGGCACGGTGCCGGTAGCAATTTATGCTTACAAGTCTGTATTGATGAGTTCCAAGTGCAGGTCTTCTCCATGGCTCCTTATTCCCATGGACAAGGGATGCTGCAGTGCTCTCCTTACCCCTCCTTCTGTCAGGACTTTCTCCTGTAACTCCATTTCCTCAAGTCTTCCTTCATTTTAGAGGACAATTGCTTAAATGAATAAGGCGCCTAGTAATCAAAAACATGCCCCCAATCAGAGTTGTTTTTCTTTCAAGAGACTGATAATTTATTTTCTTTTCAAATCACATCACAGCACAAATCACATCAGAGGAAAAGTCATGAAGTATATTCTCTTAGGCCCCTATAACTTACAATAATTTGTATATCACTCCCTGGAAGAAGTGATATTTCTGTGTCTTGACAAATTATTCTGTCTAATTCACTCATCTATCTCATAGATTCATCCACTCTGATTCCACTTCTCTGATTCTCCAAGTAAAAATGAGAGAGGAACAACCTCTGATGAGAAAAAGAAACTGAAATTAATAATCAATCTAGCATAAAATAAAATTAATATTATGAATATTGATTACTTTAAGTTGTAAACACTCTGCTTGTAAATAAAGACACTATTTACTGATTAGAAATGTGTGGAAATATTGCTTTTATATAGAGGAGATAAACGAATCAATTTTGTAACTATAAAGGTGCTTTTGATCTTATTTTCTTTCTTTACCATTTACACTTGCAAGTGTAGATTTTTTTTGCACATGCCTGATATTATTATTTGAGAATTTATTTTTCCTTTTTTTTCATTTTTCTTGTTTTTTCCTCCCCTTTGTATTATTTTCCACTTGAAGTTTTGGGAAAACGAACTAAAAAAAGCTAAGAAATGAAGCCACTACTGGTTCCTTTAAAAACAGCTATAGAGGAACATGGGCTGAGCATCCAAAATGTTACTTTGAAGTGGTTTTTTTTCAGTAATGTATTATCCAGTGGGTTTCACAGGAAAAGAATGAAAATCTTCCATACAGCACTCCAGCATTTCCTCACTCATTTTAACTGAGCTCTTGATGAGTTTTATGCTACCTTTTGGAAAAAAAACCCGTTCTCTAACAAAAAGCAGGGCCTTTATTGTACATATATAAACCCTGCATACTCACATACCTGTGTGTCTTCAAGAAATGCTTTGTTGTTCTAACTTTTGGTACAGCTTGTAGAATTCGCTGCTGAGAAGAAATACAGGTAAAGAATTATGGACCATTAAAGAAAATCTTATTTTTATTCATAAATAGTATTTGTTTTGCTCTCTAAGAGCAAGCAGTGTGAAGGACACTTTCAGAGAACAAAACATTCCTGTTAGATACTGATCCAAAAGACCTAACAGAATGTGTTTTGTTTTGGTTTTACAGTTATAAATAATTTAACTTGTTTTAATTATTCTCAGGAAATAATTTCAAAGTCTCTACTATGAAGATAGCACACACAGGACTTTGGGTTTTTTAAATATCAAACAGGTTTAAAATGTTACTTCAAAAGTCCTCTATTCAGAAGCAATCAATGTAATGTGAACTAAATAGTTCAACTGTGCTCCTGTGAACATAAAAGCAGAAGGTTTGTAAAGCTGTCTCACAGCAGCAGCTAAACATCAAAACAATATAGAAATTTAAAAATAAAAATAATTATGAAAAGCGATCTGTTCTTTATCAGATACCAAAAACATTTCAAAGGGTTTTTTTGAAAACATTTGCATCCTTATAAACTTGTGTGTCTGTGTGTATATAATGTAAAGAACAGGAACACTGAAAATGCAACCAGGGTATGTTTTATGGCTGTTAGAATTTAGCCTTGCTAAATAGGAGCAGGCTCTACCATTGATTTCAATAGTACCTGGCTTAGGTACTATTGAATTTAAGATTTACGTCTTTCATAAAACTCAGATTTTAATAACTTTAAGTCCCTGATGGCTGTGGAGTTGCTAAGGAAGCAGCATTGGACTTTATGTTATGAACTGCCTGAGGATCAGCCACTGAACCTGAGGGATTCTTAGTGGAGAATGTGGGAGCTGCCTTCCTGTGTACATTTGTCCTGTCTTGTGCCACATCACTGACCTCATTTACACTGAGGACCACATTTCAGGAGTAAATGTTTTCTTGCCAGCTTACCAACAAAAAAAGAACTTGAAAAAATGCTAATTTAAATAATGAATGCCGTTAACCACTATTGAAATTTCAAATTCTGTTTGGGAGAAAGAGGCTTCCATGCCAAGTGCTTTGTATATTGCTTGGCATGTATGTATAGAAAAGTTCGAATCTGCTGTCTAGAGGCTGAAGAGTTCATCTTGTCCTTGCTGTTACTTCTGTTGGACTTGTTCAAGTTTCTATAAATAATGCTGCATTCTGAATAAAAGGGAAAGAATTCGGGAGTCTTGTGGTTAGGAATCTTGCCTGACATATAGGTGGCAGATGAAGGTTCACATCATTGCTCTAATGGGAATGAAATTGCTTATAGAGCCTGGAACAGCTCCAAGATAAATGAGGTGCTCTGTGATTAGAGCAGTTATCTGGAATGTGGAAGGTGCAGATTAAGCTGTCAGTTATGAGGGGCTCATTTCTTCCTCTGAGCCACAGCGAGCCACAGGATCTCTGATTTTCTGAGATGGGGATCAAGCTCTTGCTCATGCATCTTCAAAAGTGTTCAAGCCTCTTCATTTCAAAATGGAAAACTAAGAGGGTTTTTGCTATAATTTTTTTTTCTTTAGTATTTCCCTCTCATGTCTCATAATGATGCCACTGAGAAATTGCTCACTCCTTGCCTTTGTAATCCTTGGTCTGTCTGAAATACAATGAGGTGAGGCCTATACTGGGATCAGATCAGCCATCTCTAATCACACAACTGTAAGAAAAGCCTATTGCAAGCTAGAGTGACATTATAACACCCATGCTTGGCTTGAGATGCTGTATGATTAGTTTTCTTTCTGGACTATAATCATTTGGCAGACACCTCTAACTCTGTAATCAGTTCAAACTGTCATGCTGTATTAGCTAAAACCTACAGCAATCAACCCAAACCAGAGAATGGTCAGAAATCAAGAAAATGGAACTAATGAGGTGGTTCTGTGTTTCAGAAAGTAACAGTATTAGAAGTCAAACCAGCGAGGAAATGCACTGTGGAAAGAGGATCTATCCAGCGCTGTTACCATCCTGTTTCTATTGACTCCTATCATTGTGGTTTCACCACTTCTCAAGGTTCATGTTTGCAGTTTCAGTTTCTTATACAACCATAAACGGTCCTAAGAGCCCAAGGTAGAGTTTGTTTGATATCCAAATGTGTCACTGGGCTATTTGGATTCAGAACTGTTTCTTTCCTGTATTATTTTTCTACCATGGCTAAAAGCAGTGAATTGAGACTCTTCCAAATGCATAACTAAAGTATACGAGCGCACACACACACACACACACACATACACACATACATTCTTACTGTCAGCAAGTATGAAATTGTTCTTTGAAACCAGAAGGTGGCTCTGCAATCAAGCTGGGCAAGCTGAAACCATAGAGATGCAGTATTCAAAGTTTTTTCTTGATTCTTTCAGTTCCCTTCTTCCTCAGTGGAAACAGTCCAGTTCCTGTAAGCAACGTAAGTGGTTTTACAATACCTCTTCCTTTTTTTTTCCCCATGGCAAAGACTAACTTCTACCAAAGTCCTCTTTCTTTATTACGATACAATACAAGGACAGGAGAACAACCTGATGGCTTTAACTGGCTTCTGTTGAAGTCAGTTATCTCTCTGCTGATTTCAGTGGGAACTGGTTAAATCTAAATATAAGGTGCCTGGAAGATCCTCCCCTTACTTGCCTGTGGGTGGTGTGAATAGCAGGTTCCTACACACGTCAGTCTGTTGTGAGCTAATTTTATTTTTAATGTTTGCTATAAAGCTATCAATGGCTGGCCTTTGACGTTACACAGGGCTGTTGCCCAGAAATGGTGCTGAAGATGACATGGCATAATTTTCTTGTCTAGAGCAGCACACTTGGCTGGTGTTGTTTTAGTATTTTGTAGCATTATGAAGTATTTGTATTACAGCATGTGTCTTTGCCCCTTTGTTAAGTTGCCAGCAGCTGTAGCACTGTTTGAAAAGCAGGTATGGGGTAACTTCTCACGTTCCTGACAAAAAACTCTGAACAAAGCCCACATTTGGAAAAGCAAACATTTTTTCCTAAACACAGATGTTAATTATCAAGAACTTCAGTGAAGGTAATGAAGTAACTCCACTGCGAGACTCAGGTTAAATTAAAACAATGTCTGCCGTACGTTTTCTTGGCATTTGATTTGAAATACTACTGTAAAAAATAAGAGAAAATTATAGCTGTTGTCTACTTTATGGGAAAGTTAACATGTGGAAACCACTTGGTTATTGTGTGCATTCTCCTGCTGTGCTAATTGCTTTAAAATTTCAAACTACTGGTTATGGGGAACTGCCAGGTGCTTTTGTTTCTGTAGAAGCCTATACATGCAGGAGCAAAAACTGTCAGCAATGCTTGAGTTTACATTAATGTAGTAATCAACCCTTAGCTAGTTTTGTCCATGGCCCATTTTTAAATATTGAGATGTGAGCCTAGTTAAACACTGTTGCTCTAGTTTTCTGCTGATTGAAATCCATTTCATTGTCACTTCTGTGGAGTTACAATGTAATGAAGTAATGCAGCAGTAAATGAGGTCAATGCACTATTACACACTTGGAGCGTCCGACAAAAAAGATAATGCTTGAATTTTATTTTTTATCTTTGGGGGTTTTTTTCAGCTTGTGCTCAGTGTAATTAAATGGAATTTACCCTGACATGCTTTTCCTAAAGGACGGGTACAACTTTCAGGATATCAAGCTGCTTCCTTGTAATTTATTCATTTCATTACAAGCCTGCAACCCTCCAGGGGGTGTGACATAATATAATAGTGTTCCTGAGTACTAGATTTTCACTTGGTTCTTTGATTTATCTGACAGACATAGGGGCAAAACCCCCCACATGTAACTGGAAAAGTCCCCATGGACTATGCATATGTGGTTGCTAAAATGCACAGGGTATTTCCGCTAACGATGGCATGAACTTAGGTTGGAAATGTTCCCTTCTGATTTGGTTTTCTCTGGTGAAATGAGATGTTTTAGTGTTTCATTTCTGAATTTGCTTCCTGTAACTGTGTTCTCCCAAACCCAACATAGCTCTCAATATCAACTCCTTTCACAAAAGATGGGTGCAATTATTCTTTCATGAAGCTGTGGATTGCTTTTGCTCTCACGGAAGTTGTGGAAATATAGACAGACTCTACAACAGTTATAATTTACTTTTAATTCTAGAATAGATGCAGATTAATAGGTGCTTTCCCCCAAAAATGACATTGAATTTAAGCCTCTGGTAACTGTTAGGCCAGTGCTTTTCAAAACCCCTGAAGGTTAAACTTCCTTTCAGTCAAAGTTATGCAGAGACCATGAGGTTTCATAATTCTGCACTTCCTCAAGTTTCACTGAAAAGCTCATATAAATGGAACTAACTATTGTGTCAGTCTTTTACTAGAGGAAAACAGGAACTGGCTCACCTATATCTTTTTGTTTTACATAGAATAATAATGAACTCATAGATAAATAGTAATTGCTGCAGATTTCTGTCCATTAAAATGTGCATCAACAATTCAGCCTTTTGCTTGTTGCATATCTTGGATGGTGTTGCAGTCAAACTGCCCCCTATAAGATTCTTCCATTAACTTGTACTGAATGTCACTGTACTTCATAATATAAAATCAAACTGTAGGGGTTTGGTTGACAGAATTTGTTTTCTGCTTCTCCTTTTTCCCTTTTTAGTTTATATTATATTTTTTCGGGTGACAGAAAAGAAAATCACTGTTGATAAAATTAGGAAGGTACTAGGGGGATCAGTTCTCCACTCATGTCAGAGTTCCTGTTTCACAGGTCTAGCAAATTCAGTGGATTTGGCTGTAATTTGCAATAAAGGCACTTATGTTGCTTGCTTTGCAAAGATACAGAGTATGGATGAATGGACATGAGATAAGGTTCAGCCAGTCAGAGTACAGAAAAATGTCATGTTGACCTCTCAGAAATTCCCTCAAATTATCAGTGATTGCAATCAACACTTTCAGTCTGATCCACAGAAGACAACAGACTTACAGAACATATTTTCTTCCTCTAAAAGGATGCTAATGTTTGGTCAAGAGGAACACAGCTTAAGTAGGATATTACACCTGCTGCCAGCATCAAATGTGATGTCTTAAGCCTCATGAGCTACTAAGTAAGTTTTTTACTCAGACTGCTGGCAAGCAGTTTGTTGATGGTTGTTTTCATCCCTAATGAAGAAAAGTGCATATGTAGAGCTGAGAAAATTGCAAAAACCCCAGACATTATAGGTATTGAACACCTTAAATTCAAAGCAATATGGACTATACTGCTCACTGCAAAAGCTGGGGCTCTGTAAACAAAATATGCCATTGGTATTTGTAAAGAAACTGCTAATATTTGTTTTCTTCTTGAAACACATGCTCAGAATATCAGGTATCTTGTAACTTGTATCAAGAATAGCAATTGCCATTTTTCTCCCTCTTTATTCAACATTATAAACTACTTGGAAGCACTTAGGTTCTAAAGATGTTGTCATTACTACGAAATAATTCTGAAACTTTGCCATCTCCATGGCAACTGGCCTACATATGTTAAGGATTTTGATACAACACTGATGTTTGATGGCACTGTTAATCTGAGATATTAATTTAATATATCAGTGCTTTACACTGGAGTTTACATGCTTTATCTTTTGGTTATAATCATGAGAAAACTTTGATGCTGAATAATGACTTGCTAAAGCATTAGCTCCCACGGTGAACACCTACCACAGGATGAATTAGCACGGACTAAGGAACACACAGGCTTGTGTTAACAAACAGGATATGAAAGCACTGACTTAATTAGCTCATGCAGTATAATGTTTTCGTGGGTCTAGGTAAGCTCTTTTAAGAGAAATCAGTAGAATCTTTCCCACTTATATAAACACTGTGAGCACAATTCACTCTGCTCAGGCAGACCCCACTGAAATCAGCAGCTGGGATTACTTAAACTAGAACTTCTGTTTTCCAAGAAAAACACTCAGAGAAGGGTTTGAGACAGGACCAAACCCTGCTATGAACACCAAACACAGGGTGCAATCCTGTAGAGCATGCTCTGGTGTGCACAGGAGAACCTGGTGTTGGGTCTGGTGAGCAGGTGACCAGGCAGTGCCCAAATCCTCATGGTGTGACAGGAGGGACTCAGGTGAGCATTCTCCATGTTTCATATGGATCAGCTGTCTTTCTAACAATCTCCAGAGAAAAGTCAGACCTAATGGATTGGCACAAAGACGGATGCTGTCCTTTGGAATATGCATTTCAACTGTCTACGTGTGTGGGAGGTGTAGGGCCTGGGCTACCTCCATAAAACTAATCCAGACAAATGAACTGCACCTGGCAGCAACCCAGTAAGGATCAACTTTCCAAGGGCAGGGAGAGCCTGGAAGCTACAGCCACTAGGATTTTCCTGGAGCAAAACCGTGATGCTCTTGCACAGCGCTGCAAAAAAGCCTCATTGATCTCAAAATTCCAAATGTTTATTTTATCCATGTCTTTCTGAATGAAATTGCAAATAATGTGCAGTGTAGTGGAAATGTGAAATATTACCCTATTTGAAAGTATGTTAATCTTTCCTGAACTTTTTAGTGTATGTGTTATCAATGGTAGGGTAGAGCAAAGGCTTTGTGCTGGTATAGGGGTGCAGGCAAGGAGAAAACACAGCAGTATTTACAAATAGATTCTGCAAACGCTAGTTCAAAAGAGATGACATCTTGTGCAATTGTAGATGAGTATTTTCTTATTTGTTTTCTGCCAGAAATATATTAAATTATACTCACTGCCCCTAGCTAGTCTGTGAGCCTTTTTCCTTACTGGCCCATTCCCAGCAATCCTTTAAATTTCTCATTTTTCATGCAACTACCTTGATTATCTATGCTGTTAGTGTGCTCAGTAGCTTTTTGTTGGTAGAACGGATCCCAAGTGTATCATTCTTTTTATTACATTTCACTGCCGTGTGGAGAGAATAGTCCTTCCTCTTTGGAGGTCAGAGAGAAATGATCTATTTACTTCCTTCTAAATGGAGGATAATTCTGTTCTTGCTTGGCACTGAAACTTTTCTATCAGACATCTTCCTGGAGACAATATTATAAAAGCCAGATTTTCATCAGATTTGAACACTTTCTGCAGTTCCCCATTGAAATATTGAATTAGATCTGAAATTATTTTCTTCTGCACTAGTGCCATTTTAAGAGAGCTTTATGCCAGGGCCTTTGATGCCAAATTTCATCTCGGGGTGAATTCTTACATGTAGACTCTCAAAAGCATCCTTTACAATAGACTTGCTAACTGGCCCTTGGTTCCAGTAGTGCTGCTGGCAGGCTCAGTTAAAAAGCAGGCTCGATGGGTATAAGACCATAAGCACAAGCTCTTTTTAAAATACAAACCTTTGAGCTGCTCTGTAATTTCTACTCCCCCAAAGCTGCATTCTGCTCCTGCCAAATGTATACGTTAAGGGGACAAGTACACCTCTTATAGGGAAGTGTGAATGGAATGAGGAGTGGATTGTGCTGATTAAAGCACAGGCATACATTTCTGTATGCTGCCGCTGATAAACTGAAATTTCTTAGTGAGCTGGGGATTGGGAATGGACGAATACAACCGCCTAATTGAGACTTTGGTTTTTAAAACCATTTTGAAAATACTTGTGAGTCCCTCCTTTTGCCTCCTCTGAGCCTTGGTGCTTTTAAATGGTAACCAGTTTTGACTCAATACAATCTCACTGGAATCAGTGGGGAATTTTAATTAAATACAATAGCATTTAATACAGGATCCAAACACTTAGAATTGGGAAAAGAAATTAGGCAACTTTGTGTAGATTTCAAACGAGTTTTCATTCCAGGAATGCACAAAACCTCTGAAACTCTGGGTGTTCTGCTGATAGGTTTATAAATGGCATCAGATGACCTCGGTGACCAACCTCAGGCAATGAAGAGCTCGTTTTGAACAGTGAACAATGAAGGCAATAGCTGACTGAATCAATAGTTCCTGAGCCTCCTGTGACCTAAGACAGATTTGAATAAACCACCTATTCAAGAAATTATCTTCTATTTAAAAAAAAAAAATCTAGGTTTCTTTATTAAAAAAATTATAGTTAATGAAAACGTGTGACTTTTCAAGGTATGTTGTTTGCTTCTTTTCATTTTTCCTGGTATGAGAAAGCAAAAATCAAAAAGCTTTTACTTTTTCACCTACAACAGACTGTTCAAGTGTTATTTCCCCTATCCTGGTAAATACATGTACATAAAGTTTAAGAGAAAATTTTAGAAATTTGATACCAAATTTTTAGATCCAGAGAGTAGAAACAAACTAAATAAATAATGTATAAAGAAATTGCAGCACATTTATCATGGGATTGTGAGGCAGGGTAATCTATAATATGAGAGATGGGTCTGTTGCCCCGTTCCAGTAAGGCCAAACTAACTGCCCTTGCTTACAGTAACTGGTAAAGAGCAGGATATAAATGGTTAGGATTCATCAGGGTGATGTATGGTGGAGCTGGGCAGCAGCTCCTGGGACTGCAGCCTTATCTCTGCTGCATAGGTTCTGTGGCTCAAAAATTATGCTCAGTGTTAATACTACTTCCACAGGGAATAGAAATAGAATGCTATAACTAAGTGATAGCAAAAAATATTTATGAACTCATTTTCTTTCCAATGTCGTGTTAATAATGACCATTTTTCTTTCTTTCTTTTAATATTTAAAACCCACAAAAAAGTATGAGTAGAATTTACAACTGTTGAAAATATCTTTTAGCTGTACCTGAAAATAGTCACCAGTGTTGCTACATGGTTTTCTTCTGTTGAAAAACTACAAATCTGAAACCTAGCAAGAGAACTTGGGAACTGTTTGATAGTGAGTACAAAGTCCTAAATGGATATGTGGTCTTGGAGAGAGGGGGCCATGTTCACATTTCATATCAGTATCACAAAATCCTACTGTTTAAATATATCTGGTGATTACAGTATCAGTGTTAGTGTACAACCTAACCCTAAAATGAAAACAAAATGACAAAATGTTGTGAAAATGCAATGTTATAGGAAATACAAAAATATTTTTTACTTCAGAAAGAGTGCTTTTACAGCATTTTTTTTCCTACAAAAAGTGAACAAAAATCTTCCCCTTAGGTGAGTCATTGTTGTCATTTAGGTTGGATGTTAGGAAAAAGTTTTTACTGAAAGAGCGATAAAGTTCTGGAATCCTCTGCCTGGGAAGGTGGTGGAGTCACCATCCCTGGATGTGTTTAAATAAAGATTGGATGTGGCACTCAGTGCCATGGTTTAGTTGAGGTGGTGTTAGGGCATGGGTTGGACTTGGTGATCTTAAAGGTCTCTTCCAACCTGGTGATTCTGTGATTGTTATCTGATCTTCCCAGTAGGGTTTTAACACCCAGAAGCTAGAGAAACAAAACAGGAAGCTTCACTTAGCAAGCATACTCATCTTTCAAACTTAATATTTTTTCCCATATGTAAGAACTTTCTCATATTTGACAGCAAAAAGAGAGCAGCCAACAGCTTAGAGTTAAGGAGACTTGGGGAGAACTAATGGATTCTGTTATGCCATAATAATTCATTATCAAATTGCAAAACTGTCTTCTTCAATGCAATATTCAAATACAGGGACTGAAATTCTCTGAAAAAAGGAATGAGGACATGACAGTAAGACCTAGTATGAAAAATGAACAGGGTATTTATAGATATTTGACACTATAGCAGAAAACAGGTCTTTTAAACTTATTTGAGCCATAGAAAGTCAGATTTAGATATGTCAATATTTGAAACATGCACAAAATGCATCTTGTTAGCAGAATGCAGGACATCTCAGGATCCACAATTAAAAAATGTGGAAAAAAATCATCATAGAAAAATGTATAAGAATGTGTAATTTGAACTGATCCATGAAGGTTGTTGTATTAACAGCTGCTATTAGGTACAGCAATGATCAGGGGTAATTTTTGTTATTGTTAGTGCGGAATATTGATATGCATTGTGCATGTTTTTCTGAAGTGTTGAAGAGGATCAAACTCCTGTTTTCCAAGGTACTGAACCAGCTTGCAGAGCATTCCCAACCCTGCGTAGATGTCAGTAATTATGTCTATTTTAACAACGATCCTGACCCCAGAGCTGAGCCAATGCAGTATTTATAATTACTTGGAAGTGTTTCAGAGCTAGATTTTGTAGTGTAGGGTTGCACCTCTGAGTGGAGAGTTTGTTCATTTACTGCTGTCATCAGCCCTGAGCGGTGAAAGGTCTCGTGGAGGTTGAAGAGCTCAGTGCTCATCAAGAGCCCAGCTCGTACCTGTTTACTGGAGCGTGAGACTGTGTTAGGAAAATACCTAAATATGTCACTTCAGTGGCACTGCTTGCAAACTTAACTGATAGGTGGACCAAAATAAGGAAAACTGAGCTTTCAATGGAGAAAATAACTAGGAATATACAGTAAGGACTACAGAAAGAACAGTAATTTGCAAGAATGTCCTCTGCAAAAGGACAACAGCCAGCTTGGATGGGAGATTTTTCCATCTCACATTTGATTAGTAACTGCAGTAATCATTGTGACCTTGGTTCCTACCTTGGTTGAAGCCAAAAACAGTGATTACAAAGCTAAGAGTAAATAATAATTCTGAAAGTGAGCTTCCTTTGGAAACTTGCATATAATTTCACTTTATGACTTGTTCCATCAAATGCTGATCTCACTGCAACAGAACATGACTTTTGCTCTGCTCTGTGGCAGGATACACTCAAACTTTTTTCTTATTGTGAGTAATTAATAAAAGGGTAGATATGTTGAAATCTCATTTATCAAACAGTTATACTTTGGTTTAAACCAGAAATTCAACTCAGTTATTTATCTGAATCTAACAGAGACAGTTGACTTCATATGTTGGATCTCAAACAATGTTAAAACAACTGAGAGAATGCATTCATGCAAACCAAGGGAGCAGTTATTATGGTTTAATTGTCTTCAAGAGCAGCAATAATCATCTGAAATTCAAATATGGTGCTTCTGTTTAGGCCTTTTGGGGAAAGGCATGTTTTAGCAGTCACAGAAATAATTGTCTGGTTTTGATGCTGCATAAAGGCTAAACATTTTTCACTGATAATGTATTCCTGATCTTTGAATGTTGGACTTCAGCCTGTAATTGTTGACTGATAATTGTTTTCAAACCCAACAGGTCAAAATGCTTATGTATATTTCAATAATAGCTGCAGACCAAAAAAAAAAAGGAATTGCTTTTATCTTTGAATGAGTTGGTATATTTTGTAAAGGAAGAACATTACACAATAACTACTCATTTGAGAAGTAATTAACCTTCTTAAGCTATTTGCATTATTAATGTACTAGTTATCATAATGTCCTAATGTATCTGCATTTCCATTAATGTTTTCTTCACTAAACAAATAAAAGTGGATCGAGTAAAGAGATGACATTTGTTTAATTGTTCATCAGAATTCTCTTCCCCTAATCTAAAGCCCTGATAGTTTGTTAAATAGAAGCCCTTAAATGGATACCATTTCATGATAGGTTTTGAACCTAATTATATCAAATGTCATAGCATTATTTATTTAAAAGGCTTTTCAAGATGACTGTACAAGGGGAAAGATCTGTTTTCTTCCTTTTAAAGTGCTTAAAATATTCTATTAAGTTCTTCTAATTTGTTTAGCACTTTAACAAATGCCCTCAATCAAGTTTAATTTTAGAATCCTATAAAATGTTTCCTGTAAATGCAGTTTTGTAAAACTGTTTACTGCTACTGCTTCTTCCCTTTATGAAAAGGTCTCCTAAACTGGGATCAGCATAACTATGCTTGTTCTGAAAACCTTGGCATGGTTTGCAAATATTGGAGAGAAGACATGTTGCCACAAAAAAAAAAAAAAACAAAAAAAAAAAAAAAAAAAAAAAACAAAAAAAAAAACCAACAAAACCAAAACCATAACCAAAGCAGTCCATATATTTAAATAAGTTTCTCTTTAATTCAAAGACACCAAAATACAAACTTTCAGCTCTGGGCAAAATGTGTGTATACTTTGGTGAGGGAAGAAACTCAGTATGTTAGTAGGTTTAATTGCCTTAACCTGGGTCTTCTACAGCTTTACCATCAGGTTGCTGTACCAACAGGGAGAAAGAAGAGCCTAAAGAACACTGAGCATGTAGACATAGCAGGACTGCTGCATCAACACACCTGTGTGATAGGAGCAAGCAGGAGCCATCAGTTACCTGCCTTATTTCACAACAGTTTAATTACTCGAGCAAGAAATTAGATATTCAACTATGACTTAAGAAAAACTAGAAAAATAAAAAAAGAGAAAAAAATGTAATTCAGAATTTTAGCAATTTTTGTTGATAGCCAAGAAGTCTTTTGCTTTAAGAAGTTAAAATTAGTGATTAATGACTATTGCAAAAATAGAATGCGAAGATTGTTTGCAACAACACATACACACCTGGCCCCCAAATATGATCTTACTGCAAAGATGTGTTAGTGATACAGTCACTCTCCATTGAAGACACTGCTGGAGACTTCACCCAGATCTACTGCCATCACCTACCATTTAATTTCTTATGAATCCCTAGAGCTTCCACTGGACGTAAGCAAAGAGAATTCAGATGTCTTTAATCATTCTATAAAGTCCTGCTTTGAATTTCCCACTGGAAAATCTCAATTAACTTTAAACCACAGAAGCACGCCTTTTTCTTTATTAGCAGGGGGTTTTTACTTTTTTTTTTAATGGGCTTATACCATTAACAGAAATGCTTTTATGCATGACCAGCCTTCTCCTTGGGACAATACAGCATGTAATGAACCCTGGTCAATAAGTCTGACTTAAACAAAAATCTCAACAATTTCTGAGGGTTCCATCTTCAGATCATTGGGTGACTATTCTAGTTCACTCCAGGCCATTTCTTATCATTACTTTTTCCCCAGAGTCTTGTTTCTAACTGACGTTTCCCAGATTCTTCCTCAAAGATTATATGGTGTAATTAGAGCAGTTTCGCTGATTTATACCTGTGAAGTCATCCTTTCAGAATGATACATTATACCACACATAACAGTGAAAGCTGGATGAAATAATCTTTTTTTTCTTAATATTTCAAGTCCTTGCTTGCTTTGAAGTCTGCGCACTGGTTTTATTTCTCAAATGAGTGCATGTGAGCAGCACATTTAAGAACTTATTTTTCAGCCCTCTGAGTTTGTTCATAATCTCATATGCAACTATGAAACGCAGCTAGAGGGGCTCCCAACTGCAGGAAACCCAACACAGAATTGAATGTGTCTGTGGTTTGTTTGGGTTTTTTGTTAAGTATTTTAACATTGATGATAAGAAACAGGTCAAATAGCATCTAAATGTCCAAATGTATCTGTTAAACTGCTCCAAGTATTTTAACTGTAGTAGGTGTCTGCATCAGAACATTTTTCATTTATCAAGTTATGAATATTTTGATTTTTAGTTTCCATATTGCATATAAATTTAGGGGTCTTTTTTTTTGTCATTACTCCCTATTCCTTCAAGTTTTGAGCAAATGCCACTCCCCAGAAGGTTTGAACTAGAAGCTGATGTTCTAGTTGTCATGTTTGAATGTTACCCTGTGGGGAAAAAGACAGCAGATTTCTTCAATAACCTCAGCTACCCTTTACCTTTCAGCTTTAAACAGTTACATATAAAAGTGTTGAACTCTTCAGCAGGGGAAAGATGCTCTTTCCAGCTCTGTCTCATGTGAATCTACTTGTCATCTGATATTAAAAATATGCCAGTACTAAAACACTATTGAAAAGTACACGTTGAGCGTGATTGCAGCAATTGTGGGTATCAGTTTTAAATCTCTGTGGCCATGAATGAACAAACCATTTGGAAGAGCATGTTATTTGAACCCCTGATAATTATTGCTCAACAGGTTCTGCAAAGATTGGTGATTGCTTCCCTGTTTTCCTTCCCAAACTTCTCCAGTTGCTTTTTAGTTTTACACCTTCACCCTTTTATGGATCACACTGGAATCAAAAGTCTGTTACACACCTAGGACATCTGTTCTGATAGTAATTTTTACCTTGACTATAACTTTGCAATTGTCATCTAAAACTGCCATTAAACTATCCTGCCTAAATTGCAAATAGCAAAAAGGTATTTTAAATGGTATTGCTAAATTTAAAGGCAGGCTTTAGTTTCTAGGGTTAAAAATAATTTATTTATCATAGCAGCCTGAAAGGATCTAAGTTCCATTTGGCCAGTTAATGGTGCATCCTCTTTTGTAGGTTGGTACTGAGATAATGTAGAGAAATAACAGCACTTTACCACTTCCCCAGCAATTTGTGGAAGAAATGCTATTGCAGAAGAGAAAGCAATGGCTGGGGCATCCCAAAGCCTGCTGATATCAAGGGACTAACCAAAAAGCATACTGGGGGATTACTTCTGTTTGTTAGAGGGCACAAAAGAATTAGGTGTTCAAGGTAAGACCAAATTAAGCATCACTTCTGCCACAGCTCTGGATCCAGCTCCAAGCTCCCTGTGGCAATTTGTCCGATTCTTAGCATGGCTCTATAATTTAGATGTCCACAGAGAAATAGAGAGACAGGAACTAAATCTGTGCATCTGACGCCATATTTTGGACCATGGTATAATTCTCCAAACCATTGGATCTTAGGCTTGTTAGACTTCCACTGGAGAGACCCTTATGGAAAGAGACTCCACTTTCCAACAACATTCATAAATCCTGCCATCTCAGCTTAACTACACCATAAATGAAACTGCTACTTAACTCACCTTATCACATAATTTCCTCCCCCTGAAATCCAATCATTTTGAGATTTATAATTGGCAAAATATCTGTGTAACTTCTGAAATATTACAAGTATTTGTACATAACCATTCTCTCAGAACTTACTAGAACTGAGATACAAGTTCAAATTAATTTCACAATAGTTTTAGATCCACATTTTTAATTCAGAACCTCATCTTCAGATACTCTGTGTTTCAGAATCAGAATCTCTTATAACAATAGTAACAGGAATAATATAACTGCTGATTACCACGGCAGAATAAATTCAAGCCATCTGAGTTGGTTGGATTATTTCTTCCATCATGTATAACACAAAAATCTCTGGGATCTGAGGCACCCGTTGCTGATGAAAAAATGAGTTAGATTATCTTTTGAAGTAATTAAATAGGAGGACACTCAATCAGAACACTACATTTTTTGGATTTACATTACCAGGTGTCTTGGGGTGATTCTTGAAACTGAGACTCCAGGCATGAAAAGAGGAGGACTGTTTTACACCACAACTTGTCATTATACCAGCTCTATCAAAGTTATACTAGAAAGGCCCAAGCACCTGATGAAATATTGATACCATCCTGATTCTTTACAGATGAGCGCAGTTGTCAGTAAAGAACCTTCTTTTACTTTCTGTGCCTCAGAGTTTTTTCCTTTTTAGGTACCAAGAGAAGAAAGGGTTAATGGAGCCATGCTACGCATTATTTACCACTTTTCTCCCTAATTTTGTTCTGAATTAATTCCATGTCAGAGTCTTCCATTTTCACACATCCAAATAAATTTCATCAAAGGTAGTAGCAGGACTAAGAGGGAATAGAAACTCAGTTGAATCTCCAGCTGTGTACAGGAAGATTCAAATGAAAAACCATTGCTTTAGGAGCATTGCAAATGTTTAGTCAAATTGAGATAAAAGATAAGTGTTGTATTATCTACCAATCTAATATTATTTAATCGAATCCAATTTAGGAATAGATACAATACTAAAGAATGGAAAGGACATCTGCATTGACCCTGACTCTCTAGGAAGCATCGACTTAGAAAAGTATAAAATTTTCTGTGATCATACTTGGGGATAAAGGTCTGAACTGTTCTCTGTAAATCACTGTAGGTATATTACTTTATGAGTTGCAATTGTTTGCTTAAAAACAGATGGTGCTCTGAGAATTCCAGAAGGTGTATTGTGAACATAATAAATTTATTTTCTTTGTTCAGATTAAGTAGGCCAGTTTATCTGAAAGGCACTCTTTGTAGTCTGGTGTTCTGGTTTCATGAGCGAGAACATCGCATATTTGCTATGGGGTTTGCCCTGATGGGCTGTTCAGTGGCAGCGGTGTTTGGGCTTTGCTTGATAATGAGGCCAGACAACTATTAAAGAGTGGTTCCTTTTCTCTTTTTTTCTCCAGTGGGTCCACCTTTTTCAAGATCCCTGCTTCATCATAGGCAGATTGGTAAACCTAGCATGTTAATGTTCCAGGACTTTGAAATTACTGTATCCCTGTCCATAGCAATAAACTTTTAACATTCTCTGCCAGCAGCTGTACCAAACTTGTACCCACGGGGAGAGGATGTAGAAAGGAAAAAGTATTCTCCAGAGTTTGAATCACTTCAGATTATTTGTGGCTATCGTTTTTCTTGCCCATCCTCAGAGGTTTTATTCAGTCCCTGAGGAAAAAAGCCTCAACCTCTCCTCCCCAAACAAACATTATGCTGGTCTATGAATAATGTAATGTAATTAAAAAAAAACAAAACCAAAGACAAACCACAACACCTATTTTCTTGATATCTTCTGAGCATGAGATGCATTTGGGAATATACTTTTTACTGGAATTAAAGCTGTAATCTTTTAAATGTTTGCAGATCTTTCAGCATTGATGGATTGCTATAGTGTTTGCATATAATGCATATGAGATTACCAGATAATGCAAAGCATTTCCAATTCTAGGCTGATGTCCCCACACCCATCCTTCACCTTTCTTGTCTTTCCTTCTACGGAGAGTAAAAATAAACAGAGTGTACACAAGAAAAAGACAACTCAGATTTCCAGGTGATTATTCAGAATGGAAGGGAATATTAACTTTTAAATCTTACTTTTAGAATTAGATTATGACATACTAAAGCAACTCCATTTGGTAGGTCTTAGTACCTGTCATGCTTTGGAGAAGGCAGGGTTTGTGGTAGTGGTCATGTTTCTGTGTGAAAAAAGATGGCCACAACTACCTTGTTTTTTTCAAGGTAGTTTTCAATCCAGGAAGAGTATAATTTAATAAATATAGACAATCTAAGCTACTGGTTTCCTATTTTCTATTATTCAACAGTTTCTGATCTGTCAGTATTTTGTGACATTCAGCACCATCCCACTGCCAGGAATAGCACCAATGTTTCTGTTGTTTTACTGCTACATCATAATTTGCCTTGATATGACAAGAAATACTTTTAGGTCAAATTCAAAGCTGAGTCAGAGTGATCTTGTGCACATTTGTATCTGATTTATAAATCAACACCTTAGGAAATCCTGTCTGGAAACCTGTTTTGATGGACAGCATTTCAAGATAAGATAGATGTAAGCACATGCATCAGAGGATGAAAAGTAAAGAGCTGACTGGTCCTAACATCTTTCTTCTAAATGATCTTTTGCTCTCCACATTAGACTTTCTGTGCATAATTTGCTTGCAATTATAACAAGGTTATGGGGCAATTTCAGTTCTTATACAATAGTGAACTGTTATCACATTACATACTTACACCGATCCAAATGGTGCTTGCTGCAAACCCTCCAGTGAGTTAAACATGTTTCTGACATGTTATAACACAGCTGCCCTCAGGAGCTGTGACAGTCTGAGCATTTCAGTAGCTCATATGGTCAGAACCTTTATTTTGAAGAGCATTTCAGTATCAGCAGTGTTGAAAATCACTGATCCTTGGCAGAGTGTGAGCATTGTACTAACAGTGTGTAAATAGGCACAGCGCAGGCTCAAACCATTCTGAATGTAGGCATGGGCTGAATGTTGGAGCTTGGAGCATATCAGGAGTGAGACACTTAAGAGAGGGTGGGCAAACAAACTTTCTGCTTGTGTTGGTTTTCACCAGCTACGGGTTATGTGGGTTTTTCAGCTATAAAATATTTTCTGTTGCATCATGACTCCTGTCACAATGTGATAGCTATCCAAATCTAGTAAACAAATACCACACTGCAAGGGGCTAGAAATATGTTTATACTGCTTGTATTGGAGGAATTACTTTCTTATATATTACAGCACTTATCTTTCGACCAAGACAGGCTGCCACAGGAAGGAAAGAGGTCAAGGGCTTCTCCTTTTTTGGCTACCTTTTTCCTATTCTTTTTGCTTCCTTTTGTCCTTTTGCCTCACCACAAATCAATATGGAATGAGATTGGTTTGCTGGACAGCAAGCTGGTACCTGATGAAAATAAATTGAATGAATGTGAAAAGCAGAAAATGGAGTGAAATTTCTTACATGGTGAAATAATTCAACTATGTTAACTGTGCTATTAGACCTCTTCAAAGAAAACAGTTGAAAAAGTCACCATGGCTTTCAGAATCCATCATGGTACAGAGTAGAATACTTAAAAACAAATAACATTAAAAAAAATTTTTTTTTACTACATTAAGCAGGTGTTAGTGGTGGAATAGCAGTTACTGCATTCGCTTACTATATGGAGAGAGTTGTCAAATCCATGTGATAAATAAAACACACACCCACTCAGCCTGAAATACCCACAGGCCCACTTTTGAACGACTGGTGACATGTGCTCTGTATGCATGACTAGTCTGCAGTCAGGTTTCCTGTGTGCCATAATGATGCATATTAAAGATGTATATCATAAAAAGATAAGGGGGTCTGTGATGTGCATTGTATTGCGCCTTATTCCCTAGCCCGGGGGATTAGTTGATGTAAACTACTCAGGATCTCCACATTTTCCAAATAAGTCAGTGAAAAGAAAACAGAATGAGAGCATCCAATATGAAACTGAGAAACATGATTGAAAGCTGTGCTGACTTGCAGAATGAATGGTGCTGCTTTGCATTGTTAGAAACTCCTTGCTCTGTGGAATCTCTTCTTTTCCTGACAAAGAAGTGTGTCATTCCTGAGTAACAACAGGCTCACACTTCCATAGCAAAAAGGTACCATCACAGCACCTAGTTTCATTTCCACTCAATCACAGCCAATTTACATCTCACTAAGCCATTTTGAAAGCTTCCTTAAACATGCATTTTTTTATCTTATTGCAAACCTACAGTATTTGTTGAAATTATCTTTGGAGACAGGAAGATTAAGAAGAGACCCTCACAGCTGATGTTCTTTAAGTTGCTTGGAACTGGTTACTGCATAAAGCAAGCTGCTGAGCTGGATGTCAAGTTCCAATATCCCCAAAGACTAGTAGATGATCTGGGTCCCAAGTGCAAAATAAGCATTCAAATGTCTTGTATTATTCAAAGCATCAGGATATTTCAAGTATGAAAAGACATAGCTGCTTCTCTAACAAGAAGTTTCCTGTCTTACGAGCTGGAGATGATTTAAACAATTTAGAAGTGATTTATATATCACTTGGGGTGATTTAAACAGAACTCTCCAGAGCTCTCCCACAGCTTTCTGAAATATATAAACAGTATTTAATCCATGAGGCCATTTATAAAGAAAAAAATCATTTCTTATGTTCAATAAATAAAAATTCATTTGTTCATTATTTATAAAAGTCATCCTAATTTCACAGAACAATGGAAGTAAAGTCAGAACAATATGCTTCTATTTACAGTGGAATTTTTATAAATCCTTTCCCTACTAAGTCATATTTGATGGGATTTTTTAGCTGTTTCACCTGTACTTTCAGAATGCAGTCTGCTCAGAATAGTGAGTGACTTTCTCCTAATTCAATAAGCTGTTCAACCACAGAGCATTGACAGCTGCCTTTGTGAAATCCAGTATGAATTGACTTGTGAAAGTCAATTAGAATTCAGTATTTGGCTAGAGATTCTTATGTACACAACATCCAGGCACCTCGTCAGTCAGATTATCTCAACATGGATGTGTGTAGGTTTATTTTACCTGCAATTTGTTTATTTACCCTATCACAGGATGACATCCCTACCAACTTAGGGACAAATTAAATCTATTGTCCTTCAGCACTAGGGGTAGCTTATTCAGCCCTCTGCTGCCATTTTTCAGCAGCCTGCTGATTTCCTGCTTGTAGATAATTGTATTACAATATGCCATAAATCCATAGCAGCAGAGGTGGTGTAAACCCAGCTCAGTACTTCTATTTGCCTTCTTACTGAACAATGAAGACTTGATTCCTCCACCCTTCGTTGCAGTCCTTTGACATCGCTACAGCTGCTCCTTGTCACTTCTTATGGGCACATAACGAGCATGGCACGGCTGGCACGGGTTCCACCAGTGCTAACAAAAAGCGCATAGGGATTTTTGTTGTCTGATAAGTAAATTACTGTGGCATCCATGATGTGGATTACAAAAAAAAGTTGAGGTGAGATTCTAGATTTCCATAGAAAACAAAACAAATGTAAAAAAGAATGGATTGGAACTTTTAGTTATCAAGAGACCAGAAAATTAAAAATAAGCACAACAAATCAATTCCAAGTACACCTTTGCAGTATTCCTGCCTGAGAAGCTGTGAGACTGTATGTTTTCAGGCTATTCAAGCCTTGTTTTATTCTCTGGACTGCCCTGTGAGACACTGCTGTGCTTCCCTACTCTCCATTTCTCTGTTCCCAGCGTTTCCCTGCAGTGTGGCAGAAGAAATTGCAGCATGCCTTGAAGTCATCCCTTGTCTCTTTTGCCTTTGTGTTTTGGAAACAGAAGTGCAGCCCTTGTCACCACTGTGATAAACCCAAATCAGCTGGAGATCCCTGAATGCACTGCTCGTGTGAGGGAGCAGCAAGGGCAGCCAGGGGCAGCCCCAGCCTGGGCATCAGGCACTGCCTGAGGAACAGGGCTGGGGCCACATTTGGATCATATGGATGATACTCCTGAAAGAACACCACAGCAAAATGTTTCCTAAATATAGGGTTACTCTCTCCAGGATTATATCAACCATGTTTTTGAAACTCCATCTATCTTCCTCTGGTGTCCCCACCTCCTTTTGAGTCTGACTGAGAGTGTAGTCTGAAATGCTGTATTATGTATTTTAGTAAGATCTGAATACATGATATCTACCTGCAGAAATATGAATTATGTTCTCTTGATGCAGAGTCTGATTTTATACACCCTCTATTATGGTGCAGATGCTCTTCATTTCCACTGTGTTGATTATTCTTGTCAATACTTATTTTAATTTGCTCTGTCATTCTTCACGTAGAAAAGCTTTCCTTGTGTCTTTGAATTACCTCTGCAAACCTTAATATGTTACTTCAGGTGTCTGAACTTAGCCCATTTCTCCTCTTACTTTCATTTCAGAAAATGTCAGAATTACAAATATACACTGTAAAATATCCAAGATTTCTGTGCAACAGAAATATGAGTAAACAGTGGGGTAACCCAATCTGCATTACCTTCAGTGATTACCAAAGCCACTAGGTATTTAAAAAAGTGTACCTTCATCCAGCAATATTGCAAATAGATGGATATATTTCTGGCCTGTATGTTCTTGCTTTGGGGCAGCAATATTGTGCTTTGTGAACTAACAAAAGCTCTATTCACTTAGCTGCATAAAAAATGTTGATTTATTACTGTCTTTCTCATTGGAAATTGAAAAATCTAATATAGACAGTGAACAAATCTACATATATGTACCATGCATGTATCTGGTTGTATCTCTGTTGTCTTCATCATCTCCAATAAAAGGCACCAGATACGTTTTATGAAGGTATTCAGTCGTGTTTATCTAGCTCATCAAGAACCTTCATGGGGCGTTTGCCTTCCTCTCCCTTTTTTAACCTCGGTGTTTGTGAGTTGCTTAGGTGCAGCTCTGCTCTGTGTTTTGTGGCAAGAAGTGTCATTTTAAAAGTGTGGGTAGTGCAGAAGCAGAGCTCGTGGACGAGAAACATTTACGTCTTGAGTAAGGGTCCTGTGTGACAAATGCAGAGACTCAAGGGCACAGGCTTCAAGCAGGTCAAAGCGTGCCTGGCCAGTCATCCTGGGCAAGTGAGACTATATTTTATGAAGTGTTTTGCTCTGTGAATGGTTATCACCGAAGTAGGCAGGGGGCATGTCTTGGTGGAAGTGAAGATGGGTAAATTTCTCCTGAATTACTTCACAGTAAAAATATCAGTGAAGAATTTAGAAAGAAATCTGTTATAGATATGAGCTTGTTAGAAAACAAACCAACCCAGTCCTATTTGTATGGAAATGTTGTCAATAGACACGCTAATGAGAGCACTTTGAATAATAATTACAGATCTTGCAGGTACCCGGGCAGGGCAGGATTTCAGGAAAATGTAGCCTGAGCATAGAATGGGAAATATCTAAAACAGCAGATCACTGAATGAAGTGGTAAAAAGATTCTTAGAGGTACCCGGGTATTGCTGCAGCCGACGGCCCTGGGAGCTTTTAGAAGGTTTTGGATTGAGCGAGTTCATAGCAAGCACGGAGGAGAGGTATTTCTAAGATTTTTCTATTTATATTTTGTACTGCTTAGCACAACTAGACTTTGATGAAAAAAAAAGATTTAGCTAGTTTATGCTGTAATAAAACCTTGGTTTTGTAATACAAGACTCTGTGTACTTTTGCTGTTCTCCATCTTACAGATAAGGTAAGGCAAAGCCCTGTTAGGATTCCACCTCTCCCACTGTGGGCTCTGAGATTTCAGAGCACCCTCCTGATGTGGTTCCCCTTTGCTTCAAGTTTCTGCTATACTGAGAGTGGGGGTTAAAAGTCCATTTGTTGATTTCAGACCTAAGACAGATGAACTACAAAAAAATCAGGGATGCCAGCCGGAGGCTACCTGAGGTTCCCCACTGTGGTGCCGGGATTTCCAGAAGACACATGACATACCCCAACTACCAGAGGTGCAGGAGCTCCCATGCACTGGGAAAGGCTCCCAGCTGCCCCTCCAGCCCCTGCCAGAGCAGGGAATGCCCCACTGCAGCAAGCACACCAACTGTGCCTGTCCAAAGCAGGGAGCTAAGTCACCTCGGCTGTTACTCAGGTGGTTTTAATTATCATCACTTTTCACTGCTTAGACCCGAGTCACTCCCAGGCTGGAACTTACCTTTTTAAATGGGTGCAGGTGGGTGTCATCTGGGTCTCATGAAAGGAGAACAAGGCTGGCTCTTCCTAACAGGCTCTTTAGGGTATCCGCAGAAGTTGGCTCTTTGAAGCTGGTAAGGGAAAGCTACGATAAGCATAGACTTTTGTAGGGCTTGTTTCCCTCCTCGAGAAGAAGGAAGAGCACAGAACTGCCATTGCCTGAGTGGAAATGCACTTTGGTGCCTGGCTCAGGCACTGGCTGTACAACCTGAGGCTGTTCTTATGCTGGTCTGGCTGGAATAGCTGCAGTGCAGTGTGTGCTCAGGAGAACTGAGCTGTAGTTGCTGCCATCCTGTGCTGTGTATGGAAAGCAGAAGGTAGGAACATCAGTGATATGTTGTGTTTGACTTTATTGTTGTTTAAAGTTATAGTAAATACTGGCCATGTGCTGGGATGCAGATTGTAATTGCTCATCTTCCAAAGATAGATATAGGTACCATTAACCTGTGTCCTGTTGATTTTTTCTAACTCACTAACTTACTTCAGTGGTTTTATAGTGCCTTTTTATTATTATAATGTCTAAATGTAGTGGGAGAACATATATGTTGGGGTTTTTTTTGCTTTCATTTTTTTTCTGATAATGAAACCACTCTCCTTAGCCTGGTGAAGATGGAATCTGCTTCTGTCCATGTAGAGAACTATGGTTTTGTTTACATGGCTTTTCTCTCCCTTTTCTGCCTAGGCTTTCCCACCTGCAGTTTTCAGTAGAAAAGCAGCAAACATCTGAAAGGCTAAACCTCAGCAAAACTGTGACCCTTAATCAGTATTTCCTTCTTTCCATCTCTTAAAAACTCTTTTTCCTGGGCATGCTGTGCAGCCTTTTTCTTGAAGCTCCATGGATAACTTGAATGCTTATGGTGTAAAAGGTAATCCCTGATCTATTTGCAACTTTCTGCCAAGATGGAGACTGCTGTACAGGAGGTAGGACTGGTACTGGCGACCTGGAAGCTTGTCCAGGAAGTAAATCTAATTGAAATAATGGTAATGTGGACAAGGTATGCAAGTCAGTATGGTGAGCTCTAATGTGCCAGTACTTGCAGTTTCCCCTCAGCACTTTACAGTCAAAGGGTATGGCCTCTTATTTCTGTCTCTTAATCTTCAATCCTTGTCACACTCCTTCAACATCTTTTGCATTGTAATCTTCTATATTTTCTTCCTCTCGTCTTCTTTCTGTGACTTTCTATACATGATAGATAACCTGTCGTATACTGTCAGCTTGCTCAGTCACCTGAGCAGGGATAATGATCGTGTAGAAATTGTAGGTGCACAGTAGGCAAATGTGTCATGCTTCTGTGTGCCCTCTGCAGGGAAACCTTCAGTCAAACTTGGAAAAAAAGGCTTGTCACCAGTACTTTGTTGTGGTTTACGTGTTGACAAAGCAACACTTCCATCTCAGCACACTGAAGCTACTGCATAGAACTGTTGCTTTAGCAGCAGATGTGCTGGCAGGGGTCTTACAGCTACATAAGATGTGCCTCTTCTAGGATAGATTTCTGCATCTTTGTGCAATAAAACTATGCCTTATACTGCTCCAGTGCAAGTCACACACTCATGTAGATGTGTTCTCAGACACAGATATTTATATACATAGTGAGTGGCCTCCTGTGGAGGGGGGACAAACATGGAAGGAGACTGGCCTAATAAAACATGCTTCTGCTTCAACAAAAAAACCCTGTCTTCCCTTCACAGAGAAGGATATATTTCTTTTCTTGAGTGGCCTAGAGGGAATAAATAAGTCTCATGACATCCTGATGCATCTTTTACTAGTCTCAAACTATTTAGAAGAGTTGTAGTATTTCTCTCTTTTTTTCCATTTTTTTTAGTCTGCACTTTAGATTTGTTCTCTAGGCCGTCAGGGACCTGCACAGCTGCTGTGGGTGGGGCAGGTGCTCACTTGGTAATACCAGCAGGGAGGTGAGAAGTTGTCTGGTGCCTGGCTGAGGGCTTGAGGACTGCGGTGAGATAAAGGATAGAGTGCAGAGTAGAAAATGTTAGTTACACAGGCAGGTATAGGTGGAGGTCTGAGGTGTAGGTGGGATTTAGCTGGTTTAGGTACTACATTACATGAACTTCTTCACATGATTTATGAAGAACTGAACATTTAACTATGAAATGTTAATAGTTGCTATTCTAAATGCTACATTTACTAACATGTAATTCAGTCTCTTTGTACTTTGCTCAGAAGCTGTCTCAAAAACATTGAAATCCAATTATACTCTTCATAAACACAAGTTAATATGTTGCTTTTTGTTAGAAACAGAAGCCCAAAGGGCCAATAGATCTTGCATTCAGTAATGTATATGTTGTAGATAAAGTGGCTCTCTCCTGTCCATGTGGCTAGCTTGTCTCTTCAGGCTAGAAGACATTTCTGGGAGCATTTCCTTGCTGTTCCTATATCTCTATCCCCTTGGAATCTGACACTAATACTGTATTTTCAAAAATTAAGCTTAAAAACTCTAGGCCCTTTCATTTTGTAACTTACACCTGGCAGCTGGGGGGGGGAAAGAAAAAAATGTCTGATAAGGTTTATTTTCTTGTAGTCCTCTCAGATTGCAGCCCTTTGTATTTGAGCTGCAAAATCCTAAATCACACTAACAGGATGCCTGAAACGGACACTGGTGGAGAGTAACAAAAAAGCCTGATACAGACACTATCAACTATTTTTAGTTACTTGCAGGCCAGTATTGCTCTTACTCAAGGACTATTAATGTTTTTTTCTTTCTCCTTTTCTTGCAGCTCTCAGTTCTGTGATGACTGAGAAACAAAAATACAAAGTAAGGGTATCCAGAGTAGATGGACATTACCAGAATTAGGGGGCAATTTGACCATACACTGATCTGTGTGATTGCCCTCCTCTGTGGAAGATTGTAGTGGTGTGATTGCAATCATTTTTGCTGGTCAGCGTTTTTAGTGTTAACATGGCTACCCAGGGAGCAAGCCAGCCTTTATGACTTTCTTTGGAACTGAAAGAAAAAGAGAGGAAAATGTGTCTATGGCATTTTACTATAGCAGTTCCATGTGAATTGGTGGCACGTAGCAACCAGATCTCATATCTAGAAACTACTTGTGGTGCAGTCTTAAGTGTGCAAGTTGGGAGAGCTGCTGCTGTAGAAAGATGATCTCTATTACTGCCATGTTAATTCTCCCTGCAAAATAAAAAACAAACAAAAAAACAAACCAACCCCCCCCAAACCCCTCCAAAACCCTTATAGTTGCTTCCACTTGTTTGCGTAAGTGTTTGTAATTGTACCCCTGTTCTGAAGATTCAGTGCTAAGCAATACTAACTAGATCTTGGATGTTTTAGTTCTGTAGTCGAGACACCCAAAAGGTACATGAGCTGTATACAAGCAAGGGTGTGTTTGGATGGTGATCTGGGACAAAGAGTATTCCACTCTGTGGTTAAAACTGGCTGAGTTTAAACTTTTTAATTGACAGGAATTTTAACTGGAAAAATACAGTTTAGAGTTTTAGACTTGAAATCCCCTAAGTCCATAATGTAAACATTTAGCATATTTTACAAGTTCACTTTGGGAAATGGTTGCAATTAAATGTTGCCTCCTGAGGAGGTGTCTCGCTCTCTCTCAAGTTGTGTGTCTTGGAGAAGAAGAGAATTTATGTGAGAGAAAACAGAACTCCAGAACTTCTCACTACACCAACTCCTGTACTGAAGTGCCTGCTGTGAAGAATAGAGCCAGGACCACAAAACTTAGCAGTTTGAAGAACGGGCTATGCAGCAGCTGCCAGCATTTTCTGTGCATCCTGGGACACTTCCCAGTTCCTGTGCCTTGACACTATTGTAATTTGGGTCTGTGGAAGGAGTTTGAGTCTATGAACTGGCTGGTGGTGAGAAACAGGTGCATGTTTATATTTTGTGGCAGCCCTCTATCCTACAGCTTGTCCTCTTACAGATCAGAAGGTTGTAGGGACGACTTATTCCTAGCCGTGCTGTCCTGAGCGGTCGGGGAATGCTTGTCTGTGCATGCCAGGTAGCGCGGCCCTAGGGGTGGAGCTCTGCACCTCTTAGATCTGCACCTCAGAAGAGGAGGAGTCAGTGCTCACCCTCCCTGCCATTAAATTAAACCAGCCAACAGAGCCTGTTTAGGAAGGGAGCTGCTCCTAGGCTGACAAGGTGATGGTGTGCACGTGTCTCCGTGGCTTAGTGCCCTTTGGGAGATTCCTACTTGAGCTAGAAATTTATGGAATCTTTAAAGCTCTTTCTTTTTTTTTTTTTTCCTGTTAAGAGAAATGAGTTGTTGAAGTCCCTGAAATGTTCGGGTTTTATCCTTATGCAAGATAGTGCGGAATACATTCTTTTCATCCCTTAGGTAATTATTTGCTTTATTATTGCACTGTAGTGAGATAGGATTTAATGTAGGTTACAAGTAGTGACAGAACATGAAATAAGGCAACAATAAGCACAAGAGCAAAAGATAAAAATAGTCTCAGGAATTAACCTAGTAGTTTGAGAATTGTACGACTTTATAAAATACTTGCAACTCTGCTTAAATGTATTTTTCTTTCTGATAAAGAATGTCTTTTCAAGTATTATGCATACAGAATTCACCTGGGATGTAAGAACTTGAAGAGTTTCAAGTGTTCAGGGACAGGAATGAAATAATAAACTTTTGACTTAGGTTATTAACCTGAATAAACTATTAACTACCCCATAGAAATTACAAGTTATAGCTTATAAGGGTGCAATAAAAACACAAATACAATTGCCTTCTCCCCCCCTTAGCATATTTTCTCCCTGTTCCTGTCAAATTTGTTTGTCTGCCTTGTTCCTTAGTTTGCTTTCCAAACCATTCCACATCCTCAGTAAATCTTGAGACCTTTGAATAGTCAATTTTGAATATAGGAAATTAAATGAAGAATCACACTTCATAAACTTGGGTGTATGGATTGAAAGCTTTAGATAATTCAAGTAGACATTGGTGAAAGTTCAACTTGGTCTGGCAGGCCCCAGTCTCTGAAAGGTGGGCAGGTGAAACCTCTATGTTTGCACAGAAAGGCAAGTTACAGGACAGCTAGGAATTGCCTCTGGCCAGCTTGTTTGCCAGGTGTTATTTTTAACAGTTGTTTTCTTTTTATATTATTAGTAACCAGGCCAATGGGCCAATCACCTTTAGTGGGGTTTTTGTTTGTTTTTGTTTTGTTTTTTTAATGTTTAGGCTTTGTTTGTTTGTTTTTGCTTCCTTTTGCTTGTTTTAGTTTTGGCCAGTTGTGCTGGCAGGTGGCTGCGACTGCACCGTGGTACCCCCAGCTGCTGCCAAACTCTGCTTTGTGGGAGCTCGGCCGTATGTAAATGCTGCTGTATATTGAAAGAAATGTTAACATGAAAAGAAAATTATCACAAATGCAAGCCAGATACATTGTGATGTACAAGTGTTTATACAGCAGTCAAGTATAACCATGATTTAACCACATGCAAGGAGGCATTTTCTACTTCTGGTTTGTAAAACCTTTGGGATTAAACTGATTTAAATAAATTAAGGGCAAATGCAGTCTGGGATGATGTTATATTGAAAGGCCTAGAATGTGTTCTGCAGCAGATACTGTGATGCTGACTGATAATTCTAGGAGATTTTTCTTGATTAAGCACTTCTGTGAATCTTGGTTATATCTGATAAGCAGGGAAATGGTGCCCCTAAATATAACCAAACTGTATTAACAAGAGGATTAGCATGATTTGATGTAGAAACTTTTCTCACTAAACTCTTAAAGCAGATTATGTTTGCTTAATCTTATAATTTAAGTGCAGTGGAAATTTGGAAGAGCTGAAATTGCCATTCATTTATTTAAATGGCTTACTTTGGGACAGAATGCATTATCAGAGGGACTTAATATTGAAACTACTGCTAAAAGTCTGAATTTTCTAAGTAGCATGGTCAAAGTATGATTTCTAATCTATACCCTCTTTGCAGAACACTCTGGATTGATCTGTTGAATTAGATGCATCACTAAATTCTTATCTGTGTCTATATGTGCTTCCTCATTGACAGAAGGTTGGGGTGTTGGGGAAGGTCTTCAATGACTTCTCCCTGCACAGAGGTTGCTTTTTGTGCTGGGATTGTTCTCCTGATGATTAGCTGACTCTTACAAATGAGCATGAGCAGTTAGCAGAAACTGAGAACTAGACAGTTTCACAGGTTAGGGCTGTCTCTGTCAATATTATTGTTTCAAAGAGATCACTTCAGTCAAAACGTTTATATTATTCATTTTTAGTCGCACATTGAGCTCTGTTGCTGTTCTGTTTGTTTGGTAAATAAATGACATTTTCATTGCTGTAAATGCTCAGTTATTTGATAGCTGTTATTTCCTTTCAGTTCATGTGTCTCCATTAGAACTGGCTTGTACTGAGAGCCTCTCCTTGGTTTATTGAAAGGGTGTTTTACAACTAGGTTCTCTTAGGGCATGAGTAGTGCCACTGACTTGAGTACATGGCCTGTTTGGGAAAGAGGGGAGCAAAGTGGAACTTGAAAATAGCTGCCTATAGAGGTCAGGTTAGGTGTCTCTTAAATATTTCACTGGGTGGGGGTTTGCAACTCTAGAAACTTTATTGATGGATTACTCAGACCTGCTGTCCTGGGTTGCAGTGTATTCTATTACCATCCTCAGGAGCTGTTGAAATCAGGTGGGGCAGCGTTTCCTTGCCTCCTCCCCCCAGACTATCTTTCTGTTAATTGCCCATCATTGTCCTGCCGCCTGACTCAGAGATAGTCCGGAGGGAGTTATCTTCTGTTAATGAGCCTAATCAACACTTTGCCTCATGACTCATTACCCCATTGTGAGATGCTCCACCCAGAGGGAGGAACCAAGCATCCCATCGTGGATATAATCTGAGGCTGACCACCAGAGACACCGGCTTCCCACTGGATTTCCAGAGGACAGGAGCTACACAGCTACCATTGGACTTCCTGAGGAAGAGCAGACTGTTTTACTACAGGATCACTGCTTCAGAGGACTGCAGCCACCATTCTACCAGACTGCTACCACCACCCTGCCTAACAGGGTGTCAGGTTGTACCTTGACTCTGTCAGTTTGACAGTGTTTTCTTTTACTTTTTTTTCCTTTTCTTTAATTTCCATTAAATTGTTATTCTGACTTGGTGCCTCCCACTGGTTTGTTTTCAAACTACCACACCTGCAAACTAAACAAATGGGAAACACTGCTACTTAGTTTTGCCATACTGTCCATTACAGGGAAAATTTACATTTTGTTTTAAACTGTGTTCCCATGCTGTGTTTCACGGTATCAGTCCTAGCATTTTTAAAGAGAGCAATAGCATATTTTGGGTTTAGGCCTATCCATTATTTAAATCAAGAGACACTAGGAAAGTGTAAGGCAATTACATTCTTACTGACTGTTTCTTTGTCTTATTCTTGTTTCCTTCCTCAAACATATTTTTATGAAATCTAGTAAAAATAATTTTTCTATTTGTTTCAAGCAAAACCCCAATGGTTTGTGCTACACACACTCCTTTGTCCTCAAGAACCAGTGAGGTAGTATTTGTGCAATGATCTATGTTCAATTTTTCTGCCTTTCAAAGAGTAAAGATAGACTGGAATGTTTCCTGGGGGTGAGGGGACAAATTAGTCCATGTAGTCAAGAATAAACTGAGGTTCATATTCACTTAGACATCCTAATACATTTCCATACTTGAGCAAGACAGAGCTGTTGTACTGGTGCTCAGTATTTTAGTAGCTTGATGAATCTAAGAATGTTTTAGGAATCTTTCCTCAAAATTGCCTTGTTGTTGTTAGTAACAAAAAAGAAAAAACCCAAACCAAAAACCCAACACAAAAATCAAAGAACCCAACCCCCCTTGCATAAGACCTCCGAAGGTTGTATAGTTTTTTTGTTGTTTTTTTTTTTGGTTGGTTGATTTGGTTTTTGTTGTTGTTTGGCATCTTTTGGGGGTTTTTGTTTGTTTGTTTGTTTTGTGTTTTGGTTTTTTCTTTGTTGCCGAATTGTGTTCACCCTTCTGTTGGGATAAGCAGGAATTCTTGTTTGAGTACTGTAGACACAAAATCACAGAATCTAAAATGTGCCTCTGATGGATGCTCTGGTCCCAATATTCCCTCTTGAGGTTTGACTCCTTTGTACCATTCAAGCCCAGAAGCGTGGTGGAGGTGGAGATAAAGAAGAAGAATTAAGCAATTGGATTAGAGGAGAGAGAAGATTTTAAAAGTTTTTTTTGTTTTAGGATATGACAGAGTCATTGTACTGTCTGTCTGGCAGTCAGTAAAGGAAGGGAAATTATGGAGAAAGAAATTGAAGAGCTCCAGACTCTGCAACAGCTTTGCCATACTCTTCTAGTGTTACTTCTGGTATGTGGCCATGAGCTAGCAGGGTTTTTTAATACTTAGTTTGAAAGTGACCATAACAAACAACCTCCTCAGCAAAACACTGGTTCTTTGAAACCTGTATCTTAGGATTCTTAGAAGTAAATTCTGTGTAAACGTACTAGCAAAGCAAACTTGTAAAAGACCCTTTCCTAGAATGATGTGGGGGTTTTTTGTTTTTTTTTTTCCCCTAGCTATTAACCACTGGAGTCTCAACTGATCTGAGAAGAACATAAACAAGCAATGCTTTCATGCACAGTAAGAGAAGAGCTCCCTCTCTAGACTGAATGCCTCTCTGAGTAGTGGCAGATTGAGGTCTATTTTCTATTGCTGGCAATGTCAAGGGTGTGAGCTGCTGCTTTCATCTTCAATAAGACCTGTGAAGAGTTACATCCTTTGGGGGAGTTGTGTTTGGTGAATGTTACAGCTTGATGACAAAGACTTTGAAACTGAGCTCATAGGGTTTAACTTGTCAAGTCTTGATGTACTTTTCTGGTTCATTTTGTGGGGTTTTTTTCTCTTTTTTTCCATGATCTTTCTTTAGTTGAGCCTTTTATCATTAAATTGCGGGTTTTCAATTTCTTCAAAATCTACCTCTGGACCATGAATATGCCAGTAATCTCTACAGCAGTGACTGAAGATGTAACATGTCTTGATTTACAAATTAAAAAAATCAGTGATTTTTAATCTCTTCCACATTTTCTTCTAAAATATTAATTACATTGATTTTTAAAAAGCCCGTGTTCACTAAGAATCAAAATAAGCATATCCCTGAACAATGGTAGATTATAAAAGGTTGTATTTATATTTTTATTTTGAAACAGTTAAAAATATTCCAAGGCCAGGTATCACAATTGTAGTTTGAGGCAATGCTTTATTGCTTGTATCTTTTATCCAATTAGCACTTGCTTGCTCCTTGGTGGCTTCAGGTGGAATGACTGGCACTACCAGCAGATGGCTTTAACCTACTGGCAAATAATGCTGCTTAAAAATATTTCAAAATGAAATAGCTTCTTATCCTTGTCACAAGGCTGATGTCTTTTCAGCTTGCAGGAAACAAAAGCAGCTTGGGCTAAGTGAAATGTGTGTGATTGTGTATTTTACAGAGCTCAGGAGCTGGTCCTGTACAAGTAAGGACATGGAGATCATTGATTCTGAGGTGTTACACTGTTCTTCTCAAGTTCTTGGTGGTTTTTTTTTCTTTATAACAGCTCTCTCAAATGAAATTTTTTATGAATTATTAATTTTGGAAGCTAGTACATCCTGACCTCTTCCTTTCAATCTCCTTCAGTGTTGCCCTCATAGAAAAACATCTGAGTGCAAGCTGTTAGCTGTTTATTGGAAATGACTTTTCCTGCTCAGTTTTGTAAAGGCTGGAAAAACTCTCAGATGCTTCTGTGCCACTTCAGTTTGTGTTCCTTGGAAGCCTTGCTTACATTGGTGTAGCCTTCAGTTTTACTGGGGTGGATCAATACTGGGTAGTAATGTGAGTCTTTTAGTTTCTTTTCCATGAGTACTGTAAGGTTCACACTAATTGCCATCTAACTTAAAATAGTTTGTTTAAAGTGCTTTCTTCCATCCTGACAGCTCATTAGTATATTGTGGTGGTTTGTTTTGTAAATGGAAGAAAATGTTTCTCATAATATTCTTTCTCTTCCTGACAGACCATATTTATTTCAAATTTTTCCAGCGATACCTTCATCTTATTATATCTGAAATACCTCATCTTGGCCTGGAAAATGAAGTTTTAGCATTCATATCTGTAACGGCAGTGATTTCTCTCAATATTATACTTATCAGGCCTAAATGCCTTGATGGGACAGGTTCCTGGGCCACCTTATTGGAGCCCCAGACATGATCACCTGGCAGAGGATTATAAAGCCTCTTTTTAATGTCCGTGACTGGAAAGGTACATGGAATGGATGCTTTGTAAGCAGATAGATGCTCCATCAAGGGGTAAATACTTTGTGTTTCTAAAGGCCTTCTTTTATATCAAATTGGATACTTCTACTGGTTTTTCCCAAACTCTCAGGAAGGCAAGTTCTGTATCTCCAACATGACGCTTTTGTGCTTAGATGTGAAAGGTCATTTATCTCTTTTCCCTCAGTAAGTGAAAATGTATTCATATGTCAAATCTTTCATGTCAGGGAGAATCCAGATTGTGGACTCAAAAGCTTTTCTTGTCATGTTTCTAATTAGGTCTGTGACTCATTCTCATGAATAATATATCAAGCTGCATATTAACATCTAATCCAGCTAAATCATCAATTTATGGCAAACCTTGGCTGTAGCAACTCCAGTAAAAAAAGTCAGAGGCTGCAACATTTTTCCAACAGCTGTTAAAACTTCTGCAGTGTTTCTGAGTACTAAACTTGCAAAACAAGTGATTAGATTCATGTTGCAGTATGTGGGGGTGAATGAATTTGATTAAAATAACAAAAGTAGATTTCTGAAGAGGCCAAAAAAGCCCTTTATCCCAGGTACAATTTATTTTCCTTTATGATCTGAGGAGGAGACTATTTGTCCAAGTTCAGACCAAAGTGCTGTGTATGGTTATATTAGATTGCTGTTCTTAGTAAGAAACTGATTTGTTTTCTATCTCTGAGTGCAACAAAAAGGTACCAGCTAATAAATTATTACAAAGGTTTTTAGCCTGAAATGAAATCACTTGTCACTTGACCTCAGTCTTGCAGAATATTTTGAAGGATTGTCCCAGCTCCCTCATTAATATGCTGGATGGGACTCTTGTGGATGTAGCTGGTTGTTTTTGTTTGTGATCATGCTGACAGTTATTGTCAAACAGCTTCACTCCATCATGTAGTGTTCATCACCAATTAGTCATCTGACAGGTATAATTTCTCAGTGCTGTGGATCGCTATTGTAACTGTAAATTATGTTTGAAAGTGTCTTTAAAATGTCATCTTTTCCTGCTGTTGTCTGTTTTCCATCACCTAGTTCATGATAGGTTGCTGGCACTGCTGTATGCATCCTTCCCAGTTTATTTTATAGACAGAATGATATATTCCTGCCACTCCCTTTCTGCCTTTCCCTGCTGCTCATCTCTTTTCTCTAAAGAACTGGGCTTACAGGAGGCTCCACTTGTTGGCTGCTGTGTGCTTGTGTCAGAGCAGGAAGAGAATAGTCTTCATGCCTGGCTTCTCAGTCTTTCCAAATGCTGTTCCACTGCCACATCTGTTGACTTTCACGCAGCAAGGGAGCCTTTGAAAAGGATACAGCTTCGATGTAGCTCCTGTCAGACCACATCAGAATAATCAGCTGTGAGGAAGACGGGTACCATGTGCTCGACTCTTGATGCATATGTATCCTCCCTGCTGCATCCATGCAGCTGTGAGACAGGGATCCTATCTGCTCTGTAATGGCTCACTGAGGGTCTGTTACAGGAAGCATGTGTGTGACATAGCCATGAAGTAGGAGGATTTTGAACTTGGTGTATGGGTCTCGGCTGTTCAGCTTCATCTGGCAATGCTGTCGGGGCTGATCTGGTTGTGCGTGAGCAACTACTGCTAGTGGGGGTTGTGTATGGCAATGGGACATGTTAAGCTAAGCCTGCTTGTCTGTTTTGAATGGAGCAAAACTGGCTTCCAGATAGTACCTGGCAGTAAACAGCAAATGTGTAGCCAGCATATGCTCAGTTAAAAAGTTTCAAAGTGAATGACTTGACAATGGACTGTTACCAAAAGAAGATGGAACACAGTGGATGATTTTTGTGTGATGACTTGGAAAACTAAGTTGCCATGCATTGCAAAAGTCAAAGAAATATTCCCCGTAATAATGGGGAAGTAGTAACTGTGATGCCTGTGCCACAGGTTGTTGCATGTGAGCATGTGTATGGTTTGAGTGAATTGATAGTATTGCTTGGCTGTGCTAGACCACAATTGCAAATTATAGTAACTTTTCATAGCTTTTAAACAATTTTTTGTGTTGTTTTGATTGCCTTAAATGTTCTGAATAATAGTAATATGCAGGGCATGTGAGATGGGATAGTCATTCCTCTGTAACTTTCTGAAAGATACTCTTAAAACAGTATTTATATATTTCTAATGCAAGGTTAGGAAAAGAAAAAGGATTGAGTACGTATGATGGACTATTCATTTAGAATCAGCATTTCACCTATGAAAGAAGGACGAGGCTTCTAAATAGCTAATGTGTTCTTGTCATAAGTATCAAAACTTAGAATATGCAGGTTGAATATGGGTTCACCAGTCCACATAGATGTGGACCTCCATCATACTGCGCTTCTCCCTGTTCTGTCCATATTATTCAAACAACTGGGTTAATGATGGGTTTTTTAAACCTGCAGATCAGAGTGTTTTATACACCTCACGATGATCTCAGTATCCCTGGAAATTTGCAGTTAAGAGCAAGGGCAACCATTTTAAGTTAAGGATCAAATGTGGATAACAAAAAAAAATACTAAAAAAATTATTTTCTAAGTGTGGTGGAAAGCAGCACAACTTTACTGCTTGTTTGCACACTTGTACATGCTTCAAACTTTAAAATTTGTCTATAATAAGCCCCAGGTGTTACACCTCAGACAATATTAGTTGAACTAATTAGAGAGCTGAGAGATTTAGGTTGTTCTAGCAATTAAAGACTTTCACATAGATTTATGCTCCCTTCAATTTGTAGAGCTTGATTCTGTAGTTCTTTAGCAGGTATGGGTGAATCAAGTTCATGAAGTTAGTAAGAGAAATGACACTTCCAAGGTTGCCAGCAGTTCTGCATAAACAGCTGGTGATTTCAGTTGATCAATGGCAAAGAAAAAAGTGCATCCTTGTATTTGACTCCCATAAAAGGAACAGAATACACTGTCACATCCATAATTTAAATTAAAAATTGTGTGGCAGTTGAGTTTCCTCTTTCAATGGCATCTTAAACTGCATCACATGTTATGTGCTACACAGAAATTGGCAAACAGATTAGATTAGTGTGGTGCTGAACATGAAGGCTAAGATCAGTTTATTTTGACACAGTGATCATGACAAATAAGTACTTTCCTTGGAATATTTAAGTAAAACTGCTTTGAATGTACAGGTTGAGAACTACATCTTGCTCTGTCTTGTTGTCTTTTCAGTTCTGAAATACATTTTGTTTGTATCTTGCTGATTTCTGCCTGGCTCTATAGGCTGAGTTGATGCTTTGCTTTTCTTTAACATAGCAATCTATTTTCTTAGTACCATTGTTATGTGTGCTGGGCTCTTATTTTTCTGTATTCTGTCTCTGTAAGCATTTTAGTCTCTTCACTTTGAGTGGCTGATTTAAGGAAATTGAGAGATTAGGATAGCAGACGACTGAGATGAATTGAAGTAGTTCATCTTTGTCAGAAAAATCCTGTCTCTCTCAGCTGTCCCACTTGCAAGAAAAGAGGAGAAACTGGGCAGAGAGCTAAACTTCAGAGGCATGCAATAATTAGGAACAAGCAAAGTGAGAAACTGTCTTGAACAAAGCTGGAAAAAATGGGCACCTTTTGGACTGAATTAGGTACTTAGAAGCTCCTAATTCCATATGGAACTGCAGCAGACTCTATCAATTTACTCTGAATCCATTAACATAGCAGATTTTGAGAGGGAGAATTCTTAGGGGTATATCAAACTTTTTCCAATTGATGAGAGAAGAATGTTCTTTCCCAATAGAAATAAAAAAACCTGGTTTTGGAGAAAAAATGTGCAGAGAAGAGAAAGATCCATATTGTAGCTTAAATGTTTCTCTTTGCTAAAATGGAATTAAAAAAAAAACAAAGGATGGTTTAAGATCAACTTGAGGGTTATTAAAAATGAAAATTGAATAAAAATTAAAGTTGAATCCAAATAAACTAATGTGGGGAGAAGTAGGACAGTGAGACTATCATACTTGGTGCTCTTTTTTCCTCATTTCATATATATTATTAGGACTAAAGAGATTTTCATCAATATTGGTGCTACCAGGTAATGTATTTCAAAGAAGTATTGAGCTGGCCAGGATCAAAGTCACTTGTACATGCAGAGTTTCCAGCTAAGCTGGAAAGAAGCTGTGGGAGGATATGGGTCTGATACAGCCTGAAAAAAGGCAGGATAGCCTTCGTTATCTGTAAGAGGCGGAATAGCCAGCATTGATCCCACTTCAGCAGAAGTGGAAGGAATCAAGGTCATAACAAGGCGCATTCACTTGATCTGCTCAAAACCTGAGACTGGAAGAAATGATTGATAACACAAAAGCAAAGAGACACTTGGTAGCTTGCTCCAGGAAAACAGAAGACCTATAAGCATCTAAGGATAGGAGAACTTTTATCAGCTTACTCACTTTGAGGTTTTCAGACTAATCAGGTGAGGTGATGTTCTGGCCCTGAGCAGACATGGTGCCTCCCAGCTTGGCTCTCCTCAGAATGGACTCTCATTCTGCCCTCTGCTGAGGCTTCCACTCTGCTGAAGCAGCCTTTGGATGGTCTCTGAGTCTGGCAGAAGTACAATTTTGTGGGTGTGGGGAGGAGGAAAGGCCCAGGGGAAGATGTTTCAGACACGTGTAGGACAGTCTGACAGCTGCTCTGGGAGAGAGAGGAAAGTGAGCAAGTGAGGAAAGTCAGGTGCTGGAAAAGGCTTGTGGTCCAGCCTCTCCTTGGAGTTAGTCCCAGATGTGAGCACCCAGACTTCCTCTGATGCAATTCAGGAACAGTCTTTCAGCTGCATGTGGTGCCCAGAGGAGATTTTTCTTCTCTTGGATGAAACCAATACACTGTGGGGCATGTTTAGCTGTGCTGCTCCCAGCAGCACTGTCACTGCTCCCAGCCTGTCAATCAGTAGGAAAGGTCCCCACCTCCTTGGGTAGGGTACTTGCTAGCTAAAACTAGGAAATTTAAGGAATAAACTAAAAGCAATTAATAATGTTTCTTAAATACAGCTGATCAGTTTTGCCAAGCTGTGAACATTAGAGGCTGGAAATTTCTTTTGTTTAGAAAAGTACATTATTTCTACAATGCAGTGGGGATTGGAAGGTGTTCTTGCCTGTGGTAGGAAGACTGGAAGTCAGTGATTTTTTAAGGCCCTTTCCCACCCAATCTTCTCTGATTGTGTGATTTGAAGGTCTTTGTTTGTTATCTGTAACTCATTGCTTGGTGAGTAGTGCCTTAGCCACAAAGCCAAACTCAGAACATTTTATTTCGCTATTGTTGCACCATTTCACTATGCAAAACTTGCAAGTCAGCAGCACACAGCTATATTGTCCTATAAAGAAGGAAATAACTGTGTATGACTTTTATTTGGATGGTGAAAGCTGGGGGAAAAAAAAAAAAAAAAGTCCCAGGAGTTACTCTTCTCAAAGTATAAAGCCAAGGTGTTTGATGTGGTGTTAAGGCTGTTGAAATATGTAATTCATTCCATCTGCTGCCTTTGGTGCATGAGAACAGTGCATTGGTGCCAGCTGCATGTGCCTGAAACTGAGAGAGGAAAGCCTTGGCAATCATTCTGTTTGCTCTGCTGCTTGTGAGGGTGCAAGTGAGCTGCAATTTCTCTTTTATTTTTAGCCCATGTGTCCTGGTTTGCCTGACAGGCTGAGCTTAGGGGGTTGTGTGCTGCATGCACTTGAGCTTAGGAAGCTTTCCCTGTGTTGCCAATATCAGAATTCTAAAAATTCATATGCATTCACCAAGTTTTGATTGCCATCTGTCTAGGAATTAGGTAGCTCTGGCTTTCTTATTTTGGGCTAACTATAAGGAATTTTTACTCCTTTCGTTATTCATTAACTGGTCCAACCAAGCTAATTCTTAAATAAAGTACAAGGTTTGCAAGCATAACCACCTAATCAACAAGCTTTGGGAGATCAATTTTTTAAGAAGTAATTATCATGAAATCACTTCCCAGCCTTTAGGAAAACTTACTCTGGTTTGCTGTAGTTCTTGACCATGTGTTACAGTGGCCCAAAAACAGTCAAGTGGAAGTGTAACTTGTAATTTTCCTTCAATACTTTATTGATATAAGTAGTAGCACTTTCCTGAGGGCTTTTTATGTAAAACTTTCAAGTTACTGTTTAATAGAAGGATGAAAAGATTGAATATCAATAAAATGTTCCCTTTTTTCATTTATCAACCAATTATTAAGGAAATAGAAAATTAAACCCATAATTTATTATGTTCAGCCCTCTTCCCTCCTTCCTGTTTTTTATGCAGTGTTGCCTAGAAGCTGTGCTGTCTTCAGCCTGTAGCCAAATGGCTTTGTAGATACAGTGAAAGATCACGTGGTGAGACATCATAAAAGAATTGTGAAAAACCCAGCAGGATCAAAAACCAAAATTCCCAAATGCTTATGGACAAGTAAATGATCTAATGTATTGGAGAACAAAGTAAAACAACTGGAGTGAAAAATGCTGTTTTACTGTATTTTTTTTTTTTTTCCCCCTGTGGCTGTCCTCTAGTGAGGAGAAATAAGATCCTAAACAATATTTGTACTCAAGTGTAAACATACAAATAGTCTCACAGGATTCAAGCTTTCTGCAACCTTAAACAACTGTAAGCATTGAGGACAAATCCACCATGTTACTTGAATCTAAATTGGGCAAGGAGAGTTTAATAGCACTTCATGGGTAATTGGGAGGTTTTAATCTGAAATCTTCAAAGCTATTTTGGCTTTTGTCATCGAGAGGATGGCCTCTGATTGTCATCTAGTGTTGCTCATTAGTGACTGACACAGTTCTCTACTATGTATTGCTAATGAAATTATAATCAAGCCAAGAGCACGTGTGTGCAAAATTTTAATATTCCACTGTATCCTTTGCATGGTCTAAACAAACCTAATGTAGATCCCTGTAAATGTAACCTCTCTGATGTGATACTTGCATAAAAAATGAAAGTGGTTCCTGTTCTCTAGGTGGATTGTTATTTGGAATAAACCAATACTACTGCACATCTAACACTGGGCAGCTGGTTTGCAGTCACCTTTGCCCCTGGGACCCTGCACCAGAGTTACTGGGAGAGAAGTAGAGATGCATTTTTCTAATGGTAAATTTGTGGGAAATGTAACCAGTGTACTGTTTTACTAGAGCTTGTACAATCTAAACGCTGCTGCTGCACAGTACTGATGCATTGATGACAATTGCACTATTCACACAACTAATTCAAGTTTGAAAAGTGACAAATTTCAACTAGGAAAGTTAATACAGACTGTTACAGAAAAGTTCTCAAAGGTTCTCTTAAGTAAGCCCCTGGAAGGGAGAGCCATGCCAAAACCACAGGTTTATGCACAATGTTGTTTTCCTGATCTTCATTTTGAAGTGCGCTTGGTGGGCGAATGAATCACTTTTCATCTCTAGGTCCACATGAAAGCAGAAACCCAAGGGTAAAGTGAGAAGGAACACTGAACCACTGACATTTATTTCGTTGTTTGAATCTAGAGGCAATATTTGGATTGCACATACTGTGTTTATAGTGTGGAATCAATTTTAATAAATTAGGAAACTTTTACAGGTGAAGAGGTGAGGTTGTGTATCAGGAGGGAAGAATAATATTGAAAACTTATGCAGATCAGTTTCCTCTGGTTTTTTCCCCATTTAAAAAGCTTTAATTATCCATAGGCACATAGTAAAAGACATCTGAAAACACACCTTACAAGTACATAAATTTTGAATTATTTGATTCTTATGATTTTTAAAATGCATAGATTTTTTCATAGAACAAGGAAATTAAAATTATAGGTTGACATACCAAAGACATAAATAGACTTACAGTTTGAACTCATTTATTTGAGAAAACCCACCTTTACTGTTTACCTACATCCATATATATGTTATTCTTGTATTTGGCATATACATACTGTGATTAGTATAATATATAGTGTTGAAATTAAGTGAACTTAATTTCATACTCTAACACAGGATTGGCTAGAGTTAAAAAAACCCCAAACAAAGAGCAACAAACCACAAAAAGTCAGCTCTTTGCACCCGTAGTTTTGGGCTTTATTCCCTCAAGATCTGACAAAAATATTGTGGGATTCTGAAGACAAAATTTATTCTCTTGTTTGCTATAAATAGTTAGATTTGCTTGGGTGTCTTTTGCAACACCTTAATATCTTCAGAGAAATAAAACAACCCCACAATCTGCTTCTAGAATGGAAGGAACTCTTGGAGTTAAGGAAGGCCTGTTTTCTGCCTGAATTGGTTAATTAGTATCAAAGTGCTTAGAAATAATAACATTTTTAAAACCTGGGAGTAATACTTTAAATTTTTTTTTAGTTCAGGCAATTCAACCCACAGCATCTTATTTAATTGCTATGGGAGCACTGGAGTAAGCAACAAAAAAAACCCCCAAAACAACACCCTGTCTTTGGGAGGAAATCTCTTAATTCAGGTCTCTCCGTAATAGTGTGGACACTATGGGGACGCCGGAACTGGCTTTAAAGGAGCTGTGAGAGCCTTTCATTGGCCACCTGCCTGCCCTGTGATGGAGTGGGATAACTTTGGTCCAGACCTTCCCTGCTGCAGGATTCCCAGGGGCTGCCAAGGGTGCGCATGGTGGTGTGTGGCAGGAATGTTAAGGGAGTAGATCAGTTATCCTCTGATGTCACAGGAAGAAATGGTAGATATTCCTATAGATGTGTACTATGGATTGAGTTTTGTGCCATGGGTGAGCAGCAGACACAGTGTGAATCACCAGAAATCTGTCCTACACATTTATTTAATTATAAGAGGTTGTACTCTTGGAGCTAAATGTAAATAGTGTAAATAACTTGTATTTCACAGTTGTTTGGCGTGGGGGGTTTGTTTGTCATTTTACCCTTGGGAATATAGCCATTATTTCAAATTAGTACGTTGACTTATGAGCTGCAGATTTTTCTATTCAGTGTTTGGTACAATGTTTACCAAATTACTTTCAGATCTTAGAAATAATCTACACAAAATGTCAATCTCTTCTAATATTTATCTAGCCTTACTCTTACTAGAACTATTTTTTGTGAAATAATAGACTTCAAATAGAAATCCCAGATGTACTCTCTGAATCCATAAATTGCTCATTGTGAAGAAAATGCCTTTTTTTTTCTCTAAAAATGATGGATTGCTGGAACATAATGGCTTGTGCTACTGTTATAGTTAAATTTTCTTTGAAATTACTGAATTTCATACTGTTTATAAAGTAGGCACAACCTCCATAAGGCTAGACAGACAAAAATAGCGAACGTATACATCTGAAATAGGGCAGCTGTAAAGAATTCTGATGTTACGTGGCTCTTGTGTTTACTTTTATTCTTTTTACTCTGAAATGGAGTGAAAAATGCTGAATGCTCCCTTTTGTGGAGTATTTGACATAGACATGATTAACATTAACATAAACTTGAGTATTAACACTCTTTGCAGTTATCTCTTCACATACACAAGTAAAAAATAACCAAAGTGCAGATGCTATTTTGTTTACCTCCTACAATAAAGACTCAAAAATAAGATTGAATGCAGTTATCTGCAATGACACGTGTGAGAAAAGGCATTTGTTTTGAGCTAGACACTGAAAAGACCGATTTTATAAGAGGAGCAATTGTGACAATTGTGAATTGCAGAGACAGTGGCTTCATCCTCTTCACAGGTAACCTTGACTTATTTTTCTTTATTAAGAAATTAGATGGTTGCTGAGCTGAACAGCTCCAGGCTCTTGCAAAGGAATTACTTGTTAATGGTCAGAGAGATTTCACTGTCAGGCAAATGAGCAGGATGAAAGATTTCATGACAGCTCCCAAGATCTCTGAGCGCATGCCCAACATGTGTGTGTTGGTAAAAGCTGAAGTTATTACCCTTCTCTCACTGTTCAAGAGGTGTGGAATTTGGACTATTCTTATATCATGTGATGGTTTAAATAATTTTCATCACAGTCTCTAATTCCCACACTGCCCTGTATCAGTGCTTTCCAGAATAATTTGTAGGGAACTCTACATCTACTGCAGCAGCTTCATTCACTTTATTCTTATAAAAAAAATATCAGTAGAACTCAAATTGTCTTCATGTCTCTTCTAGGAGAAAGTGTGGTCTGAGGAGAGGTTGCTATAGAAGTAATGGACACTAAAGTGATCATTGGGTTTTGAGGTGTTTTAGGGTGGTGACAAATTGGTGTGGGCTCCTGGAGCCACTCACACCATTGTGGATCACCTCAAATAGTGAAGAGTGCTGGAGTGAGCAGTGTTATTGTCAGAGCCAAGCAAGAGATGTGTGTGATGAAGAGGGAAGGTGACTCTTAAGCCTTCCACATATGTTAACCTTTGTTTCCGAACTTGAAAGCTGTGGTTTGTTTAGGGTGAGGTTTTCTGGGGCTGATGGAGCACGTACTGTGAGGGAGGTCTCCGTGTTGCAGCCTGGTTTTAAACCACCCTTTTCACCAGTAGAGGTGAAAGCTGCATTTCCCCCAGTAAATCTGGGGACTCAGTTTTTTTAATTGCTTATACTGAAGTATAATGAAAGGTATTTAGCTTTTCTCTCTGATTCCCGTAAGACTGCAAATCTATGGTGATAGTGTGAATTTCACAAAAAATATCTTACTTGAACATAATTTTTTCTCAGAATAGCTTTTGTAGGTTACCTGTTGCATATCTATTTATCTTATATAGTTATATTTTTGTGTATATAGCTTATTTAGTATATGGAAAATTATTTCCTAGTGTATTCTGACAAGAAAAGCACTCAGTATTGAAGAATTTTATAAGAGGAGTATTTGCTGGTGGACAGTGACAAGAAAGAAACAGAAAATCAGTGTTTGGACTTTATCCATAAGTGAGACAATAATCTTTGGAGCATATTGTCAAAAGTAATTCGTTGTTTTTCTGGTTTTGGTGTGTCTTCATGAGAAGCACTGGCATCTTGAAGATAATCTTGATAAATGTAACTTACTGGATCTAGTGAGGGAGAGGTAGCTAAGTGAAAGTGCAGTGGTTGGTAATACACAAGAAATCAGATTACGTAATGAAATTATCTCATTTCAAAGGCCCTAAATTTCTGCAGCTCTGGGGTCAAACACTTTTAGCTCAGGAAAAAAATAGAAAATCACGTGCAAACATGTTTTCATAAATCTCTTCCATATTGTTTCTAAACTGTTTTCTTTATCTTTAATATCTGAATGCTTGACTTAGTACTGCAGTCTTGTCATTTGTGTTTTGATGGAGTGCTGGTGGCAAATCCATAAGACATGTGGCAACACATGAGGGCTTGGTAAATCTGTCCTACACATTCTCCTGCATAGAATCATTTAGGTTGGAAAAGATTGAGCACAATCATTAACCTAAAAGGTCCATCGCTAAACTAGGTCTCTTAAGTACCATATATACGTGTCTTTTAAACACCCAGGCCCATGAAAAAAGCATTCTTAAGGGCTTAGGAGAATCAAAAAGCACACCACTGTCTGCCGAGCTTTGTCTCGTAATTAAAAGGTCATCTGGTCTCCTTTCACATTACAAATTTGCCCTTTTGCAATCAGAGTTAATTGTTACACATAGTGGTGTATCTTTATCTTTTACATATGTTCTCATAATATTAAATTAGTAATTCTATGGAAATACTATGCAAAATTATTTGTATGTGCCTTTGGAGTGTTGAAAAAATTAAGTAGGCTGAATTAACAATGAAACTATCTTCTTTTTAGGCATCATACTTGTTTGACTGAGTACTTTCCTAATTTCTGTTGAAGTGAAAGATCCTGGAGCAGTTTCAGGGCAACTTGTGCATGAATGCCTATTTTCTTCAGCCTATCATTCTTTCTATTGTTTAGTACCTGGCTTTGTGTTCCTTTCAGATTTTACTGTATCATCTTAGTTCTTTCCTCCCCCTCTGCAGTCTTTCACAAATAATTGAAGCAAACGTGATAGGGTTTTGGCGGACCATCTGTTATGTTTGGTATCCATCCCCAACAAAGACAGAGTGGTCTCACGATAAACAAGTGGTTTAAGGACTTTATGTTCTTAAACCTTGGGAAAAACAGCTTTTTCCTTTCTTTCCATTCCAACTGTGTTGGCTGGATAACATAATCACTTTTAACATTTCAGGAATCGTGACAATTATGTCAGAAGTTCTGAGTAAATAAAATGTGTGATGATCAAGACCCTGAGCCTTGTGATATTAGATACTCATAGTTCAAGTCTTTGTTATTTAGTGACTTTTCTGGATAAAGTGAAGGGTGTTTGAAGTGAAGCAAGAGAGTTTTCACAGTAAACAACTCTTCTGCAACCAGCTTTATGGTTTTAGAAACTTCATCAGTTACATGCAAGAACAGGTGTACTTTCTAACTACTGTCTGAAAAAATATTTTGTTATCAATGCAAGTGATATTCCTGGGGGTATTGCATTTTTATTATTAAATAAAGCTTTGAGGCTTTAAATAAATGCTGTTAAGTCTTTACTTAGTGATTAAAAAAAAAGTTTTCATTTGACAAAAAGAAAAATTCATGTATTTTGAAATTGCTGTGGCAAACTTTTGGGTTCATTTTGGAAGTTTGAGTTTGCATCATTAACCTCATCTTTCTCCTCAGAATCATTACGTTACAAACAGGGCAGCTGACCCCAAATCTGATGGGATGATTGCTCAGGTGAGGAAATAGTGTGTGGCATTTCCACAGGACTTGTAGCCAAGCCAGAAATGCAGCTTTAATCTACACGTTCCCCTACCCGCACTGGGAATCAGGCACAGGGCAGGTTGTGCAGCTTTATCTCGTCATGGAGGTAGAAGATAGGTTTGAAATTTCAGGTAATTTTTGTACACCTCATCCTAAGTTTCAGTTTGTGCTTAAGAACTTCATTTTACAGTCTGTAGAGAAACGTGACATTCTCCATAAGTCAATACCAGAGCCCAAGGGTGACAAATAGGAAAATCCCCACAGGTTTTCTCTCTAAATCTTCCAGCTCCCAGTTCTTATTATACAGCTGCTTCTGAAAGCATTTCATGTATCAAGGAGAGGGAAGTGGATGCCTGAAACTTGTGAAAATTACTGAATTGGTTGCATGTTACATAACGTATGTTTGATTTTATGGCATAAACCACAAATTTGGCAGCCACTCACAGATTAGTAAAGCTTAAAAGTTTTCTTTGCTAATTAAATATAAAGATCCCATGACATTTACAATACCCTCTGTAAAAAGCTGGGTCATTAAGAATGTCACTGTAATTTAGATATTGGAAGAGAAAGCTTTCAAGTGTGACCTGATGAGCATATTATGCACTTTCACCTTACATTAGTGCTTGTGACAATGCAGTATCTACTTCTCTCCTTGTAAAATGAGCTCTATTCCTGAGGTCTGCTCTACTTGTCATATTCTTAGTGCATGCTGTTTTCTGTTTGCTTGCCATGAATATTCCTTAAAGGTATTTGGAACATGCTCATCATTGAGGAATATGTGTGATTTCATACTTGGAATACTCTGATTTTCACACGTACTCTGTCTCATTTTTCCAATAGAATTGCAACCTTGCCATGCATCCCCTTTGGTAAGAACATCAGTTGTAGGTGAGTTATTCTCTTGGTTTGAATAAGTCTCTAAATGCCATGTGAGCCCTCCTTTTACAGCTCCAAGTTCTCTTGACTTTTTTATAAGCCCTTGGTGCTTGGTCACTCTATAGCTTTTGGTAGGATCCTCAGTTGAATTTCTGTCGCTTTGCATCTCCGTATGTGCAAAGCAATTCTTAAACTGATCTATCCATCCACCCAAACCACAGTGACTCATTTTAACACCTCCTGATGAACTGCAAATGTAGAACAGACACTTTATAGGGTTGAAGCTTCTCTTGGCCTCTCTAAAAATATTCATGGAGCATTTTATTGGCTCTGCTGAGTGCTGTTGTAGCTTATTACATTGTTCTGGGACATGCCTTGTCCCAGCTTAGGGTGAGTTTGTATGTATTGTTTACTGATACTTGGTATTGCTAAGTAACACAAAAACTAAAGTCTAAATAATTCAACCGCAACAGCAGGTGCCATAAGACTCACTGCATTTTTTTCAAATCCACTCCTAGGACTGATGTGTCACCTTAAAAACATGGTAGGTTTTTTTCTTTCTCTTAAAACAAAGCTATGTCTAAGCTGTACCCTCAGCTTGCCAATCTAATATGCTTCTCTTGTTTCTTCAGAGAATAGGTCAAACCAACACCTGCAGGAAAGTCTCTTTAGATTTGTCAGAAAGTATTCAACAATCAGTTTCACTTTCCAGTTGATTTCTTGTATTGATTGTATTATTGCAGTATAACACCATGAACCTACCACTTTGTTCTCCTTTTCAGGGGACTTTCTTAAGAGTAAAAGCTCCTTTTTTTTTTTTTTTTTTCCCAAGTCTAATGAACTACAATATTTCTAAAACTTTTGAACACTTGCAAAATTATGCCCGGATTTATACTGAGAGGGCAGAAAAATTTTTTTGGTGCTCAACAGTAATTCAAAGGACATTGAAGGAAAAGCTTTGATGGTATCACAGCTTACATGAAACTTATAAATTGGCTTTTGATTTTCATGTGTATCCCTCAGTGTGTTAAAAGGCACTTTTTTTTCCCCCTTTACTTTTAGATCAGACCAACTCTTATTTTGTAGCATCTGTGATCATGGTGAGCTTTTACAGGAACTTATCTATAATGGAGACCTGTAGAATGCTCCTCTTATTTAGTCAAAGTTAATTAGGTTATGGCTAAAGTTGTTTGCTATTGTATGAAATGTGCCTATCATAATCTCTAGGCACATGTACATAAATTAATACATAAAAATGACCTCGTTTCAAATAAAGAGAACTTGCCAACCTTCCCTTTGCTTCTGCAGACCTCCCTCAGGCAAAAGCCTGAATAAATAGATAAACCCTGCAGCATGCCCTGAAGGCTTGTAAGTGTGGACTCTGCCAGACTGATGGGGTGAGGGAGTTTGAGAGAACCTTGCCACTGGGCTCTGTTGGTGAGAGTAGATCAGCTCATCTCAACTTCAGGAATAGGACAGAGAATGATTTAATGGTTCAGGGATTCATAACTCTAGGCAGCACCAAAAAAATGTTTTACACCATTAAAATGTGATGCTTCTGTAGGATTTGTAAATTTTATTTATTTTTTTTGCTGCTAATGGCCTGGCTGTCAGAGTACCCAGCCTTTTTGAAACTTTTTTCCCACCTGAAATAGCAACTTAGCATTTTTGGGAAAGAGTCATCAGCCCCAAATATAGAGAGGTGATGACTGCTTTGCAAAATCAACATCATTTTAAACTTCAAGCCTATAGGTGGCATTTATGGTTGAGCATTCGTATAAAACAGAAACCAAACAAAACCTTTATGGTTATTTCCCCTGGTAGGATAGAGTGCTACAGTGCTAAAGTAGCAAAAGAAAATGAAGCTCTTACGCGATGAAACATGAATAAACATGCAAGTTTGTTTTTATTTTGACTTGATAGCTTCTCAAAGAAAAAGTTAAAAAATAGAGCTCAGCTCTTGGAATTAATCACAGTAGCAAAAAAAAAAATAGAAAAAAAATAATTTCTATGCTTGCCACGAACTGCCTATGGTCCACATTTTCAGGTTGTTTTTTTTTTTTTCATGTTGTTGGCTTGGTATCTAGCAGAAGGCGAGGAAGGAATGTGATATGGGAGACCCTTGCTGCACTGATTAAAAACTCAAATAAAATTTTTATTTGAATAAAATATCATACGGCAATATTATGGTACTTATGTAGAGTGAGGAAATGAAAATAGAGTAATCACTCATTAGTATAAATACGTTCTTAATGAACTGAGGGGGCAGCAACTAAAGTAAAGCGAGCGGAAAGAAAGGAAGAAAGCCAGTGGAAAGCAATCCTTGAGCAATTTAAACATGACCTGCTGGATGTGTCTGCTGTGTGGTAAAGAGTCTCTTGTGCTTTTGAGTCTAGTGGTACGTCCTGTGACCATTGCCAGGGAAAGCTTATTGACTGAACAAAATTCCATTTGTTTTTCCCAGCTACTATTAAAGTTAACACAACTTAGTATCTTTCAAATATGTATACAAATATTTATTGCAATGCAATCTGCTGATGGAAAAAATAGAAATAAATAGAATAGTAATGAGAGCTTAATAAAGAAAATTTAAATCAGAAAGTGCTTTGCATTGAAAGTGATAGGAGACTTACTGATTTCACTTGTTTAGGGACAAGTTCTTTGTGGATGGTTTCTATGCCTTTTGAGCTATTTTTGTGCATAGTATCTTAGAGGAAATTGGATTTCATTTGATTATTCAGGGCCACATATTTCGTACAAAAGTATTTAAAATGGAGACTTTCAATGATTTCTTGAAATGCTCACCAAGGTGAACCATATGGTATTTGGAGCATATGTTTGAAACAAAACAATTTTGTTCTAGTTTATTACTATTAGAAAACACCTCAATTCTTTAATAAGCAGTTTCCCTTGTGCACATGGCAGAAAGAACAGCACTTTTTGAGCATCAGAACATGATCACAGTAGGACAAGTACTCCCGGGTTTTGAAAAGCAGAGCTCCTAAGAGGCATTCACAACAGGCCATTTCTTCACTGGCTTTGGATGAAAACAAGGGGTGAATACTGAGATGTAGAAAATATAACTCAAAGCTCAGCCTCATTTTTAAGATGAGGGAACTAGTAAATCATTGGTAGTAGAAAGAGATAAGCCGTTAGCTCTTCCAAAGTGAGCAATGCACTTTTCTGAATTGGTATAAAATCTAATATGAAGTGACATGTACTACTTACTTGGCACAGAGAAATGGCAAGGTACTGTCTTGGTATTTCCGAGCAAGCTGAAAGCTGGAAAGCAGTTTATCCCTTATTAAGCAATACAGAGTTAGTCATGAAGTGCAAGTTATTTTAAGGGCTAGCCATATGACTTTCTTATGGAAGTTGAATTTGGATATCCAAAATATGCTAGAAACACTGGAGAAGTCCTGTCATGGATTTTTGTGCCCCTACTTGTCTTTCTTGTGATCCACAATTCAAAATTGAGGGGTTTTTTTCCTAGATTTTAAGCTAGATTTTTTCCTAGATTTTAAGTCCTGTTGGGTTCTGTTGGAGCAAATGAATCCTATCTGAGGTGAATTAGCTTTGTTGCTATCTTTAAAGCTTCTCTTGATCTCTCTGGTGAGTGTCTGTAGTGTTTCACTGAAATATGAGTTTTATGTGCAAATATGATTTATAGTTGTGTTTGTGGTATATTTTTATTCATAAATCAACAGAGTAGACTTATAATGCTCTTTATAGTACCAAGAGAATTTTTCATTTACGTAAAAGACTTCAATTTCAAAACATGGATTGTTTTAAATGACCTTAGAAGCTTGAAATGGCTTCCATACTACATTTCTTACCTTCCAAGTGAAAAAGCTTTTTATTGTTTTCAAAAATGGATGGCAAGATTTGGTATCAAGCTATGAAGAATGATAGTGGTACACTGATTCATATATTAATGCCTTTCATACTTTCCTGTCAAATAGGAGAAGAATAATGCATGAATACATGTCTTCAGGTTCAGTTTCAGAATATAACCATTTTCAGAACAAATTTTGATTTGCTTTCATAAATAGCATTGAATGTGGTGAGTAAATGCAGCTTCTCCAACACAATAATATCTTCAAATGTATTCAGTATTTATTCTAATATTGTGAACTCAATATTCAGTATTCAGTAATCCAAACCATAAAATGCTAGCATAGCTTTGTCCTACTGTCTGTTTTGGAAGCTTATGTTGATTCTATTATCTGATTTTTTTCTGTAGAGGATTGTTTTAAAATCTTTCCCTGAAAGTCTTTGTTTTCATAGGCTAAAACCTCCCTCTTCATACTAGACTTCAAATATATAGGGTTCACGATACTTTAGTTGCAATAGCTCAGCAGAATGTTGATGTGCCCAAAGGTATTTGTAACGAATGTGAGGAAGTAAGAGATGCAATTCACTTTGTGCTTGCCGTTACAGAACTACTGCACCAATTTAATGTCACAAGGCTACAGGGCAATGAATCAGATGGACTTTTCCAGGTTTTGTAGAATGCTTTACATACAGCATTGAAAAGTGGCTCTGACAACCAAGGAGAAAATTCATTAAAGCCATTTTACACGTCCTCCTTCCTCCCACTTCTGCCCTATCCTTCTTCCCCACCCTCTGCAAGAAAAAAGCCAAACAAACACAACCACAAACCAAAAATAAAACAGACCCCTCAGACAAATCAAACAAAAAACCAAACTCCTACCCAAACCCAGAAATAATCACAGCCCAAGACCCCTCACCCCAGTTATGTGGGAAGGCATCTTTAAGGTTTTGGTGTCTGCAAATTAAAGTAGCATTAAACAGCCAGGAAGGAAAGAGAACAAACAAACAGTTCATTTGCACAGAGAGAATGTGTCCATGAGTAAGTAATTTAGTTTATAGTGTAGAAGAAAAAAGTGACTGAACAGTAATTAGTTTACTGTATTGTTTGTAATAATGTTATATGATTAACAGAGCATAAATGGAAGAAGATGAGTGAGGGATTTTGCATTAGTGCTGTGGATTGCCTCAGCTTTGATATAAACATGAGAGGATTATCTCTTTATTAACACGTCTGTTGGCAAAAGATGAAATATTTCTGGTGTTGCTCTATATAACTTCCAATTTTGCAAATAAGGCAATGAAATACTCCTTTTCCAAGGGTCAAAATTAGCAAAGGAAGAACAGAAATCTACTTTCCTGGGCAATGACACCTGGGTCTGTGACAAGAGAGGAATACTGCTGATGTTTTTTTTTTAGTAGTGGCCAGGCTGCTGCTCAGCCTAGGAGGAGTAGGATATTTTCATGTTTTAGGGTGAATGCTGTGGCAAATTGCACTAGGTAAGTAGATTAAAAAACTTGCTGAGAGCTAGTCAATGCCCTTTGCACATGAAACTTTAAAACATGTATACGCTTCAAATTATTTGAAGAGATTTTAAAATTTAAATTTAAAGCTGAAAACTCAGATTTGGACACTTTTAATATTTGACTCTATTTCTTATTTTTCAGTAACAAATCTTGTTTAGTGCTAGCGTTTTCTGCAGAAATTTGCTTATTGTCAGAAAGCTAAATAAATAAAGGAATGTCCAACCAGAATGACACTGTATTTTGCATCTCATAGAGCTCAGTATTACTGAATAGCAAGGAAACTGGTGACCTGAGATATTAAAGTGGCTTTGTAAGCTTCTAGCTCAGGTGCCAACAGAGAGGAAAGTCACAGAATTGTTCTGGCTGGAAGGGACCTTGCCAACATCAAAGTAGGTCAGCTATGAGGATCATCTGAGTTTTGTCCAGCTGGGTTTTGAAAGCTGCCGAGGATGGAGGTTGCACAACCTCTTTGGGCCCCTGCTTCTCTGCTTAATTATTTTTGTAGTGACTCTTTTCCCCTTGTACTGTAAGAATAATTTTTTTCAATTAGTGCCTGCTGTCTCTCATTTTCCTGTTGTGCCTCATCACAGACTTTATCTTCTTGACAGTCCCCAAGTACTGGATAGTACTGGAGAGCTACTGTTAGGTCCCTCACAAGCTTTCTATATTTTTTTCCAAATCCAGCAAGCCATGTTGCCTCAGTATCTTTTAAAACGACATGTGTTTTTGTGCACTATTTTTACTTTATTACTATCATTAATTCACTGGTTCTGGAGGGTCCAGTACTGGCTGCAGTAGGTACAGACAGTCTGACTATTAGAGCAGAGTAAAGAGGAATAATTTCTTCCCTTGAACAACGGGCTGTGCTTCTGTTGGCACAGCCCAGGATGCTGTCAGCCTTCACTGCTGCCAGGACACACTATCCATGTGTGTATTGTGCTGTCCACCAGCCTCCTCCAATCTTCTCCTTTTTAGCAGAACCGTTCTCCAGCCAATCTTTCCTCAATTTGTACTGTTGTGATTAGTCTCACCCTTGAATTTTACGATTTTCATAGCTTTTTCCACCCTAAGTTCCCCTGGAATTTACTTTTCTTCTGCATGCCCAAGATCAGCATTTGTGGAGGTTTTTTCTGTTTGTGTGTGTGGAAGTGAAATCTTACTGTCTGGTTTTTAGGGAACCACCAAGAGTGACTGAGGTAATAACTACCAGCGGTAGATAGATGTAACAAGCAGGTTTGCAGCACTTCTCTGTATCAAATAATACTCAGCTTCTCTCTGGTGTTGGGGTTCTATGGTAGAGTGGATGGTAACAGTGCTCTCTCTGTTGTGACTTTCTATGTGCAGAAGAAGGTGGCTGCTGAAGAACAGATGTTCTTTCCCTTCAAGTGAGAGCCATTCCTTCCCCATAACGGGAGTAGCTTTGGGGTTAGTCTGAGTAATTGTATGAGATTCCATGCTTCCCCACACCTTTTCCCTTTCCAAAGGAGAAATATGGAAAAGGAGTTTGTTAACTGTGAGTTTCGTATTGTTCACACAGATAACAAATCTCCCAGACATAGGAAACATGCTGAATAACCAACCCTGAATTCTGAGGGGAAATTTCTCTTTAGGGAATGGCAACACCCTGTTTTGAAGACAGCAGAGAGTAATGGACTTGAGAGTGTATAAATTAGTAGTCTTGCATAAAAGATAACATGCTAGTTATTTATAGTTCTAACAATAATTTGGTGGCTGTGCCTCTCCCATGCATTTAAACTGTGGGATAAGTAAGAGTTCTTTTGTACCAGATGGTCTAAAGTACGTGATACATCATGTTAGAAGGGAAAGTCAAGCCATGTACTTGCTTTTAACCTCTGATACAGTAGGTGTTGTTCTTTGGAATGTACCAGGAAACACCTCTTCTTTAACGCCATGGGTGAGGGTGAGTCAGCTAACTGTGCAGGTTTTGTTTGTCCTTCTCCTACTTTTTGACTTCTGGAATGGAAGTCACTCCTGCAAGGTCTTCTTAGAGTCTTTACAGCAACTTGTAGATGACTGCTGCCAGAGATACTGCAGAGCTCAGTAAGTTTGGTTGCATTCCTGAAATCCCCTCTGTTATGACATGGGATGAGTGCAGGACACCTGCAAACACATAGAACACAGCTCACTCACTGCAACAATGAACTGTGCTATAATGCAGGCTGAAGAATATGTTTTTAGAATTCCTTTAGGTATTATTTGTATGGGGTTTAAAGGGTCAAGGGTAGTTTTATCTGAATGAAAGTATTATGACATTACACAGAAAAGTGCTTGGTCATTTAAAAATTCATATCATTGATAAATGCCTTTAATGTCCAAGATGTAAATATTTATTCAGACCCTGATCTCTCGACTCTTCAACATTGTCACTAAAACTTTTTTTTCTTCTAGCCATTTTTTCCTTTAAAACTGAAGAAGAGTCTTTTACTGAGCTGTCGAAGCTGCACCATTTTTTTGTTGTGTGTCAAGTGACATTGTGTTTCTGTCTTCTTTGTATGCAAAGAAGTCACTTTGCAGTGATACATAAGACTGCAAAACTTTGGGTTCTGATATGTTTAATGCAGTTCATATTCTTGAAATAACTCAGGATGGGAATTAAAAACACCAATATCCACAGTTTAAAGAATATCTTACCTGCCGTTAACAGCTAAGATGACCTAGCGATTGTTAATGAGGGTCATTATATGAAAACAAAGTTTGCAAAGTCTTGAGACAGATGCAGTGTCTCCATCTTCAAAAGCTGAAGGCTATTGAAATAATAAGAGTTGGGTGGATACTCAGTATGATCAGATCTGTTGTAGAGATTAAGCTTTTCACTTTGATAGCCTAGTCCACCACAAAAGGGAGGAGCTCTTCAAGATGGGGTGGGGGGGCATAGGGTGGTGTTGGTGCAGTTGCCCCAAATCTGCACTGTCAAATTTATTACTCAGCTTCAGACTAAATGTGGCTTTTGGCTTGAGATAAATTTTGTCCTTGGAGTCCTTTACGAACTCATTACATGTCTTTGCTCACCTGACTGAATTTCATGCATTGTGAACCGATTCAACTCCCAGATGTTTGAGAGGGAGCTGAAGCATATGCTTCTTGTGAAGGTGGTGTAGATTCAGTAGGGAATGAGAACCCCAGCTCCAGTGCCATGATAGTTTAGAGTGTAAGGAAAAACATCACATGTGGTTAACATTTCACATGCAGGTAATTTTAAATAGATTTTGCAGACACATAAGAGCTAACTCACTTCTGGAGTAAAACACATGAAGTGGGATAACCAGGATCTGTTGGATGAGGTGGAGATGTGTTGATATCTGTTGTGTATGTCCTAAGAAAGGTGAGAATTTTTTTTTTCTTTGGCTACTCAGATGTTTATATTCCATGTAATTGCATGTTGTTGTCTTCTTGAGGGCTTCATAAATGCCAGATAATCTCAAGGAACAAGAAAAAGCTATAGAAATGTCAGAGTGGGCAAGTCCCTCCCAGAAAGACAAGGTGGTTTTTAGTGAGAAATTAACTGGGTCTTAGGCTGAAGCAAGTACATCGTTAGGTAAAAAAGATGTAAATTCTGGCCCTGCCTTGGCATGTATAACTCCATTGTTTTCTGTGAATATCCAATGCTGATGATGCAGCTCTGCCCATAGCTCAGGACATTGTGTCCCTTGGCTTTTGCTGCCCATCTGCAGCACTCAAGGGTGCCCAGGTGAAGTGCTCAGGCACCTCCACTGACTCCTCTCCCCTGTTCACATGTGTGCTCTGAGTCTACTCAGTCCCCTGTGGTGTCTCTAGCCAGATCTGTTGACTCTGTTTACCTGCAGTACAAGGCTAGGACCAAACTTCAGGCTTTTTCGTACGTATCTTTAATGTAATTGTTTATTTGTGCAGCTCTTGTTTAGAGACAGCGAATCTATTAAAATCCCAAGTAAGTAATGAGAGAGCTTGTGCTTAAAGGTAAAGCTGGGTGGCTATGCACAATTAGCTCGGTGCAATACTTGTCTTGTAAAACTGAGTAATGATGAGTCCAATTTGAAGGACTCATTTACTACCAAATGCCTTCAGAGACAGAACTATGAGAAAATGTACATCCCTCTGTGCCTGTTTAATGATTATTGAACCCAAATTCACTACCTCTGTCTTAAGAGAAAAAAGCTCCTGGTTTTAATTGTGAGGTTTTTGCCTTGTCAAATCCAAGTTGATGGAATATTGAATTGTAACAGGAACACTGTTATAAGTTCCTGAGCAGAAATATTTTCATAGGTATTTTATGTTTGAATGAACTGTTCCATTTTTCTCTTTTTCCTAATGGAAACAATATTTTAAAATTCCAACTGGTTTATTTCCTGAATGTGGCTATGGACCAGGTTCCTGGAAGTCATCCCTCATTCATTAGGACTCTCTGAAGGGCCACCATTTGCATGTGTCAAGTAACTAATTTAGATTTGTTGTATTATATGTGTGACTCTTCTAGGTAACATCACCTTGGGAATTTAATGTCAGTATTTTTGGTTTTCTTTAAATTCCTTTGTGGCAGTGTATAACTGAGAGCAGAAACAAAAAGCCTTATATAAATTTTTGGCTATATGTCTGCAAAGAGTCAATACAAATAAATTTATATGACAAACTAGAAGAAATTTAAATTTTTTTCCTAATGAAATAGGATTGAAAAAAGTCTGCAAAATCAAATATAAACAGCTTACCAGTCCTGTGTCTACTACAAGCTCTTCCTTGCTTTTTAAACAATACACCGCCTTATAGCTACAATTAAGTTTTAGTGCAAACTGTTATAGGTAAAGGCTCATTGTCATTGCTAGTAATTTATGGTGTCAAACTCTTAATGGTTTTTTATAGGTACAGTATGGCTCATTTACTGTTCCCATGATCCCTTGTGATAGATCTTTACAGATGTTTAAAATAACTTATGCTCTCAATTATAAGAATGTTACCACTTCAGATTTTCTCTTTGCTATACATCATAAGCTTTGAAATGAATTGCCAGTTTAGTTACAGTTCTGGGGAAGAGTATTTGGGAATTAGCTTGTGATGATACAATGTGAAAAGAAAAGCTCTTATTTGATCAGGTAAGAATGATAGAGAACTTAGGTTGAATGTCTTAAAAATATGCATTGCTAGAGGTATGCTTTCAGGAGAAAGTGTTCTAATTCAGGGTAATATCAGGGACAAATGTAATTCTATTTTTGAAGCCTTCCAAATTTCATGGGTGAAATTGTCACTGTTAAAACACCAGTTAAGAGAGAAAAATACAGGCAGCAGGCATCTCCACTGCAGAAGTACAAGCATCACTTCCTGTGCACCTTAGAACTAGATGTAAATGTGCTGGTTTTCAACTCCTTCCTTTGTTTTTCTGTGCAAGGAAAGCCATGGTGGCTAGAGGCTAGAAGCCAGAGGTGCCCCTCACTGGATATTTGGGAAGCAAGGACTGCATAGATGCCTGCCCTGAAGCTCAGACAGGCTAGATTGTCTGTAAAAATATATTCATATCTGGTCTTGATGGGTCCTATATTGAGCAAAGCAGAGATTGAAAGGATAGCTAATTGACTCACTTATTAGGAAATGTCTGGGGATAAAATTGGGCACTTGTCTGTGTTTCATACTTCAATGATATGCAGAAACACATTTTGCTTCAGCTTTCAGCTGCTGCCCTGGTCCAAAGTAGAGCAGTCTGGAGGTTGTTTTAGCTTGATCTACAGTCAGAGTATTTCTTCTCCCTCTTCTGGAAATGTTGGCAAATATAAAACTGTAGTATTAATAAAAATGTGTGTGTCTAGTAGGCAGTGGAAAAGGAACAGGGAATGGAGATGTCCTCACGCTACTTTCAACTTCGATGTATGGCATGAAAGTGAAACACATTGGGGTTATGTAAGGAAATGAAAGGAAATATATTCACCCAAGTATTTCTGTCCTAATGTTAAAAGATGAGGAAATGTAAGAGTATGTGGGAAATAAATATTACAGAATAGGAGTTGTATGACTATATAAATGCAAACAGTCCTTCCTTTATCTCCTTTTCCTTGTCCACTTTGATATTAAGCATCTGCAGCCCTTTAGGCTCACAGCCAGTCAGTCCCCAGCCTGTACTGTTGCTTGGGTTTCACTAATTAGTACCTACCATCATATTTTGGTGGTGCTTTCCTGTGCATTTATCCTTGTGGTGGGACCAGCACCATATCATCTGATTTAACTTCCTGTGTTCATGCAGTAGATACTAATCTGCAGTATTTTACTTTTTTCATGGGAAAGAATTTTACAGAGTGGTTAGAATGGAGATGTCTTCTCTTTCCTTTTCCCTGTCTTTAGTTTTGAGGAAAAAAAAAAAAAAAGAAAAAAAGACTTATTTAGTTATAGTCCACACTTCGGGAACAAAGTTAGCACGTCTCTGATTTGAAGCAAGTCCTGGTTTTGTGGCTCTGGATTGTCTGTTCTTTGGATGTAATTCGTAAAACCACACAGCTTTATTTCTTACACATTGCTTTGTCAGTAAGCAGGTGGCTTCACTGACAGCTTTGTTTGTGGATATGCAATCAGGCCCGAAGGAATGTGGGAAAGCCACAAGAGAAGATTTCTTGTCATCTGTCAAGTCTTGTCAAAGTAAAATTAGCAAGTGGAGAAAAATATGGAACTATATATTTAGCCAAAAGAATGAAATGCAAAAAAATTATAGAAATATGTATTGATATATATAGAAGCACAAACATATAGGTGGATATATTTCTGCAAAGCACTGAAGGAAGAAAGATGTGAACTGAAGCTTGTAACTGACTCACAAAGACATCTGCTAACAGGGAAAATTTTGAGGGCCAACTTTTTTTCAAGATCGACTAGTACCAACTGATCTTTGTCCTTGAAAATATCTATATATTGTCTTCATGGACGCAGAATGAAAGAAAAGCTGTTTAAAGTCACACAAACTAGGTTAATAAAGCCTTCAGTGACGTCAGTATTGAAGTGGGAGGTTCTCCATAGGCTTCTGTCAGGCAAACCCATTAAAATCAGGGTAGAGTAAGGCAAGTAGTGTAGGTTATCACTGTTACCTTTTTAATATTCGGGAGGTATGATATTAATGGGAAACCAAATTAGGAAGAATAGCAAAGGAAAAAAGGGAAAATATGGAAAAAAATGACACTACCAGGAGTACTGAGGCATTCGTGAGCTGAATACAGGATAATGTCTTAAGCCTGAACCATTACAAAGATAAGGAAGCAGAATGGATGTTTCATATCCTTGCAGGTTTTTAAGTCATTCCATGAAAATTAATTTTTAGTTAATGTGCCCAGAAAAAACATTGAAGTTTAGCATATAACCCTGGCCCAGACAGTGTGTCACTTTTGGCTATCCTCTGGAGTTGCTGTCATGCTGTAGAGAATTGAGTGAACACTGCCAACTATTGGTAGATAAATTGAGAGCATAACTCCCAGAACATGTGTATTAACATGCCATATGCCAGGAGCTAACATATTTAAGCTTGGAAAATTGCTATAGAGGATGAGAGAAAATATAGTAAGAGGTGTTACCAACTGCATTATTGCTTAAGCTACATAAATCTTAGAAATCAATATTTTATTCAGTGCAATTCCACATGATGCAATTAAAAGTAACAGGAGAAAGAAAATATTTCTATACATAGGAAGCTTCTGGTTAAGACTGGTGGCACAGGACACCTGTACTGAAGTTTGGAAATGACAGTGCACTGTAAATGGAATAACTGCGGGAACAGATGCTCACTCATTAAACTCTCAGCCTTACGTACAGCTAAAGTTTGCTTTCAGGCTTAGGAAGTTTATTTCCAGGCCTGTAGGGAATCTCAATGGGCTGTGTGACAAGTGGTCACCTTGCAGGAAGCAGGATAAATTTACATTTTACTTCTATTAATTCTAGGTGATTTATTTTTTTTTTTTTCTTTTGAATGTGAAATGGAAGTTGATGTAATCATCATAGAGGATACCAGGCTGACAGCTCTGAAAACAAAACACTTCTCTTTATCAAGTGTCTTAATATTCCTCAGGTGCACACTGGAGAAGATCCCATCTGTGGGAATGAATTTACCTCCACGGGGTTTTTTTGCCTTCAATTTCTGTTTATAACTAACCAGGAATGCACTTTGGATCTGCCTTTCTGCTCTCTTTTGCTTGTTGCAATTAAAAAAGAGTCATATAAACTAATCTCATGGATGTTTCTGTGCATGTGTATGCTATTCAACTGGTTTAGTTTTGAGCTACTGTTTTCAGACATAGTGTCAGTTCAAATTTTGTGTTCTGTTCTTTGAATTGTTCTAGATTAATATGATGGATTTGACAGTGATTTAGGACTGACATATGCAGCTTTGTTGGTAGCTTCAGAAATCATAATTTTTTTCAAATAGCCAGGGCAAAAAAAGAGGTCAATAACTTCCACAGTGAGAACTGTTTGATAATTAAATATTTTCCTTATTCTAAGCATTTGGAAACAAGATGTAGGAATACAGAGTATGAGAATGAACCAATGTAAAATTTCTTGATTTACAAGCTTATGAAGAGAAGATAATTAGTGGAGTAAACTTCTAATTGAAGTTGGGCTGTTGGCAAATGAGAATTTACTGAATATATTAATAACAGTCTTGTAATGATAAATCCTACTGTACCCTGAGCACAAAACAATGCTTTTCTCTAAAATCCTACCATATGTAGGTAGAGGAATTGCAAAAGAGTTGCCTAAAGAGCTGTGTGCCAGGATTTTAACCCATCTATTTGGCTCCCCAAAGGACATTATGGGTTGGTCTGAGCAGGTGGCCATGGATTTGGCATTCCCTTAACCTCTCAGGACATTTTCCATTTGCTTCTATAGGAATGTTTGACTGCATCGGCATGCAGTGTGGTAGTCCTCACCCAGATCCTGGGTCCCCCAGGGAGAACTGTCAAAACCGTGTCTTGATTTGCTGTTGGACACTGGAAAACTAAACAAAGGTGATGAAATTTGCATTTTGCGTGTTTCCAGAATGAAGGTTTGGAGAAAGTGATCTTGCCAAAATTTTACTTGTAGTTGAATCACTCCCATTTTTCAGAATGTGCTTGCTGTGAATTTGCACTGGGCAATAAACTTCTTTCCCTATTTCAGGTTGCCAATATGGAACTCTACATTTGTGTTATCTGTCTTGCTACCCCTGGTTTTGTCCAGAGTTACAGCAATTAATAATGAAAAAGGGAGAAGTTTCAACTACATGTATACTTGTAGCCTAGTGTTTTCTTTAGGCTGATATACTGCCCTCAGGAAAAAGAAAATGAAATAACAGGGAAAGTCTCAAGTAAAAGAAACCTCTTTCACTGAAGGAGGAAAAAAAAACCAACAACTTAGAACAAATCACAAATGCAAGAGATTGCTGCTGAATGTAAAGCAGCCAACATTTCATTTGAAAAACTGGTATCTGTGTACCTTATAACATCTTTACAATTTATGGTATCTTTATAGTTACAAATGTTAGTACCATTGAGATAAGACAGAGGAGTTTGAGGCAGAGTTCAGGGACAGTGATGTGAAATAAAACCAGCCACAATTTCTTGGCAGTCTTTTTCCAGTGAAAGGGTGTGCACTTCTTCAGACTATTGTTATACCAATTATTGTGTTTTGTAAAACATTCTGAAATACCCTGAAAATCTGGAAGTCAGAAGGGTTATAGATATCTCATATTAAAACATTTTGCAGATGTTACTGACAAAATTAAATATTCCTTCCCATTTCTGAAACGTGTTTGTAGACGCTTTAATTAGATCATATTTTTCCCTGAGAATTTCATTTCCTTTAAGGCTTCTGTTCTACGTAGTCAGATATATTCTGTAGGCCATTAAAATATCTAGCAGTTAAGATAGATTATGAGCTTCTATTCTTAGGATGACTAGAGCAAATGTACTCTTTGCCATCTTCTCTTAACCTGAAGGATGGCAAGTACTTATTTTTGTTCTGGGGTCATTGCTCATCTTGGTTCCATCACCTGACCCCTGTAGTTTATATGGAGTCAAATAGATAAATAACAAGTGTATGTTTAGTTAAGACAATAAAATCTTCATCTCCTATAGGTGTGCAACTCATCCTGCAGCTCAATTCCAGTTTCTTGTAGTGAGCTCTGTCAGGCTTTCAGCTCTTTCAGCTTCAATTTCCCCTGTTCCTTAAAAACAAAACCCACGAAACTGACTTCAGAACGAATACAGAAGAGTTAAACTATTGTGATGTTGCACCCAGGCTTGTTCCAGATTTGTAAGTCCACTTAAGTGATGTCACTTGGGAAAGTGGAATTTGCTGTGCTGTGGTGTTATGCCACACCCTGACTGCCTCTAATCCATGTCCCAGGTGTTTCCTCTGGCTCCCAGGTCTGGAGATGCTCCTTGGCAGCTTTTTTGTTCAAGGACGAGATCAGGGTCATCTAACCTCCTGTGGGTGTTTAGGTGCCAGCAGAGGGAAGTTTCTGCCTGGAGCTGAGTGGCCTGGGAAGCAGGATGGCTCACACTGGAGCGTGCCTGCAGTGCAGCATGGGTGTGGTCAAGCATCTCCTACAGACACCAGTTAAATACTGACACTGTCTTGAAGTACTGCTGAGCATTAAGATTTGTCTTTGTCAGTCCTTTCTTCATTCCAATGTAGATGCTAGGTTTTTCCTAGGTTCTGAATAGCCTTTAGAAATCACGCAGTTTACACACAGTAGTTTGTGTTTTTTCTTAACACCCTTGATGTGTTAAACAGCATTTGTTCTGTAAGACCTCTCTCACCTTCACTGAATGGCACCTACAGTTCAGTAAGGATCACAAACCACTCTGAGGCACAAACCTATTTGTTATTACATTCTGTGCCTGCATTTAAAATGTGCAGAATTTTGTTGATTTCCTTTCATAAGTATTTTTCCTGCCTTGGAGCTCATCCCTGAAAGTGTATCTATATGCATCTACAACCCCCATAAGTAGACTTCAGTGTTTTTGAAAAGAATAAAAGAGTATCAAAGGAACCTGGTGGCCAGTTTACAATACAAGTTTTTCACTACAAATTAAATCTCTTGGAGAGGAATAGGGACAGTGTCATTTTAACACAGTGTCATTTAACACTTGCTTGTACATTTTCCTTAGAGATTTTAGTAGTGTGTTATTTTTCTGCTTAGATCTGAGTTTCCTCAGGAAAAAGTACCATAAAGTTGAATTTATAGAATAATTCAGTCCAATTGTTTTGTTTTTTCTTCAGTAGTCATTAAGGGTAACACACTTGCAGAGCTTATCTTAATGTAAGAAGTATTTATGGGTATTTTGTTAAATTAAAAGCTTGATTTGTCACTGTCTTCTAACATTTATTTTCTTCTTTAGTTTTTATTTTGTTGAAATTCAAGTAGAGGGACTCATGGCGTTTTTGTTCTTCTGTGAAAGAGCTACTATAACACGGAGGATATTTGAACTGTATTGTAAACTCATGTCCATAATTAAAATTTATTTTAAAAATGGAATTTTCTATAGTTGCAGTGGGCAAAATGATGTTATGGTACCTAGAAACAGGAATGCATTATTTCCACTGAAGCCTCTTTGTCATTTCTTGTCTGCTTTTTCACCTTTGTGGAGGGGTGTTTCTGGAGTTCTTCCTGTTTAGCTGCTGCACATGGTTTGGAAAGGCTTGGAATTCTCTTCCAATATCCTTTTTTAGGTCATGGATGAAGATGTTGACAGAGGCTAGTACTTAGGGAACATCTCTGACTTAGCCTCACACTGTACAGCAGTGGTTAAGACCTGTTATTTGCTTTTTTCCTTTGATTAACACTCAGTCCAGAAATGGCTCTTTCCTCCAGTCTAGTGGAACTTGGCTTTTTTAATAACTTTAAATTTTGAGAGTGCAGCTGTGCTATGTTCATGGAATCCCTTCACTCACATGTTGTCAGATATTGCCACAGAGTTTTCAGGACGAGCAGGGTTCCCCCTCACAGAAACAATCCCCCACTTTCATAATAAACCATGTTTATGAATGTGCTCGGTTATTTTATGTTATCATAGATGTTATCTTGCCAGAGATGAATTCAAACTTGCCAGGCTGTCTGAATCTCTTGTAGACCTTTTTATGCTTCTGAAATGGGGTTTCTTGAGAAAAGATCAGTCCTTTAGCATGGTGACTGCGATGAGAATTTGTATAACAAGGGAAAAGGCACAAAATACGGTATTATGTTGAAAAAGCAATAAATCCTAGTTATTTTGGAAGGGGTGGTCAGTTGTGTATTTCCTGGGTTTTCAGATTTAAATGATGATGAACTCAAACTTTATGTGCTTTCTCACTGGACTTTGTCCCTTGAGCTGACTTAAACTGGTCATCTCTGTATTTTTTTTATTCTGCAGACCATTTAGAGGAAAAAAGAGGATAACATGGAAGTCCAGTGTGAATGTCAATCCTTTTTGAGATTGCTCTGAAAAGAATTTATGAGAAATTCCTCATTAAAATACAGAAATCCAAAAGCATCTGTATTTGACTGTAGATTTATATTACTGCTTTTGAGCTCTTGTTAACTTCTGTTCCCCTTTTTATATATTTTTTCTCATAATTTCAGGAAAGTACAAGACTTTTCATATTTCTTTCTCCTTTAACTACAAAAAAAAGCAGCAACAAAAAAACCATGGAAAGCCCCAAACAAACAAAAACCCAACCAAACCCCAAAACCCCTGAGAGCTTCTCCTTAAAAGAGCTTCTGCTGTGTCTGTACACTAAGCACAGGAATCTTACTTAGGATTACATTCTTTTCCAGTCTATTCGCTTTTGAGCTCTCTCCCTCAGGAAGCTTAGCCTCAGGCTTTTATGACACTGATACTGTGCTATGTGACATAGGGGAACTTTTCCCCCCTAACATTAATCCAGCTGTTAGGATATAGGAACCTGGTTTGGTGTTTGCAGCAGTGCCTCATCCCTTGGAGGTTCTGGAGTTCACTTCTGCACTGGAAACTTCCATGTGTAGGAGCATTTGTCTGTACAAAACCTGTGGAACTGCACTTTCTGCGCAGTTTGAGCAGCCCACAGCCTTCCTCCAGGTGATATGGTTCAATCTGTTAGAATCAAATGCATCTTTCACCATTGTCCTCTTAGTAATTCTCTGGTGCAAGAATGTTTTAACATATTAAATGGTAATCTATGCTCCCATGCTTCCATCACACACTTAAATAATAAAATCTGTCAAAATATCTGTGAGTTGGCCAAAATTGCTCTGCAGTAGCCTTGCAATGAAAAGGGAAAAAAGGTAAAATTTCTGTATTAGAATATATGAATTATAACAAGTTTATTACAAGTAGATTTTTCTTAGCTTTTACAAAGCATATTTCATTATTTTTCTGTGTGCATTTGGCAGAAGCAGTTTAAAAGTTTCTAAGTATGATGGACACTTACATATTGCTCCTGAAACAGAACCACTCCTACAGATATGACCCGACTGCATGCAGTGGCCATACTCAAGTGCACTGTCTAAGAAACATTCAGCTAAATTTGCTGTCAGTAACATCTGCACATCTTAGAAACAAACAAACAAAAAAATCATAGTACGTACTGGAGTTTTGCATTGGTATTGAATGAAATGAAAAAACAGTCCCTGGAAGGCTCTGCTATTCAAACTGAGCACTCAGTGAATACTGAGCGTGTAATTAAGTTCTGCACTTGTATCAGCTGTCTGGATTTCAATGTGTTCAGGCAAGATTTCACCTGCTGATGTCAGAAATGTACACAAACAAAAATTTTCTTGGACCTTTCTGATCTTGAGTCACTTGACAGAAAGGCAGATGTACAAGTTCTCCTTTCATGATGCACAGTGGTCTAAAAGGAAAGAAGTAATACTTGGATATTTCACTATAAACAAAGCCCTTAAAGCATTTTCTCAGGAGTGGTTCACATTCTGTAAGTGTTGAACCTGTTGATCTCTACTAGTGAGCCTTCAAAACTGAAAAAAGAAGTTATATACCTCCTAAATGTTATTTTCTTTCAGATCTTAGAGTTAAATTCAAAAAAATCTGAGCTTTTCATCAAAGATAATTTCAAAAGGGCTCTTTGGTTCAAGTGCCCATTGAAGTCATTGCAAGTTTTATTGCTCTGTATGGTGAGAAAGGCTTGCAGGTTAAACACTTAGTTTAAGCTTAGCTGGGCTTGACATTTCTGTTATATTGCACAGAAGCGCACTGAATTTGAAAAGCAAACAGATCTGGGGCTACACTGAATCATGTTCTTTCTGCTATATAATATACAAACTTGGAACTCCATGGGAACCTCAGTCTGTGGTCCCTATTCTACTTCAGAACTTTACAAATTGCAGAAGCTGTTCAATTCATGGCTTGGTTTTGGGGATTTTCTTACAGCAGATGCAGGAAAGAAAGGCTTGCTATCTCTGGAACTATTTCTCCTCCTTTTTAAAAGCGTGCAGAACCATTGATCATGACATTTGAACACAGAATTATGAAGCAATTATCTCAGTAACAGCCTCAGTGAAAATCATGGGGTTTTCCTTTTATAAATGGAACTTTCAGTATAGACGTAGGTAAGTGAAGTAAGAACATGCAAAGCAGTATTAGGACAAGGATGATCTTTCATTTCTTATCAACTCCCATCTCCTAGGAATCCTATAAATCTCAAAAACCTTTAGGATTTGGGGGCCAAATTACCCTGCCTGAAACAAGGCCTTTGAAATAACTCGGACTGATTGTCATAGTAATTTGTGTCAATCTGCTCCTACATATTTGAGTTATAACTATTTCTCCAATTCTTTAATCTATCCAAGTGTAAAATGGTGAGTAATTCAGGCTGGAAAACCATGTATGATATTTGAAATAGTTGTTAGGCTAGTTTCCTAGGGGCTTTTCCTCCCATAACTGATATTTGTATCTTGTTTCAATTGTATTTTTAAATATTTAAAACTTAAGTAATCATTCTAGTGGTTCAGAAAACAATGTGTCCTTTTTACAGATAAACACTAAGATATTGCTGCCACTGAAATGGTAAATCTGATGGTACTATCAACAAGGCAGCTGTCAGTACCAGGACAAAATAATTCTTTCCAATGGCCCGGTCTCCGCATGCAGCATTAACTGGTGATGTTAAAACAGATTTGTCAACAAACTATAATATCATTTAACCTGAAGATAGCATGCTAGCAACAGCTTTTGTCCTGAGTGAGCTGCATTAAGAGATGAATCCAACTTATATCCTACTGAGTACACAAAGCATAGATAAGAGTAAATAAAGTGCAATTCAGTCTTTATGCCATTGTGTCTTGAAGAAAAACTGTGATATCACTTAAAATTTTAACTTAATCTCTCTTATTTAAAAATACTGGTTGAGCTGGAAATGCCCAAGGCTTCCTAATTCTTTGATTACAGGATTTTCTCTCATTTGTTTACCATGCTTTTTATTTCTTCCTCATGTTTCTCAAAGGAAAAGGTATGTAAATACCTAAGCACAGTAATAACTTTTTTCCCTTGCATTTGAAGTGACTATGGGTAATTCATTCCATTCAGTTACATCCTGAAACTTAAATGCCTTTTTCAAGGTCTGTAGAAAGCAATTATAAAGCTGGTAACTTTGAACTATTGAACTGCATGCCCTAGTGCTGTTGGCAATACTAAAAACGGGAATATTAGATTAAATTTTTTCAAGCAGAAAGTTCTAATAACTCAAGTAATAATATTCATTAACTTCTATTTACACCATTTTAATCTGAATCCACATTGTATGTTTGTTTTATTTTTTCCAGAAAACCATTAAAGCCTTAGCTAAACGCCCATTTCACAGTATATGCTAATTCAGCGCTGGTATAAATTATGGCTGAATTATCAAAGGGGGCCCAGCATGGCACGGCTCGGTTTAATTGGAAGAGGTGGAGCACTGAGCGCTCCAGCGAGTCATTGCTGGGGTGGGCTGGCAATGACAAGGCCGTGTCCTGTCACAGCACAAAAGCCAACACAGGGCTGCGGGCACGGGGTGGAGCCCCTGCAAAGGATGGCACGATGGGGCATCCAAGCCTTGCTTGTGCTGCCTGAGGTTGTGTACGAGGCGATGGCTGTCCTTTTGGTTACCCGGAGATGTTTTCCCCAGCTGCCCTGGAACTCTGACAACCAAAGGCTAAGTCAAGTTGCTCAGGCGGTGCTATGAGGAAAAAGGGTTTATACTATGAGAGATAAAATCAGTAGAAGAGGCTATTGAAAATGACAGCTTGGTATTTATTTCAGTAAGTTCTAAACTTCTCAAGTTGTTTGAGTCTGTGACCAGTCTCATTTCTGTTCAGTGCAAAGTGCTCAGATCTGTCCTGGAATGAGTTAAAACCTTTCTGACTGCCAAGGCTTTGGGCATGGTGCCTGGCAGGAAACTCTCTCTGCTCAGGAACTGATAGTGCAGGATTTGCAAAAGAGAAGACAAAAGACTTAAATGCTGCTTTCTTGGCATCCTTTAAGAGAAAACAGTGGGGGAAGAAGAGCAGCCCTGCAGATGTGAGCAGAGATAAGGGTATCCAGGTTAAACCTGAAGCTTCTTTATTGACACAGGAGTGCAGAAACTGATATGTATATATTGTATAGCTGCATTGAAAGAGTGAGTACCATGGTACTGAGATGTGATCTTATTAATTTTCCTTTCTTAATAGGTTTGATAGCAAATGGCTCATGCTTTTCCTTGGCTATTTAGCACCAGTGTTGTCATGGCTTAGGTTGCTCACAGTAATGGAGATTCATGTGGGATAAAGTAAATGAAGCTGCTTTTCACTGCCATTATCATTATTAAAAAGGCTTTTCACTGATCTTGCTATCAGTGCCACAGATCAGCACACCCCTAAAAAGTGATCAAAGCACAATATCCTGAAGAACGTGTCTGACCAAAGCACTGTTCTATTAACTGCTAATAAAATAAATGTTTGGAATTGTCATTAGTGAAACTCCCGCTTTAATAATGGTATTATAACTTACTGTGATTTTCTTTTTTTCCCCTACTCTTTTTTGAATTTCTTTTTCTCCTGGCTTTAGTGAATATAACTGCTGTAATTACAGCTACAGCCATTTCATTTGGTAGCTGTGCTTGTTCTGGTTCCAACTGTTTCACTGATTTCTTGCACTCAAGGTGTGGCTTCAAAGGTTCCTTCAGACTGCAGATGATATTGTCTTGCTTTTATGCATCACAGGCTGTATTTTTTTAATCAGGCATGATAGGTGCAATTCTCTGATTTAGGCAGTGCCATTTAAAAACCAAAAAATCATATAGCCAGAGCCTGGGTAGTTTTCTTTTGTGCCTGATCACCCTGCCTCCAGATGACAATGCCTCTCTTCCTGTGAAAGGTTTCTGAGTTGTGCCATTTATTGTCATATTTTTATTCATCCGTTAGGTGTTGTGGTAAAAGCTTGCATGCTTCCATTTCTTAGCATACAGCACTATTTTTGTGTCCTGTAATGTACAGGTTCTGAGCAACAGCTGCATGGGTGGCTTTGCTACCTCCTACTGCACTTCTAATGCCTTATGCTGTGTTACATTTCTGGGTGTGTGAGCTTGCTGGCCAATTGTCTGACTTACATGTGCTCATCAAGGACTAGGGAATACTTGAGGTTTTGTCTGATACCTGATCAGTTCTTATTTTTCATGATCTTTGCTTTGGGTTCAGCCCCATTGAGATTACATCCTTTGCTGTCATCTCATCTGTAAAAAAAGCTTTTTCCTGTCAAACATGCCCAGGTTATTCACCCATTCGTTGCTTAGAGGAGTCCCTGTTTTCCTTTATAGACTCTTATTTTTTTCTTTTTTTTTTTTTTTTTTTTTTTTTTTTTTTTTTTTTTTTCCCATGGAGGTGCTTTGCTTTGGGAAGCAATAGGTTTCAACTAGCTCTCCAGCTGTCTGCTTTTTTACCCAGTGCTGGAAAATAAGCAGCTGTCTGGCTGCAGCCTCCTCACCTGGATCTGCACTGCCAGGGACCAATAGCAGATTTCTTGACTTACTACTCAAGCCATCAGAGGATTTTGTCTGTTTGACCAGTTGCTTTTTTCTTTAACACCATGCATTTTCATAAAATAGGCTGTTAGCAATAACACAAATAGAATCAAAAGAGATGAAATCTCAGACCTTGGAATTCAAGCCTGAGGTTTCTCTAAGTAGCTTTGTTAAAGCGGAGCAACCATTTATTTTTATACCTGTTCTTCAGAGACACTGCATCCTGCTGTGCATAGCTATTATGTGATTATCACAAATAAGGGAAGAAAGTTTTTGCAGCTTGTCCTAAGGACAGCCTGGATCAAACCTTATTTTTCTTTGAAAATGTAAGCAGAAGGATTGTGTGATGATGTGACAGCAGAAGTGACACCTGAAAACTGTCATGGTAGATGTAGCAGAAATGGATATGAGACATCTTAGGAAAAATATTGTGGAAAACAAAGGATGTAGGGGAGGGTATGCTGAGTAAAAAGACTGAAAGTTAGAGTGAAGTAGATGTTTGGCGTTGAGTTATGGTCCTCTCAAAAAAATGAGCTAGGAGCAAATGTTTGTGATTCAGCAAGTCACTCTCACCAGGCTGCTCCAAAACAGCCCTTTATTGGGGAAAGTCAGAGCTTCACATTCTTGCGCTGTGACTGCGATGGCTTGTAAACATCCAGCTCTAATAAATGTGGGCCTTTCTGGCATAATCTGCTGGCCCCCCCCCCAATCCCTTGACATCATGCCTATTGAAAGAAAAGGGACCCTGAATATTAAACCCATTTGTTTTTGGAAATTTGACTATATTCCCCAAATCCTGATGGGATAAAAATGGGAAACGGGTGATTAAATGGAAGGAAGACATGGACAGTTGGCTGCACAGGAGTTACTTCTAGGGTTGATATATTCCGAAAGTAGCAGTTGCATAACAGGAAACAGTAGCTGAGTAATAGAGGAAACTTTTGACCTAGAATCCCTGAGAAGTAGCTTTTTAGATTCAGGTATATTGGAGAAAAGTAGATGCCAGTGGCTTGGTGTTCCATGTGGAAATGGAGCTAGTGCCCCAATTTGCAAGAAATGCTGAGATAAGAAAAAAAAAATTCTGTTGGCTACAACTTGATATCTTACTATAAATCTCAGATGAAGTAAAGGATTTCAATTTGTGACTTTTCAGATGCACGAGTATTTTCACTAGTTTCTGTAGGATTGCCCACTTGACGTATCTTTGAAGTAAATGGGCTCCTTCTGTGGAATAAAGCCACAGAGTACAGCATCCAGAAAACCTCAGAGAATGGATAGAAAACAATTCGTAAATCCTGAACAGGCTGGAAAAGACAATTGGCACAGACAGCAGTAGAGCCATTGCCCAGTTGCTCCATCTTATGTTTGAAGATTTGATTTCTGCTCTGTTGGCTGTCTCTCGTAAGCAGCATATTCATTTTCAAGCAATGGTAATACCGTACCATCTGTGAAACATACTTAGAGTTCAATAAGGGAAGAGAGGAAAAAAAGACTCTCACCTAGAAATTAGGGAATGGAAGCTCATATCCAAACAGAAAGTTGGAAAGGAGTTTGGGAGCTGGATTAAGAAGAGAATTCCAAAATCATGTTTCTAATAATAACTTTGCTTTTACCGGATTTGCCAAATGGATAAATTGTTATTTTGACTTGTGAATGTATGACACAAACCCAATTTAAATTTTAGGCAAGTGGACCATAGGTAGAGTTCTCTGTATAGTCCTATGAAACATCATGTTGTATTTTTATAAGCTTCCATTACATTTAGTTCAAATTTAACTCTTATTCTTAAATCTTTCAAGTTAGAAGCCAACGCTAAGACAATTCAACTTTATTTCATTTCTACAATCAAGAACTGCTGGGAGTATAAAATAGGATATAAGAATCATTCTGCCTTGAAACTTTGCTAATATGTATTCATAACCAGATGCTCCCAGGCCTTGGTCACATCTCATTAAAGCTGTGGTTGCACAATAAAGTTGCACACTACTCTAGTAAATATCAGGGATGTCACTTAGCAAAATATTCTTGTAGCAGCTCTTCACTGTCACTCTCATCTCCATTTCAAAAGGGCCTAGCTTTTCCCCCAGAGAGCTGGAAGGGAATTGTAGCAATGTAATCCAATAATATATTGTGGTTTGGAATAAATATAATTGAGTAACTGATAAACCTGCTTCAAGGAGCAAAACACTCTTAGTTTCCAAACTTCAGGTGACCATCAGTAATCCTTACTAGCAGCAATAAACTTGCATTTTGAAAAGTTGAGTTTGGTCTTAGCTGTGAAAATTTCAGCTGCATAAGATCCTTCAGTTTCAAATGGATTTTTTTTTTTTTTTTTTTTTTTGTAACACTAAATATGGTTTTCACTGCTTTATCTTTATAGTATTTATAATTTGGATAGTGATGCTCAGAAAAAGGATTTATCTGTGGGATGTTACCATTAGGAGAGGGAGATAACAATGTGCTTTCAATCAATGAGCTTTATTTACATTTGTTTTTTACTCTGTCATTCCAGAGACCTAAAGGCTAACAGTGTATATATGTTAAATATATGCTTAAAATGCATTAAATGTGCTCTTAAAGGTTTGCCAGGCTACAATATGCGAGGTATGTGGTGCTGTGGTTCATTGAGCTCTAATTGTTTCAAACTGTTATTGATCAGACAAAATAAGACTCTACTCTGGTTCTGTTAATAAATATTGGAGACTATGGGTTCAGTTGTTAAACAAGCTCTTTAAATGATTCTTGTCAAGTTCAGATAAGTAATTAAGGGTACTGAATCATTTCCAGGCACGATGGCAAAAGAAGCATCTTGGTGAGGGGTGGATGACAGTGGGAAAATCTGACCTTTCTGAGGCATGTATCAGCATAGCTCCACTGACTTCAGTGATACTGAACAGGTTTTCTATCAGTTTCAGATAGAGATGTATCAGCAATTGCTAAAATCATTCCATTTGCTAAATCACTTTCTTCCTGTCTTAGATTATTTTTTTTCCTCTATATGTGTGTAGCTATAAATCACTACTGGTCAAGTGTAATTTGACTTGCATTTGACTCTTTGTGAGTCAAGGATATACTTCCATTTTCTCATGGTTTTGCATGTTAATGAACCTTTTTTTTTTTTTTGGTTTCTGATAACTCTTTCTTGAATAGCTTAAACATACTGCCATATTCTCTCTTGAACTAATGAATTAGTTCTGCAATATTTTTGCATTGACATGTGACCAAGAACTCTCTGTTGCTTCAGTCTGGAAATATTAGGACAGTTTGATAGGAATACTTTAGGGCAGTGGAAATATAATCCAATATTAAGATTAAGTAGCCATTTTCAAATGAAATATCACTGATGTTCTGCTTCTTTAGCACTCTCCTCCAAAGTACCTCCCACAACCACTTAATTTAGAAGCCTTATACATCTTTGAAAGAGAAGGAAAACAAAATTCCTGATTTAGAGACCAGAATAAAGTCAGCCATGCCACCAGCATGATAGGAGAAGAGACTTAGCTGGGAGACAGCAAGAGAGAGGAGCTTATGGAGCTTCCTTTGAGAAAGCAGTGGTGACAGGAAGACATCTCAAACATCTGCACATAAATGCCCGCAATGAAAGGAGCAAACAAAAGCAAGTGGGAATCTGTGCACAGTTGCAGAGCTCTGATTACAAAAATCTGGAGATATGGCTTGCCTGGCTGAAGTGCTGCAATGGATGGACACAGGCTCTTTGGGCAATGCTGCTGTGCCTGCTGCCCAGAGGAGAGCCAAGTGGTTTACCAAGAGATGCAGAGATAACAAGGCTGAGTTACAGCCATCTGAGAGTGCTGAGAGGTGGATTATGTTCTTGGAAGGCCACTAGGGTGATTGGAGGGATTTTCTGAGACCAAGAAAGGCAAACATTGGAGGATAGAGAGAAAACTGAGCTAGGGTCTTACAGGCAACTTCCATTCATCAAAAAAATGGGAAATCCCACCAGAATACACTAAAAATTCTTTTAACCTCAAGGGTGATTAAAACTGGAACAGACTCCCTGGAGAGGTGGTGAGATATCCATCCTTGCAGAATATCCACTAGGCAGAATCACTGGTAGTCTGCTCTAGCTGGACCCGACTATAGAAACCATTGGACATCTCTCTTTACCTCATCATTCTGTGCTTCTGTGCTGTGCAGCAGCCCAGGCAGATAAAGCTTCACCATTTAACTTTTCTTTTATTCTTGCCTTTTGAATAATTACTCTAATGATCTTCAATGTGCTCTGTTATACTTGGACTCCATACACAATTTTTTGAACCGGAGTATTTATGTTTCATCCTAAATCCCTTGTTGAATAAAGAGGATTAATGTTTGGGGATTTAATAGTCTCCAGTTTAGCTGAACTCAGTAAATCTGTCTCTGGGATGGCTAAGCATTCAAGTGCCAACCATTCTGGGATAGACAGAATAATGACAGCATTGAATCTTTTTTCTTTAATATTGAGGAAGTATTGAAGAATTTAAATAGACAGTGTGAAATCTTAACTGAATTATTAAAATAATTTGCTGTTGATGTGCACAACAAATATCACTCTAATGAAGTTTGGAAGCAATTTTAATGGAAGAAAACTTAACTAATGCCAGCAAGCTTTTTGATATGATTCATTTTATGAATGAGATGGCATAAACTTCATTAGAGAGAATGAGCACAGAAATGTTTTTATACAGAAAATATTCCCCATATAGCAGTTATAGTCATAAGCTAAAAATGCAGAAATTAGTAAATTATATCACCTTATAAATTGGTTCTTCAAGCTCTGCACACCAGATCCTTCAGCCACCATTCAGCTGGGGATTAACAGGGGAATTCAAATAACACTGAGGGATCAGATACAGAATGAAGAATAAGCACAACTGAACATATGGCCAGTTGTGTTGTGACCATTATTTAAAAATTATTTTGGGTGGATTTTTTTATAAACTCACTACCATAAAGTTGGAATTAGCCAACAGGCAATTCCTCAATGGTCATTGGGATATATTGACAGTTCCTTTGTTGGCAGCGATGGGTTTAGAATGGAGTATTGTTGTTACATATATTTCAGAGTAAAAACAAATATATAATGGTGCAGACCATTTTTTACACACAGTGGTGTTTGAAAAGCAGTTGTTTTATATTTATGATTAAATTTCTTTATAAGAAGTCAACTTGACTTCATATATATTTGCCTTGGTTGTCTGATGCATAATTGTGAAGTGCAGATGAATGTGTTCATAATGTGATGATCCAAACTCACACCAATTTAAGGCTTGCATTGGTCTAAAATTAGAGGAAAAACTATTTTAAGTGTCTCTGTAACAGAGCTGTTTTGTTAATTTCAGGAGAGTTTGAATTGCTGGTCTTGGAAGTATCAATGGTTGCTGATTACTGGCATTAAATGCTACCTTCAGAAAATGTCTTTTTTTTCTTCAAAGCATAAGGAAGATGCGTAAGAAAGAATAATTACATAGATCAAAAAGTGCATATTTTTCTCCCAGCATTAAGTCATGGGAAAACAATGCCTTCATACCCTGAACAGAAAAATCAGCACTCAAATGGGTAGGAAACTTTCCCTTTAACTCATATGGTGCCAATCTTACTTAATTTTAAAGGATTATTCAACAAACAACATCACTAAGGTCTTTTATTGTCTCATCATCTCTATCTTAAAATAATCCAGGGCTGTATGAACTTGCTGGATTTAATTCTGCGGTAACCACACATCCTATCTTAAGAATTTCTGAAGTTGGATTTCAAATTAAGACCCATCACACCTACTTTTCAAAAATGATTTGACTTCTGATAGGCATGTAAGAATTTTGAGATAAGGAAATACAAAGTCCTTGGCCTCCAAGCAAACCTGTTTTCCTTGTTCATCGAAATTGATAGTAAGAGTTACAATCTGCAGAATAAGTGTATTGTGCTGTTATAAACCTAATGGCATCTAATTTTGCTAAGTACATACCCAAACTGTAAAAACAAAGGGATAATTCACACAACTGTCAAGTGCCTCATAAAATAGATAGTAGTGAAACTGCATGGAAGCCAGAAAAATATTCCCCAGAGCAAAAAGAGGGTAGGATCCTGAAACTTTTGAGGCTTGAGGAAAGCAGTTCCCAAACTTTTCCATAATCCTTCCGCACTCCCTGTGACTCTTCTGAAATTCAGAAAAAAAAAAAAAAAAATTGTGGTAATAAGCATGCAATTTGGGTGTAGTCTAGAATACATTTCTCTACACAGGAGATGCAGTTTTACCTGGTCTTTCACTGAATAAATTATTTCTAATAGTTTAATTTAAAGATGCTGTAATTGTAGTGGTCGGTCATGTCAACAGTGATAGGATTAAATTGGAAGCTCCATAAAATTTCTCTGTACTTTGAGTTGAAGACAAGATTCAATAGCATTAATGCAATATATCTGCAGAGATTAAATATAACTTTTGTTATCCACAGGTGCTGCAATATCATCATTCAGAAATATGTGAGTTTTTGTGAAACCCCTTCTTTCCTCAGCTATTTCACTTATTGGGACCATGCTGAATAAGCTTATTGCTTTTCTAGAGTTCATGTGGAAGTTAATTTCTGTTACTTATTCTGTTTTGACTACATGTATTTTCATTTCCCAGCTGTTTAATTCAGGAAATTGACTTACTGAGAGGTAGGTAGGGGAAAAAAATATTTTTTTTTTTCTCATAATGGATGAATCTGAAGCTAAACAGAAATTAGGCATTTCAACTGATGTAGCTTTGGAAGTTTATGTACTGGGTATCTTTGGTTGTCTAAATGTGCCAGCTGTTGACAAGAAACAGGCAATTTTGGAGCAAGGGTGTTTTTAAATGAGTACTTTGCACTGGTTTCTTGTTTTCCTTTTGTATTGTGTTCAAAATAGTTATGCTTGTCTTAGAGGACGTTTAAATAATACACCTGTGGATGAGCAAGCTGTGAAAGTAGAAACATACCTAAGAGCTAGTTGAAAAGATAAATAAGAAGCATGACAAAAATTATAACAAAATATTTTGAGCAAGAATGTGCATGCTGGCTTGAAATGCTCAAAAATAGAATAAAGAACCGGATGGCAATAAAAGCCTGCCGCTGCACTGAGTTGGTTCTGGAATTCATTTAACTACGGAAATTTTAAATAAAGAGATAAAGCTTAAAAATTGGAAGGCAACTTTTTAAAGAGAGTTTGTGGGTTTATTAAAGTTCAATCATGAGCCAATTAACATAAAAAAGGTACAAGCTGTTTTTATTTTATTTGATAAAGCATCTAGCATTCTGTTCGCCCTCGGGGCTCAATAGCATGACAGGCTGCTTTGTTCACCACTAAACTTGCTTTTTCTCTCTGCTTTTACAACCTGCGATTAAAATATTTGCAGCAGTAGCTTCTTTTTAACAAAAGCTGTTTATAAACAGCTAGCAGTGCACTTCAGTGATTGACTCCACCTGTGAAAAATATAAACAATATTTTTTTTTTCCCTAAAATCAGCATTTTGGCGTTAAAAATTCTTTGTCCCAGTACGTTCATGAGGGGATAATTTAATTAGAAATGGTAATAAAATTGTTTAGGTTAGAGTTTTGGATTTAGACTTGCATTAGACTTTAAAATTTTTGTCCTATTATATTTCTCTTTGCAAGAAAAAAAATTAATTAATCTATCCTCTAACATCTACTGTTAATTTTTGCCATTGCTTGCAGACCTGTAATTCTAGCTCAAGATTGTTTCATCACCCTCTGAAAATACAGTTAATTTTTTATTACACATTATTGTATGAAACTTTAGCAAACCCAAATATCTTCTGTAATTCTTATAAGAAACTCAGGATGGGGAGAGCAGGTAAAATTTTGGATCAAATGCCAGTTGCAATATTTCCACAATGAACGTGGTTTTACTAGTCTGGGAAGTTTCTTCATTTTTGTGAATCTACAATTTCTCAAGGAAAGTAGATTTTTCAGTATAAAATCTGAGAGACTTAGGAAATGGGCAATTTATGAAAAGTAAACTTTACATTGTGTGTTGCATTTCCTGAGGTACCTATTTTTTGTGTTTGTGTGGGATCCATGTTTAAAATGAATCTCCTCAGAATTAACATCTTAATCTAATGTGCACAGTGCTCTTAGAATCTGTTTCTCATGTGCTTTGTTGTGGCAGAATTACTGGTGGATGGGTATGGATTTAGTTTCTATCTTGGTCTTTAAATAGCACCAGTGGGTATTGATGAACTGGCAAAGAAAGATATGTAAGAGAAGGTTGTGTCCATTCATTTAATATTTGAAGGTAGGAGATAATTTATGGATGAGAATTGTGACTGAATAAGCAAAAAGGTGGCAAGGGTGGGTTCAGCCTTTAGGTTTGAATTTTTACTTGCTGCTTAGTGTGTTGAAATAGTGCATAATGTAAAATTTATTGTGAAAAATTTTGGATAGTTTAATGAATATAACATGTTATTTCTGGACTACCAGTGAGCTTTAAAAGTCTAGGGACCTATTAGCAAGGTATCCAGAGTTCAAAATTATGCTTCATTGTTTGGGAAAAAAAGTCAGAGCTACTGTTTGAGACTGCAAAGGAGCCAATAGCCACTATATGCATTAAAAATCTGATGAGAATGGTACTGCAGGGAGCTTACTCAGCAAGTGAAGGTTTGGGTGTATTGGGTCAAAGATTAATAAACCAGATTGTTACAGGGTAGGGAAAACTTGGTTTTAGTTGAAACTTACATTTCTAAAAGACATGTGGAAACAAGGACAGTTTGGGTGCCCACAGTGCTTTGTGCCTGTGAAACTCCTGGATTCCGGTGCATACAGGGAAGTTTTACATATTGCTAGTTTTCTGATAGCAGTACAAAAGCATAATTATTCCTTTCAAAAAGCTCATGGCAAAAAACCAGCAGGAAATGCCAAGCTAAAAGAGTGGACTACAATGTGATTAAGGCAAATTTATTCATTATTGCTTTACAGACCCAGGTAAACTGGAGGGTTTGGACATTTAAATTGTAGGATTTAAATAACTTACTTAGGCCTTTAATTTGTTTACCTGTTTTCTAGAAATGAGCAAGTTGAAATGCTGTGTCTAAAATCAAGAAATAAGAAACCAGGCAATTTAGGGTTCAAATGCAATTTTTGCTCTTGAGGAGCACTATTGATAATTGTGGAAAAAGTGTTCCACAAAAAGTGTATTTCAGAGGAAGAACAGAATTCTGTATTTCTGTACAGATCAAATTTAATACCTGATAATATGTGGTAATCAGTCAACAGGTGTAGTAACAGATAGTGTAATGTCTCCAGACAAGTTACTGTAAATTTAAAGAATTCAGATTTAAAAGAATTGCAAATACATTAAAGATTAAAAACCCCAAATTTATGATATGTTATGACCATTTAATTTATCCGGGAATGTGTCAGACTTTGTTTTACAGCACCTTGAGTGCATACTATGCCAGTTCAATACTATTATTTTCTCAATAATTGAATTATTTTTGATTGATGTCATTGTATCTCTGGCTTGTTTTCCTTCTATCAGGGCATGTCAACAATAGTAAAATTTATCTAATTTTTCGTTCTCCTCTTCCACATATCTTCTACAAGAAACGTATAGTGTTTTTCCAAATGCTTATTGCTGTCCTTCCTTGACTTGACCTATTTCTTTTTGTACAAGAACAAATGATTTTTCTCTCAGACAAAACTTGGTGCAAATATTCTCCAATCACTCAAGCTTAGCTTCTTGATATTCTCAATTCCAGAACAGTAGTAAGAAATAAATAAATCAAATATACTCTTTTTTTTCTTGCACAAAAAAATCTCAAAGATAAACAGGTGAAAAAAACCTATTCACTAAACTACAAAGAAACCCTGTTTTGAAAATAGGGTTTTGAGCCTTTTTAAGCTTGTCTGCTGGGGTCCTGGAACAGGTGAGGAATATTTTAGACTTGCTATTTGATATTCAGTAGAGCATAATCTCTTGAAGACTGTGAACCACCTAAGCTCCTTTAAGAGAAGTTCAGCTTGAGCATCGTAAACAATTAGGAGAAAGTATAATTATAGATCTTTCACCTCCTTGCATGATTTCTTCCCAAGAGAGGAACACATCCAGGCAAGTCATTTTTCCAGAGGAAACTCTGAACAAAAACTACACCAGTCAGAAAGCAACAGGATCAGCCTTGCTTCATCACTGTGTGCCGGCTGATGGAAAAGCGGCACATTTAAATTGCTCTTACTTTGGGTGCTGTGAGTTGAATGCAGGCTTCAGTGAAGATTTTCTGTTTCTGTGTATATGTCTGCACATATATGTGTTGTACATAGTTTATCAGCTGTGTTCTCTTAAAACAAGAGCTATCTGACTGTGAATGGAGTTTGACTGCTGAACTTCTTGCTTTGCCTGTGTGTAGTTGCTAAAAACTTACTAAAAAGGAATGAATAAAAAACCCCAACCAAACAAAAATTTCTGATCAAGACTTTATGCTTAATTAGGTAAATATGAAAAAAAACAGAAGAAAACTAAGAAGCACAAGTTAATATAACTGAAATTAGCTACAACTTTTATTTATCTCAGTTAAATCCAACATAAAAGCTGTCAGGGTTCCTGTTTTGTGGTGTATTTCCTTCTTAATTGTTCTGAAAATATCTGTGTGTCAAAAGAGGTTTATGCATCAACTCTGATAATGGATGCTCTGCAATGTTTTTATCAGCACAGGATGCAGCCAAAAAGTGACTTTCAGGTAGTTCTGTGAGTTTTGTTGAGAGTTAGCCCATCTGATCCACTTAGCCCTGGTTTTGCTGGGGACAGGAACATGATCTATAGACTGAACCCTGTCAGGGTTGAGAGGGAAGGATAGGCTGATATGTTGCCCTCAAAGGCAAAAGGGCTCTCATTAGAGATTTAATCAGTGTTTCAGCTGTGAGTCATTGCTCAGCCTCTACCTGAAGTGTGCTTTCTAAGCAGGATTTCAGAAGGATTGAGGAAGAAATGCCACGTGCTTTATCCAAGGGCTGGACAGTTCAGCAGTCTGTTCATCTGCCTGAGCAGGCTCTGGGCCACACAGGTCCCTCCAAACTCAGATTCTTGACCCAGCCACATGAGAAACTGTCCAAAGAAATCATCCTTTTGTGTAATTCAGATGCTTACTCTTGCTTTTCTTTTCACTAAAGTCTCAGCAGAAAAGTGGTGTTCTTGTGTCCTGTACATGTATACCACATTAAGAAAAGCCCCAGTAACAGATATGAGCAAAATACCTCTAGAATCTCACCATTTCTTAGGAATCAAATAATAATTTGTTATTGTGATGCAAGAGAACAAGTGTAGATTCCAGTTCTTTGGCACTGGCTTAATTCACAGGGGAGTGTTTCGAGAAACTATTTAATTGAGAATCATAAGTACAAATATGGGAAGAATTAAAAGCTGGACAGGTTAGTTATACCTGTCATACACAGAGATGATCAGCATTAGGCACGAATATTTGATGGAGGGTTGTTTGCCAGCCTTCTGAGAGTATTAGTGCCACAGCTGGTATCAAAGGAAGTAGTTATCCATTCTCTGTGCTGTTGATAATCTTTCTTTTCTAGTGAAACCTTGGTAATTAACCCTGGGTTCTATTTCCACTGTCCACTCAACAGTACCCAATACAATCCTCTCTTTTAGGAAAACAGGTTTTTTAAGCAGGATTCCTTGCTTAACAATGATTTGTGTCTCCTGACAGAAGATCCTCCTGTATTGGTGGGTAAATTTGCACTGGTTTCATGTGTTAGACAGTCTTAAAGGCATTTTAGTGGCAGGATGTTTTCCCTTATATGGTAGAATAACAAAAGGGTACTGGCTGTGGATGGAGCTGGAATGCAAACACTAAGTGTCAGTTGTAATCACTACAATTGTTTTGATTCTGGGTTTTTATTTTTTCCTTGAAGTGTTAGTTTTCTGCACAATTCTCTTCCTTCAAAAACATGTGTAGAATGACAAAAGTAATTCCCAATATTTCTTGTGATTTCACAAATATTTTCTGAGGAATTTACTTTTGCTATGAAGTAGGCTGGCACCACAGCTGCAAGAAGGTTTTTGTTTGAGGAATTCAAATACGTTGGATAAACATGGACCCTTAGCTGTGCTGTGTTACTCTTTAAGCAATATGAGCGAGCCCCTCTGGAATAGGAGCAGTCCTCTGCTTCCTGCTTCTCACTCTTTAGGCTCCAGGGTTTTGTATGCGTGCTGTCCTAGGACTGTGTCCCAGTGCTGCTGTACCTCCTCAGCAGGGATCCAGAAAGCTGCTCGAGTCCTTGCATGGGAATCAACAGATTTGTTTATTTTATTTTCTCCTCGCTCTCAAATTTTAGCATCTTAAAAAGAAAGAACTTCTTAACTGACTGTGCTTGAGTAAAGGAACAGCTCCTAACAAATCTCCCAGGATTGCTCGTTGTAAGCAGAGGGCAAAGGGAGGAAAACACTCAAATAAGCCCTTGAATTGCCAGTCCTGCTAGAAATAATTAGGACAGCTGGTGGCTTGTTCTGGTGCACTCAAATGGCTATTTTTCCCAAAAGGTCACGTGGGAGGAAAGGGTAACTGGGCACTCAAGCTGCTTTTCAGACAAAACTTGGACACTGAGGTGAAGGGAACCTGAGCAGAGACAAGATCTGCTCTTCACAGCTTGGAGTGCTGTGTATTTACCTCTGGCTGGTACAGGGCAGCTGAAGCTCTGTACCTTGGTGGCCCCAAAGCCAGGTTCTGGGAAGCCTGTCCTGATCTGAGGTTATCTCAGGGAAAAGCTGCACAGCTCAGTGCCAAGCAGCCTGCATCTCGATTAGCATGTTGGCAGCATTTGTAATGCTCTAGCAAGTATATTAGAAAGTTCTTCCTTCAATATTTTGTTCCACTGGGTCTCTTTAGTGCGAAATATTCCTTCCATGTGAGCTAGTTTGTGCCTCAAACTTGTATTTTATGGCGAATGCTATAACAGACAACCACATATCATTATTCATCTATTTTATTTAATTATTGATCCTTCCAACTTTACAAGACTTAATTAGAATTTGCTGTATTGAACGAAACAAAAAAAATTAAATTTGTTGAATTAGTAAATAACAGAGAATTAGTGGTAGTTTAGTGATTTAATTAACACAGCTTTATCCCAGCACACTAGTTAATGAAAGGCAAGCACTGGGCCATCTGGTACAGTTTCAGGAAATGTGGAAACAGAACTGCCTTATTTTGTACTTTCCTCACATTTGTTATTTGCATTTTGATGAGTCCACTGGTTCTTCTCTTTCAGGTGATTATTTACTTTCACTGTGAAGTCCCTTAAACACTACTTTAGGATAAAATGCCTTTTATAATTGTGAGGTGATTTTTAGACCCTTTGCCATTTCACAGGACTGTTCAATATTCTAAAGGGTGAATGGCACAATAACTGTGCTCTACCCACAAGGCTGGTAGCCATCACCCCCATGCTATCTAATTAAAAGATGCACACCTTAGCTCAATGGTGTTCGAGCTTAGTTTGCTCAGTCCAGTTATAGTTACAAGGTGCCAGGGGACAGGCAACTGTAGAATCTTGTTTTGCTAAAACCAGTACATTTATCTTGAAAGTAAGAACTTCCAGGTTCCCAAAGACTCTGCATATCCTCAGAAGCCTTTCCATGAGCTTGCATTATTCTGCATTCTGTATTCTCCTGGTTACAAAGTTCATTTAAAAAGTGGCATTCATGCAATCTTTCTTCAGAGAAAAAATAGATTAATGATGAAAGTGAAGTTTGAAAGTTATTTTAAAATAAAATAGGGTAAATATTTTGATGTTGAAATGGATGTCTAGGGAATTGAGATTTCTGAATTATGGATGTTTGAAATTTTCACTTAATTCAGAATGTCACTAAAAATGTACTTGCACTCTCTGCCAAGAATTAATCAGTGATATTTGAATTAAAGCAAAAAAAAAAAAAAACCCAAACAAAAAAACCTGACCAAAATAACAGCAAACAGAACAAAAGTGGTTCTGTTCCTGCATTTTACTGAAAAAATGAAAACGTATGTTCTCCTGAAGGACTCACTTTTCCCAATAAGTATTTCTTAAAAAACATGACTGTGTGTTAACTACTTTATCTAATGAAAAAGGTCGTTCTTTATCATTTATCAACATCAGGATATAAGTAGAACTGAGAGATAGTAAAAGAAATGATACTTATTTTTGGTGCTTTGTAACAATTTACTTTGGCCATCAAGAGCTTCTCATTTGTATTAATATACTCCTTTTATCAATACACTTCTTGAGGGTATTCAAATTCTCATGCACTTCCTTGAATACCTGAGCAGAGAGAGAATTAGGATGAATGTTCTGAAGTAAATAACTTTAATTATCATTTGAAGCTGTACATTTTCAGAAAGACTTGATTCTACAATGTCAGTGATTGTGTCAAATGTAGCTGATAGTTATTACAGCATTATTGTTTCACCTAAGGGAGATCTTTGGCTCCACTCTTACTTGGTGATGTTCACACAACCACTGAATCATTTAGGTTGGAAAAGACCTTTATGATCCTCAAGTTCAACCATTAAGCTGACAATGCCAAGTCCACCACTAAACCATGTTTGAGTGTCACATCTACACATCTTTTACATACATCCAGACATGGTGACTCTACGGCTTCCTTCTCATCAGATTTGTGCTCCAGACCCTTCACCAGCTCTGTCGCCCTTCTCTGGACTCACTCCAGCACCTCCATGTCTTTTTGAAGTGAGGGGCTTACTACTCAAGATGCAGTCTCAAGTGCTCAATGATTCCTTTGTCCAGATCATTGATAAGGATATTAAACTTTGGGGCAGAGGATATGACAGCTGTTTTGTCCAACGTTATTAAGTTTTTGACACCAAAATACGAATTAATAATACCGCTTTTGTTGAGAAAAAAAAAAAAAAGGGAGTTGCCTTTGGTTGAGTTTATTCCTATTAATTCAAAAGTGAGAAAAGGACTATACATGGGAGTAGAAAGTTAATAGTAGAAAGATTCCTGAAAAATTCACAGGGGCCATTGGCCTGATGGGAGGGTGATATCTCTCTTCTCACAAATTTATTATAAATTTGGAAAAGATGGAAGTCAGGAGAGAACTTGAACAATGGGAGTGTCCACTGTGAAAAGACAATTGAATGTCATTTAGCAGGGGCTTGTTAGATTCAATCAGATTTCCATCTTAAATTATTCCCTATTCTGTTATTCCCTAACTTAAACACTGGTGGTTTTTTTCACTATAAAATTCAGATTGGGAAATGGCTTTATTAAAGCCTAAATATAGCTTTAAAGCTATTGCTTTCTTGGTGGGAGGGAAACAGAAGTTATTTGCCTTTTGAATCAGTGCTACTTATATTTTCCCTTGAAAACCTCTGCCATCAGGTTGGTTCTGCAATTAAACAGTGCAGCTGAAAAAATGTCTGCTTTCTACCCCAGAAATTATTAACTAAAAAAGTTTCATTTTTGTTTTGTTTTTTTCTTTAAGCTGCTCATCATGTTGACATTGCTTGCCACAGGCTGTGTCTTTCTTGTATGTTGCATAACATTGCTTCAAACATCAGAGTGGATGTGATCTGCAGAAGCAGCTTTTCATCCAGAAACACTGCCTGTTGCAGTTCAGTTATTTGTCATGATTTCATCTTTTCTTTTATATCTCTTATAGTCCTGTCCTGAATAGCTGTTGGTGTTTGGGGCTCATAGGATACCCTCCTGGACTGAAAGTTTAACTTGATGCACATCTGCTCTTTACATCCCATGGCCGTTTGCAGGATGAACTGAAGCACAGTGAGAGGAAACGGCTGGAAGATTCACTTCTGACCTGGACTTAAATGCAAATAGGCTCGAAGTAGGCAAACTATTTCATCTGACCCCAGCAATCATCCAGTCAGATGTATGGAACAGAGAACTTAAAGTAAAATCTTTAAAAATGCATGTCATGTCACAATTGAGTCCTTGGCACGAGTGTTTTTCTCCACAACTCTGCTCCTCCTGCGCTGCACTGCCTGCCTGTGCAGACACAGCCACTGCCAGCAGAACAGGAAAAGAAGATTTCACTTGTCTCAATAGAGGTTGTAAGAGTCACTCTGGATAGTTTTGCATAAAAGCATAGTCTGCTGCAGAACAGGCTCACGGTTCTGTTGTGTTCACTCCCAGTAATCTGCTGCTTGGAGCAGGATGCGTGGGCTTTGCCCTGGAATGCTAAGGGGACATTCCTCTCCTCTCACTGAAGACAAAGTAATACTCCATGGAACTATAAAGTGTGCATAGTCTTTTACCCATGAATGAAAAGTTATTTGGGATCAGTGCTTTCAGTACTTCCCAGAAGCCACATAATTTTCCTTGATAATCACTGTTTAACTGCTATGCTTCCCTACACAAATTTAATTTCAATTTTTCCCCCACAGTTGTAGTAATTTTAAATGTGTGACTGTAATTAGCTAAAATACTGTGAATTGAGTTTGACACCATTCTTTCAGCACCATTTTAATGAAGAATTAAATATTCTTCATCCTTTCTGAAGTCTGAGTTTAGTACTATAGCTAACCATCAATCAAAGGTTCGTGTCTGCTTTCCATTACCTTTCCAGTCATATTCTGTTAGGCTTCTTTCACTATTTCAGAATCCAGGAGCCTGGTAGCTAGACACTAACTGATGCAGCTCACATCTGTTGTGTCTGGCTCATTCCTTCTCCTACTCCCAAGGTGATAATTGCATCATCTTTGTAGTACTTTATTTTGTTGCCCTTTTTTATTATTATTTTTATGTACATGTTCCTATTAAAGCAAATGAAAAATGAATCATTGGAAAGACTTTTCTTTAGTAGATGTAGGTTTTACCCATGCTGTGGCCAAGAAAAAAATAGAATAGCAGGGAGCCTTAGTGTCTCTACATCCTGGATGTAGTCAGTAAGGAGGGGGAGAACCTGCAGTTTAATTTAGAGCACCAATAGCTTATTCCATGCATAAACAGCACTTTAGCAGTCAGCCTAAGCTGTGAGGAGAAAATAAGTGTGCTGCAATTTATGTATTTTGAATCAGCTTTGGAGAAGTGTCTCACTCTGATATTGATGTGGCTTAGACAGCTGCGGTAACCACATGGTCAGACAATGTGAGGATCCTTTTTGCAGTTGAAAAAAACCCCAGAATTTTCCATAATTTCCGTCTTCTAATGGGGTATTGTCATTTCCTTACTACTTATTGGTAGTTCTCTTTTGTATTCACAACAGAGGTATATTCTCATAGGTACACTTGTCTCTGATATCTTTTTTCTGCCATTATGAGATATAATGTTTTTGTGAATCTGTATATCTAACCATAGAGAAAAAAGATGTGCTCTGATTGTGATGAATAATAGCACAAAAATGAACGCTGTTATTCGCATTAAGAGCTTCAGCAGGTGCAGTGCATTGCTCCCTGTTGAGGTTATTTGGTTTGCAGTTCTGTTGGAATGAGGGGATATCAGCTGAGAGGCAGAAATAAATTCTACAATGTCAGTAATGAGATATACTTTAAAATATTGTTCTTTAGGTTCTAGAAATTCTGTGAGGAGAAGCAACTGAACTAGGGAGACTTACAAGGCCTGATAATTGTGTATAATTTTGCTTCAGAGGGAGGTCTTCCTACAAAACATTATATTGTAAGATCTGTGTAAGACAAGCCAGACAAGTGGTGTAGAAAGTACTTTCTATGGAGGTAGGAATCCATTTGGAAAGATTTTTTTTTTTTTTCAAACAAACGACTAAACACCCTAAAACAAAAATAAAATCCTAACAAAAAACTGAGAACTGAAGGGCTTTTGTGTGCTAAAGCGGTGCTGCTCTCCAATGTTAATGGATTATCTTCACCTATGGTTTTTGGTTTTGTGGATATTTGAAGAGGAAGAAAAAGTGACAAAAATTGTAAGCAGGAGATAAAAGACATTTTTGTTTGCCAAGGTGGAGAGTTTTAATCTCAGTGTTGGATTTCTTTCTATTAATCTTGTATGGTCACGATATTGTAACTTTACCCTGGCATTTGCTGACATACACAGTTTTCTACTGTGGAATACACTCAGTTCCCCTTTTCTCAATCTTATGTGTCCTCTGAAATTGTACCTGACTACACTCAGGGAAATTAAGGTAGATTTGGGAAGGTACCTGTGACCTATGATTATTAAGTATCAAAAATTGAAGAAAAAATAGGAAAATACTGGTTTATTTGCAGCAGTTTTTCCTAAATCTTGTATAGCTGAAGCTTCAATTATAATGTCTGTCTGCATGGAAATACATCCTAAAGGAAATATGCACCTCACCCAATACACTGCCATATTTTTTCCACGTTTACTGTGGGTTTTTTTAGTTTATAAATATTTGCACATGCATATACCAGAGTGCAGACTAAGAATTTTGTGATTATTGTGGTTAGCAATGATAAGCTTTTTTTATTTGTAGCAATTTTTCATCTATGTGTTTGGTTTGCAGAAATGTATTTTTTTAAAAAATTAACAAAAATATTCAGAGGGGTTTTTTTTATTTTTAGCTATGTTTATCTGAGCAATTTTTTGTTGGTTGGGTGGGGTTTTTTTTTGCTATTGTTCTTTTTTAGTTCAATTTTTGTTGTTGTTTGTTGGTTTTGGGATTTTTCTTTGCTTTGTACTGAAGAATTCCTGTAACTGAATCTCATGGACATTCTTAAACACCACTGAGCATAACGAACATTAATTGGCTTAGTCATCGGCTTTGGCTTTTCCTTTGACAATACCATTTCTATCTAAGAATGATCTTCAGTCCTTGTTAAGGAAAAAGACATTTATTTCTCTCCAGGGGAACAACCTCTTGACCAAACACTACTGTATGTTACAGGTCTACTCCCATGTCCCCAGTTTTGTTTTTTTTTTTTTTATTAGATGATGAGGATTAAATGGAACCAAAGAAACTTGAAGGGGAAATTGTGCACTCACCTGAGGGAAATTGTACCCAAGACTTGCCACTGTCATAAGGATGGGCAGTTGGTACTCAATACTGATAACTGGTATCTTCAATTCTTCTAACTCAAGCCTACTTTCAGAAGGGTTGGTATCCTCCAGGCCCTGGTGTCCTGACCAATTTCAAGAAATGTTCATGCTTTTTCTTTTAGTAAGGAATAGTTGAAATATATTTGAACTTATTTATTTTCTCCATCGTCCTTGTGTGCACGTGACTGCGTCTCCTCACAAGGCTTGTTCCAGAAAATAATTAATTTATATCATATCTTCTCATAGAGTATCTTGCCCAGACAGTCGCTTTTTCCATGTGGGCTGCACAGTGATTCTTTGTGCTCCCCTACTGGAGCAGGGACTTTAATTTTAGCAGGAGTGAAGCAAGAACAGTTTTCCATATGTCTCCAAGAAATGCTGTGACAAATTAGCCATTTTTAAGAAATATGTCAATACTCGAGGATGTTCACTTTAAATATTCAGTAAGCTGGGAGTTGTTTGTCTTTATATTCTAATTCCTACATTGATTTTCTATGATTTAGCATTCTGATTTCATTTGTTGTCACAACTTTACTTTCTTGATTTGAGCTCAGTTTTGTTGTTTTGCAAAAATGGAAGACCAAGTCCTGTTTTTTCCAAACCTTAAGCTTTATGACTGTTTTCCACGACTGATTGTCCCATCTCTTTGTCAACATCCTAGATCTTGGAAACAAGATCTCTCTCACAGTTGGAAAGAATTGAGTGTGCATTCAAGTTGAAGTAAATGTCCATGGCAGTTTTTAGTGTTGTCATGCATGCTTAGAGAACAAGCCATTTCTCCAGGTCCTTATTCAATAATGGTATTCTTTTCCTTATGGTGTTGCTGGGTTTATTTGATTATTTTCATGTTATAGATTTGAAGGAGTTCTAAAAGCAAAACACAACTGCTTGAGCAAAACTATTTACTAAAGCATTGTGTGTATTTATCCAGCTAGTGTTTACTTTGAGTTGGGAAATTAGAAGGGGAAGGTGAACAGGAGATGTTACCAAATCCTGTATTCTTATAGTTTTGTTTGTAGATTACCTGTAAATTGTGGAGTCAGGTGTTATTTCTCATGTCTGATGGTATATCCACCACCACTCATTATAGGGAGTTAAATCTTTAACATATTCAATAATGTTTCCACAAAAGTTTTTATATGGAATGCAAAACAAATTAAAACAAAAGCAAAAATTAAAACAAAGTTTTGAAATGTTTATCAGACTAATACTTAAAATTTTTGTTGGTGTTGAAAATGAAACCTCAAAATGTTCTTGAGTGATGGTTAAAAGACCTATTTTGGGGAATTTAGTAAAAAAATGAAAAATATTCATGTCAAGGGTATAACTGCTTTCAACTACTGCTAAGTTTATTAATTTATTGAAGGACCAGCAAACTCTGTGAAACAGAAAAAGAAATATTTGTAAGGTCTGTGTGCAGACAGACAGCTATACTTCAGCACTCCTTAATAATGATTGGTAGGTTTCTTCCCTATACTTCTAATCTTGCCATTCAAGTAAAATGGTGGACAGACACCTGCTTCTTAAATCTTGGGTAATTGGGCCTTTCATTTCAAACAGAAGCTATCCTGGAAAAGAATTCCAGTCCAAACAGAGTAACAACAACAGTTTAACTCCTATTATCAAGTACTTCTATTATATTTCCTGGGTAGTTGGTAATTAAAGAAAGCTTGTAGTCACTACTAACAGCTCTGGTTTCTCTTGACATCTAATCTTACCTCAGCTGGATCAGTCTTAATTTCTTCAGTAATGAGATACTCTTAAACAAGAAGAAATTAGAAATAAATGGTGTAGAACATAACCTTATTTGCTATATCTAGTCATAGATTGCCCAGAAAGTCTTTTAAAATTTCCCCTATCCAAAGGACAAAATAGATCAATAACTAAATGAGATATGAAGCACATTAACTTATTCAGACTGAGTGTGTTTGATCCTTCTAATTTCTCAAAAATTCTGTCATGACCTCTGTCCTCAACCCCAGTCCCGGAAAAGGTATGAAATATATTTAGTAGGACTAAATAAAATGATATAAAATCGTAGAAGTGTACCACAATTTTCCCACATACATTTTGGAATGCAGGAAAATAGCAAGGCTATGGTTACAAGCTAGGCTGGGTTTTATATCTGAAAGTGAATGCTGTATCTCAGCAACCCAGTAGAATTCTCTGCACTCAGGGGATGCAGAGTCCACTTATGGGGGAGGAAGTTCTTGGCCAGGCCAGTTTTCTCTGGAGTCCTGGCATGACTGCCCAGGGTGGCAGGTGAGAACTCCTGGCAGGTTGAGGGGGACCAAACATGGCCCAGGGTCCATATGGAGCATGCCAACCATCCTGGGGAAGTGTGTGGACAGGGCACCAGCACTGGAGAAGGATTAAAGCTGCTGCTCTTCATCCTGCTAAAATCTGCCCTTCTTCTTGTAACCTTTGCGCCCAGTCTTGACTCCCTTCCTCACTGTGTTTTCAGTAGGATACACTTTGTTCCTTATAAAAATGGACTCAAAATGGTGAGTCTTAAATGGTTTCTCATGTGTTTAAATACCAATGCAATTGTATTTATTTCTTTATTTTTTTCATGGAAATGTGTCTCTACATTGTTGAATATTCAAAAACTGAAAATGTGGAAGACATCTTCTGGAAGTGTGGTTGGGTTTTTTTGAACTATCTTTATTACTTTTTTAGTTACTCTGCTTGAAGTGGTGTTTGTCACAATCTTCTGGTAGACAGAAATCCATAAGATTTTGAAGAGTTCTTCTGAGGCTTATTTGCCAAAGTTGAAGAGAGTTTAATTTCTTGCTTGTGTAACCATCCTGATAAAAATATAAATTTTCATTTAGAGTCATAAAATAGATTTAGACAAGGGAAGCCAAAAGCTGAAGTGCTGTAACCTGAAATGTAAAAATAATTTCATATATAGTCTCAAGAAGTTTCATTATTTGCTTCATGATTTTTCCTCAGTGTTATGTGCCCCTGCATAGAGATATGGCAAAACCCTTTCTATTTGCTGAACTTTTCAGCTGAATGTTCTTCAATATTTCAAATTTCTGACCACCTTTACTGGAGAAACGGTTAAGGCAAACATGTTTTTATCTTCCAACTATTTCCGTACAATTCTGAATGTTTTTCTGGAGGGAGTCTCTCTGCTATTTTTTAATATCTGCTCATTCCCAAAGTCATCCAGTTTCAAGGAGAATTAATATAATTCCCTGTTCTTGATCTGTTGCAAGTGCCTGTTTCTCATACTGCTTTGTGTTGATCAAAGACTGAGTCTTCGATGGTCATTTCCTCACTTTCATTTCATGCATACTCCTGTGCAAACTTGTACTGGTTTTCTTTAATTTGAGAAGGAGGGTGGTGTGCCGGTTTTTGAAAAATGCTTATTTAGAGCTGACAGTATTTGAGTATGACTCTCTGCAAACCTGACCCTCTCCTAAAGAGCTGCACTACTGCTACAAAGCAGGCCCCCTGCTTTGACAGTAATCATGTTGCCAGGTCAAAATCTTTGATGGCTGTAGCAGAAACAGGAATCTGAAGGATCTAATATTGCTGGTAAGAGGTGAGTTAGAGAGGCAACTCCCTAAGCAGGGAGAGACTTCACTCTGCTGGAATGGCTCTCTACCATATATTGTCACAGGCAGGTGTGTTCCTGTAAATATCTATTTCATTACCCTAAGTACTTCATGGCATGTATTTTTGGAGATGGGAAGGTACATTTTAACCTAGGCTAAAGGGTTGAGATTTTTTGGGGTTGGCCAGAAAGAGTTCCAATGTTCTTGTCAGAGAATGAGAGAGAATGTGGGCCTGCTGCAGACCCAGGGATCACTGGATATCACTGGGATACATTCCCTCCCTTCTACCAGCAGTAAGCATTCCAAAGGGGTCCAGCTTAGAAAAACAAGGCTGTTGCACATGCTGCAAGTGAAAAACCCAAATGATGTTAACAACTGTAACATGCCGAGTTGAAATCCCAGGCTTTCCAACCATGACAGGAAGGAATTTCTGTAAAACTTGTGGATGTTTCTAGGAAGCAGACTATATTCTGCTTTTACAAGGGAGGGTGGATTTACCCTTTAGTTTTAGTTACTTCAGGATGATGGCATGTTGAGCTATTGTGAATAATGCTGAAAGGTATGGGTTACATCCTAGTATGGGTTTTGTCAGTTGTGTTACCATGAATGTATAAAATGAAAGCTTTTGATTTTGGTGGGCAACGAGTCACAAAAAATTGCCAACAGCAGAATGTCTGCTTATGTATGGCAGAAGATGCCATTCCTGCAGCAACTCCAGCAGCAGAGATGATGTCAAGCTTTGTGCATAACTTCAGAAGTGACACAAAGGTCTTTCCCTTGCAGTACAATTTTGGACTCTTTGCACAATCTGAAGTATTTATCATCCAAAATTGTTTATTGTAGCTAGCAGTTAAGTCACTGTGGCTCATGAATTGGTTCTTGCTGATTTTAATAGAAGGCATTTAATGATGGGGTTACCTGGTGTTTTATTCTCCATTGACAGGTCTAAATTAACCTCCAAAATCAGATTTCTGCTGGCTATTACCACAGCTGTAAATTTAAAGGGTAGTTTCAGTAAATATTTTGTAGTATTTGCTGAAAATCCACAGCTTCAGCAAGCATTTCTGCTAGTAATTAATTTACTGGAACATGCCAAAAGGAAACACAAAAAGGATGCAAAATTGAAGCTAAAACAAATGTGCTTTAAAATTCAAAAAAATATTCATAGATAAGATTTTGCAGCAATGGTTCAATTCAGTGGCAGTTCTTTGGGGGTGGTTGTCTTCTCCTGCCCTCGCTACTGGAAGGGCAGTAAAAACCATTTGTGTTTATAATGGTTAATAACAACCAGTGCTGTTTTACCTCTGTTTAAGGTGAAGCAGGCTTCTGATCTAGCTTTGACTCAACCAAAATATTTCCCTGGTCTTCAGTAATTGCCTACTGCAGTCAGAGAACATAAAAACACATCTGAGAATCACTACAAAAACAGTAAAATATTTTGCTAATGTGAAATCATTTCTGCCAGCAGAGAGACTTGAACTAGGACAACTTTGATCTTAGAATAAATTATGTCTCATATTGCTTAGATCTTTTGCAGATAGTACGAGAGCAAAGAATGTGCACCTTCATCTTGATTTTCATTACCTTTTTTATTTTTTTGAGGTATATTGAAATGGATTCTTTCCTTTCTGTTATCCCATATTATGGGTTAGCATTTCAGTAAAGGACTCTTTCATTTGTCACTTATCCCACATACATCGTAATTTATCCTTTACCGATTTATCCTGCAGGTGCATTCTCAAAAATAATTAAAAATAAGGACAGCAATTTCCTGTATTTGAGTTTTTACAGATATTTGGGGGTTTAAAGGTAAAAAAAGAGATAGAAATTGCAATTCTGCTCAAAGCTCTGTGTGTTAAATTACTATGTGTAGTGAACCTTTGGTAGCTGATTTCTACGACCAGATTCTGTATAAATTCTCCTTCCCTGGCTTCCATTCTCTTTTTATTGTCTCTTGTGCTGAGTGATTTGTTTTGATGATTATAGATACTTTGTATTGTTTAGACTACAGCTTTATTTTACACGCAAATATTATCTGATTCCATGCCTTCATTAAACTTTAATAAGGCTTTACGAACATAGTGCATAAAAGACAATATTGAAGCAACAAAGCCTGTATAATGATGATTGAAATACAAAATTGAGGAAGAGTAATGGTGAAAGTAGCACAAGTACTAGCAGTACTGGGAAGCATGCAGAGCCTTAAAGTTTATTTTTAAGTTCTAATAGTTACAAAGTAGGAAGTAAGAGTCTGGAAGAAAAAAAAAACGAGGAGATGAGAATGCTACTTTTTCTGTCAGCGGCATACTTGAAAGTAAATGCTAATGATATTCACTTATAGGTAGTGCATGTCATTTCTTTTAGTGCTTTTAAGATGATAAAATAATCATAAAAAGGTAGTCAGCTTGTGGGTTATGGCATATGATGAAAAACGTGAGTAAAAAATACCATGCTGTTGCGAAAAGGCAGAGACAATGATTAGTCTTGAATAAGCCCTGAGGAGAAGGCATTGGGTAAAAGAATCTGGTCCTAAAAATTTGCGTTAAATATTCAAGCATAAAAGCAAACCAAGTGCTCTATTCAGTGCCGTACTCTGAATTTATGGCAGTGCAAATAAGATATCTCAGCTGCCTTCTCTCTTTTGGTTGGTACCTCTTAAACTCCTAAGGGAGAGTGCTTTACTTGACTGCAGCTGAAAACATAAGAGAGAGGTGTTGGTTTAGTGAAGGGCTGCAACACCAGCTGAACTGCAGTATTAACATTTATGTTTTTCTGGTTGTGCAGCCACTGTAACAATCTTTAAACCCATCAGGAGCACTGGCAGCCTTCAGCTGGAGTGTGTAACTTCTTGCCTCTGGAAGAGCCGTGTGTGCCCTGGGCAGACAGGAGCGATGGCCACCCAGGGGGCTGTTCCCAGTGCGTGGCTGGGTGGGCTGCGCACGGCGCCTTCATGTGGGGTGCGGAGCTGCTCCAGGTTCAGGAGAGCACCAGGCACCTGTCTCCAAGTGTGTGGGGCTAGCAGAGACCCTGCTAGGGATATCTCCTGGGGATCCCTGGCTCAGCTTGCTGCTTTGGTTTTGGGTTGGATCTCTGGTCCGAGGCTTTTCTCCCTGCACAGGGGTAGTTTTTGCTACAGCTTTGCCTACTTAGCAGGCTAGCTTACAGTAAGGAAGATATCGTTTAGCTGAAGTGTATCTAAAGTATTCTAAAGTCCAAGCAGCTTTCTGCCTCTGATGCTGTAGGGCCCAGCAAGAGAGTGAGAGCTGAGGCTGCCTGGAGCACTGTGCAGTGCACAGTGTGTGCAGTGCCTGCCGGGGTGGGTTTGTGTGTCTGTGCTGTGCGAGGCTCCAAGTGTTGCTAAAACATGGATGTTCCCCTGCAGCGAGCAGCTGGCCTGCAGCAATGAGAGTCAAAGGTATTCCCTAGAGAATCCTAGAGTAGTCTTGCTCTGAGGTTGTTCCTGTTGCACGAGGGAATTTCAGGGGCAGGAGGTGGAGGTGGTGCTAGTCTTGATCCTCATGTGCACAGCTGACATCTGAGGCCTGGCAAGTGCAATGGTAGCAAACTCTACAGAGCTTGGGCTCTGCAGGGAGAACTGGTGACTCTTTGCTGTGTTGGTAAAGACGTGTTTTCCTGATAGGGATGTTCTAGATAAACACATTAAGGAAATCATCACGGAGAGGGAAAAACCTAGCTTTTGCTGATGCAAACTGCAGGGTGGAGGTAGGCAGCAGCTTGTCTGAAAAGGCCAAAAGGCAGGTGGGAAGGAAGTGAGGAGGAAGAAACAAAGCAGCAGTACTGAGAAGGGCCTTCAGTGAGCTGCCACATGCAATATTGAGCAGCAGGGGAAGGGAGGAACCAGCCAGTACTTCTGTGCCAGTGTTGGAAGCCTGGGAATTTTGATAGAGAGCAGGAATGCTGGCTGTCTGACGACAGCTGGCTATGATAACACATGTCAGCTGTGGCAGGAGAATGATCAATGGGATAGTGATCAATGGGGTACAGAGTTGCCAGGCTACCAGCTTTGCAAGGATGAGAGTATAATATGTGCAGGCAGAAGAGTGTCACAGCATGGAAGGTGTAGTATTAGAAATACTGCAGAAAGCGAGAAGCTCTGCAGAGGCCTTGCTTGCACAGAATTTCTGCCCGCTCAAATAGTGAAAGATAAAAATTAAAATAACTAGGAATGTACTGCAAACTCTTGTTCAGGACCATGACACTGATCAGGGAATATGAACTGAAATCAAAAGTTATGCATTTAGCACCATTGATAACAGCACAGACATGTACAGTCAATGTTTCGTCTAAATGAGGTATAGAGATAAAATTTTTGGATTGAACTGTAGTGTTAAGACCTTAGGGGGAAAAAAAGCCATTTTGAACCTTTCCTTAAGCTATACACAAAGTCTGCTTCAAGGTGAATTAAAGAAAGACCCATCCATAGCAGTGTTCCTTATATAATTGTTTTATGTTGCACTATTGTTTTATGTAGCAAGCTGAATAAATCCAGTAGACAAGTACTTAATGTAAAGAAGCAGAACTGTATCTACATATACTTTAATAAGGCAATTAGTAAAATAACTGTACTAATTGTGTGAAAAGCAAGATGCCTACAAAATGACCTCCAGTTTTGGAAAGCGTTTTATCAGAAGCCCAGGTAAACCGCCACATTTATAAAAGTAATATAAGGGGAAAAAAAACAAACAAAGAAAGGCTATCAAAAGGCCCCAGCTCCTGGGACTGTGACTGCAAGGACGCTATCATAAAGCAAGGCTTAAAAAATTTCTTTTAAAAGTACAAAGCTTGTCCAAATGAGAGCTAGAAAGGCCATAAATCACAGCAGGTCAAACCTAGACAGGAAATAGAGTACTAAAAACTTACAGAGCACCTTGCAAGTGGTGCTCAAGCTTCTAGTCAAAGGTTCTTAAATCAAAAGCAGGAAGTCAGGTAAGGCATAAGTGGGACCACTTAATGACCAAACTGTAAGGAAGGACTCTGGAATTAGAAAGCCATAACAGAGGTGTTCAGTTAATTCCTTTCCTTGTTCTTTGAAGGCATCAGGGATGTTTCTACACCTGAGCCAGGCTTTCTAGTAAACAGGGTAGAGGTCAGATGAACTCAGTGGGTTCATGTAAATGTCTAGCAAGTATATTCACCAAAACAAACAGATGTATTAGCTGTCAGTAACTCACCAGGCCAGGTGGCATATTAACCTGAGAGAAGTTCCAATGGGAAATTGTAGAGTGGCTGCCAAGGCTTCCACCCGACCATTGCAAACAGCCACAGTGCTGCAGGGCTGGCAGGGAGCCACTGGGATTCCCTGCCACTCTCACAAAAGGGACTCTGTGGGGAATGATGGGTTGAGTTCGATTTCTGAAGCTGGGAGGAAGATAGGGTCTGTCATAAAATGATTTTTAGTGAAGGAGGTCATGTTATTATTTAAGCCAAACCCTAAACCAAACTCCCAAGGCTGTGAATAGGCTGGGGCAGCAGGTGGGAATCCCTTGCTGGGTCGAATGTGCACACAGTGGGTCAAGTGAGTCACATTAGGGTGGACAAGCCTTTCTTTTTGTCCTGCCACAAATCATCCTGCATATTTGTAATTGTGTGTCCTCTTTCCTCTTCTTTTGGTTGTTTGGTATTTTGGGGGGATTTTTTATGTTTGTTTTTAAGTTCTGGGGAAGGAGGCAAGGAGATTAGACAAGCCACAAAGTCAAATATTAGTGAAAATGAACACACTTTATTTCCTATTTAAAAATCAAAGGTGTGTATGAAATCGTAATGCTCTAGTGACAGTGTCTTGCTGATGAACCAGAATCCAAATATTAGGCACCTGCTTGCATACAATGAAAACACTACCAAAAAAATTAGCTCAGGGATTAGCTCAGGCTCACTGCTGAAATTTCCCACCGCCCAAGCAATTCCAGTCAATAGAATCAGCTATGGGAATTGACCAACTACCTGCATGTTTATATAAAATAAACACTCCATAGAGCAGGCAAATCAGGGAAGAGGTCAAAGCATGAATGGTGTGAAGTCAAAACCAGTAGGGAGAGATGAAAAAACTCAGGCTGTGCTGTGAAATTATCCTTTTTTCAGATATCTTCTCTACTTGACAAAAATAAAAGGTTGATATGCAGTATTTGAGTCCAGATATCTGGGGATTTTTTCATGCTGAAATGATATTCAGCCCCCTTTGAGGGTGTTAAAAACTGTTGTGCTGGGGTGTGTCTAAGGCTTGGAGTGCACCGTTGCTCTGTGGAACTGAAGACTTTTTAATTTCTACAAAGCTGCATCCAATTTTCCCATGTTGACTGAATGTACACACAAAGGTACATCATATCATTTGTACCTGAATACATACATACAAATGGTTTGAAAATGCATCCCACTCTAATACAACTTTGGTAGTTTAAACCTATTATAACGTTGATGGAAGGGAATAATTCTTTTTTAACTTTTTTTGCTTAATGCTCTGTTCCTCTGTACTCTAACCCATCAGTTTCATATGTGTACTGCTGCCTTTATTTTTTTCTGTTAATGTTCCATTTTCACTGAGACCAGAGTCCTTTTTCTCCTGTAGCAAACTACAGGGATAGACCGTCTGTAAGCCTTTGGCTGATTTGCACTCTTGTTTTCATCAAATCCTTTTATGGTAACAGAGAGAACAATTTTATCTTTGACACTGTGAGGGACTTTTTCAGGCCAGCAGCCAGTCTTGGCTCTGTGTTGTTGATAAATATAATATACTTGAAGGCATCATTTCCCAAGTGATGTCAAAAGTATCTGCTGTGGGTAGCAGTGGCATGGTCACAGCTTGGCTTTGCATGGTGTAATGCAATCTGCAGAGTAAACAGGGCGTCTATTACAGTGCTTGTAATCGCCTCCTTCTCTTTTAGGACCTCACTTTTTTATTATGTCTTCATTACACAGCAAGATAAATTTCAACTTTGACCTTTCTCTGCAGAGTGAGTGAGAAATAGGGTTTCAATAGACAAGAGCAAATTTCACTCCCAAAACCCACCTTTCAATGGTAATAGCAAAAGGCTTTGGGTGAAATTTCTCTGTCCACTCGTACTGCGTAGTGAAAAGACACCTTGGCCATCCTTGTCTGTAAACACAAAGTACTCCGATTGTCATGTGCTATATCCACCTGGAATGTACATTGCATATAAAAAACCTGCCATCAATGTAAGAGCAACAACCTGCTCATGCTGATGTGATCAAGCGCTTAAATATTAGTGAGAATACATGTATGTCAAAGACAATTTGAAATGAAATAAGAATTTCAGAAGCTCATAATTTTATCAGTTATGTTTATATATTGCTATACATAAACATGACAAAACTAAGCAATACCAAAAAAAATTGGCAATTTGGTTTCATGCCTTCATTTGGATAAAGGAGACAGGCTACTGAACAAAACCTCTGGGAACATTTCTTCTGCAGCCATTGGTTAGGTTTTGGCTTGTTTTATGCATTTGATAGTCATTTACTTTTTTAAAATTACTCAAACTTTTTCCACCTTAGCTGTTTCCCTGTCCAAGTTTTATATATTGCAGGGATATACCTTGTGAACTGTCCCTGACCTCTCATCTTTAGAAGTTTGATTTATCAGGAAAACTGGCAGTATCTTCAGAAGCAGTCTCAAAAGTATCTGTTTGTCAGGGGAATTATTGAGCTTAAAAATCTACAATGTATTTTTAGGATGTTTCTTAGCTGTCCAAATCTTGGAATATGTATTAAAATATATATATAGAGAGAGAGAGAATGATTTTTTTTTTTTTTTTTTTTTTTTTTTTTTTTTTTTTTTTTGTGGCTCTTCCATTAGCTATGTGACTGTATCACTTTTCTTCTTTGTTTTAGATAAGAAAATGATTTAACTCCTTCCTAAACCCTTTTGAGATGCACTGGTTTAACAAAATCTGTATTCACACAGAAATAATTGAAGTCAGTATTAATTGAACAACTGAAGTGACTCTAAGTTTTGTATTTGAAGATTTGTAACCATAAGCTTGATTGGGATCCCATGCAATACACTTTTTGTCAAATGCCAGACTGTTAGTGGAATATGTTTCTGTTGGAGCTGTAAATGTAGCCACGTGCCACCTCTACTCTGAGCTGTAAAAGCATGCCATTTGTTGTGACATTAATGTCACAGTGTAGCCCCAGCTTTCACTATCTCTGAGAAGCCTTATGTGCTGAATATCTCTCCATGACTTGCTGGTTTGCTGAACCATTTATCTTGTTCCTGGTTGAGAATGAGGATTGAATTTTAAATAATGGCAACAATACAACTGCCTAAAAAGAATAAAAATAAAAAATGTTCTAAGAAAGGAATTTGTCTGAGAAGAGATAAAGGTGCCTCACATCAGGCTTGATTAAACTGGGATGGGCATGATCATGTTCATAGGTTGTTCTTATCTTACTCTTGATTCTGAGAAAAACTTTATGTACCATGCTTTAAGGGGCTAAATGTGAAGCACAGACTGCCCAAAAGAAGGTGAGCAAAAAGGGTATATAAACAACAGCGAGAGCCCTGAGAGCAACAGTGAAGCTCCATATCCAAAGGTAACGAGCCTGTGGATGCAGTCTCACCATGAGAAGCTGTCTTACAAATCAGTGCTGGGTGAGCAGCTCTTACAGAGCCCATGGCTTTGGAACAGGTAAATCCAGTGTTGGGATAAACTCGGAGCCGACTCTGGAGTGTCCTGCCACACGACTGGCTCGTATCAGCTAGCTCACCTTTTTAGTTTTGTGAATTCTCTTGTAATGAGATAATGGTGGTAAAGCCTTACAGTGATGACATCTCAGATCTAGTTTTACCTCTGTGTAAAATACCTAAATTTATCTTTGTTTGAAATAGATTAGCCCAGTAGCTTATATGTGTAAGTTTTCCAGTTTCAGTGTCTTGTGCAGCCTGTCAGAAGTAAGAGTAATTTCAGAGGCACATATATTGAGCTGTTCTTTATAATATCAGCTCTCTGCACATGGAGAGAATCAGAAATTATTATTATTTAAATCTTCAGAACATTTTTTAAGTGTCATGGTTATTGAGTTGCCTGGTCAAGGTAGTCTGGTCTGTTTTTTTTAACTCAGTTTGCAAGGACAAAAAGATTTGGTTAAGAAGTAGCTCTCTGAAGTGCTTATTCTTTTGAACCACATTTTTCCTAAAAAAGCCTGGCTACAGTAGTGTGTGAACCAAAATGCTTTGGATCCCCACCCCTCCTGTGTGTAACCTGAAGCCGTCATCAAATCTACCTTGAGATTCATCCACTTTTGGAGCAGCTCCTCCTGTGATATAGGCAGTCTGTGTCAAGAGGTGTGAACACAGGTAGTAACAGAGAAAATATGCGAGTCACCGACCACAGAGATGCTATAAAGCAAATTCCATGCTCCTTTGGATGGTCTAAAATGCTAAAAATATATTGTTTACTGACAGACTGAAGTATAAATACTGTCTGGAAGAGAATGAATTAACTCAGTTGCTTATAGAAGAGAATTCCATCTAACCGTGTACCTAACATTTAATTTAGTCATTGCACATGATGAATAAAAATGCCAGAATCAAAGTGGAAAGCACTTGTTCTTTCAGGAGCAGAGTTTGAACAGATGTGCCTGTGTATTGAGATGTTTGCATAGATCTTGGAAGAAATCATGTGAAATTCTTTCTCATTGAAGACAATGACAGAGTTGCCATTGCCGACTTGAGTTTGACTCTGAATGCAGCAACCTGATTCAGTAAAGGATTTAAATGCATATAATCATAGAAAAAGTGATCTGATGAATTGTGACCCTATCTATGAAAATTTGCCTAATGAAACTGTGTGAAATTAACTTTACTCACAAAGCACACCTGTTCTGCTGGGGAGATGGCTATAAATATCTTTGTGCCACCTGCCCCAGATATGAGAGCTCCTATAAATCATATAATTCCCTCTGACAACTGGTACCACCTTGAGGGCACCTTTTTCTTTTTGTGCTCTTTCTGAAAATGCATATTTTCATACATACAAATTTGTATGCCAATACATTTTTCACCAGATTTCTTCTTCCCCCACCCAAAACTGAAAAAAGTTTAGCTAATTTGCAGTTTTGCCTCCCCTGTTACAGTTCCACGTACAGGAAGACTCTGAAGTAGGATGTGTTCACTTGGGAATTCTGCCCTCCTAAAACACCATCACTTGTGCACACAGTCCCATAAAGGAGCTCCAGTTTGTGCTGAGTCCAGATGGAAAGAAATTAACTGAGTAGAAAACCAAGAGTTATCAGGGCTCTGTTTCAGTATCGTTCCCTAATCCTCGCTTCTGTTTCTTCTCTATTTATGAGAAATTGCCTTTTCTTCTGCCAGAGGTTGAATTTAGAACTAGAGCCCTAAGAAAGCCTAGCTGTAGGTTTAGAGCTTCCAGTCTTCTGTTTACTTCTGCCTCTGTTTACCTCTGACATGAGATTAGCTGGGTAAACCCAGTACCCCGTGGGTCAGTGAAGGGGCAGAACTCCTATTCTTGCTCTCCAAGCAGAATGGAGTCAATGGTGTTAGGCTGCTGAGAGAAGGGCTCTCTTATTGGGCTGTATAAACAGTGCAGACTGCAAAAAATGCATGACATGATCCTGTGTAAAAATACAATGATTTTCCTTCAAGAAGGGTATAGATTTATTGGTGGTGGCCAAGGAAGAACAACCCAGAATATGGTGATTGAAAGAAGTGCTATTTGTATAATCTTTAGAAGAAAATCATGGGGAAGACAGCTTTCAGTTATGTGGAAGGCTGGTATAAAGCGGAAAAAAGTTCGGGTTTTTTTGTCTATTTAGGGCTCATAAGACAAGCTGTGAACATAAAAAAATGGTATCATGGAAGAAAAAGCACAATGTCAATCCCAGCTTGGTGATAAGCATGTTGCAGTGCTGTAGGACAGTGTAGGAGGGTTGAGGGGATTGAGAATGGACTGAGCAAACACCAGCTAAGAATGACAAAGGAGGAGCAGATGGCTCCCCTTGCTCAAGGATCTCAATGTCTGGGGCACTTGTAGAGTAATGGCAGAGTCAGTACTTTGTATGTGTAATCTGTGTGAAAAGCATCCTGTTGGTTCTGTAGAACATGAGCTATGTAAAGTCATACACTGATGAATATGTAAAAAATACAGACTTAAATAACGCAGCAAAAATGTTCATTACAATACACCTAGTACCCTGTTTTCACTTAATAGTAATCCGGTTGTTCTTCGTTCTCCCTATACTTAAAATACACAATTCTACCAGCAATTAAAACCCCAGGAATAAGATTTTAAAGTTTACTTCACCCATAATTAATGTGCAATGAATTTATACTGATCTCATGTTTTATTATAGAGCAGTGGAAAATGCTAATGTTTTCTTTTTCTAAAATTTGTCATAGTGTGTTTTTATTTTATTTTGTGTATTTCCTGATACATTGACTGTATTGACAGTGATCCAGTTGTAGAAAATGGTTGCTTTGGGGACAGTGTACAACAACAGTCTATCTCTGTGCAGAAGGAGAGTTCCTTTAGTGTTAAGTCGTTAGTTAAGCATAATTTTATTTAATAGCTTTTCATGTGGAAGGAGTAAATGAGGCATTTAAATCAAAAGTAACAGTGATTGCTCTGTGCTGCTGTTCTTACCACAGACCTAAGAAGTCCTGGTTGGACTTCAAACCATGTATTAATCCTTCATAGACTGAGTTCAAAACTCCCTTTGAAAATTTGAAAGTGAAGGACCCACAAATTTTAGAATGACTAATATCTTGCTCAAGGGAAGAATTCTTTAATGAGGTAGAAAAAGCCTGTATACTGTCTCCCAGGTAGTGTGCCTATTAATTCATTTGCAAGATGCGGATCTATGAGAGAGGATTAATTTAGGCTTAACTGGGAACCACAGCTTAGACCAATTTGCTCACCCTGGTTGGCCTGTGTTTTCCAGGGAGTTGGGTCTGGAGGACACTGTTACCCTCCTGGGTGGAACATGAGGATTTTTTTGTGCCAAGGCTGAGGGAGGTGTAGTGCTAAGATTGGAGGATTTAATTCCATACTGAAAGTCCAGACTGCATTCTGCAAGTAGAAGGTGCCATTCAACTTGTTTATTGTTATTAAAGGAAAATTAAATGCTCCCCTCTCTCTGATTTTTCCTTTGTGTCTGGGACAGGTAAAGTGGCACCGTAAAGCACATGTTAATACCTTTTCTATTATAATCAAGGTTTTGGGTAGTGGTGCTTTTCAAGAGCTCCAGTATTCACTTGAAAAATCCACAATACCTGCTGTTTCTCTGTCTCAATATTTTTCTTGCAGCAACTCTTCCAGACTGATATCTTGATTTACAGGCTGTCACTTGTATTTGCTTTCTGGAGCTAAACCTGCTAATGTTCACAACATGCTTAGCTGGACTTGGAACCTGTGCTCTCCCTTGGTTCCACATCAAAGAGAATCTTTTTAAAAGGGTTTGCCTGGTACAATGGCACGAAGGCACTGCTGCTGGAACAGCTGCCCCAGAGGAGAACTGACGTGACATGTGAGCGAGCCAGCGGAGCTGACAGCTCCTCCCCTTTGACTGCTGACTCCGAGGGCCCTGCTGAGGATCCTGGACTTGTCTAGTTGTGATGCTGCTGCTGTGTCTTCCAAAGTTTAAAAACTTGATCAGCAACTATCTCAAGATAAAGCACATAATGCAGAAAAGCACTGAAAATACAGATAGAAAGGGAAAAGAAGAAGCTCTGAAGGGACAGACTGATGGTGCATTTTTACACTGTTTCTTGTATAAAGAGAGAAAAAGAGGACACAATAATGGCTCAGAACTATTACTTAACCTCCTTTTTATCACACAAAATGGCCCTCAAATTAATAGAAGTGATACGTGTTATAAAGAATCGTGCTCTTACTGTGTGCTATGTTCACACTTGCACACAGCTTCCAATGGACTGCAGATAAGAACATGTCCCTATACTGGATCAGTTAAACAGCATGCAACCATAGGATCAGGACAGAAGGGCCCTATAATTTTTAGGTCTGAGCTAAAGTTGATCTAGCCCTGTAAATCAATATTGCAATACGGTATTTTTGTAACTAAGAGTGCAGTATCTAAGATAGATATGTAAGGTTTTCCTTGTTTCCGGTGAGGCTAAAACGCTTGAAAATGAAGTGTCATCCACTAGGCTGCCGAAATTTTAAAACAGAGTATTGATTGGCAGAACCCCCCTGAAACACACTTGTGTGTTCTATCACAACTTGAAGAGTTTGCAGTAGAAAGAATCTTCTCTGTGTCCCATATTGCTGCCTCACCCCCCAGGTAGGAAGCTCTTTCTAACATGTTTGTGGGCTGCTCAAGGAAAATATCATAAATTAGCTACTCCATCTGTACGTGATGTTTTTAGTAAGCAAGCGAGAGGCACCTCTAGAACCTGGACCTGCATCCACAAATCCAGCAGTGTGTTCAAATGACTTCATTTTCCTTTATTTTCTCAGAGACGCCTCACTTCACGTCGTTACAGATCTCAGTTTATTTCTCTACAAACTATCATTACTCTTTTTAGCATTTGTGGCACTCGCCCACTGTGGTTGTCATTGTTACAAATTGTTTGCCATTGTCCCCTCCCTCCCTGGCTGTGCAGGGTACTCTGCAGTGCCAGCCTCTCCCAGTTACCCTGAGCAACACAGGGACTGGGGACAGATAAGTCATAACAAGGCCATCCCCTGCACCCTGAGGAAGGCAGCTGGAGCTACATGGGGTGGTCTTCAGTTGAATGAGTGAGCTGTAGGATTCTTACTGAATGCCACATGGAATGGCTGAATGCCATTAATTAGACTATCTCCAGTGCTGTTAACGTGATTGATTTGTGTATTTCTTAGGAGTAATTTTTTCCTTAATTCCCTCTTCAGTTTGGTCTTTCTACTGTTCATTTTTCTTCAGCTAGTTGCAGAACAGCTTGGAAAGGTACATTTCAGTGTTTAGTTTTTATCCTATTGCATTGGCTTGAGAGGATAGACATCATCACCATTGCAGCTGTCTAAACATGCCCTTTCTTTCTTTAACTCCTCTGTCAATGATGATACATGAAAACTCAGGAGGAAGGCAGCTTACAGCAAAATAGAAATGGTTAGAAAGATGAGAAAGTATTTTTATGTATTGTACTTTAAATCTCTTTCCATTGCCTCAATAGAATCTGGATGCCAGTTCTCCAGAAGCTGAAGGAGAGCTTTGTTTTGATCTTGGAGGATTGTTGGTAGGCATCTAGACTTTAAGGAGCTTCCTTTACTTTCTACTGTACTCTGTTTCTGGCTGTTTAGCTAGGTGTGTCTGAGGAAACCTTCAACATTTGCAATATTTTGGCAACTCATTTTTGATCTCACAATGCTTAATGATCTTTAGAAAGTTTCATGTCCTGAAGTCAGAATATAATGTAGGAACCTCAGTTGTAATTTTTTTTAAAAATAGTGCTTCCTCTTGATATTACCCAAAGGAGCATGGATATATGAACAGATTTAAAACCTCTAAACCATTAAACAGGTGAAAAAAATAAAGATCCTGAAGTCAGTTTTGCATCCTTTGTAGAAGCAGGCTCAGGATAGTGAAAGTTAATACTTCATTCTGGAAAAAGATGGAAATTGCCTGGCTGTGCATATACTTCTGTGTACATTCTCTAGGCTATTTCTTTTCATGATGTATTGACAGCCATCCTTTTCCAGCTTGGAACCATTTCTGCTTCTCTGCAGTGATACATACATTTGTGTAAAGCACTTTAGTCTGGGTGAAGTAATCTCTTCACTTGGTGCTAAAATATGCCCAAAAGCTTTGAGAAGAGGAAATTGCATGTATTTTATACGTACGATGCAAGCTCCAGATTTTTAACTTTCTCATGTCTCTCCTTTATTGTCTTTGCCATCTTTGTCACAGAACTTGCCTGATTTCTCTTGACAAAATTGGGATTTTATGCTGATCAAAACATTGTCATAGCATTTTCCAGGTTCCTACAACTAAAGACTTTTTGGCTTCAACACAACATTAGTAGATCTTTGAAAGTTTATCTAAGTCATTGATTTGGGAGTAAAGGTGATCTTCTATACCTCTGAGATTCAATTTGAAGTTCATAAAGAAACATTACTTAATTATATTTATTTGCTTAGATTATAAATAATTAAAGAGTGCCTGTCCAAGTCTCCTGGTGCCTCAACACATCAATAACAATTCCATCCCCACAGTGGTGAATTAATTATTCTAACAGGAACTCAGCCAGACTACCTTGAGTGGAGACTTTTCAATTTTATCATTACTTTGAGAAACAAATCCATAGTTTTCTCCATAAATCTTATCAAACAGTACCTTCTGTGCACTGCTGCTTCTTTCCTGTTCCTCTCCTCTAAAGCTGAGAAGATATACTTTTACAGTTCACTCCTTATGCTACGTTTTGTTATGCTCTAAGCTGGCTAGGACTTCGGGAATCATTTTCTTAGAAAGCTTCCAATTCTCTGAAAACACATCTATCTAAAGATAAATTTTAATGTTTTCCTCAGTTTTCAAATTATTGAGTAGTCTACTTTGTATTTGATGCTTTGGGTGACAATCTTTTATTTATTGTTTGAAAAAAACCATTTTTTTTTTTTTTGCAATCTTATTTTTGAATGTAAGTCAATCAATGAAAAAAGCAAAGCTAAATGAAATATTTAAATTATTAGTTATTTAATAGAGTCTTTACTTGAAAAAAATACTTCCAAAATCATCTCTTTTACCTCTGAATCAAGACAAAGCAGTGAAAAAGAAGCTTCATTGTCTTACTTTCATATGTTGTTTGTTTCATTATGAAAAGCTGTTAAGGAATGTTATCAGAGTTCTCTGTGTGTGTGTGTATAACCTTGCTGATTAATGGTAATGTAGCGATAGGTAACTCTGAGAATATGTAACATTGCTCAGAGGGTTTATGGGAATAATTAAATTTGTTGTTCCATTCACCTGCTTGTGTTTTGTGCTGTGTTTGAGTGCAGCACTTGACAGAGAAACAAGGAGGGGTTTCAGGTTGTTATTTTTTTGTTTTTGTTTGTATTTCAGGACAGATTACTTATAATAGTCAGTAGTTTTGCTTTGTGTATGAATTCTGTACAGGTGATAACATCCATTATTCATTTCACTTTTTCCAACTCCTTAAAAAAACCCCAAACCCAACCAACCAACCAAACTGAAAATGAAACAAAACAAACCCCAAGCAAACAAGAAACCCACGGGAAACAAAACCGGAAAGGGCTTTTGCATGACTGGGAATGTAATCTCCTGCTCATCCTTGGCACCTCCATATTGCCAGGTGTAATTAGACACCTGTTGCTGTAGTTGTCTGATGCGATTGACACATGAGATTTTATTAAAATGTTTATACCATTTGGCCAGTTACGTTGTCACAGACCCCTTCAAGGGTCAAAGCAGAAATGTAATGCTGTGACAAGTAGGGTGTTCGTGGTACTTTGCAGTTCTGCAGCGCGTTCAGAAGTGCTGGGACTAAGAGACGAGCACTGCTGGGCTTCCCTTTCTCATTTTTAGGGATGGACTGTTCCATGAATCCCTTCCTGAAATACACCTCCACTATTGTTGGTTCTGCTCCCCTACTAAACAGAGCTTTGCAGGTTTTAAGCATCTCTTTCAGTGCAAATCAGGAAAATCTTCAGGTGTTCTGTGCTGACATGCAAATGCATAAAACTGTTTTGCTTTTCTTTGTTTTGTTTAAACAGTAATACTTAAATAGTAATATTCCTCTCAGGAATTAGCTGACATTTAAAAGTCTTGTAAGGGTATTTTACATTGTGTCAAATATAATTCACAAACATTTTCTAAATTTAGCCTTTCTGAAGGCTTATCTAATTCTCGTATTTTATTTTTAATTCCCTTCTTTAGGATAAAGTCTAGTGCATGTATCCCCAACAGACTAATGTACCTGAAGATTTTTTTTTTAATTCATATGCATTCACAAATCAAAATGATAGCACGCATTCCCAAAAAATATTAATCTTATTCCTCCCCTAATTTATCCTTTTATGTTGTAACATGCCAGCAATATTTCTTCAGGAAGAAGCTAAATAAAAAGTAGAATATTAAATGTGTGAAGATTAAATATCCAGAATTCAATAATAGTAATCATATAATAAACGGTATCCTCATAATATCTGCTGTTGGTTTTGAACAAAATGAATCATACAGCATAACTCTTATGGAAGCCTTTAATTATGGATGTGCTTTTTGTACTTCAAAACTGAACTGTTCTATGACTGTAGGGGGAAAAATTAAGTTGAAGCTTTTATGAATCTTAAAAGTTCAGGATGAAAATAAAAATTAAAATGGTATGTTAAAGTGAGAATGCAGACTTTGGGTTATTATCTCTTACAGGGCTACTGAACCCCTCCCACCATAAAACGCCAAGAATTTCTGAAACTTTGACAATTATGGGCTCTATGTAATCATTAATGTCATATGAATAATTAAAAAATAATTAATTCAACACTAATGAGATGACGTAGGTTCAGACAGCATTCATCACTGAAGGCTGAATTCCCTCACAGTTCTGTCAGAGTAATTCTTCATTGTTGTTATACAAATTACTTTTTAAACTCTGTGGTGATCTTAAACAGCGCAGTATTGCAGGATTTAGTGAAATGCATTTAAAAATAGTATATAATCAATAATATAAACTTGATAAGTATCTTTTTCCCCTGGTTATTATTGTTTTAGCATATGTTAAGGATAACTACACTGGCAAATAGGAATTGAATTTGTATGTGGGTTTGATACATTTGGAATTAGCCAAAATAACAGGATAGAAAAGGGATTAAGAAGATCGCTGTTAGAAAGGCAAGTGCATATTTATGGAAGGAAGACGAAATTGAGCCTTGCTCATATCCAGGACAATGTTTAAATAATCCTGAAATACTTAAATCACTTCAAAGCATTTTTTATCTTTTATTAAGTTCCTTTTTCAGGAACCTCCTGAGTTCCCCTTGGTTTTTCTCTTCACTTCTACCATAGTGCACATCATGCATCAGCTTCTCTGTGAAGTTTTTGAATTTTTTACCATATATTCTCTGTTTTCTGACAGCTCATCTCTGCCATTTTTGTGGAAATAAAAAATTTGGAGATCAGATTATCGAGTTTAGTGGAGAGAGTCTGCTCCAAATCTAAACTTAAAAGAGACAAAATTTAGGAGAAATGTTCGTGTACAGATAGAACATGAAGCTTGCAGGTACTTTTAATGCCATGTATGTTTGGGCAAGGGCAAATATGGAAAAAGTTATCAATTGTTCTCTCTGTGTTTTTGTAAACCCCTCAGTGGTTTTGTGTATTGTTAGTACACATTGCAAGCAGAGAGAGACATGATAATCCTGCTACCTCCAGAGCAAAACTCTCACTCAGATTCTCAAGTGTTATTTAGGCATGATTCAACCTGGAGGGTGTGGGTTTTACCATGAACATGCTACTGCATGCAACATCTCCTGGGGAGACAGCACGTCTTGCTCCAGCATATCTGTGGTAGGAACCGGATCAAACTGCAAGAAGAGTAAATATTGTGCTTTGAGGTATCTATTTTTTAGTGCCATGGTGTAATTCTGGCAATAGAAGATGCCGTTTCAAGATTTTGAGCATTTTAGGGTGCATTTAAATCTGTGGTGACTAGATTAATTGAGTTGAAAATAGCAGTTTTCCATCTTTGTATGTGTTTTATGTTTTTAAACTATCGGAGTTACAGTGAAGGTGCTGCACTGGTTATATTCTTCCGCAGCCTGCACACATTACAGGGACAAAATTCACGTTTAGTCAGTGCTCTAAACTGTTGGCTAATCTTTCCTGTTCTAATATCAGCAGTTATACTCATGCAACTTAACATTTTGTAAAAGTTGCATCAGTCATTTATGGTTCGGAGCTGAATTTGCTCAGAATAAGTACTTTTGAATCAAATAACCCCCCTAAAAAAGGAAAAAACAGCAGTTAAACTCAGACTAAACCTACTTATAAGAAGGTATGAAATAAAATGTATTCATATACTTAAGTAATGGTATATTCTTCGAGTAAATTAATTGAAATATGTCAGTGAGAACTAGACTGAGCTGTGAGAAGGTATGAGAGGAGGAAAAAATATAACTCAAAAAGTTCGTTTTGGAGGAGACATTAATAAACCTGGATGACACGCAGCAAAGGAAATTAGCTGCTAGTGCACAGGGGCATGAATAATGCTGGAGGATGTATCATATAACTTAATCAAATAGGCTGTAACAGGAAGATGCAACTGTGGTTTCCTTAATGACCAATGGGTGATGTAATCAAATGCTTAAATGCACATTGTCAGGTTCTGATGAGTTTCTATCAAAGCAAATTTGGGGTATCACTTACCCGGGAGTTTAAGCTGATAACACATCCTCTCTCAAGTGAGCGGAAGGAGTTAGAAGACAGGTTTCTGTAATGTTTTTGTGACAGGAAATAAGCTTCCTTTATCATTCTCTAATGTAAATATCACATTCCCTGAAGATATATATACTTCTGCTGCCTTTGTCAGGGCACAAAGTTGTGACTCTTGCCATGTTTGGGCGTGAGACAGAACCACGGCTGCTGCAGCTGGGACCTCACAGAGCTGTAAGAAACGTTCAGGTGTTTCTGGCCTCTGCCAGCAGCTGCAGGCTCTGGCTGTGCAGCTCCATTGGTGCTGGAAGTACATGGATTAACTAATTTAAGGCACTGTGGGAATGACTGAACATTCACAACTGAGTGAAGGCTAGTTCTCCTTCAGTGGAGTGTACTAAATAGCACTGCTAATGTTGGGCTTGTAGAACTTCAATTTCTGTTTCTCTCAGTATTCTGCACTTTGCCAGTGTGTGTTTTCATTGGAGCAAACCCAAATGTTAAGGCTAATAGAGTAGTGACCTTTGCAGCAGCAGGTTCAGATCCCAACTGAGGAAGTTGCGCTAGCCCCAGGCCCAGGAGGGCTGGTTGTACATGAGGGCTGGATGCACTGCCCAGGCTGACTCGGAATGCAGGAGAATCTTTTCTGTGCTCAAGAGGGTATTTGGTCCTTGCTGTCTTCATTACACAGTGTAGGTTGAAGATTTTTTTTGCCAAGTCAGAGTGGTTTAGCAGCAGTTTCATAGCAGGGAAAGAAGCTGTGAATATAAAAACCAAATGGAGTCAAAATTAAGACTGAGCTCACTGATAATCCTGGGATTTGCATTTTAATGCATATTGCTAGTTGAGTGCTAGATTGTGTTTTTATGACAGAGCAGATTAGGAAATAATTTGCATGTGAATCTCTGAGTCTGTGCAGTTTCCCTGGTAACAAATGTGGAACCAAGTTCCAAAATCTGCTTGTTGCTATTAAAGTGTGTATATGTGGGGAGGGAGGTGTTCTTATTTTATAAGTTTTTATTAAAGAAAAAAATAGAACTGCAAAGTTTAGTAAGGTTTTTGATTTACATAAAATGGGGGATTGAGGAAATGGAATGCTTCCTCACTCACTAGCACTTAACTCACACAAAAATATCATTTCTCATCGAACAACACCAGGGTATTTTGCAATGAGAGTTTTCCTTTCTGGCTATTGCAAATAAAACTTATTATTGCTTATTATTTTGAGGGAAGCTGCTCATAATTGGTATTTCCATCAGTAGTTGCCTTTGAACCTTCTTCAGAAGCCATCTGTGAAGGCTTGGAGTATCACCTGTCAGGGCTTCCCAGCTCTCCTCTGTGCCCTCCCCAGGAGGGATCCTCACCTTGTTTCAGTTCAGCTCAAGGGAGGTTTCATGGGTTGTTCCACAGAAATTGGGTAGCTTGGACTGGGAACAGCTTGTCTCTCATGTCTGGTTTTTTAAGTGATGCTTATAGAGAGGTTGGAGTTTCAGTTTTAACTAGATGACTCTTTTATGCAGCAGCAGGAGAACTGAAAAGATAGTGGAGAAGGGAGAGAGTGGCAACTGTGTTGTGTTTGCTGGAAGAGTGGATGCAAAGTGAAATCATCCTAGTAGTGACTGGAGAAAAAAAGAGGTGACTGATCTGTGGAGAAAGACTAGTTATCCTCTAACTTTGTATCCTGGAGCCACGAGGCAAAAAGAAACCTCAAACACCCCAAGCTCCCTACTCTTCCCCCCTGTCCTCCCACTCTGCAAACCCCCAGAAACAAACAAAAAACCCCTTCAACCTAAATAGACCTCAAGCTTGCAATCCAGACAGCTTTCCGAGTTTAGGCCAGTTTCTTTGGCTTTATTGAACCAGACAATTTTGGCATAAAACATTTTGCTATTAGAGCATGCCCAGTGCTCTCTGAACACTGAGTATCTGATGTTTTCTTCCTCGATTATTTCCTGAAACCTAATTTTAACGGTTTTGATGCTGAGTTTTTCCATGATTTTCAGTAAAAGATCTAATGATAAATCTGCCTAGATAACTTCAGAAATATAGGTGAAGACATGCAAGCAACTTGGTAAAAAGTTTTTTCCTCCTTCCTCATCTCTGCTTTGTTTGCTGGTTCCCTCTTTAACTATTTCCAGTTTGCAGGTTATTCTAACTAGACAAAGTTTAAACATGAAGTAAATTGAAACTTTAGTTGTCCTAAAATTTATGCAATGTATGTATTCAGGAAAATGCTAAATAAATAAAAAGGAGGTTTCCTCTCAGTAGGAAAGAATACCTCTTGTTTAGAAGTGTAATTTTTGAAAATGTAAAAATCATAAGATAGGTTCTGTAATAAATAAAAGTAATTATTGTTCAGCTTCTCTCTTAGAGGCAAGCTAAGCTACTTCTGCTGCTGAATAGAGTTTTACTTCATTTTATCAGACTAAAGTGATTTTTCATGTCATGCTGGGTTTTATTCCTTTAATGAGCCATACAATTATCAGGAATAAAAAGAGAAAAATTTTACTTGAATACAGAGGACCTGAGTTACTGAAAGTTCATCAGCATGAACAAGCTTTTTCTTCTTTTTAATGTTGTATCATTGAAAGCTCTGGCACAATTAAAAAGGGCCTTATTGAGTGTCAGGTTGTGTGGCAGAAATTCCCAAGTATTGTGAGAGATGGGTTGTGAACTCAGAAATTTAACTCCAAGTCGAGCACACCTTTATTCAAAACTCATTTTCCTTTCTTTCCCAACTTTACAAGTTTGTGGATGTACTAAATGGCTAACATGAAAATATGCTGGAAAGGGGATTCTGTGTCTTTTATTGGTAGGAAAGACATCATGCAAATGACAAGAGCTTGCATCATTTTGAAGGGCACAGTGAAATTTTCCTTTCTCTAGATTGTAATTACATTTCCAGTTCCCTGCCAGCATATACTGATTGCCTTTTGCAGCTTCCTTGGGGCCTTGTCAATCCATTGATTAAAGAAACATTCTTTAAGTGGATTTGTACTGCATTTGAATATCTGATACCATTTGATTAGGGCTGAATGCTGCTATGACCCTCAGTAAAAAGCTATTTCTAACTCTTCTAATTTTTGTTATGATGGATCGTGTGACATTAAGTATTTCTCTTAAGTTCTGGACTTTCAAATGGTTACCTGAGAGATTCAGTTTGCACTCATAAATGAGAACTTCTGAATCCTGTGGTTGCAGAAAAAAACCTGAGAGTGTTGCTAGTGCATGTAAGAGGTCCAGGTCCAGAAGCTAAAAGGCAATGAAAGCTGATTTTTTTTTTTTTTTTTAATAACATTGGAATAATAAATTTTGTGCTAGTTGCTCCTCCATCTCGCTGGATCCAGCTCAACAAAGTTTCTGTTCTTACTGGTATTTCTGACAACATGTGTAGTTATCCAGCTTATTTTTCATGTCCTTGTATTTGAGGCAGTTCCTTCAGGATTACCTCACCTCTCAGGCTGAAAGAAAGAACCAGATTTACTCAAAAGGGTCCAGTAACCTCTCCACCCCATCAAGGGCAGGGGGATAATGCCTGTTCTTTAGAGGTTTTGCTGAATCGTGACTAAAGTTCTTAGGATCAAATTCATGCAGAGAAACATTAAGTGGAAATCTTATTTGCAGGCACTGAGTAATACATCCTCCTGAGAGTGACCTTTGGTAACTTCAGATGCTTTTCAGTAAAACTGCTCTGTGACTGCTGAGTGCACAGTTTGCAATGGGCAAAATACAAATTTTGGTGATAGGATAGTAAAATAAAAGCTACGTGTGTGGTGAATGTAATATGTGTTCTCTTATATTCCTGTTTAGAAAAAAATTGTGTCTGCTAGATTAATGGAATTTCAAGACTGGTTTTGCTACTGCTACAAGAGGATGCATCTATATTCTTTTTTAAAGGCCCTACGATCTTTTCAAGATTATTTTAAAATTTACTGTAATTAATTATTCCAGTGAATACGTATTAGTTGATTATTGTTTGTATTTGTAACATTTAGGGGAAATGCTCATTAGCTTAACTATTCTCAAGTGTGTTCATAATTAGAATACACTATCAATTTATGCCTATTTTGAAGAAAATTGTGAAAGCTCTTTTTCCCAAGTTTCTTAACTCAGATTCATTTTTTTTCTAGTAACTCAACTTTTTAATTAAAAACTCTGCACAGGTGATAGAGAAGAAAGTTTTTTAGATTAAAGATGTCTTGAACATGTAGGTTTATACAGATCAAAGGGGCGATTTCCCTGTGTAGCATATGCTGCAACAATATGAGAATTTTTTTTAAGAACTGTTTTCCATAAACAAATAAATGTGTACGTGCTCACATGAATAGAAGGTGGCAGTGATTTATGGTGTACTATACAAATTTGAGATTATTCACAATCATTCCTACCCACAGTCAACACAGTTTTATTTGTTACATTTATAACCTGAACCTCAGCTGATGTGGACCCTGTCTTTTGAATATGACTGAGCATGTAACAGAAATCTGGGCTGAAAATTCCCAAAATAATATGCCAAGCCCTTCTGAATTAATACAGGTTTTGTATGACTTACATATATTTTGAGGAAAGAGTTATGAAGGTACAACAAAGGACAAAGTTATTAAATGTGTATAAAACTTGTAGGAAGGTATGGACAAGCTGCAAGGAGTGTTTATTAAAGGGATTTGAATTTGTTAGACTGAAATATATTTGAAGTTCATGAGGAAATAACAGCTAAATATCACAATAACATAATGATTTTAAAACAGGGAAGCTTTTTTTACGGGGAAAAAAAGTTTATAATATGCTAATATTTGCATACCTGGCCCTTAGCAACATAACAGCAACCTGAGACAATAGAAACACTCAATAAGTGAGAAGTGTTAATGTGAGATGTAAATACATTAATTTATACTAGGAATGGCTCTAGATGTGCATGCAAAACCATCTTTCAAAGCAACCCATATTTTCACATAATTTCTGTATATAAAGCCTAAATCATCAGCTATAAATTTAAAAAAAATAAAAGTGCATGCACATGTAAGTGATTTGCTCATACCAGAGTAAGGGAAGGTTTTAGTACAAAATCATTTTGCATTTAGGAAGACTCTTTTGTCTTAATAACACTAGGGAGTCAGAACTTTGGCTTTATTTATCATTTGATTAAAAAATCAGATCCTGTTTGTGACAGCATAAGATTTCAGATGAAAAAAAATATACGTGGGAAAATGTTTGTTTCTTCCTAAATCATATGCATTTCTAAATAAAAACACAAAATCTGAATAGTTACTGCGGTAAAAATCCCCCCTTTGTCTACAACAACTCCTCAGGGCACAGCAGTCTTCCATGCATGAACAAAGTGCTGAAAATGAATGAGCAGTGTCAGAAAGTTAATATCATACATGAATGGCAAACCCATAATAGCAAATGTATTTTTTAATGTGGGTATTACTGGGAGAAATCACTTCCATTGTTTTTGTTGGCTCCCATTGCAAACCTCCTGTGTTAAATACACTGAGGTGTTGTATTTGTGGTACTCCCACTACTGAAATGCAAAGTGCTACAAAACAGCCTTTCAAAAAAACTAAAATGATAACACTTGAGGAAACATTTTGGCTCCCGATTGGTAGTCAGTCAAGATTCTTAAATAAATTCAAATAGATTCCTAAATGGTAAATTTTCCTAAAGCAGACATAGGAAAGTTATAAGTACAAAACCTTCTTGGACATATGAAAAAATATGTCCTTTATTTTCTCCCCTGTATTTGTTGCAGGATGCTGTTCTGGTAAAAGTTTCTGTTAAGGATGTGGTCTAAATGTCTTTGCTGTCAGACCTTTCAAAAATTGTGCTTGCTGACTACATTTTTTGTGCATTTATTTTTGTAGTGAAGCCACAGGAAATACAAACTCTTAAATCCTCCATAGTAATTTTTGGGAAACATTTTCTTACTTTGTGATTGTGCTTCAAAATCTGAAAAATAATTGATGACTATCATTACAAAATAAGCTTTAGTAATGAAAGTAAGAACATAAGGGCCCTGATACTGTCATTTGGTTTAATTGTGTATGCTAATTAAATTATTTCCTTGTCTGTGGGCATCTGCAAGTGTGGATAACAGGATAGTGATGGGAAAATGGGGAGAAGCCTGCACTTGTGTTTGTAATAAAGCATTCATATAGCGAAAGGGCCACTGTTCCTTTGGCCTGATGGTTCAGCATGATGTTTAATATAGTGTACAGATCAAAATAGAGGAGGTATGTAAGCATGCACATTTACATTTCATATCTGAAGTACTTTATTTTTTTAGTTATTCATACTTCTGCCAGAGTTAGAACACTGACCAGTGGTAAGTAAAGGTGAAAGTAGTTTGTATTTGTCAGTGTCCTTTTTAATATAAAAGGTCAATAGTAAATGTTTTAGTGCTTTTTTTCTTTCTTAAAAAAAAAGACATATTGTGAGTGCCATCAAAATGAGTTGTTTTTCTGTTTCTGATGATGCAAATATAATTGGATTTTTAAAAAAAATGACTAAAAGTGAGTCATTGAAACCTAATATTCTGAGTTCTGTGTCCCCAGGCAAGAGATAAGAAGTTTAGTTGCACAAAAGCAAAGAGTATGTTTGTGACTAATGTTAGTCTGAAAACCCAACTGGTTAGCAGAGATAGATCTGTGCCTAAAGTGTGTTTTACTGGGTGATTGTTCTGTATTGATATTGGAATAGTATTTATAACTAATATGTCTGCAGATAAGAAAAACACATCCAGCTACTCCTTTGGGTAAGTTGGTGCAAAATCAGTGGCAGGTGTTTGTCCTTTGCTGTCATGGTTTCATTTTAGCCATAGAAGTTATCTCACGCTTCTTATTGTCATTCTCTCACTGTGATATTTGGTGTTATATATAACACTACAATTCTTATGTTTATTTACCTATTACATACTCAGTAACATGTTTATTTTGCTTTGAATCAACTATTCACTCTGTTCAATTTCAAAGAGCCTGTGCAAACTTCATTAGTGCCGTAGCTATCCTTGAAGATTTGTGGTGCTGATACAGCTCATCCTTGCAAAGAAAGATGCCTTCCCATAAGGATTATACTGCCCCTCTAAACAGCAGAGTATAGAAACAAAGAGCTCTGCCAAGAGTAGGGCTTGGATTTATACACAGCATGAGAGCAGAGGGTGTCACTGAAGAAGGGCTGGGTAGGTGTGTGCCTGTTTAAATCAGTACTGATAATTCTTCAGGCTGTTTATGACAAACAACAACAAAACAAGTCCTTCCACACAGATTGTGTATGTCTAATCACTCATGCTGTGCCTCACAAGCAGCTGACTGACACAGGCTGCTTTTGCTTGCACAAGTCACCCTGTACTACCAGCATGTGTTTGGGAGTGACTGCCATTCTCCTTCCTCTGACTGAATTGGAATAACAAACTTTCACAGAGCTTAGATTTAAGCACATTGGCATGAGCAGTTTGACCAAGATTTCAAAAACCTGAAGATGTGGGGGGGATGTCAGAATGACATATCTTGTGTGATGTTCTTCAGCCTCTCTGTCTCCTGATGTCCCTGCTAAGCTGTGGTGTGGGCCACAGCAGCTGGGTAGCTCAACATAACAAATCCCAGGCCTTTCTGATGTTTTGGTTTTTTACTGTGGTGATGAGCATGGCATTCAGCAGCTCAGCTGAAGTGACTACAGAAACAGTCTCTTGATGCAATTTTTCATGCTTTGTGCTTGGCTAAACCTGTTGGATGGCAGCCCACAGATCTCAGCAGCTCATGGAAAGCATCAGAAATTCATACATTTGAGTACAGTCCATCTGCAGCTCTTTGAGCTACATTTCACACCATGGTGAAGCTTAGGCTGTGAGCAATGAAATGCAGCATGTACAATGCTGATGGAGCACCCTGGCATACGTTTGGGCTCTAAACTCCCTGCATGTTTACTGACAAGGGTCACTTCTAGACTTTAGCTCATGTGTAAACAATTTTTAGGAGAGCAGCTTGCCCAAACCAGTCTCAGAAATGCTTTTGGGGACATTTTGGGATAAAAGCTGTGGGAAGGACTCCTCAACAGAACATTTATTGATGGACCCACACAGGCAAGTAATCTATAAAAGTGATATATCTGTGTGATTTAGCACTGAAAGTTTTTGAGAATTTAATTGAATTACTATGTTTCAGCTATTTAATTTTGGATCATGGATCTTGCATACTTTGCTTTACTACTGGCTGATTCCAAATCCATTTTCAGCACTTAATCAGTCCTGGCATAGAGTTGTGTTACAGAAATTGCTATCATTGTTCTCAGCACCACCATCAGCTGCGGGGTTAGATTTTCTGTTTAGTTTAAAAGCAAGAAGAGGCCTGTCTCCCACTTTTCAAATGGTCTGATTTTGTTATCTGTTGAGTGGATGACATCTTGCTTCATTATTTGCTTGCTTTTTGACTGAATTTTATTTTCCAAATGCCAGTTGATACAGGTTCCTGTCAAACTGCCCATTAGATTCAGCAATTTTCTTGGCTGGTAGAGGGTGTGACTGCATCTGGCTGGTTGTAAACACACCAGCACACATCTGCCTTGAGTTGCGTTTCCTTGATCTCTGGGCACAATCAATTCCCAACAGCTGTACCCTGTGGAGCACTGAGGGAGCACACTGCTCCCAACACCTTTTTTGAACAACAACAAAAATTCCCAGACACGTTTTAGGGAATGGACAAAACTTGCTTGAGCTCATACATTCTCTGGAACAGGTACCTCCCTGTCACTATTTATCATTGCTGTTTATTTAGTGTCAGATATAATTCTGATGATCAAAAGCATGGTGAAGTGTATTAACTGCTGTTTCTCATGTAAATATTTGGGGAACTGCCACCTCCATATGTGAGATCATGCAGTCTTTTTGTCCTGTATTTTAAAATGGAACAGTTTGGAATATTTAAATTATGGGTCAAAAACTGAATAAATGAAGGAGCCAAGTAGTCAGTCTATCTTCCTAATGAGCATTCATTACAACAGAAGCTGAGCTGCCAATTACTGGCCACTTCTTCTGGCTACTCATTAACTGTGTTTCAGCATGAACTTCCTATGATTTGGCCCATGGCCAGATCAAATTCAAATTTTCCACGTGTCCAGAATAATACTGTCACTATTTTGATAGGCAAGGAAGCTGCAAGTTTCATAAATCCACTGCAAACACTAATTTGGGTATGATGAAAGGGCATCTGCTCTTCTTACTGCCAAGAAATTGCAGAAGTGACTGTATTTAGCAGTAGTAGATGACTTTCACTTTATTTAGCTTGAATTATGACACTGAATAAAATATTTACTAGATAACTACCATCACGTAACCCCTCAGAGCAATTTTGGGGAACTAACATGTGCAGCAGCTGTAGCCCTATACTGCCTCTCTTATTTGTTTTCAAGAGTTCATTGCAGTCTGTGAAAACTGTCTCTTTATGTACTTTGGAAATGCAGTGGAAAACATACTGGTATGTCCTATAGATTGTGATTTTTGTTTTGTTTTTTTTAGTTAGTATCCCTGCACCAGCAGAACTTTATGATATAGACCTGATTTCAATTTGATCTTGGTACAGAAAGACCAAACTCATTTTGGAGTTTAGTACTGCATTTGAGTAAACTCCATAAAGTTTTTTCACATTTGCCATAGCCTTCACCTAAAGCACGCCGTTCCTTAAAGGATTAACTCTTGTGAATTCACATTTCAGACTATGAAGATGTCATCTAAGAATCCAAAATATTTTTTCAGAATATTTTCCTCAATTCTGGCATGACTCATTTTGAAAAAGGTGTTCTGACATTATCAAATAAGAAATCCTACATAAGCAAAGCAACTGCATAGGCTCTCCTGATATTTATCCACTGTAGATATGTAACAACTAGGGCTGTATTTTGCTTTGTTGATGGTTGTTGTATTTTGTTTTTTAGCAATATAACCTATTTTCAGGATAAATGCAATATTTTGAGTTTACAGGGTGCATGTTAGACTTACTTGTGGTATCAGGAGCTGTGTAAGCTTCAGCTGGTGAATTGGTGCCATATTCCATTTGTTTTATGGAATCCAACAGAAAGATGTTAATGGTCTCCACTGTACTGTTAGAGGTTCCTTGCAGAATCCCAGAATTTTATATTCAATAAGAGGGTCTCTTCTTGGAGATCCTACATCCAACTTCTCATTAAATGGTGTCTTTATATGGACTGCTTCAATGGGCAATCATGGCCCACTGGGCTTTCATGAAGTCTTATGTAGTGTTAAGGTAATGATTTGTTAGATTACTTACTTGTATGCTTAAAAAAATATATATATGTTAAGGAGCATTTTTTTCTTTCAATCGAGGTGAGAAATTCTTTAGATGAATGCTTTGAAGGAAGTTTTTAATTTGTCCAGTGAAATGAGCATTCTCTTGGAAGCCAAGAAGTTGGGGGGAGATGGATTTTTCCCTTCTTTTCTCTGATGAGACTTGATACCTTTCACTATGTCTGTTTGACAAAAGCTTCTCTTAGCATTTTTGGATTGAAGTTTGAGTCAGCAACTTTTACAAAGCTAAAGAGGTTCTGTTTATGGAACTATGCTGTCATGCACTGCATCCCTCCTAGTCCTCACTTTATTCACATGTGGTTTGCAGTTATGCTAAGCCTGTGTTCTGCCAGCTACCATTCTGGCGTATCTAAAATAAGGCAAGACATTTGTGCAAGGAATAAAAAGATCATAAGGCATTCTCTCAGTTTTATTGGTTTCTCCCATGAGTTTCACTGCTCTCCAGACCTCAGAAGCCCTTATTTATCCCAGAAACCTTGGAATTTACAGACTGACTTTGCTAAAGCACTGCTGAACTTTAGAATCCTCATAAGAATGCTGGAAATCTTCAGAAAAGCCTTCTATGATATCAGCAAATATCTCCCATGAGAAGCCTTCTAGCACACTGAAAAATGTTGAGCAGAGATAAACGAGTGTGTGATTCTCATTTAGAATTCTTCCTTGAAAAACACAGAGTCCATGAAGCTTTTTTAGTTGTCCTGGTGTGACACATTAGTCTTATTTTTTAAGATCCTGTCAGACAGAATGATTGGCTTTTAAAGGTTATTTCTAATATTTTAATGATTAATCCAGTCATTAATGGCTTTAAACTAAAAAGTGGTAGATTTTCTATAACAAAGACATGTTTTTATTGTGAAACACTGGCATGGGTTGCCCAGAGAAGCTGTAGCTGCCCCATTCCTAAAGTGTTTGACCAGGCTGGCTGTTCTAGTGGAAGGTGTCCCTGCCCATGGCACAGGAGTTTAAACTGGATGATCTCTCAGATCCCTTCGAACCCAAGCAATTCTGTGAGTCTGTGATCTTCTGAGACTGCTGTTTGTTGTGGTAAATCGTTGTTTGAAAAAAGTGGAAGGGACTGAAATAAATTTCTTCCTTCTTCTGGCGGTTTTCAGCAATACTCAGTCCAAAAATCTCTCTCTGCTTTTGGCATTTATGTTAGAACAGCCTTTCCAGCCATGTTTGGTGGCTGTAACCTGCCTTTAAATTTGGCAGAGCCGAGTTCACAAGGTGATGGCAATGGGCTTCACTGGGTTTTCCATTTTGCAGCCACTATGCCATGATCATAAATAAGAAGGAAGACTAAATAAAGAAAACAGTTTTAAACTGAGTAATTACTGTTCTTCATGTATTTTAAATACTTCCCTGCTGGTATTTAAAAGATGTAGTGCTTAGGGGAGCATGGCTTAATGGTGGTCTTGGCAGAGTTAAGTTATTGGTTGGACTTGATGATCTTAAAAGTCCTTTCCAAGCTAAAGGATTCTGTATTTTTATTCTTTGGTCTTCTGGTCTTCTCAGCACTTTTTCTTCTCAAATACTGCTTCAGTGCAGCCTTGAATTCAGCAGTTAGTGATGGTCTGCTGGACTTTGGGGCTTATTTACTGGTTTTTTTTGGGCAGTGCCGCTGAGCTAGAGCAGAAAATGCTCAACAGCAAACAAAAGGCAGCTGCTAACGCCAGTTTCAAGAAGATTTGAAGGATATGATGGAAGCAAAGATGGCAGGCTGATTTTGTCTTGGCTCAAGTTGTAAATCAAGTTGTGAAAGGCAAATGTTTGAAGCCAGAGTGAGAGGTAGAAAATGTTTTATATTTAATTAAGCTTTTAATCTGTAATTATTTCTGTGTCCATGAATGACAGCATTGTTGTCAATAACAATATAAGTGGAATTGAAATTTGCCTCAAATTTGTCCCATTAATTTTTCAAAGACTATAGTTTAAATGAAATGGAAAAATACTAAAAACATTCCCTTTTACCACAGTTTCTCATATTGTGTTGGTCCATAATCTTCCACAATAATTTTAATTCTAAAATCTCCATTTCATATGTCCTTCAAGTTTGAAGTTGTGTTTATTTTTTTTTTTTTTTTTCAATTCACCCCCAACCATGGCTTAAGGAACTTCTGGCTCACTTGAAGGAGTTGAGGAGAGAGAGAACTGAAGAGCAGGACTGAGGGAAAATTACCTGCGCCTGAGAAATTCTGCAGAGTAGGAATTAGCAAGTAATTTAACCATCAGGGGCCACTGCAGAGCACAGTTCAACCAGAAACTTCTAGTCTCCTAAGAGAAAAAGCAGTTCTGTATAAAGCTGGGGTACTTTTCAAGTCACTTTTAAATAAAATGAGATAGATACCGTATTTCCTTGAGTGTGATAAGGACAACAGAGCAATGAATAGAATACTGAATAGAATAACAAAACAGCATTTCAGAAAGGAAGCAGAATGTAAACTTACCCCCTAAGTACAAAACCTGTTGTACCTAACAAAAGAGTTCAACCTGAATTCAGGCAGCACTTTAGGGAAAATTAATTCAGTTTATGATTTTATTTTGGTTGACCTACTGTTATTTTCCCTAAGTGAATACATTGAACAAGGAGGTAATTGGGAGCTGAGGAAATGGTAGGTGAGGAACCCTTAATTTACAAAATTGTCTTCTGAGAGTTTTGTCATTAATTATATTGGTAGAATACAAAGGATTCAAAATCATACTTTCTGGATGATAAATTCCTTTGTTTATTTTATTGGAGCAATACTTGTGATTTCCAGATATTGTAAGACTTAAATGACTGTGAGTATTGGTTCCTCAGCTTTATTCTCCATGTTTGTAAAGCAAACATTTCAAAACTTTTCAGCTTTCTTTCACTTGAACACTATGTTTCTAAATGTTCACTCTACTTCTCCACAATTGCAAGTTACAATATCCTCATTTATTTGCCAACTGTACAAACTATTACTAATTTTCCCGATGAACTAGAGACACTATGAACAGCTCCTACTTGAAAAGACTTGGCTGATGCAGTAAAAGCTTTGCTTCCTTCCACAGCAAAGGTGTACCATAAGGGAACTATTTAATCAAGTTTGAAAGTCTGATGACTTTTTAGGTGGCTCACATAATATCACAAAGCATGGAAAAAGCTAGGCAAACAAAAAACTTGGTAGATAAAGAATAAAGGTGAAACAGTGAATGGATGGAGAGGGAAAGAGTTGCATTATTTAGCATTGAATGAAAAATCCCATGGCTATTGCTGACCTAGGCTGAAAAGCCTGTGGTGCAGATGCACTCCAACACATCTCTGTTGTCTCTGGGCCTGTGGAAGTTTGCCAAGAATGAGCAATGGTTGCCTGCTCTGAGGTGTATGAATAAGGAGCTTCGACGAGCTGGTGCAGAAGGCAATTAAGGTTTTTTGGAATTTATGGAAAACTGACATTAGGCTGTAGTTTGCTATGCCAGTGTACTCATCAAGAGGGTACAATTTAAAAATATGTGATTTCTAAGAGCTCCCCTGCCTTCTCCTAAACTTTGAAAGTATCAGTTTGGAGCTAAAATGATTTCTTCTTGGTCAATATAGTGTATGCTTTTATGGTGTGACATTTCCCTCACTCTATTTAGTGTGTGATCCTGTTATTTGCTTTGGGGTTTGTGAACTAATTAGCAACTGCAATTGGAGATTTGTTATTGAACACTGCAATGAATGTTTTGTGTGCTTGTATGAGTGCCATGGACATGGATGAAGTGGAGATAAGCATTATGTTCCTGGGATATCTACAAGTATTGTGAGGGTTGGGCATGGGAACAGGTTCTGTCACTAGATAGTGTAGGTTTTGAAACTCTTAGTAGTAGCTCAACTTGCTACATATAGAGGGAAATATAGCAACTGTTGAGTTGCTGCAAAAAGACAAAAATTTGAGTTAAAAATTAAGAGAAAAAGATTTTATATTACTACCAGTATAAACGCTCAGAATTAATATCATGGGAAGAGCTGTAGCACTGTTTTCAGAGTGAGTCACTGTGCAAGATGAATACTTTGGAAAGTATTACTGATTTTTAGTAGAACTTTTTACACATCTCATATGTTACACAGCTACTGATGATGCTCATTTTCCTTTCATGTTAGTCCAAAGCAGGAGTGGTGCATCTTCAGATTTCACAGTGGAAATGGAGGTTATTAGTTAATTGTAGTAACTACTTTACAACCACGTTTTTTTTCCAGTGTTACCTAATGTATGAAATATGAGTATTTTTAAAAATGTGATGAATAGTGGGTTTTACTAGGAAATTTGAGTTACCAAGTAAGAGCAATGAGTTTCAAGGAGAATTCTTCAAAAATTCTTCAGAGTGATTTGTCGTGCAAGGTTTATTGTTCAGAGAGTGACATGTCTGGGCAACTGTCCCCGCACCACTTAAATTGGTGTGCATTTTTAGTTCAGATTCACTTATTTTTCACATATGCTAACAAACTGTGTCAGATATAAACTGTTAAAGAAACTGCCCAGATAGGAAAAAGAGATGGATTTCTTAATTATGGGCAGAGAGAGTAACTTGACCTTTGATCCATTGTACCAATGTGAGACTATGAAACTAACCTTGTCTTTTCGTTATCTTTGTGATGCAGCAAAATTAGACCCTTTCTGATCTCCCCTTCCTTAAGTTGCATCAAGTTTCAGGTTGCTGAACAGGAAAAATGTCACCTCTTGTTATTTGCCTATATGTATTTCTATGTATTTCTATTTTGGAGAACACATCTGTTTTCCTGGTGAATTGCTAAGGCATATTTAAAATCCGGAGTATTTTCTTAATTTTTAAAGGTGGGAAATTTATGGGGGTAAAAGGAAAGACTCGCCTCTTTCTTACCTGTAATTAGCAGTCTGTAGTTAATAAAAGCTGGGTTTGTTCACATATATGCATTTCTTCTTCTGTTATGCAAGGCTGCTACCTCATATATCAACAAAAATACTGTTAGCTACTCTTTTAGATGTATTTAAATGAGAAATAAGAAAAAACTCTAAAACAGCATTCTGTAATACTGAATTTTAGAAGCTCGCTTTTAAGACCAAGGTTATAGCATATAAATATCACACGTGATCTCAATAGTTTATAATTTCTCTATAACCTGTTAAACCTTATTTAGATTTTCTGCTAATGGTCCTCTGAGAATACCAGATATAGATACTTTATATTTTATGACAACATTAATAGAATTTTAAAAGCTGTCTAAAGTAATTAGAGGTGCATCTGGCCTTTACTTGATCAAATTTAAAACTATTATTTTAAACTCCCAAATACAGTAAGAGTTCTGCTAGCAGACTCAGATTAGTATTAATCTTTTTTTATCCCAATGCACAAGTAGAATCAAGTTTCAAATTAAGTCAATGTGCAAAATTGCTTGTTCATGTCAATGTTTATGAATCTCTAAACATTTGCTTAAAAATTAATATATCAATCTCTCAGCATGTAGTTATGAGCATTTGTCTATTACATTTTTTAACTTTTTAAAATGAGATAAAGTGTTATTTTTCTTCACTTTCTGTTACAATATTTGAAATGAAAACCTGCCATAGGAAAGTTTAATCAGCTGTTGGAAGGTGAAAAGAGGTGGTGGGAGTATCCATCTAAGTATGGTCTCTCTGATAAGCTCAATTTTGTCAAAGTCAAACCTCAAGAACCCTGAGTCTTTCATGTCCTCTACACAAAAGTGATTTACTTTGTGAATTGAGACTTATAAGTTTCCCCAACGCTAAAATAAGTTTTGCCCTATAGTCATTGCTTTTCAGTAGTCTCTGACAACCCACCCAACTCGAACTCTAACATTTCACAAGGTTGTAAAAATGGACCTCCCCACCCCCAAATCTCTCTCAATAAAGAATTCTTATATTCTTAGAGTGTGACAGGAATTTGAGATGCTCATTTCAGATGTCAGCCTGATCTATAAGTTTGAATTAGATTTCACTCTTGATGCAACTCCTGAAGTTTTATTGATATGTTAAGGCCATCTTAGTTTGCATGATTTATAATTGTCTGTTTGTGTATATGCTTCTAAGTATGTGGCATGATTTCAGTTATTAAAAGGCTTTAAACACCTTTCCACAGCTGAAATTTCTCAGATAAGTTTTCTGCTGCAGGGGAATCTGGAGTTTTCTGGCACTGGCTGCCCTAGGGAATATTGCAGGAACTTGCACCAGTGCTTCCCTAGACACCTTCTTATCATCTTCGCATTCTGAACCCTGTTACATTTGATTCTTTCCTGTGGTTTGTTGGATTTCATTTAACTCTAAAAAAGCTTTTGTGGCTAAAAAAATATTATGCTGTTTGAGGGAAGTTTTCACTCATGTCTGTGAAGTTTCCACCTTTGTACAGCTGTGGAACACCAGCTCTACCATTCGCTGTTGAATTGCAAGTTTACCTCAAGAGAAGCATTAGCATTCTTTGAAAATAACCTGGATGTTATTCTTTGCCATGATAGCAATTGTGTGTGTTTAAGAAGTGATTTTTAATGATTATTTCTGGAGAAGAATAGAACAATTTACATGCCCAGGTACTCCAAACGCTCCAGTATCTCTTTATGAAAGGTTTTGCAGACATGAGGGGAGTCAGGGAATCTGTGTTTTGGGGAGGAGGCAACAGTCCATGGATTACTTTGTTATGGTTCAGCAGCATGTTGAGGTGGAGTCTGCCTTTCTGACTTGTGTCCTGCATGGCCTCCATCATGTCAGGTCATGGATTTATTCTTCGCATGACATCTTCTGTCAATTAAAAGAAAAAGAAAGCAATGAGTACTGGCTCTCTTTAAAAGTATCAAATCACCCTTCTAAGATGCTTCATTTTTGACATTCAAACACTCAATAACTGACTTTTGCTATCGAAAAGAAAAAGCAACTTACTATGCAATTAAGTTATTTAAAATAATGCAAGCAAAACACATGTCTTGGGAACCAACAAAAATCTGCAGCAATAGAAGTTTGTCTGAATTGGTAATTCTGCTCATTTTTCAAATAAGATGTCAAAATAGGAGATTGTTAAACATAAATTGCATTTATGTTTTTGCTTTATCTAGTTATGCTAAGAATGTCAGAGAATTTAAAATTTCCGAAGCTTCGATATTGTTTCACAAAATGTAGCATGCTGATAACTAATCTGTTTTATTGTTAATTCTGGGTTAATCAAAAATGTAATTATGACTTTTAATTAGAACAGAAAAAGTGTCTGCTACTAGCTCATAAAAATTGCTTTTTTCTGCCTTGTCACCACAGGTTATGAAAGACAAAGAAAGCTTTCAGAGTAATAACAAGGAGACCATCTAGCCTCAAATTACTCGTAATTGGACTTAATATTTGAAAGTACATCTAAATATATTGGAAGCTGAAAGCTGTGAATTTATATTCTAATTTCATTTTAAAGCATGAAATTTAGCAGTACCTAGAAAAACACATTTTCCCCCATCATCTTTTCAACTTGTTTCATGGTTCTGTTCTGAATCCCATGTTAATTCCATGGAGACAAGTCAACAAGAAGGCTTATGCACACCTAAAAAAACAAGCTTAGCAGTAAAGAACACTAGGAGTGTAAAATTTTATTCATTATACCCTGGATTTGGGTAGATGGGTATGATCAATAAATATCTACACACATAGATGTAAAATAAATATAGAGAAAGTGGCAAGAATTCTAAGAAAGAAAATTCCCATCTGGATTTATTATATCTATTGTAAAACCACACATGAGGTAAAAAGAGGGAATGTAAACCAGGAGTGGGTGATTATAATAACTTGACAGTAGAAACCAAACAGTACAGGGAGAAATCTATGGTTGTCACAGTGCAATAAAAGCCTGGGATTATTTTGACAAAAATCCTGGCTGTGTGTTTTTTACTATTAGGTGAGGAACAATTGCTGTTCCTCTAATTATTTCTATTTTGCATATTGGGAGTACTTCTATGAATATAACATACTTTTCATTCCTGTAGTACTTAAAGAAAATGTTAAACAAACCTGCACATTAAGTGTTAGGAGCAGTAGTTTTCACTGAGATTTATTGAAGAGTTTTCAAGGAGCTGAATTAGGATCTCTCCAGGCCACTAGTGATGATTTTTAGTAAGCCTGGAGGCATCAGCAAAGGCAATTTTTTCTGTGTTGTTTAAGCAGACTGACCCTGGTGATTTTATGGTAGCCAGCCCTGCATTGCTCATTGAGGGAAAGCGTGGAATTGCAAATAACAGAACTAGAAACACAGGGATAAAAGATTTTTTGTTGGATGCTCAAACAAGCAAAATACTCTATTATTCTTTCTCCTGCAACAATATGCTCTGATAAGATTAAAAAATAAATAGAGGGCATTGAACTGAATTTCTAAAACACCATTTAGCTTTGGTCTGAGTTTTTTTAAACTTGAAAAAGTCAGAATATGCAAAATGACCACCTAATCACCAAAAGAAATAAAACCTGATTAATTCATTAGCGTTCATTACAAAAGAGGATGTTTCCAGTAAGGTCCTTATAATGTGATTTCAAGAATGAATTTTTACAGCTTTGCTCACTGACCTGGAAATACCAAAGAATTAATACTGTAATTGTGCAGATGATTTGAGAGAAAAATAATGAAGGGAACAGTTTGATTTAGAGCTCTTGATAATCTGGACGTAAGTAAACAATATGTGGCTCATCATGGCCATGAAGGTACAGAGATTTCAGGCCAGAACACAAAGTGGTGGGAGAGGGATGCCAGCCAGCGGTCACCCACAAATTTTTGAACTAAAAGATGGTATAGCCCTGAAAATCCTCTCATTAACTTTATACTCTCCTTAATTTCAAATATTCAAGGCTTTTTAATTTTTAAGGCAATGGGATTCCATCATTTGGACTGCACTGTCCAAAAGCAGTTTATCTGTAATATCTTTCTGCCCTTGTGTTTGATTACTTTGGCTTTTGATGTATCAGAGTACTTCTATAGGTAAGCTCTTCTCTCCTTGGTTGAAATGCAGTACCTAGTGGATTTTAAATGTACCAGTATGGCCTTACTTAGAACCTAAAGAGTAACTGTCCCACTTTCAGAGCTGACTCAAAACTAACTTCTGAAAAAGCAGAGCCATTGATAGCAGTCATGCCAAGGTGTTAAATGTAGGTAACTGCAAGAAAGGGTTGATTCAGACTTTATCCTCAATGTATAAGTCATGTCTGTGCTCACTGCATCTTGATACCTGGTCTAATTATTTCTGTAAGTGCTTAAAAAAATCCATTATAACACTAATTAGCATGTTAGTCCTTAATTAGCCATTAGCTAGTCAAATATTTGTCTCTGTCTCAAAGTGGAGATTCCACTGGGGACTAAGCAAATTTTATACTTTATGAATAGACTTCTACCTTGCCCTCTGAGGAGATGATTGTAAACCTGTCATGGATTTCAGGGAGCACTTGGAAAATGTCTAGGTACTGCATGGCTTCTGAGGATCTATCATTCCCAGTTCATAGAAAAGGAAGAAAATGATGTGAGTTCTCAGGGAAAAAAAGAAGTGTTTTTCAAGGCCTTTGAACATGCAAACCACACAGGTGCTTGAATCTAGAGTGGGTCTCTGCATTTGACAGGTAAACCTATGTTAAGTGCCTAGTTGTATTTAATATATTTGATAATGATGAGAATTGTAGTACTGAGATTTTGTCTCTTTGAGAAGCTGCTTTTTATTTATGCTGGTGTTTTCTTGAAGGAGGGGCATGCCCAGTAACATGGCTGCAATTGCTGCCTAGAGTAACAAGTGACTTTAAGGCTGTGGGTTGTGGTGGTGCTATTTCATCAACCCTGGTCTGTTTAGAAAGCTGCTACAAGTGAAACATCCTCTAAGAGCTCTCAGAATCTGTGCCCAGTGGTCAGAGGATGCCTTAGCCATACTCTGCCAGGGCTGGATGGCCAAACTCTCTCACAGTTAAGCTGGTGAGCCTGCTGAAGGTACAGGTGACAGGTATAGTCATTCAGGATTATGGGCTAGCTGGAGCTGTAAATGTTTTAGTTGCTTTTTGTGTCAGCCCCACTGGGATTTATCTTTCAAAAGCTCCCAGGCTGTGGAATAGGTGCCCCTCTGCAGTACAAGTTTAAACTCAGGCATGGGAGAAAGATAAACCTCAGTTTCACTCATGCCTTGTCCCAAAGGAAGCGCTTACAGCTAGGTGAAACAAATTTGCCTGCAGTGTTTAGTGTCAGGTTTCCCAGATGAAGAGGAGATCAAAGCTGAGAGATTAGGACATGCTGGTTAGAGGGGAAAATTGCAGTTTAGCTGTGCTGCTATTTTTAAATCTTGTCATATTTGCCTTCTGTCAGGTGAGCTGAACCCTGATGTGTTGTGAAACATGGATGTGTTAGAGCTCTGTGGATGGATGTGGCAGCATAATGCTACAGAAGCAATGATTAGCCTCATTTCCTACTGGGTCCTGATTAAAATGAGAAATCTAAGGATTTTGCAAATGTATACATGATAGTTTCTTTGGAGAAATACTGTAGACAGGACACAGCGTCCTCTATATCTTTCTTTAAAATAATGATAACAATACACTTGCAGTTCTGTCAGAAATCCCCCGAGGATCATGTTGACGTTCTAGAAACACAGATTTTTTTCTTTTTTCTTCCCTGCCTTCCTGCACCTTCTTTCTTTCTCTCAGTAAGCCTCCACTCTGTGTGTGCCTTCACCAAGTTGTTTTTCTAGCATTAGACCCCATATCATCTCTAACACTCATACTATATTTTGCCACTGTACCACCTCTCCTTTATTTCTAAAATGCTCCCAAAATGTGTGTCCAAACATTTTTTTTGTCATCATAACAGCTGAATTTTCTTTGCTTCTTCAAAGACATGTAGAAAGAGGCTTTATGAAAAAAAAAAATGTCTGTAGATACTGTAAATATTTTAGAAAATCAGGTGTTGATTGATTTATTTAACACTGGTATTGGTATATACAGTAGTTAAGTTTTTCTTGTTTGGCTGCAACTAGAAATTCGCCTGTCAAAAGCAATAAAACCTAAAGGTGTGTGGTCATTGTCAAAATCCCATTGCACAAATAATTTTGTAAAACAAAAGGGTAGTCCTGGCCTGAAGATTTTACAAAGTCAGGTATGGTTTTTTCATACAGGATCTGTGTATGTATAAATTTAAGATTCAATTTCAAGTTTAATTCTTCATGTATGACTGGATATGAATTTTGTAGTATGTTATTTATTCACTCTCTCCAAACAACCCTTAAATTTGTCAATAGAAACAAAAGAGATGCAAACATTAAAGAAATATTGGTAAATTACCAATCCTGCTCACATCTGTCATTGACTATCTTTTGTTTTTACATGTGTCTGAAAGTGCCTTCTTCTTCTTGATTTTAAGAAAATGCATATTCCTTAAAATTGTAAGAATGGTGGATTTGTGGGATCAGGTTTCTGTGTTTTCACTTAAAACTTTGGGAGAAGAAAAGAGAAGTATTTCTGAAAATGGGAATAAGCTTTGTTTGAGATGCATCAAACTTTACATGACTCTTAACTTTGATTTCATTAGAGTTGCATCTGATATAAACTTTGAGGTAAGAATCATAATGTCTGCAATGATAGCTAATAAGCACAGAAATATTATGTATACTGTGGAAGCAGATCTATGCTTCTTTATTTTCTTTTCATATTTTTATCTACCTGCTACAAAAGGTGCCGTGTGATTCAAAGTTCTCATTATTAAAGCCAGAGGTATCTTGCTGCTAAGAAATCTATCATATGCCTCCCTGAAGTAAAATATGAGCCCTATTCATTTGACATCACCATGTAGACCTGGAATTGTTGGCTGAAGACTTATTTAGTGTTGACATATTTTTCTTACCTAGTCCCAAATAACAAAAATGACCTGTGAAAAAAGGGGCTCTTGAGAAATTATTTCATTCTGTAAATTAGTTTAAATTAGCATCATTCTGCAGCTCCCAAAGTTAAAGGATCAGATGCAGAATATATCTCACAATGCAACCAATAAACCCTTGTTTTTGGAGTTCAAGAGCCTGAAAGCTTAGGTTCAAAATGAAAAAAACAATAAAAGTTATTTATGTATACTCTTGAGGTCTAATTAGGCTTCGTATTTCACATGTACGTGTATATTTACAAGCCGGATATTGTAATGTTTATGGAAATTGACACTTAACTTTGAATTGCTTTTATTTGCATATGCAAATTAGTGAAGCAATTCAGTGTGACTGGATTTTAGAGACCTGTCAACAGTTGTTTATGGGGAACAGCAAGGAAACCTGGAAACAAATCCTTGCAAATTAATGGCTTTGTTTGGCTGCGAGCACTGGAAACGTTCATGACCTGGGCAGGTTTCAGGGTCCCACCGTGTAGCAGCTGCAAATGCAGGCCAAGAAGGAGATTTAATTGTGCCCCATGAACCACTTTCAGGGACAGCAGGCATCTGTAAACCCAGCCACTTCCACTGCATGTGTGCTCTTGCTGAAACAAACCACCAACTCTGTGCTGGGAGCGTTGGTGCAGTACACAAAGCACACAGGCAGAGGTGTCCCTGCGGCAAGAAGAAAAGGAGGGGGCAGAGTTTAGAGAGGCACAAGGTATGGTAGAGAGAATTAAAATGTTTTTAGGCTCCTAGTACAAGATTGAAAATGAACAGGCTTCAGACAGCCAGTTGCTTATGTTTGCTTCTGTGCAAGCAATCTCACATGCACATTTTTAATGAACTGCAGTTCTGTAACATAAATCAGCATTGGAGAGAGCTGCTGTGGATACTGTTCAGTCTCTGCTCTCTTTCTTGGCGGAGTTAATGAGAATAAGCTGTTCTAATTTGTGTCAGTATGCTCCACTGTTATTGTTCTCTTCGTAACAAAAGAAGAACAAAAGGCATAGAAGTCAGGAGTGATGAAGTGCATAAATTTGAGGGATGCTACAAAGAGATCATTTTATAACAGAGCCATCAAAATCTTCTAATTGAGATTGTTATAAATATATCAAGATCAGATACTGAAGACAAAACAGTGCATGTTTTCTTGTCAGTATCTCAGGTGTGTGCGAAACAGGGCTTCAGGAGGAAGAGCAGAGAAACATTAACACAGCAGTTTGTTACCTTCAGAGGTGCTTCAGTCGATTCTGAAATCTGCTTTGGAGAGACAGGACTCTCCATGCAGTGAGAAACTAGGGCTATCACTTCTTTGCATGCAGGAACCTGCACTTGCATGTCATGGTCCTGTTGCTCTTTCCTACAGGAATGCTCTGTAAAACAGCTTTCTGTATCAGTTAACAGGAGCAGGTCAGTTGTCAAGGTTATGAGGAATGAGCCCACAGCTCTGTGGGACCCCCACGGGTTTGTTGTGCATTAGGAAGTGTGCCTGGTGTGCCTCTTCACGCTTGATACTATTATTCAGGACACAGAACTCTAGCATGAGCCCTTCTGTGACATGTGCAAAAGCACGTGGGGAAAAACGGGAATTTACACACCATTTTTCATGTGTCCACACCAGGGTCAGAAAGTATTTGGCACCTTATATTTTAAAGAAATTACTTCTTTTTCTTCCCCCAGGTTTCACTTTGTCATGGTACAAGGTCAAATGTGCTAATATTTTCTTCAGCCAATGGTACTTGGAGTGTGAACAGGGCAATAGCAATTGGGAAACCAAACCCCAACATTAATAGCCAGGATACCTCTCCATTGGGTAGCCTTGCCTTTGGAAATTAGGAAATGGTACAGCTGCAAACTGTGATGATCAGTGTTACAGAGAGCTCAGCACAAAGACAGAAGATGCATCAGTACCTCGTGCTTCCTAGCTGGGATTCAGGCTGGGTTTATCTAGAATGAGGTACATTGCTTTTATTTATAATGAGGACTGTTGAAGTTAAATGAAACACTAAGCAACTGTATTGTCTGAATTAATCTAAATTCAATTGCTGAGAGCTCAGTAAGCCTTAAAGATTAATTCTTTTATCCACTCCTCTGGAAAACTTAGATGTTTTTTGTGTTTTGGAATTGGCTTTTGTTTTGTATCTGTCACCAGACACACACCTGAATGAGCAAGCATGACAGATAAATACACACAGAACCAAAGATATGTGCATGTTTTTGTATACACATTTGCTTGTGTGTGTGTAGCTTCACTTGAGTACATGAATATTCAGGATGAAGTGTATTAACATCCAGATCAACACTGAAGATTTAGTCAAACTGGTAGTTGTGAGAGAAGGTGCTCACCTCAGTGTAACATTAGGGATAAGTTTTAAGTCCAACTTTAGTATTGGCAAAAAGAAAATGTTGACTTCAGTAAATATGTCTGTATTCATGAAAATATACTGGGTGTTTTTGGGAAATGGGAACTGATCAGAGGTTCAAGCTCATCATTGATGGTAGAGCAGTTCAGGAGGGACGAGTGGTGGCACAACTGCTGCCAAGATGAGAAGCATATCCAATGCTTTAGGACCTCATATCTGAATTTAAAAATACTGATAGTAAGGAAAAGTTAATAAATTCAGTTTTCCGTCAAAAATAATTTCAGCCATGTTTATGGAGGCTCAGTATTTTGCACAAAATGTGCTACGAAGCTGTTCAGGTGTCTAAAATGTCTGTGAGAAGGCAGGGTGTGTGCTACTGTCAGGTAAATCTCCTTTGAGATCTTGTATCCATTAAAGCCAAGTGGAGCCTTTTCCCACCTTATCAGGTCTGCTGGGGAGCATTTTATTGCCATGACAGTTTATAGATTCTGTTTGAACTAAATTTCTTTTTTTTTTTTTAACACCAATTTTGTCCAAATTATCTCCTTTTTATTTTTCCCTGAGGTGAGGAGGAGGGTGTATAGGGTCCGATAAAACAGGTTGTGTTAGAAGTGCCAAAGCTACAGGAGATGGTTAATTGCTCAGAAAAGAAAGACCATTTATCCTCCTTATTCTTTCCTTGCAACTTGAGAGCTGATATGAGTTCATTAAGTCCTGCCCTTTCTCAGCTGCTCTTTCCCCTTAGGTACCTGGAACGTGATGGGGCAATCTTTATAGAGCTCCATGGGCTTTCATTCAGCCCATTCTCCCACCTCTACATCTGCTAAATGGGTTGAAGTTTTTTGGAAAATGGGAAATAAAGGAAAAATTGTGTGTTCTACTGTGCATAGAATTTTTTTTTTTTCTGGACTTGACCGTGTTCCTTAGGGTTCAGAAGGTAACTCTTCTCTTATTTGGCTGGTCTTGATATTGTCCCCATGAGCCAACTTGCCACATCTAAACTGGGACCTTTTTACAGCGTGTAGGTGAAAATATCACTTCTCATGTGGAGAGTAGTTGCAAGGTTGAATTCATTCAGCTGAATACAGGCAGTGTTGAAGAGGCATGTCTGGGGCTTTAAGGCGTGAATTTCAGTTGGCAGCTTTTTCATTCCTCCAGATGCTCTTTCCCTTCTCCAGGAGGTGCTGTGTAATTTGAATTAGGACTCTTGCCTTAAAAGCAGCAAAAATGGAAAAAAAAAAAAATCATTAGTGCTATGTAGTAGGAGGAGCAATCTAGTATTTCTTTCATTTTGATTTTTTCCTTCCCTGAATAAAGAATATTGAAGGACTGAATTCATCCTGTTGTGTTGATCTGCATGAAAAGAAATGTAAATGAGATCCAGATGTGTTTTCTCCTCTAATAGTTTCATTCACTATGCTTTAGATATGGGAAAATGAAATGTATTCTGTAATAGGTTGGAGGAGAATAGACCAAAATTATAATTTTATAATATTCCCTGGGAATTCATAGAGGCCTAACGAATTAACTAGGAAACTCTGATGGCTAATGAACTCTGCATGGGGAAATATTTAATTTTGCACTGACTGCCATAAGGCAACTGCACGGTGGGTTATTTAATCATCAACTGTAGAAATAAAACAGCAGTAGAAAACAGACCTGTTCCCAGCATTGTAGAGAGAGGTTTAACAGAGCTCCCCCTTCAGTCTTTATTGGAGAGGTTGTAAGGTCCTCTTCTCTAGAGCCAAAACAGCTGGCAAATGCCTGCCTGGGAGCTCTGAATGCAAGAGCACACCTTCATGCAGCACAGAGGGAAAAATGGTAACACTTCTAAAGATGCAGCCTTGCTCTATTTGAAGCCATTCACTGTAGCTCTTAAGTGATTTTGAATAACACACTGATGCAACTAATTGTGCTAACAGAGCACTGTGAGTATTTTGTTTGTTCCGTGTACTATAATTTCCAGCCAGTAAAAACCAAGGTCATGGCCTGTCCTGCAGCGGTAGAGAAATATATAAATAAAAGGTTGTGTCTTAGATGGTGAAATCCACATTCTTATGTGAGGAGGCTTGGAGAAATGCAGGGTTTAATTGTGACAATTATATAAGTAAATGCCTTAATGCACCGCAACATCTCTTTTGTTTATGGCAGCTTTTTCCTAGCTGCCAGTCCACTCCAGAGCCCTGTATCAGAGATCCCCTCCTGCCCAAGCACTGCCCTGGAGCAGCAGCCAAGGAGCAGCTAGTCCCTTCTTACAGGCAGAAAATCACCCTTTCATAAGTGCAAGCATCTTTTGGGCACTTTATGATAGAAGAGGATATCAAAATATAACCTGTCATCTTTTGATTCTTCCAGGCTTCATCAGCCATAAATGCTGGGTTTCATCTCCTCATATTTCCCTTTTGTCCCAGTGCTTTTCCTAAGAGTTTGGTTGTTTGAGCAACTTTCTTTCACTAGTCTGAACCAAGAAACCAGATTTAAGCTCTATTTTTTTCCAGACATGGATATAGTCTTGCAAAATTTCTGTTCTGCTTCATAAAATTGATTCAATCTTGGTTAAGTGGACCAAGGAAAAGTCCATAGAATCATAAAATATCCTGAGTTGGAAGGGACCCATGAGGATCTTTGAGTCCAGCCCCTGGCCCTGCACAGGACAGCCCCAAGGCCAATTCTGTAGCCTCACATTCTGAAGCCTTCTGCAAGATGAAGACATGAAACTGGGTTCGTTCTCCTTCTTTGTAGAGGGTGAGCTTATGTTTTTTATCTCCTGTCTTGCGGGTGACTGTGCAAGTCACTGGGCTCACTGAACAACTGGAAGGGTTTGGTTTTGGTTTGTTTTCTCAAACTCTTCTTCCCCAAGCTCCATCTCCCCTAAGACAAATTGGAAAAAAAAAAAAAAAAAAATCAGAAAAAAAATTGTATTGCAGAGTAGGAGGAAATAATGGTGAAATGTTAACATATTTTGAAAAATAAGATTCTTTTCAGGTAGCTTGTCCATTAATACATCATGTCAAGCAATAAATGCTGTACACCGTAGAGTTATACTCTCATTTGGAGCACTCTTGCAGTACATTGGATTTTTGGTAATGTGTTTATTCACTCTATCCTCATTATAGAAATAATCAACAAAATAGATCTGTGCTCTTTCAAATCCCTGCAGAAGTCAGTCATCTCTCCAAACATATGGTCTGTTTACCTTCCCAAAAGCAAAATGTCTTCATAATATCAAAACCCAAAGACCCTTCTCTGTTCCAGTGCAGCAGACCTGGAAATTCATTGAGGTTTTGCTGTGTGTTTTGATCCCCAACCGGTGCTTGAGAGCAGAAGGCCAGAGCTCTAAGCAGGACACATCAGACTGTCGAGCCACCATGCTACAGTGCTTCTGACATTATTTTTTAATGAGAGAAAAATATAACTGACCTTGTAGGGACTTGCACCAGAAACCTCTGGCTGCTAGCCAGCCAGAAGAGCATTTTAGGAGCAAGTGTGCCATGCTTAGGACAAGTGAGCAAGACTGATTGTTCTTCCCCACTGTTACAGAGTCATCAGTGACTTGTTCCCCAGAGATTTCAGGTTTTACTGTGTGCCCTTCTGTCCTTGGTCGAAAAGTTCTGCACCTGTGGTAGGAAAACTGATGCTGAAGTGCTTGAAAACAATCCTCCTCCTCCACCCAAAGCCATATTTTATCAATGTTCTTTATCACAGAAGCGTGTGTTGCTGTTAGCATCCTTTCTGAGCTTTCAGAAGCAGTGGTAGCAGTCTTACACAATGGGAGGAAAAGGGGTTATATGTCATAACTTTGCTCAGCAAATCCCCACTGTAGTTAGAACTACAACAAAGAGAGTGAAAAAACATTTGTAAAAAAATGCTGGAAGACCATAATAAGGGGAAATGTGTTTAGATTGCTGACAAAAACCTGTTCTCTGGTGCCCACATTTATCCCGACTTACAAACCTTTCAAACAGGATGCTTCTCAGCAACCTCTGCAATATTATCAGAACCCTGATAACATTCTGTTTTATCATGTCTGTGGTAATTAAAGTGATGTTCCTTCTTTTCTTTTTCTTTTTTATGTTCCTCACCATCATATTTGCAGAATTACCTCTATTTGATATGACTGCTTCTTTCTTTCCATGAGAGAGAGGAGAGTGGTCATAGAAAATCTGTCTTGCGTGTGCTTAACAACAAGGTTTTAATCACTCAACCAGCTATTTGTTTTTTGTTTAGCAAGTTCTTTGAATCTAAATAATGTGGGCTGCAGGTAAAATTGCACGTATCTCCAGTGCCCAAATAATCAGTCATTTAGAGATTTTAACACTGGAAATTCACTAAATAAGGCTGTTATGCTTCAATATTTTGTGTAAGGCAATGATAAATGAAAGCACTGAGCACTGCTGTTATTTTAAAATAAGTTCAGTACTTATTACAACCGTGCAGAGTTTGTAAAGTTACTGTGTTACTAACCTTCCAATACAGATTGCTTTTCTAAAAATACCCCTCTTTTCTGCTTGAAGGCCTATTCTCTTTTCTTTTTCTTTGGCTAAGTTAACCTCAAAATATAATACAGATCCTAATAAATGTCTTAAAAGTGTAATTTCTCTCAGTTTTCATATAATTTTTTCCATAATGCTACTAAAAAGGATCTAAAATTGTCAAGTGTTTATTTTAAATTTTTGTGCATCCCACATGTGCACATACCCAATGAAACTCTACCCACGGTACTGACAATCAACCTGACAACATAATCAGTCAAATTTTACCCAGGGACTGTTTCTTAGGTAACCAAACACAGTCACAGAAATGAATTGTACAATACAGAAATAAACCCCACGTGGATGTGTGGCATTTCCATTGTTTTCCAGTGAAGTCTGGGAATGTTATGCTAGTGCAGTGCAAAGGTGAAGCATGTCTGGTGTGCAGACTGTGAGTGTGCAGCTTCTGGCAGGAGTGAGATTCACCCTGGAGCCAGCAGAAAGCCTGATGTGAGTCCCGAAAATAGGACTGCATCATCTGGGATGTAGGTGATGAGTGAGCTCTGTGCCCAGGCTTTGTGGCAGAACTGATCTGGCTGTTGAGGAGCTACAGCCAGAAGGAAAACACCTCTTCTGAAGCTTTGCTTTTTCTTGCTGGTTTTATTACTCCTTCGTACTCACATTCCGAAATGTTCTCCTGATGTGTCTTCCTTCCTTTTCCTTTGTGAGAGGCTGTTGCTGATGTAACAAACTTTCCTCAGGGAAAAGAGCTAGAGCTCTACATGCTCGTGGTCAGGCTGGAAGATGCATTGTTATCTTCATTATGAAGTCAGCATGAGTGAAAATGTCATCAGTGCTATCTTCCATCGCTGCAGTTAGTTAAAGTTGCCTAATTCTTTTGTAATTGGCTTTACAGAGTAGATTGCTTCTTTATAATTTGAAGTTTTTAACTTTATAGTATTGCTTAGGGGTAACATATTGCCTACAAAAAATACCCGAACCAAAAACCAGGTTGTGTTTGCCAAGATACTGTTGTGGGGTTCAGACCAGCATAGGTTAAGTGTTGCTGCTGGCCACAGGTGAGACTGCTTTTTTGCTAAATTGCAGACAAGAAAGTAAATCTATGTATCAAACTACTTAGTTATTTGCCTAAAGGTATAAACACAAATTAATGACTGGCGAGGCACAGCAGTAACTGTTCCAATGGACAGTAGCACTTTTGGCCGTGCAGACCTACCAGGAAAGTGGGCTGGGTGGCCACTTACCATGCAGATTCAATGAAATTGACTGTCTGAAGCTGTAGGAGGCTGAGGTGGTGTGTTTGGAGAGAAAAACTGGCAGTAGTTAAGAGTGTCAGCGTATTGAGGATCAGGGCACTTCAGATGGAGGTAGGAGGTGGCAAATGGGCAGAGAGGATAAATGTGTTAAAGTCTTGGCTGCAGCAGCTTGGTTTGCCCTCCTCTTCCTGCCTGGCTTGGTATATACTCTAATTCCTGTGCTGACCTGGGCCCTGCTCACTGCAGGGGAAACTGGACTAGCAGGAGGTGTGACAGACACCTCCTTTCTCCTTAGCAGTCTGCAAAAAAAATAGTAGCCCCCTTCAAAAAGTTTTGCCAAAGCCATCTTGCCATATGAAATAAAAGTATATGCAGACATGTGCACAGGAGAAATCATTCTGGAAAGAGAACATTGCTGACCGGAATTAAATATCCAGCTATGGCTGAGACTTTATAGCTTCATTTCTTTCTGTTTATTTTCATGGCACTTTTCTTTTTCTTGTCCCAGCTCAATATCCATAGCTGACTGTAAGAATTATGCTGCTTTTTATGCAACCAAAACTGCTTTTATTTTTGGGGTGTTATTCTCCCCCACCTGGCCTTCCTGACCTATCTTTTTATTTTCCTTTTTGATGGTTATATTTGAAAATAAGTTAAGTTCGCCCTGCACTGTGCTGTGAGCATTCAGCTTGACTGATATCCAAATTGGAGCACTCACAGCAAAAATATAAAGGTGCTATAAACATTTTAAATTGCTTTTGACTCTGAAAAGTGTTTTGAAATTATTCCACTGCCTCAAACCTTTTATATATACTTTATTCTGAACCTTCTTAGATGAAGCATTGGACTCTAACATACAGATTTCCATAAGGCTTCTTCTGTGACATTGTAAATTCTTTATGTAGTTTTAGTTTTGAAATAGTAATGAAAATCCTACAGAAAGCTAATATGTTTAAAAAAAAAAAATAGCTCAAAGAGTTTTAGAGCAAGGAAAAAGGATATCTGCTACCATTTTATCTATAAAGTGTCCTGACAGGAGAGCAACATTTTGTCCAGAAATACTGCAAATTCATTCCCTGAAAGAAATCCAGTGATATTAGTGAAAGAATTCACCCATGTTCCTGAATTCCAGAGGATTCAGTATTGCCACTTACCTTTTATTCTCAAAGAAATTTATTTCTTTTATTAATAGAGTGCCAGACATTATGTGAAGGCACAAAGAATATTGCTGCTAGTTTGATTTTAATTCATTCACTATCAGTCAGGCACATAACTCCTTTAAATATAGCTTGTCGTAACTTCCCGAGGATTAGAGCATTGCTCTGTTTCCTGAAAAAGCTCTTGTGGACCAGCTGGCCAAAAAAAAATCTAACTTTGAAGCATAAACACTCCTGCAGCACAATCAGCAGACCCAACAACTGTAATGAGGAATAAAGAAAGAAAAAGAGAATAAAGGAATGTGTGCATGTAATTCTTCATCACAGAGAACTCAATAAATCTCCAGGTTACCACTGCTTGTGCTGTGCATAAGATTGACAGCAGAAGAGCTTTGTGCAAGTGAGAGACTCTTCCTGAAGTGTGTGCAAGAAAGAGGTAAATCAGATTTTAAACTGAAACACATTTGGGACGTTTCTGTCAGATGATTTACTTTCTAACTGGCACAGAAATAAGCAGGATAAATACCATGTAGGGGCTAATTAAGCTGTGTTCTCCCAGAGAAGGCAGTTTCATACCATGCACAGGTGGTTAGGACAGTTATAAACTTGAAAGCGCAGAAGAAGAAAATGTTAGGCAGAGAAAGCAGCAGAAAATGTTTTGCATGTTTGTGCACCAAGTCCAGGGATCTGTTCAAGGATGTGCTGTGCCATTTTAGAATGATTTGGTTCTTGCATGCTGTTTTGTTGCTATGGTGCACCTTTGCTTAAATAGACTCTTGCAGTGTTCTCATGTGAAAAGAATGTGTGCTCCTCATTCTGGACCTTATTTTCTAAACTTTATTAGTTTTATTCTCTACTTTCTGATAATTAAGGGAGAGACTTGAGATAAGGAGAGGAAGTGATGACAACACTGGAAAAAACTCATTGCAATGTGAGGAGCAGGACCCTGCCAAAAATAGGTGGCTACAACAAAACCCCACCTTACCTCATTAGACATGCTATGTATTTGAAATATGTACATGTTTTGTCAGTGCCCCAAGAAATATTTTATAGTAGAAGACCATCTCCAAGGAATTTTGGAGAGAGGTCTTGGTTTATTGATAGCTAGACCTGAAGCACTATAAAGAAAAAACCTTACAGAATTGGCAAAAACATGAGAGAGGAAAACAGGAGAATGTCTAAAGTATTTTTTAATTCAATTTGGGACAAAAGAACAAATATTACACCCAAACATATTGCCATCTCAGAAATGCACAAAGCAGCTCCTGAATGAGAAAGTGTGGTTGGTTCTGCTTTGTTTGTCCCTGGGATGAAAAAAGCCTTGACCTGTTTAGTGAGAGAATGCATTTATAATTCAAACCAGAAGCTGGATGCAGATTTGGAGAACTGTTGCTCTTTCTGTCATTATAGAGCAAGATTCTGCCTTATGCAAGTGCACGAGTAAAAGGCACTTTACTATGAAAGCAGGTGTTTGCCCTAAAGTTATAGACCAAGATTTTCTTTCTTGTGATATTTTATAAAATCTAATAAGATAATGACTGGTCTAAAACAAGCCCATAAAAAGCTTGAATTCAAACTGCTTGGAATTGCAGGGGGAATGAACCTACCAGCTCTGTTTGTGGTTTTCTGGTGTAGCTGATAGAGGTTGGTGCTGCCTTTGCTTGAAAATTCTGTATTATCGTAGTGCAAGCATACAAGTTCCAGGTAAATCAGGGCAGATTTCCCACAGCTCCCGTTTAAAACAAAAATAAAATATGTTGTGCAATTCTTTGACATAAAAATCAAATGTAATGCTTCAGAAAAGTTATAAGGCAAAAGTGTTCTCTGTCAAAATGAAGCAGTTAATTTGGGAAGAAACAGCACTTAAAAAATATAGCCCTCCTTTTTGTTGTCCTAATTGGATGGTTTTATAATGACAGATGAAAGCCACTGTGAAAGTAACACACAAATGGTGTTTTATAACCTGCTTAGTGTTTCAGCGAAAGATTTTCTTTGTGCCAACCAATGAATCATAGACTGCTGCTCATAGAAAGCAGCAATAACTTCTTTTTAAGATGCGTTGACATTCTCGTTGTTATTACTTTTAAATTAATATGGGGTGCTGCAAAACATTTCAGGTGTTACTGAACTTTACTGCTTGTGCTAATTGTTTATGTTCCCTTTACGAATTGAACAAGGGCTTGTTAGAAGGAAAGGCTGTGAGAGATGAATGGTGAATGAATGTACAACACAACAATGTGTTTGCATAAAACCAGGTCATAATAACTGGAGATATGTGGGAAAAGTCTGTAATTTGTATTGGTGCTGGAATGCTTAATAATAATGTGAAAAATTGGCCTGATCTGAAATGAAATATTCTTTGCTTAGATCTTTTTCTGAAGTTACTGTGGCTAAATGTAGTCTGAAAACACTATTTCAGAACAAGAAAAGAGAAAATTTCCATTTAAACAAAAAGTTAATTATTTTGAGTTCCTTTATCTCTCTCTATTTTTTTCACCTCTAAAAGCTGTGCCAAACTTAAGCTGCATTATTGGAGTGAGAGGCATCTTTTATTTTTTAAGCAAATGATATATCTTAAAGATTTTCATCCAGCTAATAATGCATATGAGCAGAACAGACCATTTGCATTCAAACTTCTCGTGATAGGAGTTACATTTCTGATTAAGTTTCAGACTACAGAGCAATGAGCTTTGGACCCTGCGTTTTGTGAAATTCTATGCCCCACATTTCCTATCCCTTGAATTCAGAGGGATGAGGAATTCATTATTTTTTTGTGACTGAACATGTGGATTAGCAAAAAAAAGCTCAATGTGGTAGCAGGCTGCTCTGAAGCTTACTAAAATTTAGATTGGAGTGGGTTACCCTGAGGTATCACACATGAGTCCCTCTCTAGCTCTTGGTGACCTTGGTTTGCCCTGTCCCTTGTCTCTAAGAACACACAACTGTGAGAGAATTTCAGTCCCACCCTGTATCACAGTGGTGTAAAATATTAAACTCTTGCCTGGCTAGCAAGTGGAAGGGCAGGGCTTTCTCTGGATTGTATTTGCTACCAAAGCACCGCTCTGAAGCTAAGGATGGCACACACCTCCTAGACCTGCAGCTTTCACACACATGCCTTACAACTGTTTTAGACAAATCCTGCATTGATCCTGGCAGGCATCACCAGTTTTAAGCCTGCTCTCACCAGTCTAGCATAAGAAAGCGGCTGGAAGAAATCCAAAAGTCTGAACATTTGTTTCCATGGAAGGCTTGTAATATCCAGACACTTTTGACTCGGAATTTAATGGCATATTTGTATTTGAAAAAAATCAATGAAGTTTATGAACTGAAAAGAGAGATCCAGTGCATCCAGTTCTGTCACCTTTAAGGACATCCTATGTAATTCTTTGTGACACAGGCATCAGGCTATAGAAACCTACCTACTCTTCCTGTGAAACAAGATCTAATGCTGTAAACCTCACCGGAGCAGCTCAGGGAGAGGTACAGTGAGAGAGACAAGAGGAGAGCTGTGAGAAACAACCTGCTACTAATCAGCCTAGAAGGCCAATAAGATCTGATAGGTTTCTGCAGTAAAACTACCCTAAACCTCCCAGTGGATTTTCATACAATAGAAATCAAAAGGGCCCATTAGTCATACAGTAAGAGACACACCGAGGGAAAACGTCCTGCTCCCATACTTGAACCAGCTTGCTGCTTCAGATAAAATAGCCATCATGCAAGGTTCATAAAGAATAAAACTTTTTTGAACTTTGAGGGCCAGTCCAAGGTCTGTGCAGCACTTAAGTCATACTATCATGAGGCCATAAAGGGGGCACTAGTTGTAAATTATTTCTTATTGCTATTATTACCTTTGAGATGCCATAATACATAATGATCTATCACCCACGTTTATAAAATGCTTGTACTGGAATAGGCAGACCTTCAGTCCTTTTCAGAATGGTCCTGCTGACTTCAGTCACATCTATGGTTATAGCAAAGATTCAATTTGCTTTTCACTCCACTTTCTGCGCTTGGTAAGATTATCTGAAACCTTGGATCATAAAGGGGGAAAGATATAGTAAGAAATGCATGGAGTTGTTTCCTCTTTCCCCATGGCTATTTTGGCTGGTTTTACTGTATTCTAAAAGGCTCACATTGGTCTTTGGCACCAGCAGAGTCTTCCCAATACAGTGCCTTTGCGCTGGAGCACGCAGCCACATGAGCACATCCCTGAGAAATCTCTAGGAAGCTCAGACTGGGTGGCCACTTAAGCTCAACGTGAGCTGATGGCTTGTTCCATTCTGAAAAGCAAAGTGTGCCATTCTTCTTCCATGTGAGCAGCTTCCTGCCTGCGTCTGGAAAGGCTCCTCTCCCAGAGGCAGGGGAGCTGTCAGTAAGGCTTGTCCTGTCCCCTTCCTGGGAAGTGGCAGGGCAGGACTCTGCACAGATACACCTTTCTAGTTCTTTGACCTGAGACTAGAACTTCTTTTCCTTTGAATTAATTTCTTCCTTGGCTCTCTGACCATTCCTGTGCTGCAATATTGTGTATGATTAGCTGTATATAGTGTAATAATGTAGCCATGTAGAAAATACAATGGTGTAGGGATATGAAAGGTACATGTAGAATATTCTTTGTTCTTCAAAGAAAGAGTTTCATATTGTGTTAATCATTCTGAGTAAGTCCTGTGATTACTTGAATCCTATTTTAGTCTGAAATTCAAAGCTCATGGAATACCTGCTAAAATTATTAATGTGATATCGCACAAAATCTTTTCTTTCATTTTAAATGGTAAGCATCAAAACTCACGTAAGGATTGTTCTTTTGCTGAACTAAAGTTTAGCTTCGTAGAACTAAGAACAGTTTAATAGATTTAAGATTGCTGTCCTCAAAACTTCCAAAAGAGAATGGCCTATTTTTACATTTAGTTCCATGTAAAACACAAATAAGATCTAGTATTTATCCTGCTGAAATAAGTGAACTTTTTTCAGTGTATTTTATGAAAGCATATACGTTTTCTATTTTGTTCAGATGATTATCAACTGGCACAAAAAATGGGATTGTATCTCTATGTCCATTAATGGTAAATTATACACAATTTTTAAAATTGGATATGGAACTGTAAATACTATCAATAATGGTGAATCACAGTGCTTACTTAGAAATGTTGTCTTTTTTCCTAAATACAAGCAATTAAAGTCTGTCTCCACCAAGCAGCCTTGACTTCAAAGACAATGTAGGCATATTCTCTGTGTGTATGTTTAATTGCTTGTTCTATTTATAAATTCTATTGAAGGACCCTCATGATATTTGTAAAGAAGAATTTCTAGCAACTGGTAAACATACCTTAACAGCCAATTAATGATTAACAGTGTATGGCCTTTACCTTGTAACTTCATGACCATAAAAATTTCATTTACTCTCTGCAACACTACTGTATCCGTGTCTCAGGAGAACAGTTTCTTCTCTGAGGAAAGGAGGATGAACAGCAAAAGCATCTCCAAACTCTGCAGCTGTTTTCACTCTTGGAGTCTGGGAAGCCTGGAGAAACGTGGATGAGCTTTCAGGCACACCCTACTCTTCTGAAATAATAGCATTAAGCTTCAAAGCTGAATGGAAGTCAAGAACAAATTGCATGTGACTTTAAGTGGATGTGGTAGAGAGAAAAAAAGGTGCTGCTAACTGAATAATTAAGGGAAGGAAAACAAAGTTACAGGGAAAGTGATTGTTTGTACAGGAGAGAAAACACATAAGTTATCTTCTAAGGAACTTTGAAGGGATTGTGGGGAAAGGACTGGTATAGGTAAGATTATAAATGTCCGTAAGAATAATATTGCTCCTGAGTCCGTGATTTTGGTATCCGACAGAAGCTGAAAAATTCTTGTGTATCTGACAGCTTGTCTTCTTTTCAGTTGCATTTGTTGATCTAAGGAAAGATATTCCCTTTCCCTGCAGACTCTGGCTCAATCCTGTCCCGAGGCTGTGATGGCTGCAAGAGCATTATCAATAAGATTAGACATATCCTTCTGCCCAGCAGGGAATTTGGCTCATTTTTCTCGTGCCTCTCCTAAGATACTGACCATGTGCAGCTCAAATCCATGCCATATTAGCCTCAATGCTTCATGTTTCCCCACTGAAGCCTTGCAAAACCTAGGGAGGGTGTGTGTGCCCCATTTGAATGGTGTGTGCAGTATCAGTGTGGTGCTAAGGGGGGGGCGGGGTGTGTTCCCCAGGACTGGGCAGACAGACAGACCTACTGGCAGGCTCTCCTGCAGGCCTGTTTATTAGCCATTAAAAAAACCATACCAAAAATCCCCAACACATTGACTTTGATGCACATTTTCTTCCTAGGGAAGAGCTTAGACCCTTTTAGAAGTGTTTTTCCATCTTATTCCATAACATGTATAAAATTGAAAATGTATGTTTTTCAATCAGTCCCTCACAACATGCTGTTAATTGTTTGAAGTAAAGTAGCATTTTCTTTTGTTGAGTGAAGAAGGCAAATGTCACTTAGCCCCAGGGTGCTTGTGCTAAGTGCAAGATGTAGTGCAGAAATGTGATCTGTGCTGCCAGGAGCTCAGCGAAGTGTTATATTTTCAAAAACTGTATCTTGCTGGTGTAGACGTTATGTGAATATCATTGCATATGTGTGAGACTAGACAGATAAGAGATAAGGCTGTCCTAGCTATACCCATGTCTTAGCTTAAAAATAAAATTATTGTATTGATCTGCTTTCACAGGAGAAATGTACGTGGTTTTTGAAGTATTCCTAGTGAATACGCTACAAATCTCATTTTTCTGTTCTTTCCGTCTGCCCTTAGGCAGAGACAGAAATCAAGGGTTTTCATCATTCCAATGTTGTATAATTTCATAATTCGTGTTTTATGATTTATTCAAATACACACAGAACATTTGTTTATCAACTTGAATGCAAACAAAACTAATAACTTCTGTGGCTTTTATCTTCATTGTAAACTAGTGGAGCTGAACACAGGAAGTCATTTAGAAACACTGCAAGTGTTCTTAGTCTTTTGAATTCTCTGGTGGATATACCAAATTATGAAGTCACTGTCCTGGCCTGTACAGGCCTGTTGTACCAGTCCCTCTTGACGAAAAATCCAAATACATACTGAGTGTTCAGTTCACTAAAGACATTTGCCTGAAAGAAGGTAACACAAACTTTTCTGAACAAACCCTTTTATTCCTCTGGTTCTAAATAGCCTCATGTTTCAATACTGCTTAGAGTTCTGCAGAGACTACTACATGATTTATAACTAATATTTTTAATGTAATCTTACCTAATGCTTATTTCCATGTTCTGGGCTGTCTTCAGCTAGTATGTAATTAATTCTCACTGTGTAATTAATTCTCACTACCTCTGGAGGAAGGGGCAACTGAGGTAAAATTGGGGAGCACCCAAACAAGGAGGTGTCACCAAAAAACCCTTAGGGTGCAGCAGTAAATCTCTGGGTGTTGGTGTCATGTGCTACATGTGGCATTAGGTCAGCACAAGGGTGGGAAAGCTTTTCATTTTCAGGTCTTTTGGGGGTTGTTTTTCAGGGCACACTTTCTGAGCAAGTGAATTCAGTACATTTTTGCATCTCAGAATACCTAAGGCACTTGAACCATGAACATCTTAAAATTGGTCTTGCCATGGATCTTGTGATGGATGCATTTGTATTTGGTCCCATGGAACAACCTCAGTGTGAGCAATATGGTACTGGAGCTAACAGGTTTGGGGGTTTGTTCACCTTGCCTCTGAAATGCAGGGGACTACCGTCTAGCAGGATCTTTCAGGGTTATTTTGTCTATTATTTAGCTGGAAATATGAAAGGTCTCATCTCTCCACTTCATTTGTAAGTGGAGCAAAAGCATATTTGGATGTGCCTACACTTCACTCTCCTGCAACCTCCTTATAGAATATGTTTTGCTTTCAGCCTCAGCAATATCTTGCTATGCATCATATACACATGCTTCAAACTTTGGTGAATATAATTGATAAAACAATTTTTACCGAAAAATTGCAATATCTATTACTGGTTTACTGTGTAAAATTTACTTTAAACATCTGTCATAGATGCTGATAAGTAACTGTCTTTGCTAATAGAATTGCAGTTTAAACTTTTCTTTTGTATATGGTATTTTACTTTGTTAATTGCTGGTAGTTCTTGTCTACTTCTTATTTTGTTTGCATCCAAAGTAATTTTAGATAACTGCTATCATAATGTTAATTGTAAAGACTGAGATGGCTGCTTAACACTGTCAAAGGTGAAGCAACCAATATTCCTCAAATGAGAAACAAGATTGATGCTATTCCTTTGCATACAACATTATCAACGAGGGAAAAAACCTACTTCCATTTTATTTGCCATGTTCTGCTATTGCTTCTCCTAGCACTGAATTCTGCTCCCAGGGGGATGGTTGTGGCACAGGATTATGTGAGAGAGGAGGCTGTAGCAGCCCAAAGCTGTTGGAATTCCAGTGAATGGAAGGTGTTCAGGATGCCCCATGAGCAGTTAGCATTCCTGCTCAGCTGGTGCTTATCCCTGGAATTGTGCAGTAGCTTCTCTGTGGCCTGGCTGCCTCAGGAGGCCCGTGGCTTTCCCAAGGTATGGAGCCAGATGTCAAGGAGCTCCTTGGGAGCCTCTCTTCTCGTGGGCTGCATCCTCAAACGCCAGGCACAGGGAAGGCAGGGAGTGAGGAGGGGACAGGTAGAAACCAGAATGCCTTTATTTGCCAGCCCTCTGGCTCCCCAGCGTCCTGCTCAGCTCTGCCCATCACAGCACATTTGCAGTTCCACCAGGCGCTTCAGCTCCTGTTGCAGCATCAGCTTTTGGAAATGTGATAGTGTTCCAGGTCATTGAAGGTATCATAAAAAAAGAGATGCTGCCTTGTATAATGCAGTTTTTGAATGGCCAAGTTTAAAATTTAATGAATCACTTGGTAAAATTAAATCCATTTATGAGTGGGAATAACATTGTATCTAATGAAAACATTGTACTCATTTTTCCATAAACAGAGTAGAAATATTTTATTACCGTGGGTAGAAAAAATATAATATTTTCTGCATTCACGTTCAAATGGAAACACAAAGAGAAGATAAATCCAGGAATGAACTCATGCTGTATGCTCCCTTTAATCAGTTTAAAATCAATTACATGATATCTTTCAGTATTTAACAACCACTGCTGCTACTGAAATGAGTAAAAGTTGTGATTGTGTGCGTGGTATCAAGGCCGCGACAAGAACTATAGATGAAGGCTGGTTTTGTGACTTAACTGCAATACCCAAATTATAATATTTGACTATTTAGGTGTAATAATAGCTTTAGATTTAAAGACATTCCAGATTAGGAGTAAAATTTGTAGCCAGAGGAATCCTGTTAAATACTTTACAGGTTTTTGTGTCTGAGCTTGCCTAGATGGCATGTGCAGCAGTGGAACAGCAGATGAACTGATAGGTATTATCATGCTGTTTTTGTTCATTGCAACTTTTTTTACCTCTCCTTTCATACTTACTTGTTACAAAGATGGTCTGCAGGCTTCCTTCTATAACTACCTAACTTCTGTAATATCACATTGAAGTCTAAATAGAAGCTGCCTATTTTCATACTCTGTTTGAAATCTGTCTTTGGCTGTTTTGTCGTTTTGGGTTTTTTTCAATTTTCCATCTTTCTAGTTATAAATATTCATAAAGGAGTAATTCTGTAGTAATAGGTATTACTTTATCTGTTCTCAGTTTCAAGATGCGGAAAGGTATACTAAGGAACCTGTAAAGTTCTTGAACATAGTGAAAGGAAGGTCTATGTGTTTTTGTTTGACAATGTTATGCCACAGTAGAATATCTGACGGGTAGTTTTAATAGCACAGACTAAAATTAGTATTTCTATAGCCTTTATAGCCTTTCTTTTCTGCCTGTACCAAATATATTGCTTGTTATATACGCTGTAGGTTTTGTGTGTGTATGTTTATATAAATGTGCACATATAGCATAGTTAACACCATATGTAGAGAGATTTAGAAAGATGTTTGAGGGGAACAAAACCATATTCAAGATACTTGGAGAAGGGAGTGGGTTGAGTGGGCGGTCAGTTGGTAGAAGGTTAGGAGAGAAGATTAATGTGGTTTTGTGGTGATCAGGTTGTTGGATGGGTGGCTCAGGAAGAGGGACAGGCAGTGAACGCAGCAGGAGGGAACAGGGCTCAGCTGAGGCTGAGGAGCGCTTTGTTGTTTGGAGGTGGGTGGCTCCCAGTCTCCCTGTTGGTGCAGCCCCAGGAAGGAGCCTTTCCACGTTCCCAGATCCAGAAACACTGTGCCATGTCCTTCTTCACCTGGTGCAGCCTTGCCACATGCCCCAGCTTCTCCTAGGGCCCCTAACTATTGGGGTTTGTCATGTTCTGTGGGTGCAGGAGAGAGCTGCCAGTTAATAAGTACAGCCCTTACACTGTAAAGTTAGTCTAAGTTCTCATTTGATTAAATGGAAGAAGAATCAAGGCGTTCAGAGGGTGGATTAATGCACAGAAACTGAAACCAGAGCTCTTGGATGAGTGTAAAATGTAAGTCTGGGCTTCAGAAGATTTGGTTTCAGCACATGTATCTTCACGTGTTGCCTTAGGCAATTTATTTCAGTGCTTGGCATCCTGTCTCCTACTTTTGTCAAATGGAAATAACACATCTTTTCATGTTTGCATCTCATCCTTTGCTCTGTCATAATAGTCTTGGGGACTTTCTCATCCTGTGCTGAAGAATAATCCCTACAGCATAATGGGATTGTCATCTTTGTGTTCAGACGGTGATAATCGTCGTGGTACTTTGGTAATAATTTCTGTCTCTGCAATTCTGGTATTTGTGTGTGGCTCCTGGGACCTGACCTTCCTTATAAAACTCCATAAATAAATTTTATAACAGGATTAGCTCTGTAAGGTAAATGTGTAATGGATTTTTAGAAATCTAAGCGAATTAAATGTTGTGACTTTCCAAACTGTAACATTAACAACTTTTTTTGCTTATTTAATTTTATTTTCCTTCTCTTTACTAGTTCAGTGGACATTTGTTCTTTAGTGCTGCTTCCTAAAGCTAAAACATAAGAGTTTCTAATGCTAAATCAAAATTATTTAGTAGTAAGAGTGCCACATGTACTTCCCCTTGGAAAACACTTCAATCGTTTTACTTGCCAGTGTTCTTGGGGTGTATAGCAAATATTTAACTGTTTTAATCAAGTGTTGCATTTATCAAATCATAATACAACCTCTATTCAAAAAAAATACTATAAATATGGTAAATATAAGCATAGATTTAAAATAGTACATTATAAATATAATACAGTAGATCTGTAAAAAGATAAGTGAATTCACTGTAACTTATTCCCACGTAAAGGACGTGATTCCCATTGGGAGTCCCATTGGCCTGTGTCCAGTTTTGGACTGCCCAGCATAAGTAGAGCTTTGATAGAACTGAGTGAGCCCAGCTGAGGGTTATCAGTGTAGTCAGGGATCTGAGAAATGCAGTGCTTGAGGAGAACCTTGGTCAGCCTTAAGAATTCAAGTTAAGGGAGGACACAGTTTTGTTTTCAACTATCTAACAGGACAGTCTAGAGAACAGAGACAGGCTCTCCCCAGAAGTGCTCAGTGGTAGGGAAAAAAGGCAATGGAGATAAGAAATTCTGGTTAGATTTTAAAAAAATATTATCAATATGACAGTGACCAGGTACTGGAAGACGCTTTTCAGCGAGGTGGTGGTGATGAATGGAACTCTTGAGGGTTCTATTGCCTGGATGCATCCCTGAGCAACCTCATCTAAGTGGCTCTCCTTGGAACACAACGCTGGACTAAATGACCTCTGGAGGTCCTTCCAGACTCCCTGATATTCTGTGATACATATATGAAATCCATGGAGTTCAGTGATGTAAAAAACCAATAATTTTAGAAAACTTGATTGAAGCCAGAATAAGAGGAATAAACCCAATAGAGAAGGTGTGTCTTATATACATTGTTTTAAGTAGGTCATAGAATCAGAATTAATTATATATCAAAGGAGGGTTTATTCATGGGTATCAACACTTACTGAAAAGAGCAGCAGAAACATCTGGGATTCTCCCTGGGACTCCAAATATCATGTCTTTCCCATCACATGTAGAAAGAATGATGTATATCTGGGCACTTAAAGCATACAATTTGGAAAATCTTGGTCAAAGATTGCTGTTCATTTACTAAATGAGTTTCCTGGCACTCCCATCTTTCTTCTGTAGAAAGCTGTTTCCTGAATGTAAAATGCTGTCTTTGATATAATGTGATGGTTTAGTTCTGTTGACTGAAAAATATCAGAGCTCCCTATACAGTCTTCAGAATTTCACAGCCATTAAATGTTCAAAATATTCTTTTATCAACCACCCATATAATGGCATTAGTTATCTGTATAGTGATAGATGGATGTGCAAACCCACATTATAAGTATTCTTGTGAAATTTCACTTTGAGGAAAGTATTTGCAGAATGCTCAACACAAGAATACCATTGTTTAAAAAAGATAAATGCACAAAAGCAGCAATCTTTGATATCAGTAAAACTGCACCCTAAATGTGCTTTGCAATAGCCCAATTTTAAATCTTTCAATATTTTTGCGTTTCATTTCAAATATAAAATATAAACTGGAAACTAAACAGATTTTATAGCCCAATTCCATTATTTAAATCACACTGGGCTCTGATGCTGAAAGCTACAATTCTGTTTGGAATCAAATTGTAAGGATGAGTTATAATTTCCTAATGGAAACACTGACTAATCTCAGAGTGTATAGATGCTAATGGTGCCATGTAATGCATTAGCAAACATGTTACTGATAAATAGGAATGAAATATGATTGGGCAGTCTCAAGGATCAGCTCAGAAAAGATCCCAATTATAGAGTGCTGCAGAAGGAGCTAATTAGGTTTTTCTCTCACAAAAGGCTCTGAGCCATGTGCAAGGGAAAAGGAAAAGGGACTGTGAGCCTTTTGCTTTTGAAGAAACAGCCAAACAAGGTCTCCGCATCAAAGTTCAGAAATCCCTATGATGCCAATGGTATAGGAGGAATTCTCAGCCTCTGAAACTGCCAGTGTTTTGTTGGCTGAAGGCAGCATTTATCTCACACCTCTGAAACTCAGCCAGGCAGCAAAGCTCGGGGGGGGCTTGCTGGTCCCCCTGGCTGCTTCAGGTGGCATCCACAGAATGCCACCGACGTTCACAGAGACACATCTGCCCTCACCTCTGCTCTCCCTCCGCCAGGGAGGATCAGACTCTCCCCCTGTGCACTCTCCAAAGGCAGACTTCCCTACCTTTATAGTCTTGCAAATAAAAATGCAAATAATCATTGTGGCTCTCTCTGAAAAATGCAATTGTAATGACAGCTCCCATGTTACCTACACATACAGAGGGCATAAGCATGGTCCTGATGGAGCCAAAAAAAAGATCACATATCTCTTCATAGGAGCATAACATCATGGGCAAAGCACGGTGGCTTGCCATGGGTATAGACTGATTATGCTTAACTTTCCACTTAAAGTACAGTTGGTTTTTTTTTTCTTAAGATTATGGAATATGAGCAAATTTTATACTTACACGAGTGGCTTTTGGGAAATAATCTGCTTAGAAGTGAAATGTTATTACAATCAAAATTGTGAGTTCATATATCAGATTTTTAATTATTTCTGATTTAAACATTGTTAAATTTGGAATAAAAACCAATGGCCAATATTTATTGCAGGTTAGAAAAAAAGTTTTTCCTGGGAAGAACTATGAACTATATTAGCTTTAAAAGAAAAAAAGGAGTTTTAAACCAGAGTATTTATATAAAGTCAGAGAAAGAGATGAGTGCTTTCTACAGTGGAGTTGGATTGCCACCCCAGCCAGGTTCAGAGCTGTATCCCACCTCAGGTCTTGCTTGAGGATGGGCTGGATTCCATGTGGCTGTGCAGGCAGCCTTGGAGTAGCCGGCTGCAGGGAATTTTCCCAAGAGCAAAGTTGTTTTGTAGTCACAGTATGCTCTGTCACTGGTAAGAGCTGTTCAACTCAAAATTCAGTTATTTAACCGAGGTGCTACATGGTTTTGGCTGATTAGTATTTGAGAGATAATTCTTTCATTTTCAGATTGACTTTGATACCTGTGTCCTGAAAAATAAGAGCACTCCTATTTTCTTGTCAGTGTCAATCTCTTGGTTTTGCAAACCCAGCATTTTTCCCTAGTCTTTTCCAAATCCCTTAACCGTTTCTTTAAGCCTGTAGTAAAGGGAGAGTTTTGCAAGAGAGTACACATTCCTGTTGAGAGCAGATTCATTTTGAAATTGCTATTTTACAGCAAAACTGACACAGAAGTGACTTGGTGAAGTTAATGCCAAGCAGATTCACTGTTTTTGTTACAATTATGTATATGGTATGTCGCAACTCACATTTACTGGAAGTTTTGGTGTCTTCCTGTGTACAAACCAGTTGCCCCTCTAGAAAAAGAATATCAGTTTGCTTGAAGATAAAACAGTGAGCCTGAAAATCCTGTTGTAGTAGGTGTCTTTTTGTGCTAGGTCCAGTGATGAATCCTGCACAGACTTCCTGTGAGCATCCAGATTTCTGGTTGTCCTTCCAACATGGAGCTGGAGAATTAATATGAACAGGAGAGAAGATAGAGAATTATGAGCTTAAATTTCGTTTTTTCTTCTGGATCTTTTTATGTAAGAGCATTGTATAAATGCATCTCTGGAAATCTGATAGTTGGCATCCTTCAAGCTAATCCATAGTTAATACACAGCTGTGTTAGTTATAAATAGTGCCAAATATCCTCATGTTCTGCATGTTGCTAACCTCCACAGGCCAGTGATTTTACTTACCTCTGCTTGGCATGGACACTATTAAAATAAATCCACTTTGAGACTTCATTTTTCTATATAAAAATAATCTGATCTCTCTGGAAGTTCAGGTGTGACGTTCCTACCATTGAGCCTGTTTCAATCCTCCTTTTTGAAGTGTGATATACTGGAATGGAGAAGGAAAATGGTAGAGGGGCATCTGGGAGATGTCCCCAGTGGTAGGTAAAAACTTTAGGGCACCCGTCAGGCTCAAGAAAAAGAATGGAAGACTGTCAGTGCAAGCAGGGGGATTGCAGGTTCCCTGTCTCCAAAGCCACCCCTGATCTTGGTGAAAACATACAGTTTGGCTCGTGTTTCCTTGCTTACTTCATCCTTACTCTTTTTCCTGCTCTTTGTCATTTCCAGCAATAGGAGTGTAAATCTGTAGTAATATCAAAGTCTTACTTATGTTTAGTAACAGTAGGAGTTCTAGTTTTGACTTTCCTTGACTTTCCTGAGCACTGCTCAGTTTAGAAGAAGAAGAAAGATAAATTTCACTCCTCAGATGCTAAAGATATTCAAAATAGGAAGAAAAAAATAAATCAGGGACCGGGAAAAAGGACCTACACCTATTTAGCTGCATCAGTTCTCATGAGCAGATATAAGAAGAACATTAAAGACATTTAGGTTATGAGAGTAAATCATAAATTTGAGGATTTTTTTCAAATTAGCATTGTTAAGGCTTTAAAAGGCAGTTCTAGACTCACCAGGGAGTTCACTGATCAAGAAAGACATGTAGAGAAGATTGCTAGGTTTTCAGATGAAATGTTAGTAAGAGTCTGAACAGTGGAGCGTGTGTGTGGTGGCAGGTAAGAGGCAGCTGTGGTGGTAACGAGGATTGACAGCAGAAGGATCAATCTGGGGTGTTCCAAAAGATAAAGGGCAAAGATGAGAGAGGGGAGAATCAGTGTGAGGCACAGGAAGCCAGAAAATCTGAGCCCTTTTTCATGCCTGCTTCAGCAGCATGAGAACAGGAGCAGGAGGAGAATGGGATCTCGGGCTGTGATGGTGCCATGGTGTCAATAACTGAAAGGACAGCTTGTAAGAGGTGATAGGACAAGCTGTATCATTTTGGAAAGGGAGGGAGGATTGGGAAATATGGATGTGAAAAGTGTCTGACAGGGTGAAAAGAGAAAGCTGGTGAAGCTGAATTGAAATAGGTGATGAGCAAAAGGAAATAATTGAAGAGTGAAAGAGATTTGGAGCAAAAGAGTAATGGTACCCTGAATGGATGGAAATTTTGGAAGAAATTTTAAAAAGAGATGTTAAAGTCAGGTCAGAATACCTGTCCTTCCAGGGTCACTATAGAAAATGACAGCTCTTAGTAAGACTGAAAGTGCAGAGTTCTGCAAAGGGTGAGAGGAGCCAGAAGACATCAAGTGGTATGGAAGGATGGAGGGAAGCCAAGAGGAAAGGATGGGCACTGAGCTCTGGACACCAAGCTGGACCCCAAGGTCCTGCAGTGGGGAGGGGCAGAGAGCTGGGAGCACGGGGCAGGAGGGGAAAGGCACATGTGGCTTTGCAGGTTGTCTGCCTGGACCAGACAGTGACTGCAAACTTGAATAAGGCTCTAGGGGATCTGCTTAAAAAAGAAAAAATACCCTCGTGGGTATTTATAGACCAGAAATGGAGTACAATTGGTGTCAAATAGACCTGCTGAAGACAGTAGTCTGCGTCTGAGCTGTGTTGTGTGTTTTCAAATTATTTCCATAGAAGTTTCTTTCTCCTCTCTGATACTGGCTTTTCATTGTGTTCCTGACTCCTGGCACCCAATCATTATCATAGATATGCAGAAATTAGTTTTAAAATGTGAATTGCTCTATGCATAGAATATCTTGAACTAATAAACACTGTCTTAAATTTCTTCCATTTTATTTCTTTCTTCAGTTCACTTTAAGTGTCACTTCTTCAATACATCTTGACATTTAATATGAAGCATTTCATCTACTAGAAATACATCTGAGTTTTCAGCTCAAGAGTCCAATTAAGAAAATGCTCCCATGTGCATGCATTTTCCTTTATTGAACTTCAAGTTCCCTGCAATGTCAGGTACCATCCAAGTTTAAAATCAAGACTTTTCTAAAAAAAGTATTTCTAATCTAAAATATCACCTTGCCTCCTCACTGTGCTTCCCCACCTTCAAAAAAATGAGATGCAACAAGCTGTCTTTCACTTACTATATGGTTCAACTTTTGCTTAGTGCCTTTTTTTTACAGTTACTTGCATACTCATTACAAATGTCTATGTGTTGATAAAAGTGTTGATATCCTTCTGCTTTAATGTTTAATAACTTAAATAGGGTAATGGCAATTAAAAATGTAATACTGCTTAATGTATTTGTAAAAAATCTCCTTTGTTGTTTGTTATTTTACTGTTTGAAGTTGATACGGCTGTAAATGACAGGTGCAGAGCAGTAATGAACAAAGATTAGGCTTTCTCCTTAGGATGCTGTGATACAAATTAAGCAAGAAAGAACTCTGTGTTGTGCAAACAGTCATGTCACAAACTGTTGGTTTCTCTGAAGCTGTTCAGGCCACTTCTCAGGAGCTGGTAGGTCTTATTCATACAGTTGTGCTTTTCATGTTATTTTATGGAGTGTTATGCTATCTGGAATATTGTGCTTTAAACTGAAAATTGGGGGAGGGGGGGGTGTGACTTTTTATGGATGGATGAATGCAAAAAGTTTTCAGTAGAGGAATCTTTGTTTCCAGATGCATAAGCCTGCAGCCTCGTTGACATGCCTTTGATCCTGTGACCAGTGTGAGCAGGAGACAGTTTATGGAAGGATGGCTTTGTGCTTGGGAAGGGAGAAAAGTGAAAGAATGGGGATTAGTTTATATGCAGTAGAACATTTTATGAAACTTTGATTTTGAAAAGCAATCTTCAAAGTTTAGTTTTCTTCTCCACCTTTGGTGACACATTTTCTCTAGAAACCCACATCTCCAACAGTCCCAGAAGGTGGAAAACTGCATCCATGGTACATAAGGTCTGGGATTAGGAGTCTTCATCCTGAGGTAACTTAAGGATCTTAACACCAGGATTTAGGATATAGCAGTTAGAGAGGGCATGAACAGAAGACCAGAGAGAGGCCAGCTCTGAAGCCCTACTTTAGAAATAAAGAGTGTATTTACTGTAAATGTTTCAACTATATTTAGCTGAATTCAGAAGTTCCAGTTTAAATTCATATTGACTGCTGTTCATAAAGGTAAGATGTCTCAAGACCACAGCTTGTTGAGTCTCTGGGCATGCAGCAGGGCCAGGGATAACTGAGCTGTTGTCTGGCTTTTCATTTCTCTGAAGAACTGCAGCTTACTGATGTATGTGGATTTTCAGGAGGGATCCCCCTCTGAGGCGTTAGTACATTGCTGTGGTACTGGGCTTTGTGCTGCTGAGTCCTGTGGTACCAGGCTGGAGCACGGAGCTCTCCCACAGACAAGCAGATAAATGACATGACTGTGAGCAGCTCCCTTTTGGTCAGGGGCAGCCCTTGTCTCACTCATAGCTCCAGCCTCACCAGCAATTTATTGCAGTCAACTTTTGTGGGCGCTGCAGTCACCTTTCAACAATTATCATTTTCCTCACAAATTTAACTGCATTTTTCCCTTGTAATTTCTTAAATCATTTTTCACCTCTTTTATTAAAGGTTGAAAGTTAAACATCATATACTAAACAGCTGTAAAATAAAACCATTGAACTTATGTGGAAGGTTTAAAATTACTTTACTGAATTTCTACTAGTCCCTATTTGCTTATATCAAAATATGGCATATTTGGTTGATGTGGAATTCACCATACTCACCTATTTATATCTTTCACTGTAGACTTACTGATTTGTAACTCAAAAACCAGAATATTCACTATGATATAAATCACTAAAAAAAAAAAATCAAAACCAATTAATATCCAGTAAAATTTTTCAATGCATACTTATTCAGAGCACAGCTTGGTGACCAGCTATTAGATCTGTACGTGTTCTTTCTGTTAATCAAAATTATAATCCTTCCTAACACTGCATCATTCAAGTGAGGTATATAAATTGGAGACTGTTCCAAGCAAGCCTACATTTCCAAAGAGAGGCCATGGTGATTTTATAATATTTTGGGCATTCTGGAGCCTTTCTAGTTGCCAGCTGCTCAGGGCTCTCAGCAATTTGGCTTAAGGCAGACAACTTCATGGCACGAAAAGTTCAGAGCATGTTTAAACAGTCTCAAATTGCAGTGATGGAGATAACAGAACAGTGTAGAGACCACTTAAGGTATTCAAACCTAGACAGGAATGAGTGCCAAATGAATCGGAATGGAATTTGCTTTTACTTATTACTCTGTGAGTGATAATGGAGCTGAATAACAAGCAGATTTCTTCTGCGGGCCAGCTCCGTTTAGTGGACCTGTGCTGGTGATTTCACACGCAGCAGCCCCTCTGTTGCCAGCCTGTAATTGCAAGGACATTCTGACGTTCCTCTGCAGCTCGCTGCCATCGGGGGCCGTGCTTTCCTCCCTGCTGGGCCGCTCCATGGAAAGCTTCTGCTCGGGAATGGTGCTAACAGTTGTTCCAGACAGAGTGATTAATCTGTCTTGCAGGATCCCTGCTTGTAGCACTCTCCCCGTTCTACTTTTCAGTAAGGGAGATGTCTGATCTGACACATTGGCTGCTTCATACGTCTGTGCTCAGTTGCTTTCCCACCGTTTCTTGCCTGCATTTGGTGTTCTGTGAAGGTCTTGGGAAGCTCAGGGGCTCTGCTCTCTCAAGCAAGCTGGAACATTTCCATCCATGTTCAGTATCTTGAATTATCATTAGAGTGGGAGACCAGTTTCTGATTATCTGTTTGCTTACAAGTCTGTCTGCTCAGGCTGCAGATAGAGGTGTCTTTTACTGCCATTTGCGTAGAGCTGTGAGAACAGTGTATTTGCAGAGAGGGAAAGAAAAGTGAAGTAAGTGTAAGTGAAGCCTATTGTACATTTGGGAGCCTTACCTGATGCCTGTGAAAGCAAAAAGTAAAGAAGCAGGTGAATTTTTCTTCCTGAGACCAAGCCATCTCTCCCCCCAGAAAGGAATCAGACAGGAGGTGGGATTTCTCAGGAAGGCGGCTGGCTGAGGGCTTAGAGCAAGCAGACAAAGATTGATTTTTTTCAGTGAGCCTACAGAGATCATTGTCTTTTAAAACACTGTGAATAAGGCTGCAGAGATGTTGTTTTTGAGGCTTTTCCTTGCTTCAATATGTTGAAACTACTTCAAACATTTTTTTCCTTAATTCCACTCATTATGTTAGTATTTATTTGCAAAACTGTAGTTGTACTAAACCATTCTTCTTAATGAAACTCATGGAAGTTGGAAATATCACAGCATTATGGGTAATGCGTACCCTGAACCTCTTATGTTTAAGTAAGATGCATTTCAAGGAGAACTTCTTAACATCAGGTGCCAAATGTTTGTGCAGGCACCAGCAAAGTGTTTTCAGGTTTGCACGCTGTCAAGCATCCTGATGAATTGATTACACATTAAAAATATAGGAGCACTGAGACGTGATTTCTGATATTTTCTCCAGCATGCAACACAAGATGGCTGACAGTAATTAGCCATTGTTAGTGTATAATGTAACTCCTTAAATACCTAAATGGAAAAAAAATACCCCCCAAAACAGATGAAAAAATCTATAAGAAAAAATACATGCACAATCCTAACTTGAAAACAATTGAGGGGTTGATAGTGTCTTGATTGTCATCCCTGCAGCTGTTTCTTTCTCTTCAGCAATACATCGACTAGTGGGCATCAATTGACAAAATAAATTATGATGACTTGTGATTAATTTGAATCAGATTTGCATTTGAAAGACACCAAAATCTTGTGGAAAAACTAGATGAAAGACTCAAGATCTTAACAGGCTTAAACTTGAAATAAAAGAAGAAAGTAAATTTGTAACTACTGGAATTTGACACTATAAAAAGCCATCAATAAACTCCCATTGTATGTAAGAAGCAGGATGGAAATATTCAGTAGTACTGCATAAATTACTGTTCCTGTGAGTTTCTTAGCATTCACCCTTTTCATTCTTTTTAATTGACTTTCTAGTGAATTATCCAAACTAAAGAACTGGCCTCTTCAGTTTCTTGAGAATTCTGCTGTTGGTTTCTGTGGCTGAGGACTGTAGTGAATGATTTATGATTCTGGTTTAAAAATAATCAGAGAAAACTCACTGTTTTCATTTTTGTCTCTTTAAAATTTTGCATTGGTTTTAATAGCTCAAATCCATCTCTAAGCTTGTAGAAACTATCTAAAGTAAAATGGTTTGCCTTGAAGCTTCTCTCAGTTCTTTCCACTTTCATTCCCGCAATTTATTTACCTTGACCTAAGGTACCTGTCATTTCTGCAAGATTCTGCTCTTGATGCTTCAAAGAATGGACTCTGTAGTAAATCTGTTTGAAAATAATTGGGTTTGGAGTTTCATTTTTGGCTAAATACATAAAGTTGAAATATATTTCTGCCTAGGCATTCCCTTTTCACTAGCACAATGCGATGCAGTGATTTCTTTCTGACTGGTACATACTGGCCTGTGCATAAACTTAATTCACTTTGTAATGGCTTCTGTCTGGAAGTTGAGCTTTCTGTAGCTACAGATATGTTGTATTAAAAAGAAGAGGCCAAATTATGTCCTCATTCACGTTTAGGAGATCTGTTTGATGTCAGATGACTTGGAGTATGTAACTTGTGAAAGAACTGGCACTTAATGGAAGACAAAATATAAATAAAAAATTGCTTTTCAGTTCTTAATGGAGCTACCAGACATGGAGGAAATTGTGTTACAAAAAATACCTCTGGTAGAGCCACCTGGTGATACCATTAATGTTCAAGTTCAGGATCGCCCCCTCAAGGAAGATGGAAAAAAAAAAAGTAAAAGCCCTGTCACGATCGGGTTGGTGTGCAAGACTCACCTTTTCTGCAAAGCTTTCCCCAGTAAGTGGAGCAGAAGAATGACCCTGCAGGGCGCTCAGGGCTGCAGACAGGCAACCAAACCACAGAGTAAGGCAGAGACTGGATTGTCCCTCTTGGAAGGATTTCACAGCCGTGTGTATTGGGCTGTAACAGCAGCTGCATTCAACAGTCATGAGAGATAAGAGATTGAAAATGAATGGTGAAAGGAATTGCAAAAGTGTGCAGACATTTAACATCACTGTCATTATGTGTGAAAACTATTGCCGTTATCTTCTGAGCAGAGATTTAAGAGCTATTTTCCATCCATAAGCTCCAATCTCAAAGTATTTACAAAATAAAGCATCTTATGTGAAAAATATAGGTAAATAACCTCTTTGGTATTGCCTATAATATTTGAAAATCCTCATATATTGAATTCAAAATAGGCTGTCATTTGAATGTCAACCATGTAATTAATCCATATTTCTCATGTCTATACTATACATATACACTGTATAGGATTTGCTTTTCAGACTAAAATTTTCAAGCCCTGGCTGCATACCTTTAAGTTATTTTGTATTTTCTCTTCGTTGTGTGCTTTGAAATCCACATGGTTCTTGGAGGGTTTTTTTTGTTTTCTATGCAAAGACAAATATAGGGTGTTCCTATATTTCCTACAGTTAAGGAAAATGGGCTGGTTTTGCTAAGTACAGGTCTGCTGTTGGAAACAACTAGAAGGAAGATATGTATCCTCAGCGTTATCTTCTCTTCTATTGCTGTTGTGAAGTCGCATCAAAGAGTGACCTTTATACTTTTATCTGATGCACATTTGGGAAAAAGCCATCTCTCATGCCGCTGTAAAGTAGGGAAGCTCATGATCCTGAGAGATGCACAAAGGGAAATGCCCAAGTTTCCTCTTGAGCCGCATCCCTCCCCCACTGCTCTCCCGTGGATGTCACTGCCAGGCAGAAACAAAGCGCCGTGAAGCCGGCGGTGCTGGGGCCCAGCTTTTGACGTGCTGCTTTCTGTGAACGTGCTCCGTGAAGTGCCAGCCTGGATCAAATGCCTCGCGCAGCCCCGGCACTGCTCCAGCAGGACTGACAGCGCTCCGACTCCAGAGGAACTTTCCCTGCCCCACAAACAGTGCTGAAAGTGATGTTAGTGGTGCACCTCCCGAGAATCCCTCTGTGGAAAATGACATTAATGAACAGCCAGCCCAAGCGTGAGGGATTGTTCAGAGCTGTGCCTACATGTGGCCATTCCCACCCCTCTGCTGTTTGCCAGGAGAATTTGGACTGGCTCAAGGAGATTTGCTAAAAGAACCCAGTTCTGTTCAGGGCTGCACCTCAGCATTCTGAGTAATTGCAAGGCAGCAGGCCCTGTGCTGCCTCTGCTCATGAGAGGAGTTACGAGGCCTACACACGCTTTATCTCGTCTCTAGGATGTAAAGAGACACAGACCTTTTACTGGCCATCTGGCATGGAGAATAATTTCCTTCCTTCATGCCTGCATAAATGGTGGTTTATTTTGGTCTTGTCTCTGAAGTTTTGAGCATGGTAATGTCTTTATTTTTTTGTCTGATTCTCAATGAAAATCCATCTTCTTGTCCAGGAAATGTTTTATTTTAAAATTTCAACTTAAATTCTGCCATTCCTTCCTTTGATGTCATTATGCTCTTGAGAAGCTCAGACCTTTCTTGTTTAGTCTTTTTCCATCTGGTCGATTTTTATAATTCACTGAAGATTTTTATAGCTGTTTGATGAATTTAGTTCATTCTCGAACTTATGTGGCAGAACACATTCCTCAGAACGTACCTTTTGAAGTATTCCGTATGATCCAGTTTAGCATCTCTGTCTTCCTTTGCTTACATCTTTTCCTTTAAGCCATGGATCTTATTATCCACACACATTTATAAAGGCCTTTTTCTCCAGCACTGCATTCTTTTCCTCCCTACACAAGTTCTGAGACAGGCTGAAATGAGAGTTCCTTGTTGAATTAGCATTTCACACACAGTTTAGCCAAAATTATTGTCATGTCAGTTAAAACCTCATGTAGGAAATGTCTCTTTAGAGTGAAACATGATCAAAAGGCCATGCTTCAGGCAAGGAACTGCTCCTGTAGCTCCTGCCCTGGACTTATTTGTAGATTTAGAAGAAGATAAAAATGGCAGCTATCTAACTAAGCAGCAGGCAGTTTCCTTTCTGTTTCGGTATGGGCTTGCTGAACAATGAGAACCACCTTTGAAATACACAGTAATGGCAGTTTCCCTCCATCCTTGAAGCAATAAAGTTCCCAATAAAGTGAAACAAGCATCCATGGATGGTAATTTTTTTCTTCCCATTAAAGTATTTAGGACCTTGTATTAATAACTTTCTATTTCTCATGCTATTTCATGCACTGACACCCAGGTGCACTCTATTTCCTTCACTGAAAGCTATCTCAAAGGTGTAGTCATAGCTGTCATTTCAGATATAAATTTTCTCTGTAGAGAGACACAGAACTTTTCCACCTGGCTTCAAAATTTCCCAGCAGGGAGGGGCTTTCTTGTAGCAGCCATGAGCTGTTATTCAACTGCAAGGGGATTTCTGAGTGTGGCACCCTGCTGAATAAAGGTGTTCCTGTGCTCAGCACACTTGTCATCAATCATTTTCACAATCTACAGATTATTTTTTTTTATAACCTGCTTCTTTCTTGCTACTTGAGCAGAGCAGTCTTTAGGAAAAAGAAAATTACTGGATTCTGCTTGTTGTGCCTTACCAGAAACTTTTACTATACTTTAACTAACAAGAATAAAACCAAACAAAAAGTTACAAAATCTACCCACAGAATGCCCAGCAATTCCTGAGGATATAAATGAGCCACACCTGAGGACATAAATGACTTTATTCTTTTTTCCTAGCTCTTTTTAACAGTAATTTGACAGCTATATCCACTGATTGAGCTAGGATAGTTATTAAAACTATGAACTATATCATAGACTATGAAATAAAATGAAAAGCTTTGCTCAGGCACAGCAGTCTAGAGAAAATGAACCACATGCAGTTCTCTGTGTTGGCAGAATATAGATACAGGAATGTTGAATCTAAAGCCCACTAAAGGGATGATTGGAGTGGCCCTGAAGTCTGAGACTCCTTCAGTTTCACCTAATTCTCTATGTTGGTGATACAGTCAGCTTCTACACACCTTTAACTGTCCATTTTTGGTTTTTTATATACTACATAACTCATTCCACCCAAATCCACTGCTTTCCACTGAGTACCAGAACATATTTAGCTCTATTTTAAGGAGTCTTTCATTTAAATCTTTAAAGTTATATTTATTTCCTCTAGCCATTAATGGCATATTGGAGGATGACATTCTGCCTTGTATGCAACTGATAGTTTCACAGACAGTTTTTTTTGTTTCTAATGCTCAAAATATCTTAAATTCATTTAACTTTTTGTTGACCTGCTGTGTTAAATCAGATGCAGATCCTTACCTTGCTGCTTTCAAATAAGAAAAAAAAACCCCTGCATGCCTTTCATTATATTATTCTTGTTTGAATGCCCAGTCTGTTTTCAGGTAAACCACCCTACTGGAGTATTTTTTATTCTTATGATTTGCCTTTATATCAGCCTGAAGAAAACTGGAGATGTTTTCAATATCAAAGAAGCTCTTACTTCAGTTTCTTTCCTTGGATGTGGGACTCGCTGTGCTGTAAAACAAGCAGGTAGAACCCTGTCAGTCTCCAGCCACATGAGACACAGCAATGGCTCCTAGATGATCAGGCAATTGGCCCACATATTGCAGGCTTTACTCTTCATTTATCAATTAAACAAATTGTTCATGTTATCTGTCGTAACTTGAGAAGCATATCAAATCAATATGTTCTCTTCTGTTAAATACATGTTCACTGAAAATAGCCCAGTTTAACACAACATATTTCTACTACTTAGGTCTTGTATTTTCAGAGTACTATTGAAAGGATTCATTGCAGCCAATTACTTAAATATGCTGCTGAACTCTTATAAAATCTGTTTATTCCTGTACCTGTCAACAGAACCAGTGAGTAACTTCAATTTACTAGCAAGGAGTTGTACAGGAAAGATTAATTTAAAATTATTTGTTTATCCCTCTTAATATGAAAACAGGAAGCAATGTCAAATATGAGCAGGTGGTATTTTCTAAAAAACATGTAGAAATAATTTCTCATTTATTTCAGTGAGAATTTTCCTGCACAAAGACAAGAAGTGAACATTTCAGGGCTTGGCCATAGTGTGGCTGTGGCAGCCTATCGCTTATAGAAACAGCAGGGCTTCTAGATGACATCTCTTTCAAGCATATCTATGTCTAATATCTGTGCTTCTATATGATAAACATTCCTCAAAAAGGAAGTAACTGGGAATTTAATTTCATAACTTATAAGCCTAATTAAAACCACAAATCCCAGAAGAGTATGTAGTTGCTCTAGTCTCTGACTTTCCCTTGAAAATGAGTTGTAATGGGTTTCTTTTTATTACTACTGTATCAAAAACATCATTCAAAAAATAGAAAAGCCCAACAACCCAAACTCAAGTTGAGAATTCCATAATGCTAGCATTATGACCTAGAAAAAGAGATTTTGGGTTGCTATAATTAATTTTGCCCCAAGAATTAGGAGTTAGATTCAAAGATTTTTCCTTCTGGAAGGCATAAATGTGAATATATTTTTGTCTGTATGTGTATTTTCATTTGGAGTCAATTTACATGTTTTTAAGCCTGTCATGGACCCAGCTACCTTGGTGTCACAAGGATAATATATGCAAGTCAGTGGGGCATTTTCTCCTACGTTGTACCAGCATCTTTTTTACTGTCATGCCAATACCAGGATCTCAGTGCAGTAGTTTGGTTAGCCTCAAGAATCTGGTGAGACTGCATTCCTGCTCTTTGAAGGGAGAAAGTTCTTGGATCTTTCTTCCTTCCTTCATATTAAAATCTGCCCATCCTGTAAGTAGTGACCGTCTTGGGCAACTCACATGTGGAGTTGACAGGAACTGTGAAGTTCACTCTCTGTTTCTGTGGCTTGGCTTCCACAGGTTTAAGCTCTTTCCTTTAAACATGTTATCAATCACCAAAATCTTTTATCATGCTTTGCTTTGGAGACTGGGCCTAAAGCAATTGTAGTACTTAATGCTGCTGCTACCTGTTACATCATCAGATCGACTAAATTTTAGAGCCCTTGGAGTAATAGATTAACTTAATACATGTTACTTTTTAAGATGAGAGAAAAAAATTAGAAGCACAACAAGTACCTGACCTCTGTCAACTTTATCTGTTTGAAATTATCTGCGTACAAAGAGAATCCCCTTGATTGCCTTTCTGTAAAGAAGCATTATGTGGCTCAGTTGGGTGAAATCTAATGACAAAGTACTCCTGCTTAGAGGAGTTCTTGTGTTATGACAGCTGGGAAAAAGAGAAACCCAACCACTGATGAAGAAAATGAATTTATTGATTACTCTGTAGGGCAACAGGGAGAGTATGTTTAAAATCAGATGACAGCAAGCAGTACAGGCTGCTAAACCAGATGTGTTTTTATATTGCTCATTCAAAGGCCTTGAGAGGTATGCTCAATGTTTATTCTCCTGATTTTATTTCTATCTGGAAGCATTCTCCTAATCAATTATTGATGGGGTTTTTCCACGTTTTCATGTCTTCTTATAAACTGCCAGTAGTATCTTAGTTATAAACAACTTGTTTTTAATACTCAATAAAAAGAGACACAATGTATACACGAGTACGACTATCATTGGAAAGAGGGACAGAGGCAAGATCACTATACTGGACCCCTCATGCTCTACTTTATAAACACATAAAATGAAATAGGCTCTTCCTGTTCATGAAGAGCTTGAAGTTCAATGCTAATAGCAATAAGATTATCTTCCCTTCGGACATATTGTGTATGTGTTGTTTTTTGCCCAGTGAGAAGGGCCAGCTATCCTGAAGCCTGTAACTCCTTTGGAAATAAGTTGATAAATAATTTATTTGGAACAATTCCCCTGCATTGCCTTTATATTTCCTTGTATTGTGGAAAACTGTAGCTGTATAAGATAATTTGAAAGCATTTGGATTGGCTGTAAAGTGCAGCTACCTGCCATTTGAGGGGCTGGTATGTAGAAGCTGAGTATTCCAGTATGTAAAAGCTGAGTATTCTTGTTTTAACTTGAGGAAAGGCTACAGATCAATCATTTGTTTGACTGTTCATAAAGAGGAAGGGGACAAACTGACACTTTTTGTGCCAGAAGACCAACATTTATCCTTATTTCTACCACTGTAACTTCTGTTCCTGTTGCCTTGTTAAGATGCAGGAAAATAATTTTTTAAAGAACTGGTGGTTAAAGGGCATTAAGTATTTTAATAATCTGAGGAGGTAGTTTGATACTGCAAATTGCTTAGTCTGCCCCATAGATCTCAGCATATTTCAAAGGCAACAAATACATTAATTGATGCAATAAATGAATCTGCTTCTAGAGGCATGGAGAGCACAGCATGTTGCTGTTAAGGATATTCATTCTTTTGTTCTATCTTTGACAATTATTTTAAGAACAGACAGTTTTTTTAGTACTAAATTTAAAACACTTGGACTCCAAGAGATGAAATATCTTACTGGAATTCTCATGCCCAGTGCTGGCCTCCATGGATCTTTTGTCCTTTTATGTCTTTGAAGTAGTATGTTAATTATGGTGGCAAAAGAATATAGAGGCTCAAAATTGACTTACCCAGAGATGTAACATTCAGAAATTATATCTCCTCTTTAATAACTTACTTTTGAATAAAATTCATCATAGTTGGGGTGTTACAAGACACCTTCAGATCTTTTATTTGAGAGATGATAATTGCTTGTGGCACAGGTAAAAAAAAAAATAAAAAAGAAAGAAATCCTCTTCCAGAGCTAAATTGGTAGAGCTGGAAACAGATAAGAAAAGAAGAGGGAAGTGAAAGCACAAAGTTAATGAATGAGCAGCTAAACTTAAAAGAATAAAACTAAAAGAAGTTATGTATATCTAAAGCATGAGACTATTTATGAAAGCAAAATGCTGCCCTAAACCAGAGGACAAGCCCGGTGTGGAAGCAGACAGACCAGAGACGTGACAGTTTCAAACAGTTTCTTCTGGAAGCAGAGAAAGGTGATATTCCTAATCTCTCTGTATGCTCAAAGTGAGATTTGGCTATGGAGCAGATGGAAGCTGTGTCTGTAAAACACAAAAAGGAGAAAGTATGGAGAGTCTGGAGTAGAAACAATTATCCCACTGGGAGAAAGATAAGTGTGTGCATAGTCATTAGATGTCACTTTTATAGAGAACTCTCATCCATTACCTCTGGGTAGAACGAGCATCCATGTAGACAGCTGGTAAGATTTATTTCGCTTGATATTTCAGCAAATAGGGGAGAAAGTAACTTTTTTTTTCTGTCTGAAGTATTGCATTAGGTTCTTAACATTTGTTTTCTTTGTTGATTTTGATGCATGCTTCAAATTGCAAGAGGCTGCAAATGCTTCTGTTTGAGATCCTGCTTATCAAAACCATCAGTCAGAGGAGCTGTTTCTCAAGAGAGTTAGTTAAACAGGGCTCTGTCATCTTACTTCTAAGGCCACACAGTAGAGCGTAAAAAGTTTTCCTTGAGAGCTTCTCATTGCATTTCACTTTCGTTGAGAATCAAGTGGCATCCTCTCCTTGCAGCTTAGAGGAGACTGTGTGCTGGAAATGGCTGTTTCACGCTGGGTGTTGATGGGGTACCTTCAAGTTATAAAAGTGCTTTGTTCAAAAGAAAATATGCATCATTCTTTTTGTAATTCAGGTGATTGGCTTTAAGTACTAGTACTTATCAGTGTTCATTCAATTAAACAATTGAGTTACATATGCAAACTTGTCATATTGTTAATTCAGTATTGGTTTTGCATTCCCTGTAGATGAATCTCTTCTGTACTAATACCAGCATACCCTTTGGGTATCTTCTGCTCATCTCCAGTCATTAAAATTAAAACAACAAACTCCTTTTCAAAAGGTATTACCTTTTGGCAGTGTGGTAAAGAAGGGGTTAAGAATTTTATTTAGGTTGGGTGAGATACTGTGATTGACAGGTGAGGTGAGCACCTAAAGCAACACATTAATCCACCTGAAACAGGCTGCTTGGCTGAAACTGCAGTTTGGAATTTAGAACTCCAGAACAAAACGCACTTTTCCTCTCAATGGTAATGAACCCTGAGCCATGCAATGTCCCAGGGGTGTGATTATCTCAGAAAAACTGTTTCCCCAGTTACGTCTTGTTGCATAAATAATCATCTCTTTGATGCAAAGGATAACTATGGGAATGACGTAAGTTAAATATGTTCTCCAGCAGCCTGACTTGCAAGGGAATAAACAATTTGTTGATATTTAGAGTTCTTAAACCACTTCCTCTGGTTTCTTGGAAGCTTTAAGCATTCTAGCCATACAAAAATAATTTAAATATAATGAATAAGAAATCAGTTATCTTTCACAGTTTTATTGTTTATGCCTTTTTTTGTTGGATTTTTTTGTTGTTGGTGGTGGTTTTTTTGTGTCTTTTTTTTCTCCTGAATCCAGGCAGTCAAAACACTAGTTAATACTGCTGCCAACACATAGCTCCAAAGCCTTACTTCAGTTATCATTTTATGGGAGGAAAGTATTGTCCTGAATATGTTAGAGCCAAACATGTCAAAAACATCAGTTCTATCAGTATGGTTCTGAAATAATGTATGTTCCTTGGGTAGAAATCATCTCATTATAGGGAGAGGATATAGAAGGTGAGTCCATCCATCAGAATAATGCTCCAAGGAGCCACTGAGCAGCAGCATTTGGATGCATGTCCCTGTTAGGCACTGACCAGCTGCCTTGGTCACTCAGAATGCTGCTGCTTCTGCAGTGTACAAGCTGCAAAATGTGAAGGGCCCCACTTGTTTCAAGCTGTTTTACTGCCGTGGCTCTTTATTGGTTTTTTCCAAACCGACTAGTTTAAGTCAGGATTGAGACCTCATTGACTGCACTACCCTGTTTACTGTGGTGGAGACAATCCCTTAATGAAATCCAAGAGGTCACTAAGCCTCTTGCTGCCCCACCTCACAGAGATAAATTTCAGCTGCTAGGAACTTGGAGAGAAATAGCTCCAGTAGATCAGTTTTAAGCCTAGAGATCAAAAGTTAATGGTGGTGAGAAGGAATTTAGAAGTGAAAGTGATGCCATGATGATTTTTTGCCTTTTCTTTTATACCCCTGTTACACTTTTTTACAACTTCTGTATTCTTAGTGCTTTTTGCCTACATTCTTGGACTTGTTTGTTCAGCTAAGAGATTAAACATTTTAGAAGCTTTGTAGGTAGGGTTAGTGTGCCCCAGACCCCAAGGTCCTCTCCAGAACACATTCTGTAAACTAAGACAGAACCATCCAGGGGAAGGCTCCTTGGGGAGGGGGTCTCACTTGAGCCTCTCACTGGGGAATTTTTGATAGATATGCTCATTAGTAACACTTACTATAATGTTATACCAGATCTTTTGTGGGGGGTGCATGGAGGTGTGCATGGAGGTGCATCGACCTGGACATAGTGCACCTAAGGATCCTTAAAATAAATACAAAGGTAAAATCCCTTTTTCCCTTCTAACCACGTTTGACTCTTGATTTTAAGACCAAGAAAAGGTATCAAAAGGATGTAGCCTTTAAATAGTCTGCACTTTGTACTTTTATAGATTAATATTAATCCTCAAATCAATTACAGAGATGTTTGAGCTCATAATGAAATCATGTCCCTGCTATTGAGTATCTCATCACCTCTAAGACTCCCTTAGTTGCAATCCTTGTTTACGGTTTCAAATGTTTCTGTTCTGGATTTCCAGGATAGTTTAAATACCAAATGAAAACTTAAAACAAGTATCACAGCTTCTCATTGTCTCTGAGATGTAGAGGTGGTGGTTTTGTCATTAATGCAAAAATGGAAGGCACTGTGGGCTGCCTTCCCAACTGTACTTACATCCAGGAGCACTTTCACAGGAGCTGCCCTGTGGTCTTCATGCTAATTCTGCCCCATAACACACAGTGGCCAACAGGAATTATGCTAGGAGAAGCCAGCCTTTGCTATTTCTCACTTGCTGCATTCTCTATGTGCCCTTGCTTCTTTGACTCCCATAACTGAGATATTCTCTCTGTAATTTTATAGTAAAATCAAAACTGGTGCATCCCAGTAATACAAATAGCACTTAAAGAGACCTTGAAATAAGCTATTCACAGAAATGTAAATCAGCAGCTTATTCTTAAGAAAATAAGGCTTTTTGGGGAGAAAACTAAAAGGCTTCAAGATAAATGGTTGACAGTGACACCTTTCTCTGTGTGTATTTTATCCAGCGAAAGTCTTGTGAACAATGTACTGATATGAGGAGAGTTAAAATATGGCATAAATTTTGATATCCATCCTTGTGATATTTCTGAGACCCATTCACATTTGTGATGCTGCAGGATTCATAGTTTTGCAGCTCACAGAAAACACTAGTAGTAGCATAATGTTATTGATCATTCCACTGTTGGACTTGGTCATCTTAAAGTCCTTTTCCCGCCAAAATTGTTCCATGACTCAATGTTTTTCAAGCGATAGCATACATAAGGTATTTGTAGTATCCCTGTTGGTTTAAAAATAATATTAAAATTTGGTTATAAAATGGGGGGGAAAAAAATGGTTTTGGAAAGAAAAGTTGTGGACTAACTTGAATTGAAAACTTAAAAGGGAAATCTTACAGTGTTGTCTACGTTATGCAGGCAAACCTGTTCTAACTAGCTGGTGGCAAGTGTCAAGGAGCTGTGGAATGAGACTCTCAAGGCTGAAAATTAAAAGGAGGGTTAGAAATAGACCAAAGGACCAGGAGGTCTCTAACTAGATGAAGTAACTCAGCAGGAAGCCAGAAAACTACCCAGGCTGAATAATGATGACAGGCGTGATGAGATTTTGCAGAACTTGGGAAGTTCTAGGTTAGGGAGAGCTGAGTGGTTGTGGTAGGACAACTGGAGTTCCAATGTCCCCAGGGACAGTGGAAGGAGTTTGGATGAATGGTGGTACATTGGAGAAGTCCAGTTCAACCACTTTGATGACCAGAGACATTGGAAGGAGCCTTGGAAAATTCTGCGTAATGAAGAGGTGGGAGAAGCGTAGAGTAGGGATGTTGAGTGTTTGCAGGAAGTCAAGAGAGTGTTCAGCAGTGGCGGGGGAGGCAGATGGGGAGGCTGGAAGAACAGATGGTGGTGGTGAGAGAGCAGAGCGAGTTCCAAGTCTGAAACTGCAGCCTCACACAACACATTATCGGATGCTCTGGTTTCTTCCTTTTTTTCTTCATGCTTGATAAATGAAAAATTCAAATCCTCTACGCCCCCAGAAAGGAAAGCATCCCCTACCCTGTGAGGATGCAGTGTGCCAACTGCTGGGGCTGCATTCAGCTGGTAGGGAATCACATGTGGCCTCCCCATGCACTGCTTGGGAGTGAGCTGGAAGAGAGAACTGCAGTCATGAGAGCTGTGCTCAGATGTACGAAACAGAAAGGACATTTCCACTACTGTCTCCAAAATGCCCAAGAGACCAAATCCAGGCCTAGAAGTCTAAGGGGGGAAGGAAACTGACCAGGCCTTTCTGCATACTAGCCTATATGTTTTCATTCACAGTGTTCCTTGTACATTGCAAAAGTATTTTTCATTCAGCTATAGAAATCAGTGGTATTCCAAAGACACATTGAAAGGTCTTCGGGTAATAGCGTTCCTTTACCTAAATTCCTCCTTCTCATGAGTGAAAGTGGATGTGATGTGTTTTGGGGGAAATACTTGGACATCCAGTTTAAGCCAGACCAACAGCCAACCGTGAGTGTAAAGTGTTCTCCTCTCCTTATGAGATGCCAGCAAAACTCAGTTTGTGTTGCTTTTCCCCTTCCCCACAACTCCCTGAGTCCCATACACCTCACTGCAATGACTGAAAAATACACACATAATTCCTTCATTATTTTGGAATAATTCACAAGTATTTTTATAGGATCATCAATAATACTGGTAAATAGCAATAGGTTTATAGCATTCTCGGAGGAGTTACTTTTTCCAGCACAAATTCACTAAAAATTCTAGCATCACTTTCTACTTTATAGCACAGATATATTCTGAGTATAAAACTCTCAGATAGATCCACCTTTTAACCTTTGAGAAATAGGATTTAAGCTACTCAGTCTTCTTTAACCAATGTCACCAATATTTGCCAAAGGGTGTAGGACATCCATTACAGAAGATGAAAGATACTGTCATGTATTTGAAGTCATTATTTTTATCCTTGTCCAGTAAAAATATACATGTTTCTAAGCAAGCTGAATTTGTAAAAGTGAGACAGTATCTATTGTGTTATTCATAAATCCATTGTAACCAAGTTCAGTTTGCTTTCAGAGAAAATGTCTCTTCCTTCCGGATGAGTAATTTGATTTCAAGCTATCTGTCTTTAAATATTTGCTTCATGGATCACATGCAAAGTAATAGCACAAGAGGAGTCCCTGTTTCGGCAAATACACCAGTTCTTTATTTCAGGGAGCTGCTCTGCACGTGTGTATGTTTTTGCAGCCTTTTGCATACAGTTGTCTTTGTGGTGCCTCCTTAGAATTCTCTGTTCCTGCAATCTGTGTCTCTGCCTCCACAGTCTGTATAGATCTTGTTTATTACGAGTAGTTGCTGTTGGTGTTCACAAGGATGGTGTTTTCCTGGTGCCAGTGACAGAGTTACTATTTCAGGTGTGTGCAGCCTATTCTGTAAAACAATGCAGTTGCTAAAATTAAAACCTTTGACGTGGAAGGCACTGGGGTATGAAGCGAAAGGCTTTGGAAAACGGAGTAAAATCAACAAGAAGTGAGGAAAGTTATTCTGACAGCAAGACATTTCATATGTCAGCAAACCAGAAGGAGAGGAAGGTGTAGCTGTGAGAAGCCAAGGGACCAGCAGGGTACCACATTTGGTGTGTGAGATGACAGGGTTTAGCACTAGGGGTGGTGAGGAAAGCGGTTGGACTTGGAGATACTGAACAGGAAGAATTGTCTGAATTTGCTAACAGCTTGTATGTTATGACAGAAATAAACTGTTGTAATCTTTTTTTTTTTCCCCTAGTATTGGAGTGGGCACATGTACATTTCATATGGTGTTTGCTGTCAACTTCATCTTCTCAGCTAGCACCTTAGGATGTAAGCAATGATTTCTTCCCCATTTCAAAACCTCATTTCTTAAATATCCTGCTTTTATTCATGCCTTATAGAGAAGGGTGAAAGAAAGCAAGCTAAGCCTCACTTCTTTGTTTCAAATTCTTCACATGAGTACGTGGAAAGCTATAGAAAGTAGGAGGCATTGGAAGGTAATCATTTACGGGGAGGAAATGCGACAATGTGAGCATACCTAGATATCTTTCTGGCAAGCAGGCAACCTGACAAACAGATGCATCTCACAAACTGTACAAACATTAAAAATGCAGCTCTTTCTACTTACAAATGAATCTGTGGGCTGGGGTTTTTTGTTTTTTGGGTTTTGTTGGGGATTTGTTTTTGTTTGGGTTTTTTTCTGTCCTTTTAGGAAGAATAAACAAAATTTCAGATTTTTATATAAATTTCTTTCTTTTAGTTTGCTTTTACCTCTTAGAAATCTATTTGACTGAATTGTTGAGGAGACTGGTTCAGAAATGACTAACTCTTTCAAAAAAGCTGTTTATCTCATGAGATATAATTACTCAAGTGTATGACAGGGGTTTCTATCAGAAGGTGCCTAACAAAAAGCATTTTCCAAAAACATCAAGGAAGGATTATGACTGCCAATTCTCATTTTTTGAAAAACTAAATGGGTGGTTATTCTCTTTGTTCAGGAAAACCTTCAACAACCTGCCTTCATATGGAAGAAAAATTATGATTTGTAATTTGTAAATGGCCAGTAATATAAGCAGGCTGTAAGGCAATTATCAAATATTACCACATGCCTCTTCTGCAGTTTTGAAAACGTGGTTCCTGCAGTTGCCTTTAGTAATTTCTCACCTTAACTCTGCTTCTTACCTGTTTGGCACTATTTTTAGAAGTATGGCTACCAGAATTTAAACCATTCTAGCAATTTGCTCTATTGTAGTAATGCTAGTAGCAGAGAAATAATATCTCCTTATATCTAGCTAGTCGCTTGACCGCTGAGGATGCTACTCTCCATGTGAGGCTGTCGTAGATGAAAATTGGCAGGAACACTCCAGCAGTTCTTTAGCAAGTCTTCATTGGTGCTGATCTGTGGTAGTGGGGAATTAGGATAAATTGACATACTTGAAGAATAATTAGCTGCTCTAGCTGAGGCAGTGGCATAAAAAAAATGTTAAACCAGTTCCATCTCTGTTGTTACAAGCTGTCATATTAATCCATAACGTTTTTCAACATATGACACTTGAATTTGACCTTGCATAAATATTAGAGCAATTAAAATTTTACACACACACAAAAATATTGAATCTGCATTTATATTAAGTACATTTAATAGAGGAGAAAATTAGGTTTCATTTCATGTCTGATAGTGAAATATTTATCTGAGCACACAACAGTCTTTAAAGATAGACAAATAAGCTTCCAATTCTCAGAAAAGGGGAGAAAATGACAGAAAACTTAATTTCCCATCTAGTGTAAGTACAATATACTTGAAGATTTAAAAAATTTATTTTCTTTCCTTATGATTAAGATGATTTCTATATAAGGTTCCAGTTATTGTCAGAGAAGGAAATTTTAAGGTTAAGGTAAGATCTGTTCACATGTAAGAATAATGTCTGGAGAACTTGGTTTCATTACTGTAGGAAATAGTCTCTCTCTGAAGTGATATGAACTTCCATAAGCCCTGTTCTCTCAGCTCCAGGGTCACATGATACTTAGCACAGCCTATAGTGACAAAATTAGGAAAAAAGATCTGCTTTCCAGCCTTGTTTAGCCCAAAGCTTAGGAGTGTTCCCTGCTGCTTGGAAAGTTTGGGTTTCACTATGCCCCTAAGGACTCTCAAAACAGGCTCTTCTCAAACGTCACTCCTTCCATGCTGTGACCTGGTAGATGTCTGGCACAACAAGGCACAGTGTCACAACAGTAGCATATGCTAGAAAATATCTATAATGTACTGTATAAAGACAGGCATTTTGCACTTGCTCATTTGGTTTCTCTTTTAACAGCATATGCCATTTAGAAAAATCAAGGGCTGTGAAATCAGGATCCCTGCTTGGACAAGTTTAATTCACTGTTTTGAAGAACTGTAATCTGGAAGAAGCTGACTTTTTTTTTAACCATATCCTTTGGGCGGGAGAGACCAGAAATTAATTTTTCTACCACATTCTCAAGACAACAGGCTTGGTACTTGGTTTATCTCTGTTCCCAAACCCACAGAGTTTCGTGCCATGAGTGCTGTCATCTGCACAAGGTGGATGCCCTTCCCTTGGCAGCTGTCCTGTGTCTGCCACACCTGAGCCTCTCTCACCTGGCTGCCATGGCCTTGTGTCTCCTGTGGTGAGGCTTCTTTCATGTCCCCTTTGCTGATGGTCAAGGACATTCTCGTGGCAGGGAACCCCAAGCCCCAACACTGGCGGCTTCTTGGCGAGTGACGGCCTGGCAACAAGGGCCATCCAGTCCCTCCTGCACTTTCCCCTGTCCCCTCAGATGTCCCTGAGATCTTCCTCTAGGGAAAGGGGCAATGTGCACTCACAGAGGTTCACAGCTCCTGAATCCTGCTCCAGTCACACCAACAGTTTCCTAAGCAAAGTCAACCAGAAAGGGGTTTGAGCAGGTCCCGTGGAACCCGTGCGGTTCCTGTGGCTGTTTGAAAACTAACCCATCATTTTACACACCTGATGGGGGCTTTCTGTTGTTTGTTCTAAATCAGTAAGCTGATTTCCAGCTTTTTAAGGAATTAGAATTAATGAAATAAATGAAAAGACAATTTAGGCAGAAGGTTATGGCTTGGGAGACTTTGGACATGTCACCTGCGAGAAGGCACTGAACTGGAGGTCTGAAAAATTTCATTCAGCCATTGCCTGACAGGGAAGTGTCAGGGCTTTTATAGGTAGTGGATATTGATACAGCATCTCAGATTGAGGAATTTAATATATTTTGTACTGTATATATCTGCTTGAGCCTAGTTCTTCCCCTGCCTGGATACCTTGGCAAACACTCCTTGTATAAATCTGTCAGGTCCTGAGAGATTTGATCTGATGACTTTCAAAGCCACGATAGAGTGGCCTGGTTTGAGCATTGTGTTGTACAGCTGGGACAAAGCTGGAAGCACAGATCCCCAGCTTCTGCCTTTGCTTTTCCCATGAAACACTTACGAATGACATTGAATAAAAAACCAAGATCCTCCCAGACATGAGACTAAACCTTGAATTACAGATTTGTATTTGCCATTTTGCCCTCTTTCACTGGTCAAAAATTTTCTCTACAATGAAGTCCCTTCATTGGGGTGTTGGAAATCAGTCCCCTCCTTTTCCCAGCTGCAGGCTGTGATCTCTGAGTTCAGTTAGTTGCTTGTGTAGAAAACCTGCACTCATATCCCTTTTGGCAGAAGAGGGAAGGGTTTGGCTCCCAGGCATCATTTTCTGAGGGGAGCATAATCAATCACCTCTTTCTTGAAAACAGGAGTGGAGCAGCAGCTGTGAGTAACCACTTCCTCCAGGTGTTTGTAGGTTTTAGCTTCTCCCAAGAAAGTCCATCAAGGCTCCCAGGAGCAGCCATGGCATTAGCCACTGTCTGGCCAAGGAAAGTGCTGAGTTTCAATTTGTCCCTCTACAGGGAGCTCCCTGCCAGCAGTACTGATCTGAAATGCCAGCAGTCCCATATTCTGGCATACCCGAGTGTCCCAGGATGCTCTTTGGGGGGACAGCTGGCCAGAACTGGGATGACACAGATGGGCCACAAAGGAAATTACTGGATTGTTGAGCAGTGCAGCTTCCTCTGTGCTTCCACCCTTCATTTCTCCTATCTGCAGAATGGTATTATCTGTCTTCTCATGGTGTTTATCTAGACTGTTCATATTAGACTGGGAGTTTTTCAGGATCAGGGCTTTATTATGTATATATACAATTTCTATAGAGGGCCTCTGGGTGTTTCTGTATTATGTGCGAAAATAAATATAAGAGAGCAAACAGCTTAGTCTTCCCAGACTTGTGAATATTTGTAAACTATGAAATAGCAAAGTTTGCCATAGAGTTATTCATTTATTATGTATTCAACAAGGTCAAAAGTGATCTGCAACCTTGTGCTTTTCCATATTAAGTAGGTTACACAAAAAATATCATGCAAAAAAGGGATGGTTTTACTAATTCCCTTATAAGACAGTTCCATAGATGAAAAAGTCCTTCCAGTCTGAAGTTTCCAGTTTGAGAGGTCTCTTTATGATCCTTGATTTTGCAGTAATAAAACCTGAGAGCTGTTTTCCATCCTTTCATTTACACGTTTTTATCATGCACAGCATGATTCTTATAAACTGGACCATAGCCACAGTTAGAACTCCTGTGGGGAGGATAAGTGCCCATTTTCCTAATGATAATAATGCCTTTTCTGGCTTCCAGAAAATTCATCTCCCAGCAACTACACCATTTCCTATTAGCTGGGTAACAGCTTATGCTTTTTCAGCTGAATTTTCTGGAAAAAGTTTCTGGAAAAATGAGAAGACCTAACCTTATACAGTAGTGCTCAAATGCTAACGTTCTCTATGGCTTCTTAGCTGAATCTTCCTCATAAATACACCCATAAAGTAATGAGGTGTCAGTATTTGATTTCTTTCAGCAGAGTACAGGGTTTGAGATATGGCTTGGGAAGTGTGAGGGGTTTGGAAACAGTTTGGAAGACATGTTACATCTGCTGGCTGAATGGAGCAGAACACAGCCTGAAATGTCAGGGATGGGAGCATATCTGCCTCTGAGCTCTGGAGAGCACCCAGAGACAGGTCTAAAAGAGCTACACTCTTTTCCTGGAGGCTATAATATCTCCTGGTTGAAGAGGCTTCTAAATATTCCAAAAGTCATGTAAAGAGAGTAGCTTGTTAAAAGGCAGAATAAGATCAGTCATAGCCCAGGAAGAGCCAGGAGGTTGTGAGAGAAGACACTGTACAGAACTAATACAAGGGGTTTTATAGTTACTGGGGTGCCATGAGGTATGCAATAGCAATCTAACATTCAATCTAATGCTTCAAAGGAGAAAAAAAAAGTGGTATTATGCTTTGGGAAGGTCACAATAATTCAAATGTTATCTCTGAAAGAGCAGAGTCTCAGACATTGGGTGAAGTAAGATGTCCTAATGCATCCCAGTATGCAGACACTGAGAACAGCCCAATAAATACTGAGCAAACTACAAGCAAATAGCTTTGATCCCAGACTGTGGCTTACCAGCTGCTCTTATTTTGTATGTAAGGTGAAATATATAGGACTTGCTTTAGACACAGCTATCACATTTTCCTGTTTTCTTAAGGTGCTCTTACATCTGCTCTCACTGTCTTAAATCTTCTGGCATGCAGAGGGTGATGAGTGAGCCAAACTGTGTGTCTGGTCTGGTCTTTGCACTAGAGTCCACACCCCGTGTTATGGCTGGATTCCACCAAATATAACCCAGAAGAGTTGCATTATGCAGTCTGGATTACATCTCTCTTGTAACACTAGAGAAATAGTCAGCCCAGACATCTCCATTAAAAAAAAAAAAAAATTTAAAAATCCAGTTAAGGTATAGCACTTAGACATAATAATGAACATAAGACATACTCTTAACTGAGTACTTTTGATGTTTTTTACCATTTCTACCAGAAACAAGAAACGTGGGCGATTACTTTGTCCTATGGATTTTCATTTCTGTGGTCATTGACAAATTTGTTCAAGATACGCTAATAATTGTTGATTCTTTCACATATTGCATTTTCCAGGACCACAAACTCCCTTCGATGCAATGCGTTTTCATTGCAAATTCATCAGTTCCTACACACAAGTTTTTGTTGTGTTTTTTATTTAAACCAAGTGTGTTGGCTGTTTTAATCTTTTATGTTCTTCAATATGTAGATGAGTCTGAATATTCTCAGGTGATCAAGTAAAAAGTATTCTTTTCTTTCTGTATCTTTATACAGAATGGAATGATTGAAATCTGGCTTAACTGGCCTTTTTGCTATGTTTGTGAGACACAAATGTGTACATTCCTAAACACTCTACTGTGGGTGCATTCTCTTATTTAAAAGCCAGTACAAAAAGGTGCCAAAGAAAGTAGTCTAAAGCCACAGGAAAACCTCAGCCAAGTATTTCCATATCTGTTGGTTCAGCTGTCACTTGAGAGGAGTGCATGTGGGCTTCACAGGCAAGGAGCATAGTCTGGATACCTGCTGTGTGGAGTGCTATGGAAATGAAAGCTCAGTGCCAGTTTCATCTTTTCTATTGTACCGCCTGAGCGTGGCGTGTTTTCCAAAACCTCCTGCTCCGATCCCAGTCAGCAGACGTCAGGCTGGGCTCTGGCTTTGGCGTTCCCAAGGACTTTTAGCTGTGCTTGTTAAAATTCCCCGTGGCCCTCACATGTCTGCTATGGAGCGACAAGGTGTTAGTGGAGAGAGCTCCATGAAAGGCTTCTAACAACGGGTACCATGGAGGGCCATGGATCTTGCAGCCACTTGCTGTGCTCTGAGAGGCAGTAGCCCTGTTTCTTGGTGATATTGTCTACACTTCCATGGTTTATTTCTAATGGAAGCTACTCATCCTTTCCTAATCAGCCAGGGATCAAACCTTGCCCTCCTTACAGAGGAGAAAGGTAGCATTTAGTGGACAGCCATGAGTACATCAAATGCTGAAGCCTTATCTCTATATTTATATATATACTTGGGTATATATATATATATAAAACAATGAGGCTTTATGTGTATAGAATATATCAACAATTCCCTTTTAATGGCTGTATTAAGTAAAAAATGGGATTTCATTTTTTCACTTTTAAATTCATAGGGTTATAAATTAAGCTTGCTTTCCAAATATTCTTATTAGATGCATGTGCATTAATGTTTTTTAATTTTTAAGTGATGCTGATCCTAGTAAGTGTAAAAATGATGCCTATAAATACTGTGAAACTGTTAAAATTCATCACTATTTCAGTTTTCACTAAAAACTACACACACTTCTGTCTTAGCATTTGCACATTGACTGTTCAAAGAGCCAATTCAAAATTTTATCCTGATAATTATTTTCAAGGGATATAAACACGTTGGGAAAATAACAAACATATGTTAGCACTTATAATAACCAGTTCAGCAATGTTTTCTTGTGTGTGTTTTGCGGCCTGTGTAGGCTATTGCAATGTTAAATTTAGAAACTCTAGCCCAGCAACAGACACTTAGGAACAGAATGATGTACTGCAAGCAGCGAGGATTTTAACTGCAGACTATAGCTTTATTTTCTTATTTATAGCTCCCCTCACTTTGTTATGTTTTATGAAACATGTCTCTGAGAGTGTGCTGGCTCTGTGATTTCCTGACCAATGGACTCATCTTCGGATTACATCCTGTTAGTTATTTTCAAGTACTGAGTTTATAAAAAAGAAAAATCATAAACCATCAACTTTAAATTTTTAATGCATGCAAATATTATTAGAAGAAATTATAATTTTATTTAACTTCTAGCTATGTTCGCTTTTGTTTTACTTCTTAATAAAATGCACAGTGGCTTTAGACTAAGCTTGATGGGAACACAAAAAACCACAAACATTTATGTTGTTATCTCATGAGACATGACAAAACTAAAGATTTAGTAGTAGTACAGGTTTTAATAAAATCTGATAGCATTAATTGTTTGCTGAGGTTAGAGATTAGGTGGACAGATTCACAACAGGTATCAGTTGCTGCAGCTCTACTGGTTTGCCAAAACAGGAATCAAAGTTCTGTTTTTCATAGTATTTGACTGAATAACATCATTGTGTAGGGACAAGCTCAGCTCCTGTTTCAGTCTTTTCTCTACTCTGTTGTTTCCCAAACCAAATTATTCTTCATCAAAAAATAAATATTTTGTATTAACAAAAGAAAGAAAAATATACATATTAACAAAAGAAAACAAAAAACCTCTACACAACCAATGAATTTTTACAGGAAATTATTATTATAATGCAAACAAATAAAAATGTTCAGTTTTGGGAGATTCTTAAACCCAATCCTTAATTTTCCAAAGTCTGAGAAAAATAAAAACCAAACCCAAACCTTTGACATTTTTAAAAAGAGAAGATTGATTTTAGAGATGTGATATTCTGATATTAAAAACAGTAGTTCACCTAGTAGTTATCTGTAGCAAAACAAAAAGCCAACAACATAATGACTGAAATAAATAAAAAAGGCCATCATTATTAACTACCAGTTATTTTGATTGAACTTATAATTTCTATTTAAATTTATTTCATTGTATTCTTCCAAGATATCTTTTTTTTTACATCTTGTTTGGAGTTAAAAGTGTCCTAATAAGACAAAAACATTTACAGAAGCTGAAAATAATTTCTTATACACTTCTATTTTCTCTATTGACTTCAAGATCAAAGTCCCATAAGAAAGCCAAACCCACGGGAGAAATTATGGGCATACATGGAATTCAAACTTCAATATATGTTTACCCCAGGATGCACTGTGTTTAGAGCAAAATGAGATTAGGGGATTGAAAACTATTTCTAGGTGGCTTTTTTATTTCTGTATTGATTCTTTGGGCAGAGACTCTTCCATTTACATTCTTTTTATTTAGACTAATAATAAAGAGGCAAGAGCGAAGAGATATGTCTTTCCCTTCTACTTTGCTTTATATAAAGCCTCTTTTACCTTCCTGCTTAATTTCCTTCCCAGTGTCCTTAACTCTTTATTGCTTTTAATGCCATTATTATGAATCACTCTTTTCATGTTCAGTGTGCTCAGTCATTTTAATACAGATATAATTGTATGGTGCAAAACGTAAATCCCCATAATATGCCAGAAGACAAATGTGTCAAAGTCCCTTTGTCATACTGACAGGTTATAAAACCAGACTGTCTCATTTTAATCATGTTTAAATTTTAATGACATAAGCAAAACTCAGACTAAAATAGCTATCTCTTTGTTATTATTTCAGATCACTGCCACAAATGAGAAACGTTTTATCACTTATTCATTGATTGTATCATTCAGAGCTATCTCAATCCTAACATCTGTTCTGGAGAACGTGTTCTAAATCATTAAAGATTTTTCAGAGGTGATATCCCTGTTTGGTGGCTTGTTGCCATTCTTTCTTATGCCACCTTTGCCTTTTCATCCTCGTCTTTCCTCAGGCGAATTCCTGTCCCTAGATATGCCCATTATGTCCAGATCCAGTGAAACTCTTCATTTTTGGGTTGGTCTTTCTTGCTTGTCTGGCTTGGCAGTCAAGTCTTGCCTTTAGGACTTGCAGCCACTGGATAATAAGGTTATGAGCTAATAAGGATGATCAGGGTATCTGTACTGGGGCAGGGTGTACGTGGCAGGGAAAGAAATACAATAAAGAAAATAAAACAAAACAAAACAAAACAAAAAAGAAGAAAGTAAAATGCTAAACCTGTAGACCAATAAGCTAAAAGACAAGGGTCCCACTGGGGTAATCTTCTGGTGTCTGGGGCACGTGGAGTATGTTGCACATTTGTCTGATCCAGCTTTGTCAAACATGGCCCCCATTTTCAGACATTGTTTTATCTGTGTACTCTGCTTAGTAGAAAACACATTTTGTGCAACTGCTGCTTCTCCTTTGAGTTTTTCTTGTAGCTGGGCTAAGCAGCTCAACCAGTACACACCTCCAAACCCCAGTAATCCTAAAACTATCCCAATAGGTGGACCATGTTCTGTAATTGTAAATTCTTGTAAGCCATTTTCACATTCTGCATTTGGGACTTCTCATCAGTACAGCTAATTAACTCAAAGTCTCCTGGAGATGTTACTTATACTTGGTGCTGTCTGCCTCAAGGAGAAGAGAGGTTCTCTGTCGACCTCACAAACACCATGTAGCCAATGCAGGATTTCTGCCTATGGAAAACTCTGCAGTACAAAGCTGACAACAGGGGAGAAAATTATGGGTTTAACTTCGAGCACAGGTAAGAAGATTGAGATCTCTGGCTTAATTAAATAAGATATAGTAGTAGCTTTTCATAGTTGTCATCATCTTTTGAACTCATGGCAGGACCCTAGAGGCCAGGCTTGTACCCTAATCTTTGACATAGGCTCATTGCTCTGAGTCACCACTACATTAATATCACCAGCCAGTCAAATAATCATGGTGGTTGAAATTAAAAAGGAAAATAACTCTCCAATGTTCTGTGCAGACATTACTGTTAAACAACTTCAACATTTTCATTGAAGTTTTTTTTCTTTATTAAGGAGTGTTTTGTCATCAAAGTGGCCTTCTTGAAATCAGAGGATGTTTTCTAGGACAAGAAGTAATGGTCTCGTATGAAATAAGGACTAAAGAAATCTATGTCAAACTATCTGTTGCGTCAGAGAGAATGGCTGTCATCACTTTTTTGAAAGGTGTGGTTGACAGGAAATCGGAAGAAAAATACATACTTTTGCCCATATTCTTTAGTGTATCGTTTGTTTTGACAGATATATGCACCTGGCTTCTTGCTGATTGTTGGGATATGCTGTAAAATTCATGTCTTGCTCATGTTTTCTTCAGAGGTGTTTTGAAGAAAGGTATTCTACCCTCACATAGATCTTTATAAATCACAAATTACTAATTGAAAGTATCAAAGAAAAGTTGGGATAAAATTGCCAAGAGACAAAACAGGTTTACCATGTTAATGGTAGGATAGATCTTCTAAATAATATGAAGACATGTAATATTTTTTTAAATGAAATTAGGTGGAAAGCAAGCAGCAAACAAGACAATTTTATGCTCTGCTTATAAGCATCACTGGCCTAGTTGCCAAAACCAGGTGTTGCTTCTTTGGTTTTGAATGAGTTATATACATAAATATAAGATTGTGAGTGTCTTCTGCAACAGTAAGCTATTCATGAAGGAGTATGTCACTCCTTAGAGCTTTTTATTTCTAAATTGGAACTCAATTCTACCATTAAATGGCAGCTTGGTTTTTGCCCCAAATTGAAAGTTTATAAATTTGTCTCTTGCTTTGTGAGGCAACTACAATATAACGTGGAGGGAGGTGGGGAAAAGAATGGATGAGCTGTCATTTTCAGCATATTTAAAGGGGGCTGAAATCTCTGTGAGAAGTGTTTATGCAGCATATGCCTATCACGTATACTCACAGTGGTGCTTACTTATTAAGACAGTGAGTCAGTTTTACCGTTAGGAAAACATCTTTGCACATCTTTGCATGAAGTGACAGCATATTTGACACATTAAAAAGGTATTCTTAAAACATAGATGGTTTTAATTAGCTTCTAAGATGTGTTGTTAATGTGTGAGATTCACAATCTACTCGAATTTGCAAGATTTGAATCTACAAAATTGAAGGAAGCTACAAGAGAAAAAAACAGCTGTATTAAGATTCCATGCTGTTGCAGTTTACCAGTTTCTCAGAAAACTAGGCTTAAAGCATAGGTAGGTACAAGAGAGAACCATATTTCTGGGAGAGTGTAGCACTCGAGCCTGTGAGAAGAGGGCACAAGTAAAATCACAGTTCTTGAGGGAGTTACCTCTTGTTGCAGCAAAAATGTACAGAGGCAATGGCTTTGCCTTCCTGCTCATCCTGCATGTCCAGGTCAGGCTCCTGCTGCCCCTCTTTGAGAAGAGACATCACAGATTTCCTACACTGGAGACAAGTAAATAGAAGAGAATAAAAATGTTCAGCAGTGGGTGCAGTGCAACACATCCTGGTGTCCTAATATTGAGTCACCTTCTGTCATTTATGCAAATTAAATCCATTCTGGCCAAAGATGTAAATCTAGTTACAGATCATTTGTATAAAATTTGCAAATGTTTGAACCTTTGCTTTATTAGAATTGGAAGTTGTCTTTGCTGCTGCATGGTACACAGTATTTTCTGCAAGGTTAGCAAGGCTGTGAGAACAAGTACTGAACCCTGCTACGTGAGGACTTCCCCAGATGCTTGTTGGGAAGATTGTGATGTTAAGGGCATACACATGAAAAATATCGTTTTGTAGGAAAGTCAATCAGTCTTTCTGAGCCTTTGAAAGTTAGTGGCTCAGGTTTGATTAGGATTTTAGATAACGGGCACGGGATCTCTTGATTTGTGTTAACTATTTTATAAACATCTGTAGGTTTCATTACACATTTTCCTCTGCTTATTATGGAGCAGTGTTTCTATATCCAAAGCCCTGAACTACAGATATTAAATGCAGTAGGTAATGTTATTCTCTTCCTGGATTGTAAACTGGAATCCACTTCACTGCAGCACAAAGTATAGTTTTAAAACGTGGATCGATGCTCTGTTTTCAATCAGACATGTTTTCAAAAATGTGTTTGATCTTGACAAATGTAGGCAGTGTGAATCACTCTTATGTGTGTAAATGTATACATGTGTGTATATTTTTACCATTTGTCCCTTTCTTTCTTCTTCCCAAGGCATATTCTCTGCCAATTTTAAGAGCTCCAAAAACATAGCTTGACACAGAATTGCTTGCGGCACACAACAAACTGTATTGATCCAGTAAAATCCAAGATCAATGATGTAAATTTTTGACTGGCATTTGTCAGCAACACATCCCTTTACATGTCTGACAACAAACACATTTTCAGGGGTACTCTGGGAAAATACAGTAATGAATTATAATAGCCAACCATTCACTTCCTTACAGATTTTGTAATTTTATTGCACATTTCATTGTAATCCCAGCAATTTTTAGAGCAACACATTTGTCAAAATTAGCAAGCTGAGACTCTGGTGCCAGAGTCTATGTTAACGTGCTGTAGTAGAGTGTCAGTTAGTGGAAATTAGGCTGAAGGGAGTACCAACCAAAAAAAAACCCTCAAAACCACACCCCAAGATCCAAGTCACCATTTTTGCCTTCAGATTGTGGCTTCAAATCAGGTTTGAAGTGCGTTCTTTGTATTCACCAAGCCAAAGGCTGTATTTTCCAGTTGGGAAGTGTCAGAGCAACTGCTAAAGGTGGGTTTGCACCCCACACAGCATCCTGGGCATTGCAGGCTTTCCACAGCAGCTGTTATGATTCATGAGCTACTCTAGAAACCCTTTATGTACTCAAATGATTTAATTGGTCTCTGTTTTATTAATTATTAAGATAAATCTAATGTTATTCTCTGTAAGGTACTGTTCTACCATTACACTATTTTTTTTTAAATAATTGGCAGTTTTCAAAATACTGAATGACTGGAGAATCTTCATGTAGAGTAAAAAAGACAAGCTAGGAGCAGATATGGCATGTCACCTCCTGTGTTCTGGATGGAAAACTTATTTCAGGACCTTGCACCATAATTATCATCCTAACTGTTCTAGGCAATTCGTGCAGACAGCTGCATTTCCCCTTACAAAATGGGGCAAATGGCCATAGAAAAACTATGTACAATTACCAGGAGGGAGAAGATGAATTGAAATTAGTCCCTGCTTTTCTTTATAGTAGCATGTTGCCAATATGACACATTTCTTAGAAAAGTTGGATGTAAACATATGTATAGCGTTTTTTTAGCTGGAGGTGGGTTTGGGGTTGATTTGGTTTTTGTGTTTGGGTTTTCTTGGTTTTGCTGTTTGTTTGTTTGCTTGTTTGTTTTTATTCATCTGCTGCCTTTTGTCTGTACACTCTTCATCAGTGGACAGCAATGATCTAATCGTTATTAGATTAGACTCCACAACAACTTTGTTCTTGCTGAGTGCCTGAAATGCATCACACTGGAAATCCAAAGTTTTCTATCCATGCTCAAAGCCTGAGATCGTGTTCCCTGCTGTCCTCTTTGCAGACAGATTCACTTCATGTTAGTGGGTAAGGGGGGTATGTACAACCTGAATTCTCAGTGCAATCTATTAGGAAAAGAGCTTTATTACAAATTGGTCCCTAGCTGTGTGTATTTACCAGTACATGTTTATACATTCATCTTCAGAAGAATGGGAGAATCCAGTTTTATTTATTTTACACAGCCTCAATGCTGTGAAAATAGTCCCTCTTTCTTTTCGTCCTGAAAATAACTGAAAACTATTGGAAAATATATGTTTTAATGAAATTAAGAGAGAAGGTTCAATAGTAATGGATGGATTAAGCTGACATTATTAGTCTCCCACAGTCATTCAGAACCAAAGCAATTTCTTTTCCCTGGGCTTTTCTAAGCAATCTGTATTTAAATGAAATTTTCATTTTAAAATAGTATTTATATCACTAAAACAAAATTAAGTTTATGCAACAGTCATAGAGCATTTATATATTTCTACTTTTAATTCCTACCTAGATGATGCATTCATTATATATAAATTCATATTTTGCTAGTTTGTTTAATTAAATTGAGTAGAACAAATGGAAACAAAATGTGTGTTTATTGTCTCAAAATTCAAAAAAGCAATAGCAATTATTATTATTTCTACAGGGACTCTTATCCCCAGCTGGGCCAACCTGAGCCCTCTTCTGGCGGGCAGCCAAGGAAAAAAAAGTGTGTGTTAGCACCCAGTTCTCTTAAATTGATTTACATTTTATACTGAGAATGAGAAAGGCCATGTATCTTTCATTTATTAAGAGAAACTTTGTGTGGCATATCTGATTTGATTATGAAAGGTGATCAGATCTGACTTTGTCTCATTTGATTTCTTCCTATTTGTGACCAAAAATCTGGGCAATCAATTCCTGTCAAGTGGGATGGCATCTGAGACACACCACCTGTGAGGTCTTTACTTGGAAGTTACTTGGATTTGCTTTGCTTCTTTGAATCTCCATAGGAAGAACCATCATGCCAAACTTCATGGAAAATGAGTACGAGTGCATTTAGAAACTTGCTTTCAGAATTTCAGTTTAATTTCTCTGATGTACTGTTGTAGCAAGATCACGGTAATTTTCTTTGGTTTGCAAGACTGATTTGTGATTTTGAGGCTTACTGAGATTTTGAGGCTTACTGAGGGTGAAAAATGTCTATAAAAATAGAAGTTATAGGTGTTTTGAGAATTCTCTGTGTCCAAGAGAGCAAGGATTAGTTATCACTTAGCTATTTGCTGGCTGGGAACGCTATAACAGCCTCTCTGGGAAGTGTTTCTAGACACGTACTCATGTTCCAGTGTGTGATGATCTGCTTACTTGGTTCTGCAATGTAGGGTAGGAGAATCACTCTTTGTGATTTCTTCAAGTGTCTGTCCATTTCCTTTGAGGGGAGCAAGCTTTGAAAGTCTTTTTATCAAGCTGTTATTTACCTAAAAAGGCACAAGAAGTCTTTTGGAGGGGAGGCAAATATATAAACTGAATATGAGCTGCGTGCCACTGCTCATGGGAGTTTTGGGGTTGTTTTGATTAGAGAACCTAATCCTAGCAAATTTGTGCACATGCCACAAATACTTGGAAATTATTTTTGTATGCTTTTTTTTATGAGTGGAAAGGGTGCATAAGTATCATGTTGTGCTGTTCAAGGGTATTTTTTAGTGTCATTAATTAATGGTGAAACATCTGCTGTAAATTTGAATACTATCCCTTTTGCTGTACCACTGCCTTTAAGTTTTGCATCTTTGGAGAGGTTCCAATTGTAATTTATTTTTTTTAAAGAAACAGATATGTTGTTTCTTTGAACTGGCATCTGAAGGAATAAGTAACTTGGTGCTACGGATGTATAGAGTTTTTATTTTCTCAGCACAGAATATTAGATGCCACTTTCTTGGACTCTCTGGCAGAAAGGTATATATACCTACACATTATTTATGACAGCTGGATAAATAGAAATTGCAACTTGAGGCTCTCCTGGCATGCCAGGTATTTGCATGGCATTAGGAAGTAAAATCTTTCTGTAGAGCACTTCTTTCATTGGCTGGGTGTCTTCTGGTACTACAAGAACTCCCACATCCCATAGTAATGCATGTTAAAATGGTGCCCTTGTGCCTTTGTGAATGACTCTCCAGTTTGGACACGTAATTTCCAGAGCTTCCTAGTGACTGGATAGCCTCCAAATGTTCAGCTGTTCCAGTAGGTGTAAAACAAATTGAATTTTTGTGGCTCCCAGCAAGGGCAACACTTTAAAAAAATATAAAGTCACTCAAATTTCATTTCTGCTTATAAATGTCTAAAACCTAATAATTTATGTTCTGCAGGGAAGGTTATGTATCAAGGCTGCATGGGAAAAAATATATATAAGGCAGAATTTTCTTTACAGGTTTTCAAACAAAGGCAAGAGTTGGATTTACCCTGGTAGCTCAGTGCTCAAAGCTAAAGCCCAATTCCCAGTCAATGGTTTCATCAGACGGCCCCCAACGATTTCCCACATTCCCACTGATAGGCTGAAACCACTGTTACCTCATAGACTTTGCCTATAGCCCAAACCATCAAGCCTTTCTCAGCCAAGGGCAGCCCTTGTAGATCCATCTATGGAGAAAGCCACGCGAAAAAGGACAAAGGACAAAGAAAGGCACTTGGAAATGTAGTTTCTAACTTCATTAGATTTGTTGACTGATGGGAGGGGGGGGGGGGGAAGAAGTATCATGCTTTGTCCAGATCCCTGTGTGCTTTGTTCATTTATGAAGATGTCCTGTGTGAAGGAAAAATCTTCCTTGAGGACTCTCAGAACAGAGATATTAATCTTCTTTTCTCATTATTCTTGCAAGAGATAATAATTTTCTTCCTCCCTCAGGGTGGAACCGGGAAAAATCAGAGCTTCCATGTTTTGACAATTTGTATCAAGCAGTCGTTTTTTGATAAGACTTAAGTAAAAATCCTTTTGCCTATTTTAGCAGCAACATCTCAGGTATATCTAATCCCAACATCCACTCTCTGCACATAGTCTAATAATTATCTTCATACATACTGGAGCTCTTACTGAGGCTGTTAGCAAATGGGAAAGATCTTGTTTGACTCAAAGTTTCACACAGAGTTTGAAAATGTTTTGGTTGTTTGTTATTCCAGAGAAGCTTTTTTCCAAGTAGTTCACATTTGCTTCTGCAAGTATGTGTGATTGTTGTAACAAAGCAACATGAAGTATTCAGTATAAATTTATCTACTTAAAGAGTTTTAAACCAAAAATGGTGTTTTTCCTGTGCTTGCATTCCATCAGGAAGGAATTTTTTTTTTTTTTTTTTTTTAATTTGGTGAGACTGGAACACAAAAACGACAGGCAGGTAAATGTTTATGTGCAGATGACACAAGTAAGTGCACATTTAAGTATAGGTGCAAATCTTCATGAAGGATTAAGGAAATTGGAGATAACTGTTAACAGGGCATAATAAGAATTTAATCTCCGTTCTACAAAGTCAACAAAAGACTTTAGTTTACCTATGACAGAATAGCACACCCTCCAGTATCTACCTGTAGCCCCATAACTAATTCAAACAAGTCTGGTAAGTTTTGATTGATAACACAACCTTGAAATAAGCCTGTGACAGATGACTTGTATAAGAACAGCCTGCAAGTCATCCTCTGAAACATTCACTTTTTTGTGATTGCTGCTGTCTTTGCTATTCAAAATCTATAAAAGTTATGGATGTTTTAATGTTATTTAAACACACTAGTCTTAATCTGCTGTCATTGCAAAAAATAAATGAACTCATTAGCAAGAGATAAAACCTTTTTACAACCCCACTATTTAATTTTATCCTCAACAATACCTTTCCAATATGTGTCATATGCTGATACAAGCAAGAGGTGTGTGAACGTTCCTCCTGGGACTAAAGTGCTCTAGACAGAATAGTGGTTGTCTTTGAGAGTAATAAAGACAAAGGAAGATAATATCTAATCAAGGATTTACTTGGAAATTCTAATAGAATTCTAACTTAATTAAAAACCTTTTAATGAGCTCTTTGTTTTTCATGAGAGCTAAATATAGAGATCCGTGGTAGTATGGCCTTAATAGCACTAGAGACCAACTTTCCTACCCCTCCTGCATTGGAAAGGGTTAAAAATGTTGCAGCACTAGAGAGGTTGATTCAGAGAGAAAGTGTGGTGCTTTTATGTGGAAATCACAGTTATCCATTGAAACACACAAACTGGTTTAGCTTATTTGCTTTAATTTTGCCATATAGAGATTGAAGGTAAGACCTGTTTCCTGCAATGTAGCAGGTGAGGGTTTGCCTGGTTGGTTCCTCTGAGCTGTGTTACCTCCCTGACCAGCCCAGTCCAAGGATCAGGAGATGCCCGTTTAGGAAATCAAGACTTTAGAGCAATACAGAGACGTGCAGAGCTCTATTGAGTAGAATTAATGGAATAGCAGCCATCATCATCAGGGCAGGAGCTAGCAAACAAACCTTAAGCATCCTGCAGGAACTCCAGGTCCAATAAAAATCCTTGTGGACTCAGCAGGAATCTGAGGTGCAGCATGATTGTAAGAGGAGGTCTGCAAAAGGGAAAAAAAAGGAAAGAAAATGCAGAATTATGAAAATTCCAAATATGATATATATAACACTATAATGAAGTGCTGGCTTTCACTACTGCATTTAGTTAAGCAATCCTAAAATCAAATAAGAATTGTTACATGGCTCTCATAATAGATTTCTATTTATTTAATTGAAGGGTACTGCATGTGGCATATTTGATTTCTGAGTTTTTATTTCCCACCCCTATTTTACTTAAAGGTTTGTTCAATTGGAGCATAACTGTTTTGATTCCAACTGGGAAAAAATATGCTTAGAAATATATATAAAAGTGAAAGAAGTATAATTATATTAAATTTATGCATTTAGTATGTATTGCTTAAAATTATGTTATACATTCATAATTTTTATTAAATTTTCAATGTTTATCATTTAGCAAGTACATATAGTCATATAAGATATAAATCTTTATATACAGATAGATCTGGTTACCAGTAAATTGTCAGACATTCAAAGGGAATGCTCAGGTCTAATGGATGCAGCTAAGTTTTCCCAAAAGACCAGCTCTGTTTCTTAAAATCATAGCAAGAAAGAAATAATATTTTTTTTCACACAAGCAAATGCAATCTTAAAATAGAATTGTAACTTTAGCGTAAAGTACCAAAGTGGGGAGTGAAAGCAAAATAAAGATCTCTCTCATGACTGCCTGGCTAACTCATTCTGCTCTTATAGAGATTTTCTTCTCATTTTTGGAATAACAGGAATCTGAATTAAGCATTTAAGTAATGCTAGCTCATCTGGATTGGAGAAGATTGTTTAGATTTTACAAGTATTTTTTAATTGAAATAGATTGCATTGGAGATTATTGGACCGGTAGATACATGAAATTTATCATTCTTAAACCTTTTGAACCTGTAGATGGAAAAGTAATTCGTAAAAGGGAAAATAAGAAAATAAGGAAAAGGAAACAATTTACCTCATAATGTACCTAATAAAGCCAATTTTATACCAAGTGTGATTGTCCAGAACAGGTAATAGATGAATTTTTTTATTACTTTTATGGCAATAATACAATAAAACCCATACTCCTCTGAGAAATACCTTAACATAATTGAAATAATAAGAAAGAAATTTAAAGGAGTTTTAATGTTGGAGGATGGAGTTAAAAAAACCAGCCTTTGGTAAATTCAGGAAATCATAAGTAATATATGGTTTTCCGTTTGAAGGATCCTACTGTCTGTTCTGTCTCTTAAGCAGCAAGAAAGGATAGGCCTTAAGAAAATTAATTTCTCTATTTATTTGCAGCAAACAGAAGGCCAAGGTGGGGAGTGCCAGGGGATGGGTGAGCAGCCGTGGGCAGGGGTCAGCTCGGGGCTGGCCGCAGGACAGCAGTCGCTGCTCCCATCTTCAGAAGCAGTTGGGAAGACAAGCTGGGAAATGAAAGGGCAGCCCTGTCACTGTGCTCCTGGGAAACCGATGGAAGGAGCACGGCTGTGGGCACAAGAGGTGGAAATGGCAGGGGACGGGGAACAGGCGCCGGAGGAGAGCCGGGCAGGTGAGGGCTGTGCGCCGTGGTGGGGCTGAGGGGCAGGAAAAGCAGCAAGCAGGAAGGTGGAGAAAAACAGGTGCTGTTCCAGTCTGATGAACCCTGTGAGGAGAAATAGTTTGTGAAGTACATACAACCTGGGATATTTCTCATATGATTTCTGAGATTTTTTTTTTTTTAATTGTTTCTAAACTGGGTGTGCTTAATTCAGCTGCAATTTTCAAGCAAAGACATTCTCTGTGGGTAGTGAAGCCTGTGTATTAGTCACCGTGAAAGGTTCTAAGCAAAGCTTTCAAACTTTTGTAGCATGGGGATTTTGTTGCTCTAATGGCACACTTGAAAGCCATGGGAGTTGTTTTTAAAAAGGCTGTGGAGCTTCGAGGTTGAGGGGTGTCTATGCAAGTATGTTCCAAGGGGAAGGGAAGACAGTCCATGTGGGAGACATCCAGCCATGAGCAACAGGGCTGGATTTCAGATGGGAACAGGAAAGTCTTGTGCAGAGGCACTTCTGTGGGACTTTTCCAAAGGTGCTATGGTAAGAGATAGCTTAAGAGATCAGAACAAACCTTTGCTTTGGTATAGCCAATATATACCATACTTTAAACATCTTGAATTGTATTTTTCATCTTTTTTTCTTTAACAGGGTTTTTAGAGAAAAGAAAAAGCAGTAGGGTTTGGGTATCTCTGGCCCTTGATGAGCAGGAGCCATGAGGCTGCATAGCAGCAAACTGAGCTTATAGTGTCAAGAGAGAAAATGTATTGCAAGGGCAGACAAATGCATGGCTCCTAAGTACTCTCACTGCATCTTCTGGCACATTTCTGGGGGTAAAGAGCAGTACATGGACACTTATATTTAACTGGATTTATAACATTGCAGGAGCTATATGACTTTTCTGTGTATGTTCAAACATATCTGCTACGTCCTGCAGGGTTTCTTTGCTTGTTTGCTGCCCTTGATATGCTAGCTTGCTTTAAGTGAGGGGCTGAGCAAGATTTCCCTCAGGGTCTTCTTCCCACATAAATTATTCTGTGGTCACTCAGGTTTCAAAACCTGCAGAAAGAGACCTCCTTTATTGAATTTCTAGCTGGGTTGGGAGACACTGGTACAACAGGGAACAACTTTCATTGGAATGAGGAAGGTGTGAACAAGTTACAGAAGTATGCTGTGTGGTTGTCAAGATCAGAAGATAAGGTTGCTGTGGGCAGTGCGTGTCCCTCTGCAAGAGATAGAGGTAGCTATGAAAACTTTGGGAAAAATGTTTAAATCAGAATGACTGACTTACAGGCAACGTAGAAACACATCAGATTTAAAATATAGCTCATTATTTAAATAAATCTACATTTATTTGATTTTGATCTTGATCTACAGTACAACTGATGCAGCGAAAATAAATACGTTTGTGTTTATGAAGTACTAAGGTCCCACATCTCTCAAATAACAAGAAAAATGACCACAGTAAAAAAAACAGTTGATGGTAATTATGTAATCATGTTGAAAGAATACCTATAATCACATTTCATCTACTAGAACAAAATTGTTTTTACAAGCTCCCACCAACTGTGTGGTCCTAACCAGCTCTGAGGTTTTTTTCTGTTCTAATCTGGTATGCTTTTAGATTATTTTAATATTTCATTTGCCTTTCATGAAACTCTCTCTGCTCTGGAGTGTCTGTTTCAAAATAGTGAATCCCAAACTCTCATTCCTCTATTTTTGGCCTGAGAGAAAAATCTCCTCAGGAAATGTATAATCTATTCTTTACATAGTGAAAGAATGGAAAAGGTTATTTACCAGATTGGCCACGAATTTTTACTGACTGTCAGTAAAATTTACTTTTGCAAGCTATTTTAACTGTTACTGCATATTTTATAAAGCTGTATTTTTAATCATGATTATTACTGACTTAATTTTACAAGAGGCATGTATATCCATGAGCACTGCTTTTGTGTTCTTCACATAATTTTTTACAATGTCCTTACAATTTGCCTGGTTTAATGTTAATAGCATCCCCATTAAATCAGTCCCCCCGGCAAAGCATTGATGAAGATTGTTTGCCCTTACCAAACTTAGGTAATACGTTCCACTTAGAATATGTACAGCCCATTGTAGGTGTCCTATTGTAAGGTCACACTCATCTCTGATTTTTGGCTGCAATTTGGAGGTGCAGCTAATGGGGACAAAAATTTTCTCTTACCAGGGAAAGACTCAAAGAACAAGATTTAGAAATCTACCTGTAAACCTCACAGGGTTACATGTATAAATTTATCCTTTGTGTTCCTGAGTGGCAATGCCCATTAAATGTAGACACCAGTGTAAAAATTATTAAAAGATGTGGTTCAAAATAGCAGTGAATCTACTGTTGTTCCATCCTAATGCATGAAAAATCCTGAATCCCATGATGTTAGAGTTTACACACACACACACACACACACACACACACATATATATATCCACAAATATAAAGAAAAATACACTTAACCATTTAAATAAGATGAAAAGCAATTTCCAATATTTCCAGTCTTTTTTGTCTGCTGTGATTTGTGATAAAAGAGCCTGTAGAATCCTGAGCTGCCTTGCAACACGCTAAACTTTGTTGACATATTTGTTACATATTCCCAGGTTAGTGACAGCTAAATTTTTATCAGTTAGCACAGAAAAAGCAGGATAATGGGTTCCAAACCTAACAGCTTTGTTAAGAAACACCCTGTGTTCCCTGTTAGCAAAAATACGTGCTGTGGTCCATTATGGTAGGAAGAAAACTGCGAATGCCTTGAAAATGAATCATTTTTTTTCTTTCAGCACCTTCACGTGTCACGAAGAACAGAAATACTATTTATGTAAGGCTAACAAGTACTACACTCTTCTTTTTGGTATTTTTAAAGTAATTTAAGCAGCAGTCATTTCTAGTTTATAGAACAATGTACATCAAATAAGATTTTATAATATATTTCCTGAAAACCAGTGAGGATTTTTACTCTTTTTGATAAGAAAATTGTGCGTTTCAAGAGAAACATTGCGTTGTGACACATAAAATATCTGAAGATTATTTCAACACCATTTCCTGATGCAGACATGGTATCTGATTGAAAAGAGAAAGAAGGCAAGCTGTTGAATGCAGGGTGCACAAAGCTGAGTCCGCACCCTGCTGTTATTTCTGTGCTTTTGCAAGGAGTTTTGTGTTAGTGCAGTAGTTTAACTTGTCTTATTTTTTACTTTCTCCCCTCAGCTATGTGGTGGCCCTTAGTTATCCTCAAACGTCATTAGGACCACAAACATCCATAAAAAGTTGAAGGAGGCTATAGTTCACAAGGTGAGGTCTGTGATGGCTGTTGATAACTCCACTAAAAGAAAACCACAGAACAATGGGAATCCAGGCAGTCTGGGGAGATGACAGGACAGACACATTGTGTGGTTTTCTCCCTCAAATGGTAATTAATGACTGTTCTAAAGAAAAATGTGAGTTTTATCTGTGGTATCATTAGAGTTTGCAACCCAGCCATAGAGAAAAGCAATCTTTTCCCTGAGGAGCTTCAATAATTCTTGGTTTGAATGAAATGCTCATGATCGTATGGATGATTGAAGGTTGATTGCCCCAAGCAATAGTTTATTTATTAGAGATCCAGCCAATCCTAATTTGTATGTCTTCATGTCTGATAAAGGCAAGTTTTAAACCACTCTGTCATTATTGCTCTTGCTCTGGTATAGGAGATAACTCTGACAATAACCATCTTGTGCTCAAGGGCATTATGAAATTTATTCTCTTAAGACATATTTTGGATTTTACATCTGTGAAATTAGATTAGATATATATCTCTCTGTGGCATCTGGACTAGTTATGCCTTCCCAAAACCATCTTCATGAATTAGGAATCGATTCCATAAGGTATCTGATGCACAAAGAAAAAGTGCTAATTATTACCATATTAATATACATACGGATATAATTTTCTTTTTGTTTTTCCTAATTGAAAAAAATCTCTAGTGAAATTTTAATGTCTGAGTAAGGTGGTGACACATCTGGCTTTTAATAGGTGGGTAATGAAATCCTCTACCAAGTAAGAGAGTAAGCAACCGTAATATTTTACCTGTGAACGTATCACACCAATTTTTAAACCCCCATTAAGTCAAAACATCTCAGGTTATGTATCCAAAATTCATGGATAAATAATATAAAGCCTAGGATATTGAATAAGAATGGAAGACCCCAAATACATCTGTCCCTATTAAAGACTAGTCTTCCTTCTTTGACTTTCAGGCAGTTATTTTTTCATTGGTAAATTACAGTAATTCTACTTACATCCTTTGTCAAAAAGATAAATAATCAGGTCTGTGGGTGAAAACATCAGAAGAGCAAGCAAGTTATTGTAGTGGTGGTATATAGTTCAGCTAGGAGTAGAACTCATTTTCAATATGAGGAATGAAACTAATAGTAAACTTGATTTCAGGTTTTGAGAGCTTCAGTAGTCAGAAAAGCCATACTTCCAGATACTCTTCAGGTTCACCATGTTGCTAGTTGGCCAAAAATGTAGAAAACTTTGATTATTGTGCTATTATTAACTGAAGTTTAAGGACTAGAATGGCCTAGTGGAAAAAAAAAGGTGTATAATTATCTTGCTGGAATGCTGCTTTAATTAAATTCTCCCAACTGAGACCTGGCCCCATTTTTTAAGTGAAGCATGGACTATAATCAGTCACATTAACATTCAATTTGCTTCCCTGCAGATGACCATGAAAGTGAGTGCATCTCAGTGAAGCTGTGCTTCAGGTAGGACAGTTCTTTCTGAAACCAGTGGAGCCATCAGTTCTTCTCTTTCCCAGACCTGTTTAGATGTTAGCTGACACAGCAAAGAGGAGGAAAGGATATTGTGTATTGTAGATGTTTTTCAATGCCCACTGTGGTGCATACATAGAATTACACTTGTAGGCTCTTTTTAGTAGCTTACCTGGAATGCTGCAGTACCCAAATACCAGAGTCCATATATAAAGAACAGCATCAGTGAATCTTGCTTAATGGCACTTATATTTTTCAGACATATTTTTACCCATTTAATGAAACCCCATGGAGAAAGAGGGGACTTGAGTCACTCTGAAACTTCACCAACTCAAGATTTGAGTGAGCAGCAAAGCATTTGCTCTGAGGAATCAAGAAGTGACCATCACCCTTTATACTGCAAGGCCTGACAATTCTACCAAGGCTTCCAGTCTTATTCTTATCTGTTTTCACATCTATCTAAAATTTTTAAGGTAGAAAGGAAGATCGAGACAAGAAAGTGAAGGCTGAAACACATGCAGTTCTGCAAGTGTGTACTTCTGCATTGATTTTTTTTTTTTTTTTCACATTTATGTTATCCTAGAAGCATCTGAAAATCACAGTACCTGTGAATTATTGCCACATAAATAACAGGACATCAACAAAACAAGTGCAAAATAATTCTGCGTGTTTTTTGTGATATTGCCGTCAGATAGTTTTACAGCTCTGGGCTCTTAAGTGGATGTTCCAGGATAGCTCCAAAAGGAGTGTTTTTGAGTATTCAGTCTGAAGATATGCCAAACATTGTGAAAAACATTGTGAGAGAAAAGTTGCTAATCCTCAGGCACCTGTGACTTGGAAAAATGCATTCTTCCCAACATTCTTGTGAGAGATTGAATACAAAAAAATGCCAAAAAAGATAAGAAAATGCTCTCAAGAATAAGAAACAGTCCTCTGTCATGATCAAGTTTTATAGGCTACAGCCTAGTTCATCAAGAACTGAAAGTTAAATTCTTAGTACTTCAGGTGATGAGTCAGAAATGAGCCCAAGCAAATTGCTTCATCTTTGTCGTTCATTGTCCCATTGGCAAATTGAAAATTACAATTACTCTCGATCCTTAACTTGAAAGGGTCTAAAATAAGACAGAAAGCTCCACAGTCTTTCTGTGTACACATTGGAAAGAAGATGTTTTTACAAACAATTCCCTCTGAGTCACTCTCTGTATATTGAATTTTCAGACTAAATTAATGATCATTTTAGTGTTTGAGTGATTCAGGCCCTGGAAATAACTGTGTTGGAGAACATGCCACTTTGTAAGTGTAGCAAAAAATTGTTGAGAACCTAGGAAAAGAAATGGAAAACTGAGCTCATGCTTACTCTCTTTTAGCGACCGGGACATGGCCAAATCCAGTTCCAAATCAATGATGCAACATAAACTCCTCCAAAACAGTCAGCTCTGAACAACCATTGGTACAATTGCATTTTTGCCCTAAATGACACTCATCTGGGAGAAGTGCGTAGATTTTACCATTCACCAAAGTTAAACTGGTAGGTTTAAAACCATATTTTAAAATCCTGTGGCAGTCAGAGCTTCAGGGAAATGAGGAATCACTCCGTGTAACAGCCTGTGCACTGTTTGGTTGTGCGCAGGGACACGCAGTGCATGGACTGCACTCCACTGTGGGTCTAACCCAGCCTGGCCATGGCAGTCACAATTCAGTGTCCCAGCTCCTGCACCCGGGCACTGCTTGTGCTGAGGGGGATTTAGATCCCCTTTGCCTAATTGAGATCAGAGCCTGGATTTGCCTAAAGAGAGAGTCTTTAATGCAATGGTTATTAAGGCATGGTTCTTGTTCCACCATCAATCTTTATCCATTTTGAAGGACACCTTATGGATATAAATTATGAGGTCTGTCAAGGGAAGGCTCATAGATAAATGGGTTCAGTCACTGGAATATTACTTCCTACAGGACTGGCTGCTGAGTAACAGTAAATTGTGGGGACTAAGGAAGTTTATAAAAGCCAGATCAGCTCAGCTGCCTCACTCCTGAACCGACAGCAGCATATGCAAAACCCAAGGTTATTGTGTCACATGGCAGGTTCAACAATGTCATTTTGACAATTACAATATACTTGCAGATTGACAATGTGACAAAATACAGCACTAGTATAAAACTGACAGGCTTTAGAACTTCAGATTTTTTCAGGTGTTATGTAGTTGCATGAAAACACATTAAGAAAACCTAAACCAACACCTACAAATTAATTAAATAACTCTTTCACCTTGATATCATCTAATGTCTGTGAAATGAGAGACCCCACCTTTGACATCTCCATCATTTGTGTGACCTCTTGCCTGAAATTCCCAGGTTGTGAAGAGTGTACAAAATCAAGTCATTATTTTTATTGTCTGAAATGCTTGATAAATCAGCTTTGAGACATACAATCTGAGAAATAACCTAGTCAGTAAATTTTGCATAGTTGTGACCTTTGCTAGTGACCATTATGTTTGATTCTCAGCCCCATTCCAAAAGCATGAGAACCCCAGCTGTATTGTCTACTAATTGTGAGCTTGTGTGTGGATCTGTTGTATGATGGGTAATAGTGGGGAATGATGAAAGAAGCAAGACCCTTAATGCATGACTTTTTCCTTACTCACACAAACAGCTTGATATGGTTTCCTTGGATACTATCCAGCATGCAGCTGACTGTGGTTTTATTTTCAGACTTTCTTTTTTTTTTTCAAGAAGAGGGTGATATACCCCATTATTTGTTGAGAAAAATCTTGTGTGTGTTTCCTGAATTTGTAGTATCTACCTATTGAGAAAGACTGAGGTGCAAATTAAGTCTCACAAGAAAGAAATACCATCGTATCAGTAATTATTGCAGCATCTCACAAAAGGGTTATAGATTTCCTTTGCCCTGAATATGGCCGGACTGAGGTAACTTGGATCACAATGTCAAGGACAAAAGTGAATTCTTTAGGGAATCAATTCCATCATTATATGTTTATCTACGAATTTTGCTGAAATAACATTTGTTTCTTTTATCCTTCAGAAGCTTGGGCAAATCATCACCTACTAGATACATATAGTCAACAATATAGGCTGCATGAAGGCAACATTCTGATCAAAGATATCAGATGCCTGGGGAAAGGAAATTAGAAAAAATATTTTACATTACCATTGCATATGCATTTGTATGATTGATCTTTGATCTATTGACAAGGTTTGGAACCAAATCCTGTTGGTGGAAAACTGCAGAATTTCTGAAAAAACATAAGAATGCATTTTTGTATTCAATTAAATCAGAAATCCAGCCAATTTTTTTTTCTTTCCTGCAGATATTTTCAATCAGATTTATTCTTTTTCTTTAAAAATGGAAACTTACTGAATATCTCTGGAAAAAGTGCGTGAGTACAGGCATAGGAGCCCTCAGACAGATAAAAGACTGTACCTTCTCTCCACTCTAAATTCCTTTTAAAATTGCACTAGAATTAGGTAAATAAACAGGTACTGTTACTACATTTCCTATACCTTTCACAATAACCTTTTATTGTTTCTTCTTATTCAGTTGTTTCAAGAAATCTTGCTTCATCTGTAGTGGCTTACCATAAATATTATTATTATGTTATTACCTAAAGGGATATTTTCCTTTTCAGATTCCAATTGTTTCTTGTCACAAATCTTTCTTAGAAGACTTGTGGGTTTCTCTCGCTTTCTCTTCTCTCTCCTAACCTTGATGAGACATTTTGTCCCTGAAATGTGTCCTAATTCCATAAAAGCAGGAAAATAAAGAACGTTCATGGCGAGCCCACAACATAATACATGTTTTCAAAACGACATTGAGTCGCCCACCTCAGTGACTCAGCCAGTGGGTAGCAGCAGAGTCATTTTGAGTGGCTGTTTTCCAGATCAGCGATTGCTTACCACGTTTCACTGTGGGCTGACTTTCTCAGTGTAAAAGGTATATTTTGGAGTCCGGAGGAAAAAAAGGAACATCAGTCTTAGTGCTGAAGAATCAGAAGTGTTGCATTCGTATCATTAAGCCCTGAATGGTGGCACAGATGTAACAAACTTTGGTTGTTCCTGTAAAATCCACCTGTTTGACAGGTGGAAGACCTGTAAATGAAAACAAGCACCTTGTGCTTATACTTTGATAATCAGCCTAAAGCAATGTGGAAATGGTAGAAAAAATCAGAAACTCATTGAGTCTTATTCAGTTGTATATTCGGTATTAATATTCGTATGTTCGAATATGTGTTGTATTTTTTATCATTTATTTTGGCTGGCAGAAATTGTCCTTTTAAGAAGAAAATGGGAACTTGGTAATAGAGTTTGCAGAGGGGTTGTATTAGCACATGGAAGACTTATGTAATTTTTCCCTGGCCTCCAAAAGTATGAAACCCCACAAAGTTCTTTTTCATGCACACGTCTTTACAGGAACTAGTCTATTTTAAGGTGTATCAGTACAGCATGGAATAATCTCCCTGGAGCTGTAGAAGGTGCTCTACTTTGAAGCCATTAACCAATAGCCATGGAAGCAAGAACACCACTGGTGTGACTAATGACAGGTTTCTAATTGTTCCTAATATACGATGTATTTATGTAGGAATTACTTTAAAAGCAGCACCGTGTCCTATGGCCTCCCCAGGATGCTGCTCAAAGACTTTAGTAATTCTTACATAACAATAATTCCTTTTTGACAAAATCTTTTTGGTGAGGAATATTTTCACAGCAGGGAAGGCAGCTGCCTGCTGCATTTTCACCAAGGCTCAATTTTAGGCAGGCCACAATCTGGCTGTAAAACCACAGCTGCATATACCTATGAGTGCAATTATTATCTCTGGGATGATGAGATCTCTCATACGTGGGTACAGTTATATCGCTGCATAAAAAAGTAGACTTAATTACAGCTGTTCACATGTACACAAGGAAAAGTGTCAACTGCAGACTGACCATTAAAAAAAAATACCTTCCACTCTCATTCCAATATTGAATTCACCTCTACTAGAGCTAAATTCCACAGAAAATGACCTGTGATGAACTTTGTTTATAAAAGGAGCATTGTTGCATTTGAGGGGCTAAAGGATTTTGCATGAAACATTTCAGTCTGTGATTCTCAGATCCCTAAATTACCTGAAAAAACAGGAGTCTTGGGGTACTTTCCACAGTGGTAACAGGGGTGTTGTTTTCTTCAAGTTGCAAAGCACTGAGAGACTTTTTTCAACCTCGATAGTGAGGAGAAATGGAGAGGAACACCTTCAAATACTCAGTTCCAGGTATATCTGGGTATGATGCTGAAAGCGTGGAGAGAAATTTCAAGATCTCTTAAAGTGTACTTTAACCAGCATAAATCTGATGTTATGTGTGTGATTAAAATACATGTCCTTTTGTGGATATCATATGCCACAGGGAATGACTCTTTCCATATGTAGTCTTTTCTTTTAACTGAATATTGAAATCTTGGAGTTGCGAGCACCTGCTCCTAGGATGACTGTAATGACTTTGTAATGTATCCCTCTCTGAACAACTTAAATATGATCTCATTTTTCACTTATTTTCTGCTGCTGTTTTGACAGGTTACTATTAAGGCTGCCTGACACACCTGATGATCAGCTGATGATTCACTTGCTAATTATTTTGCCAAATATTAATCATTTGTACTGAGATTTTTTATTCCCAATTTCCATTCGAGGATATTTCTTTTATATTTATTTTTTCCTCCAGTTGAAATGATCTATCAATTTCTGACAATGACATAGGAAAGGCCTTCACTTCTGATGTTATGAAAATATGGTGGTTGTTTGCTTGGGAAGGACACTCAGCCTGTACTGTGAGCTGGACTTTTGCCTTGTTTATGTAGCATCGGTGTCTCCTCTTTGGAACATATCAGTTGTGCTAATTTCTGCTTAATGCACATTTACAGAATGGTCAGGGATTTACCTAGTGCCCACAGATGTCAGTGGAAACGCTTAGATCGGAGGGCATATACAGAGGGCATGTATCACTCCTACTTTTAAAAGACATTAATAATATAATTGATGAAGCAATATGTGCATTTGCAAATATTACTTTTAGATGACTTTTTTCAAACAGAAAAAATCCCGCAATATGAGAGAAGCTTTGGATTTATTTTAGTTTGAAAGCAATGTATGAATTCAGTAATGTTAATTAAAGAATAAGTATTAGCAGATTTTAGCATTCCTAACATGCTTTGAGGATTGATTAATAAGGGTAATACTTAGATGACACAATGGAACCATTTGAACATCATTACCTTGTCCCCTGGAGAAGTCAAGCTTGAACCCCTGGGATTTGGCACCACTTTGTAAAACGACGTTACGAAACCCATCTGACTTTCTGAAGGACAAAACTTTTATAACAATCAAAGCATTTGAATGTACTAAATTGGGAAGTGATGCAAAGCAGAAGGAGTGACTTGAGGAGATCAAGTTTAGAAGAAGTATTTGAAGGAATAAACAAAATGTTCTTTAGCCTAGGAAAATTATACAGAAGCTAAACTTAACCCTAGATATATGATGGGAAGTTTGACATGGCAGCACAGGAGTACCCAGTAAATTAGATAGGAGGTATAGTCACTATAGCTGTTGATGAAGTTGCTTATATGACCTTTACATGGACAAAGGAATAATAAAATAAGAGTATCACATGTAAGCTATCACTAATAACAAATGTAAAATATACAAGATAACATATAAAAATAGACATTCAGAGGGAGTTGCAAGGTAACTAAGAGACAGTCTATCTGGTTTGATGCCATAAAATCATTACATGTATGTCCCACAGGCACCTCTTTAGATGCACTGCAAGTACAAAATGAGAGCAGCAATTTCCAGTTGTCTCCTCGTGACACAAAACCAAGTAAGTTTATATTTTCTGTAAAATAAGCTTGGCAGACTTTTATATGGGCACTTTATACAGGAATATTCCCTGAGATCTGAGCCCTGGGACTGTTTAGCCTTAAAGAAAAGCATCTTCAAATTGAATGGGGTGGATCTGAGCTTCTCTATGACCTTTTAGGACTGAGGCGCTTCTGCACAGAACTCAGGAGCAGGATGATGAACATGTAGGTAACATTAATGCTGAGCACTGAAGATGAGGTCTGGGTCCCTCCACAGCCAGCCCAGCATGGTTTACAGCTTTGGACTTGACTCCTAAGTGTTGTGTTTGATTTTGGGTGGTTTTTTTAACATGTTTTAATCTCAATGTGTAACAATTGTAACATTTAGATGTCTAACAGTTTCAGCCATGTCTGTTTACTTGTTCCTGAAGACATTAGCTATAAAACACAGTCCTGTATCATGACTTCATTTGACAGATACTCTTTACAGTCATAGTACTCTCAAAGCAGCAAAATAACTGCAAGAGAAGCACAGAGCAGTTTCGGCTCAGGCAGATCAAAAGCATATGGACTCTCTGTGGGAAGGACATAACTGTTTATTATCAACAGGTCTTTGGCAGCCCTGCTGATATTAACCTTTTGTCTGGTTTCAGTAGAGGAGAGCAAGGACTGGCCAGGCCACTGCTGAAGCCAGTGGTGTTGTTTTCCAGGTGCAGGTGGTTCGTGCTGATGGGATTACCAGCCCCACTGGAAATGGATTGGGGACTGCTTGGGATGTACCTAATTGCAATAAAAACTGAAAGAGCCTTGCCCAAGAAAGTGAATTGCAGAATTTGGTGGCTCTTGTAATGTAGATGCTTGGGAAGAACAGTTCTGAGTAGGAAAGAAACCTTTGCTTTAGGAAGGATAACTTTTGTCAGAATGGAAAATATATAAATCTGTTTCATTTGGGGGCTTAAGATGAGGTCTTGAAAAGTTCTGGTATTTTCTTTTTCTTTTTTTCTTTTTTTCTTTTTTTTTTTTTTCTCATTTCCTTTTTTAATGTTTCCTAAGCTAAGATCAGCTTTCTAAGGCCAGGCTTCGCTAGCTTATGGGGCAGATTTTATTTTTTTTTAAGGCTTTGAAGTGAATCCTTTCAACCTGGACAGACTCATCTCACATCTGCTGAATATGCCTCATTCTTCTGCTTTATTCTTACTTATGTGGCTTTTCTCAAGAGAGTAATTCAATAGATGTAATAGGAACCAAAAAAGTAGTGTTTTACCACTGGTAGGAAGCAGGATTTGTAAAATAAGTTGTCTGGTGTGTAGAGAATACCAGAAAATAGGATTCCCAAGCTGACATAATAAATAAAGTTTTATATAAATATTATATAAATGAGGAAAATAGAGTTATTTATATAACAGGACTCTAGTTTCAATTTCTCATGAAAGTTAGGTTAAATAAGTAGCTTGAACTCTTTCTTACTTGCCCAAACCCTGTCCTTCACATTTAAATGGTTGGTAAAATGACCTACCAGCCTATCCTGACACTTCAGCTGTATTAAAGCTGACCTGCCTGTGTATCATAAAGTTCTCTTGGTTTAGATAATTACAGCAGGTCTGTTACATCTCTTGTTGTAGAAACTGCATCTGGGACTTGGCCAGGTAATCCTAAAATTCACCCATCCACGACAATTAAAAAAGGTGGCATAGCAAAGACAAAATGGAGTAAAATAAATAGCCCGTGAAGCATCACCCTACACTGTAACTGGGTAATCTGGAGAGCAGGAAGGCTGAAAAACAGCCTGGTGTCTTTCTGGAGCTATGTTATTGTCCCTGATTTATAGATCTGTTGTTTTGTTTGGAGGATGAGAAAGAATAGCAGAGTAAACATGATGGAGAGGGCATCCACTTAAGGCTAAGGTCAATTACTCAAGGGAATAGATGTGCGTAATTGCACACCTGATAACTAACAGCATAAATAGACTGTTGATTTATACCACGAGTCTTTAACTGCAACCCTTTTATACAAACAATTATAATAATAGGAGGTTGATTATTTGCATTTGTTCCAAGTACTTGTGGTGATCATCTTTACAGAGATACAGAAGAAAAATAGACGACTGTTCTCTTTGGCAGATATCCTTTCTCATTAGATGATAACTGGCATTGTGGATAAACCTTTTATACGTTAGGGCAGACAAACACGTTCATTATGCTTGGTAAGGTTTTAATTCTCAGATGCGTAGATGAGAAAATCTTCTGGCATCTCAAGTCGTTGAATTAAAAGCATCTATCTGTCTTGCTAGTTCAATGACTTTTCATTAGCAACGATGTTTTGCTGCTCTTCTCTATTCTTAGCATAACTATAGTAACTAAGAGGCAATTTTAAAAATTCTGTCTTGGAACTGAGCTTGATTCAGAGTTCGCTGAGCTTGAGAAACTGATGTCTGTCAGGCAAATTGGAGGCCCAGGACCCATGTTCCAGGACAAAATCATCACTACTACATGGCATCGACAGCCCCAGGCAGCACAAGTCCAGCCCTGGAGATAAAGTTTAGACAAACAGGGTTCTCCTTTTCCTGAGTGTTTTATTTGCTGTGTGGATTTTGGGGGCATGAGGACATGGCAAGGGGATGTTGGCAGGGAACAGAGACTGCATGAAACTAAAGCAGTTTTCAAAACTCAGCATTTTCCGTCTTCCACAGAAGATACGTTTTTATTTCCTCTACCCAGACTTTTCAATGTCTTTGTGCTGCCTAAGTCTAAATCTGTGTCCAAATCTGAAAACTCCTATGTATTTGAATAATCTTACAGATAATTTCCACAAAAAATATTAAAATGTAACACTGTTTGTAGATAATCACACTTTATTTAAACTTATTTTAAATTAATTTTCTATTTCTTTATTATCCTTTGCAAATAATACATGCATACATTTCCCTGCTTGCTAATTTTCCTGTTATGCCACTGATTAGTCTGCTTGAATTTTTTGTACTGTTTCCCACTCCTCTTTTCTGATTTTGGTTGATGTAAGCTGTAATTATGAGTTGTGTGTATAGAAGTCTCAGCCTGGATTTTCCTCTTCTTCTCGAGATCCAAAGAACTTTAGTAGTTATTAGCTAGGCCCATAATGCAATAGCAAAACCTAGTCAAGCTTCATAATATGGTTCAACTTTATGAAAAACCTTCTGTGACCTCAATAAACTCACTGTGTCCATACTTTCCAAGAAACTATAAAGGAAATAAATTCCTCTGTATTCAGTATTTGCTTCAGCAATTATCTTCCTCTGAATTCTGCAAAAGCACCTAAAAGGTCTGAATTTGAGGGTATTGTTCCAAACTTAAAAAAATTGTTCATGGATGTGGAAGTATTTTCAGAGTTCAGTCCAAAAGTATCTTGGTAATTAGCAAACTTTCCCTAATGTCCTTACCCTCAGTAATCCCAGGGGTGGTATTCCCACAAAGTCAAGTGATTAATGCCATGGAAAGGGACAGCAAGGATTTGCAAAGTTCATCCTTTCCATTAAGTAGCTGCTACACATTCAACTCTCTTTAGCCAGTGTCCCCTCTTTATGGAGCTGACAACCAGCAGGGCACAGGCATGTAATTTTTCCTTTGGGTTCCCCTTACTTCCTATCCTCCTGTAAATTACCTGAAACACTGTAAATTACCATGAAACTACTTCTTGGTCATTGGAGAGGGGAAATAATCTGCCTTCCCAAACAGGATCAGTGCTGTTAGGAGAGTTATTTTCTGACCTTTTAAAGTGTGTCTCCAGTCTGATATTTAAAGTCCTGCTTGAGGAACCTTATTTATGCTTGATCTATAAAACAAAGTAGTGGTTTGAAAGTGTATAGCTTTGTGAATTACTAAATTACTATTAGTAAAACATTGGGTTTGGACCAGAATTTTTTCAAAGGGTTCTAATTTAATACTAACCATTGCATATTTATAAAATTTAACCTTGTATTTTTCTGTGTGAGCAAATTAGAGGAATAGGTGATTAACTAATGCCATTTTAACCTGCTATTAACTCCAGTACAAAATTATGCCTCTGAAAGTGTAAATAATATTGAGTCCTGTTTATACAGTTTGAAAATCAAGAGGTTTTTATACCCCATCATTAAACATATGTTTTATATTGTCAGCAGATACATATTCTAATACAACCAAGAGGTCATAATTTCTAAAGAGACTGTGGATGTAATTTCAATAGCAGATTAGCACATTAATACCTGTTAAAAGGCTATCCCTTGCTTCAGCAGATTGTGCTCAGCTGTAAAGATAAAGTATGTTTTCACAGGTCTCTTTTAACCCAATTTGGTATGAACTGTGTCAGCCTGTGCCTTGCCCCTGATACCTTACCTTCCTAGGTGTGACAGCATCATTCATTAAAGAATTGGATAATGTCTAGTGATGAGGGATTGAGGGCAGATCCAGAACAGTGCTAGCTAGAGGGTGAACATAAACAGCTTTATTACAGACTTGGAAATAGCTGTTAATGACCTCCCACCCCCTAAGGAAAGGGAATTACTTGCATATTTTGTATATTTTTTTCCATACAATCCCGTAATACAACAGTAAAAGTGTTGGGGCCCCTCCCCCACCGTGTAGCCCTGGGAGAGGGGCCCTGAGGGCACAGACACGGGGATTCCCTGTCCCAGCTCAGCCTCGTTCCCATTGGTTGGTTTGTGTTCCCTGCGCGGGCAGAAGGACCCTTGGTCCCGTGACTGGAACAGTTCCTGGGCAGAGCTCCGGCCACGCGGCTGGAGAAATAAACATCTCTGAAACAGCTAGCAAGAATCTGTCTGTCCGTATATATTTCCTTTCCATGGGACTCCTGGTTTGGTATATGCGTGTTGCAGTATCCCCACTACAACATAATGGTGGATAATGCGGGCAGAACGATCCCCGATCTCTAAGCGACTGATTTGTGTGAGTAAACCCTGGAAACTTTGGATTCCTCTTCTTGGTTTTGCTTTGCTATTCCATATCTAAACTATGGAAGAACCGTGGGAAGCCGCATATGGACATTTATCTTAAAATGATTCTTGAACAACGATTCGTAAATTTTAGCTTGATTCAAGCTCAAAAAGAACTGAAACACTTCCTGGCATGGTTGTTTAAGAACTTTTTCTATGTTTCTTGGGATTTAATTCTTACCAAGGGCTTTTGGAAAACCGTTTGGACGCAGTTAATACTGGAGTCAAAATATATGCCGATGGAAGAATATTTTCGTGAATATTATTTAGTTACCGAGACTGTTGAGCAATGTCAGCTGTGTCCTGGCGAAGGGAAGCCTGGCGCAGGGACCGTGCGGCCCAGGCCACGTGCGCCGAGCGCTCTGCGAGCAGCAGCGAGGCAGTTCCCGCGTGCGGGCGGACCCACGCGAGCCGCAGTGTCGGTGGCGGAGCGAGGCGCGGCGGGAGCGGCGGGACCCGGCGGGACCCGCACGGCCCAGCACAGAGCGTGGTGGAGCGAGCCCCGTGAACGCCCGGCCGAGAGGGGCGGCGCGCGGGCGGCGGCTGGCGGCGGTGGCGGTGGAACGGAGCCGCGCCCAGCCGAGACGCGCGCTGGAGCAGGGCGCGGGGGGGTCGTCGCTCAGGGGCCCGGCCGAGATGTGGGTGCAGTGCCTGGCATCGGCAGCGAAACTGCGACCAGAGGAGGCGACGCGCGGAGAACTGAGCGGCGCGGCCCGGCCCACGCAGCCCCGAACGCGACCCCGGGAAGAGCGCGCAGGCACCAGCGGCCCCGACAATTCCAACACGGGAGCGACCGAAGGAGAGAGCAAAGATGCAGCGAGACAGAAAACAGCAGCCACTCGGAAAAAGGAAAAGATCATAGTAACTAAGACCTTAGGGATAGTAAAATGGTATAATGTTAAGCAAAACTATGGTTTTATAACAAGGTGTGACAACCAGCAAGACATATTCGTGCATAGAACTGCTATTAAAAAGAATAACCCTGAAAAATGCATCCCAAGCTTGGGAGATGGAGAGGTAGTGGAATTCAAAATTATACGAGGTAGAAAAGGGTTACAAGCATCGCAGGTCACTGGGCCTGATGGTGTTTCTGTGAAAGGCAGTATATATGCTAAAAATCGTAGTCATGTTAGACAATATCTCCATTGTAAGCCCCCCCTACAGTCTCCCTTTCCTAATCCCACCTTTCCCTTTTACCCTATGTCCTATTACCCCCAGTGTATTCCCAATCCGTTTTTTTATCCATGGTTTTCCTCACAAAACCATGCTTTTGCCAATTGTTTCCCCAAAAATCCCTTTCCAATGCCGAGTGGGGGATGAAAAGGGGGAGGGAAGAAGTTAAACCCTCTCCTGCCTCAGTTTCCCCACAAAGCATGCTCAGAGAGTTGTCTCCCTTCTGTCAGCCCTAAGATATTCCAGAGAATCTGTTTGGACATTTAAAGACTCAGGAGGGTGGCTTGTTTTGTCTTGAAACGGTTCTTGTTATGTTTATCCAGTTGTTTTCATTCTCCTTTTATTAAAATAAAACGGGTGAGGTGTTGGGGTCCCTCCCCCGCCGTGTAGCCCTGGCAGAGGGGCCCTGAGGGCACAGACACGGGGATTCCCTGTCCCAGCTCAGCCTCGTTCCCATGGGTTGGTTTGTGTTCCCTGCGCGGGCAGAAGGACCCTTGGTCCCGTGACTGGAACAGTTCCTCGGCAGAGCTCCGGCCATGCGGCTGGAGAAATAAACATCTCTGAAACATCTAGCAAGAATCTGTCTGTCCATATATATTTCCTTTCCACGGGACTCCTGGTTTGGTATATATGTATGTTGCAGGATCCCCACTGCAACATAAAAGGTCTTGCTGTTTCTCAGTTTCAGCAGCACTACTAAATGAAACTTCACATCCATTTTTGTCTCACAGCCACAGATGATGTGTGGCTTTGGCAAAGCCAAACATATTTCTCACTCACCCAACTCATCCCTCTTGAAGAATCCATCACGTGCCAGGAGCACAGCTCAGAGCCTGGGACTGCAGGGTAGAGAAAGGTCAAAGAGTTGAAGTACAGTAATGCAAACTAACAGGCTGCTACATCTGCCTGCTAAAATTCCTACCCAGCACACGAGGAGGTAAGGAAGGGCTGCAGCTTGCAGCCTGTGAATGGGAAAGTGTTAAGCTAATACTCACTGAAGATGGAAAACACCTGTCTCTTTCCTTCCTTCTGAGAGGGTCTCCTGGGACATGTGAGTCAGCCTCGCTCAGTCGAGTGATTCCTCAGACCATGCTCACCCTGCTGAAGAAGTATTTTCAAAAAATGTAAAGAACATGTTGCTCTGTCTCCAGAGAGCAAAATCAAGGGAAGGATCTCTTCTATGTAGTTCACTGACACACTAGATTTGGTTTCAGGGAGGCTAAACACTGACAAAGAGGAATAAGAGAGAGAGAGAGAAAACTGGGACTGTTTTTCCCAGTATTTTAAATCCAAGCAACTTACTTTAGTGTTAAAATAATGGTGTATGAATAGGATATGGGCCACAAAGTGTTGCTTCCTATTCCTGTATATCACCTTAGAGTAAGCAATCGAGTTCTGCAATCAAAGACTGATTGTAATCAGAGCCAGTATTGAATTGAAGGATCTCATCAGATTTCTAGTTGTGTCACTATTTTTCTCAACAAGAAGAAAAAGCTTGTCTTTTGAAGAAGGCTTTGAGGTGAAGTCAGTGGAGTCAATTTATTTCAGCTTAGTTAGAATCATGACATTATTCTCAGTAATTCTGATTCTAGGAGCATTTCTTCTTTTCTATCATCTCTATAGTGTTTTATATTATGAATTATTTGGATAGAAATTCTCAGGCTGACTATTCACACAATATTTGAGGTAATATTATCAGTTAATATTTCCTTCTTGAAACCACTAGGCAATTAATAAAGATGTGCCACGTTCCACTTTGAAATCAAACAGTTTCTCAGTACAGAAAAAAATGGCTTTAAAGAATTGCACTTAAAGGTGTTTCAAGGGCCTTAAAAGGGTCTCACTTCTAAATCAGCATTCTTGGTGGGATGAATAAAAATAGTTGGACATTTGTCTTAGAACAGCTATAATTCAGTTATAGCTTCACAGCTGTTATTTCATGTCATTCTAGACTGCCTGGGGTATCTCACTCAGAATTAATAATGCATAAAATATTATCAGCACAGAAGAATGGATTTAGAACAAAAAACATGAGTTGAAATTCAGTTTTTCTCAAAAATAAAAGATGTTGTTTTCTCTGGGAAAGAAAAAAATAATCAGATCTATTTTCAAGGTAGAGTTGTTCATTACTTTTCTCATATCAGCCCAACACTTCTGTTTTTTTCGTAGTACATTAGGAAGCTGGATTATAGAAATGTAGATGTACTGTGAAGGTCTGAGAACTATTTTGCCCGTAGCTTAACGCTGCTGACTCCTTCTTCAAATGGAGCCCACCGTTAAAATCTCTTATTTATGCAGTTAATACAGTTCAACATTATTACGTGATGCTGTTGACCTGAGTACAGCCAGCGGCTGTAACCAGGCTGAGAGAACTTGTATAAATATGCAGTGAGTAATGGCAAGCATGCCTTAAGCCTGTGCCTTCACAAATTCTATGAATTTTCAATGTGCTAAGTGTAGTACAATTTATTTGTTCACAGAGCAAGGCGAAGCTTTGCAATTGAAAATTGTTGATATCCTTTGTTTAAAATAAGAAAGTGCAGTCAAAACAAACAACTGGCATTTTAACAGGAATGCACAAAGGAGCAGTCACATCCACTCAGAGTCACCAGGACTTTTCCTCCTCACACACTATTAGCTCACCCTCGCCTCAGAGAGGGGTTTGCTACTCCCAGCATGGAAATGCAGTCGTGGCTCCGGCAGCACACTCTGCCTTTCGCACTCCAGAGCTCTTTTGCAGTGTTGGGTCGTGTGAAGAGAGGATGTTGCTCACCTCTCTGCCTCATTTCTTAATAAGTGACAGTACTTTCCTCCTCTGTAGACTAATATTAATTTATTGAATGAAAGGTATTTTAGGAATATTCTTCTTTTCTTTTCATCACTATGCTTTTTTTCATTATTTCCACAATATGGAGTATACCTTGATAACTCAGCATAATTTTAGGGTACTCTCATGAGGGGATCTATTCTTAGATATCTTCTCATCAGTAAAAAAGCTTACAGGAAGAAGCAACTGAACTTATACTGGAGCGAGGATTCCAGAGCAAGGTCTAATAATTCTGACTTTACCATTAAACACTGCTTTTGCTTGATTAAGTTATGCACTTTGTTTCCCAAAGAAACCAGTTTGGCTTTGTATTAGTAGGAGTAGTTGAAAACTGCACAAAGTTGAGTGTTTTCAATGTGAAATCTCTGTGTAATTATAACAGCATTTTCCTGAAAATATAATTTTGCCCATCTATGGCTGTTTTGTTCATTTTTCTCCACTCACTGTTAATGGAAGCAAGAAAAGAGATAAAATAGATGACTTCTTAGTAAAGCCAGGTCATGCATCCAATGACAAAACCTTTCTATTGCAGGGACCAAAGATGACACAAATCCAGCAGAAAAGCAGACACATTTTGAGGAATACCAAGAACAGAAGGAAGAGAGGAGTGACAAGTCTCTTGACAATTGCAGAAATTGCTGCTGACAAGAGAGATTAAAATACTTTAGAGAGAAATCTGACTGATTCACAGAAGGTAGGGAAGAGGTGAAACAAGGAAAACCAGAGATCAGGGAGAAGCCTTTGCCTTTGTTAAGCTCACCAAAGTTCTGCCTGTATCTGCATATTTGTTTGCGCTCATTTACCTTTTATTTCCCATCACTTAGAGTCAACCAGGTGATGTTCTGGAGATAAAAGGCAATGCTGCTTCACATCTGCTGAGGATCTGTCTTTTAAACAGTGAAGTGATTCAGTAATGTTAAAAAGGAAGATGATGAGTAACTTTTATGGCCATACCTTTTTAGTTTATTTCTAAACATTCCTCACTTTTACACTTCTTTCCTTGTCTTTGTTCTTTGTTCTCAGTTGAGTGCCCCAGCAAGGAATAGAGAGTAACTTCTGACTGTCTCTTTGCGTTGATGATTTCACTTAAACTCAGGCAATAAATGGGATACAACAGACTGTAAATCACATGTAAAAATCTGTAGATGAGAGCTGTGACCAGCAAGGGTGTGCTCACAGCTCTCATTTAAATCTACCATCTGAGAGATGTCTGGAACCACCGCTGCTAAAAAACAACACCTCCAGGAACAAAAGGAAATGGGTTGGTAGGCATATGCCCAGCTAACTTCAACATCAAAAGAGGAATAATTATAAATCGTTATTCACTCAATAGCAGTAAAGTTAAGCTTGCTATAATACCTTTCATCTATCTGAATGTGTAGTTTATAATGGATTCCTTGCTGAACGGAGCCTGAGAGATACCCCAGGAAGCAGAGCAATACCTTACAAAACAACGATGAAATCAATCTGTAACCTGGGGGAGTTGAGGTCTTTTTTTTACCAATATAATTGCACGTTACAATAATACATACTATTCTAGAACAAGGCATAAATTCAATTCACCTAATTTTAAATACTGTTTTTACAATTCTCCTATGCTATTTTCTAATTATTTCAGATGAGACTAATAAAAAATAAAAAGAGGAACTCCTGGAAAAAGGTAAATAATTCAGTCTAGCCTACCATGAATGACTAAGCTGCAAATGACTGTAAACTGAGAATAAAAAATATTTGGGAGATTTTTTTTTTTTTTTTTTTTACTCGAAATCCAGCAATAGAAAGCATAGTGGATATTTCTGTGCTATTGTTACACAGGCTTTACCTGACATCAGGAATAAGATTTACTGTGGTTGAATGGAGGAGAAATCCTGATGTATTGTCTTCTGAGTTATTGTCATATCTGATCACAAAAGACAAAATGGGATAGTACAACCAGATCACAATTCCCTCCAAGATTTCCTAGTCTGGAGGCCCCGGGCAGCAGGCTAAAATTGGGAATTTAAGGCTGTGAAAAGTCAAAAGGATGAGAATTGGTTACAGGACTCGAAGGCTCAGACCTATGTGAGCCATTTAAATCTTAGTGCTGAGTACATGCCAGGGAACTCTTCCTACTCTCCCCCTTGGTAAAAATCCATTTTAAAATGCTTCAGTCAGGAGGGAATACCCTCCTCTTGCCAGTGCCAAGGAAAGCAGCAAAACTGACCTAAAGAATTGTGTGACTCCTGTATTTCTGTACCGATTCCCCATCATCTTTCAAACTATCTGAAATATCTTTTTCAGGCTTTTTCTAAATCTGAAAAAAAAAAAGATTCCCTTGTGTAAATTTGGAGCCTTGTAGGTTGCTGGGATTTTCTTAAGTTTTAAAAAAATTTTATCTCAAAGAAGTTTATTATTAATTATATACTAGGAAATCCACACCAAACAAGCAAAGAATTGATTGGAAAAATAGAAATTTCTGGTTTTATCCATTTCTCAGCAACGCTGAGTGCCTCTTGGCCCATGTTGAAATTTCTGACAGAAAGGAACAGATGGGAAAGCAGGTCATGGTAGGTGTTCGTAGTTACATTTAACCTAATCATTTGTCCCAAGAGTGACTCTGTCACTTGTCTCACAGGCATTTCCCCACACCTTTGCCAGCTGATGGCCTCAGTCTGTGATCAGGCCTGCAGCCAGGTCTGTGTTTTCCATCTTCTCCCATCACGGGTATAAAACACACTTTTTATCCTCTCTGATTTGCACTGTGGGTTTCTCTCTTTTTCCTAAGCCTCTCCTTCTGCTCCAGACCTCCCTTCAGGCAATGCCACTGCCATTCACATGTCTTTGTTTCATGCTCCTGAACCCATTCTCATTAGCTCCATGTAGTCCATCACCTTTGGACTGCTCCACTTTCTCCTGTGGTATGGGATATCTCCTCTTCCTCTTAGCTTTGTTCCCCTGCAGCTGTTTCATCAGCTGTGTTTGACTGGCCTGGGGCTTAGGAAATTATATCTTCATATCCTTTCTGGCCCAGACAGTCTCATCAGTTTTCAGTGAAAGCATTTTCTTGAGTAGCACAAAATTCATAGTAAATAAATAAGGGATAATGAAGAAGAGATAAATCCCATGTCATTAAACAATTATATGGTGCACTAAAGCAATAAGAAATATCATCGCTATTAAGGAATTACTGTGATAAGGCAAACAAGTAAGTATTTATTTAATCATTGCTGTTTGTCAATGATTGGTTATCTGGGCTTACAAGGTTTTCTGCCTTGGGAAGGGCCAAATGGAAACAAATAGTTTTCATACTGATAGAATTAAGAAAAACAGAGATTCATCTAAGAAACATTCAATTATTCCAGGCAGTAGTTAGGAAGGGATTAACTTTTGAACAATGTAATCAAACTAAAAATAAAGAAACTAAACCAACCAGATTTATCACAAATGACAAAAAAGTATCTCACACAGAATCGTGCGAACCACTGAAAGTCTGAATTTGTTATCCAAGAGATGAACCTTCAGGCAAAGATAGGGCAATTACTAGAACAATTTGGTTTTCATTAGCCTAAATCTGCCTTACCTGTTCCTCTCTTTGTGTCCCATAAAATATCCTGTTATCATACAAAGATGCAGTATTAGCAGGTGAAATTATATTGCCTCTTTGAGCTTCAGAGTTCTTGGTCCAAGTCAACAAAAATTATCAAGTTCTCCAGAATCCTATATGGCAAGTCTGTCAGCTGTCTGGAACATGCTCCCAGAAAATACACTGCACAAGGTACCAAAGAATAGGGTTTAAATCATAAAACATTTCCTCCAAGGTAGCCAGGAATGCTTTGAAAGCAAGGAATTATTTGATTTGATAAGGTATGACTGCTGAAACATCTTGGAGAGATAATAAAAGAACCAAAGAGGTCTCAAAGTAACAGCAGTACCTTTGACTGCCTTACAAAATATCAGAGTAGAGCTGGTCTGTCTGCATCTGAAGGCTCAGCTGCTGTAAACATCTGTTCAAGTAGGTGACACCGATCTGTTCTAATTTGCTTTGTCTAGGGAAGATCGGGATGCTGACTTTGTACTTTGAGTATCCCTAACCCATCTATACAGGTTTGGGTAGTGAAAAAGTGAAATTGCTTTTCTTACAAAATTAAACCAGTATTTTCCAAGGGAAGTGTTCACAGAGATGTTTCAGCTATCCAAAAGTAAATTCACTTCCCCTTCAAGCTCTGTATAAATAGCCAGGCAAATAACAGCCAGTTTCTCAATCAGTAGATCTCAAATAAAATTATTCTTAAGTGTTCATCCCATTCCAAAGCTTTTGGTATACTTTGAGAGTCCTACATACAGATGACATTCAAAATTTATTGTAAAACCACTTCTACTATCTACACCTAAAATTCAGACGTAGATCCAAAACTCATTATATCATCTTAATCTGTTGTAAATTATCATTATTCCATTTTCGTGGATGGAAATGGTCAGTCATTATAGCTAAGGGTTTGTCCATAATAGATTAAATTTTGACTACTACTCAAGTAAGGAGTAGGTGTTTTTTGTCTAGAATGCATTGGAAATATTCTCAAAATACATGGTTGCAGAAAGTGTTGAAAGGGTGGTCCAAAGGTGGTGGAAGTTTCTAGCATGTTATGCAGACCTATGGCTATCACACATTTATAGTGTCACTAAGAACTGCTAAACAGAAGATACACACTAAACTGGAAATGATTCCATGGAAATTCCTAATAATTCAAATGATAGGACACATACACATCTTTATCCTGTTTGTTTGATAAATATGTGTCCTGTAATAAACCCCAGGCCACTTGGACTGGTTGTGAAACCAAGCAGCCAAGGGTATTACAGTAAAGTCAGCACTCCACTAACATTTGCCATGAGATTTTATAAATGCTATGGCAAACAACCTAAGCTCAATGCCAGTATCGTCTTCTTCCCAGGCTACTGGAGCAGCTCCCCAGGGCCACTTGCCCTCTAGGAGTTGTTACTTATTTCCCTTCTGCCCATGCTTGAAGGTAAAAAGATATTTCTTCTCTCTCCTTAAGAGCATGAGTAACTTTGTCAAGAGCCACTTCTTATTGCAGGTGTTTGGTTTGCCACGGCCAGGGTCCTGTTCCCCTTAATGTATCTGAAGGATCCTGGCACTTTCTCCTCAGTGGTGGCTAATTCATCTCCCAGGTTTGCCATCACCCAGGAGCTGAGGCAAGGAGCCTGAGGCCTGCTTTGCAAAAATGAAGGGAGCCTCAATAACATGCAGGGGGAAAAAATACTGGTCTGGGTAAAATTTGATCATAGAAGTACAGTGACAACCCTTTCAGCAAAGCAGTTTTTCCTAATACCCAGTGTAAACCTCCCCTGGCACAGCTTGAGGCCTTTTCCTCTCATCCCTTCACTTGTTACTTGATGTTGGTTATTTTTCTTGTTAAAATTACAATAAATGGGGAGGTGGGAAAATTTTCCATTAGTACTTCTTTCGTAAGACTGAAATGCTGCAGCATGCATGGCTATGAGTATGAAGGATGGGCTCCTAAAGGACTAAGGGCAGGAAGATTTGTATTATCTTCAAAACAGTATTCTCTCTTAGGCAATATAAAACCAGAACTGAAAGTTAAAAGTTTAAAATTCATCCATCAGCACAGTAAGGTCCATTTTTTTTAGATGAAACTCCACCACTAGCATTCCTCCCACCCATAATTCTGTGACAACATTGGAACTGAAAAGTCCCAGGTGGTAAATATGATCCTGTGTACTTGAAACTGAGAAAGAGATTTTCTCCCAAGCTTGAAGTGGCAGGTTAAAGAATTTCCTTTTCCAAACGCAAATATGAAATTTCCGGAGGGACACTGTAGACAGTTTTATTACCCATCTGCTTTACAATAATGTGCCCACTGACAACCTGATTACTCTATGCAAAACAAGATAAATGATAATACTATATGGGTTCAGAAAATAGGACAGATTTTGATTTTACCTCTGCACTCGAACATAACTCCATTGATCCTCTGGACGTATTTGTTATTGTACTGGTGTGAAATCCCATTCTTAATCTTGAATTTGAACAAAGAAATATATTCCACTATAAGGGGAAAGCAGGGTCATAGAGGGGGTGGAAAGAACACTCAGTGCACGCAGTTCGCAAAGTAATCTCCCCTGTGCTTTGCACATTAAAGAAGGACTTGCCAGGTCACAGAGGAGCGAATCCACTTCTGAGGGTAAAGTAAACATTTGTCTCCTAATTGAGTTTCTGCTATTAAGCTTTTCACATATTTGGAAAGCAGAAATGCTTTAGGTGGAATTTGTACATGCACTGGTGCAGCACACCCCGCAGCCCATGGTGCAGACCATGGTGGGGCAGCTGTGCCCCTGCAGCCCATGGAGGACCTCACACTGGAGCGGGTGGATGTCCATATTTTAGTTCTTGTTAAATAAACTTTATTCAGTTATACAAAATCCCAGCTACCTCTCTGTGCAGGTACCTGTTGAGCATCCCACCATGCTAGTTTGTGATACAACAGTAAATAACAATAAACTTAAGATACTTACACTATCAAAAAATGTTCCTGGAAAGATAATTGCATTAGATAAAACCACAAGCATGTTATTTTCTCCAAATTTCCAGTCTATTAGCCTGTGGTACAAGTTGGGCTTCCTTCCGTTTTACCATTTTGGGAATGAAGTTGGATGGTCTACACTTATTACAGGCAACTCTATATCACATTAATATTCTTTGGGACTATATAAGGATCTCAAAATGATATCCCAAAAAAACCAGAAGAGTAATGAAGATGAAAGACCACACCATGACAGTGTAATACAGAGGAGCGAGAGGTGATTTTCAAAAGCATTGCCAGTTCATATAGAGACAATACAAGTATGGAGCTATTGAGATTTCTGTTCTGCATTATTTAAGCATATGTTCCAATATTTTGTAGCATGTGACTCTTATCCAAAATACAAATACAAACCCACACATAGACATACTCTCAGGTCTTTCATCATAGTGAGACCCCACTTCATAATTTGGGCTATACCCTAAGGACTAAAATATTTCCTTTGGCCATTCCTAGAGCGCTAACCATGCCATTTCTGAACACTTGCCAAACTGTCTGCCCTTTTGTTGTGCAGGGTAGTTTAAGAGGGAATATAAGGGCATCAGACACTACTTAAACTGTTTGTCCGAAGGACTGATCCAGATTTGATTGATGCCTTATCTTTTAAAGCCTTATAATCTGCTGGGCAGAATTTTGTAGGTCCTCATCTGCCTTCAGAGTTAGATTTTGTAGTGTACCATTTTATAACTACAATTGAGTGATTTATTCATGGGAGGAAACTATCAAATATTAACCATTTCAAAGAGGTAAAAAAAAAATTTTGTGTAAGTAAGGCAAGCATTTGGAACAGCAAACATGATGAGTGAACACTTAACTACATGCTCCTTAATCTTGGTTAAGTGGTGCACCATATTTGTGTCATGGAAAAAAATCTGGAGTACTTTAGCACACCGCCAGTGATTTTTGTGCTTTATGAACTGTACCACAGGTAATATGTACAATCTGAAATGTTTGTGAAGCCTTAAGATTTAGGCTACCCAGATCTAGTGGTACTAAAAGTGAAATGTGGTCAGGGTGGGACTATTCCTTTTGCCTTCAGACAGTAAGAATTCAGTCAGATACAGTCTACTTGAAATAAAAGAAAAACTATTGGGGCATAATAAGCAGACTCATATTTTTTTTTTCACTTTTTCTTCATTCTTCTAATATTCCATACATATTTCAAGGTGCTTGTCTCTTCCACCATCACAGAAAGTTATTATGTGAGTACTTGATCTGCCCCAAAAAGGAATTCAGCATTTCAAGTAAGCCATTAAATTATGCACCATGTTCGCCTGTGACCATCTATTCTTATCTCTACTACAGTTGCTGCCAATCTTCTTTCTGCTCCCATTTTCACTGCTTTCTTCCCCCCACTGCTTAGTTTTGTCCTAGTTAAAATTCAATAACAAGACCTTTGGGAGAAGGATCAGGGCCTCCATTGATACAGTTCTGTGATCTGTGAACAAGCCAGGGAAAATAAGTCTGAATAAGAGTTGTACTACTGATGATTTTATACACCTGTATCCTATCCTTAGTGCTTCCCTTAATGATTGGAAGTGGAAAAATTATTTTCTTGCTAAAATTATTTGGAACATGAAGAAGAAAAACATGTTTGATCTTAAGATTTCCAAGTTCATCCAGCAGGTTCTCAGATAGAAGACACTTGTATTCTGAAGGACACAGTAGATTCATAAAAGAGACTGCTTATTTTACTTCTATGAATCATTTTTGCTCATCCCAGATTTAATGTGAGACATATATTTGCTTGGTAAGTCTCCTTCTTAAAATACTCCCACCTCAGAAACTCCACTTTGGACCTGAAATTTATTTTGTTAAATATTTTGTTGATCCCGTCATTTCACTAATCATCAATCAGCTATTTCTCCCCAACTCCCCCCACTCCCCCCCCCAAAAAAAAATTCCTGAAAGCTTTTAGCACAGTTTAACTGTGATTATTAATGCATTCCAGAAGAATTGTGGTGGTGTTCACAATGGTGCACCTTACCGTGTATTTAAACCAGTTCCTCTTTGGTGTGCGGACGATATAAAGGCAGATATGTAATGGGAACTTTTCAATTGGTCTAAATATTTTAAAGTGGCAAGTAAGGTACTTGTGTGATTCCCAGGAAATCCATGTTTTTGATTAGCTAGAAATGCTTCAGGAATGGGGTCTCTGAACTTGGATGCTTTTGTTCTCCATGATCAATTGGGAAACGTGGAGTGACTGCAGAGGCTTTTTCACTTTGGTGAGGATGTGTGGGAGATGTATGCAGACATCTTTGTAATTTCTTTGACAAGGGTAGATCCAAGTTACATTAGGGGAGCATTTTGGAGCTTATTTAGGATCTTTGAAAATTAAGAGACTTATTATTTTCAAATGATCCCACTCTGCCATAATGTAGCACTTGTCTCTTAGATGGTGTTTTTTATTCGACTTTTGTCTCCTTTCCAGGAAAAATAAAACTCCTGTGCATTTCAAACTGTGCATTCCACCACAACGGTAACAGCGCATCCTTTGTTATGCAGGAGCTCTTTATCCATCTTTTTGGTCTGATAACCTGTCTTTAGGGGCACCGCTGAGCCTGGTCTATGATGGGAACCACAATGGTGTGTTTGTTTATCAGTGCCTAATAACTCTCCTTTGGAGCTAACCTGAAGGATCAAGGATTAAAATAGACAAGCCTGGCATAGCCCAACCACAGAGCTATTGTGCCTGAAAGGTCAGCTGGGGAGTCAGGTGCTCTGAGAAGCCCTGTGGTCAGGCAAGCTTTGTGGACAACTACTCTCCATGGACATCGCGTGCGTGTTTCCTGCAGAGCTCTCTGTTTCAGCAAATCAATTATAACCTGATACTGGGAGGGACTAAGAGCCCTCAGGTGATACGTGTGTGGATGTGGTGCCTTTCACAGGATCAGACCTAAGAGCAGGAAATTATCTTTGGAGCTCTTTCATTTAAAATAGAGCTGTATTTCTTTAATGTTTAAGACTCTACCAGGAATTGTACTATATATTCATGGTCTTTAGATTAAAAAATCTGGTTTCTATTAGTGAGCATATGAACTTTAACTTCATTGAACAGAATATATCGGTGGGAAGGGGAGCGTAGATTATACAGCCTTTGGGACTGTGAAGAGTGAATTGTTAAAAGGCTCCAACATGTAGTGGATGAATAAATATCTTACAAAAGCCTGAGATGCAAAGTTAATGCTGACAGTGTATAGGGCAGGAAGGTAATAGTACCTTTATTGGAGACATCTGCAGCTGAAGGTTCCTCTTGGGATCACCATTTGCTTGCCCAGGGAATTTGTTGACATGTTGGATGTCAGCATCACAAGTTTTATGGGCTGGAACAGAAGGGTGTTTCCTGATCTAAGTTTTATAGGCAAAGCCTTTAGTTAGTGATGTAGTGTTTGATATTTTGGTTGGACAGGGTAGGGAAGTATCTGACAGGTCATAGCTGGAGACTGGGTTTGTCCATGTGTGCTGAGGAGAAGAACCCCAGTGCAGAATACCCCTGACATTGCATAAAGTGTTAAATGTTAACTTGAAATCATCTGTACTACTCTCATATTACAGGAAATATTCTTAAGCAGTTGTTAAATTTCAGAGAAATTCCAATAGTGTTGCATTCTATGTCAAATATCAATGAAAGCAGCATCATTAACGACACACTAATGAATACCACATGAATTAATAATAATTGGCTACTTTTTGAAGTCTCCCTGGCTTCCAGCTGTCTCTTAAATCACTTCAAATAATTAATTGCTTAATGCTTTTCACCTTTGACAGACAGAAATAAATTGCAGATTAAAAATACCTGTGTTAGCAGTGGGCAGAACAAAGTGGAATGGTTGGTTGCTGCTAATCGAGAGGGATGGTGCATTTTGCCCGGATGAGCCTGCCTTGCCCAGGTAGTAATGCACAGATTACAGGAGGTTGGTATTGCTCATTTCAGTCAGAAATTAATCCAGAGCCACAGAGTTTTGTAGCTGTTTCTCCTCCACGGAGCTGGGTCAGTACCTCTGAAGTGTCCAGTCCTCTCTTTGTAGCACTGCTGAGGACGATCAGCGGCCATGACTTTCCCCTTTAGCTTGTTTGTGTCAGAGGTCTATTTTAGGGTCATTGTTCGGTTGAGAACTGCCCTGACATTACGTCAGCCATTAAGCAATTGCAAGAAATTCCAGTCCCATCGACCTGGGACAAATATGAATGACAGCCTCCTGTGAATGCAAACACCTGAATATAACTTTTTTTTTTTTTCTGGGAGCTGTATGACCCTGAGGATTTTAGTATTTTTATTCTTTTTATTTACAGATACTAAGGAACTCAGTTGCTTGGAGACCTGCATCTTTCTACCTGTGCTCAAAGCAGGTAAGGTCAATTATTCAAATAAAGTTGTAGTGACCAGAGTATGCATAGGAAGCACCTTAATTTTTAATCAGTTTGAAAATGGGAAAGTCAATCATGATTCTTTCTTCTCAAACAACTTAAAGTTGCAACATGTGTGGTCTTGCCATTTCAAAAGTATGGGAAAATGCCTGAAATATGTTGTGGCAAGAATTCTTTCCTGCTGGGTATTCTTCTCTATTCCACAAGTGCCAACCACATTACAGTGCTGGATGCAAGAGTATTGAGTTTGTAAATATTAGAGCTGATGATACCAGTATATATTGTACTAGCTAAGCAATGTATAAGCTTAATTTATTATTTTTAGTAGTTTTTTAGAAAACTGTATTTTATGGTTTTATGATAGAGAATACAAGAGAGAGAAGCCATGGATACTCTGTGAGTCAGAGGGAAGGAAAGCCCAAATGCCTGGTTTTTTTCAACCTCTGATAACTGCAGCTCACAGCATTCAACTGCTAATGCAGAATTTAATCCTAGTTCTGCATTTTCCCTTTCTCAACCTGTTAACTGTGATACAGAATGGCAACTCCTACTTTATTCCAAATGCATTTTAAATGCATATTTTTAAGCTCTAAAGTTACTAGAGGAGTTCTTCACATAAAATGACATTACCCTGTGTTCATGAGAAAAAAATGGAGACAGCAACAGGAATTTGTTGTGATAGAGAGTATAAGCCAGTAGACTTTTAGACATTTAAAATACTGGAAAAGACACTACAACTTAAAAAAAAAAAAGTTTTCTTCTGCATACTTCTGTGCCAGTAATCACCACAAACTCCTTGCAGAAAATTCCTCAGGCAAAGTTGTTCCTCACAGGTATAATTATGCCAGACAGAAGGAGCTGCAGGGGCCAGTTCCCAACCTGGAGGGCCTGTGCCCTCCTGAGGTCAGGCCCGTGGCAGGAGCAGCTCCAGCTTAGCACTGCTAGGCTGCCCCTGCCTGAAGGATTTTGGAGTGTGTGTGAGCCCAGCATTTTGGGGGGAGACAAACAAGGTCGGGAGTTAATGGCAAAGGAAACACAGGTGGTAAAAGGCAGTGGTGGAGCAGCAAAAGGGCTTGTGACACAGGTGACAGTGCCTGGGAACCTCCCCTGCCCAGCTCCTCAGCCCCATTCCCAGTGCCACTGTCCCAGGCGTGGTGCTGGCACGGGGACCGTGAGGAGAAAGCAGAGCCCCCACTAAATCCTGCAGAGAATGAAGGTGAGGAAAAATTTTACAGGTAGGGAAAATGACAGAGAAGGGAGATGTGGTCTAGTAAAAGCTTATGAAACAGAAACAGGGAAAAAAAGCAGCAAGAGGGGAGAAAAAAAAGGGAGGGCAAGCCAACTAAAAGCAAAGTAATAACAGCATAAGGCATAAACTCAAATTTTTCATGCTGGTATTACAAAATAAACAATCCACTGGGGAAGGAGGGCAAGCACTGAGTTGAGACAAGAGGCAAGATTTCTCTGCCTGAAAGCATATTTTTGAGATGAATTTTCTTTATGCATCCATACCCTTTACCTAAGTGCAGTAAGAATAGTTTGAGGCTTGTTGGCTATGAAATGTATTTATGATTTTCTTCTGCCAAATAAATGTTCAATTTTGTTCAAAAATTGTTTTCTTTATTTACCCAGGGCAGGTACTTATAGTGCTAAAGCTAAATGTCACTCTGATCTGCTAGAAGTATTTTGTTCTTGGTAATAGCCCAATGCCTTTAAAATTCAGTGTGTTATGCTTTATTTAAAAATAATGGGCAATATAGCTGTATTTCAAAGTGAATAAGTGTATTAATTATGAGACAAATCACACTAGATATTGTTTGCTGCTCAATTTGCTTTGAAATTCAATGAATAATAATTTTCTTTAAAATAGAGGACATTTTTAACTCATCCAACAATGATGAAGTAGAATAATTACAGGTAATGTATTTTTATTGAAATCTGAATGACTACACTTGTCACTGGGTCTCAGAAGCACGCTATATTCATTTGAATTATATAACATAATATATATCAACTAATTATAGATTTGTTCCATTCCTAATAAAGAAAATCAACTTAGAATTTCATCAGACTAAATTTTCCTGACGTGTCAGAAGTAAAGCTTCTCTTGACCTAAACAAGACCCATGTTCATGCCACATTTTAAGGCAGGAGCAGTTTGTTTACCCTAAGACTTCTGCAAAACAGAATATACAGGGCTGGAATCTCCACACTACTGTGAAAGGCAGCTGCCTGCTCTGCCCCTGGTGTGAGATCTCGCTTCTTGATAATTTGGGTGTCACCTGCAGACACAAAGGCTCTACCATGATGCTCCACACCCATCACCAGGAAAAAAAAAATCAGAGGCTGTTGTTATAGGTTTCAAATTTTCTTTGTGTAAACCTCAGTGTTGACTTAAACTTAGCTCTTTAAGCACTTATACCTGCCACTAAATTCCTTTGCTGGAATATTAATGGGAAGGGAGCACAAGGGGTACAATCAGTCTAAATTAATTTCAAAATTCAAATGAAGGCTCATGCTTAGGTTGTTTTTCTCCAGGACTCACCATTTCTAATTAGGATGCAATATGACATGTCCTGTTTTCACATTTCATACACTGCATATTTCAAGTAGAAAATCTAGACTCTCGAGATGATGGCTGGCAACTCGAGAGAAAGGAAAACATAAACAACTCAGAAAAAAAACCAAAAATAATAAAACTACTCTTGAAAATATTCCAAGGGTAAGTCAATTCAGAAATATGTTCAAAATATGGAGTGTGAGCATTAATTTTCCATAATACAGATGGAATCAATGCCTGCAAAATATTGATTACAGATTAAGCTCACCTTATCAATAAAGACCAACTTTTGCAATCATCTTCTGAGGGATCCATCATGCAGTTCTAGCACTCCTGAAAAAAATCTTTCCATTGTTAGGAAGGTTGCATTTTTCACTAACAGAACCTGAAAACAGTTTCTCATCAACTCGGTTCCTCAAGAAACAGCTCCTATGTTTTTTTCCACTTCTTAATCAATAACAGTATTCCCTGGTTTAGAAATTAGTATCAGATTCTTAAGCACTAATGAAGAAAAAAACTAATTAAGAAATAATAAATTATACTGAATATAAAATTTAAAGGGCACAATGAACTCTGTAAGGAAATACCAAACTATGTATCAAAACATAAATACTCTTAAGAAGACCAAAAGACGTATCTATCTATTAAGGCTGTGCGGTACACATTCCTAGACACATATCTTGTAATTGGAATAAAAATAGTGAAAGTAATGTGATGTTCAGATCTTATTCTGTTCCTACAATCAACTGGTTGATCTAACACACACTTAAAGAATAATATTTCCATTTGGCAGCAAACAGCTGCCAGTGGAAGGAGCATCAAACAAGGGCTTAGCGGTTATTTAAAATGAGCCTTCAACTATTTTGGTCTTAGATGGGTCATAAGACTTAGAGCAAAGCACAAGTATTCCAGGTGGATGGAAAAGGCATTTATGGCACAACATGGCACATGTCCTCTAACCAGAGCTAGGAAGAACCACACAATCCTTGTCTCAGCTGTGGCTACTCAGCGGTTTCCTCTGAAGGTGCTCTACAGATGTCCAGGGATGAGTTGTGCTGACAAGTACCCGAAGGCTGGATTCAGCTCAAAAGCTCATTTGACACATAATCAAAGCCCACAAATGGAGAAACTGAACACATAAAAAAACTCCATCTTTTCCTTTAGACATGAAACAACACATCAACTTGCTTTCAATAGTTCGAGAGCAAACTGAGGCTGTGTTCCAAACAGGTATGAAAATCATTCAAATAATGTGTGAACTCCAACTACAACTCTACAACTGATATCCTTTACTCCTGTAATCTGCGAGTATAGGAATTGTTTGTGTTTGATTTTTACCAAATCCAACAGCAGCATAGGGCTTGATCATTAGCACTTAATTTAAGGAGGCATCAAGAGCTTCAGTAATAGTAGGTGTGCTATCAAGGGTAACTGCTCATTTCATTAGCTTGTTTTCAAAATTGTGCAATTCTTATTCAATAGGATACTGCTTTTGTCGAGCTAGGTTATTGATAGCTTAACAAATTAAAAGAGGTATTTCATTCTTTTCCCCGAAGAGAAAGGAAAAACAAAAGGATGGAAAACGATTAAGAATGGAGAAATGAATAACAAGCTGCAATTAGTTGTGCAACAGTGAAGTATTACAGAGATTTTGTTTTGCACTAGAAGGATCAGTTCTCGAAAAATGTCCCGGAGAAGATCCTTTAAGAAAGCAAACATGCATTATTGAGTTGCATGGACTAGGAAATCACAAGAGATTTCTCTCTCTGCCATTCAATATAAAAGAACTTTTGAATCCTGGTTTGCTCTTATCTCAGTAGCAACTAAGAAGTGTTTTAGTTATTATCAGAAAGGGTTTCTACTGAGTCCAAACCTCTTTCTAGAAACACTTCTCCATTTGAGAATCTCTCTCCCTTTCAGACTTCCCTTGCTTTAAAAAAAATATTCAACTTTAAATCTCATCTGGTAATGGAATATGCTATTAACATGACAAAAGCAAACTTCATTTATTATAAAATTATGCTTCACTGCTATTATTTAGAAATTCAATATGCCTATAAGTGCATTTAAATTATGGTAAGCAAAACAGCACTTTATGAAGAGTTGGGTAGTGTTGGGTTTGGGTGATTTTTCTTTTTAATGGACTGTACCACCCACTAAAAGATTTCTGGTTTCTTGGATGATTCATTAATGCTTCCTTCATTTTCCAATTTCTATGGGACCATCTGGCCCATCTTTGTAGAAAGGCATTTAGCTGTAAATATATTTTACAGTCTTTCTCAATTTAAAAGTAGTTGCCCAGCTGCTTCACAGAAACTGTCAGCAATTGGTAAACTCCTCAGAATTGCCAGCCTTCATTAGTAATCCAATCAGGATGTAGTTTAAAATACTGCAAATCAGATTATGCTCCATTGGACAGGAATTGGAGTGACATGATGTGCTGGGTTATCTTATTTTGCATCTGTGATTGCCTTTAATCCAGGAGATGCATCCACTTTCCTTTGAGAGGAAGGCACTTAGGCTGGAACTGGCTGTCCCTATGCACGTACGTGGTCCTGTGTGAGCTCCCCCAAAAAGACCTGCTCAGGTTTTGTCATTCTCCTCGAGTTGAAGTCAATGTCAGACACTGGTAGCATGAGTTATACGCAGCATTGGCTGTGCTTTTGAGTTCCTGTGTTATGTGATTTAGATTAGCTAGAAGTGGACATTTGAGTTTTCTGATTTCTGTGAATTTTAGATTGGCCCCATTCTCTCTCACTGTTATCTTCTGTACTATAAAAACCACGTTTCTTTAACAGCTGGCAGTGCTTGCTGGTAATAAGGTAAGAATGGGGAGCTAAGGCAATGAGGTTGGCACTGGACTGCATTAATCAGTTACTTCAGTATGTCATTTTTGTCATTATGAGAGTCTGGTACAATATGCAGGTGGGAATACTTATAAGAACAGTCTAATTAATATAAAGTTCTACACATGAAGAATCTTGTGCTGCAGATCAAGCTGCACAAAGACTTGGATGGATACAAAATTCCATATTTATTTATAAGGCACCTGTACTACTCAAACAAATATGTGCATAGAAAAACTGCCACTTTGCACTGTAATGTACATTCTGGATGGACTATACCTTCTGTAGTATTAGATTTTCTGATGGGATAACTTATGTAGGTCAGCGAGGGAGTAAAGTTTACCTCATTTAGCCAGCTGGTGTTTCCTAGGATATTTCACTATATTACATTCAAAAGTAAATCTGAACTTTGTGCTTTATATACATATTCTGAGTTACTAATTGCTATAATAAAAGAAAACAGGGAGCCTAATACCTGCTGCTCAGCTCTAGAAATTTTATCATTTGTTAAAGTCTGTTTATTGTTATCGATTGGATGCAATCAGAGTTGCATGATAGGGCTTTTATCAATCATGCTTTACACGCCTCTAATTAGATAAGCCTTCAGGAACAGCTTTGAAAATATGAAGAGGATATGAAAACTTTATGTAAGAAGTTCTGTGAGACATTAATATACTACTTCCAGTTGAACAGAAGGTTTCCAAGGTGTGAGATATAAAGGGTAATATGGACAGAATAATGTGATGTCAGAGAAGTTTGTCTAGTCATTATTTTCAAGAGAAATTTAGAAATAGGTAATAATGTGGAGATAAATTCTGACAGGTCTATCCAGAGTAGATAAAAGAAGATAAATTTCTAGACAATCATGTCTTTGGGATCTATTCAGTTAACAGTACAGAGGGAGAACATTTACGTGAGTGGAGTCAAAGAGACAGAAATTCTACTGGGGCATGTAATCCTTAAAAGCAAGTTACACTAGTTTGGTCAAATCTGTAATTGAATAGTAATAAATACTAAAACTACATGTCTTAGTGTTATGAAAGTTAAAAGTTTAGTGAGTAACTTCTACTTTTTAAAAATACTGTGATAATATACCTATTTTCTAGCACAAAAGAAAATCATCTTACTGTTCATTGTGTACTGCATGCACGTCCTCCAAGCAATGCTTTTGGTTAGCTTTAGGGAGGAAATCAGGGAGTGCTAGAAGTGACAAGCATCCATTTTCAGATGTTTGGTAGGGGTAATTTTCGTTAATTAAATCCATTGTTTATGGAGTCATTGGCACTTAGCTAGCAGAAAGTTTCAAGATAACTACTTTTTTCATAGACAGTTGCATGGAATTATTTGAGTGTGTATGGTTACTTTATTAAATTCAGAGAGCTCTGCTGACTCTGATTTTCATGTATCTTTTCATTTTTGTCTACTGTCAATGTGATCTGTGAAGAGTTTGGCTTTTCAGCTAAATCCTCTAGTTCAGTTCATTCCAGGCATAGTTTGAAGACTCATCCTAGTGGATAATTGCACATTTCATGGCATTTTTATGAGCCTTTGCTTCATAGCTTGTGGATGTCTGTATTTCCTAAGCTTTATAGTCCATGAAATAAAGGGGTTGTGTTGCAGTACATTCAACAGCTTATACGGAGAACCTGAATGCTAATTTTTAGGAACCAAAAATTTAGACAAGTGACATCATTTTCCTCTTGCAGTGGGGAGCCAGGAATGACTCTACTTTACTTTCAGCAACTGAATGGAGCTAGGCTAGTAAAAAGCCTTTGCAAATTCTGTTTGTTCCTAAATACATTATGGCTCCCAATGGAATTTCCTCCGATCTCTGAGTAGTGTTAGGAAGGAATTCTGTTTATCTTTTTTGTTGACTGTGAGACCGCCAGGCACAGGCTATTCAAGCAAAATAAACAGTAATGTACAACACTTTTTCCACAACTGAAAAACTAATATGTGAAGTAGTGATTGTATCAATACACACTTAGCTATCAGAAAAGTAAGCAAAAGGGAAATGAAAAATGGTATATGAAGGGAAGAATGAGAAAAGGAGAAAAATGTGATACAGCTGCCATCTCCAAAAAATGATCTAAAGGAATAGCTCCTGTCAATCCTCAAGTGTGAGAAAACAGTTCCCATGTTCATGTGAAGACTGCTATCATTCTGTCCTTGTCGTATTTAAGTATTAGGCCTACTTTTGTTTAACTATTCAGTAAAGAGCAGTTATGAAATTTCTTCCCTACTGGATTTGGTGATTGATCCTTTATTCAGATCTTCATAAAATATCCACCAATATCCACCAGTGATTTTGCTCTTTTGACAGTAATACTGATGATTTTATTAAAATAAGGGCAAAAGGGAATTGAATACTTATATCCAGAAAGCCATACTTTAAACCCCTTATTTTATATGTTGTTAAATAATACTGCTATGGATAAAGCAGTGGATGCATTAAGTACATAGGGTATATTCCATAGTTGTGACTCTGATTTTATTGCCATAACGATTGCACAGCATTGTAGGGTAATTCACAGAGACTCTGTAATTTCTTCCCTTTTTCTCTTTGTCTATTCCTTGTGTCTCTTCTTTTTCTCCTTTACACAATCAGTACGAAAATGAGCTAAAAAGATCAATGTCGTGATACTTACACTTCCACATTTCAGTCGCCAACACATTTTACTCATGGATAAGGCATTACTTACCCTTAAGAGTTCTCTATTTAATCTCTATACTATTTAGGAGCAAAATAAACAAGCAAAATACACATGCACATATTTACATATATTTATAGATTTACATGCCATTTATATAGCAGTTAATTTTCAGCCAGGATAAAAAAATCCAAGGAGTTTTATTTGAAAAACAATAAAGAAAGGGAAAGCTGATAAAATATGAAAAATATAATTCTCTGAAAGAATTCTGGAGGAAGATATGAGCTGTTTATCGAGACCATTACTTCAGCTGAGGATCTTAGATAGTATTTTCACCCCCTTTGATTATGGGTCATTTACTAAGGGGTTCTAATCTCAGTGACTTCCAGTGATTAAAAAAATGCATCAAAAAAAATGAAAGGGGTTTGTGCTGTATCACTTCCAACTGCAAAGGTCTCAGGACTATATGTAAGAAATAGAAGCATTTCTCCAGAGACTGAAAGTGTCAGTGGATACAACAGTGACTTTGATCCTGATGTATCAACAGGAAAAAAAAAGTAGCTTTAGAATTTGGACATGAGCTTCATAATTTTGATTGAAATAATAAATTAAAAACCAGGACCATCATGGTTTTTCTCCAACCTAGCCCTTGAGTTGCTTGTGAATGGTTTGCTCTGTATTTACAAATAGCATTTATGAGCCTCTTTTACAAAGGTATTCTTTTTATTCTGGTCTGTGTTTTTTAAACGAAAATACATTAAAAGAGAATATAAAAAATATACGGGTGAAACATAAATTATAAGTAAACTAATCATCTAAAGTTAATTTAGTATTCAAGGTTTGGTTTGAACCTGTGACACCATGAAGAAAAAATCTGCATCTAAACCATACGCAACAGGACATGAATTGATTTTTGTGTTTTCCATTTTACATAGTGGACATTGATTTGCATTCCTAATAAGGCCATTAATAACAGAGTGAAAGGAAGGGTAATAGTCATCCGGTATATCTGTAACAAGTAGGAATATTAGTCATTAACTACTCTGCCTGTAGTCACTTAGTTCAAATCTGTTTCTAGGTGCCCTCCTACTACGTGCAAACTGAGAGACTGTAGGACAAAAGAGATTGCTGTGAAGTTTTTACTGGTCTAAATAAAAATATTTACTTCAGATATTGCATATTTGTGCCCAGAGATAGATGAGAATCAATAAACTTTAATTTAAAGGAGACATTTTTATTTAGAAGCTTCTTCAATGGGGGAAGAGGAGATGGCTTAAACATGGTGTAAATTCAGTGGTGAAGTACATTGCAATTTTACTGTAGTGAGGAAGCAAGCGAGACAGCAGACATGAGTGACAAAAGCAGAAAATATCTGAGCAGAACCTCTATCTACTCAATGTACTTTAATATAAATAGTAATAGTGCCACTGCCAGCTGGAGGGCAGGAAGAATTCACCTGAATGATATTTTGAGCTTTGGGATTCTAGGGAGTTTCAGGGAAAGTGGATGAGCAATGGAAACAAATGAAAATGAAAACTTTTATGGTATGAAATTGCATGAAAAGGTGTGTTGCATGATTACCATTGCATAGCTGGGAACGTAATCTAGCTGCAGAAGGCACAGCCACTAATGATGAAAGGGTAGAGATCATAAAATTTAACATGTTCAGAATCATTAACAAACCATGCATATGTTACCAGCCTTCCTGTTGTCAGTGTACTCATAATTTTTCAAGGCACAAAGATAAGCCTAAGAGACATTAAAATGTAGTTTATGCTGTAAATAGTGCTTCTATAAATGCAGAAGAACGGAATTTCATACCTACCTCTTTCACATAAATATTAAATAGATGAAATGTTACATAAATGAAATCATAGATCTCCACTAATATAATTATTAACATGTATAGACCCCGTAACTCCACTGGTTTATCCAAGAACTTTGTTCTTCTTTACTATTTTTATCTGTGTTGAACACACGGCTGAAACTGGCTTGCTTACAGTGCCACAAACTCCCATCAGTTGCTTGCATAGTTTCTTTCCAATTTATTATTTATGGTTCCTTAACTAGTGCTATCATTCCGTGCTGGACACACTGCTTCATCTCTTCTGGAAAGCTCTAACAGTGTGCAGTGGGAAAACAGTAGCTCTCTCTTTCCATTGTGAACAGTGCTGCCTTGTACTTCCCAACCCCCTCAAGTCCCTTCCTTTCCAGATGGTTCAAGGGTTCCCTTTCATGTACTTTCATAGTTATTTCAAATCAAAGTATTGCTGCGTTTAATCAGTGCTGATGGATGCCTCTGTATCCTGTGAGTCTCACAGTCACACAAGAACACTCGGGTTTGTTTTGCCCATCATCTTCCTCCAGTCATTGCACACTTCCCATCAGCAAGTATGGAAGATCACATAATAAGGTGCTTTCATAAAATAATAACCACAGGATTTAGTCTGTGCTTTATCTGACTATTGAACTAGTTACCTCTCTGCTTAAATGTCAGGAAGAGTTCCAGACATTATCTGTAATACATGATGATATGCTGCCACAAAGGCAGCAATCTTCTAGCACTCATAGACTTCCACAGGACCCTTATGATGCAATGAATAGAAGCAGACAATAAATTCCACTTCTTGCATGGACTTTTCCTGTCACTATGGGAGGTTAATCTTTGCTTAAGGTCTAACCAAGTTAGTACCATTTTGCTGTTGAAGCAAAAATAAAATACATCGTTAGACAGTTGCCATGTTCCCACCTCCTAGCTCTTCATGAAGAGAAAAGAATTTTAGACAGTTTTGTCAGCTAGCTGAGCTTTCTGCTCATTCCTCCTAGGCCTTTTCACAGTTTGGACAACTTCAGAGTAATTCAATGTCAAGGACATTGCCTCTTCTGAAAACTTCACATCTGCCGTTTTCAGAGTACATGGAGCCGTCTCCTGCCAGCTGCAATACATTAATTTTGAAGGCATCAAAAAAGGCCACCATAATTGATTGTTTAAACAGAAGTACCTCTTTTCCACACCTGCAAATATAAGTGCAGACCTACCTTGTTGTGTCAGATCTGACAGGCACCCTCATCCTCCCTGAGTCTCTCACCATCATTTTAAAATCCATTTAATAGGAATTATTTATGAGAGTCGTACCTTAAAGACACTTTGCAACAAAACAAAATGCTGGGTTAGTAACAAAGCTGATCAGCATTACCCCAAAGTGTTGATTGCTCCAGAGCTAGCATTTGTGCTAAGCTTCCTCTCAGGTCTTAACTGTGAGCTTGACAAGACCAATTCAATAAATATTGTGGAATATCCTGTGGCAGCTCTATATTTTATTATTTTCTGGATAGTTACTGGGGAAGGTGCAAAGCAAGGGCAGGAGGGATGATCTCTGACTGGGGACTTGTTTTGCTCCAGGGGAAGTAGAGAGAGCAAGGTTTGGTACCTTCCTGGAGCCAACCACCCCCTCCTGCTGACCAAGGAAACTGAGGAATGGTTTTCTTCCCTATTTTCTCATGAGACTCTTCCTTGCCTTCAGTCCTAGAATGTGACAAGAATGTCACCAGATGTGACAAGAAAGACAAAGGTCTCTTTCTTTCTCTGTATCCGCTCCTAATTCCCCTTTTCAGGGAACACACCATATCTCCAGTCCTCCTTAGTTCTTCTCTCCTAAGATTTTTGTTTTGATTTCTCATCAGTAATTCCTCTCCAAGTATCTCTTGTCAATTAAGCACAGTGAGTAAACCCATTTTTGTACAGGATTACCGGTACAATTCGATGTTTTTCTCTACTATTAGTTTGATGCAATTTACTGAGATGTGATCTGCATATGCTCAAACAAAACAAGAAAACCTGGCTTTTGCATTTCTTTGGTACTCTTTCATCTTTGAGGATATTAGTGAAGATCATGCAATTAGGGCATATATGTGGATATGAAACTTATGTTATTTACACCTTAAAAAACTTTCAATTAAATTAATTTTACTTTTGCTTCCACATTGTAAAAAGTTACATGTTATACTGACATATATGCTTGGGAAAATAACTCACTCTTGAGTAAGTGTCCAGGCATAAATCAGTTTGACATATTCTGTCTCCATGGTTAGGAATGGCATTGAAAAGAAGGTAACATAATTTTGAAGTTAAAGAATAATATGGGCCCCAGCAACTCAAACAGTAATGAGCCAAAATTGCTGTTCATTGTGCAAACTTGAATATGAAAGAAACCATATCTGGGAAAGGAATCTGAGGGAAAAAAAAAAAAAAGTGATAAAATCAAGCATCAGTTCTTATTTGCTCTTTGAAGTCTGATTTTGTCCAGAGAAAAAGCATAAAAGAAATTTGGAATGCGTTTTTCTGACGATCACACTTTTCAGCTGTTGACAATTCCAGGGTTTTGCCTTTTAACATACTGTGTCAAGTGTATATTCAAATACACATAATTGGAGATCAGGAAGATTCCTTTTAAACTTTCTTAACTCCATTCATTGCCAAGCATAGTGCTGCGGCATTGGAATGACATACATATCACTGTTGAAATCAGTAGAGCAGAAAGAATCAGACTAAAGAGACACCATTCTTCATATCCCAGGATGTTCTGCTTCACAAAAAAAAAGTCTTAGAGAAGCAGATTTGCCTAAGAATTAACATTTCTGTAGAAAAAATGGCAAGATTTCAGTTTTAAACAACATGTAACAGGATCTTTTTAGCCATGTAGTAGACGAATTGATATCTGATATCAAATACTTCCACAGCTCCATAAGCAGGGCAGGAAGAATAAACTGAGTAAGTTTCTTTCATTTTCAGGTCACCATTTTCATGGTAAGATCACCTTCTCTTATCCTGAGCCCAATGCCCTCTGACCATGTTCTTTTAGATATTCTCCATGAGGAAGGTTAAATGTATAACGCAAAATACACTTAATCGTTCTTTTTCAGTTTTCATACCCTTACATGGAGCTGAGATACTGCCCAATATTGGTCTGGCTACCTCAGGAAGACTGGTATTTGCATTCCTTTGATTAACTCTGGGACAGTTACAGAGCCAGCTGATTCTCTCAGCTGACTTAGCTGTTTATCAATAATAAAGACTGCCCTTACTGTTGAGCAGAGTTCAGCTTCCTTTGTTCTGGCTGTGCTCCATCACGCTGATGTTCTTACCTAAAATTGATGAGGGCGTTGCCCTTGCCCATCACTTGAGAATCACCTTCAACTGTAGGGGTTTGCTGGTTCTCAGAAAATTTCCCAGCATGGTGGGTATTGAATTCCTCCACTTTCAGGAAAGAGATTTCCATCTTCTTCTAGCTGTGGTCTCTACTATCAGGTCATGAATACTTGTTACAAATGTTCAGTGGAGTACGAAATAAGTTCTCACCATGCATAGATGAAGCAAACAGAGAACCAGATCTGGGATTGAAATAGAGTTAGATTGTGTCTGTTCTTGGATCTCTATTAAACAGCATTTAGCACAATGCAGGTGCTAATGACTGAAATATTTGGGTTGTTCCTTAATCAAAAATAACAATGGGCTCATCCACTTAAAAACATTAAAGCATTTTTCTCTTTTTTATAAATATTGGCTGGATTCAGTTAGCAGGAGTGCAAAGCAGTTGAGGCAAACACTTTTCTTCAGAAGTTGCAGCTGTTCGCCCAGCGTTCCAACACAGTTGCCTGCAAGCTCATAGCAGGGAGAAAAGGCAGTGGTAAATATTAGGTGATCTAAGAGCTGCTATACACGTCCTAGGTGTCGTAGGACACATCAGCTGCATCTGCCATGTGCTTGGTCCAGGATCATGTACAGGCCAGGGAACGTGTTTGTCTCTAGCCTCTCCTTATTCTCCTGGATGGACGCAGAGGTGCAAGATCCGTGCTTTTGTCTGGTTTAATGACTAGGTGTCATGGAATACGCCAGCTGCTGTTACCAAGGAAACTTGTCATACAGACTTAAGAAACTGTCTGGGAAAGAATTAATGAGCAGTTAACTTGGTTTCAGATCTAGCTGAGCAAAATCGTTTGTGTGAAAAATGAGGGTTCATCCACACCAAAAACCTTTATTGAAAGCTTGATTAGGGTTCTTTTATGTGGCTATCTAACTGGTTATTTTGAAATCTACCTAAAAAATATAAAATGTTTTATTTCATATTTTTCTACCACATTGAACCTAAAAAATGTTTAAATAAAAATATTTTGATTTCAGGAAGACTGTAAAAGAGAGAATAAGGCTGAAAAGCACCCTATCTTGTCTTTTACTATATTTCCCTTGCAACAGGAACAGTAATAGCGGAACAATTTTTGGCTGATGTTAGCCTAACCAACCCTTAAAAATCTGGATTCCTCCACTTCCTTAATTCTTTCTTTATCCTCTCAGTGCTACGTCTCTCATAACATCTAGATTAAACCTCCATTGCTGTATTTGATGCACATCACTTTCACCTTATTCCCCAGTGGATTTAGGAGGTAATAAATTACCAGCTTTGTCTGAGTAACCTTTTATGAGTGTGATTATATATGTGTCTTCATTTTTCTTTTCAAGACTGAACAAACCAATATTCCAAATTTCCTTTCATTTAACTCAAACCTCTCCTCACAGACAAAAAATGCTGTAAGCAAAGACCTGCTAACAAAGAGAACAGTCCTGTGCTTCACTGGATCCTTGGAGCAAGTTTTGCTAGGAGCTGAGGCAATGTTCCAGATGCCTTACTGTGGAGAAGAAATCCAAGCATCCGGTCTAATAGGGTGCATTGCAAACAAAATGAAAATTTGAGAAAATTCTGTAACAGAGGGATTTAATGGAGAGCATTTTTCAAACTTCATGAAGAAAAGTAATCTATAATAGAGGCAAATGCAATTATTTCTGATTCTTTTATCTATGCTCACTGCATTCTTTTTATTCACTCATTTTTAAAGCAAATTGCTTTCATTCTAATTGTTACCTGCTTCAGGTTAGGATCTTATTTTTACAATTTATATTGGTACCTCAGAGGGTATAGTGGACACATCCCTTCACCATTACAGCTCAATTATAAATAGTATGTTTGCTCTTGAACAAGTGAGACTGAAGAAAATATTACTAGAAATTAAATCATGTAAGCAGGTGTATTTGCACTTGAGGTACATTGCTAATTTTTTTACAGAATAAAAGATGGCCTATTTTTGCTAGTGTTAATATTAAAAATAATCTTCAGAAGTTGCCATTAAAAATGATTTTGTGAACTTCTTTGCAGGAACGGGTTTATAGCAAATTAAGGAAACCCCAAGAGAAGTAATTTATTTCATTCCAGCAGTAAGTGAAACAATGACAGCTTCGCAAGCCAGAACTTTGTTTTCCCAAGTAGTTTCTGGAGCATGCATCATGTTGAATGCACGGGTACAAGACTCTTGTCATGCAGTTTGTAGCTGGGGATTCCAAAAACAATCAGTCTAATCAGGAACTAAGATCAGTAAGTAGATGATAGATGCAGGTCCACAGAGATTCTCCAAGTGTCTCTCCTTGCTCCCAAGACCTAAGTGAATGTGTTAATTGCTACTGAGAATGAATCCGTAACCATAATAGAACTTGAGGTGTAGGTGCACCTTTTCTTCACTCAATCCATTTAATGAAGAAAAATATTTGTTCAGCTCTTGCCAGGGAAACCTCACCAAAAGGACAAACCTTTTCATTTGTGCCAACTTGGGTACTTACCAAACAAATCCAGAGTTCCAGAGAGGCATGTGGCATTTCCTCTCCTTCTCATGGCCGGTATCACTGTCTTCACCCAAAAGGAGTCTGGCCTGCTCCTCCAGGATGCACAAGTGCATGTGAATTTCAACCTGGTCCTCAAATAGAGGGAACAGAGCCTAGAGCTGCACGATAGCATGAATCTGGTTCTTTCCTTGAATTGTCCCTGCTCTTTGTTGTACCTTAAGGCTTACTAGGAGAAAATTGAGCTAGCCTCTTGGAAGTCTTTGAAGTTCTTTGCTGGTATCTGCTCCAGCTGTACTGGCACTCAAGGACAGTTTTAATAATCTAAACGAAATTACATTGTTTACTTACAATATTAAAATGAGAAGCAGATCATTTTCTGAAAAAGAGAAGCAAAAAAGTTTTGGAAAACATCTTTAAACTCAAGAAACCTTTCCTTCTGTTTGGCACAGCTTATGTGACTGGAGTTTGTTCCTCATGTTCTTGAATGTCTGCAGTGCCCAGGGATTTTTGGTTCACTTGCTTCTTCTTGAACTGACACACATCACCTGCTTAAAACAGCTGTTTTAAAGCAGGCAAACCCTGCAACATTTAAAAACAGTTAAGAATTTTTTCTCAGAGTGAGAAAGCAGGCAAAAAATGCCATTTTTTACTCAGTCACAAGAGACCCTCACCCTTTCCAACTGATAAGACACAGAGCATTTTTTTGTTCTCAGGGATTTCATTTTTACTGAATTCCTTTTCAATATGATAGCAAGAAAAATGGAAAAGGTTTGAAGTGAAAGTGAGAAATATAATTTTCACTTATCGGTGTCATTGTGCATTGTTGGCTATTAAGCATCATTTTAATTGGTCAGTGAAACTGTGAGACTACACTAAATGAAATTATCTGGCTGTATTCCAGTAATAACATCCTTTTATTTTATACTTGTATGCACTGAGACGGAATGCCAGTTCATGTTGTTTAAGTATTTATCTCATTTAGTGGTCTAATCTATAAATTAGAGTGAATGTATCTTTTCACTGCTTTAGTATGGTCAATTTCTGTGAACTTCTATACTGTGAACATACTCCATTGGTCATTTTTCAAATGAATTTAGATGAAAATAATGAAAAAATTATTAACTGTTGACTGTCTACGATCAAAATGTGCAATCAGGTATCCTCATACCTTGCTGCTTGCACTTGACACATCCACCTGACCCATTCAGGAGAAAAAGCAGCGAGGCTTCCTCACCAAATCCAGGTCACTTCTGACAGGGCCCTCCGCGCCCTGCCCGCAATTTGGGTGCCACTTTTAAACACTGTAGTCTGGTAGAGCTCTATGACAGCATCCACTGAGGAATAAAATGTTCTCACTTGAGTGAGGTTTTATCCATTTTGTGAGCTGCTGTTATTTCTTACTCTTGGTTATTTTTTTTCACATTGTTCCTCTGCACGTGAAAAAAGGATGAGCTGCTATCATTAGTGTTCATACACATGTACTTATGGTTTTGTGGAGAGCCCTTTGAGGGTTTTTCAGCCACTGGGAGCTGGCAGAAGGGGGTTTTACCCCTCGTGTGCCGACACAAAGAAGCCCGGAGGTCAGCGCTGAAACCCCTCTGGAAGGCAGCACTCAGTGCCCAACACACAATGAAAATGGGTTAGAGCTCCTCACCCAAAGGGGCTGTATCCTTCTGTCGCTGTTCAGCAGGCGAAGGCAAAGAACAGCGGACTCCCCAGACGTGTTCCACGAAGGCTTACTCCCAAAGACACAGAGAGACCAATTACTGGGAGGGTCCAGGGATCTTATACTGGGTACAGAATAGGTGGAGAAAGGGATCCCAACCAATGGGATAGAGACAAGCAGGTGGGATTGACAGGAAGGGAACCAATGGGAACAACACATAGGAGGGACTCAGGGAAGGATCCAATGGAGCGTCGAGGAACACGGAACTTTCTAGATCTAATACATATTAAAGAAGGAAAATGAATATACATAACTTCATACATAACACAGGAAGACAAAGTATTAACTAATCAGGGGAAAACATGCAAAAGACAAAACAAGGGAAATCATGGGTTCTCACCATGACTGAAAGGTTACCTGCTAAACTTGGGTTGCTACCCACCACAGCTGGTTGTCTGAATTCCCTTCAAAGAGTAGCTATAGCCACCTGCACTGCTGCAAGCCGTCTCTTATCATTTCTTATACTAACCGAATAATGTCAGTATCTGTATATTAGACTGAAATATTCCAACTGAATATGGAGGTGAAATGGAAGGAGCAAGAATTAGAGTGAGTGACATGGAAGGAATAAGAATTATGCAATACTCTCCCAAATGAAAGTGCCCATAGCTCTGCAGAGCCCAGAGAGTACGCTGATGATCTCTGAACAGAACCACAGTCTTTGCCTCTGAATTTGAGAGGGAACCTTTCCTCATTTTTAGAAGTTGAACAGTGATTTCTGCCATAGGGTTCTGAGACATATACATGCATACTGTTATTATAGTGTGGCAAGATTACATCGTCAGTGCAACTTTAATAGTGCATTCTACTTTACTGCTCAATAAATTTAATCCAAACTAATTTGTCTAGAGCCTACAGTGCAATAATTATATAATTATTTGCATTCCTCATTTGCTGTCATTGTTAACAACCTCCCTGTCCTTGTAAGTACCAGATGATGCTAATGATGTAACTAGTTAGGTATATAACTGTGCATACCTTGTTAGAGACAACCCTTAGCCTCATAGTATAATACCTGTCATTGTCCTCCTTATGAATTCTTAAATCATTATGAAAATATTACCTATGAGTGGTTTACCCATAGTTATTATAATTATATATTTATTTATGTGATTCTTTTGACTGTATCTACTATAGAAACACAAATTATAAGTGAAGAAGGAAGGAAAGAAGGTAGGTTTTCAATGGCTCCAAAGTATAGAATTCTTCCCAAAAATCAACAAACCAAACAAAAAAAGATAGTAAAAGCATTTCACATTTTCTCCTTTATGTAAGTACCAAGAAAAACAAATTCGAAAGTTGCTTTCAGTTGCTTATAGCTGCACCTGCAGTATGCATTATGGAGGACCCTAATGACTTTTATAAGCATTATTTAAGAGCTGAAAGCATTAAAAAGTCTTGAAAAATCAACAGAAATCTGACAATCATTCACTTTGGCTCTTGACATGTGATTGAAAGGATTATTTTCTCTTAACTTAAAAAGACAGTTTTGGTATTCACTTTCCACACATAAAGTAAACCATTTTAAAATTTCATCATGACTATTAAGAATGGCTACTAGCAGGATGATACAAAAATCTTGAAGGGAAAATATTCAAAAAAAAAAAAAAAAGGCCAGAAAAATGTAGACCATAGTAGTGTCGGAGAGATCTGAGTCTCACTCCTTGTAGTAAATATTTATCCTCGAGCAGATTTTCACAATAGGGAAAAAAGAAGCAGGGCAGTTTTCTGGCTACAATAACCTTAAACTTCATGCAGAGGCAGAAGGAAAGGAATAGGGCACCTAAGGGACCTCTGAAAAAGTCAGCCTTAGAATCCAAGTTACAGTGCATGGCACCAGAGGTAATGGCAGCAAAATGGCACATCTGTTTTTTTTTCGCAATTCCATTAGACAGCAGCCAAGCACTTGACTGTCCAAATGGTGTGCCCAGTGCTGTAGAAGAGACTGCACTTATGTATTTTTCTCACCTCTGCACTTATCTTGTACCAAGATATCGGTTGTCAAAGCCAGCAAAAGCGTAAGGCTCTTAGTGGAAGACACTTGCTCCAAAAGACAGAGGAAGGGAAAGAACAAAGCCAAATTAGGCTTCAGAGGTTTATTCTGTCAGTGGTCTGTGACACTGTATGAGTTTAATAAGAGCTTAACTGAATCCTTCTCAGGGAAAGGGAATTCTGTTGAAAGCCCAGGATTTTAAGAGGTTATCAAGGGACACAGATTTAGTTGATGAAATGTCATGTCATGAACCTTGTTCATTGTTAACAGCATGAAACAAAGAACATGTTGTAGGACCAACCAAAGTTGTCTTTTTGTTACTGATTTTATTTGGACTGAATGGCTTTGTAGCTATCAATTGCAAAGAGCTGATCCCTTCTTAATTAAACATGTCATTGGTGGTGTGTGCTGTTCATAGAATTCTGTGCACAAAGAAGAACATTGGGAAAAGTATTATGCTCCCAGCAGTCAGGAGGTTATTTTAACACTAATATTCATAACAGTAATGGTATCCATAGGACTGAGAGTCATTTATTGTCCTAAAGCCCAGAGATTATCAGTACTTCTGCGGAAAGAAAGCTCCTTTGCCAGACAGGCATGCAGATACAGGTGAGGCGTAATAACAGGGTGATAAAAATCTTGAAGTAAGACAATGCAATGAGGAAGTTAGAACAGTTTGTCTTAGTTCTGTCATCCAACAATACTTCATAACCCAAAGGACATGGTTTAATCAGGGGGTCTGAAATGTAAATGAAGGAAATTCTGACAGCCTTTGATCAAAGGCAGAGAAGGATGGAAAGCTTCTCAGATAAGTCTCTAAGGGAGCAGAGTTAGTCTCACTAACTCTGATAGATAAACAGAACAAAAGTAAAGTATATTCACATCCCAAATTTTGCTAAATTTAGCTTTGACAAAAGAATCAAGAGGTAGCCTTAAGCCAGAGTAATTAACTGGTTAAGAAAGTAGGGTTAATACATTTTGGTGGCAGACTGTGCCCACTGCAAACCTGTCTGATAAAGGTGCGGGCTGCAGAGATGACATCATCAAAGTGACTTTGAACCCTTTGATGGGTGCCGAGAGACACAGTTGCTAAATGGGTATTCAGTTACTTACTGATTGGTAATTCAGAAGAATCAGGTTAATACGTCCAGCTCTAATCACTCTGAATTAGAGATGGCTGACTTAGGATTCATTAAAAAAGCAGTCTGCTGGAGTCAGACTTTAGAGCACTTTAGTTACTGTGGAGAGGAAGAAAAGGCGCATTAGGGTGTAAGTCCCATTGCAATTGTCTTTTCAGCAATGCCACCAATTCATTATTATCATGAAGTGTCAGACTAAATACATATCAGGATCTTACAGGGGGTATCCCACAAAATTTTCTGTTTCTTATGTTTGAAAAAAAGCAAGTAATCACAAGACCTTATTTTATGTCACATTTCTCCATCTCATCTCTGGTGGGGAAGCCAAACTGAGTTATACATCCTTTTTAATCAACAGTTGCCGCACAGGGGTGTACCATCTCACAGGCCAAGACTGATGGTTGCATATATGATTTTGGTAACTTTAAAATTCAGTTTTTCTCAGCCAAACTACATTTTCATTAAGATTTGTTTGAATTTAGATATTTGATCAAAGTCTGGGACATTATTTATTTATTTCTATTGTTTTTATGAGACTAGTTTATTGTATGGAAAATTGTTTGCTACTTTTAAATTTAAACACAAGTGCTTAACCTTTGTACCCATTGTTTAAGTGCAATATTCCTAGGAATGTTCACAAACTAAACATGTTCATATACTGTTTGATAGCAGTCTTCCTCAACAGCCTTAAACATGTAGAATCAAGGTCTGCAATTCAAAGAATGAATATTCTTTTACTACCCTATTGCTGCATTCCCAGTGGGATTGTTCCACTCCGTGTGGGTTTTCAGGTGCCTGTAAGAAATGGGCTAAAGAGCTGCACTCATAAGCCACCCCTGGATGGTGAAAAAATCCATCCCTTAGCCCAGTGCTCATGGCATTCCTGAGAACATCCTTAACACAGGTCTTGGTTTTTTGGGTTTTTCTGTTTGTCTGTTTCATTTTTTTCCTATAAACCATACTGTTACGTTTTTGAAAAGACAGTAAATCTTAAATTATTTTGATTCTTTGGAGAATATATGGTGGCTCATGTAGCTAATTAGGAAACATTTCTTTCCAGATAAAAGAGGTATGGAAGATACATTATTAACATTTCTCAAATATTCATTAATGAATCTTCCACTGTGCACTTAATAATAAATGGGCATTTACTAAGAAAAGTTCCCTTCTGTTTTTTGAAGAAATGCTCTCAAGAGAATGTGTAACAACACTGAGATTCAGTGTTCAGTAGATAACTGAACTAACATGTACTCGCATCATTTTCTTTGTGCTGGAAAAATGCTTTTGCATCATTTCTCAGTATCAGAACAGAAGACATTTGAAAAGTGAGAGTATCTGTGAAGGAATCCAAGTAGTGTATTATTAACATTAGTAAGGGCTATTGGTCTGTAGACAAATCAAAAGAACTGTTCCTGATTTCTGAATTTTGTGTCCAATCCTGAGAGCAGTGGAAAGACCCCCACTGACTTCAGTAATTATTTGATTTTGATTTTATGTCTCCTTAGAGGGTTTGAACAATTCAGAGTTGTTAAACGGTATAGACATAAAACATATGTACTTGTACAATATAATTTTATTGCCTTTGAAAATTATTTTAGCTGGACCAATATTTTCAGTTTGGAATACTTGCCACTGAAGACAAAGAAAGTTACAGGAACCTCTCTACATAAGTATCTAAAAGTACAGGTACACCCTGTCCTGCAAAATTATTCAACTGTGCTAAAAGTATGGAGTTTTTCAGGTTTATAACTTTGTGCAACATCAAGTACAACATTTTAGCCATAAAATAAACATATATCCTTAACATATTTCTAAATACTACATTAAAGAATAATAATTTTAAAAAAGGAATAAATTTTAAGGGAGCAAGTGTGATATGATTTAAACTATTGGGCTCAGTCTTTGGATTACTTTTCTTTTAGTCTGGACAATGATTTTTCCATGGCATCCACATCATAAACTACATATATTTTCCTTTTGGAATGTTACTCTCCATGTACTTGAGTCTACCCCGTCCCTGATTCTATATTTGTCTTGTGGAAAGCACATCATCAACATTTGAGAGCTCGCACTTGGGAATATTGCATGCAAGTTTCACGTGGCTATCTAAAATCCCCAACTCCCAATCTCTGTGGATTTTTCCTTGTTTGATAAATTCAGTAATACGTCTGTAAATAGTTTTTCCAACTACTAAATACACTGGAGTTTTGTTTAGACATTCTACTGTGTGCCCTCTCTTTAGAGAATATCTTCATAATTTTTTCAGGCTTCAACTAAAATCAATATTTTAAAAAAAGACTTTTTGTGGAACAGAGCTTCAAAAAAAATTCAAAATAATTAGATTATGTATTTTTTTTTAAATTATCAATCTTGATTATAGAAATAAAAAAAACGAAAGCTCAAGAACTTGCACAGCAATTTTGGATCCAGGTATGTTGTAAGGAGAAGGAGTTCCATGTTGACGTAGAGTTGCCTGAACAGAAACGGGCAAAGCAAACTGACAAAATTTGGGGTTTAAGTGATGGAATCATTAGTAGGGCATATCAAGAATATGTCAGTCCTTAGGAACAGATTCACTGTTGGCTGTGTGCAGCTTTACTTTCCAAGGACAATGGCTCAGAGACCTCTTTTTCAGGGGGATAAAGATGCAGCCAGGCAGGTCATTCCTTCCTATGAAAGAGAAAATCTTTTAGAGAAAATGAGAGTCAGTCTTGAAAGAGATAAGCCTGTATGAATGCTCAAGGACAGCTGGGTAACCTGCCTTGCCTGGTTTCTAGAAACGTGAACAAAAAATTTGGAATGTGCAGAGACTCCATCTACAGCTTTGTAGCCCTTTGCCTTTAAAGAGCCTGGTATACATGTTGGGATCATTTATCACCACTTCCTATGGGCAATAGAAGGTTTGACTGCACTTTTATCTTAATTTACAATACCTTGGCTTTAGACTGTTTAGTATTAAGCATCAGAACTAAAAAAATAAAGAAAAAAAATAAGCTAAGATTAAATAGCAGGATTTATTCCCTGATTTTATGTCACAGAGAATTTAGAGCAATAAACAGAAGTGAGTTAAAAATAATAAAAAATCCCTACCATAAAACACATTTGCTGCTTTTTTACCATTTAAGAACATTTTTTTGGTTGGTTCATAAAACTAAAGTTGTCGAGAACTATACTATACCTAATTAGTGAGAATGGAGGATGTAACCAATTCTTTTTGGCTCTTACATTCGTTGAACCTCTTATTCAATTACATGATGAGAATATCAAGCTCCATTCTACAAAATACTTGATGGAAGGGAGGCCCTGCAGATACTTTCTACAGGGCCACAATAGAAAAGCAAGGTTATTATTAGCAACCTTAAATTCCCTATATAGGCTACCATATCTGAAGTGGAAAATTGTCAGGGTGGCACCTCAAAAAGAGTTGAAAAATCTTCATTTGATATCAGGATCACAGAATTTTTAGATTATGAAAAATTTGAGTGTGGAAATTATTTTTTTTTCCTCATAGCCTCAGAATGTGCTTTAATTTTTAATTGAGTGCAATTTCCAGCTGTCATCCCCAGCATTCCTCCATCCTCAGCTGTTGTCTCATAAATGGCTAGAGAATGCTCTTTCACTATTTAGCACTAATTAATTTTGTTAATTAAATGTCACCCTGCTTTTTTCCTTATTAGAGTTTTTGTACCAAAATGGTTCCCAGGACATTGCTGCTAAAATCACTAAAGATTAAAAAGAAAGGATGGAAATTGAATGTGCAAGCACTAGAGAATTCATTAAACGCATTGTAAGACTTGCAAATGCCTCTTGACAAGTGGGATGGGAAGTGTAAGACACTTCCTTCCAAGGGTGAGTTAATAGGCCAGCCATTTCTGTCAAACCTTCTGTATATTGCTGGGCAAGAGTATCACAAACTGGTGGAGTCAAGAAGCAATGTCAACATGTAATCCTATTCTGAAATTTCTCATTATAGCAATTACATTGTCAGGGAATTTCCCTGTATTAATTACAGAAAGCCAGTAGATAAACATCTCATTATTGCTTGTTTCCTTTTTGAATCTAAAGGAACAAGTGCATGTGGGAAGAAAATGAGAAAGGCAGATTGTCTTCCTCCAATTTATTGGTGGCTAATCAATCCATTTAAAAAAAAAAACAGGAAAGAGGGGAAAAAAGTCTTGCATCGCTTTCTGAGGCTTGCTGATATGTGTATGTATGTGTATTTATGTGACGCTGGCAAGGCGTCACATAAAGATGAATGCTTCTTTTTCAACCCCTTTAGACTATGGCAGAGCATGATGCATCTGTTAACGTGTTTTTTTGTAATGTTGAAGGGTTTTGCTGTTTTTTGCTGCCATGGTACCCAAGTAGAGGCCAGTTGTATTGAGTAACATGTAAAACTGCCAGTGAGGAATGTAGTCCAGGATATTATCAGGTGAAACATGCATTCATTCATTTCCTGACACTGCCATTAATAACCAAGACAGGGTTTCCTATAAGCCCCTGAAGTTTTTAGTCAGCACATTCAGCTAGTTCTAATTGTCATTCATCCTTCTCTGAGGGATTTTTGGGGAAGAGGGAGAGAGGGAAAGAGCTTATGCCCCTGGTTGTGTTTCCATGGACTCGTTCCACTCAGCCTTTCTCAGCTACACAGGCACATGAATGGAAAGTGCTGAGTGCAGTGACCTCATGTCAAGGTTCGAATGATACCAGAATTAAGCCCAGTATTTCTGTCAGTTTTCAAGGAAATTGGGTGGAGGCATCAGTGAAGAATATTTTGCTCAGTCCCCTTTGGTTACACATGTGCTTGAAATGCACAAGGATGGCCTGGTTTGTCAAAGGGGGTACGGCAAGGAATGATCACGTGTACAAATAAATTAAACCAGTGCTACTTATCTAAATGCCACATTCAGCCTAATTTTTCCCAGACAGCATCTGGAAATGTTTAGAAAGGATTACACATGCTATTGGAGTTTATGTGGTTTAGTTCTGTAAAACACTGTTACTCAATGTAAAGCCTCTCTTTCTCTATGGACTCTTCCCCCAACACACCCCCAACAGATCATGATCCTGTGAGGGCAATATCTGTCTTAAAGATACATGTAATAGAAAGCCAAGCCACACTCCATTGCAAGACAGGATTTGAATTAGGTTTGCTTCTTGAAATTTCCAACACTTAAATTTGCGTGCACAGAGACACACGGTCGTGATCCTGTTGTATTAGTTTATTAGATAGTGTATTATTTAATATATTTTCTATTAGACCTCTCTTGCCTGTTTCTATATGAGTAAAAAATTTACAGTTGCTATTCAGGGGATATAAACACTCTATTACCAAAGGATCAACAGGAATGTTTTCTAATTCCAATAAGAAACTGAGACAAATAGACAGGACAATATGCCTTGATTAAAGTGCTAATATAAAATATATTTTGAAATATAAATAAATACATTGCTCTTAGGTAAAAAACCACAATTTTGGGACTATAACAGATTTGTGAATGGAATTCTTTTGTCTGCTGATGCATATTCAGTTCTTTAACTATTAACTATTGGGGATCTGCTGTTCTTGAAGCTGTTTTTGTTGCCCATGTGCACATTTACATGGGACTGTCTGAAATGTTATACACAGTTTAGAGAAGCACGTTGGTAAATGAAGGAGGCAGTGCAGGGCAGCCACTGCTAGCTGCTTATGTTCTGCCCATGCTGACACAGCATGGAAGGCACTTGCTTTCCAGGTTCTTACGGAAACCTTAGAGAGCTGCAACTGGTGTCTCTCAATGTCCAAACTCAGCAAAATCAATCCTTAGCTTCCCTCATATGTTCTATAAAACTCTCTCTCAGCAATGACCTTTTCCTTTGGTAAAGTCTGAAGAAAGACAGTCAGCTTGTAACCAAAAATACATTGAGCTGATCTATTTTCTAAACATTTCAAAGTAATGAGTGCCTTCCAAGAATTTTGGCCAGATTATCCACAAACAAACAAACATATAAATACAAACTCTTTTTTCAAAACAAGTTCTTTGCAACTTATACATTAGTTGGTTCTAGAAATGTGACAACATTATAAGAGGGTTCCGAACAATAAAAATAACTGAGAGAAGGAAGTTCAAGAAGAGGGAAACATTTCATGAATTATATAAAAGAAAAATGGGAAAGAAAGGGCAAAATTATAGAACAGATTTTTTAAAAGTAGTAATGACTACGTATATTGACATCCCTAAAAGAAATGAGAGAAAATGTGCCCAATTAAATAATTATACATCTGGCTAATGTATAAGTATTACTGGATCCTAGTCATGTATAATATTAGGAAAAAAGATAATTTATTTTTCATATCCTAAATTTATAACTGGCTTAGAGTTACAGCATTATTGGAAAATTGGTTAGAAATAAACTAAAGAAAAGGGACTATTGAGATAATCCTCCAGCACTGCCAAAACTGTAGAGTCAAAACTGTAATAATAATAATAGTAATAATACTCCTTATCCTTGATATTGACATGCTAGGAGTATCGAACAACATTGTGTCCAAAAAGCCCGCATGCAATACTAATCTGGGAATCCAGGTGTTTGAGGTGAGCTGGTTTCTAGACACAGGAGAAAATTAGGTTTCCTGTGTGGCTGGACAACAGGAGCATTATAACCTGCTCTTGGTAACAGGCTGTCATCAATTACCTCTCTCCTACACGGGTCACCGGGGTCTAGGGAAGTCAAAGCCAGCGCTCTAGCAAGCAAGATCTAAACCTCTGTCCTGTCATTGATCCACCCCAAATGCCCTTTCCCAGGAGTGCCTCATGCTGAGGTAAATACAGTTATTTGTGTGACTTCTCCCTGTTAGATCTTGCATGTGGTCTGACAGGCACAGAGGCAGCATCTCTGGTGCTGTGTTTGCAATTAACTGAGGTTCAGCGAGTTTAGCTCAATTGTGATCATGTCCCAGCTCAGGTGCCAGGGAGGCTTCTGTGATTTGCAGCATAATGCCAATCTGAAAGGGGCTGTAATGGGAGATTAACTTGCAGCAACAGCACTCTAGCTGAGAGAGAACACAAAAATAAGAGTGGAAGTAAAGCAAGATTGAAGATTAAACTCTAAACACCAGCAGATACTTTTAGAGATTACCAGAGACTGGCCAAAGAGAAGAAATGTGAAACAGACTATAAAAAAATCTCTAAGGGTGGAAAGGAAGTGAGATCTTATTACACACATGGTGGTCATGTCTGAAAATGAAATCCTTGTGTCTGAGGAGCTATGAGGGAAGAAAGGAAACATTAACTCCTTGGGTTGTGACATTCCTCTACAGACAAAATTGGGGGGATTTGAGGGATCTCATAAATTGAACAGGGCACTGAAAAAAATCATTTTAAGAGCTTCTGTAAATATAAAAATTTTTAAACTAAAACTGGGACTTGGTTATAAAATTCCTATGTCTGAATATGAGCTATACTGTGAGGAAAAGGTTAGTGAATCTAAAAAGAAAATAAAAGAAAAAGAAAAATATGGATTTCAAAAAGAAGAGAAAAATCTTTACAGGTTTGCTTACATTAGCAAGAGATAGATAACATGGATAAACCAGAAAATTTAGTTATTCAGTCTCTCTCTGTGTTCTTGTTGACACCAAAAGAGCCTTTTAGCTCTGCAAGCCCAAAGATTTGTGGTGGTACTGCTGCAGAGGAGTCAGATCATGATACACTCCGGCCTGCACGCAGTACGGGAGGAAAAATATCTGCTGGCAATTACATGTGGGACTGAGCCTTTGAGTGTTTGGCTCCACACATGAACACCTCTGGCACAGAGATTTTTAGCCTTAGAAAGCTGGTCTTCTCTTTAGAAACAGGCACAAAGAGATTTTTAGCCACTGAAGACTGTTCTTCTCTTTAAAAACCTTAGTAATTCCAGGTGTTTGAGCAATTCCTTGTGGGAGCTGTCGCATTGACTTCTGCTTCATGTGTGTATGTGGAGATTATTGCTGTTTTCTAGTGTAGTGGGTTTTGTGTGGCTAGCACCATCTACATAGTCATGGTTAAGGATTTATGTTAGCTCATAACATGATTTGTAATCAGAGCATGATTTATTATTTGATTTCTAAGAAATTAAAAGACTGTGAAACAAAAGAGAATTTAAGAAGAAATTATTCACAATCAGAGATTGTTCTGTTTCCTAAGAAGTTAAAAGACTTGGCAAAAAAAACCCCAGAATTTAACAAGAAATTAAAATATGGAGTAATTCGTTCTCTTCAGGCATTTCACAAATCTGAGCTCCAGGTACCTTGTCTGAGTAGTTTTCGGTGACCTTCAAAGTCACGGTTGCTGGAATAAGGTCTTGTGTTCCTGTCACTGACTTGTGTGCAATGTTTATCCTTGAAAGGCACACTAAACAAATATTTTGAAAATAGTTTACTGGCTTAGATTATCTACTGTTTAATTCTGAAAGTTCCTTGTGACACTGGTGAGATTTTTGTACCATCTGGTTTCTCAGAGATAATGTCCCCTTTTCTCTACAGCTGACAAACAATCCTCTCACCATAGCTGTCATTGCATGGCATAACTGTTTAAGAATGCAGTTACAAAACAAAAAAATTCATTGAATTAATATATTTTTTTCTTATTGTTTTATGCTATTATGCTGAAATATTAATACATTATTTTTCATCCGTACCTTTAATGTTTCCTCTGTTTTGTTTTGGCATATATCATCTGTTGCTTCTGCAAATATATATGTATGAATATAGGATCATTGGTAAAATCTGTGTACATTGAGTCATATGCAGTAATTTTGGCACTGAAGCCTGTATTTAGAAATCTAGTCTCTTAGACTGAAAAAAAATAAATGACTTTTTTTTGTTGAGAAACAAGCACAGACAGTGTTATTCATGGTGAAAGCTATTGGTTTGAAATGCAGGGGTTTTTTTAAATAAAACTTATTTAAGAGTGTGTGTCTCTAAGACTGAAGAAGAGCAGTGCAGTGCAGTTCTGTAGGGAAAACAGGTAAACTGTGCAATGAGGATAAAAAATAAACTGATGAAAAATGAGTCAGTTGAGCTGTGCCATGTTTTGTATGACTTGCAATCCGTCATCCTTGGTTTTAACATATTCAGAACAGTTTGGTTAACATTTTTTCAGGAGAGAAGGAAAACTAAGATGTTGACACAGCTGCTGAAATATTCACGTAAAAATACAAAAGTAGGGGCTGAAGCAGTTACAGGCTGTAGGCTGTTGTTATGTTCTCATGTTCGCTGACAGAATTAAGGTCTTCACTTAGTCTGTATTTCCTGTACTCACATGGTCTATATTTCTTTTCACCTGTAAATGAACATTTATCTATGCAAATATAAAGTCCATCATTTTGTTCTTCCTCCTCATGATTGTTGGTAAAATGTTTTCAAATATACTGTTAGATCCTGTTACTTGCAGTGAAGTAATCTTATTGTGTAACAAAGTATAATTATTTTTTAATTTACCAGACTGCAATTAATATGTTTTAGTATCTAGCAACAGAAAACCAAGGAGAAGCTCAAATGGACTGTGAGTTAAATATTTTGAAATCATCCATTTTGATAGAATGAAATGATGGAACCATGTGCAGAGTATGCTACATACCTGCCAAAAGGGCCCAAAGTCTGCTTTCTTGTGGGAAACATAAAATATCTGTATTAAGGAAAGCAGGAGGCAAAGATTTAGACATTTAGACCACACTTAGGAACATTCTTCTTTTTTTTTGCAAGAGGAAAGCATGCAATAGCCATTGATGGGCTGAAACATGTGCCCTCCCAAAATACCTCATAAATACATACAAAACTATTCGTCATTATCAGAATAATGATGAGTACTGACAGGGTCATTGCTATATTTTACAGACAATCAGTGAGTGGTTTAGAAACTCCCAGGAACTGAAAGGAAAGTAAAATACAAGTTCTCATTTCCTATTGAGCTACTTTTGCATCAACAAATATTAAGTTCACAACAGCCATATGGTTTTCCAGTGTTTGTTTTCTCAGTTCTCTGCCAACTTCATTTGTCAAAGAAATGTCAAATATACAAGCCAAAAGCCAGAAAGTCTTTGACCTAAGGAAACTGTAAGCCAATTTCAGAAAACAATTTAGACCATAAAATTTTGTAGATTTTTGTCCAAGTCCTTTCTAGCAACTGTGTATGAAAACATTTTCATTGAGCAGTGCTTCTTGTTAGCTGTACTACAACACTGTCATACCAGTCAGAATAAGGTACAAATTCAAAGCACAAGAGCAAAGATAATTAACAGTGAACAGTATCCTTTCTGGATAATAAAGAAAATAATAGCTGACAGACTACACAAAAATCTGAGAAAAAAATCCATAAATCAAGGATGTTAATTGTTATTTCCACTACTTGTTAAGATGAAAGATGACACTATGTAGGCACTTTCTCAGCGTGATCTCTCATAAACAGATGTCCAATGCCTTGGGTAAACCTGTACAAACTGAGAAGTATCTACTGACTACATCATTAGTCTTCTTCTGATTTCAAGCCAGGGATGCTGGAGAACAAATTAGTCAACTGATCCTTGCCAAAGTCAAGTTTTATTAAGGAAAAGCATTTGTTGCAGGGTAGAAAGGAATGCTGGGTTTATGCTGAAATTTATATAACAAAGTCCTGGTGAAAAGATAATTTTTTAATTTCACATTTGAGTAATTGTTTGCAAACTTTACATTCCTCTTCCTTTGTCCAATTTATGATGTACATTCATCTTTCCTCTAAAGGATGCACTCTTAATTTGTTAAAAAATATGAGCAGGCTTGAGGATACGACACTTGACATTCCCGTAAAATACCACATTTTCCCAGCATCATTATTCACATGTACTCTATTCAACACTGCTTTCTTGCCTTTTCTACACCTAATAGAAGAATTGAAGTGAATCACCAGGTCACCTATATGTGAGTTGTCAGCTCTAATAAGCCTGTAGGTAACAGCAAGCAACAAAACCACTTCTGATTTTGCAAGGCAATATTACCTGGAAAGAGACTGATGCAGATCCTGACAGTTTTTCTCTTAAAAATATGTGTAGAGTTAGTATGTTTTTCAGTATGTTTCATTTCCACTGAAGCTAATTGTTATAACATTTGAAAAGTGACATTTAAATATCAGAAAGAAATATAACTTTTTTAGGGATATACCTGTCTGAAAAGTGGGGGATGATAGAATGAAATCAAGAGAAGAATAATTTACATTTATACTGGGAAAAAAATTTTGGCAGTGAATGATTAGCTCATGGAAAAATACTGCAAAAGCCTTAATGGAAAATGGGCATTTGTATCTCTTATCTGCATATTTCTAATAAAAATATTGTCTTGAAAATTACATTCAAGAAATGGATTTGATAAACTTAGCATTTGTTCCCCCATCTCTGCTATCTATACATCTGTGCTTTCTTTGTGTGAACACAAACAACGATGAATTGTCAGAAACTAATTATCAAGGAAGTGGCCTTAAGAGAAAAATTTACAGTTATATTGAAAACAGGTTTAAAATAAGGCTGGTTATTGTTTTATTGTCAATACATAGTTCTTTGTGTTAGATGAGACAACATATATAATTAGAGACTAAAAACCATTTTTTTAGAATAGTGACACAATTTCTCCCAAGAAAAAATTTCCTTATTGCAAATGGGGCAAAGGTGCAAGTGAGTAAATCAGTCCCTTTGGTAGAACTGCAGCACCTTTTTGCCACTGCTTCAGAAATTAAACGAAATAGGAGCTGGGGGTACCCACAGAGATCTGACCTTGACGGCTCTAATAGGCATTGCCTGAGTACAGGCTGAATAAAATCAGACCAGACCCAGGAATGCAGCCCTTTAATGATGGCTGTCCTCATGATGGACAAAGATTAAGGGAAGTTTCCTGCTGCTGTGGAGTGCAGTAGGAATTTGCCCACGGGCTTCAGGCATAGCAGTGTGGTGCCGTAAGGCTCCAGCTCCAGGGAGAGGGAGCACTCTGCACAGGCAGCTCAGAGCCTCTTCACTCATCCCCTGTGCTCCCTCCCCAGAGCCTGCTCCTCAAGGGCTGCTCTGCCACCTCCTCCTGCTCCAAAATTCCTGTATTTTCCCACCATGCTGCCTGCTGAGCCCATTGCCTTGCACTGGAGGTAGCAGTACAGTGAGCAAGCTCAATGCACCCAACAGTAATATACTGAATAATATACCGAACTATAAAGTCTATTGATCTTGCCTGTGTTAGTGTTTTAGACACATTCTGATTTCTCCAAAGAGAAGTTCCTTCCTAAACTTATCCTCATCATAAACGTTAATGGTGCATGTTTAGCAGCAGGTTTGTTTAACAATTTCCCTAGCTTTGAGTAGACAGCAGAAAGCTGTCAACATTTGTCTCCCAAAGTATGATAGAGAAAATAGCATCTAAAAAAATTAATTTGAAAAAAGCTAATGCTTATTAATAGAAAATAAAAGTAGTGGTTGTTTCCATCTCTTTGGCCAATTTCACACTGCATAGTAACAAATTAATATTAATTGGATAACAAGACCAAATATCTTTCTGGAAGCATTTGGAAAATTCAGTATGATTCTGAAATTGCTATATTTAAGTTCAAGGAGCTACAAGTAAAATATGAGAAAGCCATAGAAGAATGTCATCCTAAGTGAGTGTTTTACCAGTGGCATTTAAAATGCATATTTTTTGTAGTCTTCATCACATCTGGTCATTAATTGGAATGCATCCATCAAGTATTACAGGTGATGTGATAAATCATAAAGAAAGATATATAGAGCTACTGTGACGTTAGAATGTCTTTGGTTAATATCGTCAAGGTGAAGTACCACTGGAAGATTTTATCTATCACCAGTCCCTTTTTTTTGTGGTGTAAAAACTACCTCCCTATAAGTTACATTTTCTTCTAAAACCAAATAAGTGTGGACAATTTGAATCTAAGCTTATCTGAATTTGTGAATACAATTTTTCTGCAGAGGCTGTAACTATATACATTATGGCTCTATGTGTTCTAAAATGCAATAACCAGATATACCAAAGTATAACCTAGCATAAAATGTGTTAAAATTTGCCATCAGAGGAAATGTTTCAAAAGATCTTGAGAATCTGAATGTTTGCTAAATACAAAAACCTACAGATTGCCAAATGGGGATTAAGATATAAAAATATTCACATATAAAGCATTTCTTTAGTATTTTAGTTATTACTGTTATTATTATCTGCAAGACTTGGATGCTTCATGCTTCTATCTCAATTATGTTTTTCAAAGTGTTAGAAAAGAATTATTTCAAATTAAGCTGCATATTGCTGAATGAACAGGAGTTGAATCAACAGCACATTTTGATAGAGGTATAAATTTAGTAATTCCGAATTTTGTATTATTCTAACTCCCATTCCCAATCAGAACTATGCTTGAGGGTCTCTTCTGAAAATATTACCCTCCCCAGAGTAATGGAAATGTCTGATGCCAAAAAAAGTGCACACAGTAATGCAAGGAGAGCTCGAATGTTTAATTTCATATGCAAGTTCTTGTTGTACATGAAAGTACCTGGTTACCATGGCTCTGGGCAGCACAACAAACCTCTCAGCACAGCACTGTGCTGGAAATGACTCTTGCAGTAACTTTATCAAATATTTAACTTCAGAAAAACTTAACAGAGACCCCCCAACCCTTATTTTCCATGGATTTACATGCGCTGTGTGTAAACACTGGTGGCTTGTAAGACCAGGCATTGTGCCACAGGTCCTGAATGGTAAATCTCCTGGCCTCTCCTGTGACTGAATCGTGCTTTTACTGGGGTGTTTCCGTCTGTTGGGATGAGTGTGCTGAGCCTGAGAAATTCAGCTTAGGGACTCCAACCTCAGTCTGGCCATTGCCTTTCTGGGGAGTGGTTTAACTGCTCTTCTAGGCATTAAATTGTTTGGATGGGAGGAAGATGGCTGAGACTCCTTTCTCTATCTCTTTCTCCCTCAGATGTGTATTCTGGATAAGATTTTTGGAGTTACTTTTTAAATACTAATATTAAAAATGTTAAGATTATCAGAAAAAGGACATTTACTACAGATCAGTAATATAGGTATTTGCTTCAGCTGGAGAAAGCTGAGGTTAAATCCTTAGATTTATGGCCATGTTATTCTTAAGGGGTTTTATTATTCACCTTTTTTCATGAACCATAGGTAAGACGTAGCTAATTATACCAGGAATGTTCACCATATGTTAAGAACAGTTTAAATGTCCCCAATTTCAAAAAGCAATATAGAAGCCCTAGGTTTTGTGTACTTTCAAACTACAGTAGGGGAAAGTTGAAGAAAAAGTACAGAAAAATAATTTTAAAACCCTAGGAAAGCAGGAGACATTAGGTAGAGGAACCTGAAAGTTATGAGTGTGCAAATCTGGTAAACTCGCCCACGTTCATCCTTATTGCTTACAAAGCTGGGAGGAACATATGACAGCTGCTTAGAGGCAGGGTGGAAAATGATGAGTCGGGGAGAAAAGAAAAGGAAGTAGTAAAAGACATCTTATTCTCAAAGTACCTACCGAAATGCGGAGGAGTCTGTCATCTGGCACCCGTCAGGATATAAACCCTGGAACAGACACAAATAAATCCCAGAGGGAAGTATCAATACTTCAAAGACACCAAAGTAAGTTCACAGCTAGCAGTAGGCAGACCTCAAAAGTTTATCATTACAGAAATAAGAAATGTATTTCCCATGAATGAACAGTCCCAAGATTTAACTCTCTTTTCTGCTGCTTCTTAGAATGGTTAATTTGTTCTTAGTGAGTCTTTGATGAAAAGTTTGTGCTAATAAATTTTAACCTCTGTGATATCCATGAAACACTCATTATTTCCTATTTGCCTCTCAAACCATGTGCTTTTATTTTTGCTTCCCAGTTGGACAAGTAAAATATTCAGACAAAAGAATCCTATCACTACACCAAATGCTTATAAATTTTTTTTTTCTGTGAATGCTTAACTCTTCATGAGAGCTATACAGGTATTAATGTAGGGAAGAGCAATTCTTCAGCCATTCATGCAAACAGAATCTTAACAGTCCAGATGTTCATGAATAGTAAATAAAAAGCAGCAAAAACGTGAATGAATGGAGCAGCTGCTCAGAATGCCAAAGAATGTTTGCAAACACCATTTTGAAGTATGCAGTGATCCCTGGTTCAGAGGGAAAGCTTGGATAACCAACAAAAAGTTTGAATAAGCAACTGAACATGTCAACAATATGATCTAGTCTGTCCAAACTTAGAAACTATTCAGCTGAAACACAACTTTCCTGTACTTTTATGATTATTTCTTGCTCCCAAAAGGATCAAAACTGGAGCAAGAAACATGCCAACATGTTTGTGTTGATGTGTCTGTGTGAGGGTGCAGAGCTCCTCAGCCACATGCACATACATATTAACATGACATCCTTACTTTGTGGTGCTTTAGGTGTGCAGGCCCTACATTTCTAATTAATGAACCATTAGCTGTCAGAAACTGGTGGGCAAAAGATCAGGATATTCAACCTACTCCTCTCTTCCGAAATTCTTAAAAATAAGGGGTTTACACATTTGTTAAGTGGAAAGGAATACATTTTACTCTATTAATTGCCCTGATGAAAGCTGGCTATAGAGCCTGTTCTTGTGGCTTCTCCAGGGGGACATCCTGCCTGGATGAGGCCAGGACCAGCTGTGTGTGCCCACAGGTGCTGCTGGGACTGTGCTCATCTTGAAACCACAGAGCAGATTCTTCTCCCGTGCCTGTCTGTCCCCAGCAGTGAGACTTCAAGGAGAATCTGGAAACACAAGCTATACTTTCTGTCTTTCCAAATTTGCTATTCTTTTCATTTTAGTGTGAGTTCAAGCTGACAAAGAACAACTGCTCCAGCCCAATTCAGCAGAATCTTTCAACTTTCCAAATCCATTGCTGGTGAATGAAGCATGTGTTAAGTTCCATTTTCAAAATCCTGAGAGTTGAGCCTTTGCAGACAGTTGCATAGTGAAAGACCCACATTAACACCTGGGACTGTCTAATGTTGGGCACACTTCTTGTTTGCTTGTGTGCCAGGTACAACTTTGTGAACCTGGGAAGCTTGCAGGAATAAGCAGGAAAGCATAGAGCCACTAAAGGACAGTGAAAAGTGGCAAGGAGACTACTGAGAAAAAGAAGGCACAGGCATTTAGCTGGCCTCAGAGGTGACAGAAAAAATAAAATCCCTCTTAAGGACCCAGAGGGGATTTTGCACAACTTGTTGCAACCCAGGAGGTCAATCTAAGATGCTGAATGAAAAACAGAGAATCAAGGACATGCCACATCAGGGCAAAGAGTTTTTTCGACATGGGCCTTTATCTTAATTTATCTCACTCCATTTTCTTCTGTTTCTGTGTTTTAATTTGTGCTCTCATAAAACACTGACGTAAAATTTAAAGTCCCTGTTGTGTTCTTGCCATGCTTACTGTAAAGAAAAGTTACAGCACCCAAAAATGCAACCAAAATCTCTGAATAGCCATCTGGTCAATGCTGTCTGGCCCATTTATCCATCAAAATTAACTCAGTGCTGGTTCTAAGCTGAGCACCTGCAAGCCACAACAGATAATGAATTTCCTCTCTTCACTTCCTTTACATCCCATCTGCAGGATTATGCTCTGCTGCCGTAGGAACAACTGATATTAACAAACTGATGGTACAGAATGAAATAAATTTTGGAAGGAAGAGTAACAAAATTAGCAAAAAAATAATGGATGATTGATATTATTTTTCATTAATATTTTCTGGAATGCTCCCTTTTACATCAATTATTTGTTTCAAATATTGGCAGCAACATTAATGCAAGAAAACAAAAAACCTGCTTCTTTGTGTATACACACACAAGCTGGTTTCAACAATCAAGTATCAGAAATTGAAGATAAGAGATGTTGAGAAGATCAGCCCAACTGTTTTGCCTGCAGTGCATAGCAGAATTTTTATCTCCAAAGAGCAACCAGTGTTTTGATCTTTGTTCAAATTCTGTCACTGACTCAGATTTCCTATTTAATGGGCCTTGTCCAAAGTGCATGAAGCCAAAGCAGAGGTCCCATTAAGCTTTAATAAGCCCCAGTTTAGGCCCACAGCAGAATGGACATACTTATGGGCGTAGAGGTGTAGCAAAATTGCAGCTTTTCTGGGCTACCAATGTCTAACAGGCCAAGTAACTACCAGGATAAGTGCACGGATTTGTGTCCATAATTTTCTAGTTCCGTCATTTTAAATTCATATTGTCAGGCTAAAATCAACTCCTATTGAACCTACAAGCAAAACTCATACTGATGTAGCCTGGAGTTCATCCTCATGGCTTTTACGTTTTATGAAAATCCCTTGAGCTCAGAATATCAAGGACATTATTCTATGTTGACATATAAATATCATCACACTTGCTGTCATTTTTTATTAGTTTTAAGATATGTAGTCCTTTTCCTGTTTTGACTAACTATGTTCTAAAATTTCCAGAAATTTATGAGAAAGAAGCTGACTTGCATGCCAAGTCAGCTTATTTTTTTCATTAGCCTTTGCTACCCTTCTAAATTTTCTCTGTCAAAATATAAATATACAAAATGTTCATTTTGGCTCTATGTTATCAGCAGTTCTTAGTGTAAGGTGTTCCAGCTGATGCCTCATTTGTTTGTAGTGATCTCACATCATCTATGTCGTTCATCTTCTCTTTCAAATTTGGCTGACCACCTTTGGCTCTCCACCTTTCATCGGGAGAGAGGAAAAACAAAAGAAAAAACTTCTTGCAAACTGTTTTGAAACCAATATTTCCCAACATTATGCTAATGAAATGAATGGGAAGGTGAGGTGCTATGATCACAAAAGAAGCAGCATCCAGGAGACAGGTGGAAGTTCCTCTGGCATCTGGAGTCTGGGCTGATGATAGAATGATTTGAGACCCCCTGCACGGCAAGACACCTTTGCCTTCAGGGACTTGCAGAGAAGAGCAGGATTTGCCTCTGCAGGGTCAGGGGGAGAAAGGATGGGACCAGACCTAAACCCCAGCACTAAGAGTCAAGATGGACAGGTTTAATTAAAGAATATTCATTTAGGTTAACCTCAAAGCTTCCAGGTGGAGGTGAAATACTGAGCAGTGTTGTCTTTCATGGTTCTGCTTTAAATCTCTATGAGGACAGGAAGTTTTGCTAATTATGGTAAAGGCTTATTTAGAAATATTCACACAGATAATGCAGCAGAAGTAGGTTATTAAGTAATGTAAGACTCATAATAGGGTAACATCTGCAAAATCTGGGTGAAGGTAGAGATCTGATGATGCATATTTGGGGGGGCGGTTGTGCATAACACAAGATTTTCATTTTTAGTCAATAAACCTTAAGCATTTTTAAAAACGGTTAACACAAAGGGATAAACACAGAGCTTCACTTAAAACAGCTGACACTTTTTCAGCTATTCCCTTTCATTTCCTGTTTTTTACATCTAATGCTTGGCCAGTATAGCTTAATTAGAAGATACTGGGTATTATATCGATGAATGGTCAGAAAACTTGTAATTTTTTATCCTTCTCCCTCATTTGAAATCCCACGTGGTGTATTTTTAAATGGAAATGAATTATTATAGTATGACTAGTCATAAAGCATTTTCTCCCAGAGAACCATGTCATGAAAGGGCATATGCACAGAGCTAAGTGTCTAAAATGAGATCTTTATAGCCAGCTGAGACACTGAGAACAATGGACTGAGAGTGGTCACTAATGACATTGTTAATGATAGATACCATTACCTTAGAACAGATGTCAAAGTGAAATAGCATTATAGCCTTCAAGATGGACTGCCTTGTCCTTCTCAGTAAATCTATTAAGGTGGCTTGCAAGAACAAAACAGTGGGGTGTTTATTTTCTCTCCTTTTTCTTAAATGCAAACTATTCTGCGCATTTGTAACATTTACCTGCAAAAGGCTCAAGTAAAAAAAAAAAAACTTCAAGAGGAAAACATGCAGGCGGGGGAGCAAATATAAAATATTAGTGAGAAAATCATATGTATTTAAAAAATAATAATTCTGACTAGACCAACCTAGAATTAATCTACACTAAGATCAAAGACAAAAACGGTGTCAACATGAATTAGGAAGAACAGGAACTTTGGATTGCTGTAGCTGTACCTAAAGACTGCAAAGAAATCTGGATGGTGGTAGGTTTAGGGCTTAATTTTAAGGACTCTATTTCTAATCTAGCACACTAGAATTCTTGTGTCTGCTTGCCTACAAATCTCTGTGAGTGTGATTGCACATGTGTAGGCAGAAATACAACCATGAAAAAGCCCTTATTAAGGTAGGGATATGTGACAGTGCAGGAGTAAAAAGACTAAAAGAGAACAAGTTACCTGTGATTCTCATTTTATTTCATTATTTCTTTTTAGACATGAGAACATGTAAGGTAAATTTGAATTTAAAGTTGTAAATTGCATAAATGAAACCAATTAAGCATATAAAGGCCAAAACAAAGCATGTTGAAATGTATCTGAGAAAACTGACAGAAGAAAAGCCATTTTGTATTTTATTTACTTTCCATTCAATAACAGATCCATAAACATGTGTATCAAATTAAACACATTACTACAATTAGGATTGTACCTTTAAAGTACAATAAATACAGAGTATATGAAGTCACTTCAGATGACGTATTTGGAACTTCAGATTGAGTATTGGTTGCAAATACTTGTCATACAAGCTGTATGGGAAGTTTAACTTCTAGAATGTTGCTTCTCTGTATCCACAGGTTTCTCTACTATGGTATTTACTCCTATATGTGTTTATATCGCTGGTTTAATAATGAAAAAAAGAATGGACATAGTCTTTTGGCTAGAACTGTAGCTTAAACTATCATATCTGGCAGCTAAATTGAGATACCCATCAAACATATAAATGAATACACAAAATACTCATGCATAATTCACCAGTTTTATCTCGATGATGTGCAGGGTCTCTGGATTATCATCTGCTATTGTGGCTCCACAAAGTGCTTTGCAAGGTACTAAGTGTGGTACCTGCATTAGAAGGGTGGCTCAGGCAAAGTTAGATGCTTTTATGCTCTCAGAATTGTTCAGTCAAATTAAATCTGCAGTTGTAATGGGATTTGAAGCATGTCCTGGAACAGGGGTCATTTTGACTTTACAGGGGGAGGAACAGCAGAGGAGAGAGAATACGGATCGTAAAAACTTGGTCCGAAGTTCAACGAGTGACAGGATTGTTTCTGTTTCTACTGATTACAGAGTGCTCTGGATCAAGATCGGTGCATTGGTCTCAGATCAAATTTTGACATACTCACAAATACATTTCCTCACACAGACAGGAAATTTCGGTCCAAATTTTGCAGCATTCCTGCCATGCAAATCAAGGGAACTTGTTATTGCGTTTGGTTATTTCATATCCTGAGTAATAAACAGCGAAAGTGCCTCACTCCACATTTTGCTTCATGTACTGGTTCGTTATCTTTAAAGCAGAATTTTTATCATTTTGCTGCTGCACTGAACCTTGCCAAAAGAATCAGCCAAGGAGAGGTAAATGGAAATCCCTGTCCTTGCATTCCAAAGTGCCTGTTCTGCAATAGCACTGGGGCCAGCTGGGGGAACGTGAAAAATTTACGCAGGCACACCCTTCCCAGTGTGAGCTTCCAAGTCCCCAAATCTGCTTTCAAGACAAGCAGCAGTGCTTGGAACAGAAGGGGGATTGACAGCCTTTGCGGTATCGTGGAGAGAGGAGCTGTTCTGCAAAGTGACAACGAGCCTTAGCAAGCTGAGGATGAGCCTAATGAGCAAATGGAGGCAGAAGACAGTGATTTTCATGAGGCCCGGTGGGGTCTGTTTATGTGAGTCAGGATCTTTAATGAGCAGCTTGCTGCAGCTATGGTTATTGTCAGCACCTGTATCGGTCGCTGCTTATCGGGATTTCGGTTCAAACTGCTCCTGGAAATGGGATTTGGCTTTACAGTCAGGGTTTGAAATTACTCTTACATGTTGCAACTTTGTACCTCGTTTTCAGATCCTCAGCAAGAATTAGGGGTTGTAGTGACGGAGGACTTTTCTGAGCTCAAACATGCTTGCGGCCACCAGATGCACAGCAAGTCATAGAACAGGTGCCAGGCCAGCAGACTCTGTTATATATTTCCTCAAATTAAAAGAAAAAACAGGACAAAAAATCCACACATTTAAATGAAAAGCCTCTGTGCTAGAGAGCAACAAAATTTTAAGCATTTCTGCTTTTGGGCTCTAAATGCACAAACCAGCTGAATACTTACTTCCTTCTATAAACAGGAATGTGAACAAAACAAAAGCAAGGGGGTCTTTTCAGTTTTTGTGAATTTGAAAGAGATATTCAGAGATAACAACCATGTGGGTCATGCACATGTGCAAGCAAGAAAAAGAGACTTTTAAAAAAGAGCCTCCATGTCAGGAGTGCCTTCAGTAATTCTTTTCCTAATGCTTCATTCTCTCAATACCTTTTTTCCGATTCCAACAATGAATTTCTCCTCTCTTCCAAAATCAGCTCTGCCTCTGCCTCTGCCTCATGCATGCTCTGCTTCCAATTCTGAGAAGGCTGTCTGAGCATGTGAGCTATGTAAGGGTGGGTGTTCTCTTAGGAGCAATTTCATGAAGTAGGGTTTTAAAGAAACTTGAGGATATCAGAGATGGAGGGTACTGTGCATGAGAAAACATGCATTGAAATACACCATCTTTTATTATAGTCCCTGGAAGAAACATTGTTTAATTTCCGGCTCTCTGTAAATTGTTGGTATAAAAGTGGGAGGAGGCCTTTTATTAGCCCACAAATTACTAAGAAGGATTAAAAAAAAAAAAAAATCTGATTTTCTTGGCTAAAAGTACAAGTACAGTGACATTAAGCTGATCCAGGTTCTGAGACGATGGTTCTGAATCAGTTTTATGTCTAGTATGTTTTATAACTTCACTTTGAGGAAGATGAATTTTCTCTCTTGGCTGTTGGCAAATAGAACAAATGGCTGACATTTGATCTGTTTGAGTACCAGACCACATTTTACCAGTCTTGTAAAATAGACTGTCATAATTATGAGTGGAACTGTTAATTTCATCTCAGTCTGAGGTATGGAAGCTTTCAACTCCTTTGCAAATGCTGATAAACCCTGCTCTTTCCAGGAAAGGGTTCTTCCACACCACATCCTCTGGAAGAGGGACTCTCATTGCTGAGTTGTTTATGGACCAAACTGTCTCCCCCTGATTTATTTCACAGGAAGACCACTTTATCCAAGCAATTACAGTATTTTAAAATTATATGCCCTTCTGAGCTGTTTTGAACAGGCAGGGATTCAACAGATTTGCCTTCTTGGAGAACTGCAACTAAGTTATAAATCAAATTCTCCAAATATTTGTAAATGTGCACATGCTTTTACCTGTTTCTGTTGAAGAAGGAATGAATGAAGGTGTTACCCTCAAGTCTCTGAGATTTCTTGAGCTCTTAAAAAATAATTGGAAAGTCCAAGGTCAACAACCTTATTTCCTTTTTTCTTGTCCTCCTCTTTTTCTTAAATGTAGTAAGAAGAAATATTTTAACAAAGATAACCCTCTCCTGTCCTAATGCTGAAGAGAAATAGAGGTCTTCCCCTAAGACTCTGACCTGTAACTCCAAGAGTTTGCCTAGGAAGGGAGGTTGTCTGCTGTTCAAGTTAAATCATTCCTTTTGACCAGTCATTTATTTATTTTTCCTCATGACCATGTTATGTCAGTTTAATGTTCCAGATGGATGTGTTCTAAAAGCATCACACTCAATGCCTGTCTCTGAGAGATTTATGAGAGACCAAAAGAGGCCCACAAGTACAAACAGGTGTGAGTGAACTTAGATGAAATACTGGATTTGTCCTGATTCAGTTTTATCTCCAATACTATATCATCAGTCTTTTAAGTCTGAGAACTTAATGTGCCCTGAAATCTTTCATATATTGGAATGTATCAGTTCCAGCTCTTTGTTGTAGGCAAAATATGCTTTTCTTACTCCTATCGAAATAATGAAATGAGCTTATTGTTTCCAAAGATATCTTTTCTTCCTCTTCACATCTGGCAAAACAATCTATATCTTTTATCTGAAACCATATTGTTGTAAAATGAGATAAAGCAGAAGAAAGAAGAATCCTCTGACCTGTGGTGGTCTTCAGATATTGAACAAAACCAACTATTTTCTCCAATTGAATAAAAGTGCTTTTTTCTGGTTGGGTTTGTCTGGGGTTTTTTGGGGCTTTTTTCCCCTTCATTTGGCAGTTTAGGTACTCAGACTCAAAAAGCTTTATATTCAATAGAAGTGTCAGTAAGAAGCTGTCAGAATTTGGGGGATATTGACATTTTTCAGGCAAGCTATGGATGAAAACAGAAAAGATAAAACTGACACCATACAACAAGGTGTAGAATCCTGTTCACACTGCAGTCAATAACAGAGTTACTAAGATTTCACCCCAGGGATTTTTAAAAGCCTGTGGATGACCTGGGAGCCCTTATAATGCGGTTTTATGGTGCAAAGACACACAAACGCTTTTTGAAGTTTCTGACTTTGACCCAAGTGGAAGTATTAGCTGGAATTGTACATTGTGATTTTCTCTTCTTGATGTCTACACTGGAACAAGGAAACAATTCAAACAACCCACAACACTGGGGTTTGAAATCTCTCACATTATTTAGATGAAGGAGGTGGGACAGCCAACAAGTGTAAAAGGTTTTGTGCTTCTTTATTAACCGTTCTTGCTTGTGAGATGCTCTTCTAAAACTTTGGGAAATTCAGTCTCTTCACTGAATTAATGTAAATTATCTAACGTGTTGTGTTTTCAGTCCTTCCTTATGATCCAGGCTTCCCTGCTGTACACCACCCTCAAACTGCAGAGTAACTTGGGTTTAGGTGCAATGTGTTTATAGGATTTTCTTCCTTTTCATTACAGTTACTGAGAAACTAAATGATAAATGGTCACTGTATTTTAACCATATACATTAGCTCACACAGAATACTCAAGAAACAGTTAAAAGAAAAAAAAATATATATATTCATAGCAGGCTTCTATCACTGAAGTTTTACTTTCTCTCTGAAATAGCCACTTTTTATGTGTCTGGTCAAAATTCATCTATATTGCAGTAAGCAAGGCTGAATTGGTGATTCACCCAGTTCCCTTTGTGGAGCTCCAGTTCTTTGCTATGTTATATAGCCTGACCAAAGCACAGAGAGATTTAGTCAGTTAATTAACTTGAAGAAATGAAATAACAAACAGCATATACAATGTCCATGAAAAATAAAGATATCAGGAGTGTGCAATATACACAGCTTACAGATTTAAGCATATGATTTGATTTTATTTTTGTTTTTAGTAATTCCTCAATAATAATGGTAATAACACTCCGTTTACTTAGGATGAGAGATTTTGGGGAAAGTTTTCTTGGAGCATAATGAGGACATTTCCAATGACATCTTTCTTATCATTTATAAGAAATTATGTTTGTCATATATGTTTGATTTTTTAATAGTTCAGATAGTTCATCCTATGGATTCAGACTCTGGTTCCCAAAGCTGAGAATAATTTTAAGTGCTCTAAGTATTACTTGTGGCTTTCTTTTGTACTGTATTGAAAATAATAACCCTTGAGATCACTGCCTTTCTTTCCTCATGCAATTTCGAGCTTGGCTACAAGATAGGCCATTGGATATAAAAGTGCCTTCATATTGTCTTTTGTCTTTTCTTTCAAGCCCCACGTATTCTGGCTTTATCAACTTTGTCATCTCTTTTTTTTCACTACTGATGAAATACTTTTCCCAGTGTTTTTCTACTGTGCTCCTGATGCAGTGCAGGGAGTGCTAAACGTGTGCTGCTCAGCCCAGTGCAGGGCCTGTGCCAGTCTTTGTTGAAAAATTAACTGCTGTAATAATGGCTTTCACCATCTTCAGCTAAAACAAATGCCCAGCAGGAAGAAAAAGAGATAATCATTCTTTAGCCAGACACACTGGGAACAATTAAAGGCAATGTTTTCCCCTTGCAGAAATTTGCAAGTCCAAATTTCAGTGCACTAATTGTGTCCATAGGCTCCAGAGCATCTTTGAATCCCTTGGTAGGTGCAGCTCCCTCAGGTGGGTTTCATGTAGCAGAACACACAGGTGAGCCCACCACAGCTGTGACAGAGGTGCTCAGCCCATGCTGGGTTGTGTTGGGTTGTACTTGGATGTTGGATAGATCAGGATGTGGATCAGTGTACGAGCATCACATTTGTGAGAAGCTGAACACATTTAAAGAGATACGAAGAACAACTTAATATGTAAGAATGTAACATTAAGGAGATAGTGCTCCTTTAATCCCACAAGTAAAAATATTTTTTACAAAGAGGGAAGCTTAATAAAATCATCTGAAGCTTAAGGCTGACAGTAAGAGAGCCTTAAATGTGCATACATGGTAAATGACATCTCTTCCCTGCCTCTTAATCAAGGGAGGTGGTGTCAATCCCTGCCCTGCCTGAGTACTTTACACATCCAGCCACGAGGCACATCATGCTTTCAGTGACCTAGTGCACAGATACTAATATTTGCTGCTTGTAAATAATAGCTGCAAACTGAAGCCCTTAAGCTTTGGCTACAGGACATGTAAGATGTGTCAGGTCATATAATGGATCGTAGGCATCAAGATGACCTGATCATTCATTTTTAATTAATTCAAATTGTGCATGTTTGTGCTGGGGAAAAAAAAAAAAGCTCTTTTTCTCTTTATGCTGTCTGTTTTGAAAATGAGTACTTTTATTGAAGTGTCAGTAGTTTGTATGTGCACTGTCAGCTTGCTACAGGTTCCACAGTGGTGTAAACATTCTCTTGAGCTGCTCTGTGCATGCAGGCTGTGCAGGAATCAGTCAGAAAATCACTAAAAATAAAGGTGAAATTGATCTTCCGGTGTAATTGTGCCACACCAAATGCAAGGAAGCACAAATTAAATGAGCATGCTTTTCTTTTTTTTTTTTTTCCAGATCCAAGTATTATTTTCTTACAAGGGAAAGGAATATTTTAATAGAGTGTCTACAGTGGCTAAAAATCTAAAGCAGTGGCAGGACACAAGCAGCCACAGGGTGCCAGTAGTAGGTGTGGGAGGTTGCTCACCTACTTGGCATCCTTTGGACCTCCCCTTACCTGAAAGAGTGAGAGGAACACACAGTGCAAATTATGTCTACAGCCAGCACTGCTGTAGAGGAGCAGGTGCTATTCCCACGTGGTAGTGCATTGCAGCACTTGGCGTGTTTTTGGGAAAAAAAAAAAGCAGTTTGTAACTGAGCACTCCCAGGAAAAGACAGAGGAGTGTTGGACAGAAGGATTATTCAGGATGGAAGAGATCTGTAGTGGTCACCTTGCCCAGCCTCCTTCTCAAAGCTTTTGATTTGCCTGCTGCTGCTCAGCCATGGTGATCTGGCCTCTGCTCAGCTACCACCCATTTCATTGACCTGGGAGTTTGAGGAGCAGAATTAAATGTTTTCTTCCTGTGTTTAGGTTTCCTGTTTTCTACAACGCGAGTCTGACTGGGCAACCCTCCTCTCCCTGCTCACATCTCCACCCTCCATCCCACTCCTGTGTGAGTGGCAGGCAGAATCTGGCTCTGAGTTGAATGAACAACTGGATTGGGAGCAGTAGCAAATCCCACCATCCCACTGCAGCTATGAGCTTTTAGTAAATAAATGGGAAACATTTCATGTAATTAAATACCATCTTAGGAAACTGGAAAAAAAAAATGCCCTAATTTAGAAAAGCATTCGGAATTGCATATAAAACATGCTGCTTAAATGTATTTTAAAGTGGATTTGCAGCAGAAGCACACATCCGAATACATTCATGAAAGATCACAATCAGCCTATGATCTTTCAATCTGTCGGGCTTTTTGTGGGGCATTCTGTTGCTAACATTGCTTTAATAGCTTTGCCATATCCAAACTTCACCTGCCTACCTCCCTGCCCCTAAAAATTCCCATTTAACCAGGGTTCTCATTTTATAAATCACATTTTGTAACAGAAGTCAGTTTTGTGTGCCCCAAGTGGGTAAGCATTTCCATCTTTATATCAAGAATTAAGCATCTCCTGAGAAGGAAGAGAGGTCAAGTGCTGTAATAAACCAGATTCCATCAAGAATGGGAAAAAATGCTTCTCTGACCAAAGCTAAATGAAAGTATATCTGGATTGGGATGTGATATGAAAGAGTAATGAATAAGCTGAAGCTATTTCTAGAGTTTATGTCCGCTGTGGCTGATTCCATCTCATTCTTTCTGACACTGTTATTTACTCTGAATTACAGTGAAAGCTCTTAATACATACGTGATGTATTCAAAAGGGCAGGCCCACAGCCAGTTTCAAGTACCTTAATTTCACAACACATATCTTTGCCTTTTGACTACATACCTTGAAACATATTGAGCTCTTGGAAATGAAATTTGACTGGGGAATAAGCATAAACTAAGCACACGTAGGCAGGTATTGAATAAGAAAATAGTTTCACTGGACTTTTGGTCCAGAAAGAAAAGTGACTCTGAGAAATCTGTCAGCGCCTCCCTGTAGCAGAGTAGGTTATTTTGCCACATTCATTACACTGGAAAATCTCTTCTTGATTTCAGTGGAAATGCTATTTGTTACTGAAGTTTTCTACTGAATAACATACCAAAATATTATTTCCATTTAATCTATTAAATTACCAAAGGAATAAAATACAGGCTTTAGTATTTAGCAGAAACATGAGGTTGTATTTATTAACTTGCTATAGTATTTCTTTTGGGCAATAAATCTGGTAATTTTCTTTTTTAATGAAAAAACAAAACAAACCTGTCCATTTCCTGCTACTTGCATGTTCTGAATATCCAACTAACTGACAGAGATGGAATAAACTTTGGATATTTATTACGAACAGAACACATATTGCTTGAAGTAAAAAGCAGTTTTTAATCTAGTGAAATATAATACATTATTTAAAATACATTTTATTCCTTCATTCTCATTTCTGATGGAATAATTCTGAATATCACCATGAAAGTCTAATCTTAAAAAAATATTTCTTTATATGCAAACTGCAACAGATGTGGCTGAGAAGAACAGAGGCTTATATCAATAATGTCCACGTTCTTGGTAGTTGGTAAAAGATGACATATGGAATTCTCTGGGGCATATCAGTCATAAATAATGATGAGAAATTCCTTCTGTTTCTGAAAAATTACTTGAAAAATTTTAATTCCTACTGTTTATTTTTAAGGCTATGTCTGAAAAAATATTTTTGGTCAACCAGTTGTTGCTCCTAATTTACTTTTCTATAGTACTGTTTCTTCTGTATTGGCTGAAAATTCACCTGTTTTTTTACAGCTATGCTAACTAATACTATAAGGGATATATCTGTACCTACAAGCTTTGTCTTTACTATGTCATACCACTACAAAATAAAGACAATTCAGGACATTACTGTAATTGCCATCCACCTTAGATTTTCAAAAGCACCGGAGGTCATTGCTGGGTGTTACTGTACAGGGACGTGTTGTCCTCTCAAAACAGTAGTGATCAGCAGACCAAGAGCTTTTGAAAGTACCCACCAGCCTTCTGCTCTGTGTAGTGCTCTGCCTGCCTGCATTATTAAGTGGAAATAATTATTCTGAAATTTCCATTTTCAGAAGAAGACATCCTTCCTTGCTTATTACTCAGCTAAACAACCTCATATATCTGTGCAAAAGAGAAAAATGGGCAGCAGTCTGGATAATTCCCTGTGCTGTGTGTTGAGTTCCCTGAATCAGGTCAGATGGAGCTTCAATGCTTATATTTTGTGGCTGATTATGGATATCAGTTTCTCAAAATGCTTCATCACTGCTGAAATTAACATTTTATAGTAAAAAATATTCTCATTTCTTTTCATATCTTTCAGCCAACATGGTTTCATCACTATTACTGCTTGCTTTTTATGCAAAAAATATTGAATCTTAGGTCTCAGTTTTTACTTTTTTCTCCCTGAACATACTAGATGAAACTTCTCAGGAATAATGCTTTAGCCTTAAAGATGAGTCAGCTTACATTGTTATTAGAAAGAATGCCAGGACAGAAGCAACTTGATTTTCATAATATTTCCATTGAAGAGGATAAGGAGATTTTTCAGCTCTTTTGGGTTTTGACAATTTGAAAAAAGGAAACATGTAAAAGGTATATTTAGAGATTTCTGGACAGAGCAAAACCTGAAATGTAAAATTCTGTAACATGAGTATTCAGCTGTTCTCTGCAGGCATGTTTTTATTTCCATAACTTGAAGGTTATCGCCTACTTAAGAGTATATATGTGTTATTAATTCTCAGTGTGAATATCCATAATAAATCCAAATGAAAGGGTTTGAGAAATTAACAACTCTTAATGTTTTTCTCAAAAAAAAAAAAAATTAAGTATCATGGCCTGTTATCTTGAATTATTTTTCTCTGAAATAAAGGGGTTTTTTGTGAGCTCCCCCACCTCCAAGTCCAGACTGGCATATGCCAGCAAATTTAGTCTTTCCTCCAGATGTGGAGGGACCCTCACAGGTCATCCTGTCACTAGGCATGGGTGGAAGGCCAAGGTCAGTGCTCCATAGCCTGGCTTGCCCATAGCAACCTCACCAGTATCCACAGGGACACCTTTTTTTGGCTCTTTGAAATACTTCCAGTGCACACATATGTAGAAATAAGGGTAAAGCTTTGTTTACACAATTAAAAAAGCAATTCACTAAGAAGGAAATGGAAACATTCTTCAGGAGACTTGTGGCATTCAGTCTTCTAGAAAGCTTCAGGAACTGCATCCATAAAAGGGTTTTTTTTCCTGTTTACCTTATTCTTGGGCAAAGACAATGCTCTTTCCTTGCCTACAGCCACTCTTGTACTGCTTCTAAGATTGATGAGTCAGTCTCATGTGTATAACTTTAATACATAGATCTCAAGTCACCTCACAAAAAAGATCAGTGTCATTCCAGAAAGGAGCAATGTCAGAAAGTGACTTATTAAAGAATATCAACGTGAAGTCATCATGATGGATTCAAGAGTTTTTAAATCCATGTTTTTTGTGTGGTGTAAAATGATACGGGACACAAGGGTTTGATATGTGATGGAGACATCTGACAGAAATACAGAGATCTCACTATGGCCTGGCCTTCACAAAACTGCCATTAAGAGGGAAAATAACATCCATGGTGGAGAGGTGTTTACATAGCCTTAGCTCCAAGTTGCTCATATGGATTATGGTCTCTAAAATAGTGGGAAAACTATTGAAATTAAGGTGTACAAAATATAAGGCTATGTGTAGGTTTGGGAGCTATATGGGTGACCTCAGTACAGCTTTATGAGGTGCATAAGGGCTCAGGGAGAAAGGCAGCAGATGTAGATCAGAATTAATTTCAATCTGTACATCTGTGAAGAGTCAGCGTTGTGAGTTCCCCTCTCCACTCACTGATCAGCCCTTAGGGATTCGTGGTCCCAGCCACACACCAGTGAGGAAGAGTCTCCTCAGGGCTGACTCTCCTTTGGATCTCCAAAGCTCAAGAACAGGGAGGGAGAAAGAGCCTCAGCAGCCATGAGGGCTCATAGGGTGGGACCAGCAGGGGCATGACAGTGACTGTGTGTGAGCATCCGTGGAGGGGCAGAAATGAGGATAGGGAAGAGGGGAACGTGCCGTAGCTCTCAGTGTGTGTGTGCATGCACGCCTCAGACACCAAAGAACCTCCCTGTGTCATTTGCTGCAACATGATTTAGATGTTTGTCCTTGGACTGGTTCCTGTTGTTATTAACTGGAAGTGCAATCGGCTTCTCAGAATTTTGCCTAGGCTTCCTTTAATGTCCAAGTGATGTAATGAAGATGTAAAATGAGTCACTAATGCAGGTTTTGTGGCACTTAGAAATTTCTGAAATCCCTTTTTAGTGTTGTAAAACTAATCTCCCCATTGAGAACTCATGCAGGCATGATCTCACCTTTGGCTTAAAAATCATTGCATCTCGCCAAAGACTGCTGCTATTCCTCACCTTTTGAATATAATTTGGTCTTCTCATGCAGCTCTAACAATAAGATTTTTTGATGGGCTGGAGACAATTGCAGAAAATAACAAGTTGGCACAAGAGAATGTAACACGACTGATAATTTTGCAGGAGGAAATACAAGCACAAGACCTCTGAGGCTGTAGGGCAGGAAATGTCCTTGCCTAAAGCCTATAAGCAAAACTGAGACTTTCTAAAACATTTTTGATTTCCCTCCCTATTGTTAATCTTGCGAAGTGCATTCTTGTTTTTGCCTTTGCTAATAATTTTATCCTCATTAAAGGATATCGTTGTCATCAGAGATTTTCATGTGGCAGACTTGCTTCCAACTATTTGTTGAAGGGGTACAAAAATGCCTTCCAGACCTCTCCCTTGTTTGACTAATGCTTCCCCGCACAGTAGAGAACCCAGGAGCTCCCCCAAATGCCAGCTCCATTACCAAATCCCTAGCTAGCTTAAACCTAACTCAGCAGCATCATTACACGGCACTGCAGTCTACAATCCAGATACAAGCCCTTAGCTCTTGGTATATCACTGTTAGTAAGATCATCTCTTTTAAGGTAAAAAAAAAAGCAGTAAAGAGGCACTGTAAATTTTTTAGGACACTGTTTGTATCACAAAGGAATCTCTGTCACTTAGCAACTGCTGCTGACAATTGTATTTTGTGATCACAGAGTTTTAGCACTGTGGCTGGTACTTGCTGATACACTCCTGCTCCAAAAGTATCTTTGGGCATGTTGGTTTTGGGTATAAAAGCCACATCATTGCAGTGACTGAGACTGCTTAGCTCACCATGCCGTCACTGGACAGAGGATGTAAGGCCATGACAAACTGAATAATACATCCAAGTTTGGAAGGAGACTTCCAAATAAATAAATAGTAAATAGTAAATAGTAAATAGTGTGTAATGGAGCTAAACACACACTATTTACAAATATGTGATGGACTACTGTGGTCATTACAACTCATGTTCCAAGTAAAGGTAAAAGATACAGTTCAAAACCAGATAAAAATCCTTCTGCTCTTTCCCAGGAAGCCTCTTTGTTTATCAACAGATATTTCCATGTGAAGGGCATAAGTTTGTCCTGGTTATAGTGATCATATTAATTGTGTTTAAACCGACTGCTTTGGATACCTCAGTTTTAAGAAATATTGCTTTAAAAAATATAAATCAATTCAAAATTTGCCTCTGCAATCTGGAGCCCAGGATGGAATTTGTAATGTTCCAACTTACAGCCTGCTGGACTATTAGCATTAATTGCTTTCTGAGAATACTACAAACCAAGCATATTAAGATTTCTTTTCTCCCTAGTACAACCCTAACACCATCATTATGGAAAGTTGATATAAATTTTGTTGTTCTATAGGCAGAACTGTAAAACACTTGAATATGAACTATCATATTGCAGCAATGTTCAGACTTCTAAACATCTTTCATATTCCATGCATGTACAAATAACTTTCCTCTTTCTTTTTCCTCGTACTGTGAAGCCTAAAACCAACATGTAAGATAAAAATTGTCATATAACTCTTCCACGCTGATATTAACTTTACAAAATTGTGAGGATGTGCTTAAGTTTTCATCTAAAGTTGTTGCATAAACCAGAATCAAAACATTATCACCCAAGTAAAATATCTTTCCTACTACATTGTACAGATATGGCTGAGCAGATAGGAAGAAAATGTCATTGTTTTGTGCAAAATAAAAGAAATGGCTATTGTAGTGCTGTGGCATTTAATATAGATCAGTTTCTGTTTGGTTTTTCTTCCCTTAAATATCCATGTTTCCATCCACATGGGAGATGAGGTGGAACCTGGTGTCCCAAAACTGACATTCCGTTTAGTAGGCAAATCACATTTTTTTCCATCTAGACTCTTAGCAAGAAATGACTGAAAACTCAGTTATTCAAATGCACCATGTAGGGTCTGAAATTCAGTGCTGATGATAGCAAAGGTAATTAATAGTACTACTGTAATGGTTATAATGTCAGATTTTTACAAATCCATTTGTGACTTTAATAAACTTGAAGGTATTACAGGCACTTCTATGTACATGTGTGGCTTAAGAGTAAAGCTGCTGATTATTTGATTCTTTACTAAATGAAAATCTGGTCTAATTAAAGAAATTTCTAAGAATTTCTGTTTCCCTTTAAGAATTCAGGACAAAAACCTGGCGTTTGTCCCCAAAAACTACACTTAGTATTTCCATACCCAAACACATCCTCTGGAATTTCAGAGCTGCTCTATTGATTTTCTATTCAGTGTGCTATAATTCACATAATGTCAGGAGACAATGATAATGTTAGTAACCATGACTGAGATGTTGTTTTGCAAGTTTGGCAGGGGTTTTAGTTGTGTACTCTTGTATATCTGCCCTAGATGGTACAGTTAAGGAAGTTAATGAATTGATAATTGCATTTCTAGAAGCTAACTGCAGGTGTGGGAAGAACCATCCTGGGAAGACGGAGCGGTAGCAGGCAATGCTGAGTGCAGTCACTTCCCCAAACCCATCTCAATCAATTGTATCTTCAATTCCCTGCAATGTCCAGTACAGCTGGTACTGAACATTGCAGGAGGCAATCCAAACAGAAATATTTCAGCATGTCATTAGGAAGGGATGGGTCTTCAGTAGGCATCTGCTTTTTCCTGATCTGCACTCTCAGGGTTTACATCCCAAGCCTGGTGATTATATATGGTTTATAGCATTGCTGACCACTGAGGAGGCAGCTGGGTGTTTCACAAAAGTAGTCCCTTGCTATGTTTTAGAAACTCTTTCAAAATTTTATTAACTCTCCTAAAATTAAAACAAATCTACTGGAGCAGGTCTCTGGAGGTGTCTTAATTCAGCCCTCTAAATTGTGAGAACCCCATTTTGTTGCGTTAAATTTGTTGGACAGGTTAAGGGTACAGATTGATTGGTCAGTCTACCTACCAATTTATCCTATCAGTCTAAATTTCCTACTCATTGGACTGAAGAGGACTTGTGCAAATGCTCTCTTGCAGTGAGAATAGATATTTCTAATAATCTGCATTATTTTATTGCCATCTGAAGCTCCAATTGTTGCATATTCCCCGTGGAGTATGTTTGCATTTTCCAAACATTTGTGTAGCATCCAAATTTATTTTGTATTCCAAGATTTGTCCAACATCATTATTTATTGTTAACAGTTTATGAAGAAAATCTTTTATTTCCATATAAAAAAGAGAACAGCAGTTTTTGGGATGCAAAGTATTGTATGGAGAAAAGAGGAGCCTTTGATTTGATTTTTTTAGCATTGTTAGGTAACCATCTGTAAATAAACTAAGTCAAACTTGTGAACATGGATTGAGAACAGAGTGCTCTTAATCCAGTTGTAAAAAGGCTTTAGCTAATAATACTTTGACATTATTGTAACAGGGGAATTTAGAGTGAGTGCCTTCTAGCTTTGGGATTGATTGAAATAGTTTCACCTGAAGCATAAAGTATGTCTCAAGCCACTTTAGAAGTAAGGAGTTCTGAATTCTGAACATAAAATATTATTTATAAAAAAAAAAAAAAGTCAGCTGCAAATCCGTAGTACTTTTCCAGCTTTAATTTCTGTTACAGCTGTATTAAGTTTTTTGCCTTGCAAGTTTTTTTCTGTACAAAAAAAAAAAAAAAGAAATAATAAAATCACAAACATCTGCACTGATTCAGCTGAGCATTGCATAAAACTTCTGAAGTCAGTCATTGATTGTCAGTTGCAGTGTTATTTCTATCCAAAATAGCAATCATTTTTATTTAGTAGTTTTTTTGGATGAGCACACAAAACAGCAACTTGGTAGGCCCTACACCACACTGTCCCCAAAACTCTTTGAGGAAATTTTGGTCTTTCATACTTGCATTAATAAAGGTCCATAGTTCCTGAAAAAAAAAGCTCAATCTATATCATAATCAAAAGCTTTGATTTCTATTACTTTAGCATTTTATCACTCTACTGTAATAATAGGTATATTCAAAAGGATACCCACCAGTTCAAAAATGTGTTGCTTGCCTACAAAATATCAAGGAAGGGTCTGTCAAAGTGCTAGTTAATAAAACTTCTGAAATTCTAGGTGATTGCTACAAATGCAGAGTGAGGGTATGATGGGTTGTTAAGTGGGAACAAACAGGGTATATCTAATGGGCTAACCCTCACTGCAGAAGGAGATCTTGGAAAGGAAATTGCTCTCATGAAAGAGTCATCCTTGCTTCTAGTTAATTCCTGATGTACTACAAAGTAATGTGGCTCACACCAGGCAGACTGCACTGCAGGAAAGGAGGAGATCCTTAGGCTGTGGGGCTGCACACCTTCAAAGAGAGGTGGGCTCAGACACAGCACAGAGGCTCTGGAGTCTTGTGGGAATTCAACATGGGAAGAGGAGCTGGCTCCTCAGTTCCATCAGCTGCCTGGCAGAAATGCCCTGTGGCATCCAGATTTGCAAAAAAGGTGTGAGGGAATCAGGTCAGACACAATTACTGGAAAAGAGGAGCTTATCAGATCCAGCCTCAGTGAGCTGGGCTTGCCATCCTGAGCTGACTTCTTATCTGGAATCATTTTTCCTATGGCTTCCTTTGGTTTGTGGTTTTTTCCCTCTTTGTTGTTTCAGCAAGTGTCTCAGTTCCCTTGCCTGGGCATGAGACATGCCTGTGCCATTGCTTCCTTTGCAATCTGTGTCCCTCACTCCTAACTCCTGAAGCATGGCCATTTCAACCACCTATACGCTGATCAATTTTATTTTCCCACTTCATGGGATTATCTGGATTTTTTCCATCTCAGAAAGCATACTGAATTGCTGAGATCACTGATCACTAACAAAGGAGTGGGCCAGCATCTTGTAACGTACTTAAAATTGAGCTTGCACAGAAGAACACAAAAATAATTTACAATAAAAAAATAGATCCAAAAGGATAATAGAAAATGTAAATGATAATTTAAATGTACCAAAAAAAAAAAAAGTAAAAAAGGTAAATTAAATGTGATACTCCCAGAAAAGGGGGTAATAATCCCTGCTCAGTGCATTGCTGCTGCCAGTCTGGTCAGAATCAGGCTGCTCCACTGGACGTGGCTGAGTCACGGGTGAGGCAGCAGTATATCACACAGTCCATAATAAATTCATTAACACAGAGGGCTCAGAGGAGGAATGTGCTGGGTTACTCACAGGAAGGGAGAGAACTCCAGTTACCCCTTTCACCTCAGAGATCCAGGTGGAGAACCTGATCAGGTGAAAACTGTTCCAGTAATTGGGCTCCAGCCCAACAGCAGGATGCCTTCTACACTCCTGCATATGGGACAAGGGGCAGCATTTTCAAAAACTTGGAAATCTTCCATGCAGCCTTGAAAAAAACCTACTCACTGTGGTAATATCAGAGTTAGCCATTGCAGAGCTTATTCCAAGCTATATTCATTCAGGACAAGAGAGAGCTAAGTCTATTAGGAGACTGTTAGTGATTTATTTGCTTTTTTTACAGAGTCATGTAGTGGGGAAAGGCAACTAATCTTGTTGGACTCCATTAAGAAAGTCTCTTCAGGCTTCAGACAGCCTTGCGTCCCCACCTGGCCTTCGCAAGCAACATGACTGGAAATTTCTTGTAATGTCCCAGGCCTATTTGCATAAGCATGGAAGCAGACTTGCATTAATAATCACTGCATTAAGGGCCTAAAATATCCTGATCACATCATTAGACATACTCCCTGGACATTTTTTGTACATCATAAATATCTCCTCATCACCTCCTTTATTTCTGTCACATCCACGATAGTTTTAATAACAGTTTTATAGTACAGCTGAAGTCAGAGTGAGAAGACTTTTCTTTTAATTGATTCTAATTTATTTTTTTGCAAGAAGAGAAGGAAGAGTTTTAAATGCATCTAATAGTATCTCACTTACAGAAATATTACTCTTAAACCTTCAGGGTCTAAGATACATAAAGGAAACTGGGAAGATCATAGGAAGGATTTGCATAGGAGAGGTAGGGAAGTCTGAATTCATTTTGTCATCTATTTAAGGAGACCTAGAATGATATTTCTGATATTTTCACAATCCAGGATTACAGCTGAAAGTGTTTTATATATCCAAAAATTTGCACCACCAAATTAGCAAATAGAAGTAACCGAGTCCCAGGCCAGGTGTAACCGAGTCCCAGGCCCCCTGCACAAGGGGGAGGTTTGTCATGCAAGAGTTAGGGGGTTTCTGAGCTTGCTTTTCTTTTTCCAGCCCAGAGAAAGCCAGGTTTAAATCATGAAAACACACTGGGGAGGTTTTCAAGGGGAGAATGGCTGCAAGCCAACGAGTACATTTCTCCCTCATAAAAGGTAACAGTGGGGCTCCTTGGCTGGCTGAGCTGCTCTGAGAGCAAGCAGAGTTCACTTGAAAGCAGGAGCTGATTTCTGCCACCCTCTCACGACACCATGCCAGACACCACTGAGGTCCCGTGAGCCCCCTCACCAGGGGCATGAAGGTGGGTGACTCTCCTCTGGTACAGAGATAGGGTCCCAGCCAGGCTGAGGGACCCTACTGACCTCCCCTAATCATAAAAAGCTGATAAAGACTGTTATCAATTAGATACAGTAAGAAATCAACATTCACTAGCAGTTACGGTGCACTGGATTAAAAATTACATCAGTGTTCTATTTGTAGTTTTCAGTCAGATCCCACTTTACTTTTTATTCCAGCAACTTCTCAGTGAAATTCAGAAATTCCAACAGTACTTGGGATCCAAGAGTGCATAAGCAGCCTCACAGGACCTCACTTCCCCTTAAGTCTGCATGAACAAAAAAAGAATGAGTTTGGCAGCATTCAAGCAATACATTCATGAAATCCTTTGAAATAGGAATTCTAGCATAATTCAGCATGATTGTAAATGCTGTAAAATGTGTAAGCCTAAATGGCAGAGGGAATTGTATACTGTAGTTAGTGATAAATGTTCTGTGCAATATACTGGGTTTAGCTGCCCCACTTACCCAATGCCCAGTGGAATTAAGTAGTTAAATTTATGTGCATAGTACTGAAATTGTAGTGCTGAGTGTCAACCTCAGACCTGTTTTTCTCCTAAAGCATAATAAAAATACCAGTGGATAAACTGTCCCAAGCCTCAGCCTGGTAAAAGGACTGCAAGTCAAGCAGAAAATGTAAAACATCTCTGGTTTTCCTGACCAGCCTGTCACAGCCCAATCTGTTGTGACAGTGCAGGAGGCACAGCCTGAGAGCACCTTGGGAAAGGGGTCAGGGCTTAGGCACCTCTCTTTTTGACAGAGGTGAAAGTCTCAGCACACAGTGCCTGCCTGCCTGTGCTAACAGGTGGCTTTTTAGCAAGCCATCAAAGGCAGAGGTGGGACATCATGGGTTTTCTGTCTCCTGGGAGGTCCCAAGTGGGCCACTGTCCTTCTTTGTGGTCTGGCAGCTCTCTTGATTTCCCATGAAAGCTCTGAAAGTTCTTGTTTGCCCTTAATGTGAAAAGGACGGCACTAACTGTAAAGATCAGCTCTCAGTTTCTATTTCTGAAGCCACGGAGTAGCTCATTACAACCACTGGTGGCAAGGAGAGACTAAAGAAGGCTGTGTCACGGCCCTTTCTGTGGGCAGGGCAGTGGGAATTGGCCTCACCTGTCCAGCCAAAGCACAGGGACTTGCTGCCCCTGAGTGGGCCTTGGAAGAGAAGAGGGAATGAGCTGCACCTGTGTGTGGGTAAGGGTGGAGCCATCTCAGCTGTTCCCAAGCTCTGGTGATGAGGCAGGTTGGGCTGGGGGCACTTTCTAGCTCCACACTGCTACCCAGCTCTGCCTTCCCTCAGACAGGTGCTAGCTCAGGGAGAAGGAGTTACGCACAAAGCTGGAGCCATCCTTTGTAGAGCTGCATTCCCCAGGCAGAGGCTGTGAGGGTGAGTCACTGCTTATGGAATTACTTGTTTTTTTCTGTAATGTATATTAGATCAAGAGACTCTGACGCTCCTGAGTCAAGGACTTAAGGAGATGAAAGATTGGAAAATGCAAAGATGAAGGGAGTTGTTCTGGCTGTTTTAGGGTTTCTGGAACACGAGGTGTTGAGAAGGTAGAATTGCTGATTGTGTAAGATGGGCACAAACACCACAGTGTTTGAGAGGGCTGGTCTTCTTAAGATGTACCCAATTTCTCTACCTCTGTGTTTGAGTAGTGAATTTTCTGGCTGTACCTGAAAAAGTCTAATTCTCTGTAAAGCCAGACCAAATAAATATGTGCATCATGTATCTTAAAGCATATCTGGGGTGCTAATAACTGTCACTGTGTGTAGGGCTGGGAGTGCCTTGTAAAACCTGTTTATTTGGCACCACCCATTGCCCTGAGTTTGCTCCTGTACCCAAGGAACTTGCTTGAGCTTCAAGTTAGTGCCTAACAAATCTAGTTCAATAGGAACAGACCTGAGTTATCTTGGGAACAGAGTAGTAAAAAATGGCACTTGTGTACTGATTGCTGTAAGACTTCCTGCAAAATATGGGGACAGGGAGATACTTGCATTGCTTATCTGAAGCTTTCTGTAGTAGAGTCTCCTGAGTGGGTTTGGGTGGGCCCTGGGGATGCCTGTAGCCTCTGGCAAGGAGCCTGAGAGATGCCAACATCAAAATGGAGAACATGTTTCCCTTTCCCTGCTGACTCCCTTTCTTCAGTTTTCTCAGAAACAATGTCTTCTTAGATCTGCTATTGCTGCATTCTGCACTTTGCCTTTACTTCTGCAGCTGGGTCATAGGGATCTCCTTTTTTCTTTGCTTTTTTTTTTTTTTTTTTTTTTTTTTTTTTTTTTTTGGTTAAAAAAAATATCTCTCATAGTATCTTGAAATTATTGACAAATGTTTTTGTTCTTTGACTAGGGAGGTCCCAGGCTGCCTTTATTTTGCATCCTTTGCTCATATATGTGATGCAGAGTGTTTAATGTATTCTTTCTCAGCCTGAAACTGAAGTATATGTCGAAGTGCTTGAAAAGCACAAACCCTTATTTTTCTGTTTGATAAGCTAAATGAGGACTTGAATCAAAATGTATCGAGAGCTACTGGTGCAAGAAGGCCCTGAATTTCTGTGGAAGTACATTAAATCCTTTTTCTACTATCTCAAGAGATAAATAGGTTTGAACTGGAAGAAGTATTAGTATTTTAATGTGGGTTTTTTTCCACCCAGATTTAGAGAAGTTCTTAAAAATATAAGTCCACTGAAAAGATTCCCTAGTACTTAAAACTGAGGCTACTTATTTTTGGATTTTGAATCCTTGATTGAAACAGAAATACTTTGCTTTGATTTTACATGGTCTTTCTCTCCATCCTGAGAAAAAAAAATTAATTGTATGTCTGTGTTAAGTCATTCAATTATGCAAGTTTATTGCAAGGGTTTGAGTTCCTGAATTTAAATGTGAGGTTGCTGGTGGTTTGCCACCAAACTGAGAACAGGGGGAATTCTGAATAAAATACAAAATGTTTTGTGCTGCTAGAAGCCAAATACTTAAACTTTGAGATAGCATGAGAACTTATGTGATAGTAAATGTGCTATAATCAACAGGGAAAAAAAACCTAAATGGCTTGAAAAAAGAGGGGGCAGATATAACTGTAGCAATATTAGGGGTAGGAACACAGTCTGTCGTGTATAGGAGCAGAGTGAATGATTCTGAGAGGCATCAGAGGTGCAAAGCATCTCCTGAAAGGCAGGTTTTTCTCATTCCTTCTCACTACCCCTAGGTTTTTTTTCTGGCCAAGTTTCTGCAGGGAGGGTTCAGAGTAGCTGTGCATACTTGCAAAGATTAGAAAAAGTGAGGCAAATTATGCACTGACATGCACCTCCACTGACATCAAAGTGATGACATACCTTGTGTCTCTCCTGCTCCAAGTTTTTTTTAAAAAACCGCAAGCAAAAAAAAATCCCAGAAAGCAAAGAAACAGCTTCATTACTTAAGCATTGTTACAATTGATGCTAGAGGGAGAAGGCAGACTCTATCCACAGGAAAAATAAAAGATTAATTTAAAAGACACCAGTGGTGTCCTTTGCACTGACCTATCTGAAGGTGGTTCTTGCCTGCCAGACCAGGTGTTGGCTACAGTCTCCAAGCTGCAGCTCTTGTCCTGCATAGTCCTGCACCACCTTCCTAAAGGCCTTTATTCAAGCCCTTTGCATAGGGGAGGTCCTTATGCAGCAAAACTTCTGGGGTCCTTTAGCAAATGCACCACTCTCACTGCAGTTTCTCAGCTCAAGTCGAGCTGGGGTTATCCTGGTGCCCTGGGGCCACAGAAATTAATGGAGTTCCAACAGAAACTGCAGCCTCTTTTCACAATGAAAATATTGTACTGAGCAAACTTCTTTTACGTTTCCCATTTGATATTATTTCTGAGTACTAGGAAGGTGTGTGGTACTTTTACAGCACCTGTCTCAACGAAAGTAAATATGTAAGTTAAAGACCATATGCCATTGAGATCTTCTGCCCTATCCCCCCAGTATTTTGGAGATGGATACCTAACTAACTGTTCTGATTTGACCATACCCAAAATAATTTTCCAAAGCAGAGTTATGGATTTTGGGGGGTTTTGCCTTAAATACAAATTCTTGGTGACAGGAATACCTGCATACTATTTTAGGTAATGGCATTAGGTGCAATAGTGACAAGTTAGCAAGCATGTAATATCCTAAGGCAAATAGATTTGTATGTTCTCCTTCAGACTGGATTATTGTGTTGCACTCTCTAAAGACACTTTAGATCAGTAAGAACGTCTCCTCAGGGAATCACAGTGATAACTACTTTTGACAAGTAGTAATAACAGAAGTTTAGTCCAACCATGAAATGAAAGACTCCTGCTGAAGCCGGGATTACTGCTAGTGGACTGCAGGGGCACTGTAATTGCACATTTCTTGCTTTAGTGATGGCGTGTCTGCCTTCAACCCATCTGTACTTGTGAATTCAGGATTGCCTGTTCCATTGTATCAAGCAAAAAGCCTAATATTGATTTGAAGGGATCAATGGTAAGAAGCATTGTTTTAACTTACTAGTAGGTGAGATCAATTCCTTCCACAGAAAACCACTGCATTTTATGCTGCATTCCCAACTACAGGGGAAATTCCCAAATTCTGTGTGACTCTATTGATTAACATCTCTCTTGGCTAATTAGACGCAACTTACCAATCCTGTCAATAGCTCAGTTAGGTGACAAGCTCCCCAGGTATGTGTATCATGATACTTCTGAGGGAACATTTGCAGTGATCATGACTCTTCCTTAGTTCATCCTCACTGTTGTTACTTTACTGAGCCATCAAAGGCTGTCGTTTTTGCACGTTGACACAGTGCTGCAGAATGGTTGATAAATCTATATTCAAGTTGTGTTTAAAATCAATATTATAGCAGTTACCATGCCAAATCAATATTTGCCAAGTTGCCAGCTCCTACTGCCTGGTGCACTGCAATAGTTCCTCTTCTCCCATGCAATATGGGAGAGAATCTAATCCAACACTTACTGAAATCAAGACGGATTCTCATTGACCTTAGGCTTTGGCTCAACCCATGCTGGCTTTTATTTACTTGTGTTTGTCATAGGATTGTACAAGAACTCACTGACAACAGAAATCCTCTTCACCTGATTTCTCCATCTGATCATAATGTGTGTACTATGAACTCTGCTATTGCCAACAGGCACCAAGGTGTTACCTTGCCCCTGCTGGATTGTTGGACTGTTTTGGTTCTGTTGTACAGACAGTGCCTGCTTAGTGCAGATGCAAAGCATTTGTTCGAAAATAATCCATAAGTTTTGATGATGCAGCAGTTCAGAAACAACACATTTGAGACAGATCAAGACTAATTATCAAAATAGATTTGGGTAATCATCTATGCTTCCACATTTTAATTGAACAGTGGGATATTTCTTTTGAAAAAGTGTGTTAATTGGGGTCTGCTCATGGGAAGGAGTGACTAATTGAACTGGCATGAGCCTGATAGCAGCTTTTTTCATTAAAATGTTAACTTTTAAAATCAGTGTTACATTGCAAATATTGTCTTTCTTTCAGTTGGACTAGTCTATCTGGCACATGCCAGCTCAATTAGCAGCTTGCTTTCATGAGCAGACCCCAATTAACACAGACTTCTCTTAAAGAAGTATTCCACAATTTAAATTAGCACATTTGCATTAGAAGTAATTATACTGGTTTTGGTTGTTAGTTGTTCCTAATTTTTGTGACGATTAAATATGCTTTAATGGAAAGTGACATTTGTTGATTAATTACCGAAGTGGTAATGGATGTTTTTAGAAAATATTCAAATATGGAAAAGAGAAACTAAACTAAGACCAAAATATATCAAGGTGGAATTTGTCATTGCTTATATGTAATTTCAACATGTGGCACCACTCTCTAGTTATAACTACACTGAATTTAACTTATTTTTTAATGAATTGTTTCTGCATATTTGGCCTGATTATGTGTGACCTTTGAATGCAGGACCATGTGGGGTAGCAACCAATTAGAACACTTTAGCTCTAAGACACGTGAGCCCATTAGGTTTTTTGAGTGGAAGTATCTGTAAAGGGATCATAGAGGTGTGATGGTGGAGGGCTAATGCAGAACTTCATATTCAGAGCAAGAACAGGAAAGCAGTGAGCTGGAACTAACAAAAGCCTCTAAGCTCAGTGCTCCTGCTCTTGAAGGAGACTGTTCTCAGGGGATTCCTAGGGGGACTGTGGAAAGGGCCTTCAAGCTCTCTGTTCAAGTACTTCTTAAATATATGCTTAAGCTGTAGTATGGACTCTCTGCTGCCATTAGTTTACTTCATGTCACATCTGAAGTCATTCTTAAAATTTTGATCTGTGTGAGCAATATTGCCACTGTATAACAGAGCTTTATTTTTTTTTTACAGTTAGAAATATTTCAGGTAGAAATGGCTGTGTTACCATAATTTATATAAACTGTACAAAAGGTATTTTATGGTTTGCATTTAAACTTGGAAGGGATCATTAATTTTAAACCAGTACCTGTATTATGAGATTCGTTAACTCTTCATATATTTATGTAACTTTTCTTTAAAGTGGAACTTGTGGTTAGCTAGAGCATTTCTGCCTGAAAAGCAACCAGTCTTCAAGGTATATTATCTACCATTTTGCTTAGGAGTGTGTTGTGATAATTAATTGATAGAAAAGTGTCATCTTATCCTCCTGGACTTTTTATGACTTGAGATTTTGGCTTCTAAATCTTGCTAATCTTTTTTTTTTTTTTTTTAATGCACATCCTCTTCCAAGTTAAAACAACAACAAAAAAAATCCCAACCTACAGACAAAAACACCAAAAACAACAACAAAAAACCCAACAAAACAAAAATACACAACCCACCCAAATCCCCCAACAACTTTGCTTTTCATTACTGGCTTTTTTTTTCCTCTTTTGAAGAGGTGATACACTCTCAATGTTTTAAAAATGTAATCAGTGTTGTCCTAGTGTCCCTCTGCTTAGCTAACGAGGATGTCTGAAGTATACAGAAGATAAACATTGTCCTTCTGAGAGCCCTTTCTGCTGTAGTTGGACATCTTCAACTGCTGAGGTGTTCTTACACTGAGTGTATTTATGCAGTGTAGTTGTAGTCCCGTACAAATCAGTCCTCTCCTAAAAACACCATTCTCTGGGGTTCCCATATATCTGATATTTGGGTTGGAGTTTCTTGTTGTTTTTATTACCTGTGCTGTTATAATTGGCATACACGAGCCATAAGACTTGCCAAAAATTTAAAAAAAGGGAAGATTTGGTGGAGAAAATATGATCAGGTTATGCTTAAAAGCAGGGTTGTTTTTCTTAATTCTCCTCTGTGTAATGGATATGAAAAATAAGAGAATGCTTTTTCCAAGTGAAGTGTCTGTTAGGAACAGGAATCTGTGCTGTGTATTAAAACATCTGACAGGAAGCCTCACTTCAGAAATAATGCAGTCCTCTGGAGGCTTGTCCAGCACATGTATCATCCGAGGTCACTGTGATTCCACCTGCGTGGCAAAGCACACAGACTGGGAGCTGCCTGGTGCTGAGCCTTCAGAGGGAGGCTGGAGGGTCACAGGAGAGCTGTGGGCTTGTAAAAAGCAGGATAACATCTCGCTTGGAACAACAGAGAAAAAAAGACTAGCACAGGGTAAATGTACGTAACAACAATGGAGAAATTAAAAGCCAAATAAAAAGTCCCTTCCCAAAGAATATCAACCTGCTCTTGAAATAGAGAGAAATAGCTCTATGCCATTTCAGGGAGAATCATTAACTGGAACAGTCTATTCAAGGGGATAAACCCCTTTTGGAGCAGGTTGTCTGGCGAATCTGTGGATGCTCCATCCTTGTTAGTACTTGAGGCTAGGTTGGATGGGGCTTTAAGCAACCTGCTGCAGTGGAAGGTGATGGAGAGTCAAATAGAGAGAGCTTACAGAGCCACAGGCACATCTCAGTCAGATTATTATCCATGAAGTGGTAGTAGGGATATCATTAATACTGTACCAAAAGTGTGTCAAGTCCTTTAGAGACAACAAATAAACCACAAAGCCCATGCTTAAAGGCTCTGTGGGGTTGAGCCCAGGTGAGCATTTAGAGTGAAGTAACCTCTTTAGGTAAAGGGGAGAAGCAGGAATTACGCATGGCAGGGAGGCCTATTTTGAAGAGTGCTTTTTCTTTTGAGGAAGTACCCAGACATTTCTGTGACTGCAGGCTCACCTGCTGTTCAGGACAGACTTGCTCCTGTGTTTACTCAGCCAGCAGCTGAGTGTGCTTGGGGGGTAGTGTTAGAGAGCTCATTTTTGTGCCATCATAGGTAGGAACAGAGTACACACAGAAAAAGAGGAAAAACGATAGTTAAAATCAGTGTTCCTGAAGGCAGTGGCTGTGTGTGTTGTCAAGGGGACGTTCCTGCTCTCAGCAAAGCGATAAAGTGTGCCACTGCAGGGGAAATGGTGCTGATCACAGAACTCTGTGCTCCTGGGACACACTGGCAGAAGTTTTGTGTAGTGTTAACGCCATTTTCTTAAATTCCCTGGTTGCATTTCCCATGTGTGCTTTGTGCTGCCTATTAACAGCAGATACAATCTTGCACTTTGATAAATGGCAAAATTAAAACTTCCACCCTGCCTTCTGTTTCTCTAAGAACAATTCTTGGGGGTTTTGAGTGTAATTATTATCCTATTTTTTTAAATATATCTTATTCTACTGAAAAATAAGTATACTGTCACCCTAAGCAAAACAAAAAGATTTAAGCTGAGTTGGAAATATGAGAGTTTTATATATGATTATGTGTACTGGCAAGAAGCTCTACTGTTATAGTGCTGAAGGTGAGTTTCTGACTGAAAACAGGTCAGACATGATCTACTACTCTGCAACAGGCCTTAACAAGGACAAAGCTTGGATGTTTGATGAGATCTTTTCCCACCTGTAGTATCTGGGATTCTATGAAAATAATTCCTTTGTTCAATTAGATGATAAACTAAGAAATAAATGTGAATTCCATCTTTTAAAGAACATAAGCAGAGAAACGTAAGAATGGTTATGATATTTGCAAAGACCTGAATTATGTTTTGCTCTGGTATTAAATGTTTTAATCTCTCAGCTAAATTGGTTGATTAAGATTCACTTCCTATCAGAGTCATTCAAAAGTTTTACTGAGGAAGAAAAAGTAAAACTAAAAAATGGAAGCTTGGTGTTTTTAAAGACTTTTTGTGGAGGGCAAAGAATGTTGCAACATAGCTTTTTCTAACTCTTGGACATATCTAAACTATGAGAAAGCTGAAGGTGGGGAAGAGTCCTTCCAAAAAGCCTGATTTTTTTTTTTTTTTTTTTTTTTTTTTTTTTTTGTCTCTGATTAATAGGTACTGTTAGAGTCTTTGATAATCTTAAGGCACCTGGAGAGCAGGAAAAAGGTGAAATGTGTAACCACAGTCCTCAGAGACAAGGCCTAATACCCTCCTGTGATCTTGTTCAAAGGACATTTCCATATGTTTGTTTTCCAGTTTAAGTTGCATCTCCTCCCAGAACATGACTCTAATCTCCCAAGGTCACAATGGTGTAAGAAATCTACCCTGAGAAGGGAGCAATATTTGTCCCAATAATGTCAACAGCTGCCACCTAACATTTAACCATGTAATAAGGGCAAAAATGGGCTCCTTTGCTATCCACAGGCAAGAAGTGCCGTGTTTCCATCGGGCAATCCATTAGGTAGCCAGAATGCTCGCAGCTGGAAGCCTTTGTGAGATGGCATTTGATATCATCATTGTTAGCCTTCACATAATGCAATATTTATTACAGTAAGGGAAGAAGGGAGTATTTTTAGCAGCATCTTGAGTAACTTATCTCCATGGCAACCCTTTACTTGCCTGCCCTGTTGCTGCTATATAGAATGTTGTCTCATTAATAATAAATGGAACACATCTAACACATTTGGCTGCCGATTGGCTTCCAGCCACATATTTCTCTTGTTCTAGTTGAAGGGTTTGCAAAGCTTAGGGGTCCATAAGCAAATTTCATTCATTTTGTTTCTTGGGGAAAGTTGCCTTGGATTATGTTAAAGCACTCAGGAGGATTCATCGATGTATGCATTGTGTTTTTTGGGTTGGATTTTTTTTGTTTACTTCTGTTTCTAGTTCCACTTTAAAAAGCCAAGGAAATCCGTGAATAAATACAATTAGAAAAGCTAGAAACCCAGCAGCTGTGGAGTAATTTTATTTGACTTACATTTGTAAGGATAAGAAAATGACATTTTTAAAAATTGCTTATGAGGAACAGCTGTGACATGGTTTTGAAGAACAATGCCTCTGTTTCACAGAAACTTAAAACGAGCAGGTCTCCAAGTGAGATTCTAGAATTGCTGATCACTTCCACGGGCATACAAAAAAGCAGTTGCAAGCACTCAGCCCTCATTTTGTTGTCTAAATATATCAATTGCAAATTTGGAAAATGCTTGTTAAAATGGTACAAAAATAGAGGAAAGAACATTAGATTTCAGTTTATATTGGCCAGGTTTTTTTCTAGATATTATAATACTGTTGAATAATATGGTGCAACTGGCTTTGAAAGTTGTATATTAAGGCTTAAATACTCCCTGCTTGGTCTGAGGAACCATTTAGAGCCTGTTTAAAAGGTACTACACAAGTATTCATACCTGGGTGACTTAGCCCCTTTCTTTTTTCCATTTTCTTCCTTGTCAACTCTTATTTCTGAATCTCCAAAAATAGAGGAGCAAAAAATTTAAAACCATGTTATTTTTTTATTACATGAGAGTTGATGTTTCTACAGTCTACCATTAGTGCATTTAACATATCTAATGAGGCATGTGTGTGCACAGAAGTAATTCCCATAGGAATCTTTATGAAACACCTCTTACATTTTGGTTTATATTAATAATATGTTGCCAGTGATGTCTGATGGGTCAAGGATTGTGTACTTATTGCTGTCTCTTCCAAATAACCTCCTTTTCAACTCCAGGACTTAAAAAAAATGCTTGTTCTTACACCAGTTTGTTTAGCCTTTCAAAACCAAATACCCTGCTTTAAGTTCATAAAATAGTATTTAAAAAAGGAGAGAACATCATTTAATAATTATTAAGTTCTTATATGAGAATTTCAATCATATACCTGAGGTTGTTTCCTCCAGAATTTATAAATAGGAGAAAATGGTTCATGTGAGGTTTAGATTTCTACTCGGGAACTGAGAGTTTCTATAAGCCTGATTCAGAATATTCAGTAGTATTTCCTGGGAACACTGTTACTGACCTCTGAGCCTTGAGTTAACCTCTGCTTCATGATGCCAAACTTTGTAAAGGGTTTTTTACCCAGAAGGTATTTTGGTTTTTGGGGCTTTTTGAGGTGTTTTTTTTTTTTTTTACTGTAAAATGTTGAAAACTGGCAGCATTTCCCTCATTATTTGTTTCTAAACAGCCATAGTTTCCTCAACGAAAGTAGCTGGTAGCACTTCCTTATAATGACATTAAACAGCCCTAAAACTCAAAGTCAGTAAATAATCTTGCATTGCTGCTATTTTTATGTCGCTGGTCCTGCTTTTAAAAAGTAATAGCTAATTCAGGCTGAGCTGTATTGAGCTGGTGGCTTCCTGGCAGTGCTGCCTGCCAAGGTGAGAGAAACACGTTGTGCTGTGCAGGACCCACTGCTTCTCAATTGTGTGGGGGCCCTGTTTAATACACCCCACTCCTGGAGCATCAGACATTCCTGCTTGTTTATCTTGAACTGGAACTCACTTGACAACTGTTAGGAGGCTGAGAAATGCATGAACATGGGAGAGGATGATCTCCTCCCTGCTGTAGCAGGTCACTTTACAGGTTAGGTGTGCTTCCAGACTCTAAATGAGAGACTTTGGGCCAGGCACTGTGGTGGGTGAGAGACAGGCAAAAATCTTGCAAGGTGCTCATCCCTCTGGAGCAGCTGGAATCCAGACTTCTGGGTTGCTACATTTAGCATAGCAGAAAGACATGTCATTAATTAAGGAAATATTCCAAAGTGCAATGAAGGTGAAACTTACATATATAATTGCTATTAAGTGATTATGCTTTAATTAATGGCTCGTCTCTGCTTGAGACAAAACTACAGTTTAAAAAAAAAAGTTTCTATAATTAATCTATAAGGGATAGACTTCAAAACAAACCATGATTCTCTCATCTAGCACTTAGAAAAGAAAAAATATGACAACAGCTGTACTTAAGGTTTGTATTTGTGGTACTTACTGGAAAGCCCAAGAATTTTAAGGAAAGCAGCCTGTTGCTGAGGACCCATCTTGTAAGAGATGAGACCTCAGCACATGACTTCAGTGAAGTAGGGAGGCAGTCTGACCTCAGTGAGCAATTCTTGATGCAAGCTGCATTTCCATCTCACTTTCTCTCAGCTTGCACAGGCACACATTCTTGATAACGTGGTTTGAAACTGAGTGTAGTGACTGGTTATGTTGTGGAGTTCACTGTTTGCCTGCATTGAATGAAGGAAAAAATTATGTATCTTTTTTTGACTGGTTTATGAAATGTTTCATGTTCAATTCTACCCTGAGAAGTTTAGATGTTGAAAGAGCTTGGATTGTAGCTGTTCCTTTCAACTGTGATGCTATATACTGCCCTCATTTTACTTGCTGCTTCTTTGCTTTTGTTATTTCCCCTCCAAAATGTGACAGCTAAAAATGCTGACTGAAAGTCAGAACCCCAATCTAAGCACAGGAGCTATAAAACTGCAATTACTTGGTCCTTTGTTCCCAGAAAGTCCTCTCTTGTCTGTGTAATACTGCAGGTTTGGAGAAATCATGCCAGAGACTGTCCCTGTGACATTCCTAGAGGTGGGAACACAGTCCTATAGAGCAAGCGAAACCCTGACGACCACCCTGGAGTTTCCAGGCTTTGATTGTCCCTTGCTGGCTCAGGTCAGAATGAGCAATATCTTAATCTTAACACAGTATCACTAAATATGTTTTTCTATTGGCTCAAGGGCCAGTATTTTTACTCTTTTTAATTTTGCTTTTAGAGCTGCTTTTGATCAGAAATCTAATGAACTACTTAAGCTCATTAGGAAGGAAGGGACAGCCCTGCCTCAGAAACAGTCATTAATTTGAAAAGTTGGGGAGGGTTCCAAGCCTGCTTTTGTGATGTCCCATTTTCCTATGGTGCCTTCCAGAGCAGAAACTCAGCCTCAGTAGAAGCAGACAGTAAAAAACTGAACCAGTACCAGGGACACATGCATTCTTTGTGGTGAGATAAGCATCCTTGAGATTTCCACAATAGGATTTATCTTCCACCTGCTCCCTTACTGTACACCTGTGCCAGATTGGCACCACTTTTGGCTGCAGTATGGTTGATTCTCAGTTTTGAAGCCAGATTTGTTCTTACAGTTATTTCTCTGGCACGTAATAAAAACTGTTTCCTGTACTCTGCAAAATACATCTAAATAAAGAGTCCAGGTGTGCTGTGTTTGTCAGCCTTTCTATAGTGTAATGCTAATCTTTGCTCCACATAAAAAGCTTTAACAGACTGTAGTAATAACCCTGTGGCTACCTGCCCCTGGTAAGGAACATGAGATAGTCCAGGCCTCTGGACGCAGGTTTCACGGTGGATTTAGTTGAAGCTTGTGGCAGAGGTGTCAATGTAATTGGAATAATGATACATGAGGGGTACCCAGAGGGTTCAGCCAGCTGTCAGACAAATGTTTCTGCTGGAGTGCATGGCAGCCTGTTATTAGGTCATAGGTGGGGGTCCAGCCAGACCCATGTGGGAGATGGGATTCAGGCTGTGTTTAAAACAATAATAAAAACAAAAAGGGAACAAACCTAAAACAGAGGTCTTCTCCCACCCCCAACCCCAAACAAAAACACCAACCACCCCACATCCAAGCTTTGCAGCTCCTAATACAGCAAGGGGTGTTTTTTCCCCATGTTATGTCTGTGTATTTACACTAAACTGATCATTCCAGTACTTCATCTTGCTCCCTCTGCATACATTTTGATAGGTCTATGTATACATTTATGTATATTACACTTTATAAAAATGTGAGTAGTGATTATGAATTGATTCATGGTCAATTCATATTTTAACAAAAAGTTGCAAATCCACATAAATATGGATTTTGAGTATTTTATTGAATTCTAGTATGTACTCATACATAGACTTTTAAAAATTAGAATGACTGATACCTGCACAATAACTTTAAACACAAACATGAGACAGGTGCAGATGTGTCCCCTTGACAAATGAAAAGAGGCACATGTGGAATGTCTTAACACAGACAATGGGTTGTATCCTTGTGAAAGTGTGATAGTGAACTGCACTAAGCTACTGTCTGGTCTAGGGTGTAGGGTCTGGGCTAGGAAGAGCACTTAACTACATGATTAACTGTAAGGATGTGGTTAAACCTCTTGTGGGACTAATCACATTACTAAAATTATACTTTTGCATTTTATGTGATTGTCATACTCTGACTGGGAGTTTACATCGTCTGTAAGTCAAGGATAGTTACACAGACATTGAAGGAGTGAATTGGTGTTTTCCTGCAGTGATTTAGGCAGACAGTGTGACAAAACAATGTTAAGTCAGACTTCAATCTTAATTCATTCCAACTGTTTATTTCCTCAGTTGTTGCAAGATTTTTCATTTTTGTTTGTCTGTAGAATATACAGAGACCAATAGATACCACTTGAGTAATCTTTAACTGCTCTAAAGAACACAGAAATGAAATAAGTTTATACTCAACGGATTTAATACTGGCTCATTTGAACATGTGCTATAACCAGTGAACTTCTTGCTAGTTACCCTTTGCTTTGTCTTGAGGGTCTAAGAGGAAGACCAAGCACTCGCTCAGACTTTAATTTCTTGCTTTCCAAGAGGCCCAGCTCATGAAGCTGGTCCTTCATGCTTCGATACGATTTTAAAAATTCAAGTATTTCCTAGTGCTTGCTATTAAGTTTGATTTGCAAGAGGCTTTCAAACAGGTTCTTTATCTGAATTTATTTCCTCATTTTGATCTTGAATTATGAGCATTTAACTTACTCATTTTGTCTGGTATATCCTGTATGCTTGCTTCAAATTGTTCTAACTACTCTGAGATATTCAGAACAAAGAATTCATTGCAGGTGGTGGGAATGTTCCCAGGGTCATCAACATCTCTTCTGCAAGAAACAGAAGTGGAAGAGTGCCTCGGTAGAATCTCATCTCTCGTATCTTAGAAGCATTTAATGATGTGACCAGGTTTCCTGTGGAGCAGTGGGTGTGTGCACTGTTGTCCTGTCTTTTCTAAATCTAACCAGAATTTAGGTGTCTTGCCCTTGGATCAATAGTTTAATACTTAGATGTCACCAAAAGCTTGGTGAGCTCAGTTTTCTCTGTGGGTCCATCTGCTATTTCAAATCTAAACTTCTCTCCTCAGAGGCCCACATCGGTCAGCATCTGGATTCCTAAAGGGCCTGGGGCATGCTGTGTGGGAAGATGGTGTTTTGACCTCTGAGGCAGGGTGACTGAGGTTCTTGGTAATAAATCCCTTGGGGTGAATTAGAGTGAAATGGCACTAAATGACCAGTGTGTATATGTGGCAGATTTACTGTAAAGCAATTAAATGGCAGTGGAGAGGAGGTGTGGCCATAGTTTCTCTGTTGGGGTGGGAGCCCATGAAACAAAGAGTTTGTCAGCTTATATATATTCAAGTTATCATGGCAATGCCTAAATCCTTCCTCAGTAGATAACTGATTTCTAATTCACCATCACAAGTCTTATGGAAAAATTGTATTGCTGAAATTGAGAATTTATAGTGGTTATCAGGAAGCTTGAGTAATTAATAATTTATCAATGTGTGAATGTGTTTGTCTGCTAGAGACATGGAAAAAAGTCATCCAATTCTGTAACTGACTTTACCTAGTCTTAGCCTGACCTGGTGTACATCAGTGAGGTCTGTATGAGCTCTCCCACCCGCCACAACAATAGTGAATAAATCTGTTCTGTGGAAGTCTTTATTGAACTTTCCTCTGTCAGTGGTTTTATATGTCTGGCATGACCCCCTGTGACATGGGAGGGCACAAATTGCATCATTGAGGATGCAGCAGTACAGAAGCAATTAAAAGAACAAACATGGACTACTTGGACAACTTAATTCACATTCTTAAAAGACTACAAATGAAACAATTATGATGCCCAGAGAACCTCTAAGCACAAACATTCATAGGCTATTTCCATGGTTACGCTACTGTCACGTAGATACTGGAAAAGTAAATCCTTACCTTAGCAGCACACCGGAAGAGGTGTTTAATTCCTGCTTTTGCTTTGTTCTTGCTTAGTACAGATTTGTTATGGTTGCTCTTTTTTTGAATTCCACCATATCTGCTGCTTATGAATGGGAGGTTGGTGTGGCCTCAGCAGGAGATAACAGCCCCATGTCTGATACCCTTGGCCATGCACACACTCTCAACACCCCTCTTGTCCTTTGTTACATTCCATTCTCACGTTGCAACCCTTGGGATGTTGATTTCTCCAACACTTGAGAGGCTGTGAAAGGGAAATACAGCTGTGGCTCATTGGTTGAGTGCTCCAAGAAAGACCTTTGGCTGTTTTTCAAATGACACTGTGTAATTACAATCACATCAGTAAAAGGAGATCAGATCTATCTTTCTGCCATGCTTTATTATGTTGGAAAGACTTTGGAATACCATTCATGTGGATTCAACACCCAGTTACTGGTTATTGATTCTGCATTTTTCCATAGCAAATCACAGCCTGATTGTTTGCATCATGGTCTCTGTTAACAGTGGAATTTATATGTCTGTTAGCATTTCTTTCACTCTTTAAATGTAAAAGAGAAGCAGAAAGTATATTCTCTCATTTCTGAATGCACACATCAAGCGTTTTCTCTGGTTTTACCACCCCAAATATACAAGAGGCACTTGTGTGGTTGTTGGTGTTTGCATGAGCTTTATTGCAACTGACGTGGCTAAGTTTTTCAAAAGCCTTTACCGTTTTTAGAGGATGTAGATTGGCAAAACTCATAAATGGCTCATCTCATCAAACAGACCAAGTTTCCTAAAAAGCTTAACTTTCAAGGCGTCTTATTTCTGACATTCCAAATGCAGCCAAAATACATCAAAAAATGTTGGTGTTCTCTGTTTCCATGTGAATGTATTGTTAGTGTAGTTACAACACTCCAGTTTTCTTGAAGTATAAACTTGCATAAACTTTTCAGAAAATTCAGTGCTAAGCACTCCAAATGGTAGCAGTATTTTATTTCTTATGTGGGCTGTTTTATCATATTATTCTGGAAGTAGTTCCATGGGTGGTGGGGTAGGAGGATGTTTGAAGAAGAGCTGAGAGTTTTCACTAATCTATTTATAGTATTCATTAATTGATTTTATTCTTGTGGTTACCCTCCCATTAAAACCCATTTGAAGCTAGAGTGCTCTTGTCTATTAAGATACTCACTAAGGGTTTTAAATTACTTTGATAGTTTAAGAGAAAAATTAAGCTTATTTCTTAGTGTGCCTTACTGTTATAAAATTTAGCACTTTTTGCTTGGTCTGTAATATTCTTTCTAGAATTGCTGAGATTCTGAACTAATTCTGAAGAGGACAAGGAGGTTAAAATCAAAATGAATTCTTGCTATCACTTTCAAGGAGTTTTTGGCACCCTAAAGAGCCCACCCATGCCCTTTTTGTGTCCTGCTCAGCTTACAAGTTCATTATTGCTATATAAAGACTGAAAAAAGGCATTCAGGTGGAGATGAGCAAGGAGTATAAATTGTAAAAAAACCTGGGGATGGGTAGTGTTCGATGTGTCTGTGCTCTCTGTGTTCAAGCATATGGAAACAGAGGTGGCAGGTTATGGTGCTTTCCCTCTTCTCTCAAACTACTGTGGCCCTGCTGCTGAACTGCAGCTCTGACAGCTCTGCTTGCTCATGGAAAGCCCAGCCCAGAAGATGGGATCTCATCTTTCAGACTGACTCCCATTAACAGCACTTTATCCCAGTGTTGCACACAATTTACCTTCAGTTCTGCTGCTTGCAACTGCTCACAACAAAATCTGTATTCTACTTTACATCTGAGTTTGAGTTGAAAAAGTATCTTCCATGTCCTTTAATGAAATATCTTTTTATGAAGACATCAAGGGAGAGAAGTAGTTATGAGCACTTTTCATGATGGCATAAATTCACACATTATTCATGCTTCATTGGACTTATGCTGCAAGATCAGCATAAAGCCATCTCGAAGAATATGTACCTTTAGCACGCTGATAATGCTCGGCAATGAGGTAATAACACCAGTGACATTTGCAAAGCCTGACAGACTTGGGCCTCTCTGCATTGACATTAATAGAAATGAGACATCTCTTTCTTAGCTGGTAGTGGTTCAGTGACCTTTCTCTTGTTTCTCAGACTTCTGTTATTTTTGCATGCTCTTTGCGGCCATTGTAAGGAAACGGGAAAATACTTCATTTTCCTACTCTTTTCTTCTGATTACCTTAAAATAGTCTTCCCCTTTTAAATGGCTATCGAAAAGGGCTTCTTCATAGACTTTTCTTGTGGCATCTTAAACAATTTGGGCTATGGAGAGTTGATTTCTCATTAGAGCTGACAGAAGTATCAGTGGCATCTGGAAGCAGCGGGGTTGTGATAATTATTTATCCCTCCCTTGCAAAATGGAGTATAGAACAGTGCACTACTCATGGAAGTCAGCAGAATTGGCTTTAGACTTCACTGCAAGAACTCTCCCCTTAATCGAGGAGTACTCCAACCCACTGCCAAAGGCTATTTATATTTCATTTCTCACTATAAAGGAAGGTAGAAGATTGACAGCAGTGCACTACGATTTTGTAGTAATTGATCTTTTTCAAAGCACTTTGGCTTTCTCTGAAGAATTGTCATGTGGCTCTGTACCTTGTTATTGCTATAGGTACATTTACTGTTGTTTTCAGAAAGTGGGCATCAAGATATCACGGGTTTTAACCACAGAATTGCATTTATTCTGCATTTATTCTGATACTAGATGTAATATTAATGGCAGTACCCTTCTGGCAGGGTAAGCCACGTTATCAGTAAATGTGTAATTGACTTCTGTACAGAGTCTGAGGGAACAAAAGGAGCTTGGAGATCAAGAGCCCTGTGCCTGGCTGCCAGAGCAGTGTGATTGTTCCGGCCTCAGTCTGTGATCCTTGCTTACGCAGAATTGTACTGTGTGTAGTTATCACTCGAGGGCTGGTGGCAGTGATTGTGGTTTGATCAGTGTAAGTGGTAAATGACAGCGCAATTGTATCTCGTGCTGCTCATCAGCCTACCTGCATATCTGCTGAAAAAAGAGCAAGGAAAGGTACTCTAGTACTCAGGATTAGAGATGTGCATAAGCACCAGCCTGAAGGGAATGGGCAAAACCAGGGGGGAATGTTGAAAGTTCACTGTGTTGCAACCAGTGTTAGGTACTAGCACTGAGGAAGGACTGCGAAATCAAGACAAAAATGTTTGAAGTTTTGTGTTTAATAATTTTTATTTATTGAGGAAAAAATGTTTCTTGCTGTGAGGAAAAATGCTTTGTTTCTTTTTAAACTGTATCTGTAAATCAGATCACAAGAGCTTTGTATGAATATAGTGAATCCAAAGGGATGTTTTTGACACTGTAAATAAGAACCTCTCAATTGTTAGGGTATTTTAAAGATTTAAAGTACTTAGACCTCTTAACATTAAATCCATGTTATGATCTTTCATATTATGAATCAAAAGACAGAAGAGGAAAATACAACTTTTACATAATGCTATTCATCATGACAAATGTTCTGTATCAAAGAACATAACATCCTGGCAAATCTTCAAGATTACCCAGAGGAGAGGCAATGGACAGACTGTCGAGCCAAAGTAATCTCAGAAACAATTCCACACCTTATTTATCCCTCGTGTGGAGCAGAAAGGCTATAAAACCCTCTAGCACAGTCACTTTGTGCATTTGTTTAACCTACTGACCTTAACTCCCACCTCCCTGACAGCCTCATGTTTCTGAGCATGGATTTCTGTGCAACTCAAAACATCGTGGTTTCAAGTCTCTCTACGAGAGATGATTCTTTCCCAGCTCTTGAGCCAAACTCCTTCCAGACACCTTCACTAGGCAGCCTCGTAGCATCAGAAAAAAAAGCCCTCCCTTCACATTAACGTACCTTTAAACAAATTTGAAATTATACTGCATCTAAACTTCTGACTCAAAACTGAGTAAATGAAAACGATTTGTTTTCATGAACCTGAAATTTAATCCTCGGTAAGTGGGGGCTTTTTGTTTGGTTGGGGTTTTTTTATTGAACTTTCAGATATTAAATCAATTTATTCAGTGTTATTAGCACTAGATGATGCAACTTATCTGTCATAATACTGAAAACCAGAAATCTTGTTTATGCAAGTCAGTGTAGTACAGATAGAATCATCCATGTAATTTATCAAAATTACATAAATTTACTTGTTGGTAACAGAATTTGGCATTATACTGAGGGCTGCAGAAGAAGTCCTCATGCTCTTAAATTACTGTCTGTCCATACAGCTGTCATGGTATCTAAATGAACTAGTGCTGTATTCTTTAAAAGATGTCAAAAATGTGTCCTAAATATGTTAAATGAGCTCTTCAAGCATATAGTCAAGACATGCAAATCTCACCAGAAAGGAGAGAACTGGTTTTTAAACAAACCAAAAAAGCCATAACCACACCCAATAACATCCCACCCCTGTTAACCCTTAGTTTGGATGCATGAGGATGAGAGCTGAGTTTTGGGATGGACATTTGTTCTTTACTATGACAACACATTTTATGTTTCCTTGCAACACAAAGTCCCTCCCAGCTGTTGTGTTAAAAGCAAGTCTTGACTTAAACTAGGATGTACTTTAAAAGGCAATAGTGGGCAAAGGGAAAGTCTGTGTTGGAATCTTTTGTCACATGCTGCCCATCAATTTGCCTTGGTTTTTTCAAGCTGAACATCTTCTGTTCTAACAAAAGCCAGCTTTAGAAAATGAAATTCACAGTCACCTCTGACATGCTTAATTTTTGAAAATCCCATTCCTGACACTCAGATCTCAGCCAATTAATTTCAATATAACAATAAGCCTAACATCTTCCAGGGAACCACTGTAAACTTTTAGGTCATTCTTGATATTTAAACTCTGGGAGAAGACAGGCTTTGTATTTGCATTTCAGATTGCATCCTGTCATGGGTATTTTTTAAAGTTCACCTTATGACTAAAACCATAACTTTTTTTTTTCTTGTGAAATATAAAGCCTCTTGAGCTTATTTATATTTCACTGCAAACTGCAGTTCACTCAGTTCATGGAGCTCAAAAGGGGCCCTGTGAGGCCTCATCCTGGTCCAGCTGGCACTGAAGGCAGTGATGTGATGATAATGATAATGTTTCAAGAGTTGCTTTGGGATGTTGGGCTTGCTCAAACATGAAGCTCTTAAGGTGCAAGCCCATGTGACTAAAATCCAGGAAACGGTTCACCTAACCATTTTTATCATGGAGTGTCTGAAATGATGCAGCTCCTGTAAAAGTTCAGGAAAGAATAACAGCAGTCTATTATTGTTCTGATGAAAATAGTGAGGTTGTCCTTATTTCAGAACATTTTAATGAAAGATGAATCTATAAAGGAAACACCACACTGAGAGGAAGATATGACATAGCTGGGATCTTAAGTGGATGGCGAAGGTCCTCGTTCATCTGTGGGGGCTGCAAAACTGCCTTCCTGGTTTGCATGACAATCCTGAATGTCAAGGCAAAATCAAAACTTTTAATGATTTTGCCCAAGTCAGGACAGAAAACTTGTTTAAACCCAGAATATCCAAGATGTTCCTTGTGCCTTTAGAAAAGAAGTGCCCTTTCTCTACTTTTCAGCTGCTGATATAAACAGTGTTCTCTGAGAAAAGGAGGGATTGTAATTCCAACACACAACCAGCACAGAGAAACTTGGTAAACAGAAAACATAGCTGGTGGCAGTCAGGAGAAGGAGGCAAGAGGGAAACCTCGTTAAGTCTGATTGTTATGGCACACAGTGATAATGGTCTTGTACAGGAGATAATGATTAACCCAGTGTCTCTAGAATGTGATAGATTATATAGGTTTGTGGGCTTTTCTTTTAATTGAAAGAACACCTATCATTAATGGCCAGTGAAATAATTGAATAAATCTTTGTGCTGCAGAGAGGAAAAAAAGAAATACTGACATAATGCAATTTCATCCCATAGTGAACCATAATTAGTAATGTTGAATATATGACCTTCACAATACAAAGTTTGCAGAGAATTTTCTTTCTATGCTTTTTCTACTACCAACAATGCAAAACGACTGTATCATTTAGTGGCTCGAGTTTGAGTCATGCTAACACAGAGCTCACAGACCTGAAATAACTTCTTAATAAAATTGTGTGATTAGAGTTGGAAAAGAAGCAAGAATAAGTCAATAACAGTCACCCTCCAGTTGTACACCCAAGTTCATTAGTGAGGAAAGAAGTATGCAGTCTGGTTCCCTGTGCTTGATCTTCTCTCCAGCCTGCTCTTTCATGTTCAGAGCAGGGGCTTTAGTGCCTGTGCTGGCTGTGGCAGTGGAGCTCAGTGTCTGCCCTAGGGGAAAGGAAGCTGGTGAGGTCCTTTGTGCCCTGCTCTGCCTGCAGGGTTGGGGTGGTAATTTGGGCACCTTGCTCTGCCTGTGCTTTCTGCCTGCAGGCTCACTTCAAGTAGAAAGAGGAACCAAAGTGTGGTCAGCAGGGGTATCTGAGAGATGAGCTGACACAGCAGCACAAGAAAGACCTCCTGTCACTGCCAAGGTTTGATCTGCTCCTTACCTGTAGCAGACTCCCAGGCTGCTGCACTGGCCAGGGCTTGAGGGAAAGGGAACATGCCTGGCTTCAACAATCCCATGTCCATTTATTTTTCTCTACAACATCTTGCAGAGCCCTGCAGCTGTCACATTTGCCACTCTTCTCATCCTACTGAAGGCAATTCCCTCAGTCTTTTGAAACAGCAGCAAATTAAAGCTCTTTTTGAAGGCTGAAGACAAGCTAATATATATTTTATATGTTCTGTATATACATGCACTAACATATCCCTCAAAGTTGAAAAGAGACCATTTGAATTAAAGAAAAATGAATATCTTTGCAGATCAAAAGAAAATATTAAACTTTTGTTTCTGGTTTTAAGGGGGAATTTTTAAAGTAATATCCAAACCTTTAGTGTCTTTAAAGTATTTTCAAAATTGCTGGCAGCTTATCTCTGAAGTCCAGCTCTGTGAATTGGATATAAAATTTACTTACTACTCATTATCATTCTATCTGTTTGAAGATGCTGCAGTTGTAATGAAACAATTGTTAGAATAGCTTATCTACAATGTGTGATCAACATGTTTTCCCTTTTCAGATTTACTTGTTGATCACACCGTCATTTCAATCTGTGTTAGTGAACACATTTCTCAAACTGCTGTGAAGTGCCCTGTATGGCTGTGGTTTGTTTGTTGGCCATACTCCCACTAACCACATTATGGGGTGATACAAGTCATGGCACAGATGAGCCATCTCATGTTGATGAGGGCATGCACACGGAAAATTATGCACATGGTCAGGGCAAAGACACTCGATAGGGATTTTCAAAGAAAATCCCCTTATTAGTAACCATCTGTCCCTGTTGGTTGAACAGGTTTTAATTGGCACTTCCACTGGGCAACAGCTTCTTCTGCTGAGTTGCTTGGTAAAATTTGCTATTTTGAGTTGGTTAATAATAGCAGTATCTGCAAGAAACACAAAGTTTTATTCAGCATCTCCATGCAAAGGAGAAGAGAATAAGAGTGTTGGCTGAAAAAAACAGTTCTCTTGGCCTTGGGAAGAGAAAATGCATACAACTAGGGAAGTATTGGAAAAATAACTCCATTAAAGAGTGAAAATAAAATAAGCATGTCATGAATAAAAATGTCTTGCTTTTTGTTTAAGATGCTGACTTGATGGAGCTTCTCCAGAAGCAACCATGGGAAAATGAACTCAAAATCACCCTTTTTACGTCTCTAACTTAAAGCTTGTTTGGGAGCAAAGCACTCTCAGGAAGTGTTGGTTTTTGTACTTCCATCTAGCACTTTTGACCAATGAATGAGTGCTGAGGAGAAAATTTAGGTTTTAAGTATATTGAGAAACAAATTGAACATGCTGGAATAATGAATAATAGAAAGGGGATGTAAGCACCACCTAATTGCTAGTGACAGAATCTGTCTGACACTAAAGCTCAGTCTTTGCTGTTGGATTATTACCTATGAAATATGTGAGGAGATACAGATGACTTTATCATGCTAAAATAGGAATCCAGGAGAAAGAACCAGATTCCACTCCTCTCTTTTTACCAGCAAAAAAGAAACAGTGGGATAATCCATAGCAAGGCCATAAAATAAAACATACTGCAAGGGGATAATGTAAGCTTCTGCGGAGCCATAAGGAAAAAACCCAGCATTTATAACCATGTCCAGCTGAGGGAAGGAAAGAAAAGAGTGGATTCCTTGCAGACAGCCTGACATAAAGCTGGGAAATTTAACACCCTGGCTATTATGGAAAAAAATTTAGCGGGCTTTTAGGATAATATAAGAAATATCTTAATAGTCCAGTGGTTGGAAGTGTTCTTTCACTTGTAAGGGATTTCTCTCCTACTACTTGAAAACAAAGAAACCAGCCATAAAACGTGTATCTTCTCTAAACTTGAGTAGTGTTTTTTTCTTCTTAATTATGTGGCATTATAACAGTTCCTGAAATTTTAATTAAAGCTTGTAGTTAACATAAAGAAGATCAATACTCTACAGTAAAAAAATGTGTTCTTTTTACACTCTTACAGTGTGGCAGCATGTACTATGGAGGAGTTTGATCTATATCTTGGTGTTCTCAATTTTCTTTTTTGTATCTTGTCCTAAAAGATGCTAATCAGTAGGATGTTGCATGCGTTTGGATCAAAGAATATTTCTTCACCTTTTAAAATCCCGTTTTTGTGCTACATGCTGTGTTTTTAGGTTCAGTGGGAAGGGTTTCAGTGCCATTTATATGCAAACGAAGCCTTACTATCCGATGTAAATTGGTAGTTGAGCTGCTGTGAGCACCGAATGGATGCCAGTACCGGGATGCTGGGGGTCACTTGGGTGGCTGCTGGTGGCAGTCCAGCAGGAGGAAGCATTGAGCTGACTTGTTCTGGCGTGGCTGAGGTGGAATTGGTGCTAATGAGCACGGGTTTACATCGGTTTCCGTAGAACAGGAGCTAATGACCCGTGTGTCCGCACTGCCGTGGTGGCTCAATGCCTCTGCTCTGCCCTTACCAGCTGTAGGGTCAGTAGGGGACTTATTTGCAGGTGCCTGGAATGTCCGGGGGTTGAACTACCCCTACAAGAACCATTTTGAGTACTTGGTGTTCATAAAAATAAACATGGAAGAGAATGAAGGAAGCCACATCTTAACTCAAGGTTAACTATTATGTGGTGCAAAATCTATGTGAAATCAAGTTCTCACATACCTAAGCTGAGAGAAAAATTCGTGTGCTCTCATTAGAATGTTCTTGTTAGGCAAGAAACACTTAAAATTATGCCCATGTTGTTGAAAGTTCTTTCCAGATATCACAAGACACTTTCAATAAAGATCGAGATAAATTTGTACACAGTCCTGTACCTCCAAAGTATAGGTGTTCTGTAATACCACACTGATTTTTTTCCAGTTCTTTTTGCTTCTCTACAATAATGATACTGAGAATGCACCTGATCCTGCTATGCATTCCCCAGATCCTCACAACCACACAGTCTGCTTAGTGTGCCTTTGAAGTGGATTCAGTGTCCGTAGGTTGTTTAGTTAAAAAATAAATAAATAAATAATTTTTGGATAATGCTAACTTGGAATGAAAAACAAATACTGCTGATGAAAGCAGCACAACTCAAAACAAACCCTAACAAAAATGCGTTTGGGTAAGAATTGCAGACTGCTATACTTAACATCCATGTCAATGTAATCTACAAACCCTCTGTTCCCCTGGCTGACTGCAATTCTGATTAAGCCTTGGTAGAGAGCATTGACAAGTTTTAGAAACAGCCTGGGAAGGAATGAGGAGAGCAGAAAGAGTCCTTTGAACTCAGTGGAGGCCTGAATGAAGTCAAAATTCTCAATATTATCCCAGTTAGATAATAACAGCAAAAGGTTAGAGTAATATAGTAATTACTCAAACTTACAACTGCTTTTTCCCATTGGAAAAAAACACCAGCTTTAAGTCATGAATAAAACGTGTTGGCCCAAATCTATTACCTTAAGCATCTCCAGTAGAACTAGGGACATAATGTATATTTACTTGCTTGAGGAAAACCTACTCATCACTGATAAATCCTCACTGCCTAATTAGGATGCCTAATATATTTCAATGCTTGATGTATTTCCTCTTGCATATGCTTAAATGGGTCAAACCTTGAATCTGGTTAAAAATATAGAAGTACAATGAAACACTTTATTTCAGCTGCTGATTCTAATCTATGGCAACGTAGGAAAACAAGCAATACATCTAGACACTTTATTAGTTTTCTTAATTAAACAAAATAATATAAGGAAGCATCTCTAGACATTTTTCTGAAAGTTTCTAATTTTAGGTTCTCTTCTGCCAATAAGCTTAGAAATCAAACTTCCTTTCCATTAAATGGAAAATTGAATTTAACCTTTGCTTTGATTATACTGGTATTTGTGGATATCACTGATTATTGAAATTCCTACCTAATGTCTGTTCGGCAGTTTTAGCAAATTAATGTTATCTGAGTTAACTTTCAGCAATTAAAAAAATCTGCTTGCTACGCATTCATTCTTGATTTTGTAAATGAGATGTAGTTACTTGCATTCAAATAAATACATTTATACACTCAGATACACACTGAGTCTATATAAAATGAAGATGGCATTAGGTTGAATCAATGCAAATATTAGAATAAAAATGATGATTCAATTGAACATTATGTATGAATTAATGTGATGCATCTGTTCCTAATCTGTAGTTAGTAAACAAAATTTAAAGCATTTGCTTTATGTGAGCCTTCACTTTTGAAGTATTAAGGAATGGTTAACTCTGCCACGGTGTGTCTTACTGAAAAACAGGGAATCAAATATTTGGTGGTGATGTGTAAGATGCCACAGGGTACCTCTGGCAGTGGTGATAGAGAAGGGTCAGAGGTGGGGCCCAAATTCCTGCCTGAACCAATGGCCACAATGTGTACAGGAACTGCAGTGTTGCCAACAAATGCAAGTACCCATATGTGAAAAAAGATAATTATGTATATGCCCTCTTGGTGCAGTTTCTCATCTGGAACTAGCACATTCAAATTAACACAATTTGTTATTATAATTCACCCATACTAGTATTAGGATAACACATTAATGGGCAGTTGCAAGTATGTTGTACAGAACTTTTAGACAAAGTGTTAATCTTGATGGGATTAAGGAAAAGCATTAAAATTAATGAAATGATTACATCTCAGTCTGCATATGCAAATTAGGATAAATCATATGCCCTACAATAGTATAAGCGAAAGACTATGATAATAAATTGCGTTATCTGAATTAATGACTGGCTAGCCCCACTTGATAAGGTCATGGTAAGTCCCAGTGCACTTATTACTAAAATTTATCATTCAAGCATGTGTATGCATTTAATTATTACAGCCTATTTAACAAGCACATAAACTTTGAGAGCAGTGGAAAGTTTTCCTGTCTGTAAAAGAGAACTTTTCCTTCTTCAGAACATGTCAAATCCCAAGAATGGAAGATATGTAGAATATTCTGATTTGACTTAAGGATTAATAAATAATTCAGTTAGTCCTTGCTTTTCACTTCTTTACGGGGTTAAAGATTTATGGCTTAGGTGGAACATGAGAGTTAGAGCTAGAATAGCCATGATGAGAGAAGTCACTAAGTTTGCTTCACCTTCATATCTGTGTGTGTTGATTTCCCAGCAGCCCAGTCTACAGACCAGTTTATCCGAGGGGAAAAATGGATTTTCTAGCTGTGTACTAGTACAGCACCTAGTCCAACAAAGTTTAGTATGAGTCTTTGAGTAACATTACATTATAACTAATATTAATATTTAGTAACTTTTATCTAGCGATCTCAGAAGGTATAAGAAGACGACGTTATTCTGAGGCTGCTTTCTTGAAAGGGTATCATAATCTTATTTGAGATGGACAGAAAAAGATTTCTGTTTTCTTTGCCTCAGTGAAATGTAATTTCAAGCTTCCTCTTGTTTATATCACAATTCCCTACTGTCTATAGTCATTCTCACAGCTGATAAGCAACTAATTTCTCCTACGTGGACACTTCAACAACATTTGCTGAAGATACATCTGTTAAGAGCAAAAGTATGTGTATGAGACCAAGAACATAAAAGCCTGTCGGTGAGTTCACTAGTAGGTGAGACAGACTGTCAGAGCAGATCAGCCGCTGAAAAGCTGGACCCAAAAGAGCTCAAAAACCTCTGGACGGTGTCAGCTGTCTGGGCTTGTCAAGCAGTTGTGGAGCACATCCCTTTTAGCAGCTACTGACTAGGTGGAGGCCAGTGCCACCATTTCTCTGAGCCTTTCAGGTTGTGAATATAGAAAAAAGCTCATCCACTGCCTGGGGAGATGTAAAAAGAACCAGAAAGAACTTGGCACACCATCTTGGATACACTGGGTGTTCCCATCTCTTCACATTCACAGAACTGCTGTGAATTAACTCAGAGCTCTGGGGAGCAATGGCTGTGCTGGCCATGAGCTGAATCAAGAAGAACCTCTTTATATCCAGAGGATCAGAAAAATTCTGGCGCCTTTAGCAGGGCGTAAATGTTTTGAGGCTTTAGAACATAAATTCTGCAGAAGCACAATAGCCACTCAGCAGTGTGATGCCTTGGTTCAGAACTATCAAATTAACTCCAGTAAGAACACTCTCTAATGAATTAATCATAGTAATACACATTACAAAACACAGATGATCCAATTAACCAATTTCTACTAAGGCCTACGATTACTTTATTAGGGCTCTAAAAAATGGTTTCTGCAAAGTAGTGTTTATTCCCAGATTGCTGCAGTTATCAGACAGTGCTAAGACCTGCTATTGAGGCCTCTGCTGTCCCTTATCTCATTAAGTGTGACATAAACACCTTTGATGAAATGAAATGGTAAAGTGCAGCAAATGGAGTAAACACTTTCTCTGCAGAGCAGTGCCCTGCTACATGCTTAAGATCTGATTTCCTGGCCTCTATTGACAGATGATAACATGTTTTGTACCCATGCCAGCCAAAGATAGCCATTTAGAGCTTCTAAATAATTAAATATTGATTAATCAGCCTAGAAACTTATAGAACTTTTTTTTTCCAAGCTTTTATCCATTTTTAAAGGTCTTATTATTTCTGCTAGAGAAAGCAGGGGAATCTTCTATACACCTTCTGCAGCTGTCAGGGGCTTAAAAAATTACAAGTTTGTGCTGCTGTGAGAAAAACGGCATGGCTGATCTGCTGCCATAGCACAAGCACACATGACTCCACTTTGCCATGCTTGTTCTGCACGGGATCAGTCAAGAGAAGGACCCAAATTTTATAAGTCACAGAGCAATTCATAAGGGGCTGAAACTCTGTTTTAAGTGTTGGCCAACTTGTCTATAAGGATGGAAATGTGTGGTGGCTTATCTGATTCATGTCTCTTGGCAGAACTGGGTTGAAAAGGCCTGCACTTCATGGGTTTGGAGCAAAGTTGTTCAGGAAACAAGTCATCCTGCCTGCAAGATTTTTGGGGTTTGGGGTTTTTTTCCCTAAAGTCACACATGTGTGACACATGCATGTGAAAAATAAAGCATACAGGATATAATAGAGACTCCAATGAACATGATAATGATTGTAAATTAATATTGTCATGTGATCTCAATGAGCTACTTGATTCTCCAGTTCTTGGGGAGGATTTCAGTAATACTGAGCTAATTGATTTTTCTTAACCTGCAAACTTGGGTTACCCTATAGGTAGTAAATAATATACATGTATTGGTTGATGAGATTTCTTACCTATCACCAATTACCAAAATTACATTTACGCTAGGTGGTTCTTAACAATATTATTTTTGTTATTGTTACAATCAGTGAATGCAGGTAGGAGTTTTCATAAGGCATCAGCTAGAATTTAGAAGCACTAGTTTATCAAAATTATGACAAAAGCATTGAAAGATGCCTCATTACTTCCAGCCACAGTAAATGTGCCTGATAATCACACAGAAGATATTTGGAGTGTGTGTACTGTCTATAGTCTGCGTGCTCTCTGCTTTAAGAAATGCTCCAAAGCATGCTTCCTTTTGGGCATTATCTCTTTACTGGTGTTAAATGCAAGTTCTTGCCCCTGTGGCATTGAAGCTTCTCCCAAAGGCTCTGTATCTTTGTGGTGGCTGGGATTTGGTTGCAAGGTGTCTGTTGTAATCTGTGCTAGATGCAGAAGGAAAAACCCAAATCCCTGCATTTATGTTTGCATTAAAACACACCTTAACTTGGAAGCTCGCAAACGGAATGTGAACGGCTCGTGTGTGACAGCAGTTCCAAGTGCCATGTGGTGTGGCAGACCTCCTTCCCCCTGGCGGCACAAACAAGCCCGATTACAGTTCTTCTGGAATGTAGCAAAGCCCTCAGCAAAGTGAAACCCAAGCGTGGCTGTGCTGCTAACAAAAACCAGGCAGTTTTTATTGACAGGGTTTGTAGCTAACACTTCTGCGAGGCAAAAGCAAAACAATTTTTGTGTGATACTGTGCACAGAGACAGTCTTTTGTTAGCCACAAATGCCAGCTGAAAATGTCTTTCCCTTAAAACCACAGGACATCCTGTCTTGGGTTTGGGAGAATAATAGAAAATGTGCTGCGTGTAAAGCAGCTCTGACAGTGAAATGGTGCAGCATATCTCTGCTGCCTGCTGCTTGTGGGTGAGAAGTTGTTGCAGTATTAAGGCTAGATTGAGATTTTGAATTTTCCTAACCTCATTGGTAGTCAAGGAGAGGAAGTAAAGGAAGAGGAAGATTACCTGTTATGGACCCCAAACATACACAGGATTCTCTGTTATGCTATTTGTCTGTTCCAGTTCAAGGTACTGATATTGCCTAAAAAGTTGTTAAGATGTCTGAACACAAGGCCAGTAACAGATTTCCCATATCAGAATAAATCTTGATAAGTGAGACTTCTGATGCAAGAGGAAAACTTTTCACAGCATTCAGCCATTGGAATAATCTTCCCAGGGAAGTGGTACATTCCACAGCATTGGACACTTTCAAGATGCTGCTGGACAGGGTGCTGAGCCATCCTGTCCAGACTGTGCTTTTGCCAAGAAAGGCTGGACCAGATGATCCTTCAGGTCCCTTCCAACCTGGTATTCTGTGAAATTTAATGATAAATGTGTAACTGCCTGAGAGTCTAAGTTCAGCCTCGTTGCTCGCTGGCTGCCTACTCAGAAGTCACAAGTAGTTGCCAAATTATTTTTTAAAAAGTGATTGTTAATTCCAGTAATAAGCCACATGAAGTATTGTTGCAAAGAGTGAGGAAGCAATTGAATGGCAAAGTTGTTTGAATTAGCTAAGATGCTGATGACCAGTAGCAGCTGACAGGGACATCAGCAGTGTGATAGAAATAAATTGAGAATTGCTCTTATGTGGGTGAAATAGCAAATATATCAAAGGCTGCTTTTTTCCCAGTTTTGTCACTCTTGAAGAACAGTATTGACGCATTTTGCTTGGAGGGTCACGTGCTTTGGAATTATGATTGATTATGTAGGAAGTTAGGAAGGCTTGTGTCCAAAAGCTGGTTGGTTTTTTCCTTAGATTATAATATGTTATCTGATTTTTATTTTAACAAATCTTCCTCACTTAGACCATCACAGTAACAAGAAAAAACATATTCTAAATCTTAAGAAATTTTACTCTTTACAGGTTGAGTAACTGAATGGCCTGGAACTTGATCTAAAGAGGTCTGTGTTTTGTCCAATCACTCTGTTCTCCATTGTGCCTATAGACTTTATCCATTTATGATTGTAAATCAAGTTCTCTCTATAAATTTGAACCGTTTCATAGTATCTGCTGCATAAAAGCCTTACTACTCTGAACTGTTTTCATTGGTTTAGGCTCTGGGATTTTTGTCTCTACTGCCAACAGCCCTAGTTTTCATTGATAGTGACTCAATTTCCAATTTACTTTTTCCCCTTATAGTTAATTTTATTTATATTCCTAATCACTTTCACTTCTCTGTCAACAACTGGAGTTGTTTGGTGATATTCAAGTTGACGTTTCCTTGGAAAGTAAGGCAATAGAGCAATTAGAGGTCTAAAACATTTCATGAAGAGTTTGATACCACATAAACAAAGCTGTGCTTGAGCAAAAAATGTCTCCTGCTCCCTTGAATGATAAACATCGCCCGATTTTTATTTGAAATTACTTTTCTCTGGCTGTCATATCTTATTTCTGCACTCTTTTACTCATCCTTTGGGGGTAGTGGAGAAGAAGGATGCTGAACAAGCTTGCTGTCACCAAACTCTGCTTTCTGGTACCATAAAGGGAGCTTCTGGGATCTATGAGAACAGTTTTTGTCTACACATCTGAAAACTGGCAGTGGTGCCTGATAAACAGGGATAATACAATGTGAGGGGAAAGTAAGAGTGTGAAAGTGGCACTGCTTAAAATCTCAAGCTGATTTGAATTTTGATCAGTACAAGGGCAGTTGAATTGTCTTCTTTGTGCTGAGGTGCACTTTAGTTTTTAATATCTTACATTTGACTTTTTATTATACCTTGACTTTAAGAAACTTTATAGGAGAGGGTTAATGAGCAAGACTGAGGGGAGGGGAAAGAAGTATCAAGCTTAGATAAAGACTGAAATGATTAAAATTACTTTTGTCATATTTTTTTTCTTCATTCTGTGTTTGGGGAGAATGTCTTTTAGGCCTTGGGCACATTACAGTTTGTTTTTAATTTGCAATCACTGAAACTTGAGGTGGAACAATCAAATTTCTGTGCCTGATGAGAAACCCTTCAAAATCAAGAAAATCCATAACATAATAATATTCAATATATTCATGAGCTATTCACTAAATACTGGAGCTCTATTATGGCCAGTAGTGAGAAGAGACCAATTCTTGAAAAATAATTGCTGGCAAATTTTTTCCTTCTTTATTCTAACATGGGAAAAAAAGAAAAAAAACAAAACAACCCACAAGCTGGCTTGTATGATGAAAAGGAGTGTTAGATGAAAGTGTGTAACCTCTTTTTCCAACACTGTTCTAAGGTTGTTGTCTAGGAAATTGTTCTGAGTACATATCTAGGCTGGAACTTACAAGAGCAGGCTCTGCTACTGACATTGAGCCCAGTAAAAGGGTTTTCATCAATAGATATGCATGCACAGAGCATGGCCGCTGTGGGATAAATGTTGAGGTATTAATATTTTTCTTAGTGATCACAGGTACTTGATAGAACAGAAAATGTACTGCTTTAAATAGAACAAAAGAAGGAATACCTGCATCCTTGTCTGACAGCTCTTTTATACCATTCTTTGCCACAGCATGGATTATTTGTGCTAAACTAAGGCATATGCAATTTTATTTGGTTGTAAAAATGAAATATACAGCTTTGATCTGTTACCTGGATATAGATTTCCTTATAATATATTAAAATACTTGGTGCTCTTTCTATTTTAAAGTATTTCAGATGCAAAACCCAATAATAGCATTATAACTATTGCAAAAAGAAAATTAATTCAAGATTAATAGAGAAATGCAAAGGAAAACAGAATAACATAGATGTATTTAAAAATAATTGTGTATTGATCTTTTTTCAGCCTCTGATTTAAAAATACCATCTTGCCACCATAAAGCTTCAGCAGAACCGTGTGTGTGTTTAGTTTGGTTATTTATAAGTAATAATTTTACAACAAATATTGAGAATGAGGTTTTTTCAGGAAGCAAATTAAAAAAAAAGTCAGCTCAGGCTTTTGTCCTAAGACTGAGATTCTCGTAAACTTAACACATGAGGGGTGGTAGGCAGGAAACATAAAACAAAGGAGTATCAATCTGCTGCTGGTTTAAAGTTTTGGGGAGGAGGAAAAACATCTTCAGACTGTTCTTAGTGGCACTTCCAGCTTACCCAGAATGAGGTTTTGTGAAATTTTTGCTGTGCCTGGGTTGGACTCAGTAGTTACCACTTGGTAAGTAAAGCCATTAGAGATGACACATGCAGGGTACGAAGAGACTTGTTCTCTCAACATTGGCTCACCCAGGCTGAGAGGGTGAAAAATATTGGAAGTCGGCAGTTGTGCACATACTAAAGATGATTTGTGAAGAAGGAATTGCAGCATCAAAAAGAAAAGTAGCCAGGGAGTTCGGGAGGTCTCGCAGAATCACACACGGTCTGCAGCTTCACTACCGTGGTGTTAGGGGTTCAGGTTTGTTTGTTTGTTTTGGAAGGTTTTTTGCCATAGAAGCAGAATTTTCAACAGCAAAGACTATCACAGAAATATGCTGTCTTAAAAGGTTATAATGTACTTGTAAAGAGATTATACATTGGGAAGTTTTTTGCTGTTACAAACACGCTTGAGTCATACAGATGACTCGAATCAATACTGAGGGCTGCATCTCCACACTCTTTAATTTTTTATCAGTGTGAGAATATTGATTTCTGGAAAAGCTGGAAAACTTTGGCATCATAGCAGCTGGAGAACTATATGTAATCTTTTAACTTTTGTTCTGAACTGTATTTTTTCAAATCCAGAATGTAGAATTGGTCTTGGAAAAATATTCTTGCGCCTGCTCCATCTGATGCTTTCTGTATGTGTGAAACAGTGAAAAAGGCATGATCTCCGAAAGATCAAGTGGATCTGCTCTCCAAAGTGGCCAGAAAATGTAGCATGGTTTTCAGTGAGCATAGATCTATTAAATAGCACTTTCTCATAGAAAAGGGCCTCTTTTTCCCCTGTGTGAGGGTGCCATAGTTTCCCTTGTGGACAGAAGTCCAGTAAAATATCCATGAGTCCATGGAATAGGTCTACACAGGTAGTTGTTCCACTGTGTTTTATAAATTTAAATGGTTTTTTTACATTTCAATATAAACTTGTTGTTTGGTGGTCCATTTTTTTATATTACACTTTCTTTTAATAACACCTCTTCAAATTCTAATGTCTGTCAAATTCCAGTGTGACTTCAATTTAATAAAAAAACACTGATCATGCAACCAAGCTACTTTGGTGTTTGGTTTTTAAAATACATATATACAGAACCATTGCCATGCATTTGTTATTCGATTCAGGCAAACTTGTAGCTGAGGAATGCTTATACAGTTGGGGATTTTGTCTTTCTTTGGGTGAAGGAGAAGATTCTGGTAATGCTTCTAACCAGTTTCAGAGAATCAGCTTAATTTTCTCCAGCTTCATTTTCCATCTGCTTGGTTTTCACTTCTCTTGACATCCTAGAAGGCATTTCATATTTACAGTCCAACCAAACAACTGAGTGTATTCAAATCTTTCTACATAGCAGACATAAAATGAAATTATTTTCATCCTTCAGCAGTTCCGGTCTTTCAATAGTGTCATAGCAATAGAAATGGGGCACTTGCACTTTACCATTCAGTAAAGGCTAACTAAGTGTGCTTGAAGTACTCTAAGGTTGAGTGACCTCCAACGACTTGTGTGTATAGATTATCAAACATCATAGCTGAACTAACAGACCATGAACAGTGTCCGATTCCTTTCAGGCTAAATAGTGCAGATAATCATAATTATTCTGGGTGCCAGGGTCACAAGAGCCGCTCATCATTTTTCTGCCTTACTGGAGATTCTTTTAAAGTACTAAATGATACATCATCCCTGTCAGTGTGTTATAAAGGAATTAAGTGAAGCAAGTTCTAGAAGAGATTTTTGACAGCATATATCTGATATGTCTCTATGCTTTCATTCATATCTCCTCCATTTTTTTTTAATGCAGATTACCAGTCTGTCACTCAGATGCTTTATTTTGTAGTGAGACAGTTTTCATCTCTAGTGGAATTTTCTCCATTAATCTAAACGGACAGTTTAAGAAGTAGTTAATTAATGCATGAGATCTGTTCACCATAGTTGATCAACACTGCATTGTTTTTCAGCTTATGGAATAAACTGGTTGCAATATTTTTTTACATCAGATTCTAGTTTCTAAGAGTATTATAAAGCAGCTAGTGTCAGGAGAATTCCTTACCTGAAACCTGTTTGCATGCTGTTTCAAACTAGCTTAGAGTAGCAAGGAGGAATTTATATAATTCGTGATTAACAAAAATTGGGCAGATGTTTTTCTGGTGGATCAGAATTATTTGGAATACACTGGAAAAATAATGCTTTTTAAACCCATGTTTTTTCATTTCTAAAGTCCTATTATCATGACACCAAGATGATTCAAAAGAGTGTGTGAATAATGTTATGTACATATGCATATATAGGTATATATACACATAAGACCATAAGGGTCTATATAAGTATATGAAGAATTTACCATTTTAAGACCTTCCTAATGTTAATACAGAAAGTTTAGTATGGAGCCCTTAATTAAATGTACTGGAGCAATGGTTTGGAAGACGAGGGATGGTTATAAAACAAAAGAATGAAGAATGACGTCTAGAGCAGCAGTGAAATGTTGCACTTGTGCCAAATGAATGTTGGAAAGCACGGGTGCAATCACAAGCTGACTGACCAATTCTTTTCATGTGCATATTTTCTGCCTCCTGAGCTGTGGCATGAGTACAATAGAATCAATGTACACAAAACTGAGCAACAATCTCCTTGGCAATCCTAAAATAAACATTTAAATCAACATTTAGGTGAATGTATATGTACTAAATTTGTAGAACTAAGAACATTGACTTTGTAGGAAATAAAAATATAAAAAGCATAATCATGAGTCTAAAGGTGAAAGTAGAACAGAGGATAATAACTCTGGGTACCGAAATCATTAGGTATTTTACTTGCACATCTGGATAACATGATCCTTGACAAACTGACTGCAAAAGATTATTATTCTCCTGAATAAATACAAGTATTTTAGGTCTACAGTTCTATAATAAAATAGCAAGCCACCAATTTGATTGGTGCAGTGCTCAAATGCTCTGATGGCATGAAGTGTACCCTGTACAAACTGTGAACTCTATTTGAAAATAAAGTTTATAATTAAAACTGGCACTTGTGGGCCTCCAGCTGGTGAATGCTGTTTTGCTGACGTGAGGCTTCTGACACCCACAGTATGGTGGCTCATTGTCAGACGTTCTGCCAGGCCCTCACTATTCCAATGCCTCAGATGTTGCCATCTCCACAAAATGGTGCCCGGCAGCAGGAGGCTTGCAAAGGCTTTATTTCCCTGCTTGTGCAGAAAAGGCTTTTTCTCACTCTCAGACTGAGCTTTTTGTTTTATTAGACAATGATCTTGACTTTCAGTTCTGTGCAGAATTCAGCCAGTCTCCTGTAGCAGCAGTGCTGGTTGATTTTCTAGAAGGACCCTCAGGTCCCTGCAGGGGCAGCAGCATAACGATGCTGCATCAGAGCTGTCCATAGGCAGCACAATATCGGTGACAGTGGGTCATGTTCTCTTGCATGATCCAGCTTGCTGATGGCTCTGCATTGTCACAACCAGACCAGATTACTTTGGCCTGATGAGTGTTGGATGCCTGCAAGGAAATGCTGTAAACGGGAGAGAATTTGGTTCTGCATCTGTGTTTAGCTACTGGTGGACACATGAAGAGCTTATTGCCATGAGAGCCTAAAAACGAGACAAAGCTTCCCAAGCAATATGAAACTCCATTTGTGCTCAGACTTAAATGAAAGAAAAACTTTTTTTCCTTTTTCTAATGCTGTATGTGCTTTTGGCAGTTTCAGGTGACTTTATGTTGTAACTTCAGCTTTGCTTAAGCAAGATTTCAGAACAAACTTTCAGAGTTCTATTTCAAACACTATTAATAATAGCATTAAGCTTATTTGTTCAGTGTGTGACAATGGTACAGCCCCTTCTTATTCCCTATTAAATTAGCAAGAAGTAAGACAGTATTTGCATCACATTTCTCACACTGTAAGTTGTTATTGATCAGCTGTGAACACAAAGGGTGATCTTGCTCATTACAAAATAACTTTACACTAATCTTTTCTAGCTTATATCGACAAGCATTAAGTAAAAATATGAAATGGCAAGCTCTGAATAATTATTATGTTGCTGCTTAAATATCGTGTCTGCACCCTTAGTGAACTCTTCTGCATGTGGGGGTTTTCACCTTCATAAAGTTGTCCTTGAAATAGGTAGCAACAAAATTACCCCCTCATACACACTGTAATATTGTGACTATACAAGTAAAAAAAAAGTTGTGGAAAAGACCACTTATTGCATATTATTTTATTGCCTTCAGTGGTGCCCTGATACAAGTGTGCAGAATGAGAAAATTACAGTAGCTTAAAAGCTCACAGTGTAAATAAATCTGTGTAATGATTAGCTGGGTTCTCAGAGCAATGACAAGAGTTTTTTTATAGGCTAATATTTTTAAACAAAATTATTTGTATAAAGCAAGTACACATCAGAAATCAATTCTGGTGCATTAACTTTTCAAAATATTGTGTTATGATGGTGGGAGAGGGAAGAAAAATTAATTTGAGGGATCCAAATATTTAGATGGAAAGCTATGAAATGCATCTGCCGGGCGCAAGCCGAACACATACCAGACGATGGCCAGACCACTGGGTTCACAGGCTGGTTTGGTGCAGTTTGCCATCCCCCTCAAGTTACCACTTGACTCTGCAAACACATAAGGGTGCAATATGTCATGCTATCATTGTTAGAGCATTGAGACAATGAAAGGAAAGAACAATGCCGTGCAAACTTTTTCTTATGTCGGGTTAACTGAGTCAGATTAAAAATTGTTATGCAGATATAAGGGGGAAGGTGGAGAATTTGAGAGTAGAAGAAATGTGTTCCTGTCAAGTGAAGCCCCAAGGAGGAAAAAAAATTCACAAATTCCTGAGTTTTTTCTCTACCTGTACAAATGATAGTGTTGGTCCATTCTCTATACTGCAGAGTTAAATTGTGGGACTAAAGTGGAGGATATCCAGTGGAAATTAATAAAACCCCACCAGTGAGACAGGGGAGATACAAAGGCCTGAAGAGAAGCTAAGCTTGTCTTTTGGAACACTTCTTGTTATTATTATTTACTGTTGCCATCATGGCTCCTGATGCTTTAAGGATGTTGATGAGGATTCTTAGGACCCCAGGACAATCCTGCAGTCAAATACAGGAGGGGAAGATTTATTCCTTGAGCAAGCAGTAGGAGCAATTGAGTTTCACTGATTAGATACATGGGCTAACATGCTTAGGCAAATGGAATCAGTCAGTGTGGTGTCTTCCTCGCTCTTTGCTTGTGGTAGGCAGCACCTTCTTCATCAAAATAAGTCATGGGTTTGGAAGAAAATTACTTGTTTCAAACTCTATTGAAATTCAGACACTTTTTGCATAAGTCCTTTGGAAAAAAGTCCTTTGCCTTTAAATTTTATCCCATTCCTTTCTCTTCCTCCCTTTGTATCAACCTGTATTACAGACAGAATACTCTGGAAAAAGTGAAGCATTTCCCAGAATGAGGAAAAGCAAACTAGCATGCATTTATCCTTATTTTTAAAAAATTAATTAAATAAAAATCTTGTTCCTCTACTTCTCTGGGACGTTTAATCTTAATAATGTTGACATAAGCCTTTTGTATTTGAAACGAATATTAGTGACCCCATTAGAATCCAAACTGCTATATTCATTAGAAGTTGCATGTGGCAAATAAAAAAAAGAAACTTTCTCTCTGGGCTGTTGTTTGTTTTCCATAACTCTAAACAAAGGCATCAACCTCTCTGTCTTTTGCTGATTTTTTGGAAAACTTACCCTGGTGACTATAATCATTAATGAAACTCCTATAAAAGGTATTTACATTGTTTTTAAAAAGTTGCACTTTGTTTGACTTCAATTAAGCTTACATAAGCTTGTACACATGGGGACTTTTCAAAAGAAAAGTGAATTTGTTAACCTGGCAATTTTTCTTCAAATTCCCATTGCACTAATCAAAATGACATTGATTTGTTCAGATTAGCCACTGATACTTGACACTTCTTTATTTGAGCTACTTGATTCAAATTAGCAGTTGTCTTCTCTTAGCCAGGGATCTGCATCTCAACAAGTACAAGCTGCTTTCCAAACCAGGCAGTCTTTCAACTACCAGTCTGGCCAGCAGCAGGAATGTTTCTTTTCCAGAAGCTGCTGCAGGATACGTCAATGCCTACTGGACTGCTGGACATGGCACATCAGTCCTGTGTCTTGAATCTGTCTTGCACCCTTTAGTTCAGCTTCTTGTTCCATATTCCAAGTATCACTGTATGCTTGAAATCAATATAGCTGGATTTCATTCTTTCCTGAAATACAGGAAAGCAGGGAGCAGAAATCTGATATGCAAAGCTTCTCCTTCCAGAGAAGAAAACTCTGTGAAAGAGTTCCCAGCCTAAAGACCCTATGCTACCTCCCTTTGGTGTCATGCTAAAAAGCTGATTTTGAAATGATATATAGGAGACTTTTGCTAGTACAGTGGCCACTTGCAGGCATGCACGGCAGAGAGTTGCTGTAACAGAGGCTGATCTAGAAGAAATGGATGTGTCGAGCAGGCTAAACAAGCCTTTCTGGTTTTTGGCTAACCAGATCTGAAAATCTTCTGTGAAATACGTCTCTGAAGTGCCTCTTCTACAACCCAGGATGTGGAAATAATTCCCTTTGGTTACTGCTCCACTAACTGAAAGCACTGGAAAATGTGGGAAGAAGTCATCTCGGGCACAGAGAGAATTTGCTGGCATTGCTTGATTTGCATAAATAAAGATGGCTTGGTGGGAGTGCAAAGCATAAATAATGCATGTAAGAAACTGCCTTCACTTGAGCTCAATGAGAACTCAGAGTGGTAAAGTATTCTTGAAACTTAGGAGCTTTCTATAAGCCCACAACCTTTCAAAACACTTGAACCTTTTGAATAACCTTTCAAAAAACCCTTTCTCTTGTACAAAAGACTAAAGGTGCTACAAGCTGATTCTAGTTTCAGCTAAAAGGGCTTTATCTTGTTCAGTTGCTGGCATGGTATGGCATTAGAAGCCATCTACACTTGGCATCTCATCAGCATCTAATTTCAGTTGTCTGTCTGCTCTCCTTCCGCCTGGGTCTGGATGGACAGTGTTTCATACTGGGGGAGTTTGGGTTATCAGGATAGAGTAGGGAGCTTCTGCACCCCAAATCCATGGTAGTTGCAGGGGTTTACATGTGGCTAGTTCAAAGTTTGCCATGTGCTGTTTTTATCTGGACACAAAACTTGCAGGAAACACATGACTGGTGCCCCAGAGGTGCATTTTCCAATCGAAGCAGATGAATTTAGAATTGGCTATCAAATCCTTCTAGCAAACTTGCATCGTCCTTTGCTCATTTCCTTCTAGTGGCCCCTTGAGAGATGCAGACAGTCTCAATGCTGCATATTAAACTTTAATTACTGATTTCTGTTATGAGGATGAGATAGAACTCGGACAGAGATAGCTGCATCATAGCTTGTAAGCTCCTCATGCTGAAAAACACCCATAAAATAAATGAAAAATGAGTCAGCAACCTCTCACCAATCTCTGTCAGTGCATGCTGCACCTTCAGCTCCACTGTAGGATGCCAGCTGGTCTCCTATTAACAGTAAATTGTAGGCTTTTATTTATTTGTAAGTGTCATTAATCTAGTAGGTTGAATGCAGTTGGCTCGCCAAAAAAGAGCATAAGGGGCTTAGCATTATCTGAACAGACACAATGGGTAGTTTATGAAAAATATCACAGTGTATAACCCACAACAACAGTGCTGTTACATGGGGTTTGAAGCATTTTACTGATTATATTGCACAAAGGACAAGTCCAAAATCAACTTTGCTTGACTGACATCTCTTAAGGACATACGCAATGATTTGAGGCAAACTGCTTAAAACCCCACATGCCTGACTTGGAATCACTTTCAATTCTATGCAAAATTAACACACGGGACTTTAGAATTATTGATAACCTTGCTGAATTAAATGGGATTAGAGATTTCTCCTGAATTGACCCTATATCCTCCAGACTGAAGCAGGTATATGTGGACTTACGGAAATAGGTAACAGGGAGAGAGTTTAATATAGGGGGAGAAATGGCGACATTTATACCAGTGTTTTAGGAAATTTTTACTGGAATTCTGTAAGTGTCCCAACAGGGCACAGACAGGATGTTTGCACTTGTATAAAATTAGGGTGGTATAATATTTTTTTCTATCTTATCTTCCTTTTGCTCTTTTAGTTATCCATCTGCTCTGGATTTGTCTAACTGCGCTACTCTGTACTTGGCTGTTCTTCTGCCTTTCTCCCAGACCTGCCTGGACTGTCATCATGTTGTGTTTGAATACTGCATAGTATCTTTTGGCACTTGAAAAGTGCTCTGGGATAATGAAGTCCTAGTTCTCAGCGTGGAGATTTTTCCACATATGCAATCAGCATCATTTTTCTTCTCTTCTGCTGCTATGTCACTTTTACTGCTTATCTAAATAAATGGGATTTCAGAGGAAAATCCTGTTCTTAGAGGGGAACTCCTGACAGTCTGGCACTTACTTTGTAACGCTGGGAAATGGAAGGGAAATAACTTCAAATCGTGGGCTTGCTTTGGGCTGGTAAAGGGTCTGCTGGGCTGCAGAAACCATAGGGATGGATTTAAAGATGGATATTATGCAATGTGCTTGACTGCTGTGGAAAAACACAAGGGAAGCTACTGGACCAGTGTAGTGCCAATATTCTCTGTTTTAAGACCTTTTTAAGATCCATTTTATTAGTTATCAGGGCCTGTGTGTTTGCAGGAGCATTAAAGCAAACATGTTGTTCTAGGAGTCAGGGTGGGGAGTCATCTGTTTGCTCAGACATTTTCAAAGTCAGCGCGCAAGACTGGCAGAGTTCACTGGATCACAGTGCAGTGGATGTGATAAGTAGCAACAAGAAATAAAAATCTCATATCTCCCACAAGCAGATGCCTACAGCTGAAAGTATGACCACAGATTTTAGTTATTACATTTAAAATATAAAACAGCCACTTCCTTTTCATGGCCCAGTCCACAAGCCACCATTCCTCTTGCCCGCCCCCCGCTTTGAAGTTCCTTTGTTCTAACTTTCAGTGTTGCCTTTTGTTTAATGGGATGTTAGATTGTGGGTGGTTGGGATTTGGTTTTGTGGTGGTGTTTTTTTCTGGACAAGGCTTGAGTTCATTTCTAAATTGCTGTTTATTTTGGCTATTTAATAAATTGTTTCATATTTTTAGTATCTACATTTTTGGTGCTATGGGTACTGCTATTAAACATAGAAAAAAACAAGTTTAGAAGTTTAATTAAATGTGAGTGCATAGTTTTTTAAATTACAAAATACTGCTAAAATAAATGTGTATTTTATACATGCAGCTAGTAGGTTTTCAATTTGCTAAATATGCTATATGTTTGCTTTTAATTGTATAACCCCAAATATCACACTTGTCTTCATTAAAATTTATTAGTTCACTCATGCAAGGAAATTCTTCTAAGTGTCTCCAGTAAATATTCACTCCTATGGACTATGAAAATAATTATCTCCTTAAAGTCAATGCTGTCATCGTTCATTATATACTAAGCAGGCAAAGTGAATTTCAACGTATTTCCTGGTCAGCCTCTCAGGAGCCTTTGGCTTTTTTTAAGCCAAATCAAGTTACTCAATTAAAACATACCAGAAAACAAGTCACCAAAATGTGTGGAGTGTTGTATAATGGGCCGGTTTTTATTTATGTGCTGGGATGGAGGAAAGAAGCAATTCAAACCAGCAATACACTTGTCAAGGTTGAACTGCAGACTGTCAACAACTGCATCATAGCACACTGGAGGAGTGGGAGCTTGGGCTGTTGTCCTGTTTAGGGGACGCTGACAAGGCAGACACCACTGGGAGCTGTCGCAGAAAGGGTGAGGCTGTTTCACACAGTGCTGCTGCCCAGCAGCTGCCTGCCTCCGTCTCGTTCTTCCTGCCACTGCCTGAATGCTCACAGCATTCAAAGACCCTGACTGAGGTCTAAAGCTCAGGAACAGATTGAAGCACACGCCCAGGCTGATGTTTGTGTGTCTTACTACAGGGTATGTTCCAATTTATTCAAAGAACAGTCCTAACGTGCTGTTTCCTCCATTTCCACTGAATTTACTCTTTTTTGCTACAACCAAAACCCATGTGATCAGATTGGTTTGGTATTTTTCTCTGAGTTTAGACCCATTTCAAATCAACACCAGAGATTTTCTTGATTGACTCAACAGTGAAGGTTGTACTCATACTTAAAAAAGCACTACTAGTAGTACAGATTGCTCTTAAAACACAATTTTTTCCAACATTTTTAATGGGGTTCTAACGCCTAGAGGTCATGTTGTTATGCTTATGCTAAATTAAAAAGATGGAGATACAACTGTATTAAGTATGTTTCATAAAGAGATTCATATTATATTTGTTTATTCTAAAACTTCTGTGTTTTTTAAGTTAAATTACTTGCGTTTTCAGGTTCTGGAGACTTGGGAAATTTATTATTTGTGCATTCTTATCGTGGTCAAGAGTGACTTTACTGCTTCTTCATAGATTTAAGAAGTGATTTATTTTGAGGGACTATTTTATGTGAGTCAGAATCTATGAGACTCCTGACAGTCTATTTTGACATTTTCTTTTTTTTTTCCAATTAGGTAAATGGGCATAATTTGCAATATTTTGGTTAATAATACGGCATTTTATTCAACTGTAGCGGTATTCAACAATTTCTCACATTTTCATAAAATGGATCTTAAATGAGACCTCAGGTGCTCCTGCTAACCACAATTGTATTCCTCCCTGGAGAGGAAGGCATGCTGTGACCTAAAAATCAGATGCATCTCACTGAACTCTTTTATCTGTAGTATTTGCATTTGCAACCTAACTTGGCAGTCTGTTTATCAAAGGTAGGCTTTGGTGCTTACTTTATCCATGCCTCATTTATAGTCACAGCAAAAGGGGAAAACTCACTTTAACTCTAGTTTCCCATTATGGATTCGAGAAGGGATTAAAAAGTAGAAAAAATACAGGGCAATAGTGAGGGCTTATATCACTACTCACAGTAGTAGTCAGCCATAACAGATCTGTTAGGTTCTCCTCACTCATCTATTTTGTGCTGACACCTTCAGTGGACAAAACCATTTGGGGAGTGTGTAAGAAACAGTTTGTGACTGAAACAGTTCCACTGCTGCTTTTTTTTTTTCCATTTAAAATTTATGCAGTAATCATGGGTAACATAAATGTAACCATGATATTATGAGACCATATGATTCTAAAAAACAACAAAAATAATATTCTGGGTGGATCTAAAGAGATTAAAGTAAAACCAGCTATTAGTTGGCATTGTGTTAGATATTCACTGAATGTTCACATTTATTAGACAATCTGGCCACATCTATATACCAGGAGATACCAGACATAATTCTTATTGCTACCTTTGCCTATTCAAGGAACACCAAAGAAGGAGAGCACAGATTTTCTTCTGTGGGATCTCATATGTGAAAGAAAAGGCTTCATAAGACAGGACAAGCCCAACAAACATTTGCTCAATGAGTCTTGCACTATGCCCTGAAGTTGATGAGACTATTAACATTAATTATGTGCTGACAAAGGCTGCTGCAGGAGACACAGAATAAAGACTAATAAGCTGAAATAGAGAAAATGGATGCATAGAGAGCCTGGAGAACAGAATATCTTTCAATATTTTTCCTCATTAGTTTGGCTTATTTCCCACAGGGAGAGCAACACAAGTCTTTGACACCAGAACTTTTCTTTAAGTGTTTCTGCAAATTCTGAGCTACATTCCTTCCTCTGCCCAGGAGCCTTGACCTTTTTGTCAGCTCGAATATGCCTGCTGATAGAGGATGTCTTGGAGTCTGACAGATGGACCTCGTCTGCCTAGGGCTTGGTGTGGCGCAGGGAAGAACTCTGATTTGAATTTTCCGCTTAAAAAAACCAAACTAAATAAGGGAGTAAAAACACCAGTGGAAGTCAGCTGATGTCATGAAGATTTTTTGCCTTTTCTTTTATACCCTTGTTATAGCTTTTTTACAACTTCTGTATTCTTAGTGCTTTTTGCCTACATTCTTGGACTTGTTTGTCAAGCTGGGAGACTAAACATTTTAGAAGCTTCGTAGTTAGGGATCAGTGTGCCCCAGACCCCAAGGTGCTCTCCAGAACACATTCTGTAAACTAAGATAGAGCCATCCAGGGGAAGGCTCCTTGGGGAGGGGGGCTCACTTGAGCCTCTCAGTGGGGAATCTTTGATAGATATGCTAATTAGTAAGACCTATAATATTATACCAGATCTTTTGGATGGGGGATTTGCAGTGGGCATTTTGGTGCATTTGATCTGGACGTGTGCAACTAAGGATCCTTAAAATAAATACCAAGGTAAAATCCCTTTTCCCCTTCTAACCATGTTTGACTTGATTTTAAGACCAGGAAAAGGCATCACAGTGACTTCCCACTGGGCTTCGGATTTCCACCTTCTCACAAAGATGTTCTGACAAGTGAGAACTTAATAAGAGGCCCCCTCTGTAAAGAGAAGTACTATTTCATTTGAAGGTCGGTGAAGGCTGGGGCAAAAGCAGGTTAAGCAACAGCGTAGTAAGAGGGAGTGGTTTATTAAGAACTTTCTCTTCCCAGGGACCATATAAAATTCTGATATTTGTATTTCTAAGTTCTTAGAGCTGTGGAACCAAAATACACCTTTATCTGTAGATATAGCTGATGTTTGTCTACTGGCTATCAAAAGGAGAATCTCCTTTTAATAAAATATTTGCATCAGCTTTTTTATTTTTAGGTATGCAGTTTTGCAGAAATTTTATTGAGACTCTGATCATGATAGTGTTAATAAGATTCCAAACTCTTGCATTGCTCCAGTTTACTTGACAGTTCTTTTCACAAGGAAGAACACAACACCCAGGTTTCTTAAACAGACAACAAAAAATGCTCCAAATTTTTTGCAATTTTTGTCTTGCATAGTGCTGAAAAGGCTCAGAAACCAGAGCCCCTCATTCAGCAAGGTGGTCTGTGCTCTGCATTTATACAGGTTGGAGAAAGTGAACTAAAATTCCAACAGTGGTGTCAGAAAACTGTCACTTTGTTCTTCAGCATGCAAAAAGTCCAGAATCTTGATAGTCCTTGTATGTGTTCAGGTAGTCACATTATTCAATCAGTCATCTAAGAGAAAAAACCCCTATGTTTATTAAAGCAGAAAGTTGTTATAACATGGAGTCAGACAAGGGTGGTCCATGAATATACACACATTAGCTTTAGATCTACACACTTGTGTCATGGAAAGGTTATTTCTAAAACATTATCTCTTAAGAAAATGTGTTTAAAAGGCTGTTTGATGTCACTCGAATGCAAGCTGCAAGTATAATTCGCAGTTTCAAGTACAACTCGTGCCCGTGCCCTGGGAGTCTCTTTTCAGCACCACGAACAGCGCCCAGAGCCGCAGCCAGGGCCAAAGCCATCCCTTCCTTCATGGTCTGTACCGGAAAGGGTGGATGCGAAGGGAATTCTGCACTCCTGAATGGGTGGCTCTGCACGTTCAACAGCCACACAGATTCTTGCTGCTTCAGCCAAAAACTTGCTGAAAGAATTACTGCATAAGGATAAGACTTTTTTTTTTTTTTTTTTTTTTTTTTTTTTTTTTTTTTTTTTTTTTGTGTTAGGCATATCAGAACCTCGTATACGTTATTTTTGCTCAAAATAAATGAGAAGCCTGGCTGACCTATGTTCCCAAACTGTGCTAGTTAATTATTAAGATGTGTTGAAACATGAACTATTGAGTTGGACCTAGAGAAATACAATTTTCTTATGCTGTACAGCTAAGCAATATTGTTAAAGCCAGACATTCAAAATGCTGAGACTTGCTTAAAAATGGTGATGTTAAAGGAACTCCCTTGTGACACACTTTCATAATTATTCTTTCAGATTTTGTTCAAGTTTTTTCAAAGTTCTCTCTGCAACTAAATTTTTAGGAAAAGAAACCTAGTACTTATGTGTCAGGGTCCTTTCCCCCCTGCCATGTAGTCCTGGGAGAGGGGCCCTGAGGGGACAGACACAGGATTTCCCTGCCCCTGGTCAGCCTCGCTCCCCACTGGTTGTTTTGTGTTCCCCTGCACGGGGAAGGACCCTTGGGTCCCGTGATTGAGCAGCTCCATGCGGCTGGAGAAATAAACATCTCTGAAACATCTATCAAGAATCTGTCCATATATATTTCTTTTCCACGGGTCTTGTTGTCTGATACATCGTGTTACAGAATCCCCACTGTAGCACTTACACAAGCATAGGAACCCTATGGCACTCAGAATTTTAATAGTTGGTAGCAAAGTGATTAGAAAAAAGTCAGTGGTTGAAAAAGCCGTAAGTCCAGAAGTGCAAGTACAAGGCTTTTTACAACAGCACTACTCAGTAGGGGGAAAAATTAGTGAATGCTGCTAGTTGTCATAGATAAGAACAGGTTAAACCTCACTTGTCTGTCTTTAGTTAACTACGGTAAAACTGTTGTTGGTACCCTACTCCCTGTCCACTTGGTCAATGTGCAGCTCAGTTTCATTAGTTTGGTAGAAAGCTGAAAGTTGAGCAAAAGAGCACATTTTCATTGAGTTCTCCTAGCAAAGGAGAAATCCTTTTCCTTCCGCTGTCGCAGGGGAGTAGGGCTTGGAAGAAAAGTCAAGACACCCGAAAGGTGTTCTGTTGGAGGAGAGGGAGGGAAGGGAAGGGTAGCGTGGTAAGACTAGTGAATACCTAAGCTCTGGCTTACCTCAAAGTGGCAACCACTGCCTGTTGCAGGCCAGAGGTTTGTTACAGTTTTTTCATTGGCTGGCTAGTACTTGTTTCAGCAACCTGAATCTCATAAAGTGTTAAGCTTTATAGAATTAATCTTTTAAAAATTATTTCTTTTTATCTGAGCAAAGATTCCAGTATCTTTCACAGAAGTGTTTGGTCAGGCAGAAATTTGAAATAAGTAGGCAAAAATTTGAATTTTAGCATGGCAATTTTCTACCTCCTTTTATTGTGGATATCCTCAATTACCATATCTCCAACTAGAGGTAGACCAGAGCAGCCAAAGCTTAGAAGTTGTTCTGCTGTAAAGATGATGCATCAAGGATGAAGTTCTGTGAGAACTTTTGTAAATTAGATATTCAAAGAGAGACATTACTGCAAATTCAGAGAATCTTGAAGGAGAAAGCTGCCTACTTTGTGACAGAAGGATGTTGCTGTAGTGAAAACTGTCTATCGCCATGGAAAGTGTGAGGTTTAGCTACAACTTCCCAGCATAATAAATGAGGGTTCCCTCTCTCCAGGGCAATGTATTCATATGAAATAGTAGTAATCACTCACTTCATGCTAAGAATATGACACATTCATACTTAGAGGCTACTATAAATTCTTTGCAGTTTTTTCTTTTACAAAAAGATCATTGCAAATCCAGTCAGAAATAACATTTAGCTCTTTTCTTTTTATTGTGTAAAGATGCTTTTGTGACTCTCTCCTAGCTAGTTTGAGAAATAAAAGTGGATTTGTTAGACCTGAAAGATTTCAATTAACTAAAGTGAATGCCAGAGCTCAGAGACAAGTTTCCTGATTTGCTTCTTGCCCATCAGCCTAGGTATATCCTAAAAAAGACTTTTCAGGAAAGAAAGCAAATAAAAGATTAGAGGAGAGAGAGTGGCATGGAATTATGAACACAAAATGAGTGTATGGATTAACATTTTCCAAGGAAAAGAACACAAAGAGAGGGGATAGGAAAACAATTTTGGCTGTTTGGGGTTTTTTTCTCCTAGTTCTTTAACATTCGGAGATAGCAAATCCATTCTGTCTTTACCCAGGCAGTGCCATGTCACAGTAAAATTTGGGAGCAAATATTCTTGCATCTGTGTGGATGTACGTATGGTTTACTTGTGGAGACATTCTAATCCTCAGTTTCTTCTATTTTGCAAAGAGAACTATGATTTAGAGATTAGAATATAGGTCGTTTTAAACTCGCGCTTTTAAATTAGACACATTTGTTGCGACAGGAGGAATTACTGTGTTTATTAACATTGTGTGACAGAAACCAAAACCAATTGTGTCATAGGTTTACAAAATGAGGTGATCAGAAACCTCTGGAGATGGTTTAGTACAACCTACTGCTCAAGGAATACTGCAGATTGCTCAGGATTGTGTCTGAGTGTTGAACATTCTCAAGGATGGAGACTCCACAGCCCCTGGGGTAAATCTGCACCACCCTCACAGTCAAGAAGTGGTTTTTTCCTTATTGTTTCAATGGCACATCTTGTATTTCTGTCTTTCCAGTACTTCTCTTTCTGATATTGGATACCTCTGAGGAGGGTCTGACTTCAAGACCAGGGACCGGCCTCCCAATAGAATTTGTAGTGCAGGTCACTACACCTGGGACCTGTTCTTTTGGTGGTTTCCATGTCACTGTTGCTGCACTCAGTAGTTGAATCTTCACACTCAGTTAAAGCAATGTTGGTTCTGAGAAACAGGAATCTTCTGAATATCAGTGAAGCTTTTAGCCCACCCTGCCAGGGATACTTGAGGGGAAGCATTTAACTTCATGGAATATATGATCTTTGAAATGCCCAGATGAACTTCACTCTGAAAGGTTTAAGCAATGTCTGCTATTTCTGAATAGGATAAACTCCCATGGTGAAAGGTATGGTACCTTAGCCTATTTGATAAAGTGAAAGTTGTATGCAGCTTTGTAAGTGCAGGAGGGTTCAGCTGAGTTTTTAGAGATTAATTCAAATGCAAATGACCTCAGAATCATGAAACATTTCCTTTCAAGTCATGGCCATAAATGATTACTCCCTTTGAGTGTTTTCATTTGGGGGGGTAATATGTTTTATCTCTGTGAGAATGTTTCTACTATGGAGCGTATCAGAAGGACAACCAGAGCAAATCACTAGCCAGAGAGAAAAACAACGAGGCCATGAACAAGGACTTAATAAATGAGATTGTGCTCATTCAGGGCTACAGCTCAATCCACAGAAGCCAATGGGAGCTGTTGCCTTTGATGATCAGGTAGCTTTATCGCAGATCTAATGAGCTTCCCCCTGCAATGCAATTTGAAAAACACTGCTCTGCCCTGCTGCATTTGGTAAAGAGTCTCAAAGATTTACATGTTAATCAAAACTCCCAGCACACTAAGGTGTGTTATCCAGGAGTCAGGATGCAGGGACTAAGACAGAAAATGCTTTTGCTTTACACCAAAAGGGGACAACAGCACAACTGTCAGAGCAGTTACATCCCAGCAGCCACTGGGCAGGGGGCCACCATTCCCACATACTTCAGGTAAGATCTGGTCAGAGTCAGGAAGACCAAAATATGAAGAAGCAAGAGAGCAAGGTAGAGAAGGCTGCCTTATTCCAGCCTGGATTAGTCTATTCACTGAAATTCAGATGATGCTGCAGTAACTGAGTACACTAAGAATCCTTTTGTATTGCTGTGTTTTAACATGCCAGAAAATCACAGATTAAAACAAATATGTATTTGTGATTTCAAACCCACTAGATGAAAAAGATGAAGTTGCAATGAAGTTTTTACCTTACATATTTACTATCATACTTTTATGTAAGTTGTAATCTTGCAGTGCTACTCAGAAAAGATTGTGCAGCTGTGGTGGATTTGAGAGGACCACAAAGGGCTGGAATGTTGCTAACAGATATGTCAAAAATCCTCATTTCACACTTAAACATCAAGCCTTTGCTTATTTAAAAGCTTATTTAATTAAAAAAGAAAAAAGAGAAAAAATAGGGAATATAGAAAAAAAAAAAAGAAAGTCACAATTTGACTCTTCAGATGCATAGAATATGAAGAATACCTGCAGGCTTCACAGGATATCAAGATGGTGGAGCTCATAAGCACATAACAGTGTGAGTCACAGATAGAAAGGGGCACTGGAGTGATATTTACATTATCTTTTATCGTTACTCTCCTACTTAAAACTTGTATTGGAAAAAGTCTCTACATTCAATTATATTCACACTGTAGAAAACAGCCAATTTTTAAAATGACTTTTTAATATGTTTCACTTTGACAGAGAGCAGAAAAAGTAATGTGATTTCAAGTGAAATTTCTCCACGCGTTTTAATACTCTGAGTTTCACTGAGACTTAAGAAATAAACAAGGGATGCTACATTCTATAGCCTTTTGAATTTGGTACAAGGACTCTTCCTTCTTGGCTCTTTCAATTCCAGTAATTAAACCATCTGGTTGATGAGGGAAATTAATTCAAGACCATATTAATTCCCACTTTTAAATTTCTTTGTGGAAAACACTTCAGGAGAAAATGATGTTTGCTGGATGATCAGATGTAAAATTAAAAGAATGTGTTGTTGATCGTCCTATAGTGCTGCTTACAAAATTAATCATGGATGGTTAGAAACTCTTGTGATAAATCTGATGTCAACAATGAGATAGCAAAAAAAGACTAGAAAGAGCATTAAATTCTCACAGATTTGTTTAGGTTGGTACATAGAATGAGAACAAGTGTTCAATTTGTTGAAAAATTCGGGCTGAGCTTTTATGAGACATGGAGGAAGTAGAACAGTTTGTCTCTGTACAGCTTTCAATTGTATGTCTGCGCTCTTCACTATAGAATGCTGGGCAATTATGGTGTGAGACTGACAGTGAAAGTTTGGAACACGAATATAAGTGCTATCCAAGCTACTTTTGAGGCTGTTGTTATTGTTTCTAAATAATATTGGAAGGATGGGGGTTTATGATGTTGCTGAGCAAAATCCCCAAGTCATCACTCAATAATCCTACACTCCCCTACAAAGGAGGCTGAGGTTGGGTAAACAAAAGTGACAGCTGGCTGTGTGCTGTTACAGATCCTGGAATAGCCTCTCCTGGAACAGCCAAAATGCAGGAGTCAGAGTTGTTTGATCAAGCCCAGGGCGAGAAAGGTATGGACAGTTTGAATCTCTCTGCACATTTCAAAGTTCTGTTAAGCACTGCTGAGACTCTGGACACATAACACATTGTTCAGCATCTCTGTTCCAATTGCACATAGGAATTTCTCTTTCATTGGAAGCACAGGCAGCCTGTAACAGAAATTTTGGGGAAAAATATTAAAAAGCAAAATATGAGAGTAACTATTTTGAGCATAGCATTTTGCCTGAAATGTAGAGCATGAAATAGTGCGGTAATAGTAATATAGTGAGAGCAGTGTTTTTGTTGTTAAGTGGAAATGGTATTCCAAAGGGCGCTTAATCTCACTTTTTCTAGGAAACTAAACAGAATAAAAGCAGTGGCTATTTTTACAACTACAGTGAGTTGCACAATATAGGTGTGATAGAAGTGCAGATAGCAGTATTTCTTCTGTATTCAGATTACCCTTCTCATTTCTTTGAGGTCACTCTCTTCACCAAGCTCCTCCATGCCAAAGCACACATTCCTATCTTCTTTTAAAAAAAACGCCTGTTCCCCCTTGCCAGCATTTTGCTAACTGGGCAGAGGCACCTGTTACTGAAGGAGCCAGTGCATATGCCAGCATTTCCAGCCTCTCAGGGGCAACACTTTACTGGCTCAATTACTTGAGATATGAGGAGTAGGCAGCAATGATGTGTCTATCCTTCCCTGATTCAACAGATCTGGGCTGCTCTTCAAACTCTGTCATGCCTGTTAAACTTGCAGTGTCAGTGATGCTGCTGTGTGGCATGCACTGTCACCACAGAACTGTCACTGCAGAAGGTGTTAATAAGCAAAGTGGCTGTTTAATGAAACGCCGATTTCTGGACAGTAAGTAATGTGTTTAGGACCTTGGGCTGTGTTTTAGAAGACAAAGGAAGGCTATTAGGCTCAGTTTGTGCCTTGCCCACCTGGGTGAGCAGGTAATGATGTGTGCCAGATAGTGGTGCTCCCATTTGTTTTCCCTTCCGTTTCTTTTCCTAATGCACCAGAAATCTGAAAATCCTCACATTCCATTTTCTCAGAAGAGGAAAGCATTTGACCAAAGATCAATATATTTAGTCAGGGATTCCATTTTTCTAGCATTGTGAGTTAGTTTTGTTCTTAATTTCATGGTGAAAGAAGCCTGACTTCACAGTCCTCTTCATCACACAACCACTCATTCAAGTTCTGCTAGATCAGAGTAACAATTAGTTGAGCACATAAACTTGCTCTTCATGTTGCATGGAGCAAGATGAGATTTTAATATTCATACCTGCAAAAGTGTTCTGGCACAAAGTTGAGTATCACAAACAGTATTATTGGGCTCAACTGATAATTTTCTGATCATCTCACCCCCATTAAACTGCTTGAAGAGGGGTTAATCCTTGAGACACAGCACTGCCAGAATCCTCATTGGAGGAGACCATGCTTTCCATTCAACAGTGTTCTAGAGATACTTAAAATCGTATGTCCAAAACCAGAGTGGCAGCACCATGAGTCAAAACTCCTACTTTCAGAATATTTTAAGCCTTCATGATGGGTTCACAGAGTCCATTTTGGCAAATTGCATTAGAGTTAGCCCTCTGCTATGTGCCTGGGATTCAGGATGCAAAAAATTAGCTGCTTCAGGGTTACTTCTGGGCTGCATTTTGCAATTTTTAGAGTGGAGATATTTGCATAGAAAATAAATTAAAAATGTAGATTCTACAGATTTCTCTAGATCTCATGAGTATGAGAGGAAGCCAGTCAATTTTCTAACTTAGCATGCACAGGGCATGAAGAATCAGCAATAGTTTTTAAACCGCAGATGAAAACTGCAAACTCAATCAAAAAACTTTTCATGCAAATTGTTGATTTTCCTGAGCAAGTTGTGTATTACACCCAGTGGTGCCAGGATGAGTTCCGAGTGTGCAGCACAATGCATGCCCTCCTAGACCCATAGTACTCCCTCATCCCACTCAACCAATTAACAGTAATTAGATAATTATGATTCATAAAAGTCTTCAAAAGATGAAGATCTTGCTACTTGGGACTCATTAGCCCTTTTAAACATATTTATTATCTTTTTTATTTCTGACCACAAAGGGGAAAAACTTTAAAATATTCTGTTATTTGCCACATTCTGCTCATGAAGCAAAGCCTGCAAAAGCAGTCTTTCTCCCAGATGTCCAATAGTAGCTGTGTTTTGACTGAAAATGACAGATAATGATAGAGAAAGGAAGCTTCCATAAAACACCTTGCGTTTGATCACGAAATTTTTACTAGCGTTCCAAAGCAAATGTCATGTTATTTTTATATTGCTGGTAAAAATCTAGCCACTTGTTCTCTGTAATAAAAAATGGTAGTCTTTAATTATGTATGCAGCATAGAGCACACAAGACTGAGGAGTTAGAGTAGATTTTTCATGCAAGGCAACCAGAACTCAAATGATTTGTGGAACTGGCCATTTTTGTTGTAGTTTGAATCTTGGGGTTTTTTGGTTAGTTGGTTGGGTTTGTTGGGTTTTGTTTTCTGGTTTGTTTTTTTTAATTTAAAAATCTCTTTTTTCCTAAGAACTTTCTTTCAGTAGTGTTCCTGAAAGATGCTCAGTTTTTCCTCCTGTCTATTTTACTCAGTGACACGTAAGAGTTTTTACATCACTAAACATTAGACAACTAAATAAGGAAGTTAATTTCTTTACAGTCCTGCTAATGATGAGAGAGAGGATCCTCCATAAGGTAAACCAGAGCAAAATTGTTTTCCTTTTTTTGGAGAACAAGTTATGTAGAATTCTATGTATTACTTGTGGATGAGAGTGCTAATTAAAGAGTGGTGCAGCTGTCAGCACACTTTTTGACCTTATAATGTCCTTTAGGGTCAGAAGCCTGTTGTGAGTAGTGCTGTGGACGCTATTTTCCCAGCCTAATAAAGAGCTAGTTTATTTGGAAGGAAATACTTATTGGCTGTTTGAAGCAGCCTCCTTATCCCAGCCCTTGAATTTCAGAGGTACACTAAGAGGCCAACTGGGACCTAGGATTTGAGCCTTGCTTTTGATATTTGTACTAAATCTGCTTTCCTGTGTCTACACCTTTATCACAGTCAGTGGGGTAGAACTAAACCACCTGGGGATTAAGTGATTTTCTGTTGCCTATTCCTGCACTGCAGGCTGAGTCAGTTGCTTGTCTTTTGACACAATGGGATTTACAAACCACTCTAGCAGTTTCTGTAGAGCAGAGATATAACAAATGAACACAATTAAAACAATGCTATATTAAGTGCTACAAAAAGTAAAGTTAATAAGTATCTCCCTGCTTTATGCAGAGCTCTTATTTACTAATTTTATGGCAGTATTAGAAGGAGAGTTGCATTATGGTTATACAATCCTTCAGTCATGAGTGGCAGTTGTCCCATTTTTTGATAAGTGTACTTTGATAATGGCTGGCTTTGTTTAATGAGAATGCTGTCAATACAGCTCCAGTCCCAGCTGTCACTGCTGCCAGGCAGGAGTTGGGGAGGTGTAAGGATCTAATGATGGACTGGTGCTAAGGGGGAGATTAGATTAACAAAAATCAATACAACAGTTCTGTTCACAATTTTGATTATTATGCTCTGTGCTGCCTGGACTGAAATGCTGATTTTGATTGATTCATTTGCATGACCAAACATAGGTCACTTTACAGTATGTGTCACCAGACTAAATATTGGAGGGGGGGGGGTGGAGGATTTGGTCAGATTTGGTCATGTGATTTTTGCATCCATGAGGTTTAGTCACCTAAGAAGTGAATCCTGTGATTTTATTTTTTTTTTCCCCCCTAACCAAGAGCAGCTACAAATCCTATTATTCTTTGTGGGTCCCTTTCAATTCAGGATATTCTATGACACTATGCTAATTCCTTGTGTCAGGGAAAAATGTTTATATTTCGGGTTTGATAGCTGGTGCTAAGATAAATCAAACTTGGTTGGGAGGATGAAGAAGACAAAGAATTCTTTTGGTTTTGCAGATGTGTGCTTAGAAGTGACATTGTGCTGCAGAAACAGCAAGAGTAATGATGGAGAGAAAACAAAAATCGTACCCAAAAGAATAACCAAGGTGGATTGTCTCGATGCTTTAGTGCATGTTTGTTTACCTGACTGCACGTGTATATAGAGAAGAAGAAGCAGATTCACATTATTTTGACAAGTTTTATCAGGTTAGGAAAACGTGTTTGCCAAAAGACAATTTTGGGTGGTGGCAGTATTTGGGGATTAGTTGTTTTTAATTAAGTACACAGCTCTTTTCTCTAAATTTCAAACTTTTTCAAGCAAAAATACTCTTATATCATGAAGTGTAATGTACTCTCGTCACCTTTCTGTAGAAAGGGAGGTAGGAAACATGGAGGTGGACCTTAGGCCTGGCTTCTTCCCTCCCTTTGAAGACAGAGGGAATGTGGTGAAGGGAGACTCATCAAGTCTGTGGCAATTTCCTCATTTCCAGCAGCTGGAAAGGCTGAGTGCTTCTGCTGTTCCCCAGATCCTCCCCTGTATCACTAACTGACATGCCTGGTTTTGTGGGAATAGTGATCCCATGTCCCCACACGCTTAAAAGAAAGGCAAGGAAGTTTTTTCTTGTTTGGAGTCAAAGGAAGCAGAGTTGGTCCAGGCCCCAAGAATTTTTTTAAAACTTTTTCTTCTCAATTAAGCACCAAAAAGTTTTAAGCTGCCTTCCCAAATTGAAAGTGGTTCACAGAATCTATTGAAAAGGACTTAGTTAAAGCACTGTTGCACACACAGCAAAAAGGTCCCAGAGTTTTAGGGCCCCACTTAGGGACATGCTGCCCATTCATTCCTCCCTTACTCAGCCTCACCTGAGATGAGAAGGCTGCTTTATCTCTCTCTCTTAACCCTCCTCTTTGACCCTGCCTTAATCCAAGCTCTTTACAAATCAAGATCCAGGGTTTCTTTCCTGAATGCTCTGAAAACTAATGAAGGAGGTTTTAACACCTATGTTTGTCTTTGTTGGCCAGGACAGTATCATGTTGCGAGACACAACCTGTATGATGATATTTCAAATTTGTTCTGGGAACCATGCATCAGTTGTTTAAAAACATCTGTCCTGTAACCCCACTCCCCCAAAGTGGAAGCAGGGGAATTCACTGACTTGTGAGTGTTCAGGCAAGTTCTCACCCCCCATTTGTCAGTAGTGCAAACAGGAACAGCTTGCACAGCTACGATGAGTGCTCATAGTCCCGCAGGGTTTAAAGGGATTGTGGAACCAAACTGGGAATTGCTCCTGAATGTCTTGGCTCATTTTCAGGAAGGTGTTTGCAGAGTTCTGGAGACCACAATGTGATCAGACCGGGTCTTTTAATAAAGAAAGCCTATTTGAGGCAGACATGGTAAATTGCTGAAATGCTCAGACAGCTCTGATGATTTCTACTCTTGTAATGGCTGGTGTTCAGAAAGTGCTGGTGCTCTCTCTCACTTGTCACACAAATACAGAAGCAGATTAAAACAGAATCATTTCCCTGGTGTTTCATGCAGGAGGTGTCTTGTATTAAGATCCACCTGTCTGTTTTTAATGAGACATAGATACAAATATATTTACATATTGCAGCTTTTTCTGTTTCAAAGTGCAGAACAACAAAAAATTCTGTGCAGGTCTTGGATTATGAGTTTTAGCTCAATTTTGCAGTTCCATGGTTTAAGAAATCCCCTTATTTCTCTGAATAGTAAGTTGCTCTGTTTTGAGATCTGTCCAGTCGTCGGTTCCTAATCCATTTAAAATGTGTTCTACTGGTACAGCACAGTGCTAATCTTTTAATCAGAATGTCGTGTTATGCTCAGCCAAGGGACTTAGAAAAGTATATATTATATCTACATAGTGAAATTCCTGAAATGACTATAATCTCAAAAATAAAGAATCAATCATGCTTATGTTCAAACACTGATAGCTGTGTTTAAATGAAGATACTTACACTGGAGGTGAAATTTTTGATGAATTGGTTTTATTAATGTAGCTTTCAGGGGGGAAAAAAGTGAACGGAAAATGTGGCCTTATTTCTTTCCATCTGGGTTTGGGAAGTTGCTGGAATATTTCATTTTCATTTGGTTGAGACTAGCATTTTTTTATAAGAGTGTCTTTGGCTTATCAGGAAGAAAGATTGAATAAGATCAAAACAATATTTTTGGAAGAGATAATATCATAAAACCTCACATTTCTCTGCTTCATTTGACTTCAAGACTAAATAACTGAAATGGAACTACATTCTAAATTATAACCATGAAACTGTCTAGCTCTTTTCTGTACTAAAGGCTATTTATATGACCCTTGTGCTCTGAAAGATAAAACAGTCTCCTTTACATGTGAGATGATAATTAAAAGGAACTAAGCCAATATCTAGATCTCTTGGCTCTGTATTCAGCAGCCAGCTCAGCATTCCCAGCAGAGGTGTACAAAGCATTACTTTTGACAAATGAAGCAAAGGCTGAAGATTATCTATATGATGGTAAAAACACATTCACGTGCTCTGTAGCACAGCGTAAGGACGGCAGGTACAAGAGAAAACACAGAAAATTCATTAAGAGGTTGTTGCAGTCATAAATATGTAGTAATAGTACACCTTGTTCTAGCTCTCTTTATTTTTCATGTAGAATATGGACATCATGTAGCTGAAACAGAAAAGCTTACCATAGGCTTAATTTTTCCTCTAGGTTTTGGAGCTCAGCACCTCAAGTAGCAGCATTTGTGATCTGAATGGCATAATCTTGAGAACACAATTTGCCCTGAGTTCATGGAATCATAGAATAATTTGTGTTGGAAGGACATTAAAGATCACCTAGTTACAACTCCCCTGCCATGGGCAGGGACACCTTCCACTACACCAGGTTACTCAAAGCCCCATCCAGCCTGGCCTTGAACACTTCTGGGAATGGGGCATCCACAGCTTCCCTGGAAGTTAACAAACTGTATTGCAGAGGATATTGTCTTTCTCATGGCTGTACTGTAGGAACTGCTGTATTCTTTAAGCTATGTTCAGGTGGCTTCATGGCCAGTATTCCTCTAGCTGTTTTTGTAACAGCTCACAACCACCCTACTGTCAGCCAAGGTGAGCTGAGAGCGGTTGTGCCCTGTCAGTTCATCTGAAACACATAGCAAGTTCACATCACAGTGTATTCAGAAATCCAAATTCCTTGGCCTCTGCCTTGAGGACATTGACCACATCTCATTCTGTTACTGTCACCTGCCCTGATCATGGATTGTCAGGGTTGTTTGAGTGCTCCATTTTGCAGTAAATATGTGCAGTTAGCATTTATCTGAGTATCTGTGAACAGACTCTTAGCATAGGACTGCTTAACTTGATTAACAGCAGTTTGGTTAACTTGCATAGGGAAAAGTGAAAGTACACAACTAGGATTTCTGCGTGGTTTGGCACCAGAACTCCTACATGGGGAAATATCTCCGTGTCTGTTCCTGTTCAAAGAAGGAGAAAGCTGTAGCTTAGTCATGTACTAAGAGTGTGGTTTAAGGGGGAGGGCACAGCAATATGGGGGCTGCTAGTGGAATTCACCCCTTTTAATTAGTATGGGCATGTGGCTGAGCTCCTGGGGTTCTCCAAGGGATTTAGGTTAAGCTTAGAGCTCTCAGAATGGTCAATCCAAGATGCCTGGAGGGAAGCAGGGCTCAGGGCCAAAGCAAAGGATGGCCAGCTGTGAGAGTTGCACCCTGTGCAGTCCTTAGCCATGGAGATCAGTGTGTCCCAAGCCACACATTGCAGCCTGGGGTGAGGGTGAGTGGAGCTGGCTCTGGGGTTGGTGGTGCTGGGGCCTGTCCCTGCCAGAGCCCTGTAACTCGCAGCAGAACCAGGCTCATTCCCTGCCATGCTGCACATGCAGTGAGCAGAGCTGCCGGCACCGAGCCTGGCTCAGCACAGGAGGGGCAGGGAGAATGAATGAGATGCACCATGAGCACACTGTGCCTAAACGTCACCTTTAACACTAGGGGAAGGCTCCTGCCTTAATGTTAAACAACGTTAAAGACATCATTGATCCCACTGAGCCCCCCTAACACCTACTTATTTCAGACCTTTCAGTGCAGACTAAGGACATAAGGGAAATTGAAGAAGGTGTGTGTGGGGAGGAGAGGCATACCATTTAAAATGGAAATTATTTTCTCAAGAATTATATTTAGGTACGAGTTTGTGATAACAAGAAATGTACTGAGGTCAGAGGTGTTAGGTGTTTTAAGGTTTTCCCAAGGCAAAAAATAAATACAATGGCATTGTGCTATCACAGCAGAATTTTGGTTTCTGACTATCAAACTGGATTCTTAAAAAGCAGTAAGTCCCGCTTAAGGTAATTCCCAGTGTTTGTAATTAGCACCAGATAGCTTGTGAAAATAGTAAATTAGATTTAATGTGAGCAATGAAAATGCATGTGTTGCAAGTGTATTGAAATATTTCCCTGCATTGATCAGAGTTGACAGAGGGCTGTGTACATACAAAGAAACCCTAAGTAGAGGAAGACTGTGTTGTAGTTATGTCTAAGCTGGCTGTGAATGAATTTGAGGAAGTTTTGCTGATGTGAAGGCGATATATTCTGGGTTTAGAAGCTACTCTCAGGCCTCTCTGTCAACATATGTGCATGCTCTATTGCTCTCAGTGCAGTCTCAATCAGAACAAAGGCTGACAGCACAGAGAAGCTTCTAACAGCAGAAGCTGTAAGGGACAGTGCTTGGGAAGAAGACAGCATGTGGTATCACTGCAATAAAAGTTAAGGGTTTTAGCAAAGTTTAGTCAAGACCTTAAAACTCATGGCATTTGACTATTACATGGTATTGTACTAGGTAAAAAATATTGTACAATATCTCCACATTTCTGTAACTGCTTCTGTACTCTACCTCTCTTAAAATGTAAACCGCTTATTTCCGTAATTACTATGCAGGGAGCTACGTAAAACTCTAGAGTTACAGGGAGGTAGGGAGACTTACATTGCAGAAGAAAAATAGGAGACTTGATTAATAGAAGACAATGGACTCAGTTTCCTTTTCTATAAAGGTTCAAACCTTCTTTGAAACAAATGTGGAGCCTAATCATAGAGGATCAATATAATTTATTGAGCATCATATAAAAAATGCTCATACCTTTGTGATTATGTTCTGACGGAGTCAGAGGAATTGTTCCCTCAAAAAACCTCTAGAAATGGACATAGTGGTGAGAAGAATTCATTGAATTATTCACAGTCAAGAGCAGCAGTGTATGCAGGTACATAATTCTAACATCTAGTTTCTGTCTAATTTCTCTTCCTCAAATAGAGAAAAAGCATCACTTTTATATAGTAATGAATCACTTGGACACGAGTGTTTCCTACTTATGGAAGTTTCACATAAGAGGAAAGCACTCTATGCTGCACTCCTTTGCACAGTCTTCATCACTTTTACTGGATCATCAATAAAAGATTTTACAGAAAAGTCTTACACTTTAAAATATTATAAAATAAATGCTTAAAACCTGTGTTTGAGACTATGGAAAAAGGGAGAGCTGTTTTTTAGGATGTATAGAGAATCCAAAAGTTACATTTATCCTGAATAGAGATGCATCTGCAGCTACAATATAGCTTAAAACATTATGTGCCCATTCATGTGACTCTATGTCTTCTGCTGAGAATACAAACTGTGGTGCAAAACCAGTCTTGGGGCTGTTTTACAAAGACTGTTCCTCTTGGTTGCAAAAATCTTTTGTGGGTTTTTTTTAATCGTTGACATCTAAAAATTGGTTTACTCTTCTTCCTGTGGGGTATGAACCCCAAAAAACCAAAGATGGATTAGGAAAGGAGGAGTTGAGGCTAAATATGAACATGATGAGAAGCCACTGCATTGTTTTTGCATTAACATCTTGTCAAATATCTACCAGTTTACAGAATCACTGATGAGAAGTTTGACTCAATTTGCAGGGATTTCATTCCAAAAAGAAGCTGAGAAGCTTGTTAAGTGGGAAAGAGATTGTAAGTTAGCAAATGTATCCCTTCTGTGATTCTGAATAAGATTTACCCTTGAGCCTCACTATTAAAATTAGTAAAAGTAAAATACTGTTTCTATTTGCAACCCTGTAGAATGAATACACATTTATTGAAACAGTCTGTGGTGGAAAAAGCTAAATAACCTCATATAAAGTTAAGTGAAACCATTTCTGAAAATTCAGTTGCATGGCAGAGAGAATTGATTCACAGTTCTAATTTAATCAAATGAGAGGAGTATAGTAAGCACATATACTAAAAATGACATCCAAAGTTAAGCCAGTTAAGAAGGCATCAGAATAATCAATGTAGCCAAATCAGTAAGAGATAAATCAATTCACAGTCCATGTGAATTAATCTCTACAACTTTGCAGATGCCGGTGTGTTTGGAATTGTTGAATCAAAGGTTTCATTTGAGTATAACGCACCTCCTGCAATTATGTAAATTCACATGTATTTTTATTTTACAAATGTTGAGGAATTCTCATTCTTAGGCTTCCAATTTGTCGAAACAAAAAACATCAAATAGAGTGAGGAGAGGAACACATGGGTTACTGACCATTCTTATCCAGCAAAGGATCAATACCGTGTTTTGTTTCAGGCAACTAAAGGATTCTGTTAAAATTGTGGCTACTTTAACTTATCAGGGCTCAGGTAGGAAGAAACTCAGTTACAGCTTTGTTATACAGAGCATCCCAGCATTCCTGTCTGGAAGAGCATGCACAATGTAGTTACCCTTGGGTATGAAGTCACTTAGACTAAACACTGAGTAAATTGGTGAGATTTATCCAGTATTTTCTAAACTACAAGCTTGTAATGAACATTTCAAATTGCAATACTGTGCCCTTAGTTAACCAGTTGCTTTCTGGAGTCTATATTTATGCAAAAAATCTCTGTCAAAAAATATTAAAAAGTAACTTCACTCCTGTAGCTGTATCATACTGACCATGTTCCTGAACTGCTGCAAGAAGATCCCTAAAATTCCAGAATTAATCAACAACAAAATACTTACATGTTGTTTATGACTGATGAATGAAGACAGCTGTTTGCTAGGTGGAAAAATCTTGTAAATTATCAGTGAAAAATAGCTGAAAAGCCTATGTGCATTGAGAGAAGTTCAGATTGTGTAAATACAAACAGATTTTTCCTATAAATCATTGGGAGACATATAAACAACAGCCTGGGAAAATCAGGCCTTGAGGCTGCCTTGATTGCTAAAAATGAATAATGAGGTTTATAGCTGTGTTCAAAAAATGATGGACATGAAACTAAACAACCTGCATGAAAAGTAAATAAGTGGCCCTGGAATTTGGTATCCGAATTCTGCATACATTCCTATTACACTTGAGTTAAAGAGGAGGTCTCAATTTGGACCTTCCAACAAAAGAATTTACTACCTTGTAATTCTGAGCAAGTTTTTGAAGGTGTTTAGGTCCATGCCTTTCAATGCTTTTAGCTTCATTTCATGCATAAAACCAAAATTATTTTTAAAAGTGATTCTCTTGTGATACCTGTGGGCATTTTTACACAACTTGGAAGGTAGACAAGAAACAGCCACTAATGTAAAAAGTCTGCAATGCTGTGGTTTCCCAATGCTTTGTATATGTCCCTGGCAAAGCCAGTCTGTTTGCCATCATTTTAACTATTTGAATCATCTGAGCTCATTTCTATTTTGGATACACTTCAATGCCCTAAAGAAGACACTTCCAAAGAGCAAACTGGGTTTTTTACTATCTGTGCTGGAATACAGGTGCAGTGTGTAGTAGATGAGTGCAGTCCATCCTAGCAGTGATAGTCAAGTGATGCAGGACATTGCCACTGTATTAGAGATGTGCTGCATAGTAAATGGTACAAATATGTCAATAGTTTGATTCTTTAAACTTAACCCCTTTTAAATGTGCAAAGCACTTCATGAGCTGAAGCTACAGTAAATTGAAAATTGATGTTTAATGTAGATGGTGGGGGGGTTGTAACTGATAGGATTCTCTCCATCTCCGCTGCTGTGCTGGGCAGTCATTCCTATCCTTCTCCTTCATGCAGAATACTTCTAGCTTTTCCCAACTTTATAAGATTGAGCAGCAGCCATTCAAGCTCTCAAATACCAGAAGTTAGAGCTTGTTTTTCAGCATACTGATGAACTTACTTCAAGGAATGAGGTTATTGGATGTAAGCAAATAAATGTCGGAAAAATCAATTACCTTTTGTTGGTCAACTCTTAGCCATCATTTAGATGCGCTTGATCAACACAGAAGGGGAAACATTGTTAATTTGGACACTTCAGAGCATCTTTCTGTGCTTTTTACAATATTAATGAAACTAGAAAAGAGCTACATTATGTTCTGCAGCATCTCCACTTCAGACAAATGAGTAAACCTCACTATTATGTTTGTAATCAGGTAATGTAAACTAGGAATATTTTGATTAATTTCTTTTAGAGTTGTGAACTCATTATTGCTTTAAGGACAAACATGCTGGATAACAAACCATTACAAATAGCACGCTGTTTTCCATAGGCATGGAATCCCTGTTGTGTGAGCAATGCCGTGGACACAGCCAGCTGGGTGGTTTTTGTATTGGCTCACCCACCAGTCTGGGTCTGGCAGGTGCAACATAATACAAATATGGTTAAGTGGCTTTCAGATCCAACTGAGGCCCAGAAGCAGGATGCTTGTTTTCCCAACCAAGCCTGGCAGTGCACAGAGCCTGCTCAGGTGGGTCTGGGCTGCATTCCCAGAACCAGGAGTGAGGGGAGCAGAGTGGGAAGACAGAGAGTCAGCCCCTCAGCAGAGCTTGCCTGAGTTCAGCAGGGCTCATTGGCTTCAGGTCGGTGCCAGACTTCCTGGATGTGCACCAGGACGTGCTCTGCTGCTTCTGCAAATAAACTCTCCCAGAGCAGCGAGCAAGGGGAGAGGCTTCTGAGCTGGCTGGAGCCCAGCTCAGTAGTACACAAATCACCTGCCATCACTCAGTATCCTATCCCATGGATAATGGAGCTGACTATACTTGCAAGTAAACAGAAGAGCCACCAAGACAGCAGCTCTGGCATTCCTTCTGTAAGGGTATGAAATGTTAATGATATACAGGAGATAAATCCAGGCCTAAGAGAGGCAGTGCTAAAAATTCCTGGTATTAAGGAGGTTTGTGATGGCAGCAAAGCTTTGCAGTGCATTATCTATGTGTGCTGTGAAGCCTCCATAAGAGGACCCTTGTTACTTAACTTTTCTTTGTTGGGGCAGAAGAGTGACAATACCTTAAGACCACTAGTTGATAATAGTAATATAAACAAGGCCCTGGCAACCTTCTCTAACTGGATATGCTTTGACCAAGAGGTTGAAGTAGATGGTCTCTTAAGGGTCCCTTAATCCTACATGATTTTGTAGCCAAGACACAAAGGCTGTTAGCAGTGCCTCACTTTGTATATTACACCTATTCCATGGATTCCAAATCCAGCATATTCGATGGATTGTGTGCACCAGCTGTTGTGTTTCATAATACGTGGCTACTAGTTAGTGCAGTACATGTTACCAGCACTCTGCTTTTATCCAGTTCTGTCTTTTAGTTGGGCAAGTTGGTGTTTAGTTCACATGAAGTGTATGTAATCAGCATACAGAACCCTTCTGATTTTCACCCTTAGTAAACCCTGTTCTGTAACTCTGATTCAGGCTCATGCATGGCATGTGAAACCCCACGTACCTAACGTGGTGACTTACTTTGGCAAGAGACAAAGTTTATCTCTTGGGAAGCAATTGAAGGATGTTTTAAGTGGTCTCTTGCAGAAAAAGTGAAATACTGATTGGTCACAAGTTCTCCATGACAGCTGACAGGCAAAAGTAGCGTGCCAGGGTAGAAATGATGTATTTTGAACAGTGATGACATGTTGAGTTAGAACATAAGGCAAATAGAATAACAACAGATTGATTGAGAGGGTGAGTGGAAATGTGAAATTCGTCAAAGATGAGTATTGTAAAGTGGCCTTGATCATCATATGCCCGATATGTTTAATTGCCATCTCTGCAGGCCTCGTGCCATTATCTTCAGGTAGAAAAAAAATGCATAAAAATTATTCAGCTCTCATTTGTAGCAGTCATGTAATACTGCAGTAGCAACACAAACAAGGAACAAAAGTGTTTGAAAATGTGAAACTTCCCATAAGTGTAGTGGGGTGGTGGAGGGAAGGATTCCCTCATCAGAGGTTAAAAAGAAATTAATCCAACATCAAGGATTTGCAATTTGCTTGTAAGCAATCCCATCTGGGTCAAAGCAAGGCAACACATTAGTCTCTTATGTAGCTATGAAGCAAAGCTTCCCACTGGAGCAGATTTTCTCTCTGTATTTAACAGTTTGCATGAAATCAGTTTGAGCTGGGCTGCAGTTCAAGTGAATAATGATCATCATGATGGGGTAGAAGGCTGGTGACCATTCAGGATTGGGGTGACACTGATAATCTGGTGTGAATATTATCAGAATGCTGGGCATTTCCCAGGCACCCATCTGTTTTTAGGTAAAGAATTTACTGATCTGTACATTTCCAGGCTTGACTTACTCTTCAAAGGTTTATTCTGCTTTATGTGCAAGGTCAGGTCAAAATCTTGATAAGCCATGAAAGACTGGCATTGATGACACCTTTAATTTAAATGAAAGTGTTTAAGTATGATCCTTTTGGATACAAAACCTTGTGGACTGCCTAGCACATGAGCAATGTCAGCAGCTATTTACACACATGGGTAAAAATTGAGCAGTGGTAGTTTATCAGAGAGATAAATTTGGGAACTTACTACACTGTTAAATGAAACGTTTATATTGAAATGTCTCCTGCTGTTTATTCTTCCTGCCTCTCTCGTATGAGGCTCTAAACAAAACAATAGTGCTACTTTATGGTCTTCCAGTGATATTTGTTAGGCTATTTCCCTAATGGTTTGCAGTCTCTTGGCTATTTTGTTTTGACAGACCCCGTTGTGAGCTGTCATGGCAGAATGCAGTTCTCAGTAGCATGAAATTACCAGCAGGCTTTGTAAGCAGTCAGTGAGGTCAGGCTTACCTGTCCAAATAGGGCCTTTTTAAAAAGCCAGCTGGGAGGCAAGAGTGGCCTGTGGCTCTGCAGCCCATCTGCCTTCTATCAAGCACCATGTGCCTGAGCATCACTGCAGAGGCGGCCTCACCTTGCATAATGTTGGGGGTTCTGGGTCTTGCATCCATAGATGAGGTCTTCATAAAGCAGAAACCAGCCCAAGCCACAAAGGATGGCATTTAAACCATAGAAATAGTCGAGCTACCAGGAGAAATTATCATGAATGTCATTTACATGCTGTAAGCCAAGACACCAACAACTGCCCTTTCAATCTAACAAGGCATAGGATAGAATCCAGAGAGCCAGTTTGATGTCCTGTCTTTACAGGGAATACCAGTGCCAAGATCTCATGTCTGTGTGTATTTGTGTCTAGATACACATGTGTATTTATCTCTCTATCCACACCCACAAGCACGTTGTGCTGTGTCCTTTAGTTTTCACGGTAAGCAATTCCTGTTGAAATGACCTGGCTCTGGGTCAGGTTCCAAACAAGCCAGCAGAGAGACTGATGTGGACTCTGGAAAGCATTAATGCTTAACAAGTGCTTAGCACAGAGCTTCGTATTAATCATGCTGCAGCAAAATCTGCCGTGTGCTGTAGTGTACAGGCTAGATCTCATGAAAAATTAATCTGCAGACATTCTTGGGCTCTGCAGAAAATAGCCCAAATCCATGTTTCTCCTGAGAAAATTATTTAAATTCTCTAGTTTGAGAATTTAAAAAAAAATTTCCCACTGCTGTTACCTAATTCAATGGTGACTGTGAAACAAATGAAGAGTAGCTATGAAGCAAAGTAAGCATGGGTATCTAAAATAAATTTTTCCTTGGAAATACAGGTACTGTGCAGAGCACCTGGGGCAAAGGTACCTGCTATGCTGCCCTACAAATATTGTTTCCCATGTGTTTAAGATGCAAATATATGCTATGCTGGGTGCTACGAGCACCATAATAACTTCTTATTTATCCCATTTTGCAGAGTAACTTTAATTATGTTTTACTGAAAGCATCAATTTACTATAAACTAAAGTATATTTCTTATTACTGTTTTGCTGTTTTCATAAGTCCATGGCATAAATACAGGGAAATGTTTGTTAGGAGATATTGAAGACTGTAAGAATGTCTTGGCTCTCCTTTTGAAATCTCTCAATTAACAAGCGTCCTAAATATGAAAATGCAAAAAAAAAAATGCAGTTAAAATTGAGACTCTCCATAAATTGTCTTTTTTGCTTTTCAAATAATGTGCATGGTTCTGTAATAGAGCAGAACAATGTAAATGAAGCTCTAAAAGCACAGCATACCAGAAACAGATTCTAAAACCCATGTAGTAAATTACAAATTTGTAATTAAAATAAGAAACTGAGAAAATAACTGTTTGTGGGCTTAGACATAGAATAGCTCTATGCAATTAAATAAAACAAATCTGTGATATTTTCCATTTCATGGAATTTAAATTTTTATTAATTCATTGTGTTGACCAACCTTGTTGATGTCCATTATAATCTGGTATCAATTTCAGTAGAGAGAGACTGGATATAAATTGGCCAAAGCAATAACTTAGTTCAGAACATTTTGTAAGAACATTTTTTTATGAGAGAGGATTTTTAAGATTTTGTGGGATCTTTGAGCAGTACAAATTGACCTAGATCAAATTAATGGTGCTGGTATTTTACCAGTTGAGAATATGAAGAGGAAGTGTTCCCATTTTTTTAAAACTTATTTTGTAAATTGAAAAATACAGAGGACCAAAAACGTTCTTAGGAGCTCTCCATCCAAGTTTTCCAGCAAGAAGTGGTTGAGGAAGGCCATCTCCACAACAGGAGACTTACATGTTTTTTGAGTTAGATAGGAAGCCTGGAACTCAGGGCACCTCCTAAATGTGCTATTCATTGCTTTGTGTTTATTTTAGGATCCATTTCCCTGGGCCTTTTCCTTGTAGGTGCTTCTATTTCAGTAAAAAATATTATGTTAGGAAGGTTCTATGGGTTGAACTCCCTCAGTTAATAAGGTGCCCTAACCAACAACTGCCTGTAACTCAGGCCTGTTGTCATTCAGGTGTTAACGGGACAGCAAAAATTAACTTCTGCTGCAAATGGGGTGATTTCCCTAGAGTATGCAAAATGGGTAATTACACTACTAACTGTCTCTTCATTAAAGAGTAAAACCAATTATTGCATGTCAAAGAATAAACCTTTGAAGAAGTTTGGGTGTGTCTCCGAACAGGTTAGAATAGATCATTCTATAAACTGAAATTTTTGTAGTTTGAGAGAGCTGTTTCTGACCAGGTCTGGTCTGAATCAGTATTTTCTCCAGCTGTTCACTCACTATGCTCCCTTCTCTCCATGCACAATTTAACTTACATTGAGCTAAGGCAGTCTCCCCTACATAGCTAATAACATGCCCCTTTTTTCAGTTCATTGATACCTATGGCTGTGGCTGTGCTCTGATTGGTTTTAGTTCTTTTATTTTTATATATACATCTGTATGTCTGTAAGTTTTGCACCATTTACTAAGCAGTGATGTAGCTCGGTAGGAGGAACATTAATAAAACGAACTCACAGTTGTTTTGGGAGCAGGAATGTTGCCTCTGCATCTTGAAGAGGCATTTTAAAGTCCAGATCTACATGAAAATTAAGCAATTCTATAATCACAGGAGAAGAAAATAAAAGGAGAGGGAGGGAACAAGATTGCCTAAATTAAGGAAGAAAAAAAAAAGCAAGAGAATATAATTGTTTTGTAACAAGTGCAGGTGCAAAAACCCAGGTCAGCTAAGGGTGAGGAAGAAGAGAGTGGCTGTTAGGAGGTTAAGAGAGCTGGGAGCAAGGGAGCAGATTTAAGGAGTCAGCAGGCAGGAGAATGAGACACTTCTGAACTGGAGGTGGAAGCAAAGAAGGGAAGAAAATGAAGGGGAAGTGTTAAAGCCGCAGTTAAAGAGGGCAGCAAAACTGTGAGTGAGGATGAAAAGCAGTCATGCAAGGGAGTTGGAGCAAGGATGAAATGTTGCAGGAATTAGAAAGGATTTTAATGGAGAAGCCAGAGAAGGGGGTGTGTTGGGGAAGATGAAACAGGAAAGCCTTATAAATATGATTGCCTGACAAAAGATTTGGGAATATGAAAACTACAGGTGACATCGAAATGAAAGCCACTTTTGAAATACCAAGTCTTAGTTACTGAACAACTGGAAAACAATGGTATGGCCACTGAAGATAATCCCCTCTTGATGGAACAATACCCTCTGCTTGCAGGCAGGTCCAAGGGTCAGAGCAGACCCTACTAGCTCAGCAGAAGGGGTCCAAAGAGTAGTTTTTAGAAGTTAAGATGTAACACTCTATGGTAATATAAGAACTCTTATAGGCTGTATGTAAATGCTATAGGATTTGTATCTTGTATTAGATTGGTTAGTGACAATTAGAATATTCAGTACAGAAGATGATTTATTGTATTGTAACCAGGACTTCAGACATTCCTTACTACTTCTTCCATTCTATTCTCTTGCTCTTACTCTTGCTCACACTTCCACTCCTGCTCTCACTTCCACTCCTGCTCTTACTTCCACTCTTGCTCTTACACGCTCTCTCTCTCTCTCACCCGTTTACTCTCTTGCTCTCTTGGGCCTGCTCAGAGCTGAGTCTGGCAGCTCTGAGCAGTGCCCCTATACCCACGCCCTTTGCAATAAACCCCCCATGATCAAAGATCTGCTTATAGAGATCTCCCGACTGAACGTCAGTAACCTACAGGGGTGAAATGGGACTAAGAACAATGCTTTGAATGATTCCCCGTGCTCTTCTTTTCACAGGACTCAGGGAAACACTGTCCCCACCCAGCTCTAGTGCTGCACTGGTTCTGGAATTGGTGAGACCAAATGGGTGCCTCACCAAATGACACTGTTTATCCTTTATTCAAGTCAGGTGTAATTTGGTCTTTCTTTAGTGTGTTTCTTTCTGTTCAGTGGTTACAGATTAAAGACAACTCCATGCCAGGAGAAGAGAGGCTCTTCTCTGCACCCTATCAAAATATTGCAACAAGCATGTGGGCAAATTCTGTTGTTTTATAGCTTGAGAGTCCACAGTCTATTAGTGCTGCAGAGGATTTAAACTGGCAGGGTTTTTGCTTGTGTGGCTTATTATGTACCCTGTGAAGCCCTCAATGCTTCCCCACTAAAGAAGGCAAAGTAGAAGAGATGGAGGAAAGGGGTACGAATATTAATGGATTTAGGATGGACTTCAGGGAAGTGGTGAGGAGCGACAGTAAGATCTCAGTGTCAGGAGTGAACAGCAAAAGGATGAAGATGGAAGACACAGAATGATATTTCAGAAACACAGTGGATACTAGTAAAAAAATGGCACAGCACACAAATTTGAAGCAATGTGTAGTTGTTTTAGGGTGGGAAATGAAAGCACCACAAGATGGTAATAAGCAATTACTGGGAATTTAATTCCATTCTGTGTTTCTTCTACACTTTAAAATGATAAAACACACAAGGCAAATCAGTGGAGGGGAAAGTCAATTACAGTAGCAAATCAATTAGGGTGAAGAGTCAAACCAATCAAAACTGCAAGGTAACTAATGAAGGACAATTAGCAACAATAAATGGATTCAGCATTGTGCAGATTCAAAACAGAAAGGGAGACACAAGTGACACCAGGCTTTGAAGAGTACAGAAGATGCTCTATTCAGAGGGGAAACACTGTGGGCCTGACTCTTCATATTCAGTGGCTTTTAATTGCCAAATTCAGAATGTATCAAGATGAGGGAAAAATACTTTATAAGCTTCTATTTTTTTTGTGATATTTGCTGTCTCTGTAATAGTGAGAGTCTGGCGCCCTGTGTAATTTCTCTTACCAATATGATGGTTAATTCAAAATCCACTTTGTATTCCTGTTGACATCTGTAGGCTTTATACATACCACAACCTCCTGGAACCAGCTGTATTAACTGTTTAAGTCTAGATGTCCTCACTGGAAGTTCCTTTACTTCTCAAAATGGAGAACATACAAGATACAGAGCACATTAACAGGGCTGCCATGTGCCTAAAATTATGCATTGCAAACACTCTCCAGGAAGGAAAGTGTTTGTGTGCCATTGTCAGTCTTAAATCATCTAATAGTTGATTGACTAATCCCTGAATGTAAGGAAAGAACAGCTTAGTTTAAACCCGCCTGTGTTGACTCTTATTTAAACATTTTCATGTTACAGATCCATCTTAATTTCTGTGAAGGACCACTGATCTTTTTGTAGCGGCCAAAAAACCCAATAATGTTTGCTGTGAAAGAGCAGAGATTAGTAATCCAAACTGTGCTGCTATTGGTGTTGGCATCTTTTACAGATTTCTGTTCAGTCTTGGGTAATACTTGATATTCTTCCTTATACCGAAGCACACTTCATTCTAAATTGTCCCCACAGAGAACAGCACTGCTTGATATATTCAGAATTAGATTGGCTAGATGAGCTTAATTCAAGAAAGTACTGAATTTGTCTGTGGTTCATCTATAATGCACTAAAAGGAAAATTCCCCAGCTAGACAAGTAAATTATTAACTCATAAGTCTATGTGTTGTAATTTGTGTTTAGTAATAACTTATCTTTAAGTAGGATTGAAAATGTATGTGGAGAATGTGAACAGAGTCAGAAATAACTGGTTCTTTTCAAACCCAGGGACGAGGTGGGAACCTGGGCTTAGCTTGAGAGGTCAGACTTTTGCCTACCTGAAGGTGACTGTGCTGGTCACAGGCTCACTCAGACTGTTACAACTGGTGCAGCAGCTGCTAGGAAACAAATTTTGAGGTTATTGGCCAGGATAAGATTGCATTTCTCCCAGCATTTCAGGCGCATTTCTCCCAGCAGATCCAGTCAAGAGCAAAGATAAGGTGATGAATGAGGTAAAGGAAACGTTTCTTCACATCTAATTTTGTTCCCAGTGATACCGACAACTGTATTCTTGCTCCACATTTTGAATTCTGGCATAAAGCTGTTTCATTAATTGATCTGTCCATATGGTGTGGAAATACTCAGCAGCTTTTTAAAAGGAGCTGCTTATTCTTACCTTAATCCCATTTACTTCTCAGAAGCCCTAAACTTTTTTGACTGAAGAATACCTATTTTATCCCTAAGCCCCAAAACAAATCAGGTAAAGCTGTAATCAATAATTATACTCTATATTTAGGGTTGTAAATCTGTACATAACACACGCTGCAAGCATGTCCAAGTAGCTACTGTAATAAGCTTGATAACTCTGGTCTTTGCAGTTCTTTGTCATGCTTATTGTTTTGGCCTCTCAGAAATGCTTTGCTCTTGTGAAGTGGGTGCTATTTATTTGGAGTGTTTTCCCTGTCTAAAGCAGCCAACAAGCCCCTGTTTTAGTACAGAAGTCATGATGTGTTGCTGCCGAGGTTCTTTTCCCTCATGGCCCTGCTGAACAGGGTCTGCTGTGGTGGATCAAGACTATTCTTGATTTTCCTGTCTGCTTAGCTAATTAAAATAACAAATCTTCACAGCTGTCTGCCATAAACTAATTAAAATAATGCAACTGGTTGCAGCTCATTAAATATCAACTATGATTTTCATATAATTATAAGCCTTCAAAAACCAACAAAATGAAACAAAAAACTTGGTTCCTCTGCTCTTTCTTCATTACCTAACTGTAACTATTTTCTTAAGATGCCTATGTATTAATTTACATTTTCATCTGTGACTTTTTTTTTCTCTGATGTGTTCTCGGAATTGTATTTTTGTAGCCTCCCACTCCATAATTTTTCCTGTCACTCTTAAGTTTTCTCAAGAGGGAACTCAATATACTCGGGGTTTCTATTCAGCCTAGTTGGGTATCCTACAGAATAAATGCTTGTTCAGAGCTTTCAAGTCAACTTAGTGGAGTAGGGAAATTGTAATAGGAAATATAATTTAAGAAAGCATTTAAGTGCTGCCTTAATAGGTTTCCCGCTGGTACCTTTATTCATGTGTTTTAATATGATACTGATTCAATACTGTGGTTTGTATGTAAAATTACCTCTGAAATTAAAGAGATGCAGTTTTCTTACTGTAGAGAGAGGAGATATCTCCAAAATGGAAATAATGAACTTATTTTTCTTGGAATTTTTTTTTTAATCCAAACTAATATATGTGTTGCCTGAAAGCTGTGGGGATTCTAATGTAACTGATTAGGAAGGCATATCTGTGCTTTAATGCTCTGTTTATAAAACAGTAGGATTTCACTGCTACTCTCCATTAAAAACCAAAAAAATTTAACAATTTTATGGGGGATTTTTCCTACACTGTAACTTAGTATTCTTTTCAGAGAATCATGTTTCTACACACTTTTGAAGCAAGTTTAATCATTTATTTACTGCAAGACCTTCACTTTTAATTAGGTCTTTCCTGTCTTCCTTTTCTTTCTATTTCCCCAAGAGAAATTTTTCTTATACTGTTCTGGGCTGAACGCTACTTTTGTTTTGGCAGATCTACTTTTAAAGGGCTTCCTTACCTCTTCAACAGCTGGCAGACATTTTTCCAGTACAAACAGTTAATACCTTTCTGTTTTCATTGTCCTACTTTTTCCCATTCACTGTTTCCTAGTTTGAAACACTGTCCGGTCAAAACCAGACAAATATTAACAAAAATCTAGGTTCCAATTTGTTCCTCCCTGGTGTCTGTCTTCCGATCTGAAATTGCTTTAAAAGCCCAAGCAAGAAGACTTATCACACCTCTGCACACAAAGGCAGTAAGGGATCATTTTGCTTACCTCTACAGCATCTCTTGCTGCATCTGCGAGCAGGCAGTCATTGTATATAGGGTTATTCCATAATGTTATTCCATAAGGTTTTAAAATGCTTCCTCAAGGAAGGCACCATAACCTGTAACCCAATTGTCCCTCTCTGAACTGAGTTCTGTGGCTTGTGGTTGCAGCTCTTGCTGGGTGCTCAGGCAAAGTGGTGGGATGGGAGCTGCACTTGCCAAAGGCCCCTTGTGCAGCTGCCTCCTGTCCTGCAGCAGAAACACCTGCCTGTGTCTTCCCTTAAGGCAGTTTTCCAGGGGGCTTGGCATGAGGGTTCCTCTTTGCAGATATAATTAACTGCAGATTCCCTGTTACCTAAACATTTGGCTATTTTGACACCCCTTGTGTATGTAAAGAATTAGAATCCAACTCTTTTAGCCAGACACTGTTCAAAATACAAGACAAAATTAGGTATTCTGCCTTTTCCCCTTCTAGTATGAAATATGCAATGAAAGAGCTGAAGTGAGTCATAAAGGATAAGGAATGTCTTCTAAAGGAGCAGCTCCCAAACTTTCTTGCTTTGTTCTGTACCCTTGAAACTCGTGTCTCATTTCCTTTCACTTTTATGCCTTTAGCCGACTTGTGCTTCCATGCTCTCTACTAAGTGCCAGAGAAAGCCTAAACTGTTCAATTTATAACATCCTTATTAAACATTGCAGGTACGAGACAATATATCAAAGGGAAACTCAATGAAGCAAGCATTATTATTAATGCTTTCCAAGTTGCTTTAAATTATAAGAAACAATCAAAATGCTATAAATGACTTGCTCTCTTGCACTGTGCTGCTGAGCTGCAACAATGATTTGCCTTTTCAAGTTATTTAATTTGTTTTGAGCTTCCTGCCCATTCTTCAGTGCAGTATCGGTGAGCGGACATCAAAGTTCACCTTGCTCACTCTTGACAAAATTCAAATGAAGAGAAAAGCTATGATTTAAAGTAGCACCTGGGGAAATCAAAGGCTGGCACTGGCAGGAAGCATGCGCTTGCTCCACAGTTGCTTTTTGTCATTTGAGATATTGGTAAGCTTCAGTTAAAAGTCTGGTTTACTTATTTTCAGTAGTGAATAAGGCAGGGAAAGCCACTCTTGCAGAGAAATGTGGAGCGTAAGGGTTCAGTCAGACACCAGACTAAATTCATTCCTTCACCACAAAAAGTTGCTAAGCTACGCTTTGTTGGATTTGAACTTGAGTTCATCATCAGCTGACAGTTCTATCAAAAGCCTTTTTCCTTTTGTTGTGAGGTCAGGTGGCAAAACGTCTTCTGTGAAAACTGGACCTCTGATCCAACTTTGATTTTTCACTGTCAGTACAGTATCAATTAAATTCAGTGCCTAAATATATGTATGTATATATATGTGATACATCACAATCAGTAGTTAGGTAGGGATGAACTTTAAATTTCTTTTTACGGAGGGATTTAATATTTGGCATATTTTTCCCTAGGTCCTTTGTGCTTTATAAATTGCACTGCCTTTAACACTTGTCACAAATATTAAAAGGTGTAGCTTTCAGTTTGGTTTTCTTGTGCATTCTCAGTTCATTGAGATGTGTAAGCAAGTTAATAGACTGGTCTTCATGGCCACAAGTCATTCTCAAAGCAATCTGCACCTTCGAAACCAAAATCACCATGAAAAGCTTTACCTTAGAAAAAGATAAAGTAGAACTGTCAGGGAACAAGTCAACACCTTTCCACGTGGGAACTCTCGTGTTTGGAGAAGATTGTGATCACTTCCCACTTTACTGAAGAGAACTGGAAACAAAAGTGAGCATGTCACTTGTGTTTTAATTACATTTTGCGCCTTTTCACACTGATCTGGGATGACTTTCAGATTGATGGGCAATCTGGGGCAACTGACATTTTCTGAAGGATGCTACAGAGGGGAAGTGAACTTAGTGCTGGTGCTGCCCTTTGAGTTCCCCTTGTTCCCTGAGCATTGCTTGTGCTCCCTTGCAGGAGAACCCAACCATCTTTTCCATTCACCAGCTCCTCCAGGAAGCAAACAAAGCTTGCTTTTTCCCCCATCGTTGTACACCTTGATATGACTTCAAAAATAAGTCTCCAAGTGGAATGTGCACAAGTGGCAGAGGATCAGTGATGTCAGTATTTGTACATCATTATTATGAGGTGTTCCTGTGTTTCACATGTCCCCCGTGGCTCCATTTGAGAAGCTATGGTTTGATATCTCCATCATGAATGGTTTAAGTAGCAACATAACAAATCATGTAAGGAACACCCACTGTGTCTTAGGAACTGGTGTCCTTTTGTGCAATTCTTCAAATTTGTGAGCTTTGGCAATTTCAGCCAATATCAAACTTGCATTGTGTTTTTTCAAAGAGATTTTTAATAATGTGAACAAGAGCTTAATTTTTGTTTCAGTTCGCTCATCACAGGCATTTCTCTCAATTTGTTTTTTTTGGTTGTTGGTTTTTTTTTTTTTTAAGAACTTCACTCTGTATTAAGGTGTTCCTGAAGCAGGAAATTCTACTTTAGATAACAGCTCATGACAAATGATGCCCCAAGACACAAAGACAATTTGTTTTCTTCACCACTGCAAGTAAATCCAGTTGATAGACAGTTGGGAACATGCATTCTTACAATCTTCGACTGTTTCTTTCTTGTACCAAGAAGGTACAGACAGACCAGATCTCTTCAGCCTTCTCAGGAAGGCTGTAATTCATACAATCACCTTTTTCATCAACAACCCTTCGTGTTTTCTTTGTGTTTTTCTATTGAAAGTACTGCCATCAGATGAAGATTACAATATAAATTTGAAATAACTTTAATCCAGACCAAACATAAATTCAGTAATTTTTATACAAAACTTGAAGATGAAAAAGATATTTTAAATTAAGTGTGTAAATTCCCTAACTCTAGACTTATCATCACTTTTGGACGAAAGTTGCTTTAAAATCACCGTATTTTTGTTTGATCCAGTACTGCAGTATCTGTATCACTCTTAAATGGATTTTATTTTACTGCAAACAACTCTGATGTTATTTACCCACTCAAAGATTTGTGCTAGGGGAAAAAATGTATAGGGTTAAGAAAATGCTAATGTCAGTGAGGTGATTCTTTATAATTCTTATGTTTAATGCTACAAGAACTTGCTAGTTCATGGTTTGTATTTGTGTATTGTAATAAATGGCTACTTTTAGATTAGAGACAATTATGTCATTAAAATACTTTAATTCTCTGCACAATTCAGGGAATAGATTTCTTTGGGAAGATGGGCGACTTTCAGGCACTGAGAGCTACAGGACACTCTGAGTTCAAAGGTTCTGACAGTCCCAGAGCTCTTCCTGGGAGCATCCCTTGGGTGTCCCATCTGTTATAACAACTCCTGTGGTTGGCAGGCCTTCAGATCAACACACAATTTCTCAAACATCTCAAATAATGTTGTTTAAGGTTTGGTAGGAGCAAGACTAACCCCAGCACTGCCTTTTACCACCCCGGATTTCAGTATGGAGGTACTTTAAATGCTTTATAACTTATTTCAGTAGAGAGATTGACAGTATACTATATTTTTTAATAAACAGATATATATCTTACAACAGGCAAGGAGTTTATCTCTGAGCCCTACTGACCTACTCTGATGTTACTGCTTCTGGGAACTACATCAGTGGCATTGCACTCCCATGGCCTGCAGGTATATGCTAGGAAAAGTTTGGGCTTTTTTTTCCTCAAAGTTTGTGTTTTCATAGTTTTTCTTCAGTCTTCTTCACAAACAAGCACTGCGTGAGCAGGAGGAAAGGAGTACATCTCTTGTCAGGCTGTTCTCCCTGTCAGACTGTGCTGCAGCAGCAGAAGGAAAAGGGATGCAAAGGGTTTGAGGAAGGGGTTTTAGCAAGTCAGCATTAGGTAGGAGCCCAGGGGGCCTAAGGGAGAAGACAATCGCTCAGTTCCCATCCTGTCCATGCCCCCAAGCCACAGCTGAGGGGCAGCCCCACAATAACCGAGGCAGTTCCTCTCCCCAGAGCTGTGTTTTTGTGTGAACACGCTGTTGACATAAGGGAGGTGACAGAAAGGGGACGGTGAGGGATGTGCTGTGTCACATCCTGGGGTTTCTTGGAAAAGGAGGCTCAAGCGCCATCTTCTCCTGATTCTGTTGAAATCTCATTCTGACAGATGCCAGGCCTAAAGTCTTCTCCGTGTGTCCCCAAAGGGTGAATCAATAGGCTGCTGAGACATAATTACTTACCTACTGTTCCTAAATTGGTAACAAAAACAGCAATTGTTCATTTCCACCTGATGCAAAAAAAGGGAATAGAAACCTTGCTGGCTGAGCCTAGTAACTCATATCATGCACAATTATGATTCACAAATGCAGAAACTTTTGATGCAAGGCACTTTTTTTCTCAGCTCCAAAGCCTCAGTATACAGTGATTTGTACACAACCATGGAATATAGCTGCTTGCTAAGGTTATTTCTGTTTTTCTTCTTCATTTATATAAATATATGTATTTACCTGTCATTGCAAATGTATTCTTGGTTTTCTTTCATAACTCCAGTGATATATTTAACATGTAGAACATTTTCAGCATGAAGAAAAACTTACAGACAGCTCTAATCCTACTCTCCTAAAGCACAGAATTTCGCAAGAAGCTCTTGCCAGTGGACATGAATGTGATTTGAGCCAGTCAGATTCTGCCCTTACAGATCCTGGTATCATATTTCTCTTTAATTGTGGGGTTATCACAAAAATAAGAAGCAGCAGACCTCTGAGAAGCATTAAGTCCTTACATTCACATACAAGGGGGGGAAAAAGGCAAAAACTTGGCAGTTCTGCCACAGAAACTTGATGTTGCCAGAGCCTTGAAGTGAAATGATCCCACCTCCCTTTTCCTGAAGGGAGAAAACTAAAAGACATCAGATGCCTCCAATCAATGAAATGAAGCTTTAGTAGACCAAAAAAAAGATAAAATTGAACAATATATTTAAAGAGAATATTCAAATAGAGAAAATCCAGATACTTTGCTCTGCAGATGAAATAAATTTTAGCAATGAACATATTCTTTCCTCATTGTATTGTGGCTGGTCATGTCCTTCTCTCTTGCTCTGTTTTCTGGCCAAGCAACTTTTTAAGACTTTGAATCACTCTGGGCAACTTGACATGAGCAAAGGTAGGCAGTGTAGTAGCTAAAAACACAGAAGAAACAGGTAATATAGCTAATATATCTAACAGGTAGCTAAAACCTGGGCCTTAATTTGCACACCACCTTTGATGTCTTTATTGCTATGCAGTTGTCAGGCTAGAAATGGTCGAAGTCCATGGCTCGCTTCAAGGGACTGATCTTCAGAATCAATAAATTGCCACCCTTCAACTGCTTTTTCTATAGGACTTTATAATTGTTCACATCAGTGTTTTTCTGTGTTGAACTGTGATCTATCCCCATCTCAATAATCTAATCTCTGTCTGAAGTTTTACCTCTTCCTGCTCTTTCATGGCCTTTGTCTGCATACTTTATAACAGCTGGTTCCTGGGAAGTTGGAGCCGAGGTTATACAAGTTGTGAGTTGCCTCACATGCAGCTGAGCCCCTGCAGGGAAGGTTACAGTTTCCTGCATGCTAAGAAAGCGTCTCCCCATTGCTTCTCAGGAATGTTTTGGCATGTTTTTTGGCCTCCCTCAGCGCAATCCCATTTTGCAAGTCACTTGGCTCATCCCTGCCTGTATTTTCCTGCTGCGTTTACATGCTGCTCTCAGGATGGACAGCCTCTCCTCCCTCTAGAAGACACTGCCTGACCCAGAGCATCTGAGGAGAACAGGCAGATTCCTCCCTATTGCCTGGCTGCACCTTTTTATATATGAAGGCAGAACGTGCAGCATATGCCATTAACTCCAAACAAATGAATCAAATAGTTCTGCAGCCTGTCAGAGGTTACAAGATTTTTGAGTGAGCTGTCTGCCACTAGATCTCCAAGTTAGATACATGCTTTGGCTCCTTGATGCTGCACTGCCAGGCTCCCCAGCAGCCGTCCAGTGGGAGGCTGTGTTACACTTACATAGAAAACAACTTCAGCATTCAGTTTCTCCTGGCTGTGGAGATCTTTGAGCAAACCAGTAGGGAGCAGAGACCCTGTTGGCAATTCTGATTCACAGGCTGCACAGCAGCAGGAAGAGGAATGCTGAAATCTCTGCTGGCAAAAATAAGATGTAGTACCTTAAAAAAAGATGTCTCAGTGACCCTGCACAGAAGAGAATATATTTGACTTGCTAGTGTCAATAGCAGGTATATTGGAAAACAAGGTTTTCTGTCTGAGTAGAAAATCACAGGCAGGGACACTCTGGCAAAGAAAACCTTAAGCCTTCAGTGGCAAAAATGCGAAGAGCATTGTCTGTTGTTAGCTGCAATAAGATACAAAGATGTGGGAGCCAAGCAGGGGGTTGTTAACAAGCAGGTTTGGGGCTGACCCAGAAGCCTCCTGCTGGGAATGCGTTCCATAGATGGCCAGGCATCTGGAGATTTTCCAAAGAACCCTTCGAGGAACAGGGCCAAGGTATCTGGTCAAAGCTCAGCAAAGGAATTTCTGGGCTTGTAGCTTTAGCCTTGGCAAAATCCATAAAGGGACAATAGATACTACATTTACCTGGCCTTTAAGGTAGATTAGTTATAGGACTTTAAAATAAAGAAATAATAAAAAAAACATTAATCTAGAGGCTCATCTTTAAGATAAGTTTTCCAAGAACTGATAGCAAGGGAGGAGGCTTCTGCAAGCTTGCTCCTTGTCTTATTCAGCAGAAAGCAATAAGAATAGACAACTACAGGCAGTAAGAATAGGCAACCATAGAACAAGATGTTCCACATCTGGTCAGGGAAGTATTGGTGATTTTGTTAATAACTAAGTTAGTTCATTTAATTCTAACTTCTTTTGTTTTTCTGGGGTGGGAAAACAACTTTCCACTTTGCTTTCTAAAAATGTATCTGCTGTGGCACTGTTTGATGGCTTTCATTCATGTGTGTTGAAATGTTTTGGAGAAAACTCTAAATGTTCAAAAATTTGCTTTTCCTGCCTCCAGGGTTTTTTTGGTATTTGGCTCTGTCTTTAGTTGTAAAGGCTTTTGATAACAGAGCTGGCTGAATACTTTCATGTAAAAATGCCATTTTGTTGAGCCCTAAATGTTTCATTCATAATGTCCATGGTGTGAGTGCTTGCCAAGCCTGGAGCAGGGTGCCAGGTGAAGAGTGCCTGGATTCCTGATGGTTTTTCTTAAGGGGCATGGATGGAGGGAGCTGTCAGGACTTCAGACTTTGGTCAGTCTTCTGATGCTGGAGCCTGAGAGCCATCATTTTCTGTTGCTCCTCAGCAACATTGTCATCTTTGCTCTGGTCATGAAAGCTGACAGGAACATCAATATCACTAAGTGGTTGCAGGGCCTGGGGAATTTAGCACATGTTAGTTTTTGGTCTGAATTGGACTGTAACCTAGAAGAGTAAAACAAAATCAGCCGTGAATGGAAATCCTGATTTCCAGCCGGTTCTTTTGTAGCCTTCACCTGGTGCTAATGAGGAATAGAAAACCAGAGTCTCTTGTGCTGGAGGCATTTATACCCCCTTCAGTTTGATATTCTGTAAGGCTACGTTGAGTTTCATCACCATTAATGCATTTAAGACTTAATGCAAATACTTATTATTTTTTGTGACTGATATCCCAAAACAAAAGAATCCCATAGAAAAATGATGACCATTATATTTAATTCAATCGTGTTAACGTACAGAGATCAATGTGGGAAAATTACCTATTTCCTCCACTTCAGCTGAGTAGAGACTTTCAGGCTTTCCACAGTTCCAGGTTTTAACTGTCTGACCTCCAACATCCAGCTCAGCAATCGTTGTACAAACCAGCAAGGGATATCACAGTGATATTGATCTTTTGCACCTGGTATAGTGCACTTTACCAATGCTGCCTTTTCCAAGCCGAGTAAAACAGGATCCCTTCCCCATGGAAAAGGAAAAATGTATAGTCTTGTTTCAGTGCTGAGCAGCTTATGTTCCTTCTGTCCCAAACAGGCATGAGTTTTTTATCTTGCATTTATATTCTTAATTTGCCCATAATTGCTTTCAGGCACCACATCTGAGGCCAGCCTTCATTAATATGTTAATTGTGCAGTCCCTCCCAGTGGATTTGTCTGATGCTAAGAGTAAACAGAAAGGTTTATTCCCCTCACCTTCCCCCAAGCCCTCTAAACAGAAAAATATTATTAAGATGAGATACTTGACTAGGCTCAGATCACCATGGTGCTGGGGCACATTTATTTCCTGTTTCTGGATCTGCCCAAAATAGCTGGTCAGAATCCCTCTATTGGAACAGATCAGAGGCTCATAAGGTCAGAACAAAACGGCATTTTTTACTGAGGTGCAGTTTGGAACCACTGTACACATTTCCTCCATCCTATTCCATGTGGATATGCTAAACGGGTATAAAAAACTGACATTATCAAAGTACTACAGGGAATTACCCACACACTTGCTGTTAATTAATGTGAGATGTGCAGAGAATTTGCCCACACTGCTTTGAAAATCTCAGCTAAAATATTTTAATGGTGAGTATTTTGGGGGAATGAAACATAGAAGAAGCCCTGTAAACCAGGCTCCTTAACTGTTTATTACTTCTCCTGGCTCTTGAGCTGGATTTATAGAAATGTTATTTATAGAAAAATCTTGGAGTTCATTTATTGAGTTGTGCTGAAGACAGCCCTCACACCTTTCCAGTCAGGAAGCATGGAGGAGAACATGAATTAAAATTATTTTTGTAAGTAATTTAAATCATTTGTTGGAATTAGGATTCTTATAGCAACTTCTCTTTCTCTGTTAAGACTGATGATAAACTGTGCAAAAGAACTCCAACAGCAACAAGATGCAAAAATAATTCGCTGCCTATTCCTTTATTTGTCTCTTCCTTTTATCCTGCCACAAATGGGGACAGCTTGTGAAATCCCTGTAGGTTGGCTGGCTGAGTAGGGGTGTTAATTGTCAGCTATAATTGACGTGCTAAAGGCTTCCTGAGAAAATTTGTACTTCTGTATCCATTGATATCCGTCTTATCTTTTCTATCAAGTCACTTCTGGTTCCCCCTGCTGCCAAATGTTCTAAATTCCCTCAGTCCTGCCCAGTCTGTAACTGTCCCCCTCACCTGCCCGGTGCATCCTGCTGCGGCCAAAGGCTCAGGGGACTCCTGACTTGTCATGCATTATTCATTTCCTAGTTTCTGAGGGCAGAAACTAAATCATGCCAAGATGATTTAGGCTGGTTTAGGACCCATTCCAGTAAAACCTGAGGTGCACATATAAGCAGAAAAAAAATGTGTGTATATACATGCAAAAGGTACAGAGGACTCATATCTGGCTTCTTTTCTTTCTGTTTAAACACAGCTTCAAATGTCTCCATCCCCAGCCCTTAGACATTCACGCATATGTTGGTCAGCCTCGCAGTTACATGGATTCAGGATGGTCACAACAGGCATACGAGAAAATCATTTTGGCAGCTGGAAAACCAACAAAGCAAATGCCTACCTCTGCTCCTTCCCTAAGCTCTTGCAAGCTCCCTCAGTCCATGAGATTCTTTATTGCAAGTCATGATTCATTTCACAGCTGAATTCTGACTCAGGTACCTCATCTTGCCTTCTCTGAAACTTGCTGACTTGTGCTCTCTGTCAATCCAGCGTTTTGGATCCATGTGCTTTTCATCCTGCACATGACGAGTGTCTGCTCCTGTTCCATAATGGCATGTGCATTCAGTGTGACTGTGCTCCCTGCCTCTGCACTTGAGGCACTGTCAATGAGATGCAAAGCCTTTATTTTTCATCTAAATATTTCTCCTACCTCTGCTTCCCCAGATCTTCCATGTATCTGTATTGTCTCCTTTCCAGTCCATGTGCCCCTTTGCAGAGTACTGGCAAAAACTGATTTTCATCCTGTGAGTAAATTGTACTCAGACAAAAGGAAATGCTCCTACAGGATGTATGAAGGATTTTTGTGGAAAGCACCAGAGAACCATTGAGAGGTATTTTTCATAGCTCTTAAGGCTTTCCTATAGGTTTGCTGAAGATAAGCCAGATGAGAAGGTGCACTGGACTCCAATAATAGGGGCCAAGGACCTTAACATCAGTGTGTTATTTCTCTAAGCTGGCATGGCACTTACTTCAGGTATGTTCTGTCTACAGCTAAATCCCTGTTTGAGGTAGTGTTTAATTCTCAGTGCTCTCCCCATCCCCATGCCTCTTCTATAAATCACCTTCAGGGATCTTGAGTGAGTCTTTCATGAAAGCCTTATGGAACAGATGTATTTCTGTTTCAATCCCCCCTTTCCATAGTGTAATACCTTCAATTTCAGTAGAGGGGCAATGAGTGTAACTGGTCAGATTTTTTTGATTGCATATAATGCTGAGTCCGTTTTCTGATAAAGTTGATTTCACTATGCTTTTCCTGTTTATGTTTTCAAGCTTACTGAGTCACACATTAGTACCCCTTGTAGCAAATAGGGGCCGAGTTGCCCAGGGATGTCAAACAGTGTCTGGGAAGCCTGTCAGGTACGGTCTCTTCTACCAGGATCCATTTAATTCTCAGCTTTCCCATACAAAAGGATGTACACTATATAATTGGCCTCATTTAACAGTTTGTGTTCCTGCAATCAGTGAGAGCATCTCCTTCTGTGGTTTCCAGTATTGCCCATCTAGGTCATGCTTAGCAGTTCACCTCCAAAATAGCTGTTAAAGTAGAGAAATGACAAATAGGTGTCAGATTTGAGAACAAGGAGGTCCCTAAGCTAGTGCTGCACTGCCCTACTTTGTAGCTAAATCTCATGGCCGAGGTGCCCCTTGCCTCGCAGTGCACTGGTCATGGCAATAAGGGCTTCAAAGAAATCTAAATGCCTTAATTTCTGTTCAGTGCATTAATCTTTTTCTGTTTTAAAGAAAACAATTTAAAGCAATCTGGAAGGCATGAAAAAAGTATTTTAAATTGGTGATATTTATAGCTGCTTCGTTTTTTTTGAAGTCCCCATTCTTAACAGGCAGTAACAGCAATTCAGTAGCAATCCAGTTCCTGCCAGTAACCTTCTCCTAGGAAAACGGATTTCAGTAAGCTTTATCGCTCAGTGTAGCCAACAGAAATATTTGATACTAAGAGCAGTGGAACCAGAAATCCACTTCAGATGTCCTTCAAACAGCTAGATGAGCAATTCAAGGGGATGTGGAATAGGAAACTCAGAAAATGGAGCTTGACTTTGATACTTACTTGGTGTGATAGAGTAATTTACTCTCCATATAGATCTTACTGTATAAGAAAAAGGAAGAAAGAGGAAGCAGTAATGTGTCACCTTATCTAAATAAGGTACCTGTCATTCCTGAAATTCTGTTTAAACTATGATGGATGCTTTTATTCAACAAGAGAGATTTTTCCCCATGGTGAAAGATGATCCTTTCAAACAGAAAAGGACTATGATGAGACTGATTTTCCTTCTTATGGATGAGGCTGAAACAATGCAAAAATAGCTGCAGAGCAGGTGCCCTGGGATTCCTCTCTGACCACTTGCAATGTGTATAGTCATAGAAAAGGCACTGATCTGAACAGAAAAACAGCTGGGCTAATTGTCTTGCCAGAAACATCTGTAATCTTTGAAATGGTAGCATACCTTCATAATGCGATGTGTTTATTTCCTAAGAAAGTTTTGTTTTCTTTTCAGTTAATTCTGATTGACTGACCTGTCATTCCAGAACTTAAATCTTTTTGCTATTTATCCACGGCTCTTATGTCAATGCTAATTTAACTAAAGACATTAGCTAGAAATAGATCTGTGGTGTTTACCCATTTTTTCTTTTAGTTTCCCAAAGTAAATGATTTTTTTTTTTCCCCTGTAGCTTCTATTTGAACGCTGTTTTTAAAACAGTTAATCTGGGCACTGCATTAACCTATTCCTTAATAATCTAGAGGGAAACTCTCCAAAATGTGTGATGAACCTCTTCAGCAGTGAAATCATGAACTACACTGTACATATCATAAAGCAAATTCAGTGATCTCTCTCCTAGACTAATATAAATAGGTATAGTAATGAAAAAGTGCTTTTTGCTGTAGTAGTGTCAATTAAAACCTACTTCAGCACAATAAACAGTGTGAATTGGGCCCCTGGATATAAACAGGGACACCTGTGAAGGCTCGCTGGTACAGTGCATGCATGGGTGCTGGGGGGAGCACAAATGAGCACTGCCTGCCCGTATCACAAATTGCCATTATTTTCTGTGTTATTTCTAACCCCAGCTGGGAAGCCAGGGACTAACCCAGCCACTGTAAAGCTGCAAAATAACTTAAAATCCATAACTCATTAGGTACACTAAGTCACTGAAGCCAGGAAGGGTGGCCCATGCACTCTACGAGCTGATCAGCCTGTCATCGTTCCTGAAAATATAATCCTTCCAAGAGCTGTGGGGTTCCCTTCTTTGCTGCTTGAGAGTCTTTGTGCTGCACATATCCTTCTGAGTGGCAATTTTGGGGAATGGATATTTAGGGGGTGACTATACATCCATGCACAAAAGAGTACTTGATGGTCTTTGTGCATTCTTTTGTCCAAAGCAGTCAAGTACGTACAGTGATGGCGTTACTTACAGGAAATAAAACGAGCAAGGGCTTAGACGGCTCTTTCTTACAGCCCACCCACTGGAACCACAGGCTTCGTATTAAAATGAATGAGTTGCATTTATAGAAAGTTTATTGAAAGACCTTCCTAAACTGCTTTACTGTGCCTAATATATGCTGTTGCTCTCAGGAGCCAATTATGTTCTAGGGACACAGCAGGGCTTTGCAGGCCTGCCTAGAAGTCCCAAACCCTGCTCTGACTGAAAATCTTGCAGAAGCAAGTTCATTTAGACCTCTTCGATGTGCTGTTTCATTGTTTACACAGTGTGTGCTGCTCATTAAGCATAGGAGAACCTGACAGACGGGACCTGGAACACTTGCCATCAAATTTAGCCCAAGTCTATCTGACATCTCAGCAGGGGAAGTGGAGAGCTGTGATTCTGAAAAAGGCATTTTGCAGTCTCTAATCTTGAGTATACAGCACTGAGAAGAGCTGTTTCTGCTTAATGTAATTCATACCATCAGGAACTGTACATTTTAAATCACAGATCTGTACTTCTTGAACCCCATTCTCTGAAGTCATTTTCTTTGCTCACTGACATTTTAAGTGTTCTGTGTTTGGTGCCACTAGATTATGACATTTTGATGTTCAGTTAGAAATCCAAAATAGCAATTAGGGAATTACAAATTGCAGAAATCTTGCCATATAACTATTAATTATATTCCTTATTGTCTTAACCAGTAAATGATTATACAAAAATGTCTCTTAAATATAACATGCAAAACCTTGTTATAATTAGGGTATTCCTGAGATGTCAGTCCCTACTCAATAGAACTGGCTTATCTCTAGAGCCTGCTGAAGCTGACAGTATTTCCAGATGAAGAACAGTGCTCAGGAGGAATAGTAGTATGTGTATGTGTGATTATAACCTGGAGACTTAGATATTGACTTGAGCTCTGGGAGATGTTGAAATTCTTGCCTGATCTAGGGCATGATGTGTCATCCTGGATTGCTGCAAGTCAAGCAAGCCTTATTGGTATTACCTTTTGTGAAGAGATTTATGAGAGTGAAAATATTTTAACATTGATGGTGTAATATTTCAGCAAAAGCTTTCCAAATGTGTCATGGAATGGTGCCTGGGGAGTACTGCTTTCTTTGCTGCCTCACTACTGCAGAGAGTGCTTTACATCTATAGGCAAATGAAATCTTTCCTTTTAGTCCTGTTTACTGCACTGACTTTGTTCTAATGCTGTCCTGTACCCAGCCTATCCTGATGCTAATATTATGTTCAGCAACCCTGAAAAAGTGTAAAACTCCCAAGTAATGCCAGGTGCAAAGATGAAGTCCCTGGGAGAGCAGCTTCATGACGTGCATGTTCAGAAGAGTAGGTCTTGTTTGCACGAGGAAACGCAAGGGCATAGTAGAGAAGGCTTAGAAAATCACTGGGAAACACAGCCGGCTTTGGACGTGCAACCAAGCTCAGTTGTTGTGCCAGGCTCCATAGATAGCCCTGGTTTAGATTAGGTTGCCTATTCCAGGATAAAAATCACATTGCACAGATATTGAGTCATATCAGTTTCATTCTGTGGGTCTCTACGTTACATTATTTGCTAATAAGTAGTTTGAAGTCTTGCCTGGTCTGTTGTCCTGAACCCACCAGGGGCCAGAACACTGGCTTGGCTTTCCCCCACAGGAATCCTGCTCATGTGCTCCACAGTGAAATCTGCTTTGTTAACGGCAGCCACTGCTACAGTGCAATCTGCACCTACTATAGAACAACTAGTAAAAATACAAATAAACATAAAGAAAATTCTGTCCATTGCATACCCAGATGGACTGTGTTTAAGTGCAACTCTCAATTTCCTCAAGCTCTCCAAGTGTAACGTGATGGACACATCAAGAACTGTACTGAAATAGAAAAAAATAATGTTTGCCTATGAAATAAGATCTTCTAACCACCTTTTCAGCAAGACTAGCTGGGAAATAGAAACAGCTTGAGAGGTACATTTTCAGTCATCTTAAAATGCCCTTTTCCCCCTTTAATTTACTTCCAGACAGTGCACACATTTTAAATGAATACTTAGCTAAAAACTGAAAAGATGTTAAAAAATGAAATTAATACATTATGTTCTAAAGAATTGGAGGCAGAGGTCGTTCAGATTGTTTTAAAAAGGTCTCTTATCTCTCAGTGATGATGACAATACTGGCAATGAAATAATGGAAGCTGGGAAACAAAATCTCTGAAATAAACTCTTACATGGGCCATGCTTTTCCCAAGGGTCAGTTATCAAGGATACTAGGAACATTTTCTGACTTGTGCTGGGGTATAGAACAGGTATTTAAGTTGTTATAAACTGTTGGAGGTAGGATATGGTGAAGCACTGGCAGACTCCATGTGTAACCGAGTCTCTGGAGACCTGGGCCATGTGCAGCAAAAAGGAGATTTGAGCTGTTCCTGTCCCATTTGTTGATGTACATTTCTACATATTAAAAATGTTTTAAAGATTAAAGAGAAAAGATTTCAATTTTTGTATTTCAGGTTTCTCTGGCAATCTGTGGCAGAAATTACTCCTAAATTACTTTAAGAAAATATTTTTATGCATGATTTTGCAATAATTTACTTGAATCAAGAAGTTCTGGTGATAATTTCAGATGTACAATTTGGCTAACGTTCCTTAAGAATTAGTTGCCTATGGAAATTGAAATGATGTTAAACGAGAGGTTACATTAGGAGTCTAACAGGAAAGTAAGGCTGAATGAGTGGAGAAGACCATTAAGAAAACTCTGATTTACTTCTAAAGGATTGCTGTCCTGTAACACTTTTTGGGTGAATGAATAGGTTTTGGATAAGTTCAAGTGAAGTCATTGGGATTCTTTTCTCCCTTTTAAGCCTTAATTAAATGTTATCTTCATTGTCAATACTAAAAAAACAAATTTAAAAAAAAATGAGGAGAAAAGGGGAGAGAAGGAGCAGAAAGACCAAAGTTCAAAACAATAAAGAGCTATTTGAAAGACAGGAGAAAAGGTCCTAGCAAAGAAAGAAAAAGGAACTGTAAATACTTGAATAATTAGGTGTTACAGTGCAGATACCACAACACGCATATCAGACAATGGGCCATGGAAAAGAAAAGGGGAACACAAAACAACCAGTGGGGAACGAGGCTGACCAGGGGCAGGGAAACCCCGTGCCTCCCTCCCAGGGCCCCTCTCCCAGGACCACATGGGGGGGGAGGGACCCCGACATTTCACCCATTTATTTTTAACAAAAAGAGACTTAAAACTTAACATTGAAAACAACTGGATAAACATGAGATAACAAGAACAGTTTCAAAACAAAACAAGCCACCCTCCTGAGTCTTTAATTGTACAAACAGATTCTCTGGAACATCTTAAGGCTGACAGAAGGGAGACGGGACTCTCCAAGCATGCTTTGTGGGGAAACTGAGGCAGGAGAGGGTTTCTTCTATTTGTACCTGTTGGAGTGCTAAACAAAAATAGTTGATTTCTTTCCTCCCCCTTTTCATCCCCCACTCAGCACTGGAAAGGGATTTTTGGGGAAACAATTGGCAAAGGCATGGTTTTGTGACGGAAACCATGGGTGGAAAAATGGATTGGGAACACACTGGGGGTAATAGGATGTAAGGTAAAAGGGAAAGGTGGGATTAGGAAAGGGAGACTCTAGGGGGGGCTTATAATGGAGATATTGTCAAACATGACTACAATTTTTAGCATATATACTGCCTTTTACAGGAACACCATCAGGCCCAGTGACCTCTGCTGCTTGTAACCCTTTTCTACCTTGCACAATTTTGAACTCTACCACTTCTCCATCTCCTAAGCTTGGGATGCATTTTTCAGGGTTATTCTTTTTAATAGCAGTTCTATGAACAAATGTGTCTTGCTGGTTGTCACATCTTGTTATAAAACCATAATTTTGTTTAACATTATACCATTTTACTATTCCTAAAACCTTAGCTATGGTGATTTTTTCCTTTTTCTGAGTGGCTGCTGTTTTCTGTCTCGCTACATTCCTGGTTTCTCTTTCATTTTTGCTCACTCCCGCATTGGAGCTCTCGGGGCTGCTCGTGCCTGCGCGCTCTTCCCGGGGTCGCATTTGGGGCCACACAGGTCAGGCCACACCGCTCAGCTCCCCATGCACCATCTCCTCTGCTCTCAGCTGCGTTGCTGCTGCCAGGCGCTGCACCCATGTCTCGGCCAGGCCCCCAACCGATGACTCCCCCGCGCCCTCCTCCAGCGTGCGTCTCGGCTGGGCGCGGCTCCGCTCCACCGCCGCCCGCCGCCGCCCGCGCGCCGCCCCTCTCGGCCGGGCGTTCACGGGGCTCGCTCCACCATGCGCTGCGTGGGGCCGGGTGGGCACCGCCGGGTCCCGCCGCTCCCGCCGCACCTCACTCTGCTGCCAACACTGCAGCTCGCGTGGCTCCGCCCGCGTGTGGGAACTGCCTCGCTGCTGCTTGGAGAGGGCTCGGTCCATGTGGCTGAGGCCGCAAGGTCCCTTAGCCAGGCTTCCCTTCGTCAAGACACAGCTGACATTGCTCAACAGTCTCGGTACGTAAATAATATTCACGAAAATATTCTTCCATCGGCATATATTTGGACTCAGAAATGAACTGTGTTCAAACGGTCTTCCAAAAGTCTTTGGTAAGAATTAAATCCCAAGAAACGTAGAAAAAGTTCTTAAACAACCATGAAAGGAAATGTTTCAATTCCTTTTGAGCTTGAATTAAGCTAAATTTACAAATCCTTGTTCAAGAATCTTTTCAAGTTTAAGATAAATGTCCATATGCGGCTCTGAGAGCCAACAGTCTTTCCACGGTTCCTCCATAATTTAGAGAGAATATCCAAACCAAGGCGAGAAGAGAGAGATCTAGAGTGGTTTTTACTCACGAATTTTCTGTCCTTAGGGATCGGTGTCTTGCCAGCATTTCTCTACCATTTGTTGCAGTGCCACATGCGTATCAGGCAATGAGGCCCGTGGAAAAGAAATATATATGGACCGATTCTTGATAGATGTTTCAGTGATGTTTGTTTCTCCAGCCGCATGGCCGGGGCTCTGCCGAGGAACTGAGGCAATCACGGGACCCGAGAGTCCTTGCCCACGCAGGGGAACACAAAACAACCAATGGGGAACGAGGCTGACCAGGGCCAGGGAAACCTCGTGTCTCCCCCCCAGGATCCCCTCTCCCAGGACTACACGGCAGGGGGAGGGCCCCAACAATTAGGAAGCTGTTAAAACGTAAAACTACTGCTGTACTGTGTAGCCAAACCATTCTCACCTACTGAGGAAGATTTAATAGAAACATTAAAATAAGCTTTAAAATTTTGATAACCCATTGTTAAAAGTCCCCAAATTACAGGTGTACTAAGAAAGATCTGAAAAAAACAGCTTTATTGGTATGCACACTGTACAGATAAACCCCAAATGTGAGGAATAAGGAAGAATCATTTTCAGCATGTCTATTGCCCTTTACTTTAGAATGAGCTCTTGTTCAGCCATAGTTATTTTTGTAGAAAGCTGTGACCATAAGAACTGCCATTCAGCAGTGGGTAGCTCCAGATAAACCACAGAAGGATGCACACCCCATACCTACCTCATCCTGATCACTTTTGCTGCAGTTCAGTGAAAATCCTGGTACAGCAGGAGTGTTATCTCTCTTCGAGAGTGTTACTTATCATTAGCTATGGCAACACTCAAAAATCTACTTAAAGCATAAGTCCAAGTACATAAATTTTACCTACAAATTGACTAAGGCTGTTGACCTGAAGTAAATTACTCACCTATGACCAAGGATAGAGGTGATTCAGGCAATCAAAAGGTTAGCTACTAAAACCAGGAGCAGTGAGCAAGGCTCCTTGAGTGTTCAGATGTTTTATTTATATAAAAATGTAAATATTTCTATTACTCCTTGCATTCCAATGAATAAAAAGTCAACCTCCATTCTGCCTTCGGGAAAATCCAATTTTATTGGTGCTGTCCTGAACAACGGTATTTTTATTTCTCTGGCTGGGTGGTGTAGTGCCTTCTCTATTCATCACAGTGTAATGTAAATGTGGGGCTATTAGTGAGAGATCCAAGCCCTCAGCTCCGAGTCTTTCACATAACAAAGAGGATAACAAACCCTTAAAGGAAAATATGTGAGAAAGGGAACTTCTGTCTCCCTTTACAGTAACACCACTCTGTAACAACTGGTTTGAACTAGACTGTGCAAAGGATGTTGCAGGCTTCCTAAAAGGCTGGTAATTCTCTCTTCCTCATGGGAGGAAAAAAAAACCAGCCCCCTGACAATACACACATGTATCAAAAGCTGTCAGGCTTTTCAAGTTCCTCCTGCATTGCTCCATTCCCTTGGTATTTTCCAATGTACTTGCTTTTCAGCCATCTATTTTGTTTTGGATCTTGGAAGTTCAGAATATTTCTCAGGTTGTTATTTCTCAAAAGTAGGAAAAAAGGTGTCTCCTAAATTTTTACAGGCATGTGTTTGATTAATAATCATGTCAATAGAACAGCTGTGGTAACATAGCTGTTTCACCCCTTCTTCTGCAATTGGAGATAAATCGTCACAGGGCTGTAAGGCTAGTGTACTGAGATGTGTGTTTTGACTTTTGTAAGGCATTTATAGATATTTCGAGACTGCTGTGTTTGCCTCAGTGAGTTTATAGTTGAGCAAAACACCCACTTACTGAGTTCAAAATTCTAAACTTGCTATCAAACAACTTTTCACACTTGACAGTTCTGGTTCTGAGGGTGATGCTCTCATTTACAATCAAGTTGCGTAGAGATTCATCACTGATCATCCAAGTTTTAAGTGTTTTTCAACGAATTTTGACCACTATTTTCCATAGGCCAAGGCACTGTGGATGCCCTGAACTTAAGACAACCTTCAAAAATCATGTTGTCTTGCTAATAATTTGCCTTCTTAACAGTCAAATTACAATGTTGTCTGACAATTTCTCAACTGGCATGTTGTATCTTGCAAAGAGAGGGTTTTATATCTGAAATTAAATGTTCAGTAACTCTATTCTCGAATAAAGTTGCAATAGATATTGGAGCTGGTAATTTAGAACCAAAATTCACCTCATTTTCTAGTACATAGAAACAAACCTGCATTATTTTGGGGCTCTTCAAACTGAAGTTTCTTCAGCCATGCTTTAAAGTGCAGTATCACACTCCAGTCATAATCCTCATTCTCAGTTCTGACTCCGTACACATATCAAAAAATATAATTATTTTTACAAGTTATGTTAACTCCTTGGGGACCTGGCTCTTACCCTTTTTGTTATTTTCATGGATGGAGCACATGTTCTACTTGCTCACTATCTGTTGTGTGCTACAGTCTGTTCTATTTCTTAAAATATGTGACTGCACAGCCAAGGAGGAAGCCAACTGTTTGCCTGGTTCTGGCTGTCGCACTGGGTCGTGCAGACCTTCTGGAGGGAGTGCTCAGTTGCTTTCAGCAAAGGAAAAGCTCAGCCAGGAGAGGCTTTTCCAGACTAGGAGTTGGAGTAGGAGAGAAAGGAGCACATCTGCAATGAATCGGAAGGTTTGGAAACTGTTAAGAACAGGGAGCAGAAATATCACAGCAGGCTTCAGAGCCGATGGAAAAAAGTCCTTTTTCCTTTGCCGAGCCAGCATACGTCCTTTTCTCTATAAAAGTTCTACTTCTCCTGTAGGTTTTTGCAAAACTGAGTTGCTGCTTGAGCTACAGGAAGTTTCCAGAGACAGGACACTGCTTAGTGTCTTCATCTGCTTCTATTGGTCTTGCCTCAAGTTCAGTCTGGTTTCATTTTGCAGATTTCTCCATAATTTTTTCCCTCCTAACCCAGACTAATGTTACATTCTGTTGTTTAGTTTTCAAAACTGTCAATCTGCTCCAGTTTCATTCTTTTTCACATTTAATAGCTTTCTATAAGTTTAAGCTGTTTGGGGATCTTTTTCAGTTATGAGTCTGTGATCCCCTTTACCATCTGGCCTTGGAGGAGCAATTCCACAAATTATTTAAAACAACATGTTTGCCTCAGCATGATCAAATCTATTAAATCTTCTTTGTTTTGGATTTTCGTATGAAGCAGATAACTTCCAAGAGATGTATTATTTTTAGGAGTGTAACATTCTGTAAATTTCTGTAGCTGATAACTTAGTCTTCATCTGATAACTGAATTGATCTTCCTCACTTAGCTTTTAAAATAGAGATTGCTCAAAGTAAAGTCAGTGCCACTAACTTGTAACATCTTTTTTCCTCATCTTTCATTTCAGAAGCTCAATTTTCCTTTTGCCTATATATATAAATATAAAATTCTTGCTTGAACTTGTTTCAGTGACTTGCTGTGTTCATGAATATTTCTTGGAGTTCTCTATTGGCCTTTCCTTCTAAATTGCCATTTCTCCCCCAGCTCTACCAGCTGCAGTTCAAGATCTCAATTAATGGGAATCATGAATTTGAGTCACTCATTTTGAGGGCTCTGTAGTGTAACTGACAGATTAACCAGTAACAAAAAGTTCTTATTAAGGCAATAGGTACATCTTTCCTCTAGTTTGCAAAAGCCAATCTCCCCTGTTGATGTCACTGTTGTCAGACATGAGGTAATTCACTTCTGCTCAACAGTTCTATTTCTTCTCTAACAACAGTGAGCACAATGAAGTTACACACTTGTGGCCATGTTTCCATTTAAAAGCTAAACCAACTTCTCCTCCCAAAACTATTCTATGGGCAGAGTATCAGTCTTTGCCATGTTGTACCTCCACTTTTTAAAAAGGTCCTGGATGACAAAATCCCAGCACTGTAATAGCTCTTTGTGTTGGGTGAGGTTATCTCCCTCAAACTGTTCTTCAGTGCCGTTGTTTGGGCTACCCAGGTTTCGGGATTAAGTTCAATACTTTGTTACAAGGAGGCTGTAAACACATAGAATCAAAATCTTTTGTGACTTGCTCTGAGGGTGGATTATAAAAATAGAAAAGTAAAAGGGAAAAAAAAATTTAAAAAAGGACAATGGCTCAAAAAGCTTTCAGAGTACCTGAGAATCATATTGCACGGAAGGGTAAGTGTAATTCTGGCAGACTATTGGCCTTCCACCTGGTATTTATAAACATGCTTTTGTAGGAGTTGTGGGACCAAAAAAAATCTGTCACAATGCACTTCAACTCGTTGGCTACTTGGAACTTTTTAAAATCTCCTTCAATTCTGATATTTGTTTAAGTTTGTGCCATCTGTAGATCTCAAACTGTCGTCTTTGAAAATTCAACACAGTACACATTGCTCTTTTCTGCTCTTTACTCTTTCTGAGGCTTCCCAGTTATCTGCTTAGTAAGCAAAGGACTGGCAAGAGATTTTAAAAGTTCCTTACTTGCAGCCTCATAACTTTATTTGCTCATGAATTATGATAGCACATCCAGCTCAATGATGTTTTATGTTGTTAGTGTTGCAGCTTGACCTTCCTGATGAAAACTCAAAAATCTACTCAGAAATCAGGTACAATTCATACATGCAAATATTTAAATGAAAAGCAAAGTGGTTTTATTATATTTTATATCTACAAAATAGTGCTGAAACATTTTCTGCCTATCCTTATAAAAGCATAAGGCAAAAATCTCCAGGGAGGGAATTCTATTCTAGCTTTTTTCTTCAAACTTGAGCCATTTACCAAACATGTAAGTGCCTCTTGGAATTCCACAGTCGAGTGTGCAGTTGGCACTTATGTTTCTTGGGCTCCAACTACCATTTATGTGATCGCACAGGAGAACAGGAGGCGACAAAATCTGTTGCCCTACTGGGTCCATCTGGGAATTAAAATGTCTTTAGATTTCTAGGCAATGACAGGCATAGGTTGGATATAGAATAGGTGCTGAAAGGAAGGAGAATTAAATTGCACTGGTATGTAAGGAAGAGTGCGTACATATGGGAATACAGCAATGATCTTCAATTCAAGGACTATTCATTTAAAAATTTACTCAGTGTGCTGAAGATTTCCAGCTAAACATAAAGAATAAGTTTAAAAGAGAAATAAGCCTTTATTCCTTAAAATTTCAGACACAATAACTCTTGGCCAAGTTTATTTTTTATTGTCAGCTACAAAGGGATCTTTTAAACAATATTCAATTGAATTTTTTAAAAATCAGCCTTTCACCTATCCTAACGCAAAAGAAAAAAGCCTCAAAATATTCTTGTTAAGATAATCAACAAATTTGAGTAAAGCACAGATTGGTGCATGGCTCCTACGAGTTAGCCCTCAAATCTTTGTCTCTCTCTATTTGGGAATCTTCTGCCAGGCTTGGACATTTCAGAGCAAGGTCATATGCACACAAAACTTTTGAACACACAATTATTCATCTACAGCACAGAGTTGTGGCCTGAGTCACACAGGTTGTCCAGCTGGGCATTAAATATGGTCATACTTCTGGTGTCATCATCTGATGAATCCATCGTGGCCACAGTCTTCTACCCAATGGGATGGGCCAGTGGAACCTGTGGGCTGTTGTAAAGGGGTAATTCTTCTGCAGCTTTTATCTTCTCCCTCTCTGCTTCTTCTCTTCAGATTTTGGTATCTTGCAATATGAATTCTTAATCTGTGAGGTTCTTTATGATTTCTTCATTTTGAACTTTTTGCAATGGGTATCAAACCAGTGGCATCACGTCTGTGTTCTCACTTCCTTCTTTCCTGGCTTACTGGCCATACACGTGTTCTTTCTTACAGACTAAGGTGAGAATTGAAAACTGCTGTTTATCATTAATTTCTTACAGCAAAGCCTGGCCCTGGAGTCACATGTGAGCTAGCATAATTTACTGTAGCACTGGGGCTGGCAGCCACAGAAATGTCCTTTCTTCTCCAGCACTGGAGCCACAGGCAATGCTTCATATGGTGCAGCCAAGTGTCTGGAATGACTCTTTTAAATTTTGCATATCGATTGCTTTAGAAACAGCATTTCGTTTGGCAAAATACTGAAATATTCTATGGAAATAATTTACAGTACTTTAAAAAGTGAATTTCTAAAGCTGAATTATAAGCATATATTTACTTTAAAAGCTTATTTTCAAGTGGTTCCAGAGTCTGCTAAAACAGAAGAAGTTGAGAAATTATGTAAGGTGGAAACAGTTCAAGCAAAAAGTACAAAGTCTGACACAGCAAACTGTAGAGTCACCCTGCTTCTTCCCAGCACAGATTGTTTTTGCTGGCTGCATCTCTCCTGTTGTTTTTCTGGATGATCAGTAGAGCTTCTCCTTATTTACCCCTTCCTGCCACCTTATTGTTTTAATAATGCCTCCTTAATCCTCTGGGATTTTTTTGCCTTCTTTTCTTTATTTGTTTTTTTCCCCCTCATTTCTCACACAAACCTGTGCTACATCTTTCCCACCTGTATTTGTCTGCTTTCTTGGCTCTGTTTCTGCATCTCACTGAACCCTCTGCACATCACTGTTTTTTTCCTTATCTCCAAAAATGTGCAGCAGCTTGAAGTTTTGGTTTTCTCTTTCATTCCCCTGAGCAGCTCCCTGTGGAGTTTAGGTTTTCCTCATCTCCACCCCTTTCTGTTCTGCTGGGTTTTTTCCATCAGACTCCTCTTATATTTCTATGTGTCCCATGAGACTGTGTCACCGTGTAGGAAGATTTCAATCAGTTCAGTATTGTTTCCTTTGACCCATGTGGGATGATGGCCTCTATACTGCAGTTTTCTTTTCCATTTTTTCTCCCTTTCAAGCATCCCTAGACACCCCCTGCAATACTGCTGATTGTTACAGAAGCTATTTCTCCTGAGTAACCTGGTGTCATCTCCTGCTTCTCTCTTGCTGACATGGAGATGCACAGAATAATGGGGATTTGTGCACTATTTGTGGTTCCTGCTTGGATAGAGAACCCTCGAGCAAGCAATCACAGCAGGTGTGCGGCCATAACAGTTTCTGAAGCTCAAAGTAAGGGGTGTCTGATTGCAGTGACTTAAAATGAGCAGCAGAACTTCTCCAATGGGAAGTATTCCACAGGCCATGCAGAAAAGAAAAAATAGATTTACACTTTATCTTTCCAGTTGCATATATTTTCTGTACCAGAAGTTGTCTTTTTGCACAGCTCAAGATAAAACAATAAACTTTTGCGTGTCTTGGGCTGGTGCTTATTCCTGGCACATCTGGGAGCATCAGTACCACTGTGAAGTCATGAAAAAATATCTTGAGGTTTTGTTGATCTCAGCATTTTTCTCAAGTATGAGTAGAATTTAGTGCTCCAGATATATTTTTTGATGCAGACACTTCCTAGATTTTTGGGAAATGTAAGGATTATTTTATCCACTGTATCAAATCACTTAATCCATAACTTTAAAAAATGTAGACATTAGTACATTGATATTTTAATACCTAATGCATCTATGTCATTCTGGCTTGAGTTCCTCTGCAGATTTCAAATGTTTTAGTTTGAGATTCCCCCGAAGAATGCAAGTACTGAGAGCAGAACTTCAAATTTATTCATGCAGGATCAAGTTCAAAGCTAAAGTCTGGTGACCCAAGCTTCATGTGTTCCCTTTGTAGCCCCAGCAGTCTGCTCTGGGACACAGGGAGTGTGTGGGTATCCCTGTGAATGTTGCTGATCCTTTACTACTCCCCCATAAATGTGGTGTTACAGAATGGGTGTTTGCTCACTGCGCTGTCTTCTCCTCAGTTAATGACTCTGTAAACAGGGAGCCAATGTAGCTGGGAGGACTATTGACTGTGCAAGTAATTAGCTGCCAGGAAAGTAGGAGACAAGGCAGAAAATGGGTTTTTAGGCAGTTTCTCTTAGTAAAATTTCTTCCTTATTGTCTTTTGTGAAAAGGACAGGTATCTTTCTGGTTCAGGTTAAAACTCTTGAGACTGCTGGGCAGTGGGATGTGTATGTCACAATTTAACAGCTGGTGAAGTGGCAGCTTAAAGTTAAAAAAACCAAAGTGTTGTTTGAAGGTTTGAGATTTTTTGTGTGTGGGTGGACTTTTGTTGTTTAGGTGGTTTTTTTAACATGGGTCATTTCACACCTCGTGTTTGCAGTGAAGCTGAAAAACAGTGAAATTATTGCAGATTATCTCAGCTGTTCCATACAGCCAAAAATGAGTGGTTTGTTATGGCAAACAACAAGATCCTTTCAAACCCTGATCTCTTATTCAGCTGGCAGAGTGAAGCCGTGTCCTAACCAATGGAAGAGATGGGAACAGCAGTGCATTTTGACCCCCCAGGGTTAGGAGAGCCTGGATAAGGCTCTCATACATGGAAATGCCATCCCACTGGCATTTGCTTAACTGCAATTTTAAAAGCCAGGTAGTGTGACTGAAATACTTTTGGTCCCAATTTATGATCCTTGTCAGTCCTTTTTATGTGGAGCTGTAGTTAATGGCTGTTTGAGAGCAGCCCTGGTGTGGGGCTGCTCGTGGGTCTCCTCTCCGTGTGATGAAGCCCTGCTATGAGCCCTTATGCAAAAATGAACCTAACCTGAACTCATTTCAATGTATCAGCATTCACACATATTCAGAGACACAAATCTGGAGTGTTAGCTAGGAGAGTCTTTCAAATTAGTGCTGATGCAGTGGAGTATAGAATTTTCCAAATTCTATATTACAGATCATTTTAGCCGTGCACCAGCCTATTAAAAATATAACTCATCCAGCTTATCTATTTTAAAGGCTTCTCCACTGCAGCCAGCTACCATAGTTGGTTAAATAGGTGCTTGTCACACTACTTTAATGAATTAAACATGAAAGCCATTTCTTCTTACTTTTGGCTGTGAGAAGGCTGGCTCAGGTTCTGTTCCGCTGAAGGAATGGAATGGTAGGATCCATGTCATATAATTTTATAAGTGTAATACTCATCAGTATATCAGTTAATATGAAAAGCAGAAGAAAGAGGGTAAGAAATAAGACCACAAGCCAAATTGCTAATACTTCTAATTCCTCATGGAAAGATACCACTCTAATTGAAAGATATGACAATAAAAATGAAAAATATTAAAGGATTTCATTTAAAAAAGGGGTGTAACTCGTGTTCCATCCTTCATGCTCTGTTCTTTGCTTGACTAGAATAACACAGATTGATTACTGACCTAATTTTCTAGAGAATTTTGGTATTTAACATCCTTTGTGAGCTCTTAGAAATGTTGTATCTTTGGTAAGGTAAGAAGGAAGCATTGTCTTGGCTTTTAAGGAAAAAACCTGCAAAGTTATAGAAGGTGCTGAATCAAAGGGAAACAACCTTTTCCCTCCCTTCTCCTCCACTTTGTATTGCCACTGATAATTAGGCTGTGCCATGGAAGAGGCACGTGTACAGGAGCACTTTCTAGTGCACCTCTAAATCAGTAAGATACTCCCAGCTACCTAATTAACCCGATGCAACTTTCTGTGTAGTCGTTGTAGCACACTTATTTCTAAAATTCACATTTGCTTTTATGTGATCTCATATACAATTTAATTTCCCATACCAAAAAGAAAAATAATAAATGCCAGGATATTACATGGAGTTCCCAGTGTTAATAATTAAAAGGAAATTGCAGTGAGATAAAAAACTGTGTTCTATGAACTACATCTCCTTAGAAAGAAAAGTCAATCAGAAAATGCTTCAAAGTATATGATACATAATCAAAATAATTAACAGCAAGGCATGAGACTGCTACCTTCAATCTCACAAGTGTGTGTAAGTAAAATTAAAAGACCTTGGTCACCTTTGGAAATCTTGTGTTTTTTCCAGCAAAAGCTTACATTCTAAATGACTTGTATAAAGTGATTATTTCAAAGATGATTCCATCAGCTACTCAGGGACCAAAAATTGTAAGTAGTATTTAAAACTAATTCCATGTTTTATCACTGCAAGTTCACACTGGCTGTTTTATGCGATGAAGGCTGTGCATCCGATTTCTAGAATCTGATATTTGTTGTCGGAGCTCCTCTTTTGGACAGTCTCCAGGATCACCTGGAGAATATATCTGCTCTAATAGTTTCTAACAAGATATTTCCGCTATTCCTCCAAGCCCCTTCCGCTACTACTGTGAAGTAGGATTTTTGCCAATAAATTGGTTCTTGTTATTCTTATCCAGTGAATAAAGACTCTGGGATCAAGAGAGCTCTATTATATCATTGAATTCATTCTTTAGTATTTTTTTCTTTTTTGATCTAAGGAGTTGAACACTGCAGGTCTTACACGTATGTCTGAAAATTGCTTGGGACCATTTATCCTTGTGAGGAGATCCATTTTATAGGAGCTTTTTGCTACCTGGAGTTATTTAGGGACTCTAAGCATGAAGGAATGACCATCACCAATTTGATGGTTCCAAGGCTAAGCACACTGCTTTAGTCCTAAGTGAACGGATTAGTGGAAAGATTGCCAAGTGTCTGTTGTCCTCTGCCAAATTTTCCATGTGTAGAAATACGTGACAATAGTTCCCCAAATTTCAGGTGTCAGTCTTTTACAGCAAAGTCACAACTTCCAGTGTTGGGTGTCTAGGTCCTTAGGAAGCAAAAGAAAGGTTAAATAGCTGAAGTTATGAGTAATGATGAGCTACAGTCACAGCTTAGGTGAGGCAGGAGAGTTCAATGAAAATGGCATATACAAAATGAAAAAGCCAATTTACTCTGTCAGAAATTAGTTTTAACTGAAATTTCTCTCAGAAAAACAGAAATAGTAATAAGAAGTATCTGGTCAGGTCAAAGGTCATCTCTCTGCTTTATCTGAAAACCAAAGAGTAGCTGTCCTGGGAATCCCTCAGGACCAAGGCTGTATCTGTGTCACCTGCTCCCTTTCCAGACTCTGTCTCCCAAGACGCATTGGTTGTGATGCTCAGTGTTATGACAGATGGAGAGTAAGACCTGCAACAGAAGTGCTATTGCAAACACCTATAGATTATTTTAAATCACAGTGACTGATCACTTGGCTGAAGAGAAGAACCTGAAATCAAGAGTCTAAGCAAAACCTGACAATTCTGAATTAGTGGTTTTTTGAAAACTTTTGTCCCTGGTACTCCAAATATATGAATCCTCCTTTTAGGGTGGGACTGTCCAAGAATTTCCACCATAGCAAGCTTACAATTTAGGTTTACCGTCTTCATTGCACAAACGGTAAAATGTTCCTATTAGCTTTCTGGTGTGTAGTGATTGTAATTGTGACTTACTAATGACAATTGTCTTATTCTCCATCTGGTTCCAGCACTGACTTACTGAGTCACTTTGTGCAAATAATTCACTCTTCATCTCAGCCTAGAGATTATTGAGTAGGTTAAAAAGCACCTAGTAAGTAGCACATTGTTGTATTAGAGGAAAGATCTATGTTGATCAGTTAATTGTTTAGTTTGTGTGTGTCACTGATGCATGAAGTACTTCAGAGTGAAGGTCTCTTTTGCACAGCGTGGCAAAGAAGAAGTAAAACGAGGTCAGCCAGTAGTCCTTAGCGTGTCCCTTCTCCTCTTCTTGGGTTTAACCCTCTGAGCCAAATCACCTGCAAAACATGAGTCAGAGTATGAAACCGTCAAAAAAAATGACCCAGTACAGGTGCCACAAGCATGTAAGAGCAGAGATCATAATCAGTCAAGAGGCAGACAGATCTGACATTTGCTGAGAGCATCCCTGTATTTTATTGAGTTGTCATGCTTTGTTGCATACTTAATGAGGATGAGCCCCTTATATGCTGATTTTGCATTACAAATGTTGTTTTGCTGGGGCTGTCAGCTGCAAATAGCTTGTGGCAATACATCTTTCATGCAGCAAATAAACACATACACCATTATAGCATACCCATGTTATTGCCACGACTGTAAACAACTAATAAAAGGAATATATTTACTGTGCCTTAGAGTCATTCACTCCAGTCATATTTTTTCCACTTTCAAGCCTATTGACTTTATGGAGCATTTGGCATCATTTCATTGTACCATCATTGTCTTACTGTGTCATCATTTAAAAAAGAGGCATGCTGTATACCTGCACATGGAGTTATCCCCACAGGTCAGGATATTTCTATGGCCAGCAGGTGCATAGGGCATAATCTCAAGGACTCTGGAAATATTTTGTGTGCTAGGAATAGTCATTGACCTCAAGACAACTGCCAGTGAGATCAGCTTAGTTGGTCAGAACATGGTGTTAATAATGTCAGGGTTTTGGGTTTGATCCCTGTATGGGCCATTCACTTGAGAGTTGGACTCAAGGATCCTTGTGGATCCCTTCCAGCTCGGAATATTCTCTGATTCTGTGACAGGTAGGACACTAATATCATCAAGTTGCTTCTGGTAGCAGCTGGGGATGGGGTAAATCAGCATTTTGCTCTGCAAAACCAAACAGAATGGCTGGATTTGCATGGAAATCTGTCTCCCTGTTGACAGAGGTTATGGGTTATCGAGCTTGATTACACCAAAGATGGTTTGGGTGTGGTTTTACTGGTATTTTGCTAGTTTTGAGGGTAGAAAACCACATAATTATAAAAAAGTTTTATCTCATGAAGGTTACTGAACTGTTAGCACCAGAGAAAATCAAATCATGCTTTTTTTCCAAGAAATTTCTCAGGAATTCAGCTGAGCTGTATCTATCCCTTTAAAGATGAGTTGCAAAAACTAAATCCAGAAAGGACCTCCTGTATCAAAACCCCAGCCACTGTAACTTTGCTGGCATATCCTCTTTCAAAACTATACTTTGGGGGTAGTCCTTTATCACTAATTTCTATTCGAAGATTCTTTGTGGTCTGTTTTAACAATTTGTTCTCCAACTACCATTACATTTCAAGATGCAGTAACTCCTCTTGCTCCCTTGGTTTTAGCATTTTCATTTATCCTGAGAGACCAACAGTAGCCTTCTCAGGTTTCTGGTTGGCTAAACAAGGCAAGCTCTTTTAGTCTGTTCTCATGAAATAGCCTCATCATTCTCTCTTTGCCAGAGAAACTCTTCTGTTTTTTCCCCAGTTTGAAGTGACCTATTCTAGGATGACAGAGAATATTTCTATCCAGTATGGTAACATGAATACTCCTTTATGTCCATCAGAAACATCCTGAGTAATTTCAGGAGTGAATCCGCATGAGTTTTGAGGGTCACTGTGTTTGTGTATAATCTGCTAAGCAGAACTCCGTATCTTTGTTCCATAATTTCTAATTGATGGACCCATATCTTATAGAAGAAATCTTTCTGAGTGTTTAAATGTTAAACTTCATTTTCTCTTCTTGTTCTGCAGTACTGCAAACTTGTTCAGCCACTGGACAATCCCTTCCCTCTGCCTTAATCTGTTTTTTCTCCAATTTCTCAAATTATATCTTTGAACCTCTGTCTGATTTTCATTCCCAGGAATTTTATGTGATGCAGAACATTAATACTTCTGTAATAAATTCAGGTTGTAATGGACTTGCCTTCACTTCTGAATCTTCATGTTGTCACCTCAACCACTGTCTCAGCAGCCATCCTCACCTTTTTCCTCTTAATTACTGTCCAAGAAGAAAGGACCAATATACCATACATTCATCTCTTAACTAGCTGCGACTGCACCCCTTGGAACAGGTTAAATGTGCTGACAATGAACTATCCTGGTCTTTTCAGTTTGTGTTTGAGTTGCAGGTAAATTGCATTCCCCTTCCTACTGCCTTTCACGAGTTATATAAACTGCAGGTTGGGTGAAACCTGGTGAGGCTAACTTTGCATCGTGTTTCTTCTTCACACATCACCTGCAACACCATTTTATAATGCAGAAGTGTTACCTGCTGCTGAGGAATTTTAACTGCATCTCCTAACTAAGCTAGTGGCAAATTGAAAACTAATAAGTTGTATTTTGCATATCAAGTACTGCTCTGGGGACAAGCTAACCTAGACACCTACTGTATTGCAACCTCCTGCTCAGTAAAAAAAAGTAATAAAGAAAATCATGACAGCTCATTACATGAAAGAATAAATTCATCACCCAGAGCAGAATAAATGCTATGTTATTACACAGTAATTGTGAAGGCATCTTAACACTTTTGTTCATGAAAATATTAAATGTTTTTCAATGCTGTCTGTAAGAAACGTTATTCTAAAGGCAGCAAAATGAGGCTTTAGCATTCAATACCTACAAACTGAAGCTAACAATGTAGTCAATTGAGTCATATTACTGGGCAAAGCAAAAACCAGGCAGCTTCTTTTACTGTCAAGCAAAAAAAAAAAAAAATAACATTCATAGATTTCCATGAGTGTGTCCTCTCTGTGTGTCTTGGAAATGGAGTCTCTTACCCACTGTTTCTGTGTTAAATGACAATATTGACAATGTTACTGACTATGGTGATGAGCACTGTCTGTCCTTCAGGACAGATATGCTTCATAGCATCTTCCCATTTCTGTGTTTCAGAAATTTTGGGTTTCATTTCCATTAATACTGCACTTCAATCCTGTCATTGGTGAAATATGACCAATTTGTACTCCAGCTCAGGAAAGGAGGACAAATAGGGAGAATTATAGGGATAAACTTCAGTGTTTGAAATTATTAAGTTATATTTTACATATAATTATCTTGAAAACTAATCCATTTCATTGTAATTTAAGTAGCATTTATATAAATTAGGCACATGTGACATTTCTAATTGGGTATACTTTAATGGTTAAATCATCAGTTTTTAAAATGATAATTGGGCTAGTTGTAAAATTTCAAGGTCTGTGATTTTAAAATTAAATTGCTCTTTGACTTATGTAAAAGAATAGATTGTTAAGCGAGTGCCTCACAGGAGAGAAGCAGACTAGGATATTATGATTTGAATTAGTTTTTCAAAGGAATTTAGAGTAGGCAATCTGTCCTCTGATCTTTCTTTGCACACTAAAAGTATGAGTCAGTTATGCTAAGATAGCTTAAATTGAGAATATAGTGATTTAATTAACAGCTAGAATTGTAGAATTCTGTGTGTGAGGAAAGCAATGCATTAGTGGCTTCCCATACAGACACTCTAATGAATCCAAGGTATTTTCCACCAGAAGCTGTATTTTAAATATAGAGCTGCTTGCTGCAGATGCAGTATGGCCTTTATGAGTTCAGTACAAGAATTTGGAAACATCAAGAAAATTGTATCCCCTGGAATATTCATAGTCAATACATAGCTTTGTTCCAAAGGCCCCCTTATCGGTTCATGTCACTGCGGAGGGCAGCAGGCAAACACAGGACTCGTGTACGTTCTAGCAGAACTTTTGAGTGAACACCTATGGGTCCAGTGTAGTGACTTCCCTCTCCACACAGGCCCCAGCAGCGGGTTTGGGTTCAGTTTCACTGCCTGAGTCTCTTGTGGACAGAGGCAAAAGCAAGAGCAGGGGGTTCCACTGCCATTATAACCCCAGAGGAGCACAGAGGGCAGCAGTCAAACTTCTTGAACGTGCTGTGGCTGGTGCTCCACTGGCTGAAGGTCCTGGTGCAGAAACGCTCAGCTCTCTGGAACACAGAAATACACTCTGCAATGTGATAGAAAAAATGTTTGTCACAGCATGGTAATACAGCAAACAGGGACAGTTGGTAAATCGTTTCTACCAGAGCTAATGTGAGTCCCTGTCATGGGTTAGCAAGCATAGTCCCGGAAGTGATGTTCTTTCAAGATTGGTGCCTGCTTTGTGTTTCTCCTAATTCTTATCTCACAGAAGATAAACAGTAATGAGTATTTTGGGCCAAACCACTACAGTCCCTTTGCAGTTTCAGCTGGGTGAAATGGCCCAGGTGTTAGGACTGTGTGCTTTGAGTCATGTAAAAGAAAAGGTTGTTAAGTGAGTGCCTCACAGCAGACAAGCAACTTAGGACATAATGATCCAGACTAGTTTTTCTGAGGAATTTAGAACAGGCAGACTGTCCTCTGATCTTTCTTTGCACATCAAAAGTATGAGTCACTTGTACTGGGGACATCTGGCTGCCTTCTAAAGAATGACTGGTTGGATAAATTTTAGTCTGGAAAAGAAACAACTGGGGAAGCAAAGGAAGTTTATAGAGTCATTTGAAGAAGCAGGATACCATTCCCACTTCCAATAAAAAAAATGGAGCCCCGCAGTGATCCTGGGAGGATCTTTGCTTAGACTAGATGAAGACAATTCTTCCTTTTAAAAGCGCCTGAGTTTAGGAAGCCACAAAAGGATATTGGAAGTACCAGAAGTTTGCATGGTTTCAAGACAGTTCAGGGAAAATAAACCTGTTGAGAATTGCTCAATACACAGAAAATATACCTGGATAAAAAAGCCCCTGAACAGGAAATGTTTGGATGCTGGAGGAAAGGTGGTGGTGTGTGCTTTTCCCTCTGCCCTTGTTATCCACTTTTTGGATATTGTCAGAATTGCCTGTGCTAGTTGGACTTTTGATTTGGAACTGTTTCAGCTGTTTGGGGGGTTTTCCACATTTCAGAGTAGGCTTTTCTCACAATTTCCAAACTTGGCTGCTTCTCTTATGATCAGTCAAACCAAATAAAAGATACGAGTGTCTTCAGCGAGGAAGCAAAATGCAAACCCTTATTGCAGATTATGTGAAACAAATACCTATTTCTTTCTTCTTTCTCTATAGTGTCATTATCATTCAAAATTTGAGCTTGGTTTTAATTAATGTGATTTTAATTGCCAACCCAGGAAAAATTTCTCACAGCCTCAACTAGAAGTCTGCTGGACCTCCCAGCACAGGTTCAGCAAAAGATTGAGCTTGGGAAATGTAGCTCAGGAGATCTAAGCCCAAGCTGTGACAGAAACTACCTCACTTTGAACCCTGGTTCCTCTTCCTTAATCATCCAGGTGGTTGTGTCCCAGTCTCTTGGCCTAGCACTGCTTTTGTAAATAACAGTGCCAACACTGGTGAATATGATGGTCTTTAAAAAAATTATATGCAAAAACGGATTGTTTGTTACTGGTCAGTTAGGGATTCCCATTCAAATTGTCAGTTGTATTTGCCTACCCTGGATGGACCTCTCAGATTAATTTAATCTGTGTTTACCATCTTTTCTTTCAGAGTTGTTTCTGACAGTGCAAGTATGTTGATTTCTTTGTATGATGCTGATGTCCCTCAGGATTCACCAAATAACTAATACCAACATCTGTTTCGTATGCAAATACTAAAACAGTGCTGTCCTCAGATTGCCATTTGGATGGGAGAAAAATTAGGCTACAGTTTGTCTCCAGTCAGATGCTCAATTCAGGAGTGACAAGTTTTGATACCTCTGAAAAGGGAGACAGCAGCGGCCTTGCTGCAATCAAGCAATAGCTCCAAGGTTTAAGGGCTGGACAGTGTCCTGTAGCTTTTTTTTTAGGGAAGGAAAAGTTGTTTCAGGTTATTATAAAATAGGTTATGTTGATTTTGTTTGCATATAATGTACAACAGAGTGACTTTTCATTTTGCAGCCATCAGACACTCCCAGTGTCTGATGAGTACTTTATGTGCAACACCATCACATATAGATGTGTGTGTGGTCTGCATAATAAATATCTGTTCAAAGTATACTGAACAGTTTTTTTAAATTTACAATTACAATTATAGTCCAGAATTGCTGAAGGTTACACTTCAGCAGTCACGTATGGGAGAAGAGTGGCACCAGCATTTTAAAAATAGGACATAACTATTCCAGTGCTGTGGCAAGCCTTGACTTTTTAATATCTACCACTGTGACACCTGAGTGATTTATGTGTGTGTTCTGTTGCTACCACCTTATTCCCAAGGATTGGAAGTGCTGCAGCAAATGTAAATAATGAAGTGGAACGATCATCCTGATACTGAGAAGTTACACATTGTGAAAAACACTCTGTTATCAGTTGGGAAAATTTGTTGTCATGCAACTACAGTATCATACCATCTTCATCTTGTATTTGCAGAATCTTTGCCAAAGGATCCAAAAGTTCCCTTCTACCCACTAAACCTAACTTTACCAATGGATGAGGCTTTGCTTGTTTCCCACTGGTGTGAAAGACACCTATGAAACTGTCTGCAACATTTGCTGAAACTGTAAGTGCAAGATTCTGCATCGCTCCATGGTTACTTGGGTTTTATTTTGAGGTCTTAGAATGAGAAACTGCAGCATGTCAAAGGGACTGTCAAAATGCTGTCAGATTGGCTTCAAAAAAAATTATTCACTCCAAAATCAGTGTGGCTCCTATTGCAAGAATCATGTAGCCTTGTTCAAGAACACAGTCCAATTTGATTGAAAAATTTGAGCCATTAGCTTTTTGTAGTAATGTTATAATGTAAGACTTGGAACATGCTAAAAAAACTCCACCAAAACACAAAAACCCCATCTATCTTGAATAATCAGGGCTTTTTAGTAGAAATAGTAAGCTATGCTCTGAAAGGGTAGTTTCCACTGGAAAATTCAGATTCATTGTAACAGTGATGGAGACAAATCAGTAAAAATGAAAGTCCAAAGAAGCCTGGAAAATTACCTTATTGTTTGCACTTTGGGTGCATGGTTCCCCTGAAACATAAAGAAACTATCTAAAGAAAGATTACAAGCTGTTTTTAAATGTACTCCTAATAACCAGTTGCTGTTAAAACGGTAGGGCTGTTAAGAAATATCTGGGAACAATTTGCTCTTTAAGCACTGGAGTAGGAATTTAGAAAAAATCAAAAAACCCAGTCCCTCTGAAGGCCTTATTTTTTACTTTAAGTTTATATGAGAAATTAATAACTGACTCGACTGTAATGGAGTAGGTTTGAGATTAAAAGGAGATAAAATTTGTTGAATTGGTAATAAGGCCAGATCATCAAATTGTTACAGATCAAAGGCCAGACTAGAGCAGTGCCTGTGCTGGCTGCAGCCGTAACTGCTCGAGCCGTGCTGTTCCATTAAGGGCAGTAATAGAGTTAGGAGGAATTTGGGGAAGTCTGCTGTCAGTGGTTGATAGAGATTGTTTAATGCCACTTGGGTCTGCAGAAAAACCTCTCTGGAAGACTGAAGACTCATTCTTAGCCAAGATTTGTAGGAAGAATATATGAGGAGGATGAGAATCTGAGCACTAGATTTTCAGTCTTTGAGTTCTTCTGCTCCAGGAAAGAACATCATCTTAGATGATGCTAAGGCATGAGGTTAAATAAAACATTGTTTTTAGTATACATTAGGAAAATAACATTTTAACAGGCTAAAGTGGACCATGTTATCATTATATGGCTAATCCCAATGTTAAAATAAATTTAACAGCATTTACTTAATCCATTTAATTATATTTGACCGGTCCAGCTAGCGAGATCACTGGAAGAATATGACTAAATTTCTGGTTATAATACTAAATTGGAATTCATCATTATTTCTGCTAAAAATAAAGGAAATATTTTATAATTTTCCTACCATGCTAAGAACTATATGTCATCTCCTAAGATGATGAAGGTTCAAGTCCTTTCCCATGCTATATCGTCACGTAAGAAGAGTAGGAACTAATATCCAGAACATTCTGCAATTCCAAAAAAAGTGTGTTGATGGAGGATTTTATTAACAGTGGCTATAAACAAAGATTTGGTAGCAAGTATTTCTTTGAGTAAGGTACTCAGGTGGGAAGAAATCTGGAAAGTAATAAGGCATAGCATGGTAGTTTTGCTCTAATTGGTGAACCTCCATGGCTGAAAGTACTCATCAGCGTTTATCAGACAAAACCTTTCTCCTGTCTTCCAAAAGCAGATCTCTTCAATATCTGCTGGACTGCTGCTTCCAGGTTTTTATCCCTTGCTTCCTTCTAGATATGTTTTAGTGTCTTTGCTATTACCTATTTTTTTTTAAAGATATTGCCAGGCACCTTGATTTTTTTCTACTTAATTACTTGAAAACAGTGTCTAGTCAAAACAGCTGAAAATACATTTTATTTATGAGAAGAAACACGTTGAGAAGGCAGCTTGTGTCTGTTGTTTCCCTAAAATGCAGGAAAGCTGCTTCACTTCTGGGGAAGCTTCTATAAGAGGGAGTCAGAGTCGTCTCATCCATTGCAGCTGAAGGAATATTTTTCTATCCCCTGGATGTGGCATTCACCACTGAAAGTACCAGAAGTTAGGGATGGAGAGCTGTAGAGACACTTCTGGTGCAGACCATGGAATCATTAAGGTTGGAAAAGCCCTCCAAGGCTATGAAGTCCAACAGTTAACCCAGCTCCACCACCATGTTCACTAAATCATGTCCATATCCATGGGCTAGATCCTCACGTTCTTTGAGCGCTTCCAGGGATGGGGATTCCACCACTTCCCTGGGCAGTCTGCTCCAGTGATTGAAAATCCTTCCTGTGAAGAAATTTTTCCTAATATCTAATCTAAAACTCCCCCAGTGCACCTTGAGGCTATCGAACACATCAGTTTGTTCGCCCCAGTATCTGAAAGTGACTGCTGCATACATCAGCATTTGATTAGGAGATTGCCCCAAGTAGATCATTCTTATATACCAAATGATCTACCCATAAAAATAAAACTTCCCTAATAATCTTTTGGTATTTTAGCATCAGCTAATTTTCTGCTGAGGAGAGCAGAATGTGATTAAGGCAACGGAAAACATTTTATGGAGTGACAGGTGGTCATGAAATTATATTAACATTTAAATGACAAAAATGAAACCTTTCCTTTCCTGGTCTGAGAATGTCAGAAAGTGAAGCGTCAGGATTCATCCTCTCCTCCCATTTCCCAGGGGTTATATTTTACTTTAAAAACAGCTGTTAATTCTGTCTCACAAATTATGAAGGATCTAAAAGAGAGTGTCATGACTCGCTGTAGATACTACCAGAAAACATTTTCCATCTGTGTGACATATTTAAAAAAAGCCCTCAGCCACTCAGAGAGCCAGCTCTGGGAACTTAATCAGATGTTTTTCTTCTCTTGTTAACTAAGAATCAACTCTAGGGAGTGTTGAGATCACCGTGGTATTTATTTTAAGTGAGTGATTGAATGACTCCTGAGCTGCTCTTCCGGAAAATGAAGCAAACCCCTGCTTTAGAGGTCACCTCTAATTAGAGATCAAAAAATAACTGCAGATAACTTCATCAAAAATATAAATAACTAATCAGTACAAGTCCAGTGGCTTTGTCTTATAATTAGTCCCATACAAAGGCTCCTTGAAGTCAAATGACAGCTCGGTCTCCTGCCTCAAACTTCACAAACGAACCAAGAGTTTCAAGCTGATGCTCCCTTTGAACTGCTCTCCCAGGATAAATTACTGATGGCCTAAATGTTACATTTACATTTATTATTCTCTATTACCAAGAACATGTGAAGTTGCAAAAGATTAAAGCAGCAATTACTGAAGTTAGAACATTGGAAATGAAGTTCAAACACCAGAAATTAATGTTTAGGAAAACAGAAAAGACAATCACCTGAGGCCAGTTTTAACTAAATAAAATCAGTGGCTTCTACATCTAAGAGGACATTTACAGATGATCCTTTCAGTGCTCATGAATTTTTGAGTGAACTACTTACAGCTTGTGCAGTTGGGTTTGGATGCAGTCTGGATAAGGCCTTGGTGTCAGAAGGATGACCAGGAGTCCTGAGCCTTGACAATCTCAGACTTCAAGGGCAGTAACAGCATGGGAGAGAATAAACTTGTCCTAGCAGTTTTCTTTAGGAAAGGTTTCGTAAGTGTTACTGAAGTTGTTGATTTTACTTTTTTTTCATCTTGGTTATCTTTCTGGTTTGCTATTTTTGTTTTCGCTGTTTCAGAAAGTGCTGTTTTATTCAGTTCTTGGATTTGTTGCCCTTGATAGACAAAGTACAGTTTACTGAGTCCCTGTCAGTCTAATTGGGTTTTCTCAATTCTGGAAGGAGAAGATGAAAAGAGGAGGAGATGTTCAGAGAAAGTTTGGAGCAAGTTTGGGTTACTTTGCACTCTAAGCCATCCCTGTGTCATCTTGTCTGCAGCTCCATAGAGAAGAAATTCCTCTAGGCTCTGTGTACTGAATGCAACGCATCAGGGCAGGGACTGCACCCAGCCTGCCTCGCAGGGCAAAACGCACCCTGGTGACAAGGGCAAACCTCTCCTCAGCCTTCCCCAAACATTCTGGAGCTCTGGAAAACTTGGCAGAAAAGGCACTTCTGCCTTTGCAGAGAGTGGCTGCACAGGGGGAGCAGAACAGTTGCCATGCCTGGGGCCCATGAACAGAAAAAGGGCTTGCTTAGCACCTGTGCATGGCTATTGCCTGCTCCATCCCCACACTGGCAGGGGCTCACACAGTGGCCACTAATGAGATTGTTTTTCAAATACTTCTCTTCACCTTTAAAATGATGAAATTAAGCTCCCATAGTTATTAGGAGCAAAAAATAATGATTTGCTCGCACTCTGCATTGTAGTAGCAGGCGCAGCAGAATATTGATCTGCACTCCGTGTCATATTATATTTACAACAGGGCCTGATCGATGTGCTATTTCTGAACCCACGGTTCTCGTGTGTATGAAATTGGGGTATTTTATTGTAAGAATAATGTACACAGACAAAGCACAACAGTGTAGTCCAGGGCGCTGTACACAAGCTGGATGAAGCAATGAAAAGGTCAGCTTTGTATCTCTTCTGGTTTTTAAATGGTCTTGCAATTTTTTTTTTATGTCTAGTAAACAGAAACATCAGCGCACCTGGCACTGTATAAATGTAGGGTAAGAGACATCCCTTATCACACAAACCTTACAGTAAATGCTGACAGAAAAAAGCAGGATCAGAAAGTCATGAAAGCAATGACATTACCTTTCTCTGGTCACCAAAAAGGTCAGCTACAACTTTGAGGGTAGACCACCTTCCTAATGCTGGGTATCAGTCTATTTTAATATTTAATCACCCAGTGATGTAAGTGGAAAGCCTTGGGTTTTGCTAAGATATATCAAGAGAATAATTTTGAGAATACCAATGGAGTTAAAGGGATGCTATCCTGAAACAGCAAGAAGAAAGTTTGCTCTATAATTTTTACTAAGTATTTTCTCTTTAAGAGAATAAAGTGCTGTCATCCCAGCTTTTGTGCCACCATAACAGCTGCTTGAGAAACTCAGTCTCCAAAGGACTGCCAATAAAGACCAGAAATAAGAACTTAACAAATAGAATATATTGCTGTTGAGGGTCATGGTTGCAACTATCATGCTGTAGACATGTGGATGCTCCCCAAAAGAGATAACAGAGTGATTGAAGAGGGTATTTCAGTTGTTCTTCACTCCAGTTCTAATAGGTAGGAAAAGAGATTGAGGCTAACAGTGATGCACTGAAAAAAAGTCCTTTGGGGACCCTTTTAAAAATTGATTTTGAAAGTAAATCGCAATGTGTGTACAAATATGACTGTTTCTGGCTTGTCTGTCTTCTATTAGTTTCATTCATGTGAGTTTCAGTCAGTCTGGTTTATTGTTCTGTTGAACAAATAATAAATAATAGTATTAAGGTGCCAATTTGGGTTCATAAATTTGCTGTAACTTTTGAGACATATCCTGATTTTCTAAGTAGCTGAAGACATCTTTTGTGACTCTCTAGATGTAAATGTATTTTCTTATTAAAAATATCTACCTATTCCTACACTACTCACTTAAAATTGCAATGGATCCTGTGTGTGATCCTGTGAATTCCTGAGTGAATTCCTGCTGACCATCCAAACTGCATGCAACAAACCTCATCCAAAGGGGTTTTCCTGTTTAGAGGATAACTGCCAAATACATGAAAAACTCCAGATGTTCGTGTGGGAGGAGTGGGGTTGAAAGGTCCTTGAGTTTTGCTCAGCACAAGAGTGGTGTGAAAGCTACATCTAACCTGTGCCCAGGGCAAATGTGCAGGTTCTGGTGTAGGCTGCTTGGAGCTGACAACTAAATTCTAATTTCTTATGGACTATCAAAGTCTAAAGAAAAGTAGGAAGTGTTGATAGGTGCCCCTGCTAGGGTTCAGGCATACAATTCAAGGTTAACATCCTAAGAATAAAAATGCACAACACAACTCAAATTCGAAAGGAGCTGAGAGACAGGAGGGGTGTGGGTTTAAAAGATGATTTAAGCTATTGCCCTGTAACTGTGGATGCTGTTGGGAAAGAAGCTCTGAGTAACAAGTTTCTCTGTGTGGCTAATGAGCCTTTTTTCTGAAATAAGAAAGTAAAGCTTTGGAAACAATGTAGCTGTAGAAATTCAATGTTGCTAAAGAAATGTGCATAAACTAAACAGCTTCAGAAAAGGAAGTATGAATCATTTCAGAAGAAAACATGTAGAAATGAAGTTGTGGATCTTTGCATTTTTAAATATTCTCTTTCCTAAGTCACCCAAAGTACTCTCTCAGACATTAGCAAAAGCTTGTGTATCCAAAAGTGATATCATATCAACTACAAAGTGCAGGTAATGTAAACTGCAAACTGCCTGGCTCCAGAATTAAGCAAATACATGTTTCTGTTCATATTGATCAGTGTTTATTTTGTTATTTGGTGTATTTGCAGAACAGTATCATTGTATGTAAGTTATACAAGAAGAAGACAGGGTAAACTCTGCTCAATTTAAGGAATTGATTCAATTAAAGTTAGCAGGACTGCTTCAGCAAATAAATGTAGACAGTGTTTGACACAGAAAGTCTTTACAAACAATTCTAAATGATATGGGGTGGTATTTCAGCTGGTATAAATCACTATTTCCATTAGCACTATCTTCAATAGATTTATACTGATTTATGCTTAGAGGTTCTGGCTCTGCATCTATAGTTAGTTCAGTGAAATGAGGATTCTTTCCTGTATTTCTTTTTCTTTTGTAAGAAGTGTATCAGAATTTAGACAAATCTATGGAACCTGCAGTATTCTAAGATACTTTATTTCTATGCAAATATAAGGAGATTAGGAATTTCAGTACTTAAGCCACAGATACATAAATTTATATGTGTACGTATATCTATGTATATATACGTGTTGAAATTTACCATTTCATGGTTAGAAAAAGGTCAAACACCTGCTTCTAAGGGACTTAGCCAAAGGTTTTAATTGAAATAATTAGATTTGTAACCATCTTCTTTCATTAACCGAACCGACTTAAATAACCCTGCATAAAAGAGATAATGTCCTGAATTGCTGAAACCACAGACTATTCTGAGTACGGAACATTTTGTAGCATCAGAATTACAGCAGTGTGCATGTGGCTGTGTGTGCTTTCTCCTACCTCACCATGCCTCAGTTTGAGATGCTCTGACGTGCTCAGCATCAAACATAATGCTGTTTGGATGAGGTGCAGGAACTCTTCCCATAACGTGCCATGAATTTTCCAGAGCATTGATATTATCTAGAGCTTGGCATAAGCACAGTCCCAATAGCTTGAGGAGCTCTGAGTGTAAAGGTCTTGCCAGTACTCCAATGTGCACAGCTTCCCTTAGTTCTCTGGAGCAAAAAAATCCATACGCTCCACTGAAATCCTTGATGCCACTTAGTCCTCTCTATAGCCTTTAAAAAAGTCTGTCAGATCTAAGGCTTTGATCTGGTTTGGGTTTTCTAACTGGTGGTGTAATCTGCATCTTGTGCCTATTCCTTTCTCTGAAGATCCAAAGAGTTGATTGTAAAGTGTTTGGAGGGTACACGTGTTAACTTTTCCACTTGTACACATGATACTGAACTGGCCTCTGAATTCAGCTGCTTTGTTGCAGGAAAGGTCAAAAGCCAAATAAAACCAATTTAGATTTGACAGCTTCCAAGAATCGCTTTCTGAAATAGAAAGTAATTTATATTTTTTCCCACTTTGATTAAATCTTTCCCTGATGCCATGTATTTTGCTTTATCTTTTTAAGTGAAAATATTGTTCGTGGCAGAAGAGGAGCCCTTAATTTTATTCAGGTTAAACACGCCCCTGGAAAAGGGCAGATCTGAAGAAGCAGGCTCTGGGGAAGAGAAGGTACTCACCTGTAACAGCCAGAAATAGATTAGGCTCTTTTACTACATTATTTCCCTCACTGAAGGGCGATCGTGTAGGAAGAAACGTTTGAAGACACTTCAGCTCTTCCAGACAGTGAAGATGAGGGTCATAATTCTGATGAAAACGGAAGATTTGGTGCATCACTCTTGCACAATGTTTAAAAGGTATGGAGAGTATTGAGCTAGCAGATATAACTCGGTGTGCTGGGTGTGAGCTCTTGGCGGGGCCTGGAGGGCTGGGCAGAGGGCAATTTGACAAACAAGGCAGCAGCTCTTTGACTGGAGTCAAAGATGGAGGAGAGCCCAGCAGCACCAATCAAAACAGGCTCTGGAGCAGCAAACTCAAAAGAAGCCCCAGGCAAGGGCTGACCTGGAGCTGAGGAGTCCCCACTGCAGAAATTGCTTTGGTTCAATTTTATTATTATCAAGTTTCCAGCCTTTGAGGCTACAGGTGAAATGTGCATTAAAACCCTTACTAATTGTGCAGACAAAAATCCCCATGCTGTGAAATGAGTGCTATAGCATTTACCAGCTAAACAGACCACTTAAGGACACAGAGAAGAAATAACTTACAAGTCCTTGTCTACATCCTGGCATATGTCTAGGACTATTTGGTTAGAAGGAAAACTCCCAGGAAATCTCTTTAGGTTAATGCGGCTGCTTCTCAGCAAACCTATGTCCTATTACTGGCACTACTTTTCCCAAACTGAGTCTTTGCAGAGTGGCAGACAAGACTTTATCTACCTTCAGGGCAGCAGTGAGATGCTGGACAAGGAAAGGGGCTACCTGTTTGTGGTGGCAAACTTAACTGTGAGCAGGAAGCTCTGAAAAGGGAAAAGTGATGAAGTTTCTCTTTAGAACGTGGGGGAGGACTTTCAGTTCAGTTGGTATCTCTTTGCTTCTAAATACAGATTGCATCTTTCTCACTAAAGATCTTACAGCCCTATGCTGCAGCTTCTCATTAGGTGGCAAAAAATCGGCCCTCCCATGTAGTGGTGGTCTGACATGTGCCCAGATCTGTTCTTCTCTCTGAAATGAGTAGCAGTGTCCATCTCTCTTGGGGTGGTGCAGGGGAAGGATCCGGGGTGAGGAGAACACCACTGGCACAGCCTTGTGCTTTGCTGCAGGAGGATGTAACCAAACCCCTCACCTGGAAAACTCTGAGTAAGTGCTTTTGTGAACTGTGCTGGTTTTTGAGAAGTGTGTCCAAAAAGGCAAACAGGATCTGAGCAGCCTCCCTGCACGTATCACATTTACTGATAAATGTTTCATGAGAGGCGGTAACATGCACTTTCCTTTCATTCTAAGGGCATTTACTCTGTTCTTTTAACATAACTGGCAATAATGTTCCACATCAAGTGATGCTGTTCTACTTAGGTGGAGCTGCTATGTTCCAAATGAATTCCTAGGATCCCTGTTGTCAAGCAAACATGATATTCCACTGTTGCAATACTAAAACTCAAGTGTGATGTGAATGTGTACAGAACAAGCAATATGTCCTGTTGATAGTTTTGTCTTGGACTTGATGATGAAACACTGCAAAATGTTTGTTCAGGCCCAGGTGACTAATACGAGTTGAGAGATTATAAACCACACACAGGAACAGAGTTCAAAAAACTCAACCAGAACACAGATCTTTGTATGTTTTATGGATTATGGGGATGTTTTCTTTCTGCTAGAAAGGGCTAGACTTGACAGCCTCTGTAACAGAAAGACATCAAATAATCTCTCTAATTGCTCTAAGTACTTCTGTGATCCTATAAAAAACAGACCGAAGGCAAGTAACTACACCATACCCTGGATGGAAAATGTAACAATTTTTTTTCAGGTTACTCCTGAAAATATAATCAGAAGTAATCACTTGAGCTATGATAGGCAAAGTGACGTCTTCAGGTAAAGGAAATACCTCTTACTAAGGAGTCAGTTTATGAGTATACACTGGATATAACTATAGGTAAGACATATTAGCCCTGAGTTAACTTGAAGGGGTATCCTGCCCCCAAAAAAGAGAATGGGATGGGAAATGGTTCCTGTAAACCAACCAGGAGGGTTTGGACAATGCAGTATTCCTTTCTAGCTTTAGTTAAAGTCAGTATGATGCAGAAGCAGACCTGCTTTAGGGAGCTTTTTTCCTGGGGATATGTGGTAGGTTAAGGAGGAGCAGGTTCAAATCTTTGGTCCATCTCAGAGAAAATATGAATTTAGACCTCTGACTTGTCATTAAGTGGACTGTTTGCTGAACTATTGCTACTTTGGAAGAAAGTTCCTCTGTCCACAAGTGCAGCAAAATAAATGAAAGTTCTCCTGATCTAGATTCTACTATTTGTTCCCAGTATGACATTTTTGACATAATGATGTTATTGCTGTACTACAAGTACAGACATCTACAGATGAAAGCTTCAGAATAGTACCCACAGTGCCATTTTGGGCATAAAGTCACCAGCACATGTATACATTATTAATGTTAATTTACTTGTCTAGAAGGAAGTCAAATATTAGAACAGTAAATTAATTCAGAATCCAAATTTTCATGCATTTTATAGTGGAATATTACTACAAACCAGAAATTTACTTCTAGAGCAAAAATATCTTTCTTGTGACTTCTTCCCTCACTCCCCCCCAGTTTTTATCACAGATACAGTGATTTCTGTTCGTATGAGGGAGAAAACCACATGCTTTGAGAGCAGTGATCTTTTTGACCTTGGCGTGGGACTACTTGAAGCAACCTGGTCCAGGATAGACACTCGGGTGTAGTTCAGCAGCCAGAACTCCTGTGTGCTGAGGAACACCAGCATCAATACATGGTGTGCATGCAACTTGTACCACGTTTATGTGCTGGCTAGGCTGGGGGGAGAGAGAGAGAGGACACAGTATTTTGGCACTCTTTTATTCTTTTTTTTTAAATCTCTTCTTAATGCCATAGCAAATGCAGGCATGGATATAAATATCTCTTTAAGGAATGGGATGTTTTCAAGTAGAGACACATGCCATACATTTGATCTTCACCAGGAATTTGAGTGTCAGATGCCAATGGATGTGTGTAGTCCTAGTGAACAAGTCTGATATTGAGATATTTCTAGCCCACTGGTAATCAGGAACATAGAAGGTGCTGGAAGATTTTCTGCTCATACCACACCGAGTTATTTTCCGTCTATTTATTGATTAGCTCCATTTATTTCACTTGTCTCCTGAGCATTGAGTGTTTCCCAGAATCTCAAGAGTATCTTTAGAATATCTAAAATTTGTCAAAACATCAATGATATGATGGTATATCTTTTACCTAATAAAGCTTTAAATCACTTTTTCCCTAGCTGGAGATACCACCTAAAAACATCATTCACATAACAAAAACTTGATAAAAAATTGCAGCAACTGGTTTTAGTGCTCGCTTCTTTTGCAGCTGCTGAAAACTGGTTTCAGTGGACCAAGGAAGAAGGCTTATTTCAGAGTCATGAACATAGTTTTTCTGTTGAAGTCAGGCCTCTCATTTCAGTGGGAAGTTTCACCTGCTGCTTCCAAATAAAAAGCTGCACCCAGGACTTCTGACAGTCTCTTAGTGCACACTGATTATTGAGATCAAACTCCAGGAAACAAGTTCATCTCTTGAAGTGCAAGTTCCACATGTTCTTTCTCAAATGTACAATGAGCCTGCTGCTGGTGGTTAGTCTGGAAGATCACTCTAAGGTGGAGCTCCATCCAAATAATGCAGTTTTGATACTTTCATCAGTGACAATAATGCTCAAAGAAGAAAAGAGGAGGTTAAACCTTCTCAAAGGTCCCAAACTGATCAGAAAGAACTTAATACCCTTGGTGGCCTTTCTTGGTAGATTGTTGTTCTACAGGACTCCTAATGTATGTTTGAATGAAGTCAGGATGTCCTTTTTGCCAAACTGAACTTGTAGATAGACACTGTTGGGGCTGCCCGAGGCAGCACAGCATCCAGCTGCAGATGTCCTTGGTGTCAGCTGCAGCTTGCAGCTGGCTCCTTGCTAGCTGGCTCCTTCGCAAGGAGCAAGCCCCAAACAAAGGGGGTGTAAAAGTGTCGGCAGAGGCAAAGGATGAGAGAGGAATCTTTGTGTAGGTTCCATCTGGTTTATTGCAGGTGGAGAGTCCAGGGACAAGGGAGAACACAGTATTTTATACGGGGGTGGAGCAAAGGGAAACAACCAATGGAGATCGACTGAGGAGGAGGAGATAATAGAGGAATAACCAATGGGGATAACTTAGGGGAGGGAATTACATGAGTAGACCAATGGGGCATCGAAGAAATGAGAACTTTCCAGAACTAATACCCAGGCAATTAAGGGAAATGCATAAACATGAGCTTATACATAAAACTAAGTGGAGAACTCCAAAGCCAATAAACTTAAAACATGTAAACTAAGAACAACTAGGAACATGGGAACTCGTCGTAACCAAGGGATGAGGATTAGACCTCAGTGTTCTGGAGGCCTGTCCACCAGTCCTCGAATGCTCTACTACAGTGGCCACCGCCACACGCACCGCAACAGTAGAGAGGATCTCCAGCTAGAGAGAATTCACCTCCGGTGACAAGGCTGCAGGACAGGTGTGCTCATTGCCTGCACTAAAGGTGACTGAGGAAGAACATAGGAGGATTTCTGTGAGCACTAACATTACCTTTCATCCCGCTGGCTATGCCAGCTTCTACAGCTTGTTAAGAACAGGAAAAGACAAGACTCACCAGATGCCTGCAGAGCCAGTCAGCAGATGGGATACTTTCTCCGCTAGCCCACGTGTGTATTAGGGGAATTTTTCTCAGGTAAAAAATGGTCGAAAGCTGCCAATTATGCAGCTTGATTTGAACATGAACAGATACATTCCTGCAGCAATGGAAATTGGTTGTGGCACAAATATTCTTCTGGAGGGTTTTTCAGCCACTGGGAGCTAGCAGAAGGGGGTTTTACCCCTCGTGTGCCAACACAAAGAAGCCCGGAGGTCAGCGCTGAAACCCCTCTGGAAGGCAGCACTCAGTGCCCAACACACAATGAAAAAGGGGCAGAGCTCCTCACCCAAAGGGGCTGTATCCTTCTGTCGCTGTTCAGCAGGCACGCAGGCAAAGGCAAAGAAGAAAAGACAGGGGACTCTCCATATGTGTTCCACACAGGCTTATTCCCATGAAAAGACAGGGACGAAAAGGCCAATTGCTGGGAGGGTCCAGGGATCTTATAGTGGGTACAGAATAGGTGGGGAAAGGGATCTGAGCCAATGGGATAGAGACAAGCAGGTGGGATTGACAGGAAGGGAACCAATGGGAACAACACATAGGAGGGACTCAGGGAAGGATCCAATGGGGCGTCGAGGAACAAGGAACTTTCTAAAACTAATACATATTAAAGAAGGAAAATGAACATACATAACTTCATACATAACGCAGGGAGACAAAGTATTAACTAATCAGGGGAAAACATGCAAAAGACAAAACAAGGGAATCATGGGTTCTCACCATGACTGCAATGTTACATGCTAAACTTGGGTCGCTAACCACTACAGCTGGTTGTCTGAGTTCTTCTCAGGACAAAGAGTAGCTGCAGCCACCTGCACTGCTACATTCTTCTAAATATGCAAAAGTCCTTTCTTTAAAGTAAAATGTTTAAAATAACAGGAAATATTGTAGTTTAGTTCTGTGTTGTCAGTCTGTTTCCTTTCAGAAACCTAAGGCAGCCAGAGCTTACCCACAAATGAATGAAAGGCACGTGAATCTAAGATTTTTCAGTCCTGAAACGTGTGTCACTGGAAGTCACTTCTTCAAAGGTTTCTCCTTATAACAGAAAGGACCTCATAACTGCAGAGATTTCTTCTCCCTTTGGGAGTGGACAAAGAGATCTCAGGTGCTGTGGAATAACCTCCCCCTTGTTCCCATACAACAAAGACATGTTTGGAGTCTTTTATACAATCTAACATATCCCGGAGTCTAGGCTTGCTTTAATTCAAACTCTAGCTGGTCCTTAAGGTGTAACCCTTGTCACAATTATTATTCTTTTACATCGTCTTTCACTGGACTCGTGGCAGATCTGATTCTGCCCTGATGTAAGCAGGACTAAGCTTATGTCTTACTAAAAATAGACATATTGATAGTTTATATAAAAGTGCATTTGTTTGTGAAGGATGAATAGATTTTGTTTATTTGTATTTACTGTGCTTAGTTGCATAGCAGAAAGGGGTTTTTTTCTTTTTAACTGGTTATTTTTAATCTAGGTGTTTAGGTTCATTTTGAATTAATAATTCTTTAGTTTTATTTAGGAAATAATTAGAGATTTCCTGGTTAGCTTTTGATGGACAAATCTGATTCAGCTCTAGTTACCAGACTGAGTTAGGGCTAGCACTGGGAGTTCATTGGTATGCAATTTAAGCTGTGATTATTATGGTGTCAATGGTGATGAATCTTCCTGGATAAAGTAAGTGTTGTATGACATAACACAAAGACAGGTGGATAACAGATTAGTACATCCACTCCCCTTTCCCTGGAGCCATGGAAGGGGATTCCAAGCTATTAATCAGAAAGGCCTTTGGCAAGGCACGTGCTTAGGAACTGGGAGATATATGGCAAATTGAAGCATTTCACGTCTGAATACAGATGCTTATTTCATATCTTGTTGCTGCACTAAATCCTGTTTTTATACACTTCAGGATTACCAGGCAAATTATTTAAGGGTTATAAGATCCAGGACTGGTAGGTGCAGTACCAGTTGCTTGCCTTTGGCTCTGATTTTTATACAGAAAGTGGAATCCAGCAGTGACCCAGTCTGAGAGATGTGAAAACATCACTGCACATTCAGATAATACAAAAATACGGGTTCTGCCTTGATGTTTGTTAGATGTAATATGGGAAGGTTGGGGACAAATGGTTTAAAGATTTTGTATTATTATTGTTTTATTTATTTTTTAATCAAGGCTTAAAAATTGGTTAAACTGTGTGACAGGAAGTGGTGCTGAAGGAGAGCATGGGTCAATAATTGGAGCAGAGGCTTGGGATTCAGGGCGACTCTCTGTTTGCTCTTTGTTCTCTTCCTCTGACTTGAATAAATCGTGTGGGGCTGGACATGGGATTCCTCAGAAGCACCTAGGAAAGTTAGACTCCAGCTTGGATTTTGTCTTCTCTCTTCTATCTTTGTGTGGTGTTACCTTTTGTATGTAGAGGATTTTAATATTTCCCTGCCTCAAAACAATACAGGTCTTTCAAATCCTGCACTTCTGTGATGCACACGGGGCTTTGAGGTCTTTGGTTTTGAATGACAATATCATTATAAAACAGTGTACCAAGATCTTAAAAAGTAACTAGGGCTGAAATATTCCTTTACCACTCTTTAATTTCACTGAATTTCTTCAAACAAGATTCTCCATTTGGTACCAATTTTTTATTGAATCTGTCTTTTTCAGGGAAATTGTTATCATGTTTTACCACTTCAAGTATTTAAACCATGAACGTTTATGCAACATAGAACATGTGATCTTATTTGTACATTGTATGTATTATGGTGTTTAATATTAAGGGCATGTCTGTGGGCTTATGGTTAGGTTTATCCTACTTCAATTACTCAGGATATTAGGGAGAAAAAAAAGTTTGAGATCACATAAGGACTAAAGTTTGGTGTGCCAGAGACTCAAGTTTGGCATTTTCTTGGTTATTCTGCTGCTAATTAAAGAAATTAGAGATGTGGAGAGAGTGAGTAACTCTTCCTCCTGTCTAAAATAAGCAATCCGCAGTGCATGGCAGTGACTCCCGATGATTAGGAAATCATCTGTGGTAGCAGACAGCTCACTTTATAACTACCTGCCTATGCCTCTTGCTTTTTAAACAGCCCTCCCACAGATCCACCTTTTAGCAGCTCTTGGCAAACACCGCAATAGCTACTGCTACTCTTATCTTACTCAGGGCTTTGTTATTCTTATCATACCCAGATTGTACTTGTGATGGCAGTGTCATCCAAACCCATCTGAACCACCCCAGTCTGCCACCCAGGCTGAAAGGCACTGTGCAGCAAATGGATACAGCTGCTTCACAAATTAAACACTTTTTTGGTCCAGGAAGCTGAAAAAGGAGCATTAGAAGGTGGCCACTGGAAAATTTGAGTAATTTCTGTCCCTAAAGAAGAGCAGAAACAGAGGTAATGTCTCCTGCTGTTTTGTACTCTTTGTTTCCATTCCCCATCAGGACTGGAACACAGAAGCAAGCAATAATTAAAAATTAGCAGATCAAAAGTTATTTCAGCTATTAGTCATTAAAAAAAATTCAGTTTAATTTTGGGAAAATGTCATCATCAGCTTCTAGTTAATTTGGCTCCTCGATCTCCTCCTCACGGCAGAGAGAAGTACTGTTTTCCAGGAGCTGGAGGAGCATCTCAGTACTGTGTCTTCTGCAGGGTTGCCACAGCAATCAAACATTATCAGGCAATTATTCTGGAATATTTATTTTGACATAAGTTCAGTACAATAAAGTAGTACAAGGTTAAAGGCATCATAGGTGTAATGGACTTGTCAAACTCTATAAGGAATTTGTATAATTCTGTGCCTCACCCATCTCATGAGGATGTAACAAAGCTGCCAGTTCCACAGCAAGGACTGAGTGGGCTGGAGTCGGCCCTTATTAAAATTCTTATTGTACCTTTAGCTGGTTTTTTTTTTTTTTTTTTTTTTTTTGTATTTTGGCTGGCTTTGACCATTCAGTGAAGGCTAAATTGAAATGATGTTATGTGTTTTGGCTTGGGCACCAAATTCTGATTCTGTTACATTCTGAGTTTTTGGGATGAAATGTCAAAACCTTCCACTTTTAATTTAACAGAAATCCTGGGGTGTTTTATTACAATAACAGCACAGACTGATGTTCTCCAGATCCTCTGGCTGCAGCAGAGCTGGGGGAAGCCATGCGCTCATGTGATTGATCCTTGCAGCTCTATCTCAAGCCAAAGTCCTATCCAGTCAAAAAAAAAAAAAAAAGTCAGTGCCATCACTTTCTTCACAGAATCTAGATAGAGGAAGAATATCAGTCAAAACTGAGGCTATTGGGAGTGGTTGAAATTGCCCCATGAAACAAAGGGATATGCAAGTCATCAGGGCGGAGAGGAGTTCAGTGGTATGTGGTTTTTAATGAGGATTAAAATGAAGTTACATAACCACCTACAAAGGCAGGTTCCCAAACGAGAGAGGTATTGAAGTGAAGCAGATACAGAGCAGCTGTAGGCATTTCCAGTGATCTAACTTTCAAAAAGCTGGAATTAAACATCAATTGCTATGGCAAGGAGCATAGTGATGATCCACTACTGCTGGGAAAATTTCACTGCATCTTCTTTCTGCTTGACATGATGGCCAGAGGGGGTTTTGAAGGTGAAAGTGTGGGGTTTCCCACCCCTACTATCAGTGATTCCAAGCTGTATCTGTAGCTGAATGCCTTTGCTCTTGTAGGTTTCATTTAAGGAAGAAAGAGCTGCTTTTTCTGTTCAGGGTTACATTTTTTTTTAAATAAAACTATTAACATGCCCTAGATGTCCACTTACATCTCACATGGCTGACATCCAGAGATGCTTAAAAGACTTACACAGTCTTCAAAGCTGAAGATGCCCCTGATGTAGACATAAAGTCTACATTTCTCCATTTTGCTTTGTAAAGCAGCCCATTTAAATGAGAACAAATAGTCCTTAATGCAGTGGTACTATGGATGCTGGCAGCTGAAACAAGGAAGCTGCCTGTGGAATAAGGTTAAGATCTATTTTGCTGCCGTTGTGCAATTCCTTCAGGCAGGTGTAGACTGGAATGAGGCAAATGCAGTGGTAGGGCCAGGCCAGGACCACACTGAGCGAAGGAGCCTGAGTCTCAGGGGTGTCAGTCAAAGCCCTTTCCCAGTTGCTTTGTTTTGGGGAGTGGAAACAGGCATAAAGGAAGAAATTGTGTCCTATGTTTCTGAGCTGTCAATAATGGCAACAATTGCTACCTCAGCCAGCTGAGAAGCACTTGTTTCCAAAAGTATTTTCTCCTGATTTTTAAGTTATTTGGTGATCTCTACAAACAGAGCAATGCTTTTCTCTGCCTGAAGTTTCTTGAGATGCCAGCTGTGCTTAGAGCTGTTTCTTGTAATGCTGGAGGGGGGAAAAAAGTAAATCGATGTAACTATTGAATTTTGATGTAGAATTCAGTTTGTGACTTATTTGCAGTAGTAACCATTGCTAAAGGGCATTCCTTCATTTGGGCACCTGTTTTTATTCAGAGCTATGAAATCTGGAATTAGAGTTCAGTCATCTTTGGTAATGCTTTCTGAACCATGCTGGAAGACATCCTCACGCTCAGAATGTCAACTGTGTCCTGCCCTATTGCAGCTGCTGCTAGAAGCGCCTCCCTGTTGGATTTGCCTCTGTGGTGATTCCCTAACATGTCTATGTCTGAATGCTCTGGGTTAGTAAAAACTCCTCTTTCAAGGGTCAATGCCATCTAGATTGCTGAGACAGTATGGAAAGGGGAGGGGAGCAGTAGTGATCCCAGCAGGCTGTAAACTCTGCTGGGGTGATAATGTGAGTCAGTCATCTCTTCACAGGATCACAGAGCGCTCTTTGCAGTATTCAGCTGAAACCAAGCCATGGGACCATAGTCTGAGGCACTCTGTGAGACATTTTCATGTGCATCAGCCTAGAAGTTTTCCCTTCAATGTTAGGGCTTTTACCAGTTCCTCTCACAGCTGAAAGGAATTTTGACTTTTATAATAAGAATTGACTTGGATGCTTTGTACCAATGAATAGTTGCATGTGCATATCCAGAAGACTGTTTCAATTGCATTGTAAATGCAAATGCCTCCCTGATATAACCTGTACATTTTCAGAAGTGGAGAGACAAAAATACAGCCCAGAGGATTCTGTCCTCTTTCTCGCTTATGGGTGTACATTTTTCTTTGGGTATGTTAAAGAAAGTCTCTAACCCTTCCAGCTGGCTTGGGCTCCTTGCTTTCTTGCTGCCTGTCTTACTGTAAATGTTCTTCTGCTCACTTCTTCCTGGCACACACAGTTTCTCTTAGGCTGAGTTTTAATTCTTAATCATATGTCTTGTACCTTAATTATAGTAGGGGAAATCATATCTCCAGATCGACACACAGAAGGAACCTTCCCTACACCAGTGATCTTTTCATATATGTTTGGCTCAGCTGTGCCTGCAGCATCCCAAGATCTCTGCTCCGTGCTGATACACGGCCATGTCTGCATTGGGAAGGCAGTGACAAAACTGGCAGGTAGCAAGCAAGGGGGAGACAGCCTGTGAAGAAAAGAGAGCAGAGTCTGCCTGTTTTATTCTCTTACAGAGTCTTCATTTTGTCAAAATAAGAATAGGTTCCAGTTAATTACCATGTACGGCTGTGCATTTACATATATATAAATATACATGCACACATAAATGCATACATACCTTCATATATAAGAACATGCGTGTGCCTATGTCTGTGTGTGAATATGTAAGTGAAAGCCCTTCCACAGAGGTTACGTTGTGTTTCTTCCATCCAAACCTTTCAAAACTCTCTCATCTTCCCCCTGAAAAACTGCAGATAACAGCTAAGGAGACCTGTATTTAGAAACAGCTCCTTTAGAGAAATAGCTGCATTGTACAACATGGTATGATATAAAGATCTGTAAAACAACGGTCTGTGAGCTTTGTGTGGAAAACTGGTGCAAAAAGGCTCTGGTTGACATCTAGAAATCTTGAATTAACCCATTTTTTGCGAGGGGAGAGATGAATCTCTGCCTGCCTCCCTTCTGGGCTGTGTACTTGTTTCTTTTTTAATTCCATCTATGTTTATGTGTTTTAAGCAGCTCTGCCTGTCAATGTTTTAAATCAATACCATTACAGCTCTATTTGAAGGTAAACTATTTCAAGAGGCTGCTCTACCCTGCAATTATATCATGTGCTAAGTGAGTGAAACTTTCAGAGGTATTGAAGGCTTCTGGGTTTGTGTTTTCCTTTTCCATTTTGCCAGATGACATCCACTGATAATGGCCTTAACATGATGGGAAATTAATTGAGAGAGCATTTCTACACCGCCATAATTTTATCATCCATCCTATTGCTGCTATTAGCAGGAATCCATAACCCCGTGGGTACTTTGAGAGAATCTCTTTTAGCAGAACCCAAGGTGTAGAGGTCACATGGTTAGCTCCTTCCATCAGCTGGGTGTCAAATCACTGTTGCAAAGAAATTACTGCCGTATTCATTTTTTCTTTTAGCTTCCAGCCGTGTGCTGTGGGGCAGGAGATGGTTTGTAGTGAGCCACTGGGGAGAGCAGAGTGCTCGTGGCCCCTGAAGGCCTCTCTCAGCGAGGTACTTAGCGGAATCACTGCACATGAACACAGGTGCTCGCGGCAGCGCCTCTGCTCTAACGTCCGCTGCAAAGTGGTGTGAGGAAAGCAGACCTTCTGGCTCATCGTGGTGGAGCACGATGGCAAAATAGCCGCGTTCCACTGGATTTGTTTATTGAATTGCGCTCGCTGAATTCCCCCGTGCTGGCTACTACAGAGCAGGCTTTCTTAAATTCCCAGCAGCAAACCAGCCTTCCTGAGTTCATAACACCGATGATGTAAAATAAATCCGTTTGCTTCAAAGCCTGTTGTTTCTTCTTTCACATTCTTAAACAACTTAATAAGTCTCAAGCTGATTTATAAAGCATGCTATAACTCAGAAGAATGGGTTTGGAAGTGGTTGATGTAGGCTCTAGAGCTTGTCTCCTTATCTTGTGACTTTCACAGGTATTTTACTTATTTTCTGAATAAAGTGCTCCTTTTCCCATTCTCCTTCTCCATGGTAGGCCAGTAAATTGGGGTAAAATAGAGTTTTGCTCTCTTTTCCTCTGCCACCTGTATCAATACCTCTGTGAAGCAGATTACAGCCGTGACTGTGGCGCGCTCCTCAGCAGCCATGCATGCTGCAACCTAAATTTATGCTCACCAAAATGTTGTATTAAAATAATATGTGCTTAGATGAACGATAAACTGTTGTGAAAATTCCCTGGTTTTCGCTTGAAACTTACTGTGTCTAAGTACATCCTGAAGAACCTCAAGCTTGAGATTCTCTTTCCTTTTTCTATTGCTTTCTTCACCATTCTACTTTCCCATTAAATGGGAAAAGGAAGAGAGGTGAGTTAATCCCAAAAAATAAGATTTTTACTGTCTGAAATGCACCTGCTTCTTTTTATTATTATTATATTTCCCCTTAAAAATCATTCCTGACCCTTTAGTCCTAATTGGAATTTTTGATGTATCAGGTGGGATTACTGCTGATCTCTGGCTGCACAGATCTCATGATAATTAAGTAGTAATCACTCTTAATTTTTCCTGTGAAGCCAGTTGATGTAACTGAGTGCACAGAGAATGCAAATTACTTGTGGGAAAGTTAGATTCTATCAGGTCTTGCCTTCAAAGTGGAATCACATCTTAAATACAACCCTAAAATACTTCCTCCTCTCCCCTCCCTTCTGTGTGACATTTTCTCTCTAGAAAATCGTTCCCTCTGTTCAGATTCCCTGTGGGATTCCTTTTGTTTGCTGCTGTAGCAGCAGAAGTCAGTGTGAGGGGAATTCAGGAGCCCAGAAAGAGCAGAGCTTGCTTTGCTCCTTTGCTGTGTCAAAGGAGAGATCAGGGTGCTGTGTTTCCAGGCACCTGGGTTAAAATAATGTTCTTCAAACTCCCTCTCCAAGCAAATGCACCACGAGGATGTGCTGTGGCTACGTGTACAGAGGGGCAGTCCCGTGCCAGAGTCCTTACTGAGGCTGGCCAAAATTCAAACAGCAAGTACAGGGCTGACACAAATGTAAGTGAAGAGCTAGGGGCCAAGTACTACCTAACAACATAATCCCCTGGATCACATTTTGCAGTAATACTTATATCAAAGGGAAAATACTCTTGCAAAATGTTGGAGTGCATCTTCTAGAAGGCAAAAAGCATCAAAGAGAACCAGGGATGAATCATCCTTACTCTTATTTTCCCTATAAGGTTACCAGATCTTCTGGGACTTTGGTGATTTTTTAAAAAGGAGACTTTAGGAGAGTGTTTCTTATGTCACCTCTACCATAGGCTAAATGTGGTACATAAGAAAAGCAACACCTTTTTGTCTAAAACACAAAAAAACTCCCAAGAAAACACCATCTTGCCTTTTTTAAGCACTGGAAACAAATGCTTGCAAGAGTAGAGGGAAGAGGGAACCTACTTCCCTGTGGTTTCTTTACAAGAATGTAGTGTAACCATTCTAAAGGTTTGGTTCAGAGAGCTCCTGGACTATTACACCTGCCAAAGGAGCTGGAGATACTCAAATTTCTGCTTTTCAGCTGTGCAAGACTTCAGAGCTGTTACTGAGCTCAGGCCCACAAACCTTTCACCACCTGAGTAAAGTTATCTGATAAAACATTTGTGGGGCTCACAGGGGACTGAAACTTTCCAGGACATGAACCTTTGCAAGGTGTCAGCATGGTGGTGCTCTCTTCATTACTTCAGCAGCACCTTCCCACTAAGGTATCTTTGAAAGGAAAGAAAACTTGTGTTTTGTTTTAGGCACTAAAAAATTCTTAAATTCCCACGTTCTTTCTTTGCATCATATTTACTAGATTTTTAATTTGTTACTTTCAAAATTGCTTGTTGCTCTGTCAACTGTTTGTTGCAGATTTCCCTTAGGGGGAAACAGAGATTCGTATCCATGATCACCTATCACAGTATGAATAAGGCTTGCCACACTCCAGTTGACAAGTAGGAAATATTAGTCAATAATGCTGGAATATAATTGGCTTTATCTTCTCATGTTGTCACTAGATACAGCTTCATTCTTAGGGAGCCTGACCTGAGAAACAAGGACACATTTCGAACTCCAACAGGATTAACTCACTGCATTAAGGAGCTTTGATAGAGGTCAAATGTTGCTATTAACCTAAAACTGCCTTTTTTTTTTCTCCCAGAATAATCAGTAGTTTCAGTTGTGATGATTATTTTTGTTGCTGTTTGTCTTAAGACATTTAAGTGTTTACAATTTTGATTAGTATAGCTGGTTTACAAATAATATCCCTAAAGTTTTATGCCAAAAAAATCTGAACTGCAAGAGATAGTTACTGTAGCTCTTAAAATAATAATTAAAAAAAAAAAGATAAATGCCCTTTTAGTCCTCCTTTCATAGAAGAAGCTTTTATTGCCTTTATTGTTGCTGCATTAAACATATGTTTGAGTATGATCCTCTAACTTTCAGTGCTGTTGGGTTAAGAACACAAAGAGCATGCCCCTGTCCTGATTAGCTACTCTTGTACAGCAGCACAAAAAAAAAGCAGCAACAGTAATTTCTCAGCTCATTAGGTGCATATTCATCTTAATAGGGCATCAAAGTTAAAAACTGTAATGCCTTCCTTTCATTTAATACTCCAGAGAACATTCACAGTAACCACATGAAAGCAAAAAGGATTTGAACATCGGAGCTGCAAAAGTAGGTGTCTTCGTTCCCTCCAGGCAGACAGAGAAGAGAGAGAGAGAACTACTTTTTATCCTTGTACTTATCCCTGCCTAACTTGCCTTGCTGTGCTAGCCACTGCTCACTGGGGCTGTGTGAATAAAAACTTTGACCTCTGCTAGTTTTTCTGGTAGGTCAAATTTTGAATCCACAGTCTGCAAACGTTTGACACCAGCTGAAGAACACAGCATACTGAAATAACTTCCAGAGGTTTTATTTTTTATGACTGTGTGGTTCCTGATACAGAGACCCTTCATCATAATGAAGTACTTGCTGTGCCTTGAAAAATTTAGGCAAACCCCCCCCCAATCCTTAAAAATATGATCTTTGTGTAAAGTAGTTGTGCCAGTTTAAGCTCCAAGCTTTAAAAAGGCACCATTTCCTGTGGTTTAGGAAATAACAGTGCTCAATTCACACTATTTACTGAAACAACAGCATTTCCAGAAACTACTTCTAAAAGTATTTCAGAGCTGGTGCCCAGCATGAGTTTTTGGGGCGTGTTTCCAGATGCAGCACTAAGCCATGTGTGAATGCCACACTTCCTGACTCGACTGTGTGTGTGTGGCGGGGGACGCTCTCTTGGCTCCCCGCCCAGGGTGCACCAGCATGTGCAACTAAATTTGCTCCTGGTGGTAAAAGTGTTCTGCAGCGTGCTGATTTGAGAGGCTGGCATTCTACCTCTGACAGAGCCACAGACAAGCGTATCATTTGTATTCCATGATCAGTCATGTAGGATGCAGGGTATTGAAACGTTATTGCATGGAGCCACTGTCTCCCAAACCCCAAATTCTCAGTAGATTTTGTTATCCTCTCCCAGCTGTAAAACGATGGGCTAGGTAAAAATAACTGCTGGTAGCATGGGTGTTCATTCAGGATAGCAAACAAGTTTTTCTAACAGATTGGAGAAGTTCTCATTTTCTTTCAGTCCTACCACCCACATTAAGAAAAGCAGCCTTTCTCCTTCCTCCAATACCTCTAAAAGGAAATATTCAATGTAGACTATATTCTATTTGTGTATTTTGCTTAAAAGGAAACTTTTATACATATAATTCCTACAATGCATTTATGATAATTTATTAATATAGCAAAATTTAAAAATAGAGAAATTGATTATGTAATTCAGAATATTTTTGTTGGAATATTACTGGAATAGAGGATTGAAGGAAATTAACAGACTTTGGAGAAGAGGTTTTGATGTAGATGAAAAACTAGCAGTTACCAGATATACCAGGAAGCTCCTTAAGAAATAGGATGAAAGGAAACAGGGTGGATCCATCCCTTTAAAAGGCATGAATTAAGTGGACAAAGCAGAAGAAGCAGGCAGAAAGCATAAGTTCCTCATCTGATTAAACTGATTAAGGCTCTCTGATTTCAGTGAAGATGTGTGGGTTTATGTCAGCCGGGAGGATTTACACTTAAAGGGAGCCAGAGATGAGTGATAATCTTAAAGGGGGTGGAGTAAGACAATATGAATGAGAAGATAAAGCAGGCTCTGAAATGCCTCTGGATAGGAAATGCCATTTTGGGGGTGGTCAGAACTGAAAAAAGGGCTGATGAAAGGGAAAGAGTCTCTTTTTAGAGTGGCTATAAGGAACTTTCTGTTCCTATACAGATCTTGGACCTCAGTGGACTAGATCCTGGTTTTGTAGCCTTGCTGTCTTAATTTTCTCAACAGTATTTGGATATGGAGGCTTTGAATAATAAATATTTTGAGAAACCAAGGACTTGGCTCTAAGTCACTGAAGGACAAGGGAGGACTGCTGCGTTCAGGTAGTGGAGCTCCATTCTGTGAATACCAGCAGCAACACACAAACAATTATGTTGCACATGTCCAGTGTTTTTCTTTACTTTTGGCAGCTCAGTTTAGTGTCTAGTTAAGTTTTTTTCTGTATTGGTTGTGCATTAAATATTTTATTAGGAAAATTGCAAAATAACCTATTGATTGTTGTATCGATGTGCGTTAGAGAAATGCGGTGATCTGGCAGCTACAGTCTGCCTTTGTTCATCATGGACATTACCTGTGCAATAATTTCCTTGTTATACTAGCAAATACTGCAACATTTCAAGGTTCTGTGCTGGCTCTCAGAGAAAAAAGATTGGTCTGTGTCAAAACAATTGGCATTTGAGCAGGATTTGGATTGATCACTGAGATCAGGGTGCTTTAACTTTCATGAAGTAATTTTTCAAGCTGCACTGAAACAAGTTCTGCTGGATTCATCCCTGGTGGAGGATTCCTAGGGGCAGTTCAGCTAGCTGTGCTATGGAAGAGGTAAATAGACCTAAGTATTTGTTTTGGCCTCAAAATAATAAAAATTTATACTAGTGGCAATATAGGTTGTTCTGCTCAAGTCCTTAGTGGTGTACTGATTTTAACACTCATAAGGAATTAATCTGTGTACTTAATGAATTTTGAACTCTGATTAAAAGACTTTGCCTTTAGGTTCGTGAAACTCCGGTTTGTAATAGCTTGGTTTCTGACAGTGGATGCGTGTGGGTCTGAGACATGGGGAAGGCCAACAGCACAGTGGTGTTAACAGTTCTGGGAGATTTCCAGGCTTGGGAGTCACAGGCCTTTCTTTTAAGCTCCTCTTAAGGAATACAGAAACTTGAAGGAATCATTTCCTATTTAAAACCCAAGCACAGGTTCCCCTATGAAACACAATAAGAGGAGATGAGCTGTTCCAGTTCTCCTTTATAATAACTAGGGGATATTCCATAATTCACACTTCAAAATACATATTCTCCTGAAAATAGGAGTCTCTAAACAAGCAGCAAATAACTAGGGGATATTCCATAATTCACACTGTAAAATACATATTCTCCTGAAAATAGGAGTCTATAAACAAGCAGCCACCTGCTCTGTATGACCTTGTAGAGGCTCTGTTCTTTCCCATCTGCTAGCCTGTCTGGGTAGTTGTTACAGCCTTTTCCTTCTTTTCTCTATGCATTTTTTTTTAACTGAGCTCTAATTAAGCAAGAACAACACTTAAATGTTCTCCAGCTATTTCTTCAGACATACACAGCACACTGATGTCCCTGGGCCAGAACTTATAAACTCTCTGCAAGGTTGCACTAGTGCTTCTTCCTGAATGGCTGAACAAGAGGTTAAATGGAGAAAGGCCCATCAGAGGAGGTGAAAATATGTCTTTGGACATGTTTTAAGAATCTGATGGTGATTCTCCCATTCCTCTTTAAGGCAGGGAGACCACAGTTTGGGTGAGGTGGTAGGTAGAATACGACTGATGTCTGTCTGCATCACTACCAGTATAAATGTACTCCCTTCCTTCTAAGTAAAATGCTTATTATTTTCACAAACTAGCACATTTTTGTGTTTCATTAATGTTTCTCAATTATTCTGAAGACAATGTGATGACAAGCCACTGACAAAAAATCAGAATTGCACAAATTAAAACAGGCTGACTTGTAATGAAGGAAAAGCAGAAAACCATTTGTACACTTCAGCTGGGAAAGCAGTAAAATCCTGACAGGAAAAATGCCCGTGCTGGTAGCGCAGGCAAACCTGCTAGCTGAGCTCCCAGCACCAGAGGCTTGGCAGGCCGGGCTGCAGTGCTAAGTACATGTCATTCCTGCTAGAAGGTGTCATTTTTGTGGCTAGTCTTCATTTTTGTGGAGGCTGTTTTTGGCCAGAGTTTGTGTTTGATGGCAGAAATCATCCATGCAAGAACGCCAGAACCGACAGTGACTGCTGCTTCCAGGGGAGCCCTGCTCTCCAGAGGTCTTTATATTTTAGCAGAAACAAAGCTAAAGGGCACACATAATCCTGTCAGGATGGCAATAGAAAAACAGATAACAGGACAGAGCTCTCAGAAAAAGGCCTATTATTTGTCAATAGGCATTTGTGGTAAAATATTAGAGTCAGTAAATCCATAAGGTGGGGAGCTCCCACCCATGCAAGGGAGAAAAAATACTTTTAGCTCCATGGGGTTTGGGGAACGTGTGGTCTTTTGTGTTTTTTCAGTTTTGTTTTATGTCAGTTTTGTTGGTTTGTTGGGGTTTTTTTGCTGGGTTTGGCCTTTTTTGTTGTTGTGGGGTTTTTTATCCCTAATAAGTTAAAAGGTATAAGAAAATGTAGCTCCAGATTTTAATTACTGGGTACAGAGTTTAAATGTGACTTCTGCTTCCACTTGGTTGTCTGACTAAGCAGTTCTGAATCCCTAAAGGTAAATGGTCCTTGCTCCAAGGACCCTTCTCTGAAACAACATAAATCAATTATTTCTATATTTCTGGAAATTACTGTACACATTATCAGATGCCCAAGGACTTTGCTTCAGGTTCATGTTTGATTCACATAGAACTATAAAATTTCCATACCTTTTTGCAGAATTTTCTTTTCTATTTTTATGCTTCCACAGTACAAATCATGAGGGCCTTCAGTGTGCCTTTGTGACAAAAAAAGTGGGTTTTGAGACTGTATTTAATCTGAGTCAGTACTAATTGTGTTGTCCAAATCAATACAGTCTGGAGAGAGTATGGTGAGAAAGGGAAGGACACCCTGTGTAATGAAACAGGAGCTGGTCCCCTGGCTTTGTGAATTGGCCTAAGATGCCATTATGGAGAGGCAAATATTTAGGCTTAGAGTGTGAATACTTACAAGTTGGTGCCTGCAGAAGACAGTGTGCTCAGCTTCTCTTCTGAGAGATTTATTTCTCTGATTTTCTTATCTCCTCCACAAAGCAAAGTTTATCAGATAGAGAGCAGCATGGAACTGGGAAAGGATGAGTGAGCGGACTGCACACCCGCAGCTTGGTAAGCCTGAGATGATGTTCTCCCTGCCTTTTCTCTTTAGGCCTGGCTTGTTAAAACCTTTGTGAATTAAGGCAGTAGAGAATCTGCTTTTGTGGCTAATGAAGGTAAAGAAACTGCAAAAGGGGGAGTCTGATGTCCAGCTGGAGAATACTTGCCATCCATGATTTCTGTGGAAGGGGAAGAAGTGACACAGGAGAGGAATTGGAGGTTGGAACTGGATGATCTTTAAGGTCCCTTCCAACCCAGGCCTTTCTATGGCTCTATGAATTGCTTGTCAGCAAGGAGTCTTCCTTCTTTCTAGCCAAAAATGTTTCTGCTCCACAGGCTGTTTTTCTTCTTCAGTCTTTCCATTTTTTTTTTTTTCTCTTTTTTCATCTCCCTCTCACCCTGTTCCTCTGCAAGGCTCCAACCGTGCCATGTGCTCTTGGGGAAGAGCCCGTGACTGGCTCTTTATGAATTTGTGCTCTGCAGGCCTGTGCACACACAAACGAGCATCCCTGCCTGGCTGCCACCCCCCCAGCCAGCCCACACTGCTGGGCAGGCACTGTGGCCACACGGAGTGCCTTTCCTTTCCGGGATCTTTTCTTGACGGAGCTTCTTGCCAAAATATCACCTGATGGCTGTTTCAGCCTGCTGAACTTCCTCTGGTTCCACCCCACCCCACTTGTCACATCTCCTGTGGAAAACACACATCCCCTTCTTCCAGCCAACTTTATCTCCTGATCCCCTGTCGGCAGGGCAGGGGCAGGAGGCTGGGGACCATGAGATGTGGCACAGACGGTGAAGGAGGTGTTCGTCAGCAGCTGCCCGTGCTGAGCTCAGGAATGGATCAGTCCTGCACAAACACACAGGCAACTGTGGATGCTTTCCATGGAATAAATGAAAACCTGAAGAATATATCCCAGCTGACTTCTAAAGCACTTCTCCAGCTGAATATTTTCCTGTAACTATCTTCCTTATATAATAACTATGTACTCCTTAATTCAATTTACAATTAAAAAGTGGAAACACTTTTTTTTTAAACACTTCAGCTAGTTTTGTTAAGGCCTTGTTCTTCCTTTAGCTTTAATTTCATCATAGTTCTTTCTAATTAAAATCCAGTTTATTTCCCCCAAGTTGTTAGAGACAAAAGATCACTTTTCTTATTCACTACTAAATTGGATTTCAAAAACAGAACTTTTTTGTCTAATAGGATTTATTATACTATTTTGTATAATCATTGTAATTAGGAACTGTGTACCACTATTTTAACAAATTTTCCAGTCAGAAACACTGAAAATTTTATGGTTCTTACTCATTATGAGTGGATCCTACTCTGAGCTGCTATCTTTATTTAGACATAGAATATACTTCATGCTGCCTTTCTTTTTTTTCAGTTACACACAAGTAATTTATTTGGCAATCCCTACTGAAACAAGATCTTATCACCTTTTTTTTTAGGTTTAAACAAAAGCTCTCAATCCGTTCATGCTCTAGTCTGTACTGATATTGGGGATTGTCCCCAGTGCAGGACCCAGATGCAGGACCTTGCACTTGGACTTGTTGAAAAGTAGGAGGTTTGCATGATGCACTCCTCAAGCCTGTCCAGATCCCTCTGGATGGCATCCTTTTCCCCTAGAGAATCTACTGCACCACTTGTCTTGATTGGACGAGTAGAGGGAACCATTATCTCTGCTCCTGATCCTTTTAGCATTGATCTGAGAAACACCTTATCTCTTTTGGGTTTTGAGCTGTCTTGTTGCAATATCATGAGACCCTACATGGAGTAGCAGATGATGCTCTGTAGCTCTCACCAGGCTCAGTGAATGTGAGCTCCTGCTAGGCAGCAAACTCTAGACAAATTGTCTGGGTGGTAAATGGGTGTTTTGGTGCCTCTTGGAAGGCAATCTCTAATTACTGATACTTTATGTGCTTTCCTGGTGGCACTGGTTCTAAGGCATGTGGGAGGCTGGATCAGCTTTGCATGGTGGCCTTCTGGAGCCTGTCCATTACTCACATCCTCTCCTTTCCCCACCCCCCAGAGTATCCTCTCTGTTTCACAGGGGAACTTCAGGGGAAGGTTGTTCCTTCTGCCCCTGGCAGAGGCAAGGGTGTAGTGTCCATCATCTCTCATTTTCTGTGTGCCAGCCAGCCCCAGACTGAATTCAGGCTGATGTATGATGGTTAAACGTGTTACAGCATCTATACCGGCCTCTTACCTGGTGTTTGATGCCCAGCTCGCCCTCTCCATGCAGACATGCACAGCACATGTGTGCTTTGATTTTGTTTGAAGCACAAAAATTCCCAATTTGGTCATTTTCTTTCTCCCCATGAAACTTCAAATGCAGCCTGCACGTGTATTACAGATTTATGAGCTCAATGTTCTCCAGAACATCCACAGCTGAAATGAGAGACTAGACACCCTATTACTATCAAAAAAGACACTTACTCGTGCAGGTCAGATTGATTTGAAGTGTCCAATCCTCATTCCCCAAGGTATTATTTCTGAAGGGAGAGTTTGGGTTATTTTTGTGGGCTGTGTTAATTTCACATGGATTCTCTATTGAATAGAAAACTTTGGTGTGTGTTGCTTCAAACCTGACCAGCACTGGGAACAGCAGTTGGGAAGTCAACAGAGAATCCTCATCTCCTTTTCTCAGCAATGATTACTGCTTACATACAGAAGCCTGTGTGTAATTAGATGGTGAAACCTTTCTGAAAACCTTGTTGCAAGTGGGGTTTGGTCATAGGACCTCAGCAGGTGCTGTTAGTAATTAGTATCTTTATATATAATCCTTAACAATTTCCATATAGCGTCATAGAAGCTGCATGTTGGGGGCTGGTGAATAACCCATGTATTGAAGACACATCTGCACTGCAGTTACACAGTTCTTTCTAATGCTGCAGTCAGACAAACGTAGCAGCTGGAGACACACAGGGAGCCTGGTTCCAGTCTGAAAATGAACAGTGCACCATTAGCCTGCTGATTGTCATGCTTGAGACAGGTTTCCCAAAGCATTGAACATGCCGGTGACTTCCTCCTTTTGAGGATCTAATACTGTGTCTTTGTAAGTTATATCTTTAGAATGCTGGAAAATTTTGAGATTCTTGCCTCTGCCAAGGAATGCACTTTGGAAAAGTTGCTTGGATGCTAAAAGTCAGAATTTCTGAACTCTAAATACCAAGAAGAAGACTTGTAAAAGTTGTTCTTGCTTCAACTCTCCATATCTTTACATAACCCTAAGGAGAAAAAGGGTTTCTCATTAATTTAATTTATATAGTTTTAGAAGATGAAATGTATCAGTAAGAGATGTTTCAAAGTCATGCTCTTTCTCATACTGGCCTGATTTTTGGCTAAAAGCAAGAAGGGATTTAATTGAATTTTGAAGTTTTTAATAAAGTGGGTGGATGTGAGAGTGGTGACCACCATTCCTTTGGTTCTGGAAACACAATCACCAGAGTGCTGATAAGAAAAAAATGAGGAGTCTCAGAAAAAAAAAAAAAAAAAAAACAAACTGGAAGAAGACTAGGGAAAAAAATTATAAAGTTTTAAAAAGCCAAATATATATCACCTAGAGAGTGACAATTTTGGTTCAAATTCAAGAAAGCACTTAAACATTTACTTAAGTGCTGCTCTGAATAAGAATGCTTTCCTGAGTTGAAAAGTAAAGGAGCTGGCAGCAGTTTATGTACCTACCATCCTGTCCCTGATGTGGGGAGATCATCACTTGGGGAGATATAAATATTAAAAAGATACATTTCATCAGAGCAGAATACAATTTTTGCTGTTTCAAGTGAAATATTTCTTGAGACATTCTAAGGTAACAAAATATGAGAGTAGTAAACATTTTCTTGGGAATGATTCCTACCTGGCAGGGAAATCTATTCACTGACCCCAGAGATTTTCTTGTGTTTTTTGCTCCATTGGCACACTTAAAAAAATAAAATTGGGAAAGCAAACTGGCATTTGCAGTGTTAACTTCCCATTAATGATCTTTGGAGGCTGTTGGGTGAAAACCCTTCTTCTTCCCTTCCCCTTTCCTATTACCCTTAATATATCATTATCCAATTTAGCTCCCCTGCCAAGGGAATCTGTTGCTCTCTGATCTCTGCTGCAAGAGGAATGAAAAAGCACAAGTAAGCTGACAAAGTCTAAAGGAGCAAACTACACCAGGTTCATGCATAATGTAGCCATCACATCTCCTGTTCTTTTAATATAAGTGAGTTCATATGATATTCTGTGCTCACACTCGGAAGAGATAGAGACACATCTATTCCTTACTTATGGATATTATTTCTGCCTTAATGAATTCTCTTTCCATCAACAGATAAAAATTCAGGAGATGGAGAATTCCTTCTCTCTCGAGCCCTTTTGATTATAAAATATTTTACGTAATTACCCATAAATTATGGGTGTTTAGTTTTCTTAGAAAATATATTTTAACATAGCTCTTCCATACCATATTATAATACTCAATAATACTTCAGCTTCCAGATGCAAATGTAAGAAAAGTAGCATTGTAGATTAACAATTAAAAAAGACAACGGAAAATAAATTTAATTACAAAGCCAATCCACTTCAGTGGCATAAAAAATTGATCTTATATAACGTTAAAATGTATGCCTACTGCACTAAGTCCCGAGGCAGTACAGTACTGGTAGGTATGAAGTAGGCTCATACGAACTTCCTAGAGCACTTACAGATATAAATAATATGAAATGTTTGCTGAGATACCATTGTAAGCGTTTCCTTCAGATAGATGCTTTATAAACAATTAATAGTGGAGAGTCTGCAAGGAGATTCTTTCTGCTGCTTTAGAAGTGAAGGCTATGATGGAAATGTAGCGTGCAGCCTTTTACAAACATAAATATATATAACCAACAAAACAAAACCCAACTGAGAGCAATAAGGGGGGAAAATGCTTCTGTTCCTCACTCCTATTAAAGTTCACGTTCAGAAGATTACAGCTACTCTTTGTTTGCCATTGCTAAGTCGCATGCTGCCAGACTGGGATTTCTTTTTGATCAGCATCATTTAAAAGAAACAAATCACCATGTACGAGCTAATTCAATTTGGTGAGAAACCCAGGATGACAGAAGGGGAAGGAAGTGTTACAGAAGAATTTACTTCTGAGTGACAATTAAGTTTAGTGCTCAGATTAGCAAAAAGCAGCCTAGTCAATATCTGATGCACTGCAGAGCGAGAAGACTGAAAACATTAAACAGCAATTTGCTTTTATGGAAAAATCAGCTGGAAGTGGCTGCAGCCTTGTTTTTAAATATCCAAATGGAACTGTGCAGATAATAAGGCGGTGTGCAAAGACTGGAAAAAGTATGGAGGTTCCTTTTTCAGGCACTGGTGGGCTGGTGTGAGGGAGGAAGAACCTACAAAATGAAATTTTAAAAAGACGATACTTAATGCATAACTCTTGGCCAGTAACTCTTTGTTCAAAAAAGTGTGACTTAGTGCTTTTTCTTCCACCCAGCTTTGCTAGAAATCCCTAATTTGATGTATTGAAATTGACACAGAAATTATGAGGAAGCTTAGGATGGAAAGGATTGGGGCGAAATCCTCCCACATGGTACAATATGCTCCAGGCTCAGCAGCAACTCTCTTGGGAGCCAGAAAAAAAATCTTCTGAGTGCTTGTGTTTGTGAGAGGATTTGCTCCAAAGGGGGATTTTTTGCTTTTGTACGATGCTGGCATTGGGAAATGTAGCAGCCAGCTTTCCCCCAGTGCCAGATAGCGCTTCACAGCCTGTGGAGACACGAGTGGGAGCTGTGCAGTGCAGCTGCGCTGCCAGGAAGGAGCCAGAGATGCCTCTTTCCACGTCCTGGGGATTGTCACTCTGAAAACTCCCCGAGAGATCGATCACAGGCACTTGGTCTTTGAAAGGTTTTGAGAACAGGCTGGACAAATGTGCCACAGATGGCCCTTTGGAGATGGGGTAGATTAGATGACCTCTCAAATTTTTTTCCACCCTGTTTTCTGCAGCTCGGCAATCTATCTTTTGAGGGATCGCTGGTGCCAATTTCAGATCCTAAATAGCCTAGGATGAATGAATCTTCTTGATGAAATGTTATTCCTCAATCCTGTTCCATATCTTCCAGCTTTTTTTGTGAACACGGTGTATTACCAGCTTGGCAGGCAAAGCACAGGGACCGGAGAGAGACAGCTGGTGAAGACAGCTCTGGTGTGGGTGCAACTGCTTTAGGGAAGGTGATACAGGGCATAAGGGTGGATTTGGCCTGAACCACTACAAAGTGAGGGGATTAACTGTTCCCTGCTCACTAGCTGCAATGCATTTTCTGAGCACACAGAGAGGATTGGGAGATGGATGAAAGGTAGACACAATTTGGGAGGCTCTTTTCTCACATCCACTCAGCACAACAGTTATCTTGATCAGAGGAAAATGATCAGTCACCTGTGATATCACACAATCCATTATAATGACAACCAATACAGCAATTTTATGAACTTTCTCTGTAGTCTCTGTTGGCAGACCACAAAATGTTCTCATAGGCTTGCTGGCAGGGAGGGTTTAGGCCTGGGATGGGCATAAACGCACATGTACCTTTGGACCACATTGCTTGTGCACTGCCTCTCCCCAGCTGGCAGGGCAATCCATGGTCCTAGCAGGGCCCAGGTGCAGGGATAAGAGCTGGATAAGCATGCCAGCTGTACTGGGTAGGAGTGGTGGTTCATGGTGAGTGAAAAGGGACAGCATTGAGATCTGCAACTACATTCCCAAGGAAAGGTGACATGTAGTCATGTAGGCTGAAAGTCCTGCAAGGAGTGGAGGCACCAGTCAGAAGCAGCAAAAAAACATCCAAGAAGTTCATGTATGACTATGATGTAGCCAAAGTTAGTCTGAGAAATTATGATGCATCTGTGAGAGGAGTGAGAGCTGCCCAGAGATTTGCCAGTTACGTGGCTGTGTCAAGCTGCTTGTTGTGAATTCAGACATCTTTGTAGCCAGCATCTGCCTCCCACTGACCATGTATTTTCAAGCATTAAAAAAACTACCTATATTTTACAGAAATTATTTCCTGTTGTGTCAATAATGCTTCCTGAATATTACTCATTTCTAAATTGGGCAATGTAGAGTTCTTATCAGCTATCCTGAGGCATCAACCAAGGCACTCAACCCTTCTCACTGAATAATCTCATTAGTGCTTTCTTCTTCTCTTGGCTCCCCAGCGTGTCCCAAAAGATGTGCTATTTGTACACCCACCTAATGCATCTGAATCAGATATCAAAACCATGTGTCTTATTTCTCACTGCAGCAGCAGAAAGAGAGCACCCACTCTGGTACAATTCAGGGAAGGGACCTGGGTGTGGCAGGCTCCCAGGGTGACTGCCCCATCCCCTGTTGAAATCACTGATCGACAGGTGGAGTGAATTAATGATGAAGGTTTAGGGATAACCGTGGCCCTCTGGTTGGAAAAGAAAAGCTGCCGCTTTGGGTGGGAGGTGGTTTAGAGAAGCAGCAATTTGAGAACTTGCCTGGAGAAGAGCAGGAAAATGCAAATAGCTCAAGTAAAGCTAATGGGCATAAATAAAAGCCTTTAAAGTACAGTGTGCATGCCTTTGTTTGGGGCAAAGTACTCTTAGGTTAATGTAGTTTGAAGGCTGCCTTACTCCCAGATGAGAAGCCTGTACATGGTGGTTTAACAGGCTTCAATAGAAGCTCATTAACTTTACACTCTTAGCTGGCTCTTCATAAATTTCTGATGTATTGACCCTTTTGGGAGTTCTCTTGGGTTTATTTTAGCTCTTTGTTGTAGTTTTACCAGAAAACAACAATCTCTGTGATTTCTCAGGGAAAAAAATAACCCTCAACCCCATTCCAAAAAAAACCCAACAAACCCCAAAAACCCAACCACCTCAAAATAGAAACAATTTTTTAAAGGCAGAAAAGTTAGCAATGGTAGCAGAGACAGTTGTTCACTGGGGACCCAGTGTACCTGTCACAGGAAGTGCTGAATGCAACAAAAGAGCGAGGCAGGGTCAGTTACTAGAATGTGATTTGTATGAAAATACGTTGTGTAGTTTAAAGGTCCAGTTTTGACAACCTTTATTATTACTTTATAGGCTTTCAAATAAAATGTTCAACTAAGTATTGTGCTAGTAATATTTATGAAATGGTATTATAGAATACGATAAAAGTTTATAGGAAAGTCATTACTGTGACCATAAAGCACGGGCTCATCCCAAATACCACCAGTAGGGAAGAAATGTGCCTGCATCAGATGAGTCAAGCGACTTCAGGGAGCTGATGCCAACGCGGACACAGCCGTGCAGGCCACCTCAGCAGATGCGTCTGGGGGAGGTAAAGCCCTGGCTTTATCAGGACCCATCAGGAAGCTTCTTCTCCTGCCCGTGTCCCTGGGGCTCTCAGAACAGCTCTGTCGGAGCTGCAGAGAGATGGGGATGAAGAGCCTGCCCTGAAGCCGGTGTCGGTAATTATTAACTGCTAATGGCGAGAAAAACCATTATGGTACACAATAGGCTTTCCTTTCACACCACTAATTGTGTGATGAACTTACTTTGGCAGTAAATTGTCACATCTGCTGGGGAGAGAGATTACACTTAGGGAAATAAAATAAATACAGTTGCCGTTCCTTTATCCCTGGATGATTGAGGAATCAAAAAAAAAAAAAAATAGAGACAAAAAAAAAGAAAACTTGGCAGATAAAGCATATTATTTGTTAGACAAGGCTTTCGGGAGAGGTAATAACATTTTTAGGGAATTGATATAATAGGAAAACAGGTGAGCTTTCACAAGACCTCCTCAATTTGTTCTTTCTGCTCTGCACTTCTGGGAGAAACAACACCAAAGGCCCTGGCAGAAATACATTTTTGGTGTCAGTGCAAGCTGGAGATTCCCTCTGCCTATGCACTTCCATTTGCTCCTACTTCAGTAGCTTGATTCCCCCTTGCCCTGTACATTCAGCCGTGACAAGGCAGCAGTCTGGATCTGGAAATAAATAGTCTGGCAGAGGTGAGTGTGATGTCGGGGATGGCCTCAGCGGCTGCGCACTTCTTTGTGCTGGCCATGGTGTTTGGGGTGGACTCATTGTCACCAGGGTCATGGAACTGATCCTGATCAAGTGTTACTTGGGCAACAAAATCAACAAATAAAGAGGCTCAGTGTTGGGAATAAAAAAGTGGATAGCAAGGAATAGAGAAATTAACATTGGGTTGGGGTTTTTTTCCCAAGGAGAGAGGTAACTTTGGGACACTGAGGGGCATTAGAGGCTGGGGGGGAAAATGCATCCCCAAGGCAGTATCACTGTGTACCCTGTGACTTTCAGTTCCTATTGCTAGCCCCTAGCTGGTAATTATTAAACACCTGCAGGCTTTTTTATCTGCTCTACCCTTAAATGTTCTAGAATTTAACACTTCTAGTCCTTTTATTAGTGAAGCAATATTTGGAAAGCAGAGCAATTCTCATTGAGTGCATTGCAGTATGATTTCTATTGGTTTTCAGTCTTAAGTCTGTCAGTAGTCTTCAGCTCTTTCAAATACTAGTTTTCATTATTATCTATTTATGCATACTAGTTCTAAATATCGATGTCCTAGCAGGCATTCTGTAGAATTTTTTGGGCTCCAGAAAATGTTCTCTATTTTTCTTCACTTCTAGAAGCTGTTCTGTACTTATTCATTATTTACATTCCAAGATGGATGACACTTTAACAGACCAAAATCTGTTAGAAGGCAGCAGAAAAATTGTGTTCCATGAGCACTTGAATGCATTAGGATAAAAGGGAAGGCAAGAAGGAGAAAATTTTGCAGACATTTAATTATTATTTCATTTTTCTACAGTAATTGGATATTTATATCTTTATTTAGCTAAGAAAAGAAGAAGATAATGTTACAATAGCGCTTTTTGCATTTTTGGAGATTCAGTTATATGGTAAAGCTATATCATGCCATAAAGAAAAGAGAAAATGCATATAAATGAGACTTCTATCTTTTTAAATAAATATGAAAGAGAAGGCTGGTTCTGATCTGTATTGCCATGTTCAAACCAAGCCTTATAATCCTCAATCCACCGGAATTTCAGTTAATGGTAATGGAAATTTTGGCCAAGAGATAGGCAACAGTACTATTGAAACATTGTTCCTGAGAGTCCTGAAGAGTATTTCTAAACCTACCAGTGCAGCAGCAGTATTTTCAGGTGTGCCTAAAGTTAAATGGATGTCTCTGTTCCTCCAAGGATTTGCTATTCCTGATGCTTAGTGTGATGCTCTGTATAAGATGTGCAGGCAGGTTGTCAAAAAGTCACAGCAATCTTTAGGGTGCCTTAGCAATAATCTCAAATTGCTTGAGAGGAATGACAAATCTTTTATTTAAATGTCCTCTAGCAAGAGTCCTCCTTTCAAACATATGTCTGTGTCGTGTCAGTCCCTCCTCTCAATACCAGCTGCCTTTTTCTGTGTCAGGTCCGTAACGCCGGGTTTGCATTGCCCAAAGTCATATTTATACAATGCTCCTGTCAGTTTGATTGAGACAAATGCAGAAAGTGACAGATGGGTTAATGGTGCTACCACAGTGTCATCACATCACTTCAGGAAATGGCATCAACATGCAATCATGGTGTGATGTGCTATTACACTCCATTTGTCTTTAGAACAATTCTGGAGTCAACAGCAAATCAGTGAGTGTCCCGTGGTTCATGATCAGCCATAAAACTACACATCCTCTCCTCTGAGCTGCTGATACTATGCCATGCCTTAGTTCCTGCAATTGATTCTTGAGCCTTAACACTGTCTCTTGAGATGGACAAAAGTCAGAGCTTCATTTTTTTCAGGAAATCTTGCTTTCATTTCAGCTCAGAAGAAAAAAAAACCGAAACCACAACAACAAAATAAAATTCATCCTAAGTTCCAAACCAATTTTGTGTAAGAACCAGAAGCATCATTGCAATTACCATTGCAGGTGCATAGTGGAATTAACATGTCTGTAATTTTTTGTGCTCCCAATATTGATGGGTGCAGTGACCATTTAAAGTAAGTCCTGCGAGGAACAGCTGAGGAAGCTGGGGGTGTTTAGAGAAAAAGAGGCTCAGGGGAGACCTTATCACTCTCTGTAACTCCCTGAATGGAAGTTGTAGCCAGGCGGGGTCAGGCTCTTCTGCCAGGCAGCCAGTGACAGGAAGAGAGGACAGCCTTCAGCTGTGCCAGGGGACATCATCAGGCTGGACATCAGGAAGATTTTCTTCTTGGAAAGGGTTTTCAAGCATTAGAATGGGCTGCCCAGGTTGATGCTGGAGACACTCTCCCTGGAAGGGTTCAAGGAATGACTGGATGTGGCACGCAGCGCTCTGGTCTGGTTGACAAGGTGGTGTTGGGTCACAGGTTGGACTCGATGACCTTGGAGGTCTTTTCCAACCCAAATGATTGTGTGATTCTCTTCTCCACTCTCTGCTCTTTGCAGTAGTTCCCCCTCATCCTGCCAGGCTCTGCACTTCTCTGTCTCACATCCACTTTAGAGATGCATTGGGAAAGTTTGGATTCCTTGTGCCTTCTGCAGTAGGAGAGTTTCTGTTCATTTCCAGCTCCCAGCTTGAGCCCAGCACCCTCAGTGCTACCATACAAAGTTTTGTAGCTCAGTTTTTAATCTGCCTGCATTTACACCACTTCCCTCTCATTGAAGCACTCCACAATAGGATGCTTTGGTATTACATAACTTCTGTGAATAGCGAGGTATTTCTGTGAAAATGCATTGTGCAATGAATTGTATTGCATTGTATAGGACACATAATATGATATTCTCTGGAGGAAAAAGTTATTTGCTCAATAATGTCTATCGAATTCAGCTCCTCAGTTTATGGTACATTCTTGTAAGGGCACAAGAGTATGTTTTTTGGTAAAAATAATTGTATTTTAGCTTAGAATATCCTCTTTCACCCAACAAAAATCCTACATAAACTGTGTAAAACCAGTCTCATCGTGGTCATAAGAGAAGTGGACTTTTTTCGCTTAATTTATTTTGGGAAAATACATTTCCTTCTTATTTTCAAGATTGTTATTTCAAGATGTGGATGTCCACATAAATTAGATTTCTCCCTGTCTGGATCACAGATACAACATAGTATTGGGAGACCATAAATTGCATGAGTTATTTTTGTGGAAGGGTAGCTGTGACCCTCCATTCTTTAAAAGTTTTTCTAAATTATTTGCTTCAGGTCTTCTGTGGATTGACTTGCGAACAAAAATCTGCTTTTTTTTTAATGTGACCAGATTTAGCCTTATTTTTTTCTTCAAACAATGGGTGTCAGCAAAATTACAAGATTTAAATGGCACCCAGTAATAGTTTTGTGGTGCCCTTGTAAGTTTGGTTATCTGGTCTCATAAAAAAAAAAAAATCCTCAGAATATTAGAAGTTGTTCAATAAAAGGCTTCTTAGTTGTGGCCTCGTTAACAGCCTTGAACTTTTCCTTAGCATTAACTTTGATCACTGACTGTGTGTAATCACCTGCTGTTTAGCAGGGGGCTCATCTCTGTGTAATGTGACCTTACTGATGGGCCAGGCCAGCCAATAAATAAAAGTAAATTGTAGCTGGACTGTGGCCTTCTATCAAAAGTGTGGAAAGTTGTGGATGAGGTGCACTACATGTAATCAAGAGAAGCTGAAAGCAGCAGAAGAGTGGTTACTGTCCAGGTGCACCTTAGGGCTTCCCAGGCTTAACACTCATCTAAAGGATTCTTGGGATCTTACTGAAGGGAGACAAGAGCAGCTGTGCTGGAGGCTCTTGCAACAGAACTTGTAAAACTTTTTTCCCTCTTCGCAATGTGTAAAGTGTTAAATACTTCTGCAGCACAAATGTCGTGCTTGTTTTCTCAGCCTAAATAACAGAAATGTACAAACATGAGACAGGAAAATGTCTGTGTCTTTACATACTTTTCTTTCATAAACTGTAAAGTCTCTATTAAGCAACACCTATTTCCAAGTCAAAAATAGTCCTTAGAGTAACTTTGACACATACTCATGTATGTAACATCTTCTGTGTAGAACTGAGTAAGGGTTGGATTTTTTCCTTTCTCCCTTCTTTTAATTCAGTTTTATTATCCAAAATGGGTCCTAATTAAATATGGTTGTGACTAATCTTACACAGCCTTGCTCTTGCCTTTGTAGGATGGATTTAGGTAAGTTTTATTCAGCTTGTGACTTCTCTTGTGTCAGAAATGGAAAGAAGGTAAAATCAGATATAAAAATATTTCCCCCTCAGTAAAGTAATGGCAATCTAAGAGGATCAGCATGGGGTTTTCCTTTGGCAGGGTCAGCTAGACATCATAAGAGCCTGACAGAAGATCTCTGATTAACTGAGACAAAAAAAATCAATATGTTAAGTAAGTGGTGGTTGGCAAGTAGATGGGAAAATATCCAAAGTTTAAAGTAATTGACCCATATAACACACAAATGGGGAAAAAAAACCTTTGAAAACTTTTTTGAGATCTCAAAGTATGGAGTTGCTCACTGCAGGCTGTACTCAAATACTTTCTGCTTATCCATCTCACATTTCCTGATGAACCACCCTACTGCTGTTTTGAATTTGTCAAATTCAAACCGTGTGGGAGTCCTTACGCTGCCCAGAGCTGAGCTGAGCCTCACATTAATGCAGTGCCTGCCACATAATAATACCTCTTTGAAATACCTTTTTTGCACAAGAGCATCTCAAGTACCCTCAACAAAGAAATGTGCCTTTTCAATCCTCTCTCCTTAAGGATTTTCACATAGGCTAATCTAGTCCAAATATGTATACATAATTTATGTGTATATTACATGCACTTTTTTTGATCTGTATATTCTTGTCCAGAGATGCCCTTCAGTTAATGCCCCTGACTTAAAAAGATTGGTTCTGTTAAAATGTTAGTTGTATGTTTTACCATTATGAAGACTATTTAATGTTACTTGTTAACTGTAAGACTAGATAAAGTAGGTTTTTATACATTTGTCATAAACATCCTTAGCACAGGGGTCAGGAGAGCCAAGGAAGAATGATGTAAGGTTAAAAAGAGCAAAATTTTTACTGCAGTTGTTTCAGTTCATGTGTATAAGAGTAAATGCTGGAGAAAGCTAAAGAATAGCATTGCTGGAAGACTCAGCTCCCTTCTGATTATCATGGACACATGCCCTGAACAGAAGTATAACAAACTATTTTAAATCAAACAATTCAAAGCCAGAGATGGAAAATGGCTTGTTGCTGAAGCTTCACTGGATGTGACCTTCGGCTAAGAGCACTCAAAGTGTGCACACCACCAGATCTAAAAATAAATGATGGACAGAAACTTGGCAGGATGCTCCCTGAGGTCTAAATGGTGTAATGTCGTGTAGTTTGTAACTGCATGGACATTTGTCACTGCAATCCTGCATGAAGGACACACACTGTGCAAACTCTTGTTAATGTGCTTTTCAGTTCTGATGGTGAGAGCTGAGCTTGATGTTTTCCCTTGTCTTCCCTGAATTCATTGTGGGAAGCTATCTGATACTTTATGAATTGCACAGTAGTGTCTTCTGTGAAATATTCAAGTACCTGATTATAGCATATGCCTGTACTTGACAGCTTCATTGACAAATTTGTTGAAATTATTTTCTCTTTGTGCCCCCCCCAGGGTATTATGAGCTGCTTGTGCCAGGGGAGGTCACCTGGGAAGGCCTGTGTGCTCGAGAGGAGCACCTCGTTTGCCATCTCATTCATACCTCTCAAGATTTTTAAGATGAATTATTTATCAAAGAAGCTTCTGTCAGAAGTTCGGACAGCACATGTCTTCTTTAATTATTCCTGACTTTTTTCCTCCAGTGAAGCACATGGTGAGTTTCTTGAAGAGAGAGTAAAGATGCTTTGTCTTCAGGATAGCAAAGAACAGACTGAAGAAAAATGTCTCTCTATTTGCTTGTGTGCCAGCAGTGGCTAAAGACTACGATGTCCTGATATCTATGCCACAGATCCCTGCTCAGACATTCAGCTCCCTACATATGGGAGACTCCAACAGCACCAGCAGGAGCTGAAATGTGCTGGACTGACAGTTCTGGGTGCTGAAGGTCTTTCTGCCACGTAATCTGCATTTTAATAGACTAGACAAGGCACCATGCAGTGTCATCACAGTCTTGGTAATGAGGGGGAAGATGTGTTGAGAGGACATGAGAATTAATTACCCCAGCATTGAGATCAGGCATGTGTGAGAGGGGAGAGTTCTAGTAGAAAGGCTTCACATGCCCCCCATCTGTGGACTGAACTTGCCTGTTTGGAAATCAGCCTAAGTTTTTCCTGTTCTTTTAATTTTCCAAACAATTCAGTGATGCTTCAGGTGCCTCCCTGCAGGGGAGTCAGTCAGCCTGCATTTACAGAGACACTACATGCAGAAAGACCTGAACACTTCTTTTTAAATCAAATTAGTATTACTTATGACTTGCTATGAACACTTGTATAAGAAATATCTTGTTTGCAGAGACATTTCTGTTAGGACCTTAACATATGGAAAGAAGCTCAAATACACATCTGAAGAGGCCCTGGCACACAAAGGCTCCCACAAACATCCTAAAACACCTTTGTGAGAGACCGACCATGGAAAATGCTCTTCTATCTGGTAAGGATTGCAACCTCTGCATAGGGAAAGGTGATTTCATAAGTTCTTGTTCCTGTTCTTGTTCCCCAAAGCACCTGCTAATGCCTGTCACTGAGCAGTGCTGGTGATGTGGCCAAGTTGGATTCCTGCTCTGGTCCAGCAGGAGCTGCCGTGACTTGTTAAGCAGAGCACATTGATGAGAAGGTTTTCCCATCAGCTCACGAGCAAATGTTCCTTTCAGACAATGTTTTGTGAAAGACAATTGGTAAAATACCGACAATTCCTGCATACAGGTTTTAATTTACCAGAGTAAACCATGTTTTCACTTAGGTCTAAAATGTGACTTTAGGTTTTCATTTAAGCTTATTCCTTTTCAGGAAATTGGAGCTATATAAGTGCTTGATGTAAAAAGAAAAGCAGGTTAAGAGATAAAGTTGGAAAGGGATGAGAGTAAGGGTAAGGGTAGGAAAACAGCTAAATTAAGAGAGAATTATTTCCCCTTTCCACCCTGGAACGAGCAATGAGAGTTTTGCCTACAAAGTTCCCTTTTGAAGCTGAGTTACCCACACAGCCTCCACCTGCCCCACCGGTTCTGTGCCGTGGTCAAGGCTCTAAATCAGCCTCAGGTGGGCTGGCTGGGCCCTGGGAGCAGGCAGCTCTCAGGCAGTACAAGGCAGGTTTGGCTTCTTGACTGTGAAAGAAAAAGACATTGAATGAGAGCAAACTAGAGCTCCTTCTTAGTCACCTGACAACTAGTAAGAAAATTTGTGCTTTGTGAAGTGATATAGCTAAATCAAGTTACACTGATATTTCCAGTTTAGTGGGGAGTGTGTGTCTCCCTGCCTGGTGTTAGCTGAGGCCCTGCTCTGCTCACTCTCCTTGGTTTGGAGTGTTGCACAATAAACCAAAGAGAAAAGGAGCACGTGGGTGTCTGTGTGCTGCCTCTGTGACGGGTTTTTGGAGATATAAGTGTCAAGAGGGAGCTCTGGAGGTACAGGAATGACTCTGAGCCCTGTCCGAGGGGTATGCTCCAGTCTGCTCTTCAGGGTTCTTTGTGATGTGCTCTTCTGGGCGCGGTGTGTGTTGTGCTCTCGGGCTGGGGTTTCGTCACTTGAGTGGTGCCTGTCTGGGGGGTGTTAGTCAAAGGGGCTCTTTGAGCTACAGGTGAGGATGTCTCATTTTCTGGGTGCTATGAAAATAAGTGTCTTTCCATACTCTTAGTTTATCATGTTTGCAGGCTGTTGGCTCATTTTGCTTCCTCAAGTGGTCATAAAAAGAAAAAAAATTTAGTTTTGGGAACAGAATGTTGGTCCCAACAAACTTCTACCCTGATGAATCCACCCCACCGTTACCATAGCTGAGGTAAACTTAATCTTTAGCTGTTAAGAAGGCTAGAAACCAGTTTTACTTGCAGCTGGGGAAGGAGGTATTGATAGAGAGACTGTCACAACTATTGCAGCTGCCATCTTTTCAAGGATCTCGTTACTTGTGCTGCAGAGCACAAGTGCTGGCTGCCCACAGGTGAGGGGTTTCTCAGCCATCCCTTGGGAAGTTATCCACTACTGTTGATGACCAGGAGCCTCAGTGGTGGGCTGTGGCTCCATTTCCTTCTCTGGGCTTGGCACCAAGTCTGCAGGACCCCAAAGGGTTTTTTGTCTTCTTTGGCAAAACTTGCACTTTCTGTTCTAACTATGAACTCCAGTAAAGCTTAGGACCTTTTTTTTCCCATTTTAGAGATTTACTCTGTATTTCTCCTCTCTTAACAGTACAAGATCTTTTTCTTTGAATTCCTCCTCCTGTTCTTTCTCTGCTCGCAGCTAAGACCCTTTTAATCTGTAGCTATTCTTCCATATAAGTTGTGTCTATGTCAAACCATACACATGTTTTTCTCTCAACCTTGTTCAATATTTTTCTTTGTCACCTCTGTGACAGCCTTATTTACTGCCTTCTGTTTCAGGGCACTGTCATTATTTCTTTTCTTGGATAAGTTAGAGAAAATTTGGAAACTATCAATACAGAATTGCTTGAATGTGGTATCAAAAGTCTCCCTCTTGATCTGCGTGACTGAAAGAGGAAACCTTCAGTTCTTTAAAGACCTCTTTTTCCAAAGTACCAATGGAAACACTGTGGAGTCCTCTGCTTCTACTGAAACTATCTGTAATGTGGGATGGGGGAAGAATCCACTTTAGTTATCCATTTTAATAGCAAATATCTGACCTTTCTTTTTTCCAAGGGTTTCGTGCCATTTCTGCACGTCTCTGTTCTGCTTTATTTTTATGATCTTGTGGTGTTTCATGTGCTGCTTTTTTTTTTTCTTCATATTTTATTTCCATGCATAGAGTGTCTAAATTTCTTATAAGCTGCACTGGAAAAGAACTCCCTTATCTATACCAATAGAGCTCTGCAACAAGCCTTTCTTGCCAAACCATATTTACTGTACATACTGTATTTTTAAAAAGCAAAATACTTACTTTGATTAGAAAAAACAAACTCATTTTCTTAATTAACTTTTTTATGGAGGGTTTAATGCATGTTCATTATAGAAATTGCAGCTCTCCTCTGAAAATTGACTGGAAAAAAACTTTCTTTTTGGGGTTCCATGTTTATTGTGCCTTAGTGATTTTCATATAAATACGTGCAGGTTGGGACTGAAAAGATGCTTTTGTTTTTCTACCTGGCAGCCTTGTGCATTCAACTGAGGCTCTGGCTCAAGCTGGGTTTTTTGCCTTCCCATGCATCAGCACCAGCAGGACAAATTACAGCTTCTGTTTACACCTGCCTTTTCAGTGTGCTTGTGCAGGTGCGACAAAATACAGCCTAGCAAACAGCTCTCCTTGTTGTGTGAGGGGACTCAAATCTGGCTTGCCTGCTGTTGTGTTGGCTCTGTAAAACTAACAGGACTTGGGAAGGGGGAAAATAATTTTCTTTTTGGCATGGCCACTGATACGTTTACACTTGAGGAACACATCTGCTAGACAGACAAACAAATAGTTGACATCTTCACGCAGTCATATCCTGAAATGCAACTGTGCTGCTAGCCAGGAAAATAAATCTTTTACATTAGGCAGCTGGTTGTGTTCTTAGGAGATTCTATAGGTGCCTGCTTCTGGGAGGCTGTAGCATGGAGTTTTTCCCTAATTCCCCAACAGAAGAAAGTTTTTTCGACTGTTTAATTTAAAGCTGCTTTACAGCCCAGGCTTGTTGGATGGCTTCTGTTTGGTGAGTATTGCGTGAATAGGCATGATCAGCATCCAGGTTCCTTCAGCACTGCAGGCGAAAGAAGTCCCTTACCTAAAAATTCTGGTGGGTTCCAGTGTGAGGTGTGGGTCATTGAGGCAAACAATGAGGCATATGGGGTAGAAGATTCGCTCCCTGGAGGACAATTTGTCCTCTAGTGTTTGTGAAAGTTTTGGTGAGTGGCCTTTTGGACACAGATGGCTACTTTGTGGATTAAAGTTGATCCAAAGTGGAGATGGGTCAAAATCAGTTTGTCCCAGGGTATAAATTCACACCTATGTTTACTAAAGTTTGGTCGACCAAGTAAAGCTTTGGTTTCCAAGCTAGCACCAGGACACCGCTCCTCTGCATCCACCAAGATCTTCAGTCATGTCACTCTGAAGCTGCTGCTTGCAGGCATCTCTTCCTAAACCAGTGTGTTCAGAGGCTTGAACAGGCTCTGTAATTCTCAAGTGTCTGGAGATTTTTTTTTTTTGGTGCCATTTTTAAATCTGCTATCTGGAAAGTAAAATGGACAGAGAAGAAATCCACTCGTCACTGTTCATTCGTTAAGAAATCTTGGTGGTTATAAAAGCAGTTACCTCTTCCTCCCCCATCCACTCCCTTGGAAATACTGCTGACTCCAGCAGGATGAGGGACAAAGGGATTCCTTGAGTTCTTTCTAGATAAGATTTGCAAGATTTTTTCTGATTACAATGTAGATACACATAAATGGAACATATGATCATTTTGTTGACTGGTTCTTGTGTGGTTGCTGTATTTGAGACTATTGTAGAATCCCAATGTGTGGTCACAACTATTTTGTTTTATCCCTGTGATTTGTTTTTTTCTCCCACATGCTTTTTTCTTCATTTTCTTCTTATAATATTGACACGTGTTCATCCTGCTTCAGGTTGCAACTTTAATAAATACCCTTATAGTCCATCTTGTCACAACATCACTGTATTGCTACTCTTAGTGATAAGGCTCTGCATATTGTTTCAATCAAAGAAGTTGTATTTTATTCTTTTGAAAAGTAAAGTTGTAAGTAGACAGACCAGCATAAAAACCCTGAGAATTAATTAGTTGCAAATGGGCTTCTTGGCACATAAGGAAAAGTTTTCATTTTGCTGTTAATATAAGGAAAATATGAATAAAATGTATTGGGAAAAAGCTCAACTTATATAGTTCATTTGAGCTGTATTGGGCATGAATAGCAGTTCCACACTCCTGTGGAAGAGGCTTACCTGGAATTAAAATATGTGCCACTTAGCACAAGGTTCCTAATCATTTTCTGTGGTGTCTTTTGGAGCAAATTGTGATGTAGTCCAGGGTGACTGGGTTTGCTCCTCGGTCTTGTACCCAAGCAGCAGTACTAGGTGAGTATCCACTGAGGTGTTAAAGTACCTCTGTACATCCAGGTCCTCTAGCTCTCTCAGTTGCCAGAAATAATGGGAAAAAAAAAAAAAAAAAGGGAGAGACAGAAACCAGAGGAAGAATTCTCCACAAGGGGACCACCCCTACCTCCAGCAGTCCGTGGGCCAAGGGCCCCGTGCCAGGGTTGTTTGTTTAAGAGCAGTGACATGCATCCTTCAAGCAGGCGTCGAGTTTAGAAAACCCTGGGCTTCACACCACTCCATGGGCAGCACATTCTTCAGAGCCCAGTGGATTTATTATCCTTTTTGCCCCTTTCTTTCCTTGAAATAGGGGGAAGGGAAAGGAAAGCTCTTTGCTTTTGTCCTCACCCTCCAAGTTTTGCAAGGGCCCTGAGCCCTGCTTCTGTAGATGTGTCTGTAAGGGGAAGACCTCTATCATGACTTAATGCTGGCAATGAGACAATATTATCGGAAGCCTTTTGTGGGGCTGTTAACTGAGACTGTGTGTTCTGCCATCCAGGGAGTAGATTAATTCCCAGGCAGTAGTCTTGTTTTCTTCTTTCATGGTGTAAAACTACTGTTTTGGTGGGTTAACTATCTGTACATAGCAAGGAACAAAGGTCAGGGATATGTGTTGATATTCTGAATGAAAGAGAATTTTCTAAGAAATTGCTGAGAAAAGTCAGGAGTTAAGAAAACAAGCTGGACTTCAGGCTCATGAAGACCATAATCACTCATCTTCTGCCTTCTGAGGTGCTGCTTGTGGAAAGGTCATTAAAAAAAAAAAAAGCTTGCGTTAATAAACACAGGCTTGATGCCAGGAGACATGAAAATACCGTGAAGAGCATTGTCTCTCCATTGCTGCTGTTCGAGCTGTAGTTGTTTGTTGTGGCTATGAGCAAGCAGATCTCAGGAAATTAATGAGCTGCCCCCTTGTTAAGCATGGTAGAATTTAATGGAAATGTGTTCTTAATTTCTGGCACCCCGTTTTTTACTTCCTCTCTCATACTTCGAAGGAAGTATTTGTTAACTTGCTAGTCATGCAAGGGTGCATCATAGAGGGGGAGGGAGGTGTCTGAGGAGGGGTGCAGGTCTGATGTGTCCATGTTCATAACGGGAAGTGTTTTCCACGCTGGGATCCTGTTCCAATGTGTTTGCTACTTAGAAACAAATATGCAACGTTTTATTTTGGCTTGCTTTTTACATTGTTGTGCACAAGCCTGCGTGTCCGAGTACATGGATTGGAGTCTTCAGAGAATTGGCCTGTTCATTACCAATTAAAACCAGAAATTACAGAGCTTTCGCTCCGGTTTAAGGTGGCATCTCTGAGAAGTGACTTTGCAAATGCTGTCTTAAACAGCTCAGTCTTTTGATGAAAACTTGAAGACTGAAAGCACTATGTTAATTAGTGGAGCAGCAAATCAATAAACGTATCACTGTTGCTTCATCCACTGTCCAAATAAATGAGTTCAGTATTTCACATCTGCATTTCCCTTCTTTACCTCTCACCCCACTGAGATTAAGAATTTAAGATCTTCACTGCATTTGCAGCTGTATGAAGGACAAATTAGCAACTGCTACTTTCTGTGACTACAACAGACTGATGGATTAGAGAATTTTTTTTTGAAAATTACTTTCATTGGAACAGCCAGATAAAGTAATCTATTTTAGATCCATCTTTGCAAATAGGTCCTGTTGAAAAGGCTGACTGCTAAGACTGTTTGGCTCTCTGAATGAATCTTGCTTTTGAAAAGTGTTTAAAGATTTAAGCTTAGCCGTAGACATCAATTTCCAAAAGCTTTTGGACTTCAAACAATGAGCTTAACTAGCCTCTAGAATAACATGAAAGGTAGCAAAATGTCTAGAACATCTACTGAAAAAGCCTCTAATGTCTCTAAGTGTCCAATTTATCTCTGGATTTAACGTTAAAATGGATAGAATTTTTAAATGGGGAAAAAGTTCTTCTAAATTATAATCATAAGCTGCTCTAAAACACTGTTCTGAACTGACTGGGACAGATATAGTTTCCTACACACCTATTTTGCAGGAAGATATGCTGCTTGAGGGGATGATTTACTGTTTCTGTCAAAAGGAGCTCCAGCTCCTCTTGCAAAATTGTTAGAGACTGAGTCTAAGGGGATTAGCAGATTTTAAGTTTAAGCTTTTTAGTGTGTCATTTGGTTAATTTATGGTACCTCTTCTAGTGGCTGTGATAATGGTCTGCTTTCTAATATGATACCATGGATAGTTTTATAGAGAATTTTAATTGCCTTACAGTTAGCATTTTTAACTCCTCTAACCCCCTTCTTTGCTCATTCCTTTCCAGAAGTGAGGATTCCTGCTGTTGGACTCCAATTTATCTACTTTATCCTTGCTACTCCTACATTGTAACACACATTCATTTTAGGTGTGGGGATGAGAATAAGCAGGTTTGTCAGTGATGGTGAATGTCGTCCTTAAATGTTTCCAGTTCCAAAATGATAAGGAGGCCACAGGGGGCTTGCTATGATGTGGCTGTATCCCCACAGACCAGACGTGGCAGTTGTCATGTTTCCATACCGTTTTAATTTGCACTAAAAGGGAAAGAAACAAGTTTTTCATCATTTGTCACCCAGTTCTTCAGTCAAATTTGTTCTCCTGTGATTGTTTAATATAAAATGTGATTTAAATGTTTTTTCAGCTTCTGGGTATGCTGTTTGAATAAAATTAATTTCATAACCTGGCACGAGAACCCAGGGGATATCAGAATCCTGACCTGCCTTCCTTTCCCTGTAATTTTTCCAAAGAGTCTCTGGGTGCTCAGCACTCCCCATAGGGAGTTCTGGGCTTGCAACAGGGGTGTGTGGGAAGGTCCTTGCAGGGGGCACAATTTTTTCCAGTAATTTTTTGATGGTGTCTGTTTCGTTGTCAGCTCTGTGTTGGTCACTGTACAGAAAATTGAGCCCGTCTGGGAAGGGCTGTTGCTTTTTACCACCCTCTTGTGCCTCCCAGTCCTCTGGGTTATTGTTCATTGCTGGAGAGCCAGTATTTCGAGGTGTTAATTAATATTTTACTTGCTTGTCGTATGTTTCTCAGGCCCACCCTACTGCATCCTTTTCTGGGATTATAAATGATGGTGTTTCGAATCCCAGTTTTCCTTGGGAAGTTAGAGTTACAAGCTGGCATCAAATTATCTGTGTGTCTCCTTATCACAGAAGGTTATTGGTGGAATTAATTTCCTTCTCATAGTCTCCAATTAAAATACAGTTTATCATGATGTACTTTATTGTGGCTCACATGAAAAGACTTTAATGGATTAATTTTCAGCAGGTGGAAATGCTATTTGTAAGGCTTTGGGTGATTTCATGTGGCACTGCTTATACATATGGGAGGAGAAAGAAAATTCTTGATCAGTTGATGGATTGTTTCTAAATTGGCTTTGTCCTTAATGTTACAGTTGCTAATAATGATTTATAATGCTTGACCATTTTTTCCTCCTTTAGGGGCAGATTTTAAAAATTACTGTATCCGAATGTTCTGTTCCAAAAAATATTGGGTTTGGGATTTTTTTTAGCACTTTTATTGTCTCATCCTGTTCCACAGATAGACACAGTGTCATGCTATGAAGGATAACCTTGAAAGCTGCAGTGTCACTGGTGGTGACCATGAATGTATTTGTACAACCTGAGGAAAGCTCAGTTTAATTATTAGCTATCAGGGAATAGTACTTTGGTACTAATAACTATTTCAGAAGTAATAAAGTTTCAAAGGATAATAGGGGCTGGTTTCTATTGTGATTTTTAATCTACTAAAGCAGCAATTAAGTGTGCCCTTCATAAACACCTGAATGCATGTTTGAATCCATTCTTTCAAGAAACATTGGTAAACAGCTCTTTATTTTTGAGGATATTCTCAAGTGTAATAGGTGTCCAATACCTAAGTTTTAATATTAGGAGAATCACTTAGGTTTTGAAGGATTTTGATTTTAGTTTGACAGATGTGCTTGATAATCCCAAATCAATTTTGGTCAGATTAGAATAATTTGACAGGTTTAGGTGTTGATGGCGGGGGTGGGACCATTTTGCTTCAGTTGTTCTGCCCAGCTATTCTAATTAATCTCCACTTAATTTAAAGAAATTACTTACTGTATCTGATAATGAGTTAATTTGTAATTCAATTAGCAGCACCATTTGCAAGCCTTTAATGTGACCAAAAACACCTGCTGAACTGCTCAGCCTGAGTGATACCTGGGCGGGGGTGAGACGGATCTCCCTCCCCTGGCATGCCAGGGCGGGCAAGGCCAGGTCACACCACTGCCCACAAAGATGGACTGGCACCACCTGCCTCAAATGCAGTAAATTTGTCCTCCTTGTAAGTAGCTGTCAAGTGGTGTGGCCAGGAAGCGCTTTTTTCCTGCAATGTTCTGTATTTGGGTCATGGTATAAATTGACAGAACTATGAGGTTTAGAACACCCCATTCCTTGTGGGTTGTTTTGACCCAGTTGGCAAGGAAGTGCTCTCGCTCTCCTGCAATACTAAAATATCATATTGCTTCTCCACAGCCCTATTTCCCACGCTCCAGCTGCTGTGGAGATTTCTGGTGGCCATTTAGCAAAGATGTTAGGTCAGCGTTTAATTTGTTTTGCCTCTAGTGCCACTGAAAATGAAAGGATGCACCACAGAGTTTAGATTGTTAACAATGCTCTGAAGGCTTGGTGGCTTGGGAAAAAATTAAATAAGTGAATTTATTGGATAAATAGATATTTTGAGCTGTAATCTTGGCTAGACTGCATTGCTAATATTTTTTATTTTGAACAAAAAGGAGAGGTTTGGTTTTGAGAAGTTTATAATGAGAATACTGACAAACAGCTTCATTTTAAAACAACAAAACCCCCCAAAAAACAACCCACTCTCAAACAACCCAACCAACTAAAAGACCCACCAAATAGCCTGCTGATCAGTCACTTTCTAAAACTGTTTTACATCTGATTGCTCTAATTAATTGAAAAATGGAAACATGTTCTTAGCTTTGGGAAGCTATAATGCAGCAAGGAAAGTGGCTATAAAGTCATCTGCTCAAAATGCTTACACAAAGTAGCTGGCCCTCGTTAAATAGAAATTTTTGGGGTGGTATGATAATATGATCTGAAAGGCAGATAATGACATAACCAGAGTAAAAAAGCCAGTCTGCAGAAAAGTGGCACAACAGGAAGGGTGACAGAGGGTGGCATAACACTTAGTTCACTGGGAAAGGAAAGGACAGAGGAGGAAAAAGAGATCAAGTGTCTGTATTTCCTACTACACTGTGACTCAGGGTGGGATTTAAGCCAAATGACCAGATTTAATGCTTCTAATCACTTTTTTATTCTGCGGTTCTTTTTTTCTCCTCCATGACTAGCACCATTTAAGAAAAGACTTAACAGGCCAATGTTCATCTTAATTATGCTCTTTCAGGTTTGTGCACACTCACAATGCCAAGTATTCAAGGCAATCCAAATTTTTCCTGCCTTTGGCAGAGGGAATTAGATGCCTGCTCCTAACACTTATATCCTATGTGCTGTATGTCACAGCCCCATTGAAGTAAGAGTGGAAATGTTAAAATGAGGTTATGGCTTCTGAATATTCTAGATGTTTAGAATCACAAATAGAGGAAGGTAAAGCAGAGTTTGGCTGCCAGTTGAAAACTACTGATATGGATCCCTTCTATTTGAGAGTTGCTGGTTCTTGGCATGGTGGGTGCACAACTGCAGTGAGTCCTAAACACGCACACCTGTGTTATCTGCATTCAGAATTACACCAGGTGCCTCTTACAAAATTATTTTTAAATGAGCATCAATGCAAAGTGACAGCCACTGTTGTATTTGTTTGCTTTTAGAGTGTTCTAGGGACTTGGAGGTTTTTGTTGTAATGTGGTTCCCAAGAATTGAAGCTGCTGTTAGACCAATCACTGGCTCCTGTTATTTCTTTGCCTACCTGATTGGAAGACCCTTCCTCTGTTGTGTGCTTTGAGAGCTCTTTATTTGTGGCTTTTATGAACAGCAAACATAAAAATCCTAAAATTTTGCCACTAAAATTTGAATTAATTAAATAACTGGGCAATGTAATTAAAATATCCTAGGGTTTGTTGGGTTTTTTGTCACTGACTTTTATGATTTACTGTTATTTCCATATTCCTGAAATATGGCTAAACTGGAATGCAATATTTAGAAATATATTTCCCTTGCATGCCACTCAAGAGGACATAAGCCCCACTTATGTGCTTGAGCTCCTCTTGAACAAGTTAACTCTGATCCTTAAACACTCTAACTCATTTCATAGTTCCAGCCAGGATTTTTTTCCATATGGTTGTATTAAACATATTCTTGGATTATTGCCAGTTTACCAGGTCATTGTACTATCACCAGTTTACCTACTCACTTCTTCATCTTACTGCCGAAATAATCTTTGTGTGCTCAGCACTTTCACAAGTGTTTCCAGCTATACATGCCTCGTTATTGAATTGCATCAAACCTGATCCCTTCAGGACCCCACTGATTCAGATCTGTTTTGCTGATGTTGCCTATATCTGGTAGAAGCTGTACAACTGTTAAGTCTTTAAATTTAGAAAGGAATTGTTGAGTAGTTCATTAATGTGTCCATTATAAAGATCTTTAATTATGTTGTGAACATCTGAGTTGAGATAATCCCATGGCAAAAGGCTAGCTTGTATCATTATTTTTGCCCTTATTGGTCAGGTCTTTGGCCTTCTGTGCTTGAAAAGCAGAGGGAGATTTTTTCCAGCTCAAATGCACTTGTTATCAAATACTTTGATAATCCCATACTAACTTTGAAGTTATTTTGTCTTATGTTTATGTCAGACAATTACTTCCACAGGATCGTGGGATAATTCAGCTTCAAAGGGACCCGGTACTCCAACCTGCTCCAAGCAGTGTTAGATGTGAGACAAGGCTGCTCAGGGCATTAACCAGGCAGACCTTGAAAACTTTCAAGTGTGGAAACTGCACAGCCTGTCTGGGGCCCCCTTCCTCCATCTGCATGGTGAAAAGACTTCTCTTATCCCTTTCACCTTCACACAGTTTCTATAAATTTCTGCAGTGTTTGAAGTTAAGGGAATTTTTTCATAGTCTTTATTAAACTGCCCTAAGTTATTACTTTAAAAATTTTAGTAAGTGATGGGACAACATATAGTTATTAAATCAATGCAAATCTGAGCAGGAATGGTTTTGTACAAACTTTCTGCTTTGACACAGAAAAGAGTTTTGTTGCGAAAACATTTTCCATTCAAAACTGAAGAACTGTGATGTTTTCCAGATAAATGAAATGTTGTAATTGTTCTGTAACAAGATAATGTTCTGTATCTTCAGAACAGACATCTGAGTGGCTGAAGGTTACTGCTGCTGCTGCTGGAAGTTGTCACTGTGCAATGGGTAGATGCTCCAAGTCTAGTTATCACAAAAAGCATGCTGGGTTAGACAGCATGAGTTTGTGCTTCAGTTGGCAGAAAAGCTGTTCTGTCCCTGGGGACCCTGATCCAAGGCAGAAGGAAAGCTTTTCCAGAGCTGAGCTCTTTCTGTAGAGGAAATGGGATCTGCTTGCATTGTTTTATACCTGTTTTGAGAGTCTCTGCTGAACAGGCGTTTGCATTGGCATCCGAGGCTGCCAACCCAATGTGCCTCACAAGCACTGCAATTTCGCTGTGATCCCTCCCATGTGAATTGAGGTATACTCTGGGTGAATTACTGGGAAGAAGGATGGGAATTGTGTTGTTCTAGTGGAAGCACTTTAGGAGCAGACACCGAGTGTGGGGAATGATTCCTGCACTGATCATAACACAGTGCTCTAAAGTGCTGTCCCTTTGTCTCCCAGAGCAGACTTAAGGGAGTGCTTTGGTTTATTAAATGTCATTTATCCCTCAGCTCTTTTAGTTCTTCTCAATCTTCTCTTCCTTGTAGTGCTGAGGAAAACACAAATCCACACTGGACAATACTTGGTAGGTCGTTTACTCAGCAAAAGTCCAGCAAAGTCACTAAGAGAGAGGGAGCCAAATTCCAAATAGCAGACAAGTGTTCATAATTATGGACTTCAAGCTATTCAAGCTTCAAATTGCAATTACTATTTATAGCAACTTTAAATAACTGGTGTCCACATTTAAAACCCCAGCCCCACCTTAGGGTAGACAAGAGGTATTTCAATGTGGGCCTTTGTTAGGATATATGATGTCATAAGGATGGCTGAAATGGATCTGTAGGTTTGCTACCTTGAGCACTCTGAAAGTCTTGGTGTAAAGCTCAGTGTCTTTTTTTGAAAACATGTGATTCCCAGCGCTGTTGCTGCACTTGGTCGGGTGAAGTGTCCATCCAACTTGTGTCTTTTTTCAAACTGTAGACATTTGAGACTACTTAAGGAAAGAGCATTAAAAAAGGTGTGAAGCAGAGGTTGATATTTTTCCTAGTACACCTTCAATTTAAAGACTCCCTGGGGCAGTATGCATTAGCAAGTGTTCTGGAAGGTGTCAAGATGGCACACTGATGTGCCTAGGCTCATTTTGATCACTAGTTAGATAAATACGGTGTTAAAACTGAACTAGCATTTGTCATCTCTTCTACCCTAATAATTTCTTTCAAAATCTATCTGATAAATTGCATTCAATCTGGGAAATTCAGCCTGACAGTCAAACTGTAAAAATCACAAGAATGGGAGTGTTCACCTAAGTGGCACACATAACCTAAACCCAGTCCTTTGCCAACAGTACACATGAATTATTATTTAAGTACTTAAATATGGTCCTTGCTTGAATTAGCTGCAAAAAAATGCAGCTTGTTTTTGGAAGACTCATCCAGTTGTTCTTTTTTATTGTTTCCATCACTATAGGGCAGAGTTAAGGCTGTTTGGATGCCCTCAACTGTAATTATGCTATTGCAAGCAATTTATGAAATGTTTACATGCATATAATGCATTGTATATTAACTTCATTAACCCTAATGCGCTTTGGATCAGGTCCAACGTTGATGTGTTGCTGAATTTGTAAAATGCTTTGGGATACTTCAGATAAAAGGCACTGTGATAAAGTGGGAGTTAGTAATTACCATAAGCATGAGGAAGTGGTTATATTTGACTCTAGCCATTGACCCATAACTCTTGGAAAGAAATTGAAAACGAAATGATAGATACTGCAGAGTAGCATCCCATCAGAAAAGCTGTGCAATTTCCTAGGCTCTAATCTAACTACCCAGTTCTGAAGGCAGAGGGTGAGACATTTTCTTCTGGTTACAGTTAAACAAACTGCTGGATGCTTCTTTTTCCAGCCTGCTCTTTGTGCTGAGCTGTAGGCTCGCCTGAAGTGTGTCGCAGCCTCCAAAGCATCAGCATGGCCAGCTGCACTGTTCTGAAGACAATTCCTTTCCACAGTGCCCTCCTTCCTCTCAGCTGTCGTGACCATCCTTTCCTGTATTGCCTTGGCACCGTGACACACGATGCACACGGCGCACAGTCTCTGTGATCAATCACCTTCTGGTGATCTGGTATTGGTGTTTACCTTCATGAAATTGCCCTGCTGAGTGTTGGCAAGGCTGCAGATCGACACGGTCAGATACCCAGCAGAACAGGAATCTGCCACGCTCCAGATCTCATGAAATCTGGGCATCATCCTTTTGGCTGCCAGCAGTGAAACTTGGTTAGCAAGAGACAAGGAGCAAATATCTGTGAATTTACAGTACAGTACGTCTCACTGAAGCCAGGTTAGGAGGAATACAAGTGGTTGTAGTAAGTGTGTGCTTGCTACAGCTGAGGGGGGACCTCATCCCAGTCTCCAACTTCCTCACGAGGGAAAGCACAGGGGCAGGCACTGAGCTCTTCTCTGTGGTGACCAGTGACAGGCCCCAAGGGAACGGCCTGGAGCTGTGTCAGGGGAGGGTTAGGCTGGATATTAGGAAGAGGTGGATTTTTGGAGCTGTTCTGTGCAGAACCAGGATCTGAACTTTGATCCTAGTTGAGTCCCTTCCAGCCCAGGATATTCTGTGATGTCAGCATAAGAAGGGTGAGCACATTCCTTCTGAGGTGAGGTAAGGAAGGCAGCTTGCCTGTCTAGTTTGTACAGTCAGCAACTACTAAGCCCATCTTGTCCTTTTCTTGGGATTTATATTTGGGGGTTTAAATTGTCTTTTTTTGTTTTTTGAACAGAAGATTGTTCAATCCCTGTATGTTTATATAGAAAATTCTATTGGAAGTGATCCCAGTGCTAACTGTCAATCACCAAATGTCACTATAGCATGGCCAAGAGCTCTCTGGGCAGTATGAAAAACATGGAAACACTTACAGAGACTTACATGAAAAAGATAAATAACTTTAAAACAATCATTGACTCTTCTATTGACAACAGATAATGGTGAAAGGAACTTGGGGATGAGGGCATGACCTCCAAGACTTGAGGAGGGCAGTGCTCTTTCAAATGTAAAGTGAAACGTGCTACTGAAATCAGTCTATCTCTGCAAAGCCTGAAAATAAGGTCCTGGAATGAGGTTTAGTTTTCATCCCTCTTGAAAGAATCATGCTATCCATGGCTCAGGAACATGAATTCATCAGCAGTGTGTTCTTTGTCCTGCTGAGGGGTGCCCCTCTTCTGGCAAGTGGTGGTTGGTATCCTGTGGATTGTAGTTCAGCTGTAGTGCTGTGTAGGGGCCTGAAGGCACGACAGACAAAAGGGCTGAACTTCCTCTCCATTTTCTGGTATTTAATGACTTTCCCATTGTATTAGAAATATTATTTATTGTATTTCCTACATTGCATGGTAAATATTTGTCATGGTGAGTAATTAGCTTGTGTGTCATAGAAAAGGTCACAAAAAGTGTACCATTTGACAACAGAGTTGCAAACCATCGCTTTCTTCTGGTGCCAGTTTTTGTGTACAAAAGCTACTTCTCTCTGCTGCAGAGAGCACAGTGGAAGTCCCAAAAATGCAAATATCCTTAGAAGATGGATGTCAGAACCATCCCCATCATTTAGAGGGCAGCTTTGTTTCTGGACAGAAAACGTCCTTGATGTATTTAAAAACAAAATTAAAAAAACTCCTGGCAGCAAGGAGTCCAAACCCTCCTTTCCCAATGAGAAAGAAGTTACGTGTGCTGTGAGGCACTAGATATAATCTGCTTACAAAGAGGGCATATTTTTGCCAGTAAAGCAATTTATTTAGAAAAACAGACATATCAATCTAAGGTAATTACAAATTGCAACTGGAAAATTAAAGTAAGTACCTCAGAGGCACTTGTTGTGGAAGGAATTTTCAAATAGAAACATACTGGGTGGAAAAATACAATATGTATTGTTTCTGTCCACAGTCTAGATTAGTTGCTGCATTAATATGCACTAATGTACATTTATGCACTCCTGCTAATCATATCCAGAGCACTTCTGAAGTAAATAGACTCGCTGTGTTCCAGCTAGTCCTGTTGTACAAAGCACAGCACTAATCAAGCAAGTTATCTGTGCAATTAGGGAATAGAAATCACTGGGGACATCATGTATTATGATTTGTCTGCTCTATTTTTAAGATCCTGAAATGAAAATAGATAATAAATTGTGTTAGTGGTAAATTTTTATTATTCTGTCTTGAAATTAGTGTTAGACAGGCACCCAAATGGCACATGTTGTCAGAAATTGCTGCCTTCTTTCATCCCTTCCCCCCTCCCACTCCCCATGCGTGACATGTTGTTGAAGCACCTAACTCTCCTTCCTTGCCAGAAAGGCAAGAATGGGGCTACTGTTAGGTCCTGAGCTATCCTAGAGGCAGATGCTTTTCTCTGCCTTGCAATACAGGGAAGGAAGGGACAGAGGGGAGAAATCAGAGGGAGTCAGGGAAGCAAGTGCTCTGATCTGTGCAAAACACTCTGAAATGCCCCTTCTGACAGAGAGTATCTTGGAGTCTGGGGGAGGGAGGATGTCCTTGGGCTGGGCATCAGGAACCAAGAATTTGCTCTTTTTGTTTGACTAATTACCATCAGGAAATTTCTGGCAGCCTGAGTGTGGACATTCCTGTTGGAGCTCCAAAAGCAGTGTCAAAAAAGGCTGTGGCAGTGGATGCCATCAGTGCAGACTGAGCACACCCTGGCTCGGGTGGGCCAGGAGAGTGACAGCAGCCAAACAAACTGATTTTTACAAAGTAGGAAAGGCTTTGCACATAGGGAGCAATCATCTCTTCCACACGTTTGCCTGAAACATTCATATTTTGGCTCAAATTCCTGAAATTACTTGTTGTGGCTTCTTCTGCATTTCCATTTATAGCCTCAGAAAACTGCTGTTATAAAACCACGACTAAGGTATGTCATTTGGGAGGGTGCAGCACCACACTGGTTCTGGAAGTCAGTAACCAAAGATGGTCCATGAATATAGGAGCAGAGGAGATATGGTCTGAACCAGGAAGGAAACTCAGAGTTAATATTTTTTCAAGCAGAAGTTACTTAATGAAGAAATTTAATCAAATATTCTTGGTCCTTCGGACAAGTCAGTGCAAAGCTGTGATGGAAAAGTAGCAAACAGGATCGGAGGTCCTTTACCAAAGTCTTAGAGGAAGGTAAATGTACAAGCTGAGAAGGATATATTCAGGTTTTCTTTATCATAACATACCATTTCTTTCCCATAAAATAATGTGAAATTGTGTCAAGGGATAGGTGACCACTAGTAGTTTTTAACCTAAATGTTGGTATGAGGATGCAGATTGTACTGAGTTAACTGTTCCATCCCTCTGGAGAGTGGGGTAAATTTCTAAATATGAATAGTTTTGAAGACTGGATACATCCCACTTGTTTTTACAAGTTGAAAAATAACCTAAATATATTTGAAGGCACTTTATTTTCTCTGACTTGGTTGTTTATGTCCAAGTGATATAAGCCAAGCACATGTGAGGTCTTTCTGGGGGGCGGTGGAGGATTGGTGTCAGTGTGCCATAAATAGACCTCTCAAATAGTCAGGCCTAGGGGCTCTGAATAAAGGGCAGTTGTTAGAGGGTGCCGAGGTGGATGTGGACAGCAGGAATTTATCCACAGTTAGCTCTGAAAGAAAGCACTCCTTGCACGTGTGTATTGACCAGTGCATCCCAGGGGTGCCTGCTGCCAGGTAATCTATCGATTGCAGATGGATTGCAGCAAGATGTACAGCAGCTGGAGCTGACCAAAATTGTTAACTGCCAAAAAAGTAGCTGGCATGTTTGATCATCTCCCTCCACACCTTCCTCAGATTCCTGAATATATGTGTATTCACATCTGGCTTTTTCAGGGTGTTTGAATAAAGCAGGTTTGTTTTTTACAGACTTTCAGTAGCAGATAAATCAATAGTTGTAGTCCTGAGGGGCAAGGAGGTGACACTGCCAGCCAGCCACGGGACCTGAGCCACAGCCTGTGGAAATCATCTCTTGAGAAAGGTAAAACACATTCAAGCTGCAGAGAAAAGGAAAATTGAGCAAAGAAACAAAGTTTAGTAAACTTAGTCGAAACCAGAAAGGAGGAAGGGCTGCAGATACTGGGCAGACTGAACAGAACAAACCATGCTGTCTGTTCAGTGCTTCTGTCTCTCCATATTTCTCATGTTTGCTGGTCTTTGGAATTTTATGGGAGGTTTGAATTCATTTTCTTACAAGATTTTATTTTCAAAATTGAAATCCTGGGGTTTGTTAAAATGAAAGGAAATAAATTTATTATTGGGTTTTCAATATTCCAGTGTTTTTGTTATTGAGGTGCTATAATTTATAACCAGCAACTTTTCTAGGCATCTCTTCATTGCTTGATGTTAACTAGATGAAAAATTCAAATTGCAAATATGGATCTGAATCACAGATGTTTTGAAAAGAGAAAAGACTTCCACTTTCCACATACAGACCTTATAGGTGGAATGTCTTGTTTTGGAGGGAGGGAAATAAAAAAAACTAAAAACAAACCAACAACATAAAGCAAAAGCAAGCAAAAGCCAACCAAACCCCCAAAAACTAAACCCACACCCTTCAGAGGGTTTCAAAAAAGTGTGCCCAGAGGCCCTGGCTCAGTGAAGTAGTGCAGTACTTGCTTGGTTTCCAGGAGCGGTGCCTCTTTCAGCATCAATAACAGAGCACTTAGAGCACTGATCAAGCAACTTGCTCATTTGGAGACAAGATTAGCTTCAGCTGATCATATCTGTACCAGCTTCTGTCTCCTTCAGACCTTTCTCCACTCCCTTGAACAGAAAACAAAAAGAATGTGTTTCTATACCTCCGTGGAAAATGGATTTGAGCTTCTCTGGAAATGTTACCCTTCTGTTTATACAGGACCCACTTGCAGATGGGGCAATCAACAGCACTTTTGTGTGTGCTATTCTAGTCATCAGTGTCAGAAGGTCATGTTCTTTTCTCTTAAAAAAGAGAGGAGGGGTTTTTAATAACTCTTAATTTTAAAAAAATCTGCTTTAGGAAACATCTACCAGTCAGTGTTGCTTTGTTATACAGTTCAGTATGCCCCTATAAAACTCAGTGCCAAAGCAAAAAATGGGATGGTGAAATCCTTTCAGTCCAGAAACACAGCTGGACTGCAGCTCTGGTGCTTTGCAGAGAATCTGAGCTCTCTGGAATACACACTTGAATTGTCATGTAGTCCCAAATACATGCCTTGGATGTGGGCCTCCATTTGATGGGATAAGCTTGGTAATTGTGGGTGAGAACATGGTGCCATCTGAGTGCTTGTCTGAATAGCACCTGCTCTGTCAAGGGGATCGTGTAAAATCTGTCTGGACCTTGGTGACTCCAGTGTTTCGGTACTCTGTCACAACATCAGAGCACATCCAGGTCCTCTGGGTCCCACTTTTGTTAATAGAATAACTTCACTTTTAGTCTTCTTCTCACATCCTCTTCCTCCAGTTACCAGGTGAAAAGTTGCAAGGCTAATGAGGCATCCCTTTCCATGCTGGGCCCTCCCTGGTGTGTGTCAGTTTTGGTGTTAAGGGTAGAGGATAGAGGCCAGGGCAGGGTTCAGTGCCCAAGATTGCCTCAGGATCACTGTCAGTGTACTGCTAGTTCAAAAAAAATCTAAAAAAAGGGGCACTTTTTTGAGTAGCTGACAACAACCTATTTTTGCCAAAAACCTGTCTGTTCAGGCATTGAAGTCAATGGAAGTTCACAGGTGCCGTGGCTAAGTGCATTCCTTTCCACCTGAATCCAAACAATGTGGATCCCCATGTTCAAAAGCATGAAATATAATTGTAGGTAATGCTCACACAACACCTTGGATGCAGAAGGACAGCAATTTTTAGGTTCTGAGACACTTGGAGATGCGACTTTTGTCCCTGTAGTTGCCGAAGTTGTCTGTCTTATTTCTTGGATCCCCCCAGTACAACATTTCTAAACAGGCATCAGAGGATTTGCAAGGCAATGCAAAATGACATTGGAGATACCGGTCCCAAACAAAGACAGGTGAATATATGATAGATACCAAAAGGTCAAATTCTGCACTGACATTTACCAAGACGTCTCTGTAGGTCTTGATATTTTTTTCTATTATCCCTGTGCTTATGTTTTATATTCATGCTGTCTAGATTCTACAGTTCTGACCTCCAAGCACACCTCTTATTTTAACCATCTCTTTATACCTGTCCTCCTCTATGTGTGTCTAGATGTTAAAATAATTGCTATGTACCTTGCTATACATTTATAGGAAGTTATTTAAGGGTGATAAATTGGAGTGCTGCAAAAGCATGAATATGTTTATAGAATATAGGCTAAAACCCTGGTTTTCTAAGAAAACAAATCCAGTAAAGGTCTAGTAGATAATTTGGGAGACCTTGAAAGAGGAAACTGTTGGGAGAATCCTACATTCCAGGCACAGCAAGTTACTAAATGCTAACAGTCATAGCTGTGGAGCAGAGAACAACATGATGGGAGAATTGCTAAGTTTAGGTTGCAATAGGAAGAAAGCATAGAAAGGTAGAGAACCTTTAAGTCTAGACTTGGTAGGAGCAATTTAAAAGTTCTTTGCAGGGCTTGTTTTACTTAAAGGTAAACAATAGAAGCAGAAGTAGGTGGTCTCATAAGTCTCAAGTTACGGCCCTTTGTGGATACCATGAAGTTAAATGAAGTTTTGCCCCATTTTCTACGAGTAGCTAGGTAAAACCAAGATAATAACTGCAAAATAACCAGAAGACCAAACTTACCCTTAAATGAAGAATTTCTGAAGGCCAGGAAATAGTTGGTCTGAATCCTGAACTTTGCTCTTTGGATTTGTGAATGCATCAGTAACTTACATTTCTCATTGCTGCCTGCAGATCATGGGATGTGACAGTTTTGAGGGTCTCCATGTCCAGTGTGGTCTCTAAGTGACTGTAATTTAAAAGGTGGTGTTTGAAGAACTTAAAGATGACAAAGTTAAGGTCTAATTTGTTTGGAAATGCTAAAGTTCTTTGTGCCACCTCGGTTCAACATCCTTGTTCATGCTCTAAAATACAATTTTAAGTACTTGATAATTTATATCAATGTGCTGCTTCTCTTTCTTTCTGAATTTGAGTATCTGCCATGGGTTGTAAAAGGATCTTGCAAAATAGAAGGGATTTCAGACTTAAAACTCTGTGGTGTTTAAGGTTGTGGAGGGGCACTCACCTTGTCAAAGCTTCCTCGGTGATGGGCAATTGCTTAACAGGGTCTTTTGTACAGGCAGTGTGTTGGAAGCATTGCTGTCACCTCGTGTATCTTCCCTTAAGTTAAATCAGAAGGACATAGCTGGCCATTAAAATGTAACATCTAAAAAAATGGTGTGAACTGCTTGTGAAGTTCCCTGTGAAGCAACTTCAGTTAAAGGTATTTCTGAGCTTTTTTCCTCTATTGTAAGCCCTAAGCCCTAACCCGCAACCAGAACGTGATTGTAAATTAAATGTATTCATAGACGCTGCAAGACAAGACAATGCAAGACAAGACAATGAAGTGGGAATAATCCTGTGGTAATTGCATGGCTCATAGCAAGAAACTCAAATTTTCGGTTTTTTCTTTTCTACCCTTTTATACGTTAGTTGCTTCATCAGCAAAAATCTGGGTCACACGGGGTGGGTGTTCATGGGACTTTTAAAAACGTTCCAGAATTAACAGAGCCATAGAAATGTGAAGCATTCTTCTTGTAGTAATATTGCTAATCATAAAATGATATGTGATTAAGCACAAATTAAGTAGTAAAACAAAATAACTGACTGAGTAAAAAGATCATTAAACTGAACAGAAGGTGATATTAGGAGCATAAAACCACTGAGAAACAAGTTTATATCAGAGTAACAAATAGGTTCTCTAATCTGAGATCTGTATCTCAGCTTGTACTCAAAAAGCACTTCCTCTCTTTTAAGGGAAACGGGTCTTTAAGTACTCAGAATGCAGGAGCAAGTTTCCCTTCTTGTCTGTCTGCATGAGGCAAACACGATCGGGAAAGAGATTACAAAGAAATAAAAGGACATTTGAAGTGTCAGTGATGACAAAGTATGATCCAATTCTGCTGCTGCGCTTTTTAAGTAGGGTGGTAAAACTGCATTTTTATGTAAAGTGACTTTCCCCTTTTGGTTCATCTCCCTATTTAAAGTGCATATGGAGAATAACTTGTTCCACTGCTGTTGCCTCCTTTCACGGGTGAGTTTTGATCAGAACTAAGCTTTTGATGTCAGGTAACGTTTATTCTATTTCATTGGAAACAGTTACGTGATCTCTGTCAAAGAGCAAGTGCTTTGCTTATCCTCCATCTGCAACCTTCCTTTTAGAATTAGCCCTGGGCGCTCACGAGTCACATCTCTGAACTGCTGCATCCCAACACGCTTTTTGTTTCACTGGTGAATTGTGCAAGTGCAAGCCTTTGTGTGCATAGAGCAGTTCTGTAGTTTTGTCTCCTGCTTCAGTGGATTCTTCGTGCCATTCCCAGGTTGCCTATTTTTTGTTGCTTTTGTGTGCAGTGCAGCTCGCTTCACTTGCGACGTGCTGCAGCTTGTGTGTGTTCGCTGCTGGTTGGGAGAGTCAACATTTCTCTGATTTTAGTTTTCCGTGACTCCACATCATTCTTAAATAAGACTTTATTTGGCGTGACACTACATTTATTGTAAAAGGAAGAATAGGACAGGTAACACTCTTTAAAATTAGAAGTAACAAACTGTAATACAGAAAAGAAAAAAATGCAAGGTTGTTTAGGTATTTCAGTGAAACCAACAGTAGACTTTCCCAGTGATAACATATCAAATGTAAAAGTTGTGGACCAGTATTTTAGAGGAAAACTCTATTTTAGACTTTGGGTCACTAAAGAATATTATTGCTGAGGATTAGATTTGCAACAAAAAGGTACTAGAGTCCTGATGAGGGAAACAGAACTATAAAGCTCAAGTAGCTGTTAGCTACAGCACACTTCTGATCTAACCACTCAGCCAACATCCATATTGGAAATGGAAATAGTTTTCAGGAGAGGAATGAGGTTCATCCATTCTCTCTGAATAAACACAGTTGTCTTTGCTTGTCTCCCTCATTGTCCTCATCCTATGAACTTGTATGTATGAGGCCCAGATTTTTTTTCTCTGTGTACAGAAGCAAGGCTTATTGCTGGCTTCTCTAACTTGGAAGCTTCTGTCTGTAACAATTTCACCAACAATGAGGATGTTTATTGAGTAGAAACCCACTAGAGGTTGGGCATTTCAATTAGAGAACCTCACTCCTTGCCAGGGCCTACCATAGCAGATGTCTCATTTTCTAATACAGTACTGAATTCTTCCTGACATTTAAATTTTTGTCATGGCAATGCTGTTCTGCAGATATGGAGGCAAACTAAATTAATCTGCTGTGCTTTAAGGGGAGGAGAAAGGGTTTGAGTCTTTGTGCATGTGTGTGTGAAGAAATGCCATGACAACTAGCAAAACTCTTGATGGCTTTGTTATGGCTGTTGTTTGTTTTTTAAGTAGTAGAAAAGTATTCTGAAGACATATGGAAATGCAAAACAGCCTAAGAAATGAGAACTATCTGATGGGATACATGACGAAAAGCAGGTGTACTGTGTGGGAGGGCAGTGGAATAGCCTCCAGGACTTTATTTATGAGAATGTCCTTTATCTCTGTCTTCCTACAGCAGACATGTGGCAAAACTGTCTTTTCAAAAGTGGATCAAAGAATGCTACCCGTACATTCGTCTCATCTCCCATTTATCCTTCCATGTCTGTCATACAACCCATTTATTTTAGGCTCCAAGGAAAGTGGAGAATTAAATTTTCTGCCAACTTGATTTCAATGCCATCTTCCTTTGTTTCAGATTAATTGGTGCACAGTGTGATGTTCTTAAATAAGCTGTTCTCTAGCACAGTGAAAGTGATGGAGAGGCAAGGGGATACGTGATAGTGACAGTACAGCTGCTCCCTTATAGGAGTGCTGTGGCTTTTCAGAGGTGACTTGTAGTCTTCAGGTTCTCTTCAGTAAATCACTGATGGTCCCAAGACCAGATAAGTTCAGTGGATGTAGGCACAGAAACATAATGTCACTTCATACTAAAATTTGCCCAGAGTCATCAGAAAGACTAGTAACTTGCCAAGTACTGCTTAGGTGCCCTGTGCACCTTTAGGGTTATTTTCTCATGTCATGAGCATGCTGAGATGCATCTTGCAAATGAGTTGAGATATGGGTTGTCCTTTCCTGAAGCTATTCAAGCACTGCCCTAAATGTTTCTTTTCTGATAATTTTTTCTAATCGAAGCATGTTAGAAAACTATTGGCTTCTGTTTACTTGAAGGTGAAGAGAAACAGCCATTAGTTGGACATTTTCCCTCAAAAAGGAAACAGTCTCTTTTTTAAAATCACAATTAAAGCAGCCTTGCTATTATTAGCTCCTTTGGGCAAAACCTCAATTACCCTGTCTCTAGGAGGAACAGTGAGGGCGAGTCAGGGAGGAGAAGGGGGAAAGTAATGATGAGAGAACAGCTGGAAATTAAGGCCCACAGAAATGTGGGAGCTTAGTCTCATCCAGCTCTGCCTTTGGATCCATCTCTGTTCTCGCTGAAATCAGTGGCATGGCTCCCACTTCCTGCAAAGGCATGAGAAGCACTGCTGAACCCACAGTGCTGTTTTCTTAGGATACGTATTTTGGAGATGAAGAGAAATGGAAAATCATCAAACACACTGTCAGCAGTTGCATAATTGACTGTTTGTCCACTGCTGTGTGATAGCTGCAGATAAGAACATGGGGCCTAAGCTCACTGTAGGTCCATCACTGCCCTTCTGCACACCCCTTGGTAAAGATGTGGCGTGACTTTCCAAGACAGATGTGCTAAAAGAAACAGAATAACTGGGATCATCTATATCCATGGATTTCATGAATGGTGTATTGGAAAGAACATTAAATACCAACACAAGTCCAAGTAAGAAGCCTGCATTCTGTTCCAAGCTCGCAGATGGATAATTCACTATGCAAGAGATTTTCATGACCAACATTTCAAGCAATCCTGTTTGGCTTGGACCAGCTTTCTTTAAAAAGGGAAAAAAAAATCTTAACTTTTTGTGTCTGGAAGTTTTGATTTCTTTTGGATAGAGTGTAAAGAGAGGAAGCAAAGAAAAAAGCTGCCTGCGGATTCCGCCCCCCCACCCCCCACCCCCCTTTAAGCGACTGAGAGAACACAGGAATCTTTGTTAAATCCAGTTAAACTGGAAAGTGGTAACTGAAGGTTGGATGGCAATGAGTCTTTCATAAGATGTGTGCTATGCTATGAAAGGCAGTGCCACAAGATTTCATTCTAGCTAGAAATTTAATAAGAACCATGAAAGTGGTTGAAGTATTAATAATATTTTAAATACTTATTCAAAAGAGAAAGCTTTAAAAGACATCTAAGTCTTTGTGGTATAAGCTCTTTCTTAGACCATAGTGAAAGAACTTCTTGTACCATCCTTACTTCTCTCTTCCCTTCCTCTATTGCTTCCATCAGTTATCCTGCTTGCATTCTGAATCACAGAACTCTGTACCAAAATACTCTGGTTTTTCCCACTTTGAACAAACTGAGCCTGCTCATTATGAACAGCAGTCTCAAGCACATTGCTCCAGGAGACAGTGTTAAGTACTGCTCTCTGTTTGGCAAGCAACAAGCTGTGAGTTAATGCTCCTGGGTGCCCACCCTCCTATTTTTGTCTGATTTCTGTGTTTAGCACAGTGAAAGCAGAGTGCTGGTGATGATGATTTTGGTACAATTCATTGCACTGAGTTACAGTAACTGTCTGGCTAGAAGGATTCTATCTTAGCATGCTTGCTGATGCTCCCCTCACCTTACTGGGCAAAATTCCCTCTTGTAATTGGGCAAATGAGCCTTCCTAAGGGATGGTGCTTCGCCTGGTGCTTCAATGCCTGCGAAACTGATGAGGACTTCTCATGTTCATGTTCAATATCTGCGTGCCTGCACAAGTGCATACTGCTTTTTAGGTCTTAAAATGCAAGGCCACTCTGGGGAATGTTTTCCTTTCTCCCAGAGGGAAGCTTTTAAATATCTATATTTAAATAAATGTAAAAACCTCTGCTAATTAGCTCACAGTAATAAGTTTTACACGTTCATTTTCTTCCCCATGTCCACTTAACATTGTGGATAATGAAGACAGGTGATGTGAGCAGCACTAAAATGTCTATCTAATCAACACCAAGATGAGGTGTATGCTTGCAAGAGTGAGGCAAAACACTGGCGTAAACACACACAAGATACCTTAAGCATTTTTCCCTCCAATTGCAAATGTTGTTGCAACAGAAAAGCAAATATTTTGCCCTCTATTTTGTCCCACAGTCATCACTGCTAAAGTTTAGAGGTTGCTTGCCCCTTTCAGCTGCAGCTTCCACATGCGAAAATGCAACATTGCTATGGTAACAAGCTGCTTCTCCCATCCATAAAAATAAAGGGCCAGCTTTTCTTCCCCAGTGATAACATCTTCTGTTTAACTGCCTTGAGCAGTGCTGACAGGGGCAATCCTTGTTACAATAGCTGGTCCTTCTTGGTCAAACAAATTAGAAAGTACCTGCGGGAACGGACTGTGATGGACCCAGTCATAAATCCTTAACTCTGACTGATATTTAGTGCTCTAAACAAATGGATGAAGTATCTCTCTGGCCCTCCTTCCCTGCAAGGTGCAGAGCACTCGTGTTGGTTTCTTATTTGGAGTAATATATGATGTTGAATTCCAAGTATTTTGTTGTTTGATTTTTAAAATAAGGTTTCAACCCAGAGTGCTTTAGGTTAGACACAGTCTGGTAATGAGTACCAGGGACTGCCATCTAAGACACTTCACAGGAGTAGAGGTAAAATATGGTAATTACAAAAGTGTACACAGCCCCCTGGCCTAGGAGATCATTGTACTGTGTCCTCTGCTAGGATTCCTGGCCACCTCTTGCCAGCCTTTCTGCTGCTGTACCCACATGCCTCTCACGTGCCCTCTTGAAGGACAACACCGTTCTCAACATACAGTTGAAAAATGAAATGCAGAACGGGAAAGAAGAGTATTTTTACTCAAATGTATTTTCATATATTTATGATATATTATTTCTAGCCTGTGCTAGAAATTACAGGCAGATACCTCACTGGGTTGTCGAATTTAGTCAAAGGTGTGGAGCTGAAAATCCAAGTGATCATACCTCTAAGTACCTAAATATACTAAGCTGGGGAGAAGGATGGTAGGACCTGTGCTGAAGTGACTTGCCGCAATAGCCCAAGAAACTTATCCCACAGCAGTGAGATGGGCAAGGAGGGCAAATTGCTCCCACAAAGGGGAGAGGAAGATGGAGGAAAGGCATGGCATGGACAGCCAGGGACTCAGGAGAAGTTTTGAGGGTTTTCTCTTTCCGTGGCTTGTAGGTGTGAACGGATGTGCCTGAGGCCAGACTGTGTTTCCTGGCGTGCAGAGCGCAGCAGAACATGTACAGGGAAGGGTGCTGCCCCCCAACAGGACCATGCAGCCACACAGGCTCCAAGAGTCCACCTTTTTCATCCCTGCATAGGAAGTGACTCTCCATCCAATATCTTGAATGATGGAGCCAGGCATAGAAGACCAAAAAAGTCTTCAGGGTGATATTATTTGCTTTCATAATAGAAGGAAACGAACAGCTGAGGGGGGCAGAACAGCAGTAAGTAATGACGAATCAAGGGTACGCCTGTGTTTGATGGATTGTGTTGAGAATGAGCAATACCAGCTCAGTGCACTAGGGTCTGACTTTAGGAACATTTTCCTGATGAGCTCCCTGGTGGTAAAACTGTGTGTAGCTGCCATTTAGGGGCTTGTACTCCTAAAGTCAGTAAATGCAGTCTCATGGTTAGTGCAATGAGGCATTATATTCCTCTATTTTTTTAGCATTATCATTTTATTCCATTTGTTTCAGATTTCAAGGCATCCTAGTGTTCAGTTTTCCTTAGTCTGAAATGTTCTCTCTGTTATTCGGGTGAAGTTGGGTACAGCAGGCTTAAAACTTGGTCCTCCCCAGCAGAGATGCTGTTTGGGATAAGGATGGTTTCGAAGTGTTGTCTGAAGTGACAGTACTTTGGAACTTGAGTGTACATCAATACCTGTTGCAATCTGTGTGTATTGCTCTTAAAACATAAACTATGAACAGACATCTAGAGCCTGAGACAGACTCCATAAAAGAAAATAATTACACTTAATGCTGAATATTCCCTGCAGGGCCTGCCACTGTGGGAAAATGTAAAGAATCGATACTTTAGGAGTGAACCAGAGTGTTCCAGTAATGTTCCAAAATGCATGTGTTGCCAATATGTCTGTATTTCACAGTGAAAGCTAATCCTTCCTAAGGTCTGAGGGCGTGAAGCCCTGTTACTCATTGGCTAATAGCAGGCTTCAGCCACTGACAAGTCAGCCCACTGATACACAGCATGGAGTGGTAGCTGTTGCTGCAAATGGACAAAAAAATATAGGTTTAAATAACTTACATGGCTTTTTGTGCACTTGGCGTACAAGCAATATCTTGTGCAAAGGTTATTCAGGGCCATTCCATCCCTTTCTGTACTTTGCTTAATTGGAGTCCAAAAGCATTTCATAGATAAAAAGATGCTTCTGCAAGCACATTTGAATTGAGGTCTTTGAGGTTTCAGAGAATTTTCCCCTGCCTTCACCAGTTTATAAGAGAAAGCACCTGGGGAGCAGTTTGCATTCCTGTAGCCATAGCTCGTGGGCTTGCTCAGCGGTGGGAGGGCAGGTCAGACAGTGTCTCCTCACGTTCGGCACAGCTCCCTTTGAAGCAATGATGTGATGCCATTCCAGGGTGATGGCAGTCCTTAGGAAGCCTATATTCTTCTCCCTTTTAAGAGACCAAAGGAAATAATTGGTTTGTAATGGTTGCCAACAGCGCAAACGCTGCGAGAGGGCTGTTATGTGTTTCTCTGCTAAGTGATCACTCCATGGGACCTCCTTTACCGATCCTGAACACACCCGAGGCAGCTCCGTACTCCTCCAAGGCACCCCTCTGCGTGTGCTCTGCTCAAGCTAAAAGGCACCATATCACTGCTAAAAAAACCTTGCAAAGTCTTAAGGCTGCGGCACTGCAGATGTGTGATGAGGGCCCACAATTTGTGTATCTGATCTGTGCGTCTCTTCTGCACTGACTGAGGGATTGACAATTGATTCTTAACTGTTAATATTGTTAGAAGTTTTTTTTCTTCAATGATGTTCAAGTAGAAAAGTCCACCAAACACTATCTTTTCTTAATATGAACGTTTTAAATAATATTGGTTACTTTCTCCCTCCTTGCTTTCTTACCTTGCTCAGTAAAAGCCTTTTCTCCAGTAGACAACACTGAAGCAGTGTATCTAAGTATAATTTTTGCCTTTGAATACAACAAATAATTAAAGAAAACTGCTCAGTGCTGCATGTGCTACTTCCTGGAACTTTACCATCATTATCAGTTTGGAGTATAATTGCCTCTTTTTTTTTTCCCCTGAGGAGGGAAGGAGGCATGCAGAAGTTTGATCAAATACTGTAAGATTTAGGTGTTTGTTCTTGGTGTCCTCAATTTCATCACCCTGTAAAATTAGTCCTCCTCTACCCTTTCCTTGTTTGGTTTTTTTTCCTCCCTTACTGTTTTTGGTTTTGGTTTGGGTTTTCTTTTCCCTTTTTTTAAGGTAGTGGCAATATCTGTAAAATGACCCAACAGTACAGATTGCTTGAAGAAAGCTCTCAATCTTTATAGATCAGTCTTGAGAATTTGTGATAAATTTTATCACCCTTTAAATGAAAATGTTCTTCACTTCTGTGTGTTTCTTGCTCTTGTTGAAGTTTTAGTGTGAAACCCCAAAGACCTCAATGGGTGAATTCAGGCCAAGTACAATGGGTAGAGGGGTGTGTTTATCTTGGAACATTTCTCACTGTGGAGAAGAAGAGAAAAGGAAAGGGAGAATGACCTTTCCAATCCTGTCTTGGGCCTTACTTCTTGGAGACAGAATGAAAAAAAAGAAAAAGACATCTAGGTTTGCCAAAGAGCATTATTAGAATGAAAACAGGCAAAACTCAATAAACAAATGATCTTCCTGTAACTAGTCAGCTACAGGTGTAAATTTAGATCAAATCGTGCTTCTCTTAGGGCAGCAACATAGTTTGTGACAGCACAAAGTAATTTTGCTATTTAGATCATTTAATTGGAAATAGAGGGGGTTTGAGACTATGAGCAAAGCTCTGGGGGCTCCTTTTGTGCTTCTGGGGCATGGTGGCTTTTTGCCTGGGGGTCCTGTTCCTCTGCTGTAGAAGCACAGGACTGAAGATTTCGCCTCCCTGCCTGGCACTGCTGCGTTAAAACACAAAAGGAAAAAAAGATAATGAGGGTTTTTTCAGTTTATATCTGAGGGATGTGGAAGGTGGTGCAGAAGATAAATGCAAAATCAGGCTTCCTGTCCGTATAAAACAAGTAATAATTTATGCACTTTTAACTGGCTGCACCTCATTACACAGTAGTAAATGTTGATGCCAATATCTTACAGCTGGCTTGCATTTGAAAGCCCTGCACATTTAATTGTAGGGTACCATTTAGAAGGGAAACTCTCCTCAATGACCACACAGGCATTACTGGAAAGGATATTGTGGTGTGCAAGAGACCCAGTGGTAGGCATCCAATGGTTTGCTTCTACCTGAACTTAATGGATGGTAATGCATCTTTTATGTCATGTATAATGATAAATTTACTACACTAATAGGTCCATATGCCATAAGAATAGACCACTGCTCCAGTAAGTTCCTCTCTTCTATGAAAAATTGCTTGTGTATTGAGAAGAGGTTGACAGGTAAATTGCTGGATGCTACCATCTTTGGTACAATGATGAACTATGTCTCCAACAAAAACTATTAAATCAAAGTCTGTTAATGAAAGAAGGAGGGGAAAACAAGAAATTAGGTAAGGAAGAGAATCACTTCAATTCTCTTAAGTAAACATACATAGAATAGGACTGCTTTAAAGAAGGGCTCTGCTGGACTGCTGAGCTGCAAAATAATTCTTTAAAATATTCAAATATTAACTTCAAGCAATATACTTCCAAGGCAGTTGCCAATCCTTTCTTTTTGTTATTACCTCAGCATTCAAAAAATATATGCAACTATCTATTCAAAATTTATTGAACTATCAATATATTGAACTATCAATCAAAAGATATTCAAATACTTTGGCTTTTTTTACAAATTCAGAATTACTTGGAAGAAATCTGTCACATACCTAAGATCTTTTTAAGTTCCCTCCTTTCTCTCCCCCATTTCCCTTTCTCCCTCCTACTCTCATCCTTTGTTTTACTTTCATCCCCAGTGTGCAGTATGACCTCAGCTTAGTGGCAACAGGGAAATACATTACAGAAGAAGTTAAAATCACCTCTTTAGACCCTAGATGCAGATGGTCTCCCTTAAAATGGGGCAGTAGGGCAGCTAGAGGATGTGAGAGTGCTGGCAGACAGGTGTGTTTGTGTTTTTGAAGGCAAATCTCCACTGGGTAGGTGAAGGATCTCTAACAGACACCAGGTGTGTCTGCAGTGGGAGGATCTCAAGTGCATCATTAGCACCCATTATTTTGGTTTAACTTTAGCTGAAATATTTTAGCATAAATTAAAGGTAGCATTTCTTACTGGCAATCTCTTCAGCAGTGAGAAAAGCATAGAAAAAAATTAAGATTGCCATATTTCAGCAGATTGTTGCAAATTTGGGCCGAGTGGAACTGTGTCAGCTGATCCTGCTGGAGGTCATGGCTCAGGCCTTTCCACAATGGGACTGGATGGAGAATGGATATTTGCCCAGAATCAAAAATAAACACAATCATCATTATCATTACAGTCTCATTGTTTGCTGCACCAAAGCATGAATGTCACAACTGTGGGGGTTTTGTAAGGGCTATTATTAGATCTTGACCCTGAAAACATGTGCCAGAACTCTGCTAAAAGGAAAAAAAAAGGACATTTTATTTGAAAGATATTCATTCTCCTTAAGCAAAATAAAAGCATGAATTTAACAGTCAGCTATCATCTTTGAAAAGCCACAGTAGAATTTCTTTTCTGTGAATAATGAGAGAAAATGGACAATTGCAAGCCAGTTTCTGCTCTAGGGGCTTAAAATCATCTCTGCCAGTGTCATAGAAAAAAATCCAATTAACTCCAGGAAGCATGGGGTCAGGCCCATATTTTGTAGGGTATCTTGCTAGTAGAGTCTATCCCAACGGTTGCAAACTCGTGGGGCAAAACAATTATCAGTGTCAGGCTGCAGTCTACAAGGGCTGCATATGCTTGCATCAAAACTCAATATGATCCCCCCTTTACTACTGCAGAAACATGTCAGCCTTCATTGTGCTGCTTTCCTGCACATTTGATTAAAGAATCATATAAAGTGAAGCTGTTTGAAAAAACACATATGGTACTTGAAGGATCTCAGATTTTTAATTATTAGTTTATCATGCCTTAAGTAACAGAGGGAAGAGTTGTGGTCAGGGCTGCGTGCATCTTGGATTTCCTTTCTAAGCAACTTCAGACAATGCTCTTGTACTCCATTAGCAGTGCAGATTTCTTCTCTGCTGAGGCCCAGGAAATGAAACCTTAAACGGGCCCAAGAGCTGGTAAACCAGTAACCCAAACGTCTTCATTGATTGGAAACCTCCGTAAGCAGAATGACCAGATTCATTATTTTCCCTTTGCTATTGACATGGCTGTAGTAGTAAGGCTACAACACAACAGCTCCTATGCAAACAGATTTTTTGGAGGCAGACCCAGCTCATAGTGATGACGAGTAAAGGCTTTTTGAGCTGCCAGGCCCAGTGCAGCACTCAGACTCTTGAGTGAGCTCCAACCTAGATACCCTGGGTACCAAAAGAAATGGTTTAGTGGCCGTAGTGTGAAGCCACCTTGCATTTTCTCTTTGGGTTTGAAGCCTGTTTTATTAGCCTAATTTTCGGTGACTCTGCCAATGGAATAAACACGTAAGGAAGAAAGCAAATATAAAAGCGAATGTTTATGAGATAGAGGTTGCACCCAGATCATTGTGAAGAGTAGAGACCTGCTGGAGGCTATTTCAGCACAGGACATTTTCTGGAGTGCACTTCTGGTCTCGGAAGCCTGTACTTTCAGTCCTCAGGCTTCCTCCATCAGCTCCTCTACATGTTTACTCTTTGCTTTTCCATCCATTACTCCAGCCTTTTGATGACCAAAATGACTCACTCTACCCTTCACAATCTGGGCAAATTTCACCTGTAACTGGGTTCTCACTCTGATATGTTATTTATCATTTGGAGTAATGCAAAATTCATCTCTTGGTTTTAAGCTGTGTTTACGTAACAGGGACACAGTTCCCAGTCATAACTGAGTTTTTATGATTATTGTGGCTATCCACTCCTACAGAGTGCTGGAACAGTAGCCAATGCACGTATTATTAAATGCATAGCCATTTCCCAAACATTTTCTGGCAAATCCCACTAAAATACTCTTGAAAATAAAAAGCTTAATTAATTATGCTGAATGTTTGGGCGTTGGATCCAAAATACCACAATAGAGAATTTAAGGGAGGAAAAATATTTGAAAAGAAATCTTGTTACGTTCCTGTTTATGCCAAAAGCCATACAATTTTTCAGCTTTATTTGTGAATATAAAAATGGAAGTTTTATCCCCATGATCATTTTAGCAAGGAAAATACAGATACTATTTGTCAACCATAAACAACTAGTTCTAATGGGAAGTAAAGACTCTAAATTGATGAAGAAATGAGCATGAGATAGGAGTTTATCAAGGAATTGCAGGGGATCCTGTCTGGGACAACACAGAGAATTAATTTCACAGTGTCATTGCTAGCTAAAACAAACTGATGATTTAAAGAAAAAAAAAGAAAAAATAATTCCCACCTCAAAATATCTTACCAGTATTTCCTTAACTGTCTTGCTTTCAAGAAAATACTGTCCTCCTTTTCCCCTTCGGCTTGTACTCAGTTTCAGGACATTTTCTCATGGCAGCCTCTCTTAGTTCTCTACCTGTGGCCTGATGCTACTGGAGCTGATGGTCACCAATATTCAGAATGTCTTGGTGGGAGTTTTTGGGTTCAGACAGCCATTTCTTCTGCAGTCCTTCCCTCTAAAAAGGCTGCTTTTCATGTAAGCAAAGAAACCTAATTGAAGTACAGGAGATCCTATTTTATGCTGTCTTCTAATTTATCCAGAAGAATAATCTCCTTGAGAAATGTAATAGTCCTTTAGTAGTTGTTCAGATTCTATCTAACATTTAAATATTATATCAGCATGGAAGCTTACATATCCATTGGTTTGACTCTTATATTAATAACACCAAGTCTCCAGTGTTTCCCATTAATTTTCTTTGGAAAGAACTTAGGCTGGATGCAGCTACTACACTGCATCTAGAGCAGACCTGGATGCCATATCTGCCTATATGATCCAGGCATCCACACTTGGAGACATGGAGAGAAAAAAAAACAATGAATCTTGCTATTAATAATAGAGTGATATTGTATTTTGTGGCCCTAGCTCAGGAGCAAGGATGTCACAGAAGAGTGAAATTTTTGTGTGAGTTAAAGTTCAAACCCATTCTTGAAAACAAACAGCGCTAAATTTAGCATGCTTTATCTACTCTGTTTCAAGCTCCCTCATTGCCACTTTTCACCCATTAGGCTGTGACATCCATCATCCTCTCAGTCCAAAGAGGCGAGGGATCTGATCACTTCAGCTGGAGGTGAGCAGAGAGTGCCCACCCAGGCACAGTGCTCTGATCTCACTCCGCTTTGAAATATTCAATTAAAATATGTGTAAAGGATTGACAAGACCCACCAAAAGTGGCTCAATATTTCAAAGAGAAGAACTTGTCATGCTGGGCTGCAGGGTGTGAGAATCTACATAGGAGGGCAAAGAGAAAAAGATTTTTAGTTATAAAATATTCAGGAATATCTTGGCTCAGCTGGGGAAAAAGGATAGGCATTTGCTGCTGGAAGATAAAGCTCACAAGAAGAGTATTTCAAATTTAAACATATCTGTATTATTCATCCTAGCTTGAAAGAGATCGGGCAGTCCCTGTGCTTGGAGAAGTTGATTTTTGTTCTTTTAAATCCTGGGTTTAAGTTATGGCCACTGTGGCCATTGTGACACCACTGGTTAGGCTGTTGTGAGATGGGTGCAAAGCCCCTTGAGTTTAAAAATGTGAATTTGCAACCCTAGTACAAAAAACACAACCAGCCTTTGCATTCTGTTTGGGCTAATTGCTGGCTTTTCAGCTATGTTTTTCCACAGTGACTGGAGATTTGCTTTACTCAGGTTGAGTTTGAAATCTGGTTTACTCTGACAAAAGGAGGAATACTTTCTCCTCCTTTCTCAGCAGACTCACTGCGGGCTGATGCCTGGTTTTATGCTTCTGACTCCTTCCACTAAGAGTAAAACTGGATTGATAGCGAGCTTTTAATTACTCTTGTCACAAAATTATGCTTAATTCTCTCTGAGCCCACTAAAAATGCATTTAAAGTTTTGCAGATTTTGAGTAGGTGATGACAATTTCCTGAAACGACAAGAATCATGAATTTACAATCAACTTGGTATTCAGAGAAACAGCCACGAGCTGTGCTTGCTCTTGTGAAACGTAAGCGACAGCACTACGAGGATTCCCTTCAAATCTCAGTTCTCCTGGTGGTGCTTGAGCATCCTGAAGCAGTTATCTGTTTGTGACTTCCAGCAGCAGCTGCTCTTTTCTTACATACTGCAGGGGACAAGTTACTGTGAGAGAGGAGTGAGGAATAACTGGAGAATCCATGAGGAAGGGGATCCAGGAATGCAGCCCAGAAATGTCAGCAAGAGAACAGTGAGGATATGCTGTAGGTCCAGCATTCTCCTTCCTCACTGGCGCAGCTCATAACTGAACAGACCCAGGCAGCTTCCTGGAGAGAAGTCTCAGCAAATGCAGCAGCTCTTCCTCACATCCCAACAAATCCACAAGGCTTGTTTCCTCCATAATTCTCCTGTCTAGTCTCACATGGAGAGCTCTGCTGCATTTACAAGGTGTTCAAGTTCCCTTTTCTCCACCCAGCTCTATTCCAGGCCCCACCTCAAGTGCCAGCCCAGGGATGTGAAATGTTGTTTCCTGATTACTTGCTCACAGCCAGCATGTACATGTCCTGCCGTAGAAATGATTTGCAGGAATTTTTTTGAAAATGTCATACACACATAAATCTTGAGATAATTCCTACTTGTGCTGGTTTGTGGGGCTTGTCTTTGTGAATTTATAGTTTACAGGAAACCAAATGTGCACTCTACTAGAAATTACAGGAAGAAAATGCTAGTCTTATTTAACTGGAATGGGGAAAGCAGTTTTTCTAGCACTTTTGCAGATACTCCTAAAAAAGCAGTAGGAAAATTATTGGTACTGTATTTCTTTCTTCTTCCCTCTGCATGTGGAGCACACAGCCTGCAGCCTCTGGAAATCTGTGATTTCTGGCTTCTCTTGTAAGAAGTGCTGGTCATCTCCAGCTTGGGCATCTTTCTGCGGGTTTGCATTTTAGGGGCTCCAGTGTTCTACACTGGGGAATTCAGGTACCCTCCACAGTCCAGTGGTGGGAATTTCAGGGAATCCCACACCTGTGGGTGTTCCTGTCACTTCTTTGAGTCACTTTGCCAAAAAACCACAGTGGCTGGAGGCTGTTGCCTCCTCCAGGAGGGCAGTTCCCTGTTCAGTGCCCCATGTGTCCGTAAACACCTCCACCTTCAGACAGTGTCCCTTAAGGCTGTACAAGTCAAGATGCAGTGTGGAAACAAGGGGAGGGATCTGCTGGACACCTCCACTTAAGAGGAATATTAGGGATGTGCTGGTCCAAGCTTTCTCCTCAGACACCTTTCTGGCTGTGCTCCATATTAGGCTTAGCTGAGCTCAACTGAGTTCTTGTGATAGCCCTGCAGTGCTCTCCTTCCCTTTGTCCTTTTAGCATGAGGGCCAAAGGTAGCTCTCTTCCCCCTCTCAGGGAGGAACAGGCTGAGGGGGAATCACTTGGTAAAATGCTGCAGCCCCTTCAATTCTGGAACAGGTAACTGTTCAAGAAAAGGTTCAGGCAAGACCTGAGGGTACTCTTTGGAGGGGAGGTCAGTGAAGGAGAAGGTTGTGAACACGAGTTCACAAACATTATCTCCCTCTGTTTGTTTTTTGCCTGTTGTTATATTCAGATCACAAACCCTCAAGTAACTGCATCTTTCCTTTTAATGAATGCTTTTTCACTCCAAAAATGCACACTGTTTAACAGCTGAAATACTTGAAGAATGTGTTCCTGCTATTTCTAAAGCACTCATATTTTGGCACCCCAATAGTCTTTGGGATGTTGCTAGCACTGTTCTGGGTGGGTCTGAGGGGTTTGGTGTTCATCACAGATCTGTGCCTGGCTTCCTCCCTATGGCTCATTCATAGAGTGGACACAAAGTAGATCTAAAGCTCTTGTTTTCTGTGGTAATTCAGAACGGCTTTATTCTTGACTATCCAGTGGAATTTGCAAATAAAGGAGCCTTACCCAGCTTTACAATCTAAACCTTTTGTATTTCCCAATATTAAGTGGAGGGCTTTGTTTCATTTTGCTGTTCGAAGAAGAAATTAGGTCTGGCATTCCATTAAGTGACAGATGAATTCATCCTGGACACATTTCCTTGTGTTTCAGGATGGAAAACAAGCAGCATGAATTGAACTCTGTGCCCACCCTCTCACCCTGAAATGTGTGTGGTGCCAGTGTGGTCTCCTGCAGCCCAGCAGTAGGGTTGTGGCTACTGCAGGGTCTAGAAAGAGTCTAGACCTTTGTTACTGCACAGAAAAAGAGATCCTGGTATTCTGGAAACCTTGGCAAAAACTGACATAAGGGGAGAAACAATTGCGTCATGGCAACTTCCTTGTCCAATAGTTAATAGTGGGAGTTCACACTCCTCAGCTCAACCCTGTCTCCTGGCAGGGACAAGAGATGACAGCTGGTCATATTCTGAAGTTCAAGATGGAATTTATTAGAGACTGCTGTTATTAGCTCTGGTATTTCCATTGACAAACAGGTATGGGAGTCTCTCTTGCCACCTCACTCTGTCACAGGAGAGCATTAAGTGTAATTAAGTCTTGAAGATAATTGTTAATTACAGTTGTGCCACATCTCAGAAAGTGCCGGTTCCTCCTCTGCTGTGGAGCTGGTCTGTGCTCTGAGCACACAGCCCTGTTGCCTGAGGTGGATAAGGCTGTGTTCTGAGCTGGGGTAGCTGGCTCAGCTCCACCAAAGCAAGCAGAATAAGGGGATGCACATCCACTGATGTTCTGACGTTTACACAGGTCATTCCAAGTCTGGTCCCAAACGTGCCAGCTTCAGTGGACTTTGGCTCAGGCCATATAAGTACAAGAACATTGTTCTGTAACACAGAGTAATTTCCATAATGGTGAATTCCCGGGGAAGAAACAGGTTCTGTTTTCGTTACATTCACAGTTGTGTTTCAGTCCTAACAGCAAACTAGAAAAGTCTCAGAAATATTCCAGTCAATCTCATAGCATCTTAAAATATCTCTCCCTAATTAAACAATATCCAATTCATTCCTTGTGTGGAAACAGAATGAAGCAATTCATCTGTGTCATGGTTTTGAGGCCACAATAGACAGTGTTTTTTGCTATGTGGATTGAATAAAGACCTATGAAATAAATTATTTCAATTCTTCAAGCTTAATCCTTGCCAGCCTCTCAAAATGCAAAATTGTGCAGTATTAAACATTGAACCCTTGTTTAGACTGCTGTATTTGCTATCATGCTGCTTTATTTTGATGGCTTTTGCTGCAATCTTGTGCAACTCTTTCAGAAACTTTTAGTATTGTCTGACATGTGATCTAACTTGACCAAGAAGATGCATATTCAACAATATAGATTCCACCAGGACAATCAGTATATTGGCATCAAATAAGGTTTGATCAGTATTTTGCTATCGAATCTAAGGATGAAGATGGCAACATGGACTAGTTTGCTGAAGCTGCATGCAACTCCACCAGAATGTATTCATACTGTAACAGTCTATGTTGTAATATTAATTATTTATCTTACTTTACAATTGTTGGAAATGATCATAAATCAGGAAACTATGAGGAAAAGTAGAGGAATTCCACATAACTACCCTTTCCTGACTTTTCTTCAAGATCTTTCTCCATCCTACTTGGTTCTGCAAGCAGTGCCTTAAAGTGAGCTTAGATTGCTACTAAACCCTCAGTGCTCCCCAGCTCTTATGGAAGCCAAATTTAAGGTAGTTTTCAAAACGTGTTCCGTAGCGTTCACTTACATCAGGACAGTGGTGTTAAATTAAGCAAGACATAATATTTGAAAGGGTTTATTAGGTATGTACGACCGCTCCAGGAAATGCCAGGTGCAAAGATGCCATCTGGGGAAGTTCCTACCTACGTCTGAATGGGATGTGAGCAGTGAAGGTCATGAACAGAGTGGGGAAGAGGCACTAAACCTAAAGTGACTCCCTAACTCTATGATCCTTCAAAACTTGAGCTCTCCAGCAGCATTCAATTGAGCAGTTGTGTTAAATATAGTGTTCAGCTTCAGCTTTGCGTTTTGGCTGTGACTGTTTGAATTCTCATCCAGCCTCCTCCACTCTGTCTGTCTTGGTAGTTTTCCTGCTTCCTTTTCCCTTCTCTTGGCACTCTGTTCCCTGGCTCCCTTGCCAGCTTTCTCCCCTACCCACCCTGCCACGGAGCCTGAGAAGGAACTTGCTCCCCACCGTGGCCCTGTGAAATGGGACAGCAGGACCCTTCTCCCTGTGAGGCGTCAGACACGGCACAGGCTGCATCAGGTGCTTTCTCTTCGGATGGCTAAAGAGCAGCTCCTTCACAGCCTGCTTCATAGATTTGGGAAAGAGAGCAGAGAATGATAAGGGCTGCTGCTTTTTTCATTTTTTTCAGTCCTTCATCTCACAATGCACCTGCCTCCTATTTCTTTAAATCTGCAGCAGAAAGATAGGCAGGAGGCTGGAGGGGAAAAAAAAAGAAAGTTTTAAAACCATAACAACAGATCTCTAAGAAAAAGGCAAGTTTTATCTGCTTCAGCTGAGGCAGCCTGTGAGTTGAATTCTGCCAAATTCTTTGTCCATCTCCCTTTCCAATGCCCTTGTCTGCCCTGAGCACAGTCCTCACCTTCTCTTTTCTTTGATTATCCCCACATGTCAGAGAAATTCATGTTCTCATTTAAAATGCTAGTGTTGCTGGCTCTGACTTCTCATATTTTCTTTTCTTCAGACTCCTGTGATACTTGGATGTATTTTTCTAGACAGAGCTCAAGAATCTAAGGGTTATGTAAAAAGCTGTTTTTGTTTAAAGGAAGTATTTCTCTGGACTTCTTTTTGAATATGAAGAAAAGTTTGCAAAATAACTAAAATATTCTCTAGAGGCTTGAAAGTCAGCAAGAGTGCAATTCTCTGTTTATTGATATATTTTTGTTCAGCCTTTGTGGTTTTAGGCAATGTGACACAGGCTGGTTTAGAGCTGGAGGTCAGTAAAGCTGGATGAAGGGGCTGTTGTCTACGTCTACAAAGAGCAAAATCAAGATCCCATGTCCAAACCTGCTGGAGTTAGGTGTGGATTCACTTTCCTGTGCAGAGCCACCTCTCACCTCAGTATCTATGTGATCTGAGGTACCACACATGTCCCTTGAAAATATGCATTTAGTCAAGGCTTCATGTTCACTTTTGTGGGTCAAAGCCCAGAAAAGGCCAAAAAAATAATATTCCCTGTAGCAATATTCTCTTCCCATGGCAGTGCCTTAACTCTGCAGTAACAAGGACTAAAAGTAATCACCCCAATATAATAATTTCCCTTCTCTGGTAAGAAACAAAAGCTCTGACACATAGAACAGCTTTGCTGCTATTTAGGAGAGAAGCACGAGTATGGTGTTATGACATTTGTGCTGGGGAAACTGAAAAGAATGAAGACAGTATTCTTATTTTTATTGCCCTGACAGTTCTACATCAGTGGACTATATGAGTACATATTGAGCGGTGTTGTCAAGAGCTCCAGCAGTTTCTCTCCAAAGGGAGCTCACTGCTAGTGCTGTTGGTGGATTCTAACGTGGCCTCAGAGGTCACATAACATCATCCTGAAGACTTTCATGTCTCTGCCCTCTTCGTGATGGGTGGGAAATGGAAATCTCCAGGCAACGTGTATTCTCTGCATCTGAACTCAGGAAAGAACCAGAAAGATCTAGCTTTACTATCCCATCGCAGAAGCTGAGGGACCAGAGTCACCACTGCTCTGTCTGAGCAGCACCACTGATCCACAGACTCAGTTCCCTCGCAGCTAAAACGCAGCTTGATCCCATGACATTCAGGTGGATGGGGACACAGAGCACTTTACCTTCATGTCCTCCAGCAGTTTTCTGCAGAATGGTAAAAGCACATTGCTCTAGACCTGCCCAGGCCCCTTCTCACCACCCAGATCTTCACCCTAGCAGTGAAGATCAGTGGCAGTTCAGTCAGTACTGTGGAAGGGCTGAAGGGGGGCAGTGTGTTTTATTCTGTTTTAGAGGGTTTATGATGATCTTGGACCGAAAATTTTGAACTTTCCAGGCAATCTATTTAGTGATTGGTGTTGAAACAGTTACCCAATATTTTTACCTCAAAGCAGAGGTTGTGTATTTCTTTTTTATAACAGATTTGTGTAGACCTTAGGAAACAGAACCCAGATCTTTAGTTGCATTAATTCAGTGACTGACATTTTTTTTTTAAATTTTGAGTACTCATAGTGGTTTGATGTACTAAGTCAGTCCAATGTTTATTAATAGCTTTCACTTTATATTTGCTTCCTTATCTTTTTAATAAAATGAGAATATTACTGAATAAACATGGTGCAGTTTCACTGATATCACCAAAAATGGATGTGATGACTGAATCATGACCACAATTAAAAGAGAACAGATAAATCTGGAGACTCAACTGAGCAAATCACCAGATTAATATGGCAGATAACTTGTCAAGTGTTATGCAAAATGTATTTGCTTTGTGGTACTTTGGCATGAGGGGAAGTTGAAAGGGACTATTTTGTTTCAATCCAGGGCTCGAGCCTGTCCGAGGCAGCATGGTGTGGTGACCTAGACAGCAAAGACAACACCAGTCCCTTCTGGCCTTAGGCCCTTGCCAAGTGACACTGCCCAAAACAGATGGCAATCCATCCTGGTTTGTTTAATTTGCCCTCGGCAGCTCTCTGTGAATGCGCTCTCGTTAAATCTCACTGTTGTTGCAAGTTTCTAATTTATTGTTGGTTTTTGTTACTCCCTCCTGCACAGTAAGACAGAATCTGTCAGCCACATAAATGCTATTTAAATCCTACACATTAGCAGTTTTTAAATGACATTCCTCACTGACTGTGGACTGTACAGAACTGATGGTGGCAGACCCAGAAAGGGGCGCTTTTGGAAAATGAGAATAGCTAAGGAGTAAATATTATTAAAAGTTTCCTAAAGTGTGTGTGTTCACATTCATTACTGGAACATGAAGACATTTTTTCATCATGATAAAAATAAAATGCCTTTGAAGTTTCTCAGCTGGTCCTTTTTTTACTTCAGTGTATGAATGTCCTGTGGTTGCCAGTGGCACCACAGCCAGTCTCTGCGGGAAGCTGTCTGTCAGGTTTTTGGGTGGCTTGACCAGGCAGGAGAGAAGTGGCAGGTGACATTGATGCTGGCCAGAGAACTGGTGCTTTTCCTTCCTTCTGCCCTGCCGTTTCCCACAGTCGTTTCCCAATAAAGTGGTTTTGGGATCCTTTGTGTCCTGAGCAGTCTGGTGGGAAGGAGAGGACACACTCCCCTTGCACCCATCATGGGTGGACTCCATATCACAGTGGAAAATCCCATAGCCATTTGGATTAATAAGCATGGATGCTGCCTTTCTGCCTAGTTTGTCTGGTGTTTTTTTCCTGGAATTGCCTCACTCTCTTGTAGCCAGGTGTTCTTCCAGAAAAGCAGATTAGGGGGAGGCAGTGGTTTGGTGCCAGGAAGAAGGGTGTTAATGCTGCCACTTAGGTTAATGGACATTAGTTCTGCTGACTGTGGGTCTAATGATCTAATCTTCACAGTCACTGCCTTTTCCTTACAGTTGCTATTCCTCGATCTAAATTAGGAAATTAATAGTTGTAAGATCATAACTTGCTCTGATGACTTTTAACCTAGAATCAGAAGTTGCTTTCTCACGCCTCCAAATAGATTGCTTTTCTAACTAAACAATTAAAATTTTCCCAGCTCAGCTGGAAGCTGAGCCTGTGTCCCTCATGTGTAGTCTAAATTGTACGTAATTGCTATTTAATTTCCATTAGAATATGAAACAGCAGCCTAAGGTTCAAAAGAGACAAGACAAATCCTGTAACCTTTACAGGAGCAGCATTAGTTCCGTGTTTGGGTGGTATCAGATTGTGGTCACAAGGGCAATTCATTAAGAAGTAGTTTTGCTGCTCTTCGCAAGGACTCCAACTTCTGCTTTTTCTCCAGAATAATTCCCATTTGCACAGAGTCGATCCTTGCTGCTGATGTAGAGGAAAAAAGCAACAGTAGGTGTCGGAGAGCAGAAACCATTCTGAAAGCAGGCAGGAGCTGAGCATGTACCCATCTGTAACGTGTGGGTTTCTATCACTGGAAAAATCCTTTTGCTTCAAGAAAAAACTCTCCCTTCCACTCCCACCTCCTTTGCCTCATCTCCGTACTGGGAGCAGTGCTTTAAAGTGCCACACCAGGGAGGGCAGATTGGGCGAGGACAGCAGGTCACCAGCCCATTTCTCAGTTGTGGAGGCTGAGCCCAGGGAAGGGGCAGACCTGTCCCCAAGGCCATGTACAACTTCTTAGAAATATTTTCCTGTTTCACATCTTCCATCAAGAATTGCTGATTGGCAGTGCCCTGGGAGAAGAGTCGATCCAGTTTTTGTAGGTGTTGTGCTTGCCCTACATTATATTAATATTTGTCCCTCTCCTTAGCCAAGGAGAATTGGGGAATGGCTCATGTGTTGGCTCCTGTATTCAGCTTTTTACTGCAATTAAGTGTTTAAAATGTCTCCTTGTCTCCTGGTACTATAAATATTTAGATAGCTTATTGTATGATTATATTTGTGCATGCCTCCTGTGATACAGGCTGATGAGAATTTAAAGAAAAACAGAAAAAACAACTCTGAGAAACTGGGGAAAACTGAAAAGGTCCATTTCTAGGCATATATTTGGGTTGTGTATAGCACTTTATGGCAGTTACTATACAGCTAGAACATTTCAAAATTTTCTCTTCCTGCAACAATTAATAGCCTACTAATAGCCATTTTTCATTACTCAGACTGCAGTACCCTAGGTGTGCTATTTCTGTTCCAGAGACAGGAGCTGAGTCTCAGGGTCAGATAAAATCTGGAAAGAACAGAGGCACAGAAACACAAGACTGGGGGCAGGGGGGATGCAGAATCAAATGATCACAGCAAAGGCTGGGACAAATCTCATCATTTTAGATGCGTGATTGGTTTTCTGTGTTAAACACATTTATTTCCCCTTTTCCCGTCACATAAAATCAAATCAGATAAATATACTGGCAATTCATGCGGATTTATTAAACAGGCCTTAAAGTAATGTGAGCAAAGATACCTCTTCATGTCTCTCATAGGAAAAAGAATCCTGTTAAGGTTTTAGTTTAAGAAATATCAGTGGAGTGGTGTTGTTGGGGGTTTTTTTGCCATTTATTATTGTAGGGCCAGGATCCAAGTCAGCCCTTCATTTCAGAGTAAATATCATCCTTATTTAACTCCAAATATGGATACTGCATGTGTCTTGTATATTACTAGAAGCTCCAAACCAATAGCTCATGTTTTGCTATTTCAAAGCACTGGAGCTTTGTTTTGTCCCTGTTCTTCAGGGGACTGCCGGAATCATTTGACTGAGGTCAGGAGATACTGACACCAAGCCAGACTGAATGACAGATGACTCAAACCACATAGCTAACTCAGATATAGCTTATTCATTGCTTGAGTTGGGTATAGATTTTGTTTTTCTGATCTCTCTGCACACAGATGAAATTTGTTTCCAGCCGTCATCTGCTGGAAGAATAGAGATGCCGTATTTAGCACAATCTAACTCAAAGCTCAGTGAAGTGTGCTGAGACATTCCTGTTGATAGCTGAAATTTAGGTTGGACCCATACAGTTTTGAACAAAATTCACATTATATTGATTACTCAAACTTTCAAAAGCAAGTATGTTGTCACACCTTTCCAAATCACACAGCTGTTTGCAGAGGTGGCCTTCCAGCATTTGGGAAAAGTGGGATCTGTCCAGAATGCTCCTGCAAATGAATCACAAAGCCCAGAGATTGCCTCCAGTGAGCATCCTCTAACCAAGGAGAGGATAGCTAACTAAGAGCTGGTTTCCAGCTGACTCAGAGAAAACAGCTGCCACCAAAACAGCCCCGAGCACTCAGCACAACCTCAGCCAGGATTTTGAAGTGCTTTCTAGGTATAAAGCCAGAACTTAGCAACACAGCATTTGTAATTTGCAGGCATAGGTTTGTGTGTAAGGAATGGAGCCAGCAGGAAAGGGAAAAAAAAAAAGAAAAAAACCCAACAAAATAGAACAAAACAAAGCAAAACCCCCCAAATTCAACATCAACAAAAAAAAATCAAATTCTTCTTGCACAGTAGATGCAAAGAAGTGAGTTTATGTTCCAAGATGGGGAAGAAGCAGAATACCGCTTCTCGCTTTTGGGTGAGCATATATACAACAGCTGTTGTATCTGCAAAACTTTGTGAAAGATGTGGCCACTTTTCAGAAAGCAATTTACACGAGATGTCTTCAAGGAATGAGCAATTCAGAGGTGTAATTGGAACCAAGCTTTGTGAGCAGAGGAATGATCATTCAGTGGTCCATCTAGAGCTAGGTGATGTACTTTGTTTTGTCACCCAGAATTTTTCACTGGTTTGGTCTTCATTAATTTGGCAGTGTAATAGAGAGTGTTTCCCAGGGATAACACCAGGGAAGTTCTTCTAAGAGCCACTTAGATATTTGCCATCTCTGTATTCTGTTGACCTGCTTAGGGATGAGATTGTGGGTAGTTCTATCATTGAGGATGCATTTAAGCAGAAGAAAAGTGATCTGGCAGTATGGGAGGGTCTTTGTTATCTTTCATCATCCTCTGCACAACAGTAAAATGACCCATGACTAGGCATAAAGAGATCTGTGGGAAGCCACTTAGTTTCTGGTTTTGTCCCAGAGTGCCTACTGTATATGAAATGGTAATTTTCTTCTCATCTAGATAAAAGAAGTGACTTTACACTAGTATTTGACATGTCAGATTTGGGTGTTGTGGTTTTATGGTTGTTGCTTTTGGTGGGTGTTTTTTTTCCCCAGAAAGGGAGATGCTTTGAGAACCACAAAAAAAATCAAGAGAAAGTGAAATGATCCTAAGTAGAACAGAATTTCCACCAATTAAAAAAATGTGAGCTTTAAAGAAAAATTAAGTAATTAATTGGGAGGGGGAAAGAAAAACAAACCACCATGTGCACTATACTTATGAAGACGTAAGTTTGTAATGTGTGTGCCCCGTCAGAACGGCTACCTCTGTTCTGTTATTGTATTCCATCCCTGAAAAAAGAGTGCATGGAAAGTGAGTGTAGCTCTGAAAGGACACTGGGGCTTAGCTTGTCCACAAGTAATGACTTTTCTCCAGCTGTTGGGGATTAGTGGATTAGATGCCATTCCTTATGTCTGTGGCTCTTAATGGGTGATTACCACATATATATGTTTTTCCTACTTCTGATGCTTTTGTCTGGAGACCAGTCCAAATTTTTAAAATTTGGGATGCTAATTTTATAATTAAGTCTCAAGAGAAAAGTTACTGGGGTATATCATTGCAGTCAACAGAGGATGTAAATCAAACTGCAGGCAGAGTAGCAGTTCTCTGAAAATCCCAGCAATCCTGGAATGCTGCCTCTTCAGATGCTTTGGACTCTCTTCCTAAGGCCTCATTCTGAAGTTATGAGCAGTTCCTCTAGTGCTTCCCAGGCTGATTACATATTTTGAATCACTTGGAAGGAAACAGAGGGCGTCAGAGGGTAGGTGGTCAGAAAAAAAAAAAAAAGTTACAAGAAACAAGGTATGTAAAAATAATGTGCCTAAAATCTAGAAGACAAGTTATGCATAAGTGTCAGAAAAGGAGGCCTTAATTTTCTCCATGGTTAGGCATCTTGGTTTTGTCTTTGAGGTTCCCTCTTTGTGTCCCCACATTGTGTGAGTGCCTTACTATCTGTTGCATCTTTCTTTATAGAGACCACAGACATTATCCTCATTTTAGCATCATCATACAAATCCTCACCCATAATCACACAGAAGCGTGTGGCAGAGCACTAAGGTCTCTTCTAGTTTTAGGACAGTGTCCTAACTTTGGACTACACTTTCAACACATTGAGCATCCACGCCAATGCAAGGTGTATGCAGCAGCTGATGGCAGCTGGCACAGATTCATCAGCACCACATTTGTGTCTACTGGTGTCTAATTTGTCTCTAAAGACCCTTTACACGGGTCAGAGTTTCACACAGATTTTACTTGTAGTCGGTATCATTAGTTGAATCTCCTCTTGAGGTCCTTTGGTGTCTATTAAAAAGGAGCTCAGTTCAGAGCATGTCTAGGGTCTCTGTCCTTTTCCTATTTGTCTGCTTCAATGAAACTTGTAGGAATTTAATTACTTTTGAGAAATCTGTGATTCTCTAGTTTGGCTGAAAGCGGCCAATTAAATAAATAATGTATGAGGGAGAAAAGAGTTGCATGCACATAATCAATGTAATCCCATAAGCCCTGTTTCCACTGGAAAGGAGGCTGGGACCTGACCTCCTCACCGTGCTGTGAAGCTTTTCACGTCTCTAACGGCGAGGATGTAGCAGGAGTTATCTGCACTAAAAATGAGCAATAACTGAAAATGATTAATACCTCCATAAAGAAAGCACACATAAGAACTTAGTACTTGGTTTTGTTTGAAGCTCTGTATGAAGCTTTTTTCCCCTAAAGTTTTCACAGTGAGGTTGTAGGAAATTATTTAGCCCAAATGGGCACATGCACTCAAAACAAAGGTTGCAGCTGCAGCCAGATTAAATAATTTCTCGTGACAAGTTAGTTTTGTTGTGGTAGTTCCTCTAGTTAGATGTGAACCAACTGTGATTTCATTAAGAGCTTGCAGTGTTCTCTTAGTTGTGGAAGTCCTGATCTAAGTGACTTAGCTTTTCGAGCAATAGAGAGATGATCTCATTATCATTCAATGAGCCAGGCAACTTTTGCTGGTTAGAACTGCTGAAACTGATGGGACAATGATTGTCACCATTTTGAATGCTCCTGTGGTTGCTTCCGGAGGGTATTACCTGGGAAGACTCTCTTAACATCACACACCAGTTACTATTTTGTCCACTGTTGCATGATAAATAACAGCAAAGAGAAATCTGTAACCTTGCTAATCTACTCTTTGCCAAACCACACATTTTATAAATAGGGCAAGAGGAAGACAAACCACTCCTTCCCATTTCTCAGCATAGATGAAGTGACAGAGCGGGAAGTGATTTCCTCTGTATTCCAAAGGTTTCATTACTTTTTATAAAATACCGTGTAGCCCATTAAGAGGAATGATAAATTATTAATTTTAAATTACAGTTCTCTAAATCAATACACAATATACATTTTGGTCACCGTATTTGTTTTCTCTCCTTCACTTACTTAGTAATTAACAAAATTCTGTAATGTGCTATGGGTCTCCTAGGTATTACTAGCAGAGAGAGTATGTGGTAATTGCAGTTGAGAACCCCAAGCTGGCTATTTATTTAATGCTGATGTATCTCCATGCTTTGTCACTATCTATAGCAGTGCTGTAATTTTGTTTTAATTTCATACATTTTCCAGAAATTTTACTTCTAGGCCGTTTGAGGGTCTCTAGCAAACATATCATTTGCAGAATGCCGTTGAGCATTTGCCCCTGGAGCACCATCTCTCACGGGTAGGGGTTCTCTAGATGAGCAGTCTTGGCTCTGTCGCTGCTCCTCAGGCTCACACTTTCCCTTGATCGTGGCTGGGCTGGGCACCCAGCCAGACACCAGCACCAGCCCTTGTGGCCTTCACGCCGTGCTTGCTGCAGGACCTCCTGGCACAGGGGAGGGACAGGCCACATGCTCAATTCCTGCCGCAGTGGGAAGTCAGAAATACATTTGAACTCGGATTTGGGAAGCGCTCCTGAGCTTAGATCCAGCCACAGCTTCCCCACCTCTTTGGGTCAGCTGTAACCAGCAAATGTGCCTTGGGGGAGCCATGGTGGGCAGCTCAGGTCTGCCCTGGGCAGCTTTGCTAATCAGGCAGGGAGACTTTGTCTTTTAAATCTGTACTGGGGCTGCTTTCCAGCACAGGACAAATTTCTGCAATAAAGTGCTGGCATGTTGTCTTTAGGTACTGTATAGAAAGGTAGTAGTGCTTCTAAGAAACTGTTTTCTCTATATTTCAAGGTGCCAAGTTGGTTAAAAGTGCTTTTGAAGGTCAAACAAGAAAACGGTTGATTTTGATTCAGCAAAATAACCCAGATGCGTTTGTAACAAAAGTAAAGAGGCTCTGACCAGGCAATCCAGAGCTTACTCCCCACATCTTCTGGGCCATTTTACATTCTCTGAATGACAGATATGTCATATGTATATTAGAACAGATTAATGTGACGGGGAGGAGGGTTTGGACTGGATCTGCCCCATCAGTATTACAGAAAAATGCGCTGTTATGGCAACACAAACCCTTAACAACAGCTAAGCCTGAGAGAAAAGAAACCAGTATTATACACAAATAATCTGTGCTTGAAATAAGTATTATTGACACAAAAAAAGAGAAGCCCTCTTCTCTGGGAAAAAAAGTTAATAGTTCTAACTAAAACTCGCTGCTTGAGGTGTGGAAAATCCCCAAGAGTGCCAGAAGGTCTGTGGTACCACACGTAGTACGTCACCTGGCCCTGAGCAGAGTTAGTCTCTGTTACAGCAAGAACATGTTCAGAATCCTCCATCTGGGTTCATGAGCTCCTGAGCGTTCACGTTTCCTCACAATGTGTAACGAACGGTGTGAGAGCAGCACTGCTGCTACCAATAGTTCTGCCTTTCTCACTCCTGAAAGCCTTGGATCTGGGATTATTTTGCTTCATTTGCTGAAGCCATTGGCACTAACCTCGACTCTGGAGACATGTGATGTTAAAGAATTTTGTATGCAGTGTTCACATCCAATCCAGATTGGTTTAGCTTTCTATTTGGACAGAGCTTGGAAGGTGCTAATCACCTTTCTATCTCCCAAATAGGGGCTTTGCCAGCACACAGCATTAACAGGCCCCACAGATTTGATTGTGCATGGTTGGAAAGCGTTCTGCCTCAGTATCAAAGAACATTTCAGGCAGCAGGCTATTAAGGCAGCCATAATTTAAATTGAAAAAGATGCTTTGGCTTAAGTGTGGGTAATAGACACTGTTCTCAAAACAAGGGCTGAAACTTCCTGATGCCACCTGGCAACAGAGATGGGGGCAATGTGAGGGAGTTCAAACCTCTCTGATCCCTAAACATTGCTCAAACAATTGTTTTCAAGTGTGTGAGGAATTTCTGCCTTCTGGTCACTCAAAAAGTACTTGGGTTTTTTTTCCCCTCATGGTCCCATATCTGTTCAGAGGTGGATTCAGGAAGTACCAAGATAAATGAAAGGTTTTACTTGACTGCTTAGTAGGCTTTTCTAAATCTCCTATGCTGTACAGTTTGCATTAGTTTTAGATTAAGTTTATTTTTTAGATTATCCACACTGGTTCAGCAATCCCTTCTAAAGCCCAAACGATGTAATAAATAATAGCTGAGGAAATCGGGAACCAGGCTCCACGTGGAAGAATCTTTTTAAGGCACACCAGATGTTCAGAGTGGGAGATTGAATCAGGGCACTGGTCCATAAAAGGAGAAGCATAATAAGTGAAATTCATTTTATCAAATTTATCTTAAAAAATTTTCATCACCATTACCAGAACAGTTCTGTAGGGGAAGCCATGAATTCATTAGATAGCCTGTATTTGCAGAACCACCACCTTGTCTTCTACACTTCAAGGTGAGCTTTTCCTTAATAGTTTCTAGTGCCGTAATAAAAAGAAATGAGCACAAGATTCTCTAAAGTTCATAGGCAGATAATAGCATGTAAATCAAGGACTAACTATGTTAGTCATGAAAGCTGAGGGAAAAAAAACCCAGCTAACTAAAATAACTAACACACATTTATTTCAGTGGGATTGGAATGTTAGCCGACTTCTTTCCAATGCTAATACCAGCGTCCACTTCCTCATATGGGAGAAATATGGGGGGGGGGGGGGGTGGGGAAGAGGAATTATGACCTTGTGTGAGAATGGAAGCTTTTTTTACATGACTCATACAGCTTCTGGTACCCCTATTAATACCAGAAAGGTTACAGTTCACTGATGTAATTTATATTAACGTAGTTTAAATTCAACAGTTCCTTCTCAAACCTGAGAGCAGAGTTCCATACAAGGCTTTGGAGAGTATCACAGATTGAGTGACACTCATCTTCTGTAAAGAGTTCAGGTTCATAAAACCAAATAAAGCAGTATGTTCCCAGCTCAGCTCATCCCGACTTCTCAGTGAAAGTTCATCCTTTTTTATTTTTTTAAATAGTCTGAAATACTACATACTCTTCATGCAAAACAGGTAGCAGACCTAACTTACCTGACAAAACTTACCCAGCTACCTTCCTTAAATTCCCTCTGTAGCCTGTGGTTGGATTGGAGTGGGAGGAAGCAAGAGGAAAGACAAGAACACGCATGAACTCGGGAGCAGAGCTGGAAATTAGGAAGTGTTGTTCCACTGGAGGGCACGGAAGGCAGGTCACTCAGGACTCTTAACCTTTGCTGGTGCCAGTAAAAGTCCCCTGCCCTCACCCTTATTTTGCTTGTGGCTGGAAATGGTTTGGGCACACTGTGTATAACAATACTGTATTATGCTATTATCTTATTCTACCATATTACATAATACTGTAATATTCTACACGCTCACACTATTGCTTGATGGGGCTGAAATACTACAAGCCTGCATTTCTTCTTCCTATTATAATGGGAAGCAGCAGCTCTACACCTTCACTTCTACAGATGCCTTTATAGGGCAAGATTGAGAGAAAAAGGTATCATTAGTCTAATGAGTGTGTGAGATTCTAGCAATTACATTTTCTCCCTGCTTTGCTCCTGGAAACTGCCAGGTACCTATAGGGAAAGAGATTATGAAAGTTAGTTTTCTTTTCTCGCTAACCTAATGAGTATGGAAACACAGAGCTGGTGTTCCCTTGGCTAATTATTTAGTCAGAAATCACTCTGGCTGTCCCTGACATGAAACCAAGAAACAGAAGGAGTATAATAAATATAGACTGGGGTTGCTGACCAGGAAAATATATCACAGCTGAGTGGCTAAGGCCTCAGGACATGCTTTGTGAAAAAACTGCATTTAAAGTAACAATAAAATCAAATATAATTAAAATTTTAATAACATTTCCAGCAGAATTTCGAGTTTATATATTAAATGGCCAGGTGTGTGAATAAAGTTGTGGCGTACAAATCCTCTTCCTTGTTTTAGGAGGGATTGAATAGCTAAAAGAATTTAACTGGTTTTGTTATCTACCTTTACTTAATTCACAAAATTTAGACTTGGGATATAAATCACTGCCTAAATTGAGAATGAGATCTCTTCTCCTTCTCTTCTCTTCTCTTCTCTTCTCTTCTCTTCTCTTCTCTTCTCTTCTCTTCTCTTCTCTTCTCTTCTCTTCTCTTCTCTTCTCTTCTCTTCTCTCTTCTTCAATTAAATGTTATCTACTGTAGTTACACAGTACTAAAAATTCATTTCAATCCTCTGTAGAATTTCTAACTGTGAGCATCCCTCCTGGACCCCCTCCCCTTAGGGGTGTTAGTTCATGTATGCTTGAGAAAATCAACTCTAAATAGACATAGCTCAACTGTTTAGTTAAGAAAATCTGACTTATTAACTACATAACCCCGCTGGGACTGGCAGTACCTCTTCTTGCACGCTAACAGGGGTACTGCAGAAGCATAATCTCAGCTTTTCCCAGCCTACTTAAACAGCCCTTAAATCTCACTTAAAGAATTAAAGGGAGATTTCAAGCATGCTTTAGTGAGGAGTGCATTTTTGCCTTGAGTTATCAAAAACAACAAAGCTAAGAACTTTGCTATTTTTAGGCATGTCTGGGGAGAAGATGCCACAGTTCCATGCAATCCCTGTCCTGTCCCAAGGTGCAGTTGGAGGGGCTGCTTTGCTCCCGGCATGCAGCAGCAGCATTGCTCCCTAACCGGGAAGGTGTCTCAGCCCTGTGAAAGCCATAGGCCTCATATCTTGAGAGCCATCTACTGGCACCTTGTCTGTTATCAACCTATTGCATATCCACACACCCTGCTCGCTTTACAGAGCTGGCAGAGCACAGATTTTACATCCTCCTGCTATGATGGGAATAAGAACCATTTAGAGCAGTCTAAACTCATAAATTACCTGCAGGGGATCTCTTGGAGTCCTTCTTGCACCAGACTCCTCCACGCCCTGTCAGCATCCTGCAGTGAGGCAGTGGCTAATGCAGGACAGGGGACTGCAGAGAACTTCTCATAATTGCTGTGTATTTCTCCTGCACAGAATTTAACGGAGATTGCCTTGCTCCAAAGTTGTGGCAAGTTCTAGGAAGTAAAGGAAAAACAAGTGGCAAGGCTCTGTTCTGGGCAGTGTGTGCCATTTCCATAGGAAGCCAAAGCCTTTGCCAGTCCTATCCTCATATCCTCACCCATCTGGGGTGGAGATCCTCCAGCAGAGCTGCAGCAGGAGGAGGGTAGACACTCAACCAAGACAACTTGTGCCAGAGGGTCCCACTTCTCCCAGCAGCCTGGGACTGCAGGAAAGCAGGGTGTGCGCTGTGCCTGGAAACCTCACTGCACAGGGTCCGGGAGCAGAGTGGGGTCAGCAAAGACACGGATCACCAGCAGAGGAAAACACAGCTGGGTGGCTGTGGAGAGGGATGAGTAACTTTGTGGATATCACAAGTGCAGAGGTGTTTTGCTCACCTTCAGTTTGGGTCTCCCAATATTAGATCCAAAATCCACTTCTCATGTATTGGGCAGCAAATACCCAGGATGCTTTCTGTTCATGTGTCACAGACCAATGAAAAATTACTCTGCCACTATTTGCAGAGTAGATGGGAGTGGTATTTAGGACTGCACTCTGCCTTTAATTCCTCTTTTTTTAAATGGAAGCTATTAAACTTTCTGGTTAAGGCAGCACGAGCTCTGTATTATTCCAGAGCTTTACTTGATGTACTTGACAAATGTTTTTTTTTTAATAAGTTACTATTTATATATATAATTTGACATCAGTGTTTTAGCTAGTGAAGAATCTTCATTTGCATTTTTTACTGTTTGGAGTTGATATGCCTTCAAATAAAGGTAACTATTATTTAGAAATTGTCTGATCATAAAAAATGTTTCTATCATACACAAGCAATGACATTTTAAATTAAAATTTAATTACATGGAGTGAACTGTTTTCAAGTTTCAACAATATTTCACTGCATTGCTGTTTTGTTTCATTTAAGGTAAAGTTAAATACATGTGTGATAGCTTGGAAATCAGATAGGAGATTAGTGTGGCTTGCTAAGATACTCTACCTGACTACTCCACCTGAAATATTGGTGGCATACATTAAACGGGAAGCAGTATTCGCTTCCCTTAGAACACCATCTCTGTGCGTGCTGTTGGTAGTCTGTTGTGTACAATGTCAGTATTGCCAAAACACCCCTTTCAGATCCTGAGATAGAAAGTGCCAAATGATGTTTTACAAAACTGCAGCTCTTCTGGGCCTCTCCCTTCTCAGATGTGGAATCTGATTTCATAATATCTAAAGCATCATGTTTCGTGCATGCGTGTGGGTATGAGTGTGTGTGTGTGTGTGTGTGTGTATGCAAAAATTTCTACGGATTTTGACTTCTGATCCAGGTGCAAATCCTTCTTATGCAAATCCTTCAAGAGCTTTTTCTGTTATACTTGATTTTCATTGATGCTCCGTTCCCAAGGACAACTGGAAATGCTCCCATGACCCTTCATTCTCTGACCTGAGACAGGCCAGCTGAAGGCTGTCCACCAGGCTCTCACTGAGTGCCACACAGAACCACACCACCACTCTGGTCACACTTTGGCACGATACCACGACAGAGCAGTTGAACTTATGCCTATATTTGCCTGGGGTGTACAAGTGCCCTTTAGATCCCAAACCCTTGTGTTTAATGGGTAGCAGTGTCTTTGGGCTCACACACTGTACCCATGCCATGTGCTCGGGACAGCAGGGACACTCTCAGGACTGTGGCAGGACACTCATGCTGGCAATGCATGCAGTGGTCAGACACTGCCCATTGATGCCTCTCATGAGTAGGGGCACAGGTGCCAGGTCTCCATTCCTACGCAAAAGGAAAGCATGGGCAGGATGTTATCTGTTAGAATGATTTAGCAATATATCAGGAGGCACAGAGCAGAGCTTACAGATAAGGGCTGGCACAAGGTGCTGAATACAAAATGATTGTTTATTGTTTCATAATGCAAGAAGTAGGAGTATCAAATGATGTTAGCAGGTGCCAAGGTTAGGAAAGTTATCTTCTCACACAGCATGAAGCTTGTGACCAGAGGTCCTCCTGGCTGCCATATGTTTGCATGGTTTGTGGGAAATTCATGGAAATAAAACCTATTGGGAGCTATTAACCACAGAGACACTCTCTGTCATCCCTGAGCAGTCCCATCCACCTGTCCTCAAGGCTCTGCTGGAGACAAGCCAGAAATGGCTCCAGTGACGAGCAGTGCTACATCTCTCCGTGGCTGGGCTCTCTGCTCTACAGACAGACACAGTTTCAGGTGTTTCTGTTGACAGTATTGCCAAGCAGAGACAGGACAGATAGGTCAGACTGCTTGGGATTTGTTCAGTTAAACTATGAATTCCCCTTGGTGGCTTGCAGGAATTGTATCTAGGTAGAAGGATCCTGTGTGGTCAGTTGAGGTGAGCTGAACTTAACTTCTGCAAGCTCCACTTTCATAGAGGGTGAAGCTAAAAGTTGACAGAGAAACAGCATTTGAAAATGCTGGTTTATGTCTGAGTTGTTTTTCTTTTCCATTGAAACTGATTTATTACCTGCTAGGAAGAAAAGCAATCACTGCAATTCCAATGAGGTAAAGTAGCTAGAGAGACCAAAGATGTGCTAAGGCTGCACTTACTTTTACATTATAATTCTTTCAGGCCCGTTGTCTTAAAAACAACTCTGGGTAAAGGAGCCCAAAGATAGAAAATGAAAACAAGAAATTGGATGTTACGTTTCATCAGACAGAAGAAATTGTTCACATGGCCAAGAAACTCATGTCACACAGAAATTATATCGGTGAATAGCTGCTCTGGGTTTTCTCCTTGCAGGCCCTGGTTCTGAATTTCCATTCAATACTGTGCTGGGAAAAGAGCTGCAAAAATAAAGCTCAAGTGTCTCTACAACAGTAAAGTTCTCACCATCCACCTCTTTCTCTATCTGCTCTTTGAAAGGCTGTCAAACCATTGAATCCCTTGCAGTGCTGCCTGTCCTGAGAGATGGAGGTGATTTCTACTGCTGGTAGCAAAATGTCCAGTGCTCCAAATGTGCTCATAAGAGTAAAGTTCTTTGTAAATTAATCATGAAAAAAGACTGTTAAGTTGGCTAACCCTGGTAGTAAACCAGAGTTATGAATTTCTTCTTCTCCCTTGAAGATGTTTTGTTGCTCTTCAGAAATAAACACTGCTGAATAACCATGACTTTTTATAAATAATACACCCCCTCCTACAAGCTGCATGAAACGTTAAAACTCCAGAATGGACTACAAACAGGTTCATAAACCTTTAGGATCCATGCATTTCAATCCATCTATTTAAAACTGAAGATAAAAGGATCACAGTATTTATTTGCGTTTTCCATGCCCATTGTGCACTTTTTCCTGACATCAATTTCATGTGTGGAACAGCACCAAATAGTGTTCCAGTATAAATTGCAATACTTTGTTCTGTCCCTTGGCATGTGCTGGCAAATTCAGTTGAAAGCAAAGAGTAACACAAGACAGCTTTTTTGGCACAACGGGTCACCAAAGTAGTGGAATGTTTCAGTCAAAACTCAAAGTGTGAGACACTGCTGAAAGGCAAGTTGTCTTTCAGGCAAAGCTGAGACCTTTCTTCATCTTTATACATGAGAAGTCTTGCTCTGAAGCAGTTAATTACAATGAAAAATGTGGCACTCTTTTCTCGTAAGTGTATATGAATTGCACTTGGATTCCATACTAGTTCCAGGGAACAACAAGCCATATTTCTCTCACAAGCAAGGGGGAGAAAAAGTCTGTCATGATATAGATGTATGTAATCTACTTGTTGTTTATAGACCCAAAGGATCCCTCAGAGCATTAAAAATCCATGTGATATCCAAGAGTGGCATACTTTGCATTGAGATATGTGATGTAGCTGAAAGCTGTATAAAATCTGTAAAACTGCATGTAGGTAAAGAGCTACTGCCTGTGCATTCGAGTGAAGCCATGTGTGCTTTTCCTGCACACATGAAAAATAGATGATCATAAAATCTGCTTGAGATTCACAAACTTCTGACAGAAACACGTGTCTAGGCTAAGTATGCCAACTTTTGGTCAAAGCAGGCCTGAAAATATACAGACCTGGAATAAGCATTGTTTCTCCACAGTGAGGGGAGAAATTCCAGCTTCATACAGAGCAAGTGCATACAGGTTGTGTATCCTTCACTGGTCTTTGCTGGAATAGGTAACATCCTTTCCTTCTGCGTTGGGTCTTTTGACTGGCAAGTGGGCTTCCAAGCCTTTTCTGGTGGGATCTTTTGAATCAGACCCATGCTTTTGTCAAGAGGCATTACCATTGAAAATAGGGGATCCCCGCACTCCATTCTCTTTAGGATTGGCTGGGACCATGTTTGGGCAAGTCTGTTGTAGGCTAAATAGATTTTTTCACTTTTTTTTCCTTAGGAACTATAACTAGTGGCGGTAGCTTGCGTAGCTCACACACGTGTAGCTCTCAGTCTCTCAAGAATTGTGCAGAGTGGGGTTTGGTTGGGGTTTTTTCAATTCTGTCAATGTGTGTTTCATAAACAGGCTGTGATGTGGTGTCAGCAGGGAAGAGGCTAACTCAAATGTCCCTCGTACATTTGGTGGGATTTGTTCTTAGCAGCTGTGGAGCATTAGCCCATACTTTTAGTGCGGATTCAATGAAAACATTGTTTGTAAATATTAACTGAACTGTAAAAACCTTTTTTTCACTGATATTCTTGGCCAAGGTTGCCTTCCTAGGGCCTTCAGAGACATCAGAAACAGGCCATGAAGTGTTTTAAAGATAAGGATCCATGAACTTAGCTTCATAGTCTTTGGATGGACAGAGAAGAAAGAGAACGAGTGTTGTGTACCCAGAGCTTGTGTTTTTGAGGAGGTTTTGGTACACTCATCTTGTACCATTTGGCTTCTCCCAAGTTGTGGGAAACTTTTTGGAATCTGCAGCCTCCCAAGAGCAGCGCAGCCAAGATATAACACAAGTGTGAATAACTGAGGTTGCGTAATTCCTCGCCAGTACAGCGTCTCCTGGCCAAGCACAGCAACAGAAGGCATTACTCACAGACACGGCTACGTGGGACTGGGATCAGGTGCAGTCTGGCCCCTGGCCTCCTCTGCCAGCTGCTGCTGCCCAGTCCCAGCTCAAGGAGTGCAGTGCAGAGCCAGGACACGCCCTGCCCTCGCTTTGAGATCTTTGAGGGCCTGAAACATCTCGAACAGCTGCTTGACAGCTGGGAGCTGATCTCCGAGCATGGGTACGCATGGCATGGCCACGTGTACTGGATAAATCTGCACCAGTATCAGCTGCCCTTGAAGCCTCTCATCGGCCTGTTTCTTGTAGCATAAGCACCTCAAAACTGTGCAGGCCTCAGTAAAGCTCTACAAGAGATGGGTCTAACACTCACGATGTAGCCTGCCCTCATCACTTTCTACAAGGGCTCTTCCAAGAAGGTTGATTATTTTTGCTGCTCATCTGGCATTAGAGTCAAACAGGTAGCTGCAAGGAACCCCACTGGTAGCTCAATAGCATGCCCTCAGTATTTCAGTGAGGAGATGCTGGTCACAATTTGTACCTCACACCAGCCTAGCGCTGCCTGCATGGTTTACAAGTAGTGGATTTTGTGCAGCGGTGAGATGGGATGGGCACATCAGGGAGTACAAGACTGTAGATGTCAACTAGCCTAAGTGTTGAAGTATAGCTGGGAATAATGTGTTACTGAGAGATGGTGTGTGCGGTGTCGCATTAAGAGGGTAGAATGCTTTGGAGCAAAGAACTACATGAAAAAATGATTGCATCTCAGTCTCCACAATTCAAAAAAAATTGCTAGAGAGCGTAATTGAGAAAAGGGGCTTGCGGGCCTAGCCGTCCCTTTTGGAACAGACAGGCGTATTCTTCTCTTATAAAAATGTTTTTATAAGTAGAGTTTTCATATCAACAACAAAAATCTTTTTAAGGAGAGTACCAGTGCTAGTCAGAGCAAACACTGTTCTACTGTGCCGTAAGGAGATTTCCCTGCAGACAGTTCAGGTGTCATGTTGCGGCAATTACAGGACCTCTGAACTTCCACATCCCAAAGTCTGAGAACCAGCATACAAACAGAGGGGCTTCTTCGTTGTTTCCAAGCAGTGCCTGTTGTGTGAGTGGCTGAAAATAAAGCAGGGTGATTGTTAGTCAGCACCGTGAGCCTGAAGCTCGGTGGCTGCAGTGTTATACGGCACTCTGGGGACAACACGGGCCAGAGCCGGGTTCTGCTGCTGGATTTAATGGTACTCTGTGAAGGCTGGGTACACTCGTGGCATCATCTTGAGCGTGAGTTATTGTGGCAGGAGGGACACGTCAGAGAGGGTCTGGCTGCTCGTCTGGGAAAGACTGACCTAGCAGTTTCATTCCCTGTGTGGTCTGGCTAAAATGGTCCACAGATGAGGCCAGTGGTGCCTTTATGACCTGTAGCTACGTGGAAATGAAGGCAGGTTGGGGTGGAAGAAGGGAGGAGAGTGGAGGAAAAGAAGAAGAAGGGAATAGAAACTGCAGGCTTTGCTAATTGCAACCAGGAGAATGTAGAAAAGTGAGACCACACAGAAGAAGCAGGGAAGTGGGAAGAAGAAACAAGGGGGGAGCAGAAGGATAGGAAGGGAGAGAAGGACATTCCCCTGGAGAGGATGTGTGACTGTGGTAACTGGCCAGCCAGGACATTTTTGATTTTTAAGCACCTCAGTGATCTGTCAAGCAGAAAGCTGAATTTTAGCAAGCAGTAATGAAAATGAGAAAGAAAAAAAAAAAAAGTTAAAACAAAAAGGAAGAGGGAAGAGGGGACAGGGGAATAAAAGGAATGTGGTAGTATATGAAATAACCAAATGGCATAAAAAAGTGAAGTAAGGAGATAAAATGAAGGAAAAAAAATTATCTGGCACCAGGTGCTCAGCTGGCAGATGCTCTGTAAGCCCACAGAAGATGAAGCATAAGATTCAGTGCAACCACTAGCAGGCAGTAAAAATTAGTATTTTCTTTCTGCTTAGGTCTTGGTTAGTAAATAGGAAATTGTAGGCACGGATTTGTGTGAATCTTCATCAGAGTTTTAGAACACATTGGAATGTGCAAATTGATACCCTTTAATTGTAGCAAAGGCTTCTGGAGTACAGGTGGGCAGAAGAGGTCAGTACAGATAGCAGCAGGTGGGCAGAGCAGGGAGCAGACAGAGAAGCACAGGGGAGAAAGGAGGCAGAAGAAAACCTGGTTTAGATCTTACAGAGAAGCTAGACGGGAATTAAAGGAGCATGAAGTATTCCTTGGCTCCCGCATACCATGCCCCTGTATGAAGGGATAACAAGCAGTAGTACTGGTGCAAGGATTTGTGTGGACTCATCAAAGCGTGGATGCATTGAACATGTCAGCCAGCGTTTTTAAGAAGCAAATTCTAAATCTTTAACTTAGGGGTCGAAAAGGAGGTCATACTTTCGGGAACAGCAAATTTCCAGCAGAGTCTCCTCGGACACATTCGGGGGTCTCCAGGCCCAGAGGGAACCGTACCCTATTCCCGCCTGCAGCGCCCACTCTCGGGGCTCGGCCGTGCGCTGCCGGAGCCCTCGGAGATGCCGAGCTGCCCCCATGGGCGGAGGAGGGGCCGGAGGAGGGGCAGGAGCAGCCAGCCCAGCCCAGCCCGCCTGCCGAACGCCTGGCATCCTCCCCGCGGTCCTGCCCGGCCCGGCTGCTCCGCCGGCTGCTCCCACCGGCACGGGCGGCCGCGGGGTCCAGCGCCCGTGTTTAGAAAGCGCTCCCCTGCTGCCGTCTGCAGAAATCGATCCGATCTTTTTTTATTATTCTCCAGTCTAACGCGTCCTTGTCTCCCAAGCCGCCGGCCGCCCCATCCCGCCGGCAGCACGGCCGCACGTTAAGCGCCGGTCGGGGGGCAAGGGGTCTGATTTACCTGGCGAGTGTCTGTCGGCTTCGCTACGCCCGGGCGCCGATCGGCGACGGGCCCGGAGATGCGCGGAGGAGGGGGCGAACTTGGGCCGCCCCGAGCCCTGCGGCGGGGCCGGGGCAGGGGCTGGGCCGGCGGCTCCCAACACCGACCGCGGAGGGAGGGTGAGGGGGACACTGCTCCTGTGCTCCCGCCGCCCGGGGAGCGAGGGGAGTCCCCACCGACCGTCCTGGCAACCGCCTCCTAAAACTGAAGCCCCAGATAGGAGCAGGGGAGGAGGATCCGCGGCGCAGGGCGCAGCGGGGAGGCGGCTCCCGCAGCCCCGTGGTACATCGCCGGCTGGAGGCGGCGGGATGCTGCTACGGGGCTGCGCTCCGCCAGCGTGCCTGAGGTGTGGGGGGCAGAGCAGCCCTCCGTGCCAGCGTGATGGTGCATTTTCCTCCGGCTCCGTGGCGGGGATGGGGGGATGGTGCTGCAGCCCGAGAAAACCTTGGCCGCTGCCTGCCGAAGCTGGGCAAGATCTTTCCTCTCTCTCTTCTCCCTGTTTTCCCCGCAGTGCTCGTTTCTTCCCCATGTCACCTCTCCGGCCCTCTGCCCTCTCCAGACCCTACAGCCGTGACCGCGTTTTATTTTCCTAACGTCGCATCCGCGCGTGATTAAATACCGGCACCCGGGCGCGCGGTTGGCAACTTCAGCAGCGCCCGAGCGTGTGCGGTGTGTGTGCGCGGAGGGTGTCACGGATGTCCCTGCCCGCGGGCGCGCTTGCCACCTGCGGCTCGGCGCCGGCCCGGGCCGTACGCGCACATGTCTGGGCGCGGAGGGGCGCGGAGAGGCGCGGAGAGGCGCGGCGCTGCCTGGCCCGCGCCCCGACGGGGCCGGCGCATCCCCGCAGCCGGCGGGACGGCGCCCCCGGGCGCAGGGGTGCGCAGCGCTGCCCGCGGCCCCGCTGGCCCGGCCCGGCCCGGCCCTGCCCCGGGCGCTGCCGCGGGGCGCAGCGGCACCGCCGGCCCCGCCCGCCGGGCCCCGCATCCCGCTCGGCCAATGGGGGCGGCGCGGCGGCGCACGTGACGCGGCGGGCCGGGACCTGCTGCTTCCCCCGCGCAGAGGGATGCGGGCGGCAGAGCGGGGCAGGCGGCGGCGGCGGCGGCTGCGCGGCGGCGGCCCCTCCGCGCCCTCCCCCGCTCCCCGCCGCCCGGCCCCTATGGCAGCCGCTCCCCGCCCCGCCGCCGCCCGCACCCCCGCGCCGCCCCGCCGGGCTCCGCCGCTCGCCCCAGCGTAGCGCCCGGCCGCCGCTCGCTGACCCGCTGCCGCCGCCGGCCGGGGCCCCGGGATGCCCAGCGGCCCCGCCGCCCGTCCCTGCCGCCCGCCGCGCCGCCCGGGGGGCACGCCCGCCGCCGGAGAGTTGAGTTAAGAAGTCATGGTGCCCTGGGAGCCCTCCCCGCCCCGGCAGTGCGGCGGCGGCGGCGGCTGGACGCTCTGCGACTGCTGCTGCTGGCTGCTGCTGCCCGCCGTGCTGCTCGTCCTCGCCCGCCCCGACAAGCTGGCGGCCTTCCCTACCTCCTTAAGTGACTGCCAGACGCCCACCGGCTGGAACTGCTCCGGTAAGCACCGGAGCACCCCGCGCCCGTCCCCGCCGAGCGTCCCGGCAGCCCCGCCGTGCCCCGCCGGGCGCTCGGAGTTGCGCGGACGAGCCCTGGGGAGGCAACTTCAGAGGGTGATGCCACGTCCCGTTGAATGCACGGGAACAGCGAAGGCTAAAAGTCCCGGGCGTCGGGGCTCGCCGCCGCTCCCGGTGCGACCGCAGCCCCCGGGGCCCCGCTTGCCCCTCACTCCGCGGCGCCGGGCGCGGCAGCCGCGCCCTCCGCCGGTGCGGGCGGCTCCCCGGGCAGAGAGAGAGCCCCGGCTCTGCGCTGGAACGGGCGCTCGGCTGCGGGAGCGGGGCGCGGGGATACGGCGCCGCGTGTGCGCAACCTGCGGGCGGCTGTTGCCGTGCGCACCGAACGGAGAGCGGATCGGGGTATGGGCGCCGCGACACCGGGAACCCGCTGCCTGTTCCTTAAAGTCGGGCTGACCTTTGTAACGGGTTTCCTCTGTAGGTTAGGAGCTGGCCATTCTCCAGTGCGTAAATTAACTGGGAAATTAGACTGTAGTAGCCTTCTGAGGGGAAGAGCGTTATTTGGGGTACTGTGTGCATCGCACATGACGTGTTAGATCGGGGGGAATTTGCGCTGTGAGCTCTTCGTTTTAAACATGTAGCGATATGGTTAAGAGCACTCGGATGTTTTTTAAAAAATCAATGGATTCAGATCTTAATGGGTTCGGAGTCGGATATAGCTGTTTTGTTTAGTGTCTTGCCACTCGCTGTTGGAGTGGGAAGTCAGCTAGCGAAATCTGAAATTCATGCTTGTATTCGTGAACTGAATCTTCAGTCAGATCTGTTGGTTTTTCCCGGAGAATATGAAGGCAAAGAGCTCGGTTCACTCATCGGCTCGTGGGGAACCTGGCACTTCTCCTGTTAACTTAGAGGTCATCAATCTTCATTGGGATCAGGTGGGCCATCGCAGAAAACACACAGCCTGTTTGTCTTTATTATTGGGGGCTTTGTTGTGTCATGGGCTGGAGAAATTCCAATTTGGACTTTTGTCCAACAGATTTGTGATCGGATAGGGATAAGCTAATGACATTTCCAACCCAGAGCCATGAAATAGCATAATTACAGGGTGACTTTTGAGGAAACCCAATCCGTGAAATAGAAAAAAAAAGTCGGTGAGGTAGTGGGGAATAAGAACTGAGAGAAACACTGAGGGAGAAGCAAGAGGAAAAGTGAAAAGCTGAGGACAGGGAAGGACAAAAGAAAATCTGGACTCTATCACTTCATCAACAAGGTTGTTGTGCTATGTGCATTAAAATGCCATTATTCCGTATTGTTCCTCTTGCTAGACCAAAGCTGACTTTTTTCTTTCCTCTCTTTACATTTGAGGTTACGATGACAGAGAAAATGATCTCTTTCTCTGCGACACCAATACCTGTAAATTTGATGGGGAGTGTTTAAGGATTGGAGACAGTGTGACTTGTGTCTGTCAGTTCAAGGTAAGAAGATTGATATTTCGTTCTCTAATTCACTAATGAGAATACAAAACAAGGGTCTCCCTTTATAACCTATCACTTGGCAATTTATTTCTCTATGTGCAGAGAAGTTAGAGGGAAAACCTGGCAGTGTGTATAAAAGCTGGCAGGAGAACCAACTGGTGTCAAGAAGACATAAGTTTCTCTGGGAAAATGCAGACGCTGTGGCTTTAAATGTCCATTCTGGTCTGCAGTTCCAGGTTGTACATTTCTGATTTTTCATCTCTGCCCTTTTAACAAGGATTTAGAGTCCTTTCTAAATTCATTTCTGATACAGATCATGGCTTATTGTGTTCGGAGTTCTGATCTAGTTAAAGAAATGGATCTGTAATGTGCTTATGCAATATTTTCAGGAAGGGCTGCATAGTGACAATGCTTCTGCCTGTTTATCTGCCCAGCTGATCAGATTAAGGAGCAATCCCTCTGTTCCAAAATGATGAACTTCCTTTAGGTTTTATATAGTTTTAGGAGAGCTATTACTGAGTAGTAGGGGGTTTTCCTTCTATTTCTTCTCTCTTTCTCTTGCAGCTACATCTAAACCTGAGCCATTCTCAAAGTCCGACGATTTCATTATGAACGATTCCATTTAATGTTTTAGCTAACTCTCAAAACAGCTGGTCTTTAAATAATGACCTGAATAGAAACCGCACAAATTAAAGGAGTTTAAAGCATGTACCAGCACAGGATTGTACGTGTGTTTACGCCCCAGCGTTTCTCTGCATTTTAATGTGGATTTGTGCAGTTGTGAAACTTAGAATGCTGATTTGAGTGTTTACAGTAGAGCAGGCCAAATAGTGCACAGCTCAAGATTGTGCACATCTGTAATGATTATGTTAATATTGAGCTTTGATAGACTATTCACTTTGAAGCATAGCAAGTATCGTTTATATTTCTGGAGCCAAATGTGCCTTCGGAGAAAAAACCCAAGTGATAATTTCCTTCATTTTAAACAAAGAAGGAATTTTCTCTAATGAGAGCAAGACAGTAGTTCCAAAATGCTTGTGTTTCCCATGTTGGAAGGGAATTCATATTGACCATGGGAGTCTTTTATTCTATTTGGAGTTTGCGTGCAATCAAAATTTCAGTGTGAGAATGCTGTTCTGAGCATTTGCCTTGGCTCAGCATATGCAATGGTATAAGGGTTATGGTCTGGTCTGTTTCCTCTTTCAAAGAAAAATCTGTAAGGCAGTGAAACGTCTGTGACTTGTCCCATTGCCTGGTGGTAAGCCAGGGCAGATGTTGTGCCATGAGCCTTGGGAACTTAGAGCAGCCACTGAGAGTGCTTGGGTCTTGTCTTTGGTCCCTGTGTGATGTTGCCATGTGGCATAAAGCAGTGAACTCATAGCCTGGAGGGTGCTAATTCAGATATTGCTGTCGGCGGGGAAGAAGGCATTGGGAGCACTGTTTTTCCAAGGCAGGGTGCTGATGCCTGGTGATCTGGGGTAAATGAAGCTAAGTAAATCTCTCCAGGCTGTGTGGTCCCCTCTTTGAGAGGTGAACACTACAAGTATGCTGAGTTTAGCAGTTCTGTAGGGGGAAGTTGAAACAGATTTAAGGAAATCAGGTAGTTGGTATATGGATATGTAAATAAGATCAAAAGAATGAGTCAGGCAATTGTGGGCCCAATCACTGGGCAATAGGTTGAAATCAACAGCAATCTTTGGTTTCAGTGGCCTTTGGATCAGGCCCTGTAAACACTCAGAGCTCTTTGTCTTGCTGTGAGCCCTCTGTGGAGCCGCAGGGCTGACTGTGACCTTGGAGGGCAAATTACCTGTGGCTGATGCTGTGCCAGCGCTGCCCAGGGCGGTGTGATGCCGGGCTTCTGTAGTCAAACTCGAGCACTTTGATACAGGCAGAGCTTGGGGGGATGTTAGCTTCTCTTGTAACATCAGTGGACAGTGTGACAAGCCAAAAAGATATGCCACTGGAGTAGAAAATTAATTTCTAGTGTGGTGTCTGAAGCTGGCTAAGTGAGGCAGAGCTGCGCAGGTAATTTATGTCATGAGTAAGGGGGCCCCCATCAGAATTCAGGGCTCCCATTTCAGTGACAACTCTTTGTGGTGATAGTGAGCAAATCAGTAGCAGACTCCTCATCACTGTAACTGTGTTTTGTTTTCTTCAGAAATTTGAGGGAATAGACAAGGATGGAGAGCTCATTTTGCTTCTGTACTGATGAAGAGTTCTGGGCTGGCCAGCCTTTGCCTTGAGGGGCTGAGGAACACAAAAGTGGGGAGCAGAGCTTCTGCAGTCTTTGGGTTTGTTCGAACCAGAATCACAGATGCTTCATGTCTGTCCAAGTGGAGTTAAAATGAATTTGTTTTTATTTGAAGGGGTGAATATGATCAGACTTCTCTGGAACATCCAAGTTAGACTTCCAACTGGAGAGCCAGCAGGCATGTGCTGAGAAAGAGGTTCATATTGGCTGGTTCTCTTGTCACAGTCTGCTGTGACACCTCACAGCAGGACATGTATTTCATTGAGAAACACCATGTCCCACTCTGATCAGGAGATGCAGACCCATCCCCTGTGCAGGACAAGCCCAGACTTCGGTTCTGGCAGGCAGAGAAGGCACTGGCACAGTGCTGGCTCCAGCCGGAGGGCTGAGCGTGAGGGAAACCACCACCCCTCCCTTCCCTCAGGCTCAGTGGGTCCAACACAAGGTGTAGAGCTGTGCCAGCAGGCATGTGGTTGGAGACATGGCTTGCTGGGGTCTGTACCTGTTTGCCCAAAGCCACCAGTCTGGCAGCTGGGCTCTTCCCTCTTACATTTCATGAGCTTATCAAAAAAATATTCCAGCTATTTCCATCAGTGTCTTTTCTCTTGAGTCAACAAGACTGTGGACAAGTCACTGTTTTTTATGGAAAGATGGAGTCCTGTTTTCATGCATGTTGAATCTTCCACATGCTTCAGTGTTTGTGGAGCTGCAACATCACCTTTCTGACTTCCAGCTTTGTTATATTTCTGGAATATATTTTTGGGCTACTTGGTTCAAGAGTTGGGTGGCATTTTGGGAGTAGTTGATCCGTGAAAGTAGGAGAAGGTCAAGCTTTTAACGGTGTTACCAGGAGGATGAGTTACACAGGTTACCATTATCTTTAGGAAACAAATCACCTGCTTTCAGTGCTCAGTACTGGCCCAAAGGCTCCCAAAGCTGCTTTGTCCCTGGCTGTGGCAGTGGACACTCAAGGCTGCAGGTGCTGAGGAAGGCAGCCTTTGCCTGACACTTGGCTGAATTGGATGGCATCTATTTCCCTGCTCTACAGCTGTATTTTAAAAACTGGCATGTATAAGAGAGAAGTGGACAGTGTGGCACTGTGCTGCTGGGTTTAGTTTTGACAGGGATTTCCCTAAGGGCTTGATCAGTCCTTACTTGGGGATGAAGAATCATTCCTACATCTAGGGTCTGGTCTATTGACCCCTAAACCAATGACAAAAGCATGTCTCTAGACTGAGGAAACTGACATTCAACACCTGATATTCTCCAGTAGTAGCAGCAAGTACTTTGTGATAGTGATGAGCTGTGAGTACAGGATTCAGCATGGGCAAGTACAAGAGTCTAGCTGTAGTGGGTTAGGAACCACCTGGTGACAAACATCACAACCCTCTCCTCAGTGGTCTTGTTTTCTTCCCTGGGTAACTTCCACTACAGTTTCCAGCTCAAAGCCAAGACAGGATCCATCTGGAAGATAACCCTCCCTTGCTCCTTGTGGCTCCTGCCTTTTCCATCTGAATGCTAGTTTTTCAAAGGTGCTGGTGGGAAGAGTGGACTCATACTTCCTGGGATTCTGGTGTCTCTCAAATGCATTTTAAAATTGCCAAGCTTTGGAAGAAGTTCCAGCCTAGCTCGTAGCACTCCTTTCCGTGGATCAGGAATTCACCATTTATGTGGGGCTGTCTGGCCTTTCAGATCTGCAGCTGAGTCAGTGTGAAAGATCGTCCCCCGCTCTGGGCAAAACCAGCAGAGGAGTTGCCTTTATGTTTCTCGGGCACAGAAGTTGCCGCTGTATTTCTTGGGCAAAGACTCCGACCTTGTTTCTGCATGTAACAAAGCCTGTTGAGATACTCCAGGCCAAATTCCTCACAAATCCTTGGGTGACAAGCAGATATTACACCTAAAGTAAGCATGATTTGACGCTTCATGCTTTAAAAAATAAGCACAATTGTGTTAATTGTCCTGGTTATGTATTCCAGATCGGCCTCCAGCAATTGCCGTTGAGCTTCTGGATGAAGTTGGCATTTTATGCTTGAAACATTGCTCAGATTTGGAACATAATGGTGAAAATAGCCTAGAAACATTTTTAATCAACAGTTTAAAATCTCTGCATGGAGCCCTTTGTGAGGAGCAGAAGGAGAGGATTTCTACTGTTGTGGCTGCTGTTTTTCTTCCTTGTTCTGAGGGAAGAGGGTGCTGGGGGTGGGCAACAGCTTGGGAAGATTTAAGAGAATACAATGCAAAAGGAAAATGTCATTTGTTTTGGCCCAATCAAAATGTCACTCTGACCAACTATGAATAATTTCTTGGCAGCTGCTCTGTGTGGAGGCCTGCAATTAATGCAATCTATGCAATTGTTTGTGTTAATCACTTCTGTAGTCATTCAGTTTAAAGCATTTTTGACGTTAATATCCCTGATATTTCAGTTCTGTGTTTTACATTGTGCCCAACAAACACACCTCAGACTTTGTGGCATAATACAGCTAAATAGGATGTACGATTTCTTCTAAATTTTTACTTGGATTTAGGCAGAGGTGAGCATTTGTAAATAATAATTGTGATAATTCCATTTGTTCTAATTGAACAATGAGGCATACCAGGAGTAGGGTAATCACGAGATAATCATATCCCTGGTATAATTGCCATGTACAGGGCACATCCAAGTATTTCTAAGCCTCCAAGCATGATTATCTTGTGATAAATGCACCCGGTAGGTTGCCCAATTTCCAGTATAAAATGAAATGGTTATTTTTTTAAATGAACGAGAAGGGGAAAAACTGTCTTCCAGTGGTAGAGGAAATCAAGCAGAGCTCAGCAGGAGTTTGAGCCAAAGTAGGGGTGCGTGGTGTGAGAAACTTGTGCACTGGCTGAGCTCTCTGCAGTGCTGCCGCCCCTGCCCACTGGCCACCGTGGGGAGAGCTTGGACCTTTGTGGAGCATCCCAGCTGCAGCTTGCCAGGAACGGGAATGTCTGTGCAGAAAGAGGGATGGACTTTGATCGTTGGTGTCTCAGAAATAATTTCCCTGTGTCCAATCAGTACTTAAATAGCTAGACACACACTTGTGTGTGTGCAGACCTCTGTAGCACTGAGGGCGTGTGTGTGCAGGAGGAGGGATAGAGAGAGCCTGTTCATGACCATTTGTCTGGAGCCGTCCGATGGAAACACAGGAGCTGTTACTGCAGATGTGAGGAGTCATTCACCTTGCCCATATTCCTTCCCTGGGAATGCCCCCTGCTCCTGCTGGCAGTGAGAGACCTCTCTGGGGTACTTACTGAACACTTTGCGCGTTCAGACTACCTTTCCCCTAATCTCTTCAAGTCTGATGTTTCTTTTTAAAAATACCCCTCCCTCTCTCTCTCTTAGTGGCTGTAAAGGTGAGGACAGGATTGTCAGTGTTTCCCTCTCAGTTGTTTTCCTAGGGTTTTAATGCTGGGAAGGAGCAGGGCGTGTGTGTGGGGACACCTGAATGGGCGCCATGCCCCCTGCTTGTGTGACTAACGCTGCTGCTCTCTGTCCTTTCCCATCAGTGTAACAATGACTACGTGCCCGTGTGTGGCTCCAATGGTGACACCTACCAGAATGAGTGCTACTTGAAACAGGCTGCCTGCAAGCAGCAGAGTGAAATCCTGCTGGTGTCCGAGGGATCGTGTGCCACTGGTACGTATAACTCACTCCAGGCTGCCTGCCCACCTTGCCATGCCCTCCAGGAAAATGGCCTGTGGATGGCCATTTGAATTCTTGCTTTGGATTCATTACGGGTTAATTCTTTGCAGTTTGGGGCATGAGAAGTCGCTGCCATCATTCCCTTTAAAGTAACTTAGTATAGGCTCACAGTCCATGATACACTGTACCCCTGGCACTGTTCGGAAGAGTTCAGCACAGAAGTAGATTTCTTTTTTAATTTGTATCTTGTGCTCCTGATCATCCTGTGCCCTGCGTACACTTCTGAGCTGTTATGGCAAGTGAACTGGTAACAGATTAAGTGAGCAGATGTCTGATAAATGGGCATCTGGATTACCACAAACCTCTCCATAATCTGGAGAGAACTGGAGCATTATTGCCTGCAATCCAGTTTCTTAGGTTTTTCTTTAACCTTATAGGGCCAGATTCCTAGCTGGTACAGGAACCAGACCACTGGTTGTAATGAGTCCTCCCAATTTACACCAGCTGAAGATTTAGTCCAAAGCACACAAAACAAACAGGTCTGTGCCACCTTGTGAAAACTGACTGGCATATAAGGCAGCTTTGCTTAACTCTGAGCCTCGTGAGCTGTTTATATCTCAGCTTTTATGGAACAGGTAGAAAGGTGAATGAGCAAAATATGTCAGGAAAACCGAGTTGCTTATGTGCAGGAGTTCTTGATGTTTTTCTTTTGTGCTCAGTATCTGTTAGAGGTGGGCAGTGAAGTTGACTTGAAAAGAGCAGGAGTAAGCCTTTGTTCTTGAGAGAGTTCTTTAAACTTAAAGCAGAATTTTTTCTTGGCTGAGGATGGAGGAGTCAATAAAAAGTACATTAGACAAACTTTTTTCAGTTCAGTAATTTCACGTTTCATACACCTGAGAGAAAATAAACTCCTTTCCCTGGAAATGTTGTTCTTCTCTGAAGCTGTTACCTGACAATTTTCAAGAAGAAAAAAACATATGCTGCAATTTTTTTGTCCATAAATTGGTATTAAATGGAGTTCAGGCTGACAAAACCTACTGTGGTGTAGGATTTGTTCAACTTAGTAAATTCTCTCAGCACAGCAACTGGTCTTTTCTGGGTTCAAACGTTTTGATTAAAGGGATAATTTCTGCACATTGCTACAACTTTTCTGAAACTTGTTTGCCTGCTGGCAATGACTGTGTTGGCAGCGTTCCTTTGAAATACATTGTGGATTTCAGAAACAGAGAAGGGGGGGGAAAAAAAAGTTTTCCTGAAGTCTTGATCAAGGTCTTTGGCCTCTTTTTCCTTCTTTCAAGGAGGAGTTCAGTTGAGAGGGGAGCAGCTGTTTTCCTTAGGTTTTCCCTGTGGGATGGGGCAGAGAGAGAGGGTGCTCAAGAACCCCCAGAAGAGACCTGGGCTTCTGGGAGAAGTGGCAGTGAGCAGCCCTTGTGGCCATGCCTGGCAGGGGTCTGGGCACTGAAGGGTGGGGCAGGAGGCGAAACACGAGGTCCTTTTCCTCCAGGGAGCCAGAGAACGTGGTTGCTCACTGTGGCAGGCAGGCGAGAGCAGATGTTCATTTCTTCTTCCGTGCTGGGGAGATCTGTCACACCTGGAAAAGCAGCACTTCCCAGAGCCATGAGGGCTCTGCAATGCAGACACCTTTCTTTCCTCTTTCCTCAGCAGTTCATTTGGGAAGGAGCATCAGGACAAAAGATGAGATCGGGAAAATTCAGGACATGGTCGCTGGGAAAACACCATTATTTCTATTCCCCTTTTCAGCCACCTTTTGCATCTGTCCTTCGCAGCCTTGCTGGATAAATCTACCATTTGAAGCAATTCTTGCAACAAATTATTTAGCAAAGATTTTCTTTTTCTTTCTTAGTTTTGAGCAGTGATGGCATGTGCAAGTTCAGATCCACCAGACCTTGCTGTCAGTAAATGAGATCTAACAGTTCATAGGGTACTTTGATCCCAAAGCAGCTTTTCCAAACTCTTTCGCTTAATCGTGATGCTGATAAAGGCATAACTGTTGCACTAAGGGGAAGGATAGGATGGCAGCCACCCTCCCTTCCCTGCAGAAGAAACTACTCTTTGGTGTTATTTTTGGTAACCCTACATGAGTGCATTTCCGTGCTTTGCCTTGCTTACAAAGTTTCTTACTGAAGCTCTGGGCTTGGCAATTTTGTGATGTTGCGCTTTCTAAGTTTGTGACTCTCATCATTCCAGGCAACAAAATGTCGAGCAGAGGAAAAAGAAAGCACTCAGCAACAGTTTTGAAACTCAGCAACAACCTTGAGAAAAATGGCATTTTAATAATTTATCTGATGACTTTGAATAATAGTAATTTAATGGTTTATTCCAGCTAGTTATGATCTGATGTCACTGTTTTCTAAAGATAATGATATGAATTTACAATTGGTGTCTTCTCAAACAAATGGATTTTAAAATATTTCCTTGGTGAGGATTTGGTATTGACCAAGTGGAATAACTTTGCACAACTGTTGATAACAAAGATATATCAGTCTGAATACAACAAAACAAATTAGAGATTGCTAAGGACATTGCAGTATTCTATGGCTTACGTTATTTTCATCTGATACAGAGACTTTGAAGAAAAAAAAAGAAACGGAAACACGAGAAAGATGGCTTGAGTGAATTACATTCAGATTAGATCTCTATAATTTACCCAGGGATGCCATCTAACACGAGGTACACTGTAGTACACTTCACTGAAGCCTTGCTTTGCATGCTCACAGGACATACTGGAGCACATGAATGTAAATTTCTTTCTGTTCTTTTTTCAGATGCTGGCTCAGGATCTGGGGACGGAGGTAAGAGCCCTCTTTTAATATCTCTGTACTTTTGTGTACACACATTGTCTTCCACAATTTCGGATTCTGAGTGAATATGCTTTGCAATTTAGTTGTTGCACTACATATTGTCTTTCGTTCAGCTCTGTCTTTGAAAAAAGTGGTATTTTGCATTTCAGTCAAGCTGGAACCTAATCATGACATGCTGTTTTCTAGGGAAATTCAGAAAGCTGTGTTACTTCTAATAGGACTTGGAATTATTCATAGGTTGTGCTAGGAGCTCTATCTCCATCTACTGTTACAGTTGCACTCATTTGTTTTATGTTTAGGGTAATATTTCTTTTGTTTTTAAAACATGAGCCAAACCCTTGGCTCCTCCTCACTGGAGGATTCAAGCCAAATATTTTGTGGTAGCAGAGAGCATTCTTTCAAAGATACGAAGAAATGTCACAGGGAAAGAAGAATGTGTTTTTATAAGAACAGCAACAGCAAAACTGAATGTGGAAATAGCCTGAGCCCTTTGTGGCATATGGGGAATACTGTAAAATGTAGGTAAACTAGCATTTAAGTTGGGGTTTATTTTGGGTTTATTTTTTTTATTTCTTGCTGCAGTCATTAATGGATTTGCTTGCCTGACAGCAGTCCTTCTTGGAAGCACAAGTGTTGCGTCTGGGTAGTGCCCTGCCTCAGGGTAGGGAGTGTGACTTTTAGGGCTTGTAGGTCAGGCTTCCCTGGGAGGGCCAGGGCTAGTCTGGGTACCTGGGGAAGGTTGTCCTTGAGAGTTCCCTTCATTCTGCCCCAGCTCCCTGATAAGCTCAAGGAGCCCCATGGCAGGGCAAGGGCAAGGCCAGCATCAGGCGGGGAGGCTGCTGGGCTCCTCTGCCTGGGGCAGCCACCAGCAGCTGAGCCAGCTTTTGGCATGACACAGACAGCAGGGCTGGGCCCTGACCCAGTTTTGTGGCTGCTCCTGGTTGGGTTCAGGTTTTTCAAATGCAGTCACGTTACTTGGCAAAGTATCCCCTAGTCCTTGTTTAATTTTGGTAACCAGGATATCAGCAAGCACAATGTGTATGGAACATATTATTTTTACCTGTGAAAAGGTCAACAACATGAGCATGAGGCACTTCAAGGGGGCTGATTTTCTGACATCAGACTCAGGCTGTTTTCTGGAACTCAGGACACTTCAAGATGCTTCAAGTCTGGCTCCCCAAAAACTGCAACATGAAATATTGCTAGTTTTTTCCAGCTATTCCTATTTTACTCTGATGTCCTTGTAAATTGTCTTTTTAAACCATTACACCAGAAAAATACCTTTTTCAGTGCTTATCAGAAATTTACAATTTGATTTATATGTATGATAGGATTTACACACCAATGGTCAATAAATTGGTTTTCGAATGAAGTTGTACAAAATTCATCACGCACATATCAAGGAAGACAGATAAGGTTTTCACTTTGTTTGATAACTGAGGAGGTGGGAAAACAAACTTGGCCACTTTCTGAAGGTAATGAATTCCATTCTCAGAAAGCATAGGAGTTAAAAAGCATGATTTCCAAACAGTTTCATTTTAGAAGTTAAGGTCGGCAGAAGATGAGCAGAGCAGGGCCTTGGGGCTGATTGCGCAGGCAGTAAGGAAGCAGATTTGTGAATGAGACGGAACCAAGTTGGGACATGTGTTTAAAGGTCTACAAAGCTGCCTTGTATTATTCAAGATTTAGTAGGCAGCTATGGCTTTTCTTGAAGTACAAAAGTATATTTATGTGCCCTAAGAAGCCAAAGAAGCTAAATCCAGGCAAGTAAATACTGTCACTACATCTCTCTTTACTAGACATGGTCTTGTTGTAAAAGCTGTAATAAATTTTGGATGTCATCACAGTAAGCCTTGTAAAATCCACTCCAGCAGTCATGAGTGGGGCATGTTCCCATAAGAAGCCTGAGGTCTTAGGCAATCTTGTGTTTCTGATTTTTCCTGAAAATTCTTTCTTTCTTGTGCTTCTCCAAGCGGTCTCAGTTAACAGAGTAACCAGTGCAGCATCTTTCTTATCAGAACTCCTGCCACAGGGACCCTGCTGGCCAGCCAGCTGGGAGATAAGGGAACCAAGTTTTCAACAGGCTTGTATCTCTTGGTTGGATTTCTTTGGTCTGATGAGGTACACATCCAGTAACAAATTAATTCAAGTTGTGTTTTTCTGGTTCTTAAAACATGGCAACTTTCCAGGTGGTTTCCCCCATGACTGACACCAGTTCAGCTCCCAATACTGCTGCTCCTTCAGTGGAGCTTTTCACATGAAGCTATAATTGCTGAAGGGCTCAGAAGAGCTGGAAAGGGGTTGGTGCAAGGGACAGATGCAGATAAGCACACCGTGTGGTCATACAAGCCTCCTTTTCTCAGGACACTGGTCAGAGCATGAACAAAACAGCCAGAGGCTGTGTTTCCCATCTGGGTTTGCAGGGAAGTCTTCTCAATTTACTGTGTAGGATTTGGGGTTTTTTGCTCTCCTATCAGGGATGCTGACATCAGAGAGGTCCCAGCTTTTCAGCATTTTACTGATCTTGAGGCTTTCCAGAGGTGATTTTAATCCTCTTCTATGCAGCAATAACATATAAAAGTCCCCTTATTTGTAAAGTGATGAGGACATCTTAATCTCATTTGATTACTGACCCTTCAGCATACACTTTTGGGGATACCCAGTAGATGGGTAGGACAGTAGGTGTTCGAGTTTCTTACTGCAGAAGACATTTTTCCCTGTAAATGAAGATGAAAAATGCAGAATCAAGAGCCATTTCAGTGTTTTGATTGCAGAAGCTGGGAGTATGGTGTGGAATTATTTAAAAACCCACATCCCAGAAAGATACTAATCAGAAAGCCAGAAAGGATGGATGTGAAAGACTTTATACAGAGAGTAATTTAAAGAGATTCCATTCATTTTCATCTATGCCGTTCTCTAGACAACTGGGTTTTTTTAGAACCCAATGATTCATGTTTTGGTCTTGAGCAGCTTTATAATGAATTCTTGCTCGTTTCCTGGCTTCCTTCTAACAGCAACAAACTCAAGATGCTGTATTTCATTATAGCTCTTAATGGGCTAAGAACATCTCTCCTTGGTTTCATTTTCACACTGAGCACTTCTTTGCCCTCCCTGCATTGTCTGCACTCCCAGCTCTGTTGACTGGCTTTCATTCACAGTCTGATGGATTCACTGGGGGTGACCGTCACGCTGGGTGTTGCTGTGACCCCCTCCATGGCAGTGCATAAGCACCTACCTTGAATTAGTTTCAGAATCTCCTTCAATTTCCGTTCAAGTCCTGATGACTTCAGTGGGAATTCTATGGGGTCCTAGGTACACAGATCTTATCCTAGTTTGAATTTATGTTAATTCTTTATGATCTAGAATAAAGCAAAATTAAAATAAACCAACCAAACGAGTGATAATTCATCAATACCATCATCACCATTTATTTTACAGTAGCATCTAGATGCTAATTCTAAGATTAGGACTCCGGCATGGTACACCCTGACACTGTGAGGCACTTCTTCACAGAGAGGGAGAGAAATAAAAACTGTGAAGCAGTCTGGATATCCAAGCTGGGCAAGGGCTGGAAGCTGCATCACGCTTCAGTGTCTGAATTGGGAATAGCACATGCTGCTTCAGAGCCAAGCCAGTGCTGGGGCTTTTGAACCCCAATGTTTGTCAGCAAACCCATATGACATCCAGAAAGATTCAGAGATTATACTGCTCTTAAATTTATTCCTGATCTGTTAGACAAACCTGAAAACCGACAACCTTACAAGCCACCTTCTTTTCCGCCTCTCTCTGCCTCTCTTGCTTTGTGTGTGTATTTTAAGGATGAGCGTGGCTTGTTTGTTTGTTCGTTCTTTCAATCTTAGCTGGAAAAAAAATGAAGTCCTGCAGCTCTTTGTAGGTGCCAACATGTAGATTTAATGATAGATTTGGTATTCTGGTCTGCCTTTCCTGTTGACTTAGAGATGTGTGAATAAACACATACATATTATAAATCTGTATGGAGCAGCAGTCATCTTGAGACACTAACCCAGAGAAAATAGGGAGGAAAAAATTAACACTTTGAAGCCTATGTTATTTTTTTTAAGGCAAACCGTAATGCAGCGTGTATATACTTTTTTTTTTCCTTTAATCAACAGGTAAATGGCTACTTTGACCCAGCTGCATTTGCATTTGTCTCCATGCTGTTTTTGTATGGCTTACTTGAATTCAGCAGCTCTGCTGCTTTTCCAGTGATTTCCCTTTCTGTTTTATTACAGTGTTGATTGATGGGCAGGCCTATGCAGAACACGGTGAATATTGCTGTAAACACTGTCCTAGCAATCACACTTGAGCCAAAATACACCATAAAACCTGGAGTGTATATTGGTTTGAATGAAACACTGTATAAAATGCAGTGCTGATAAACACACACATACACACATGTTCCCAATATACCGGAGAATACTCTGGCTGTTCTAGTTTAACCTTGGAAAGGTGTTCATATTTTGAGCTACAGATGCTTTTCCTGGGTTTAATAGGTGATTCAAGCTTCTCTCATGTGAATTTAGAATATTTGCTGACCCCATGTGCAATTGTCAACTGCAGTAAGGAAATAGGAAAGCTTCTTCTACCCTAATTTGATTTGGGAGATATAATTTAAAGAAGCATCAGAATGTCCAGAATCAACTGTAAGCAGCGTGCACTGACTGGGTAAATACCTCTGGAGGGAATGTTTAAATCTTAAATGATTGACCTAACTGTGGATGGTCAAATATGTCTCCTTTGTTAAACGGGTTTTTACCTTGTTAACCTCAGCATGGCACTGAGCCCAAACCAATAAGCTCTTTGAAAGGCCGGGTTTATTAGCTCAGGCTCTTCGCTGTCCTAACATGATTACATGACTTCCAGTTCAGGGCTGGTGCTCATCTGACCTATATAAGAGTTAGGTCAGGGAAAGGCAGTTCATGTCTCTTTGTGGCCTTTAAAAATCAGGAAAGGATGAAGTTCCCATATGTTTTTGTTGACTAGAAGAGAAGCACTTGGGCGTTCACAAGTGCCTGACTTCTAGACCCCTGCCCGGGGCATTTTGTGCTGGATAGGGTGCAGTAGCAGTTTCAGAAAATCCTAGGAAGGTATGGAGATGACCAGGATACCAGTTTTTGGATTTCTCTTAGGCTCTCATTTGAGCTAAGTACTGAGCTCATTGACCCTGCTAGGCTGAGATGTTTGAGCAAATCCCCGTATCTCCTAGAAGCTCTCCAGGGTTATAGATAATGTACCAGCCCTGGAAGATGTTGGGTTTGGATTTAGTTGCCTGGGTTCTTCCTGTGTTTTGCGTGCTGCTCCTGAAGCTAGAATGCAAAGACCCAATGAAAAGTGGTGCATTCTGTACCTGTGCTTGCTGTGTTATTGATGGGCAGAAGTCCTTGCTGTGTTCCTGGTCCCATCAAGCAGGCTGTCGACACTGAGGAATGCCACGGGGAACAGCTGCCGGGTAGTGAAAGAGTTGTGGCCCGTTTTCAGCCATTCATGCAAAACTGGAGAAAATGAATAGAAGATGCCATGAAGATCCCCAGACTTCTGTAGGCGAGAAGTATGAATGACGTTCATTCATAGCCTCTTTCCTGCATTATGCAATCCTTTAGGTTTTTGGCACTTTGTGTAAGTAGTTCAGAGCTACACAGGGATTCTATGAATGGAAGATGCTCACCTACATCAAAAAATACTGAGGATGCCCTGGTTTTGCTTTAGAAGTCAAAACTGCTTCTCTGCATAGAAACAGAGAAAAAAAAATCCAAAATGTGCTGTCTAATCGCGCAATCTGTAAATCCATGAATAACTAAGTCATGAAATCATCAAACAAATCCTATGATACTCCAGCAAACAGATTAAAAAGGGAGCGCTCGATCACAAATATTCATTTATTGGTCTGTTCTTGTAAACACAGCAAGAGAGAGATGTCATGGTCTAGATTTGTCTGCTACATCTCTGTAAACCTGGATTAATTTTCCTTGTGACAACTGTGGAGTCACTAGAGATTAGCCATGATGACTGTGAGAGGCAAATCTAGCCCACTGTTCTGCTTTTTTATGCAGGGATTTCTTCCACAGAGAAAAGAAATTGGTTTTAACTTTCAAATGGCTCTTCCAAGCTTTCTACAAACACCTTATTTCATGGGGCAAGAGCACGTGTTCAAGCACGTGGCTCATTTCTATCACATGCTTAAATGCCATTGACTTTTGAATTTTCCTTCTGAATGTGGATGTTTTGCACAAGTGGGATCTGAGGCAGCCTGGGACTGACCAGAACCACTTCAGATCCTTATGCATCTCGTCATTATATATTCTGAGGTTTAGTGATTGAAGAAGCTGATTCACTGTGCACTCGCTTTGAACCAGTTTTGGTGTGACACGGGATTTTGTTAGATGCTCTCATGAGATCTTAAAAAATAACAAATGGGATGAGAACTGCCAAGTCTCTCTAAAGGTTCATGTATTTGCTTTCTGTGACTCCTGCATTTCAGACCTCAGCTGCATCTGGCAAATTTAATACATTCTGCACTGGATGTTTAAATTCCCTTTTGTCTAAGACGTTTTCTTTCCTTTCAGAGACTGGGAAATGAAACCAGAAATTTTGCCTGCTATTTTTGAAGTCAGTGGGAGCTTATCTGCAGGAAGGGCACAACTGATTCCTAGAGACTTAGCAAACTGGAGACAGCCACCTACTTTATGTAAATGCACACACACAGAGGACAAGCTTAATGAGTGTGGTGCAAGCCCAGGAATCCAGAGCAGCTCATAATCAAATCCAGATGAGTTAGAATTTTATGGGAGAGCATTACCAGTTCTTAAGATGTTGCCACAAGTCTTTTAGCCCAGGTTTTTTAACAGCTTTGTAGAAAATGCTTAGTTTCTAATTTAAAATAAACACTTTGCTTGTTGCTCAGGAGAATTCTTGAATAGAAGCCCAAAGTGTTTGACAGTAGGGAGATCTCTAAACTGAGGTACGAAAATACCACAACTCAGGGAAGAAGAGTCAAAACCATTCCATGTTATTTCAGGTGAATTTTTTAATGCCTTGGACTTCTTGATCCCATTTGTTCTACCTGCATGAGAGTTAGATAATGATGGTGCCTATTTAAGCCCATTAAAAAAGCAGATACCAAAGCAGGTCTCTTTTTACCCCTGCAGCCCCATATATCTTGCAGGTAGCAGTGTAAAGAAAGCTAGTTGAGGAATTTTAATGTTGGTTATTCGTAAACCCAAGAACATGGGAAAGTTCTAAAGGTCTGAGAGAATGTACATGTGTAGGTATTAAAAAGAGTAAAGGGGGGGAAAACGTCAGATATTTATAGGCCTGCCAATCTGACATTGATTGAGGTAGAACAGGGCATGCAGTCCCAGACCTGCTCAATAAAGAAATAAATGAGAATTAATGCTGAGCAATATGAGCTGATGTAATAGATTCTGTCAACTAATTGAAATGTTATTTATGAAGCTACAAGTTTGGTTGATATAGTGTACGTGGATGTCGGTGAAGCATTTGGCATGCTGCTACATGACACTATGATTAAGGAACAAGAATCATGCAAAATTGACGTGGTATGCAATTAGCGGAGTAAAAGCTGCCTTTCAGGATGTAATTACAAGTGGATTTATCATTGTTAGATGGACAGCAAAGCGATCAGCCTTATGCTCTTTATTTATTTGTTTGTTTTAGCAGTGGCCTAGGTGGGCACATACTTTTCTCACTGATCAGGTATCAAAAGGTATCTCTGGGGAAGTAAGAAATGAGTGGTTCACTGTTTCAACCTGCTCTGATTTACACCACTTGTACTCTGGTACAAGTCCTTTAATGTGGCCAAACATAAAGCCTCAACCACAGAGCAAAGACAAGAAAGCAGAAAGTGAGTGGGAAAACGCCACTGGGAACAGTGATGCTCCAAAGAAAGCTGAGTTTTGGTAGAGAGTGCTCTGCAAACGCAGCACGGCAAAGGGCCACTGGTATGTTTACGAATCAGACTCTTGAGCAGGAGTAAGGATGTCACCTTTACCAGAGGAGGTGGCTGCAGCTCCAAAGGCCTGAGAAGGAGGGGAAGCAGGCCGTGTACAGTCAAGGGCGTGGCTGCCGAGCAAATGCAGCCCTGAAAGCTTTGATGCCTTAGGCTTTGTCAGGGGAAAGGAAAGGAAAGGAAGGGGTTGCTTAGGTCACCATCAGTAAGTACCAGCATGGGGAACTCAAACGAGCAGCAGGGCTCTTTAGGCTGACAGACAAAGGTCTAATGAGATGCTGGGCGGGCAATTAAAGCTAGACAAACTCTGAGTGAAGTTTATATGTGTGTTTTTAAAGGAAGGCAATAGCACAATGAAGTAAGTGATTAAAAGTTATGTAGGATTCTGCAGTGCTTGAGGTTTTGACCCTTGGATGTCTGCATTGCTCTGCTCAAATGAGGATGAATTTGAAAGTCCAGAGCCTCTGTCACATGGAAGAACATGCTCAGCAGACCCTTAGTTCTAGGTACCATAAATTAGTTTACACATGAAATAGGCAGAGTTTAGCCTATTTTGTTCAGCAGGATTGCTGTGCTAAGCAGTCCAGAAAGGGATTGATTATGTGGGTGTGTTTGCTCATTTCAGAATCCACACAAGTGTGTTTCTCTGCCCTCTCCCATCTCACTGTGTACATTTACATCTGCAGGTAGTGGAAGCAATGTGGGCTTTAGTAGCAAGTGGAAAACTTCATGCATAATGCTCTGCTAATTGCTCTGTATTAAAAAATAGGCCACACTACAGTGCATTTCATCCTAACACTTCTCTATGTTGCCAGGCACTGGATAACTTCAGTAGCTCCTGATCTCATCTGAGTTGTGACGGGCCCCTTTGGGCCTCTCTTTGTCCTGCACTGCTTCCCTGATTCCCAGTGTATTTACTGGTCTGCTCCAGCTGGTGCTTGGAGGGAGTCCTAAAGGGGAGGAGGATCACCAGATGTCTCTGGAGGATCTGTCCAGGATTTTTTTCCTCCTCATTTCTCCAGGGGAGGATCACACCCAAAGAGCTCTGAAGTTCCAACCAGTATTGATGATGATTAAATAGAATTTGATTTTTATCTGTTACTACAGAGAGCTTCCCTGTGTTTGATGTGGTGTGTGTGTGATTGGGAGGCAAGAGAGAAGGTACTGGGGCAGGCTGGAATTGCTTTGGCTCATATACCTTGTCCACTAGACTCAGACAGAGAGACATCTTCATATTTGTTATAATAGGGCCTTGATAAATAAATAGCTTATTCTTTTGTACAGTGCTTGAAATTTTCATCAAAAGAGGAGGAAGCCTCTTACATGAATCACAAGGCCAGTGCAGGACAGGTCTGTGCTGTAATTCATTTAGACAAATGTTGAAGTGAATTGATGGACTCAGGTTTGTTTAGATTAGTGGCCTTTTGAAAAATGAGTTGTCCCATGTATACAATTTTTCAATCTGTTTACATCTAATTAGCTGTTCAGATTGGCTAAAATTAAGCGGTGTCACTTGTAACGCATTCAGAGGTGAGGATATGATAAAAGAGGCTCTTTTATAATCTCTTCAAGTGGCTCGGAGCACTGGCGTAGTGTGAACTGAGGGCGTGTGGAAGATCAATCTGTAAGGTGGAAGCAAATATAATCAAGCTGCAATCTCACAAATGTAGTGAATTGTCTAAAGCACCCCTCTGGTACTGATTCAGAGAGAGAGCAAGTTTTCCTGTCATCCTCTCCCAGGACTTCTTTTTGGCAGATGTGCCTGGCTGGCTGGGGTGTGGTGTGGTGTTGGGGCGGCTGCCCTTGTACACTGGATCTTTACCTGTTCCACTATTGATTCCTGCATGCTGCATATTCCTCCCTGGAGACAAGTCATTTGAACAGCTTGAAATCTAAAAACTGATTGCTGCAATGTCAGGTTTCTAATTCTGCAGCGCAGCTGACAGCTCTGGAAAGTCCCTATCAAAGGCAGAAAATACAAAATTCTTCAGCAGACTTTGTTCTGCCACCATACGGCCCCAGTTCTATTTTACTGCTCCAAAGCCTACAGGCTTTCACGTGTTTCTGACCAAAAATTCTGCTATTAATATGGAAGCTTCTTGGCAATTAAGCTGTTTTTATTGCTGCATCAGTGCTTTTAGACCGTGACCAGCACGCAGCACCCTCTGCATGGCAGCAGCAATTCACTTCTCGTGCTTAGTAATGGATACACATCCAAGGAGATTTTGGCACAGGTTCTCTCAAATATTTTTGAAAGATGTTGTTAGTCTTTTCTTTCTTCCTTGGCTCTCTGAAAGCTTTTGCTAGTAATGTGCAGAACAGTCCCCTGCCCTTGTATAGCAATCCCTGAGAAATGGAGCATTTGAGTGTTTGCAAAGCTGTGAGCTCTGCCATGGTGAGTATTGGGTGCTGTCACCTGGATCCTGCCTCCAGCGTCCTGTGGCATGGCAGAGCAGTGCTGTCCCCTCTCAGCTGGACACTCAGCCCTGTAGTACAGGACACCATGGGCTATGGACAAGTCTCCCCTGCCCCATTTGTGCAAGGAGTGTCCTGGTGTCCTGTCTCTCTTCGCAGGACCTGGTATGCTGGGATCAGTGGTGATGATGCACCTGTGTATCTGTGCTGGAAATGAAAGCTCAGCAAAGTGGCTCAGAACTTCAGGGGCAGGGTCCTGCCATTCCCTCAGGTGGCACAGGAACAGCAGCAGGGGCCATTTAAAAGCTGGCAGGAGGAGTGCCCTGTGAAGCCTTTGCAGGCAGCACTGGAGAGGCTCAGCAGATGACACTGTGGCAGCACAGCTCATGGATAAGATGGCCTGGCTGAGCTGTCCGTGTGCCAGGGATCTACCTAGACAGCAGCATGGAAAAACTGACACTTGCCCAGACACCTTTGTCATCACAAGCCCCTCCTGACCCAGCTCCCTTGGATACTGCCCATAGCTGCTTTTGCACCCCTTGTATTTCCCAAAAGGAGAGGGGAACTGAGGGCACCCAGCAAGTTACACAGTCAAAGCATGAGATGTCAGGGATCAGGCCCGTGCCGAGCCTGGCTCCATCCTTGCTGTTGGAGTTCTTTCTGGTTTCCTCCTGGGGTTTTTCTCCTCCTGCCCCTGTGGTGGTGACTGTTCCCTTGCTGTGGTAGTGTTTGGGCCAGGCCAGGTTCCATTGTGTCAACAGGGGAAGGTTGCATTTTCCTGTGGTGTGGGATCCTGGAAAAATGTGCTTCATTAGATCTGAGGCCCTCAATCTCAACGTTTCATCAATCTCCTAAAGGTAAGGGTGCCAAATGACTAAGCAGTGTCTATAGGCAGCAGCAATAATTTTGGGGTTTTTGTTGAAAAGAGAGCATTTTACACAGAGAGGAACTCTTTTAAAACCAGTAGAGTAAATCTGTCTCTGAACCCATTAGTGTTACTTATGGGCTCAGGATACAAAGGTGCAGCACGCACTAGCACCTCTGCTATAAGGAACCCTTTTCTGGATGCTCTTAGCTGCATAACAGCTGCTTTTAGTCTGAAATTTTCCTTCGATTGTCAGGAAGATTTTCTTGGATTCCCTTTCTATTTGAAAACACTACCATGAGCCACTTTTGAATTGACAATAATACGTATGAAGTAAAAAGTTTTGGGTTTTAGGCATTCATTCTTACTTGAAAAGAGCAGTTTTAACAGGCATGAGCTGGTACCGGGCAGTCTTCCACAGGATTTTCTGTTTTCTTTGTGCCTATCCATCTACCCTCTACCTGAGGTTTAGGTACCTCCTTTCCATCTCAACTCCTGTGCTACATTTGTTGGTTAAAAGAGAACCTCTTGATTTCCATGTGCAGTTATGTTAAGGTAAACCTGTTTTACAGAGATCAGCTACACTGAGAATAATCTAGGATTTGTTACAGTCCCAAGCCAGTGCTAGGGTGGACAAATAAGTACCCTTAATTTGGAAGTAATGATGAGAAAATCTGTCAGTGATTTATGTATTGGAAAGAATATCTGAAGTAACTTTTGAGAGCATTACAGTTATCTGCAAACAATTACAAATGCAGAACACAAGAAGGCTTAAAGTTGATAAACAAATGGGAAGAAACCTCTACACATAGTACCCTGGGAATTCCCCAGGCTACTTCACCGTATTTTCCTGTCTTCATCTTTAGGTTTTCCTGCTAGATTGCTTTTCAACTTCATGGGAAGGAGGGATTTTGCTCTGTCTTAACTAGGGAATTAAACAGCTGCTAGGGGCAGAAAAAAATGGTGGCACAAGCAATCAATCTTTCATCGTATTACACAAGATGTATCTTCTTGAAGAGATTACTGGTGCAATCTATATAATTAGGAATATGCACCCCCATTTGTTTTAGATAATACGTGGTGGCTAGGCATATAATCTGCATTTTCTCCTTTCCCATAAAAGTGCTGTGCCTTCAGGATCAGGGCCTCAGTTGTCTCTGCTGTTTCTGTGTTTAATGGCATTGTAGAACTAACTGATGAAATGCTATTAATTTGGAGGGATGAAGAAGGAGCATAAGATCCCCAGCAGACTCTGATCTGACTGCAGTAAACTGCACAGGGAGCTGTCAGACTGCACAAGTTGCTAAGGTCAGGTTAAATTAGTGCCCAATTACTTGTACAATGGTAGTAGGTGCTAGCATGTATGGTACAAGTGTCACTGTATAAATCCCAGCAAATTCCAGTCTTAAATTAATGGCATGGAGAATTCATTTAGTCATGTCACTTGGCAGATGGCAGTGTCTCGGAGTGGGGCAGGCAGTGAAATTCTTTTTGTTTTTTAGGACTTAGTACAACTTTTAGCGTTATTCATAAGGGGTTGGACTGGTTCACCTTGGTGTCTCAGCTGAGCTTATAAGCAGTTCTCATCTTCCTTACCTCCCATGAGGGGGAAGAATGGTGGTGAAGGTGCCATCACCTTGTGGAGACAAAAATAAGCGCACTGTCATGGTCATGTTTGTACATAAACAGGAGAGGCAGGGGACACTGCAGAGCACCCTGGCCTGGTGACCCTTTGGGACACATGCTGAATACATCCAAGAGAGGTGGTGAGGGAACACAGTGAAGCACAGAAGAAATAACCAGTGGTGAGGAAGGGAAAGCTCTTCTGTTCTCATCCTTCTTGCTGTGGTTGCACTGTTATTGTCTGGAAAGATTTAGTGCCAGAGAGTTTCATAAAAGACAGTAATCCTGCAGGTTGTGTTACAGAACTTCTCTTCCTTTAAGGTAGGCGGTCACACAAGGCTGCTGGAACATGGCTCTCGGCAATAGCAGCCAGTTATGCCATAAACACCATTGCGACAAATGTCTCGTTCACCAGAGGCAGCCACCAGATGATTTATCTAAACCTTAGTCTGCTGCTGGCCAGATTAATTTTTTGTATGTTTTACATTACACTGCCATTAAACAAATACTTTCAGAATTATAATCCTCTCCTAGCTTGAGTTTCATCAAAATGCTCAACAAAGATTCCCCTCTCTTTGGAGGAAGGACAAAATACGTGCTTTTTAAGAGCTCCTGTTGTAACCAGCGCCTCGATGTATAGTTTACAGGCATTGTAGAGGATTAGCTAGAGAGTACTCCAGAGGTGCTCTTCACTTGTCATCCTGCAGCTGACAATGTCAACTGAGGGAGAAGAATGTAGGTAAGAAATGCAAATAAGCCAAAGAGAGTGAAAATGTTGCTTTTTCCTTTAGCTTGTCTTTCAAAAACAGGTGGTGTAATTTCTGATCCTTTAAACCTACCCTTGAATGAAAGTGTGTTAGGGCGTGCTCCAAAACATTTCCCTACTAGTGCCTTCTGCGTAGAAACCATTCTGACTATGAAAAGCTGTGCCTCTGCTTTTACATTCAGAATTGCAATTTTGTAAAAAAAATTCAAGCTTTTAAGCCAACCACAGTATCCTTGTGAGAAAAAGAAGAGAAAGGTCAGTGAAGCCCATCCTTGATGAGAAGCAATCCCAACTGACATTCAGAAAACTGGGGTGGTAAACTGAGCCTAGCTCACGTGGGGCAAACATGATCAACCTTTTCACTCATTTCAGCTGCTGCTGGACAATAATTTTCATCTAGATTTAGTCTTCAGCTAGATTTAATTGAGAAGCTGGTTTTGCTAATGAATTTGTCGGAGTTTACTGGCCCTGGAAGTTTTTGCTGTAATGCAGTCAGTATATTAAAAATGTATACCACAACAGAAGCAGTTTTGTAAAACAAGCTTTAATGCAGCATCTGCTTATTTGTGCCTTGGGGATGTGAGACAACAGCAAACTGCTTACTGCTTGAGAAATCAGTACACCACCACAGGCGTTGCTCTGGTGTTAGAAGTCAGGGCAGTGCCTTAATCGGGATGCAGATCAAATTGCTGTGTTGATAATTAGAAGACAATAAGCTTGCATGAAATTGAACCAAGATGAATTGAAATCAGGTAGTAATTTTCCTTAATGCTGACTGGAAGTAAGCCATGTCAGAAGGTAACCAGGATGCAATATTGTTTGCTGTTATAAAAAGGTCCATTTAAATAGCTCTCTCTCACTGAAGGCTATTTAACCTTTTGTAGGTATGAGCATTACAAGGGAGCCTAATGCATATTTTGTGTGCATTATTCTGCGTAAATGCATGCCCACAATTTTTATGTTTCTATGTGCATATTCATCATGGATCAGGCTGGGGTCAGTGTATTTCCAAATCATGTCACTGGAGATAGCCAGGAGCAGCTGTTTCCAAAGAAGGTGAAAGAAGCTTCATCCTTGAGCTACCCTAGTGGGAAATGGCTCGCTGAAAACCACCAACAAATGCTTGGCTTGTGCAGCAATATGGGAGTGTAAATGTGAACATGAATGGTCTCATAAAAAATGTGTTTGTATGTGAGAACCAGCTGTGAATAAACGAAATGCTGGGGTCTGGTGATACGATAATGAGTTCAACAGCGATCCCCTTTGCTGGAGTGAAACCAATTTCACTGGATGTTCTGTTTTCCTTGGATTCTGAAAGCTGAACACAAGACCCTTCAGGATGCTGAGGACCTTTCCCTGTGCTGGCCCTTATCTTGTTTGCTTCTGTGTGCTGCTCTCAGCTTCAACTCCTTTGTAAAAGACATGTTGTTTTAGGGGAGCGCTGCTACTCTTGAGAGCATTTTCTTTCCCAGCATTTCAGCTTGTCCATTTCCTCCCCGTGCTCTTTGTGCACTGCTTTCTGTGCTAATAGGACATTACTAGTTATATCTTTATTGAGTTCTGTTACTAATTGTTTGGTGACTGACTGTGGCACATTCCCATAGCATGACATAACTGGTTTGTTGTATTTTTTCATAGCGCTTCTTTCAAAGCAGATGAGCTTGTGCTTATGTTGATCAGTAACTAAAAGGAAGGCAGCATTTGAAAGCTCATAGATACAGTACGGCTGTGAGCTTTGGCTTGCTCTCATCAGCAGCCTTATGGTGGGTTTAATTTGGAAATCATTATTTGGACAAAACTGGGGCAGAGCTGCATCTCAGCTGGTCCCGAATAACCTCGCAAACATCAGCCTCTCAGTGCCTGTGCAGCTCAGAGAGCAGATGCGCTGTTTATTTACAGACAGATGTAACTGGAAGCTCAGATCTGCGCCTAATTTTGCACTGCTGCAGTGAGCAGTTCTAAAAAACTGTGTAGGCGCCTTGCCATCACTCAGGCAGCAGGACAGGAGACGTGCTGTGGAGCTTCGCCAAGGTAACATCCAGGAAACTTCCCATTGACTCCTCTCCTGCTCTCAGCTCCAGAGCACCACTTCAGGTGGTGATAGCAGTACAGAGCAGAGTATTAAGATGAAGTGTCGTTTCTGTGTATGGTGTTAATTCAACTATCAAAACCATCAGCAGAAGCCCTTGCTGAAACTGGAGGCATGAATAGGGAAGGGTTTTGATACCCTTTCTGCGCTCCATGCCGGAGCAGTCTGGGTGCAGGCAAGTAGAGATGACCAGTGACATTGGGTGGAGATTTATAATTTCCAAGACTGCAGCTGGAGGAGTGAATCTGGTGGTGGTATAGCTCTGCCTGAAGCCTGATAGCTAAATTAAACCATCCACGGCAGTGTGTAGGCATTTAATGCTTCCCCTAATCATGTAATACTGCAGAAGGAAGTACAGGTGATCTGAAACTTTGCTTCCTGAAGTCTGGTGCCTCAGGAAGTGCCTTTGTTTCTGAAATGTCTGCCTCTAAGTATTTATTCAAGCACTTAAGGATTATTCAGTCAGATGCTTACAAAAGAAATAAATTCCTGAGAATACGTGAAATGTTTTTCATCTATCATGTCATGACAAAAAGCTGATGTAACTTCAGCAGATACAATGACTTGTGCCATTCTTGAAGGGGGTCAGGATTCAAAGAAGGTCTGAGTTTAGTGCCTTCTGCTTAAAGGCATTTAAATGGCCTTCAAGCCATTTTTAAGGATCATCCATCCTTTTTAAGGATCATTTTTAATGATCCTTTTCCTGCTTTGTTCTTTTGGAAGCTTGCTTTCTCTAAATCTGAAGGCATTTTGTGGCTATTCCCTAGACCAGAAAAGAAGGAGAGAAGTGCTATGTGAGTGTCAGTGTTTGCATACGCATCATGTAATATATGGGCATATAATAAGCAAGAACAAGTTACTTATATTTTAAAAAAATCAAAATGATTGGTTCATTTATTTTTAAAGCCATGGAAAGCAGGATTGTCCCTTTTTTCTTTCTTTTTTTTTGAAAGGCCTGCAGCAGGCAGAGACTATGGAAACCTGCATTATTAAAATTGACAATCACAATAATGCTCTAAAATCCACAGGAAGAAGCTCTGATGATTGAAAAGCCAAGGAAATAATCAGTAGTCAAGGGCAGATAGGGTTCCTAAAGGGATTCCAGCTTGTAGAGAGGAAATAATACACCAGGAAGTAACAAATAGAATTAATTGGTTCTTCAAGTAGAACAGTTACAGAAGGAAGGAGGATTATACATATGTATTATTATTTAAATAAAGTGAATGAATAGAGGACTCCAGACCTGCGGGTAGCACACAAACACTACTAAGAGACCCTGGGCTGCAGAAATAAATCTGCATTACAGCTGAGCAAGGAAAGAGGATAACAAGGTGCAGCAGGTCCACTTGAACTTATTTTGGCAGGTGATGAATTTGTTAAAATGTTAGACTTTCAGGTTTTAAAATCACATTTTTGAACACCAAAAAGTTCCATTTGCTTTTCATTTGTTTGTATTTTCACGGGTCCTTGGTTGCTCCAAAATAAGCAGCTTCAGAGCTAGAATTCTGCAAGCCTGACATTTAAATGGCAGTTTCAGTTGTATGTAATTTTCTTCTTCAGTCCTTTTGGGAGTATTTTAGTGTCCTATTATGCAGTGACTGTACTACAAACTGGAGTTGTCTGTGTCCAGTGGATTGCATGTCCTCTTCCATTTCATCTCTGGCTCTAGGTGGGAGTTCTGTGTGGGAAGCTTACAAGATTTGAGAGATGTTGTTGTTTGTAGTTTGGCTGTGTGCTCTAAGTATGAAGGTACTGGATAAACATAAAATACTGTTCTAATTGTGAAGTGGAAAATCTTCAGCATGTCTAAAGTCTGAAACTGGTCACAGCAGCTACACTGTTTCCATTAGTGGAAATCCCTATAGCATCTTTCAAATAGACTTCATGTGTTTCTCCTAAAAGGCATAAACCAACTTTTTGCTTTTCCCAGCTCTTATAATTACAAGGGATAAAAATGTTTAGGATTTCAACGAGCCTTTCTGCGTGAGTGCAGATGTGACTCTTGGTGACTCAACCATTTCCCAGAACTTAAGTCACCCTCTATGTAATTATTCCAAAGAATTATCCTTCCAAAATTAGAAGAAAAAAACATGTAATTACAACTGCAATATTAACATACTTAATGTCTGCCTAATGTCTGAGCATCAAGTCAGAGACCGTATTTTCAAGAAGTATATAAACTGTAAGCAAAATGAATTGGGCCCCGCAACGTCTTCAACAACGATTCTAAATATATGAGCTCTGCGTCATTTATGCCATGATTGGCCATGGAAGCCAAAGAGAAACTGAGGAAAGTTACATTTCATTCTAAATTCTCTTTCTCTACCCTCTTTCTCCTTTACATATTGATCCGGCTGTTTTGTCAAGCGCAGCAATCTCAGCTCAGCTCGCCGTGGGCTGCCGAGGTCCTGCCCTGCCTTTTGCTGGCCTGGCGGTTTTCTCGGCCCCTTCCAGGACAACACCCAGCAGGGAACAGCTCCTGTGCCCGTGGCTTTGTCCTCTGCCGACTGTTGCAGTGCATGGCCTCAGCAGAGGGCCAGGCATGGGCCAGGAGTGCCTCAGAGGAGGGACAGCAGAGGAGCTGGGGAGGATAAACCTCTGTGTGAAGCTACGTGGTTGGAGTGGTCCGCAAGGATCGTGGTTGTCAGTCCCACATTTCTCTTCCTTATGGAAGAATTCACTTTTTAAAAGGAGCGAGTGTCTGTTGTGGAAAATGGGGAGGAGGAGACAGATCAGGCCAGAGGTATGTGTGCAAGAGCAGTGGAAGAAGAGATGCTGTTGAAAGCCCTAGAGTTGTGTTTTGTTTAAGGGCTTAGTCAAATAGAAACACTAGGGCCTTAAGTAGAATCAGGTTGTGTGAAATGAGCATCATCTATGAGTTTTGGTGTTTGTTTTTTTTATAACACCTGGTTGAACTCCCTCTTTTTTTTCCAGAGGACTTTGTTTTGTGCTTTAGCAGCTGGTTTGACTCCACCTATTTAAAAAATGAGTTTTGAGATTTCTCAGGCTGATTAAACCTTACTGGACTTCTGTTCACAAGGAGCTTTGAGAGCTGGAGTGTGGGAGAGGAAGGCAGCACTCTCACATAAGTGGTAGAAAATGTGACTTGCAGCACAGTGCTACATTTATGTGACGTGACATGCTCATGTGAATCAAATGTGCTATTTTTACGGCATGTATTAAATGTGAAATTGTGACTGGTGTTAGATCAGTGCCAGAACTCCTGCCAATGTGCCATGTAATTTTATTTTAAGAATGAAAGGTCTTGAATGAGAACCCTGTATTTCCAGCAAATTTATTCCATTTGTCTAGGGTCAGCTATGCCCATAGGTCGTTGCCCCCTTTATGTTTGATTTCTTCCTTACACGACATTTGATTTCATCTCAGAATATGAGCAGAGAAAGCCTAGGTGGCTTCTGCAGCTGTAAAATAATGTACAGTGCATGAGAACATCCCTTTTGTGTGAGGTGTGCTCCACATCTTCAGCCAATGTTGACTGAAGTCTCTGGAGCTGTGTTAGCACAGGTCAGCAGAGGAAGAGCATAACCCAAGAGGTGAAGAGTTGAAGCACCCTTGGCTGGGAAATAACCCCTCCCAAAAGTGGGGTGGAACACCAAAACCGTGGTACTGTCTACAGCACAGACAGCCCAGGGGTCTGTTATTCATACAGAGATTATTCCAGAGCATGGTAAGTAGTTTGTGGATCCCTGGCTTGAGACATTTTGTTTTGCTACAAAAATGTGAGGTTTCAGAGGAGTTGGCTCCTTAAAGTCATGTCACGCTGTGCCAAGGAAAATGCCTGTCTGCTTTTAAAACATAGACGTGGCTTTGATCCCTCTGTGTCAGAAGGAGGTGATTAATGCCAGGGACAGACTGGCACTGGAGGAAAGAAGAGTCATGGTGGGCACCAGACTCCTGAGGAACCCCCCCAGCTGCAGCAGGGGCCTTTGAGGCGGTGGAAGAGCAGCAGTGAGTCACTGTTTTGGCTAATTGGGGTCTGTCAAGTTCAAGTACAACACTGGGGACAGAAGGAGGCAATACACAGATGAGTTTAGCAAAAATAAGAGTAGAGGGGGTTCTGATATTTACCTCTGAAGCGTTTCTCATCTCTCATTATGTTCAGCTAAGTTCACATCTCTAAAAATAAAATTAAAAAAAAAAAATCCCACAAATATAACATGATTTCAGGAAATTATTTTATAGTAATTATAGCTAATCCAATTAAAGGTGATTCGTAATGACTGCAAATTAATTACAGAAATACTGGATTTAATGAGTGGATTACTATTTGTTTTGATAAAAGAGAAAATGCAAATATCAAGCTAGACTATTTAGTTCACTTAGATCACACTGAGCTCAATACTGCTAGATTTACAGTACCATTTGTTTCCACAACGAGGGAGAGCATAGTCGCAGCTGAACACATGGAGACAAATATCAAGCCCTTTTCCTTTCAAGGAGTGTATTTGTACGACACGGTCAGACTTTCATGATTTTCCTATAATGGAAATCAGATGTGATGTCTGGGGTCAGAGCTTGGTGTGATGCATTGTTAAGTACAGAAGTATCTCTTTTTCTTTTTTCAGTCAGTTTCTATCTAATTTTCAGTATAAGCTTGCTGGCTTGTGCATGGGTTGCTGCTTGACAAGATGCTTCCACGTACACACAAGGTACACACCACGTACCTGTCCTCCCATCCAGCAAGAAGCTGAGTCATTGCTGTCTTGGCTGATCCTGTAGTGGCCTGGTCCTGCAGCTGGGAGGATATGTGGAGAAATAAAGAGGTGTGTGTTTGTAGTCAGGCCAGGCAACTGGCAGCCTGGCAAACCCAGGGTGCGCTCAGGGGAACAGGCCTTGGTGGTACAATAAATGCATGGGCGTGGGAAGGGACGTGGGAGTGTTGCATCCTGCAGCTCTGAAGGGAAGCAAGGGGAAGTGCAGGGTTGAGATGTCCAGGGCTTTGATGGGTGGTGCTTTGTGTAGAGGTGCTGGCTGAGGGACACAAATCTGATACCACAGCTCTGCTTCTGCACCTTCCTGGTCACCAGTTGTGTGGTGTTATCCTGCTTGCCAGGGGTCTGAAACATGGGAGAATTTAAAAGCTGGCACCAAGGGCTGGCTGTGTGTGTTGAAGGTGGAAGAAACACGTGTTGATAAGGCTCAAGTCTTGGGAAGTCACCAGGTTTATAAAGCCAAGAGGACCTCCCATATCAGATAACGCAAGCATCTTGAGGCTCTGATGGGGAACTTCCCAAGTTACCAAGCACTGCACGTGTAGAAATGCAGAGGCTTGTTCCAGAGAGGTGCACAGACCTTGGCCAGGTGGTTCCTTACTGGGCTTGCCACCTTCATCACTTCATAGAACTCTTTCCCTGCCTTTTTCTCATCTTGTCCAACCTGTCACTTCATTCTGACTGTCCATCAGCTTCTTATCTAAGTGCTACCACCATGCCAACCACTTGCTCCCCTGGACTCGCTGCATCATCGAAGATTTTGCAGCTCTAAGTCGCTTTTAAGGCCTTGATAATGCAGTTGTATTAGCAGTTTTTCTAAGAGTCTAACTCTGCTTTTGTCATCAAAGGTGATTGACTAAATAAATGGAAATGAGCTTCCTTCCCAGCAGCTCTTGCAGCAAATTAGCAATGGAACAAACTCTGGTTCCTAAGGAAGTCAGAAACTACTGAGCAACCTGTAATCAAGGTTCTCCTAATGTTGTGTTTTAAGTAGACCCATTATCATAGCAATGTCTTCCTGAAAGCATTTAGACTTCATTACCCTATTAGAGAAATTAACATATTTTAGCTGATAAGCTTCTGGCACATTCAAAAACTTGCAATAATGCTGGGTGTTGAAGCTACTCTAAAACATGCTTTCATTAACAGGGGCTTGTGCCACATAGGAAATGTATAAATAGAAAAACCATAATTAAAATGCCGCATTATCTTGTTCTAAACTTAGTGTGTCTTGAAATTTAAGTATACAACATTATCTTTAGAATTTTCCAGCAGAATTTTTCAATTTTATTAGTATAGAGGGAAAGAAACTGGATGTGGTTGGGGATTTTGTTGGTTGGTTGATTGTTTTGTTGGTTTTTTTTTTTAAAAGAGCTGAATTTCAAATATGACTGTAATAATTGTCTTTTTAATTAAAATTGGAATAAGTCTTTTTAGACCGGTCACTGATTCTAAGAGATAACTGATCATTGCTGTGGTATTCAGAGGAGAGATTGCACAGGAACACATCAGGAAGAAATGACAAGGAGGATCAGCAGGGTCAATGCAGAGCCCAGTGTGAGCATTGTGTGTAATTGCAAAGTCAACAGAGAAGAGCCGGTTTATGCCAGAATTTGATCTTGAACAAGAATGAAAAATAACAGAGTCCATAAATATGGATGGAAGGAGAGCTTCCTTTTTTGCTTCTTGCAAAAATAGCCAAAATTCAGATTTCTGAATGCTTTCATGGTCAGAAGAATGTATAAAGCCAGTTCCTGTGGTTTGGGTTCACAGCAACTCTCTCCTCCAAAGGTCCTTAATCCAGCATGATTTCCAGCACAGCCTTTCCATCAGTGGGAGCTCCGGCTGGGTATCTCATCTGAATGAAGCCGCTTATTCTCATGAGGCTTGTAGGGAATTAGTATTCTTTTAAAATCTGATCCAAAAGTTGTGGGAGTCATGCAGAGATTGATGGAAAGAGAAAATCAAAAAGTTATTGTGCTTCTCTAGCAGTGATAGAAGTAGCATGTGATCTCTGGAGGGCAGATTTAACTATAGGAGAGCTAAAACATTTTTGTATTTGTGGTGCAGGGCTGCCCCACTCTGTTCCAAATCAGATTCAATCCCTGGCTGTAATGGAGTTGTGAAAGCTCAAGCTGCAGCCCATATGTAGAGCACTGCATGGGCCCTGGGGTAACAGGGAAAGCATCCAAGGAGAGGGGATCAATACAGCCACTTGATTAGCAGAAGGGTGATGCAGAGCGTAAGGCTGGATCAGTGGATGACTTCTGATTGTAATTACTGTCACCTCTTCCAGGTCATTTCATGGTCTTCCAGATCAGGGAGATTTTACAAGTTTTGTCTTTTCAAATAGTCTGTGTTTAAAAGTAAAAATAAACAAACAAAAATTAAAAAGCCCTCCCTCATTCCTGGTTCATTCACAGAAATCTTAGACCCATTATTTTTTCACGTTTCCATAAGTTAGACGTTTTTCACCTTTTTAAGCGGGACTGCAAATGCATCCAAATGGGGGACTGAGAAATCTCACATGAGCAGGTGAAGGTTTGAGTGCTCATACTTCTTAATGGGCCCTGGATAATTGGCTGCCTTATTAGTCAATAAGTGACCTTCTGTATGCTTCTAGAAAATAATATCTTGATTGATTGTGGGCGTGTGTTTTTGTGTGTTTGTTTCTGCTGATGGGGAACACCCCAGCAGCGTGGTCAGAGGCAATCTAGGTGTCATTTCCTGGGCACAGCTTTGTGATATATTGGCCGAGCTCCACACAAAAGTAGCAAGCTCCCATTCATCAGACTGAGCTTCAAAAGCGTGGCAGGGAGAGAGGGTTGTCTCTGTACTAATGATCTAATACACACTGTTTGTATCAAAACTGTCATAGCAAGGACACTGGTGGGAGTAAAAATGCAGTCAACTCAAAGCTGTGCTTCTGGCGTTATCTGGCACATTTGCAAAATACATCCTCAAAAATGTAATTATGCAGCATTCACAGAGGTCTCATGGAAAATGTGTCAAGCTGGATGTTTATTCCGATGGTAAACCAACTCTGACATTGCTCTCTATGATGAAATGTGATCATGTGTGGGTGTGTAATGATGTGTATTCATGCACACATAGGTATCTGCATATTATGTGCAGGCAGAACTTGCATGGCATTGCCTGGGTGCATATTTATGTATTTGCTCTCACACATGCAGCAAACGGGTGATTAGATGCCAAAAAAGGTACATTTTCACAGTAACATTGTAAGGCCAACATGTAATTCTCTGATGCGGTGCCTTACATAAAAGTTGCCATGTGGCTTAGGCTTAAATCTGTCTTCCTCCTGTGCTCTAAAAGTAAGTTCTGTATTTCAAGTGGGGTTTTGAGGTCATGGGAGCCGCCTCACAAATGCATGGCTGCTGCGTTTCCTGTGGCGGGCAGGTCAGTGGGCAGCAGGGGCTCATCTCCTGCCCACGCCGGCAGTGCTGCACTGGGCAGGGAGCAGTCTGGGAACGTCCCAGATACAGCCAAGACACAGGTACAGGTAGTACAGGGACCAGGGAGTGCTTCCAAATGCTGCCTTTGGCCTCCCTCTGCCTGACTTTTAGCACAGCATTTGACTTTCATGGCCTCTGCTAAATTTATAGAGGTGGTTATGCCAGGAAACTCTGCTCTAAAAACGCTTATGGGCTCCGCAGAGAAGACAAGCAAGCGGGCAAGGAAAAAGTAGTAGCTCTCCTTCCATTTTACTGCTAAAGAACTGAGATGCAAGAGATTAATGGATGTGCCCAAGGTCATACTGGAAAGCTGCAGCAGAGCCAGGCGCTGAATCCAGATACTCTGCATCCTAGCCCAGTGCCGTAGCCATATTTTTTTTTCTGATAGTATTTAAAAGAAATACTGTTCCTGGAGAGTGGAACAAATCAGAAAAATAAGCTGCTGGTGTGCGAATGAGAAAAGGTCATTTGTTCTGTTTCATCACTTTGTTGTCCAAAGATCTAATTACTTTGGGAATTACCTCAATGGCTTTCAATCAGTGCCTGTCTGTCTTAGGTCATTCCACACACCTCACCTTGTCAGTTTAAGGTGCTTTGTAAAGATTTTTTTTCCCTCTTAATTAAAAAATAATGCTTCTGGCCAGCTCTTCTGCACGTGTTTTTCAAACCTATGCATGAGGCTGAATACCAGTAGAGCCAAGCACTTGTACTCCTGACACCTCCTGATTGCCGTGTAAGAAGCGAAGTGCTTTTACCTGTAATATATCAGAGCTTTCCACAGATTGGAGATGACTTATAAATTGCATTGTGGAGCTTCTTCACCTGCAATTGAAAAGTAATCGCCGGGGTGCTGGGAGGTGTGGGCCATTCAAGAACACAGAATTTCTACACTGTGCAGTCCCTCACAGCACATTTTAAAATTAGGAATGACTCTAAATCAGCTTGTTTTAAAGTGTGTTTCAGTTCTGTTATTGCCTTTCAGTTTCAGGATCTTTAATGGGGCACTTATATTTTCGAGGTTTTTCTTCATTGCAGTCAGAGAGTCGGGCAAGACATCTCCTCAAACCTTCCCCCACCCACTCCATGGAATCACTTCTGTGTTTTCTTGGTTCCAACACCCAAGGCCTGAACAAAACGAGCAGGTATCATATGTATGACAGCAGAACCATGACAATAAGTGGGTCTCTGCAGATAGCAGGTTATGCCAGCACTGACCTGGAAGAAATAGAAAATCAAAAAGAATGTGCTCATTCTCAGTGAACAGCACTTTCAGCCTGAAAGATACTTGGGATCAGTCCCCGAGAGGTCCTCTCCCACTCAACTTTGTAACCCTTCCAATTCTTTTTTACACTGACCCAGATTCTGGATGACTGATTTTAGGGAGGACTGTAAGTATATCCCTGAGTTCTCAGGAAAAGCTTTTCCTGGCCTGGCTTCTGGTTCAGCTGATCTTTGCATGGAGAGGATGGTTGCCTATGCTAACGCCAGAGAAGCTGTGCTTTCGTGGGAGGACTTGAGTGTTAGATTGAGGAGCCTTTCTCTCTTCTTTCCACTATAGCTCACAAATTTCAAAACCACATTTTGCCAGCTGCTAATTTCAAGGGAGAGGTCCAGAGGTCCTGCAGCAGCAGGCACAGCTCCTGGCACATGTCCAGTCAAGGCTGGCTCACCTTCATGCCATGGAGGATTAATATACTGGGGTCCAGGAGCTCTGGTCAGGGACACAGTCTGCATTTTGCAAGACAGGCAAGTACTGAGAATAAGTCTCTGCCCCTAGAAGTTTGAAATCTAAGTAGGCCAAATCTCAGTTAATGGCTTGAAAATAATTTTTACAAAGCTATAATTAGGTTAGATTGTACCTTACCCTCTTCTCTTTCCCCCTTCTATGAATGGAGACAGTGACCTAAAAGCTTTGTGCCTGACTCCATCCCTTTGCTTCTATAATTAACACTGTTTGCTTAGTATTTTCCTCACTGCTGAGAGGGACAAAAGCTTTTTTTGTTCCCCTTAGATGCAGTTTGTATGATACTGTATTTATTTAGAATTAATGACAATAACCATGTCCATTCTGGACACTTATGCAATCAATCAATCTCCCTCAAATTCTGCACGCATTAATGAGCTCACTTGGGTGGCAGAGAAAACACAAGAGTGAAGTAGCCTCATTTCACAACTTCCCCAAAAGTGTACCCTCATTTTCTCTTCTCCTCTTCCTCCTCTCTCTGCCTTCTCTTGCTCCTTGTCAGTGCAGTCTGCTGAATCTGATCAGTGTAGTACAACCTGATCTTTACCTGAGAGCATAGTTGCAAATTCAACCCAGAATAAGCTTAAAGTGGCTTCTGAAAGGAAAGTAGAGAACAAGACACTTTTTCAGCTACATCTTACAGCATTTGTTCATCTGGAGACACAGAAGAATAAACTCTTCAATGGAAAAGGTTTGGCTGTTTTCTCAGACTTTTTTAGTGTTAGGACATTGGCTTTCATCAAAGATCTTGAAAGCAATGGACAAGCCAGTTCAGTGGTGACTAAGTAAAAGAGCAGCAGGTGAAGTGCAGCATTTTTGTAACAGCTTCTGTGGCTGTGAGAGGCCACAGATCTTTACTGCCCTTATTGTAGAGATAAGCACCGTGGGCTAGGTTTTACAAGGCAGCACCCAGTTCACCTGAGCAAAAGAAATCGAAGAAAGGTCAGCCTGTGAAATGGAAGTCCACTCTTTGCAGAGCTCTGCAGAGTGCCATACACCTGTTATCACCCCAATGGGAGTTACCATGAAATGCTTGCACCATTGGGGACAAAAGGTGTAAATCAGGGATTTTGGTAGTGGTCTGCTGAGGTTCTCTTATTTGCTGGCAGTGGTGGATCAGATTTACATCAAGTCCTAAACTAGCAAGCCCCAAATTGAATAAAGCTGTGTTACTCTGCAATTCCTTTTTCATGTCAGCAGCTAATCCAAGTTACTGTTGACCAAAAGTCCTTTCACAGTCACCTGGCAACTTCTACTGAATCACATTAATCATCCTCATAAAGATGTGCGGAGGTGAAAAAGCTTTTACCAGTTTCAGACTGAAAGTGTCTTTTGAAAGAATAAATGGAATAATTTTGTGGCATTTAAAATGCCACTGTGCCACGTTTCAGTCTGCACATCCTTGGGTGAGTTTAAAATTGCCCTTGTGTTAAGCACAGCGAAAGGGTCTCTCCAATGTGCCTGTAACGCTCTGCTGCAGGTCACACAAAGGATTGCTTCTTTTCCCCAATGGCGCAGGAGTAGCAACATCAGTTTTGAAACTTTTGGACTGATCCATCAGCTTAGTCCATTACTCAGCATGACCTTTATCATCTCATATCTTGTTAGAGACAGAGATTAGTGATTTGTCTTTTGAAAGATCAAACTCATCATTTCTAGATGCTGTTTCATATCTGTATATTTTTATCATACTCTTCCTTGGCACTTCAGCACATGGTATGAAGCATTGGGTTTTAGCTCTAACAATTCTGAGAGGGGAAGAACCAGAACACTAGTGAAATGTCAGTATTATTATGGCTTAAAGAAGAATATTACAGTATTTGCAGTCAGTGTATGTCTTCTTGTGATGAAGCTAAGTTCCTCTCTGAGAAGAGTACAGTTTTTTTCATTTTACAGATAAGCAACTGAGATATAAATAAGCATAATAGTTTTACTAAGATCATAGAAGGAGCTTTGAGAGAGGCAGTTCATCTCTCAGAAATCTGACCAAATCAGCTGATGGAGGAAGATTTATGCAAGAACAGAGAAGACAGAAATCTCTGGGTGTGTGTAAGAAAACATCCACAACCACCCCAGACTTGTGCTTTTAGAATTGTTATTCTTTGTACCTGGAATTTGGTTTCTAAGTATTTCCTACAGTGAAGTAGAAAGCATTGGTGTTCATTAATGCTCTTCCTTGGTCAAAACTGAATGCTCAGCACAGTTATTCTCACAGTATATGGGGTAATATTTCAGTCAAGTGGTAAACCTAAAGACTGATAGGGAAAACCTATTTTGTTTTCTTTTTTGAGATTATGTTTTTTTAGCAAGAACCAAACTTTGTAGTATTTATTGAACAAAATGCATGAAAGTTTATTAAGCAAAATAAATAGAGGAAAATCAAAATATTTAATCATACAACTACAAAGGGAGGAATGAAACAGCTTGGCAAATTGCATTTGCAGCACAGTAAAATGTGTACTGTGTCTGCATAAGTAGTAAATCAGCATTTTTATAACACTGCTATGGGAAGCCTCAAACTAGAGATATGTAAATTTTACAAAGTACAGATATGTTTGAATATGAGAATGTAAATACACCAAACCATAGACCAAAATTAGGCAATCACCTCCTAATAATTATTTGTAAACATCCTGTTAATCTTAGAACTCTGCATTTGATGTTTCAGTACTCTGCTCAGGGATGATACATTGCATGTTAGGCCTCATTCAAATAGTCATTAGTTTGGAAGTTTCCGTTGTTAGCAGGATACTGGGAAGATAAATGATGAATTGTGGTTTCCTGATTCCATCTTTTCTTTGCTCCCCATAGGCCTTGTGCTGTCTCCTCTTGATTTATGCCAGAATCAGAACTTGCTTTCAGTCTGACTGGTCTAGTCCAAGTACAGGCTTCCTTCTGGGTCTGCATGAGGGAAATCAAACCCGTTGGGAGCTGCCACACATCTTGTCCCTGGGGCCTGAGAAAACCTCCATCTCCACACTGCTGGTTTTCTCTTCCGTGGCTCGCAGACTGGCTGTCTCTGGAGGCCTGCTCTGGAGATGCTTAAAAGCATTGGGAATGCTGATGTTGGCTTAATGGCTCCAGGTGTAGCTATATTTTGTCAAGAGAGCTGTTAATAAATGCTTTGGGAAGATGGCTTCTTTCCCAACTGTGCATAGCAAGGGGTGGCACTTGCCACCAAGTTTTGTGGTTTCGTCATGGGCTCTGTGGTCTTTTGAATTTATACACAAGCTTAGGATCCTCTACATGTGATTTGTTGAAGATCTGAGATTTCTTTGATTGCTTTTGAGGAGTTTCTCTTGCCCCTCTGTGGTAGAAAGCAAGCTGGAAATGCAATCTAGAAACCAAAGGGGGGAAAAGTGTGCTTCAGATTTATTATTTTTGATGAAAAGCGTTTTTTAAGCTGGATTCATGGTTCCTGGGTCCTCTCTCATCAGTTTGAATGCTTGTCCTTGTTTGCTGAACCCTTGCTCTGCAGCCATGCTGCTTTGCTTTCTCACTCCTCTTAACAGTGCTGGGTATGAAGGTGTTTTATCCTGTTCAGCCAGTTTACAGCCATCCAAGGTAACTACAAAGAGTGAAAGCACAAAAGAGGCCTAAAGAAAGCCTGTGATTAAAATGGAGAAGAGTATGGAAAGGCAGGTCCAGGATTTGGTCCAAATATCCAGCTCAACAGAAATCTTTTAATTGCAGATCAGACCCCGAACACAGATGTGCTGTTCCTGTTCTTTGAGTCTGAACCTTGATAAAGCACTTTGACATGAATGGATCCCTGGGAATAAACAGCAGGTTGCCCGCACAAGGCAGTTGCTCCAGCACTGCCCAAGCAGTGGATGAGCTGTTATTGCTCAGGGCCTCTGCCAGCACTTTGACAAGAGAGTACAAGAGAGATGAAGAGCCAAAGGAGGGTGGAACCTGAAGAGGAACTTGCTCCAATTAGCAGAAGGCATCTCATCAGCCCGAGCTGAGCACAGAGCACACTTGGGGTTAGCTCCAGTCTCGCCTTTCCCCTTGAACAGTTACATAAGTATTTGGAAAAATAACTTTGCTTGGCAGAACACGGTGTACGGAAAATGAGCTAATTTCTCATGATGATTTAGGTGCCACCGAGATTATGAAGCTAAGCCTTCTGTTTTAAAGGGTTGCAGGCTTTTAACAGAGATCACAAGGAACATCATGCTTTGGGATTTAACATTTATTCATTCAGTTCATCAAGTGCTGATATGCACATAGTACTTTGTTGCAGGCATCACAGTGCTGATAGTAGCCCGAGGTTATGAGCAAGGAATCTCTAGACAGTACAGAAAAGGTTGGCCTTGTGTAGTTCTAACCCAGTTGTCATATAATTTTCCCTTAGATCTGACTTGCACGTTTTGTACTTTGAACAAATACAAGCAGTGCTTTAGCTCACCTCCCCCTGCTTTCTGTTGATAAAGGGCTTTACCAATTGATTCTCGAAGGAGCAGTGAAATGGGTGATTTTTCTTTCCAGTGAGTTTCAGCCATACTGGGACTGTGATAAAATCACTGGAGCCTGTCTACTCTGAACACCAAAGTAATCAAAATGAACATACTACTAAATTTTTGCAGAAGCCTTTGAGTTGAAATTATTAAACACCTTGCATTTCCTTTGAAAACATTAACACTGCCTGGATCTCATCTTGCAGAGATCATGCAGTAATCAGAGCAGGGTGTCACTGAGTTCATGTCAAAATTTCACTGGCCCCATTCGGGAGGAGGGAAGGGGACATGATAAATACAGTGTAATGTTATTAAATCCAGTGTCCATTGATTTCAGTAAGGAATGATATTTCCATGTGCATTTCCTTCTCTCTTGTGCTTCATTTTTCCCCCATTTTGAAAGATGTTATCGCAGGCTTTAAAAGCTTACAAAAATGCTGTAATTTTTTCCAGAGAGGTGAGAAGTTTAACCTATAAATTCCAACAGAATAGTTGGATCTCATGGTAATTCCTGGGTTTGAATCTTCTTATCAGGAAAGAAGTTGTCCAAATTGACAGTCCAAATCTCCTCTGATGAGAGTCAGCTGAGTAGCTACGTACCGAAGTGGCAGAGACCAAATGGCTCATTGATCCCAGTTCTTTCCACCTCCTGACACATGTCCTCTATCTCCAAACCGCAGTAGCCACTGCACTTCTTCTCAGCCTCTGTCTTAGGTCAAACAGGCCACAGTCTTGTGCACCATTTTTATTTCCCCTTATCTGCAGAAATTAGATTGAGAAATCAGAATTCCTTGAGCATGGCTACCTAGAGCTTAGCACAGCACTCCAATATTAGCAATGACAGTTTTTGTTTCTCCTGGTGGTGAAAACATGTCATCTCAGAAATTCTAAGCTTTTGCGCCTTTCTCACGGTGCCGTCAGATCTCACAGTCTGTCCCTCACTGCCTCATTACCCCTGTGGCATTGCCATATCTGCAGTGTTTCTCCTGACTAAGGGAGTTCTGGTCATTGCTGCTGCCACCTAAGCTTGGCTCTAAAGTCTGGATGCTCGGGTGCCACTGGAAGTTGATGCTGCAGGTGACTTTCCTGTTGACTTTCTGGAGAGGGTTTTATGCTCAGATGGTGTGTAGCAAGTTTATTAGTGCCTATCTACCACTTCAGCTCGTGGCAACTTATCCTTCTGCGTCTCTCCTCTCCAAGGAGGCAAGGAATGCAGGTCAGGCATAGGGTCACACGTGGCAGGGGGTCTAAATTTATTCACAGATCCTTCCTGATGGGTAACATGAACAGCATCTGTGACTCGCTCACAGGAGCTTTTTCAGCATTTTGCTGACTTGGAGTAGAACGATGGAGATGATGTTGGTTTTTCTAGTCGAGAAACTGATGATAGTTGATGAGCTGGATGCCATGAGGCTTGTTCTCCATTAATGCTCCCTGTAACTGCACAGCACAGCGCCAGGACCTGCTGTACACAATGTGTTTTCATTTGCACTAAGATGTTTGGGGTTTTTTTCCTCAGAACTCAGATCTCTCTATACTCACAGTAACTGTTACCCTAGAAATCTTCATGAAAGGTTATTGCAGTTGTAAGACAATTTGATGAAACAGCATTCTTAATGCAATTATTTGTAACAATGATGACAGAAATGAAGAAAATACATGTTAAAAAAACTTATAAGAAAAGTGGTAAAAGCAATATTGCCCACACTGTTGATTAACAGCATTCAGTTGCTTTGCGTTGCTCGTTACAGTGAAATCAATGGCCTTGTTCACTAGTGCCTTTTTTTCTCCATTTGTGTAAATACAATCTGTGTTAATGAATATGATGTTTGAGCACATCCAAACTGTTTGTCTTGGGGACTACAACAGTTTATTTATAACCTCATCGGAATCAGATCAACATCCAGGCCAAGCTTTATATCTCTCTCTTTATTAAGAGCATGGAATAACTTTCATACAGTTATATCTATGTTGCTAGAGCTGAACTCATGTAGTGCGGGGAAGCTCATAGCACTGGATTATTTGCCGTGTCACTAATGTTTTCAGTAGCTGCAAGCTAACCCTTTAGAAATCAGTCAATGCTTTTACTAAATGGTAACATCTAATTTTTGAGTGCTTTTACAAAATCCACACAGTTGATGAAAGCAGATTAAAGGAGCATGAAATTAGTGGGGCTTGCATCTCTTTATGGTTTGTGAGCTGAACTATTATTGGTCTCCAGACCTGATTCAGAATCTCAATAAATGAAGGCCAAAGTTTCTTATATTTAGGTTTCCTAAATAGAAGAGCTTTTAAATTACCTTCTTCACACCAGATGAACACCAAATCTCTTGTACATTTGTGTATGAAATTACCCTCTGTTCTTCTCTTTAAGCTGTAACAAAAAAGAGCAAAATGTTGAATGAACTAACACTTTGGCATGAATTTAAGGGCCGATGGTGATTACTAGGGCCTAGGGAGAAGTGTTCCCTGGGGCCACATTATTGCCTTGATATCTAATGATGGGCTGGCACTGACTGCATTTGGAAATCAAATAATGCATCAGACTGTTAAACTCCCATTAAAATGGTGGTGTCTAATACGTCTGTGGACCAGAGCTTGCATTATTATGTAAACCCCAGTCCAGAGTTAAAGAAGAAATGCTCTTTGGGAGCACCTGGAAAAGGTTGGGGCTTGTCTACTGGTCTGGATGACTGTATTATATGACTATTTTATTATTTTCTATGATAATATACATAATGTGTTAAAATCCTTCTGGCTGAAAAAGAAGACCCAGAGAGTTCAAATTCTTCAAGCAGAAAGGTGAGTAAGCAGAGACTGTTATTGCAAAAAGACTGCAGGATGCAGGCAAAGCTGTAAAAATTGATTGTGGTCACACCTTAACGTAGTAACTTCCCTCTTCCTTTTATGCTGATTTTGTCTCCCTTTTCGAGTATGATTCATGTCAGAAAATGATGGTCAGGAAAGTGTCATGAATGTTTATTGACTTAATAGGTCTTCTATAAAAGCAAGAAAGCAATGGATATATGGGTTTGAAATGTTTAAAAGAGCCAGAGGGATGGGCTGGACATCAGGAAGGTGCCAGGGATTCAAACACATGGTGGGGGAAGCAAGGGAAAAGTGTCGTGCTGCTGGAGGAGATGTAATGTTAAAGCAATACTGCACTCCTGGAAAGAGGAAGGCTGGTCAAAACACTGTTCTGAGAATGTTTCTACTGGCAGAGAGTCTTGCGTGTATTTGCAAGGTGCAAGAGTTAGGCTGTAAGATGGCATGGAAAGGAATCAAATCCCAGCTAAGGCAGACAACTTTTAGAAGCAAGAAATGTCAGGTGGAGGAAGATCCCCACTGTGTGATGCAAGACAGCAAGAGCTCAGTGGTGGGCTTGGGCAGGTGGTTTCTTTCCTCTGGGGAAGTGAGACATCCCTGGGATTTATTAAATTCTCTGTAATCTTAGCTTTTCCTGAAGTTGGTGTCTGAAGAACTGTTTAGCCAACTGACAGCTCCTTTTTGCATGCTGTTCGTGTATTGGGAAGCTTAGTTGACATTTTGTCATATTAATCTCACTTTATACACATGAATGTAAGGTACACACCCCTCAGCTTCTTCAAGTGACTGCTCAGGACGTGAGGGGATGGGCCACAGCAATTCCAGCCACATGTCTGAAAAAAAGTGCAGTGACAAAAATTTCTTGTTTGTGATGAGGTTTAAAACTCATGCTGCCAAAACCACTTCACTGTTTAGATCATCTGCTTTCATGCCAACATTAAGAAGAAGAAAAAAAATAAATGTTTCTGATACAATCAGAAGCAGAACAATCTGTGATTCCTAGAAAGCTCTGCTAAGCAAGATTTCCACAAACGTGAGAGTCTATTGCTTAGAAAAAAAAGGGGGGAAAGGAAAAATATTTTCAAGATGTAAAGTTACACTTACACTTTGACTTTTGGTATGGTTTTCATTTAAAAAAAATTATTCCAGTGGCTTGGTCACAAAAAAACTGGTTTTACATTTGATGTTCTTAATGAACATGGGTTCTCAGCTGTCCCCAGATACTTTTATTTTCTAAATACAAAGACTTATTCTTCTGCCTTGCTGTACTTCACACTTGTGTAATTATTTTCTTTTTAAGATAGTAAATACTGCTTCATCTTCACAGTCTGTAGGGATACAGAAGTGCAAGCCCTACTGGCATTGCCACACTAGGATAACATGTAGCACGGAATTGGATCCAGGTATCTCTAATAGAAGAAAAATGCCCAGTGAATTGCAGCTTATGCCCGTTCACCTGCTCTTAGCACAGAATGAGTGTGTTGTGGCAGGGTCTGCTGCCCCTGAGGAGAGGCCCTATAACAGCCAGGTGTTTGCAGTGAGCCTGCACCACTGTGTAATGTACAGTTAGAGTCACTGAAATAAAAATACAAGCTTGAGTTCTTGCACAAAAAAAAACCTGAAGGTTTTCGTTGAAAGCAGAAACTTTTGCACTGAATGCTGCATTTGGGTTAAGAAGGACATTTTTTATTGGAGAAACATTAAATTTTCAGTGAAATTTAGTTTCTTATGGTTTCGTTTTTATCCATCTATTCACCAAGCACGCTAGGTGTGTCTGTGCTGCCTTTGGTTGCTTTGTTCAGGTCTGGGTTTGAGCACAGAGAGCCAAATGCCTGAAGACAGCTGTCAGTGCTGCTTTTAATGGGCAGAGCCTGAGTGTGATCCGTTCCCTCTCCCAGGCCTTGCACAGAGCTGGAGGGGGAACTAGCAAAGCAGACAAGCAATCTGCACAGCAGAGAGTTTCACCCGGAGCCTTTTGTGTGCTCCTTTTTTATGTGCTGGGTTATTACTGAGTTATTGCTCTCATACCAAGGTACATAAACGTTGTGGGGCTTGGGTTTTTTCCTTCTCCAAATGCACAGCTGTAAAACCCTCCTTGCTGAGAGAAAAGGCAGTGCTAACAACTACGCTTTCTTCGATGTCTCTTTGTTTCTGTTTGGTGTCTCTAGCTGAAAAATATTTTAGTCATCAAAGGTTTGATCCAAGCTAAGAGAATATGCACATCCCTCTGTTTTCAGCAGAAGCTTACATTCATAAACCAGTTTTGATTAATATTAACGCCAGGTTTTAGATTCTCAGTTCAGATGACAGAAGAGACCTTTGAATATAGCTTGGCTGCATTGCCTGCATACTTAAACATCTTTGCATATTTCAAGACTGAGCAAAATCAGCCCTGTGCCTACAGTGGTACTTTTGAGGTGAGGACTCAGAGAAGGGCCAAGCAGTGACCTCTGAAGACATCTCACAAAAGAGACAAGGCACCGTGATATTATGCAATATCACAGGGAAAGAAATCAGAATGAATCCTTTTAATCAAATAAAGATCAGAGTATTAGGACCAGAAGATAGCTTTTTCATCTACAGGAAATGAAATCCCAGATGAAAAATTCTCACCAGATACTCACAAATACATGCTCACTTCCAGCTAGCATAAGAGCAAAAATCAGGTTTGCCATTTCACCTGTAAACAATTAAAGAAGTGAGAACTCAAAGAACTGACTACCAGCAACCTTAAAATATGTCAGAACCTGAGCTTTCTGGCAAACTTGATGTGAATCTCAGTCTCATTAAGTTCTCACTAGGCCTCTAAGCTAATTGTTGGCACCAAGAAAAAATAACTGTTGGCAAATGATGGTACAGTGTGCTAGGTGTTAAAAATAACAGTGAAGCTATTGTGTGGTTTTCTTATAATGTAATGAATTAAAACAAGATAGATCCTCTAGGATAGGTGCTCAGTTCACTGATGGCAGTAGAGATCTTCATGGTTGGCAGAGATGCTCTCTGAGAAATTGCCCCAACTTCTCTGAGCTGGATTTGTTTTGCCTTTGTTTGATTTAGAATACCATTATTTTTGAGACCAGGCAATCACAGGCTATTATGATTTCTCTATCTAATATCCTGTGCAAGAAAAGCGTAGCCCGAAACTTTCTAGAGATCCAGTCATAATATCTCATTTACCTAATCAGATCGACACTCAACAGAGGGGCATGAGCCAACCAGCTGTGCAAATGCTGTTCTGCAGCTGATAAGATGTTGTAATCTGCTACGTGAGGGTCAGAGCACAGAGAAATCAACCTAAAAACCTCTGTTGATTTTGGTAGATCACACCCTAGGGCTTACTGACACGTGCAGTTTTTATATCTGGCAGAAGAGAATGTTATATATGTTCACCAACAAGTGATACCTGATGTTTTGGTCTGCATGGGCAATGTTCAAGACATGAATGGAAGATTATAAAGGCCTTTGGGATTTCTAGTCTTTCCATTCCATTTGTTATCACAACTAATTTCTGCATTTTATTTTTAATTACTTGTCTAGCAAGCAATTGAAAACACAGGTCACCTCTTGACTGAGTATGGTGTAAAAGATCATTTAAAAGAAATAGATTGACCAAGATAAATCCAAAGGCATGTGTGGCAAACTAAAAAGTGTACATAATTTATTTGCCACCTTTTTCAGCTGAAGATTTGTACACCAATATTAATATCTGAGGACAGGAAAATTGGTACAAACAACATAAAGTTTCTGTTGTGTTAATGCCCGTATTTAAGTTGGCTCGCCGTGCATGATTTTCTGATAGTCCTCTTTGATTTATGTGTGTCGCTCTTTTTGTGATAGGTGCTAAGTTTATGGTGTTCAAAACTTTGAAGATGCAACAAACTTTCTTGAGTCACTATCAGAGATGTGATAGTACATGTGAACTTTCTTGTGATTCTAGAGAACTGGACCTAGTGGCTCACTGGATCCCTTCCAAACCCATTTTTCTAAGAGAAGCAAATTTCTGAGGTAGTAGGAATGGTAATTTGGGGTTTTCTCACTGGATCTGGTATCGGGCCATTGCTGTTAAATGATTGTAAAGGCCACTGTAAGGGGAGAGGTGCTGACTTTCAGACACAACATCATTAACTTGTGGTCATTACAAAAATCCCATGATACTTTTAGAAAAAGTAGAGTAGTTAACCTTGGTGGCTTGGCCAGACTCCAGCTTTTGTAATTGCATCCTGCCTAACTAAAATTGCATTGCACTAATTTGATTGGATGGCATATTCTTCACCTTTTACCCCAAGCTGCTGAGTAGTTCTGTTCAATATTTTCTATATTTCAACCCAGAAATATCTTAATTCAGCGTTATTTGTTTTGAATTATAGTTCTTAAAGTGCTTTGAAATACTTCTGGCTGAAAGTTGCTGTCAGCTGTAAATGTAAATTTTCTTTGTTGCCAGCTGTAAAATCATACAGGATTTGACATCAAACGATCTATGCCTTGCACCACTATGATTTGACTTGAAGAGCTCCTGAAAGCCCGGGCAGAGCGTGCCTTAAACACAGCTCTTTGCTGCAAGGATGCCAGGCAGGGAGCACAAATCTTTCAAAGCCAAGCAAGTAACATAATCTACCTATGGATCAATAGTGTGCCCTTCAGGGACACTGATACTCTGAGGCACTCGGGGAATTTGCTACGTGGTGTGCAAATACTGTGCTGGTAGTGATGGCTTTAGCTTTAAGAGCGCGTGGCCGTGCTCACAGCACTGCAAGAGGTTAAAATCCTGGTACACTACAGGCTTGTCTGAAGTGTGACTTTTGTAGGCAGCCAAGGGAAGCTTTTGCTTGTTTGCACTGAAACCTGTCAGGGGAGTTTGGAGTGGACTGTGGTCTAAATATAGTGATGATTGTTTTCGAAGCAAATCTTACATTTTTGTGACAAAAGTCTTCCATCCATGCATCAAAGCAATTGCACTTCAAGGGACTTTATCTCTGTAGATAAGGGTATGTGATACAGGAATTAGGAAAGGAATAAAGCTGGAATTAGTGCTAAATCCACAGTAATATTCTGCTGTGAGATACTTCAACCCGCAGTTCTTTTCAAGTTGCACTGTGTGCACTGCCAGCCCACTGTATGTACTTGTAATGAAACATTAAAGGAAGTTTCAGGCACCTGAAGGTGAAAATCACCTGTTTATTTTTCTTTTGGTAGTATCTACTGTGAGAGTCAAAACCTGCCCATGTCCCCAGAAAGCAAGCAGAGAATTCAAGGGTGAACATGAAAGAGGAAAGAAAAAATTTACCTAGGGAGAGAGGTAATAAAGACAAAGCTTTGTGCTTTCCCCAAGTGTAAATTCAGCATTATTTTCCCTTCAGATAATTCTCTGTACTTCTTGATTTGTTTCTTGTGGGATGCAGGCAGACTGCACCAGCACAGGTAATTCTGCTCTTGGGATGGCTTTTGCTTGCATCTGTGGCTTGATCCAATGCTGACCAAAGGCAGCACAATGTTCCCTGTGGATTTAGGCGAGCTTGAGAGTAGAAAGCTCAAGTGCTCCAACAGTGTCCTTATTCTTCCAGTCTCTTCAGAGGGGAGATGCTTAAAGCCACCTTTCATCCAAAAAGTCTGAAAGTTTTCAGGCTTTCACATGCTCAGACTGGGGAAGTTTTTTCCCTTTTCTACTGAGAGCCTGTGGCCCCTCTTCCTAGGCTGATAACCTGCCCAGTGCTTGATCTGTCTGAGCAGTGCATCTTTCTCTAGGCTTACGTGGAGCCCAGCAGAGCTGCTGCCTGCCAAAGAGGGCAGGCATTTTCCAGCCAGGCCTGTCTCCTGTCCTGCAGAGCACTGCCACTCAACAGGCAGTGTTATATTATCTGAGACACAGCTTATAAATGTCATTAGAGGGCCATGGGTGTAACAATTATGGCCCAAGGAGCAAGGATAATGATGACTTTGTGCTGAATGTGGCACTAATCAGGGACCCTTTGCACCAAACGTATTTTGTAGTTCCTTGTCCTGGCAGGAGTGACAGGCAGAGGTAATAGCCTGCCCACAGCCTCTGTTGCAGGGGTTTTTGGGAGCAGGGAGACCTTCTCCCATCCATCATGCTGCTTTCTGGTGAGGCTGGAGCAGGCAGGGAGAGGGGAAAACATCGGCAGTTTATAAAACAAACAGCTGACCTCTTCAGTCTCCTGGCAGCATGACCGCAAATCTGATTTCAGATCATGTTTCAATATATTCAGTAGCAGCCGGGTTTTATTCACACAGAGCCAACCCCCTCCCTTAATGTGATGACTTTCCTTCCCTAGCCAAGGAAATACTGTACCCACCCTTCTTCATTTCTACAAGTGGTTCAAATTGAGCCCACAAGGATTATTTACTCAACTACGTGCCTTGCTTCATGAAACACTGAAGTCTGTGAAAGGAATCATAGGCAGAGGTGTTGTTGTTTTTTTTTTAAATACCAAGATTAACCCTTGCTCTTGGCTCTTTTAATATCCACTTGTATTCAGAGCATGCAGAACTGCTACCCAGACATTGTCACTACAGTAGGCCTGGGTGTACTTACTATAAATTTATTAAATCGCTGGTGGTATTCTGGACTCCCTTAGAAATGCAAAAGTCATAGAAATATGAACTTCATAGTTGAACTTAGTGAGTTGGCAGTTTTAACAGGTGAAGATGTGTGGTCTTATGTAGTTGGGCAGGCACAAATGTTGATGTAGTTAGCATTGCTCCTCCAAAGCCTGGTGATGGAGGCCCTGGTATTCTTTGTCATTTTATCCTGTGCTTTCCACGTGTTCTGACAGTACAGGCTGACTTTGTAGTTATCTACACACCCAGCTATTTTTCTCAGGTATTCTCCAGCTGTGAAGACAAGTTTACATTAGACCTTATGGAACATCCTGCTCTACTGGAAACAGCTCTTCCACCTCTGACGAGGACGTGTGGTGTTGCCATAGTAATTTCTTCATACCTGTCTTTGGAATGTCTACCCTGTTTCATCGCCGCAGGCCCTGTCTTCTTCAAAGCCTTCTGCTCCATACTGGGATGCTTCCAGAGGAACAGTGACTGGCAGTGAAAACATTAGCCTGGGCTTCTGCCAAGTTGAGTTCAGAGTCTTATTCCCAAAGACTGTGATGAGAGTGGCCATGTTCTGGTCCTATACAAGGACGGCGTATGGTGCATAATCCCAGATCCTACCCTCAGCATGTGTAAAGTTAGAAAATCCAGGTTTGTGGCCCCAGGATGAGGCCAAGTCTGCCAGGCCGTGGCTGGGCAGTGGGAATGTACAGCTCTGCAGTGCCCATGCAGTGGGCAGCCTCAGCACAGACTCCCTGCTTAGGTCTCTCATGTGAAATGTGGAAAATGGTTTTCTCTCTAGGAAATGTTCCATGCATTTGACACATTGGAAAAGAATGCTAGGGACTCAAAAGGGCGACTAAGAGCTAATGAGACACCGTAAATGTCCATCAAAACCATCCTGTCCCCTTCCATTGCCTTCAGCATCCAGCAACCACTATTCTCCTGTGCAAAGTCACCTTTTTTCTCTAGCTCAGGACTCACATGACTGCTCCTGCAGGTTAACATGTGCTGGGAAGTAGATGTTTCCAGGATGATATTGGTGAGTTCTTCTGGGGCATTCAACAGCTTTGAGAGCAAGTGACAGGTAAAGGAGAATGTGGTAGCTATATTTTGGTTACTGTAATCATCCCACCAGAACAAATGTCCTCGGGCTCAAAGGACAGCTCATCAGAGGATGACCTCTTTGGTGTGGGTCCATGGCACTTAATCTCTGGTATAATAATGGTGGGATTTGCTATCATGTGATCAACAGGTGACATCTTTATTTATCTTCTGAATTTTTCTAGCAGATTCTTCATCTAGTAACAGAGAGGTTAGCATTGCGGATGGCTGCGTAGTCCTAAGAGCAATAATTTCAACACCTGAAATCCCAAACCCAATTAAGGCATGAAGATGGATGCTAGAGTATCTAGAGAGAATAAAAATGTATTAGTAATAGCCTGAAAGCATTATCTGCACCCCTTAGCCTTTTCTGTGGAGCAGGGTACAAAATTGCTATGAATTCAAGTGTACTTAAAAGGTTTGAAAAACTAGATTGCAACAGTATTGTGATCTGAGTAGACAGCAGAGGTTGTGGTTCCCTCCTTCCCATCTAACTCCAAAGTAAGAGGCAATAGTGATGTTCAGAATTTGTGGAAGCAATTAAGGAAAAAGCCCTGGTGTCATGAGGCCTGTCCAGGATTTCAGGACTGGTTTATGGGCCAGCTGGAGAGCATGGACAGACAGGGTGACTGGCAGCTGCTCAGCCAGAGCAGCGTGGAAAGGGGGAGCATCAAGGACGTTTGGCCTTTTGCAAAGTACACACCAGGGGACACTGAAACATTATACAGGTGCTGGGGAATGCCTGAAATATTATATAAGTGCTGGGGAATGTCTGCTGGCACCAGACTGGTTGCAGAAGATAAATAAAAAAGGGAACAATGTTACCAAAGACTCCCTGGAAATAAATCACTGAACTCTGATTAAGTCTCAGGGATCTCAAGCCAAAAGAGTGTGAAGAAGGAATGCAGATAGGCTACAGGAAATTGAATGTCTCCAAGAATGACCTGTATCATTTTTTCCATTTGTTAATGATACCTTTGATGTGATTTAGAGCTCAGCTAGTTGGACTATTTAGATCCATCCATTTGGATACTGGTAGCAAGAGAGAAGAGTAGCTCACAGAGACAAGGTGTTTATGGCCCTGGCAAGGATTTTTGAAGCTGACTGTAATGTTTTTCAACTGCTTAATGTCCTCATTGGCTTTGAAAGGGTTCTGAACCAAATACTGGAGAAGCAAGCATAAAGCAGGTGAACTGTTTTACCTTGGCAGTGGTGAAAGACCACAAATTATTTGGGATAGCATTTACTCAGATGCTTAGGTTTGCCACTGTTTTAGAAGGATGAGAAATAACAAGATTCAAAGCCAAACTTAAAGTAATAGTACTACTTGGTAAGTAGGAGCATATTTCAGCATCAGTATTTAAATAGGGGATTGCTTCAGAGCAGTAAGAGCGTGTTCTGACCTGTCAGGGAGGCAGTGACAATCAGTACTTACAGATAGAACCAGGAAAAGACAGGTACCTGTCCCATAGGCATGTGTGACCACAGGCTGAGATGAAGCTTCTGATGCTGCGTGACTTCTGCTAATTTATATTGTAAATAAAAAGTAACCATTGAAAGGCCTGTAGTGGTTTAACCCCAGCCAGCCAAAATACAGCCCTCTGTGAGTCACTGTGAAGAAAATTAACTGTACCTCAGCCAAAATCAGCACAAAATCTTATGCTTCCAGAGGGAAAATAGATGGTCTGTAAATGTTAATATCCAGAGTCCAGTCTAAGTATGGAATTCTGTTTGTAAATGTATTTTGTAAAGGGGAGGAATAAAAAATGTAGGAGCTGACAGAAAAACATAGTGCTGTATATACCACTGAGATTAGCTCAGATGGTCAGAGCATGATGCTAATAACACCAAGGTTGTGCATTTGATCCCTGTATGGGCCATTCACTTAAGAGTTGGGCTCGATGATCCTTGTGGGTCCTTTCCAACTCAGAACATTCTGTAATTCAGTGACTGTATTTTTTTTTCTTTGTTTCAAATAATTGTAGTGTAGAATAGCTTAATGGATGTTTTTCCTTCAGCCGGATGCAAGTCCAAGAGCAAAATGGAATCCACTGAAGTAGGATATGTATATATGTCTTACAGGTCACGTACTGCGGGGGGTATTTTAGTAAACCTGACCACAAGTCCCTAGACACTACTTCTGATAGCAGAGAGTGTCTAATGCACACTGTTCTTGAGGGTAATTACCAGGAAATGCAGAGGGATCAATCATACTTGATGCACTGAGCAATTATATTTATTCCCTGAAAAGTCTTTAATGTTCATGGGATGCAAAGTGTGTGAATTTCATTTTAGTACGGAAATATTGTTAGGAAAACAGCAGCATTAATGAAGCAGAGAGGCACAGTGTAAGACCATGAAGCTGCTCAGACATTAGGGAGATGATCCCCATAAAATAATCCCATTTTAGATACATGAACTAAGAAAGAAGTGGGAATTTGCAAGCTGGCTTGGGGTCTTTGAGAAGAACCATCCCTTATGTGCAGACCAAAACCTTACAGGAGCAGATGTTGTGCTTGTCAGTGAGGACTCTTGAGATGGGAAACAGTGAAGAAAGTGGACCCAGATCCAGACAAGAAGGTGGGATGAGATGAAGAAGGCTGTGCCTGATTTAAGAGTGATAAATACCAGGCTCTTTGAGATAAGAGAGAACCATGCTTTGTGCTCTGCTGCAGGGTTTTGGATATGCCGGTGGGCACTTGGAGCTCTTTGCAGGCTTAGCTCCTGGAAGTGGTCCACGGTGTTGGCAGAGCTGGGTCGCCTGCTTTGCAGCCAGCTCAGTCACCAACTGTCAGGTCACTGGAGGTTTCTGTTCCTCTGAAGCATCTTTCTTGGAGCCAGCACAATGCATGGCTGTGTTTTTACCACTTGCTTCATTAGCTCTTTGATTAAACTACCTGTGATAATAAGACTGGGAAAGGAGATCTGTGTTTTCCTTAGTAAAGTGGTAACTGGGAGTGAGGCAGAGCATCTGGTGGATGGTTGTGTGGTGCAGCTGGGATCCTCTCAGATGGACTCCTGCTACCCTCCCCTGACTTCTGCAGCTGTCCATGATGTGCTGCTGATGCTCCCACCAAACGCTGGAGGGCAGAGGATGAGTTCTGCTCTACCAAAAAGCAAGGCCGTTAGCGAACTTCCTGCAACCACGGTTATCTTAGGAAAGAAAGGGCCACCAGCTCTGGTTTGGACAGCTGGGATTTTCTGGCCTGTCCAGATTCTGGGCAGTGATGCAAAAGCCTGTGCTGGCCTCCGTGGGCGTTCAGATTCAAAAGAAACCTCGGAGCACAAATCAAAGCTGATAATTGTTTCGGGTTTGTTTGACCAATGTGATCAGAAAGGTGGTGCTGCCTGGAGCTGGGAGGGAGGCCGGAGCTGGTGGTGGGCGGTGGGGGTTTGCCACCGCCTTCCTGCGGTGCTGCAGGAACCACGCTGCCACCTGCCATGGAATGGGCAGGAGGAGCCAGCGCCTGGAGCTGCCTGTTTGAAATCCCAGAATAAGAGATGTGATGCAGACACCAAGTTTTGATAAGCTGAGAGAAGGCTTTATCAGATGGTGGGTCTTTTATGAATCACCTCTGTCTGGAGGGCTGCAGCTCATCAGGGCTGCTGGCATTTTGAATAGTGATATTTTACCAATGCTTTTTCTCCTTTTCTTTCATTTTTGCTCTTTAAAGTGTCTTCCCGAGATTTGTGATGGGGCATCCCTAAACTTCCTCTACCCACTCAGCCAGGCCAGACTTGGGGGGGGGGGGGGGGTGGTGGTGGTTTGTGTAGACCCTTCTGATGCAAAAGGATGAGAAAAGTCACAACCCCCATGGCAAGAGCTCACTGCAGTATGTCTGCAAAACATGCAGGCGCTAGGACATTAGGCAGGCACAGAGCCCCTGTGCATACTGTTAAAGGAAGAGTCATGCCTGGGGGAGGTATATAAACCAGATCACACACACCATGTAAAGTCCGAGCCTGCATTTGCTCTGCACCCTGTCAGTCCATTAACATGATTCTACTTGTACCCAAAATGGGAAAGCAGCTTAAAAAAGGCATTTGGAAAATAAAGCAGGCAAATAATCAGGCTACAGAGAAGATGCATCTGTTTTTTTTTAAGGTGTATTCACAAGTTAATTTAGGTAGGAAATTATTCTGACAGGTAGAGAGTAAAGTTTACTCCCGTAGGCTATTTGCGCTTTATTTAGGGCTTAAATGAAAGACAGAAAATTCTTCAACGTGGAAGACAAGCCTGTGGAGGTGAAATGTGGCTAATCCACTGCCACCTTCCCCCCCGGTGTTCTCAGTTCCTGCCTGAGAGCGGTGCAAGGGGCTGGCAGCCCCCGTTTATCCCAGCCCGTGGCGTGCTCAGGGACTGGGGTCAGAAAGCTGATTTCTCCACTACCTCTCTCCACATGTAAATGGACTCTTTTAAGCTTGCCTGTGTATGCTTCAGGGTGCCAAGCTCCCAAGGAGGATAAAACACCCCTTGGAGACACACATGGTTGTTTTCAAAACTGTGCTGTCAGTGGGGTTATAAGCAGCCTGAACTGGGACAGCACCGGACCACTGGCAGCTGCCAGAGGGCTTTTTAAACCCCTCGAATGAGCAGTTTTCTGTTTTTCCTATGGCTGAAACACGGATACAAGCTATGCACCTTGCACTTACATTTTAATGTAGAAATGTTATTGCGGAGCCTGAGGTAATTACCTGGTTGTTCCTTTTACTGCATGTAATTACAACAAAATTCTATGGGGATAGTTTATAGCAACTCGGTGTGAAAATAAGGTACTTGAAAGCAATGGTTGGGTTAGATGGTGTTTACGCTTCTTTCGCTGTGAACAGGCTTTGAAAAGAAACGTACCCACATCTACCATATGCTAATTATCTTGTCCTAGGACATTTTCATGGTGAACATGCAGGGCTTGGTCCCAACATGTTAGGAGGCAGCTCTGCTCCCCTGAAGTCTGATGGGCACCCACCTGAGAGGAGCTGAAAGCTGACCTCCCATCCATGAACTAGGAGGCACATCCTCCTTCCTCATCGTGCTATATGTCTGGGGCCACATCAGTTCCTGCATTTTAGTCTGGCACATACCAGGTAGAATTTATCCTCAGGGGTTTTCCTGAAGCCAAATTTGCACAGTGTTTTGAGCAAGAACAATACTGCATCGTCTATTGCAAATACTTAATATGTGATAACTGAAGACTTTTCCCTACCACACTGGGCCACGTCCTTTTTTTCTGCCTCTGTATGGACACATTGGATTGCACTCCTTAGCTGTGTTTATATTGTGTGGCTATGCATGGAGAATCTGGCTGCCTTTCTCTCAGATTTATTTTTTGGTCCAGATCCCCTCATCCCATGTTTGGGGGGAAGGCACAAGGGGTTTTCTGTCTGCTGAAATAGCATCGATACCATGGGTATGTACTCTGTGTGTATTCATACACACAGCTTCACTGCAGGATGAGTTCAGGTGCCTTATGTGGTGCTTAGCTGCCATTTCAGTGGCTAGGCTTTCTTGCTTCTTAGCTCTGTGCTCTATCTACTCAACCAGACATAAAGGGTTTAGTGGGATTGTTAGCAGAGGTAATGGAGAGAGTCCCGTTGATTAGAACAGGACCTGAATCAAACCCTTCATTTTTCCTGCCTGTCACATGGGACACATTTATTATTCTTGCCTTTCTTTTTTTTTCTTTCATCAGAATTCACTGCGGACATTTTTTCCATCATTATCTAAGAGTTTGTGGAAGGAAAAGTTGCATTTTAAAAAGTGCCTGCCTTGCTGCAATTTATTCAGCTCACTGTTTCCTGATTCTAGCTGTGCCCTCTTGCTCTCGCAGGGTTATAGAGGTTGAGTTTCCCCAGCGCTAAGTAGTGAGAAAATCTCAAGGTGATCAGGAACCGTGCATGTAATATTCTTAATTGTTCTGTGCATCATTAAAATGTTCACGCATTTCATGTACTTCGGGCTGAAAATTGCCCATTCAGCTTTAACAGGTAATTACAGGAGTGACCAGGCATTCACATGGCACCCGTGTGCTTATTTGAGATGACAGATGGATGTGCCTGCACCCGATCCATTATTTTGTATTTCCTTTCTGGAAGGCTGTGTTATCACTGTGCAAATAAACTGGGATCCTGCCTTGGGCCTGGCTGCTGTCAGAGGAAAAAGGAGGGGAGCAAAGCGCACCCCGTGTGCCCCTGGGCAGCTGTGTGGAGTGGGCACTGGAGGCTGAGGAACCACCAGAGGCTGGCTTTGCTGTGGAAGGGCTGCTCACTGCTTGGAAACAGGAGCAGAGGGGACAGGCTTTGTGCTGTTCCTCTGGCAGGTGCAGTACAGAAAGTGCAGCCCCAGGGGACGCAGAACAAAGGTGGCTGCAAGCCCTCTGCGCTGCGTGGCTCTTGTCTCTCGCACGGGCCGCCGAGGCTCCTGACACGCATTCCGTCAGCCACAGGCTGCTCTGGTTGAAAGTAGGGCTCCCTGAGGTTCCCAGCTTTCCTGGCTGCAGATTTGGAGCTAGCATTAGGAGCTTCACTCTTACCATCACCTCCTGCCCTCCTCATCAGGGCGCAGTCACCACAGGTAGTGTCATTTTGGCGAGGGTGACGAGCTGAGTGCTAACACTGGAAATTCATTGCTGACTGCTCTGGGAAATGCATTACCTGTATTTTTGTATTAACGTAGATTTTGCAGCCCATTTAACAATTTTTTTTAAGTGTCTTCATTTTAAAGAGGTCTATCTATGCCTTTTCTCTAAAAGGTATTTTATTATAATGGAACAAAATCTTGGTCAGCTGGAACAGATATATTCAAATCACTGTGTCTAAGGAAATAACCATCTCTCCTGAGAGAGGAAGAAGATGTGGTTGGTTCCTCTACCTCTTCAGTATCAGATGAGCTGAAATCTTGTCCGCAAGGTCTTAGGTGTGACCAAATCCTCCAAATTTGCAGAAGTCAAAAACTTTTAGAGATCATGCAGAAATATATACTGGCCCCATTCGTGAGCAGACATCACACACCCAGATGACATGAAGATGTTTTAATTATGTTACCAAAAGATGCCCCGTGATTTCAGTGGGAATTTGTACAAGTAAAGATTTGAGTTGTGCCCAGTGTGGACCCCAGCCATCCACTGGCTTGCAGAAAAGCTGCAGTCATAGGCACATAGTTCTGGAAGTATCTTCAACTGATCATCTCATCCATCCTGCTCAAGTCTGATGGGAACAGCTATAGTTAGACTGTCCCTCACTCAGACCTTGCATGGACCAGTCTCGGAAGCCACCTCTGAGCACACTGGCTTCATTTCACTGCAGCCTGTTCCAGCCCACAGTAATTATTAGAAGTTGGGGGGACAGAATCTCCTAATACCTAACTTAAATCTCCTTTGCTGTAAATTATGTCAATTATTTCTTGTCTCAGGAATAATGGATGTGGAGAACAATTGATTATCCTTCTTTTTATAGCAGCCTTTTTTACATTCCTTTTCATATCAGATGAGTAGTCTCCTTCCAGTCTTCTCCAAAGTAAAAAATTTCCATTCCCCTAAACTCACCACAGAACTGTGTTTTCTAGATCTTGTCATCCTTGCAGTTCCCCCTTGGACTCTGCAAAGGTGGCTGTCCCTTCTTAAATGCTCTGCTGGAGCGTTTCTCTACATGAAACCAGAGTAGCATCAAACAGAGTGGGATAAGAATGTCTTATAAATGTGTGAAAATGTGAGGAAATAAATAGGCATTGGACTAGCCAAAATACTGATTTATTTTTTTTAAGCTCAGAATAAAACTGGAATTGAAGTTTCTAAATTTCTTCTGCATTACTCACTTTCTCTGCCAATTGTCCTGTTTTGACCTTTCTTGTCCCCAGGAGGTTTGTACTGGCAACTTCTATTGGATTATAACAATCTGGTCCTGGTTAATCAATGCACAAAGCTCTCGGTCTCTACTAGGCTATATGTCTGTGTTTTCTCCTCTAAATCATTCGTGCTTTCTCTGTTTTGGTGTTCAGCCACTTCACTGCTAAAGCTTCTGAGAAAACTGCTTACCCTCTTCATCAAAGGGTAGTATCTTGCATGTTTCTGCATCTTGTGGGTCTGAGTTTCCTCTAAGTAATTGTTCTTACTCTGCCTTGGATTTCAATTTTTAAAAGCTTTAACCCGATATTTAGTCAGCATTGGCAGCAACAGACCATTCATGGGGTTTTATGTCCTGAGGGTAAATAGCTCATTCCCTTCATTGTTCATTAAAAACAAATACAGTTTGCACCCTTTATCTCTCCCCTTAAAAAAAAAAACCAACAAACTTTACTATATTGCCCACCAGCGAATATTTCATTATTTATTGTTAAACTGCTGTTTCATACTTGGCATAAAAGATGTAAAATAGGATGGGAGGAATAGTTATTAGTGGTGAAGGGGAGAAGCAGACCCAAGCTATCAGCAGTTGTGGCAATGCCATTTGTCGCTTGGTGTCATTAGCCACGATAGCAAACCCTCTCAGCTGGCATGGTGAACCCTCACACCACAGAGCACTTGGAATCGCTCCTCTGTGGCGCTGCACCACGGAGAGACACCATTTCCTAACTCATTTCTATTGTTTTGAAATGAGATCCACGGTCTGCAGACGCGACCTCTCAAAAGGAGCTCCGTGCTTGATCATCCTCGTCGTATTTAACTGGGGTTTACAGTGTCCACTTGAGTCTACTGACACAGTGGGTGAGAAAATAGAGAATTAATCTTCTATCACATTCCCTTCTGTAGAGAAATTTCCTAATTAAACATAGCAGAAAATTACTTTAAAAGTAGCAGGAGGAGGGGGGCGGGGAAAAATCCTTCCTCTATGTGAGCATGGGCAAAATTAATTGAAAAACTGTAATTTATTCATGTAAAGCTTCTAACTGCACCTCATGTCCACAGTGATTTTGCTAACGTGGAACCAGCTTTGCCCCTAACAAGGACTTGTGTTAGGAAAATAGAAGAATGTACTATAATTACTGTTTTGCTTCTGGTCGGTTTGCTTCGGCTTTTCTGTTCATATTTATCTGTGTTTCCAAATTTGAGAAAAATCCCTTGATAATTACCTCTTCTCTGAGATCTTCTCACTGTGGCAGTTGTCACACACACTGAGAATTTTCCATTTTAATATTCCGGTCTATTAGCTGCTAAGAGCACAGATAAGATAACGAGAAATGAAAGTCCCTTTTTTAAGCATTTTTGTTTAAAAATGACAACTTTAAATGTATTACTCTGTTTAGAAAGAAAAATCTGAGTGGATGGCATGATGGGTAATGATATGTAAATGACCATTCATGCATGAAAATCAGGGCCACAGTTGAATGTATTAAGCAATGACTGATATAATCATTATTTTGGATTTTGCATCTGAAGAAGGAGGATTGCAGATATCAAGTGAATTGCATATTTAAAGAAAACATTAATGTGCATGTAGACTAAAGAATATTTATGACATTTTTGCATCAAGTATTCTAGTGTTATGCTGTTTGGACTTAAATAAGGTCAATATGCTGCGTTGATGCTTTTTATGCTATGTCTGGCTCTCGCTTTGGCAGATCCTCCCTTTCCCTGTTCGTACAGGATGCCATCAGAGTGCCAAGTTTGTAAAGTCAACCCTTGTCAGCTCCCTATAATGCATTTATCTACAGAAAGCTGCCTCTTGCTCACATGGGGGAGAGCTCAGGGAAAGCCAGTTGCTCACATTTTTTAAAAAGACCTAAAAATTCACCATGGCTGTGATGCCTTTGTCACTCTTGGGTTTACAGGCGCTTGCCACGTCAGTGGGATGGTGGGGGAAAGTTCATGCTGCAGGTCTGCCGGAGCTCTGGGGTTATTGCCCGGGAGGGGACAGTATAACTCACTCCTTTGCTTCCCAGCCAGGGCTCTGCAGCTGCTCCGCTTTCAAAGTGCTGCTTTCATGAGGAGACTGAAATAAGGAGAGGACGACTTGAGAGGGGGATGTTTTCCTGTCTCATCTCATTTTGTGCTAGGAACTTTAAAGGAAAAAGAAAATTCCATTTTGGAAAACGAGAAAAATAAGCTCCTTTTATGCAATATCTGCATTAACGGATTCCTTCTATCAAAGGCAGAAAATAGCTGTGGCACTAAATAAAATTAATGCATCTCGAGTTTGGAGAACATTATGCTGAATGTCCATGATACATTCTCTGTCCCCTTCGGCAGTAGCATATGATCAATTTTGCTACTCTGTCCTTACCTAATTATTGCTGTCGCTAATGAAGGGAAGTAGAGAAAAACATGTCTTAGTAGGTTAATAAGCCATCCAGAAAATTATATTAGCATGATCAATCCTTAATGATTATGGTTTCTCATAATATTAGATCACCTGAAAGGTGTTTTCTGTAGGAAATGTGAGGGGCAGTATGTATCATTTCACAGCCATTCTTCCAGGTGTGCTCAGTTGGTGTTCGGAGAGAAATTCAGACTGACTTTGGCTCAGGAGTTTTGACTGCTCTCACAAATACTGATTTACTTGGTGGAACTGCTTTATTTTATCATGCAAGGATCTGGACAGCAAGTAGAGGGGGTTTTCTGCCTTCCCTCCATCCACAAATATTTGTGGGCAGGTGGTGTGCATGTTCTTTGTTTCTTTTCATAAGTTTTAGTGAATAAGCTGTCAGGCTCAGATCCATCTGACCACCTTCCAGCTGGCATTTCCCCCCTTTCTCTCTCCATGATGATACACCTTCATTTGCAATCTTGTATCTGGTTCAGCATCTGTCAGGATTTTTTCATTTCTTTGGGGTTTTTGTCATTGTTGCTTCTCTAAGTATCGTGTAGCCACTACTGCAGCATACTCAGGACATGTTTGTTTTGAGGAAAGCATTGCTCTTAGAGCATGTCCAAGAAATTAAAGCAAATAGCAGAGGGTAACGATCCTCAGACATCAGACTCATCAGGCTCCTTTTTTTTATTTTATTTATTTAAAGATTTTCCCCAAATTAAACTGAATCACAGTCCTCCCTTTTAATTTGTTAATTACACTTCTGCAATGGTAATGCAATCAGTGAATATAGCTAAAGTGTTTGTGTGTGGGAATCAGTATTAATGAGAAAGAGCATATTTGCAAAGTGTGGTGTGTATCAGCTGTTTGCCTTGTGCCTGTCTGCTGGGGTAAGGCTGCTCTCAACTGGACCCAACTCAGCGATGCAAGGAGGCCCAGCTGCAGGAGGAGAAAGGCAAGAGTCCCTCCAGGTCATTTGTTCCCTGTAGTCCCTTTTGCACTTTGCGTACTCAGGGAAGGTGGGGGCAGGATGCACTGCCATTTGGGGCAGGGGAGTGCCCCCATTTTGGGCAGCAGAGCTCTTGCAGAGCTGAAGCTCAGCAGCTGTGGCCCCCTGGCCAAAGCAGCAAGGCAGGGCCTTTGCAGCCTGCCTGCCCCGAGTGACTTCACAGGTGACAAAACTCCGAGCAAGCTCATAAAGGTTAATCATGACTAAGTGAGAATGAAATCTGGCATTTTCCTGCTGGGCTTCCAATTCTCTGTATATGCAGTGTATTGAAGCTAAGTGAGATTAAATGTTTAAACCTTTTGTGCCATATGGCTCTCCCTATATCATAAACACGTCTGTAAAATTATACTCAGAAGGGCAACATTGTTCTGGTGTGAATGGAGTCCAATCCACGCTTTCCTGCTGCTTCAAACTCAAGGCTGAGTTCGAAGTGTCACACTCAGCCTGTTTGTCCTGTTGGTGGAGGTCTGGGAGGCTTTTTCTCCCAGTCATTTAAATTCTGGGTGACAGCACAAAATCAGATCCCCTGTTTATTCAGAGACCTGGTGCATGGAGGCTCCTTCTCCTAAATCCTGGCCACCCTTGCAGGAGTGGCTGTGCTACTCCTTCATGAACTGCCCTGCCTTTCTGCTTAGGTTATCAGCAGTGCTGCCAGTGTTTCTCATGGCTTTTGTGCTGTGGACACAACTATTCCACTGCATAAACCATAAGCCAAGGAGTGCTTTAAGCCAGTAATGGTGCCACTCATGCACTGCCTCAACCTGCCCACTAATATTGGGAAGAAAAGGGAAAAACATGGCTTGATTGGGTTTTTTTCCCATTTGTCCCGAAAGATTGTCTTACTACCAAATATTTTCATGCAATTAACTGATGCCATATGTTTTCATGTTTGTTGAAGAGTAGGGTTATGTAAAAGATAGGATCTATGTTGCATAAATATTGTATCTCCTCCAGCAAGACTTGGAGACTTTGCAGCTGCCCTCGTCTTAGCTTCTGGCAAGTTCTTTAGGTGCCAGCACTCCTGTGCACCCCAAGCTGCAGCAGAGACCCAAGGACTACCTACCTACAGCCTCGGGAAGGCAGAAACACCTTCACATATGTCAGCAGGGATGTCTTTGCAATTATCTCTGAGATGCATTTTCCTCTTTGTCTTTAAAGGGAATTCTCACAGGGGAAGGAGCAGACTCAGGGATGAGCCCTGGTTGTAAAAGTTCAGAAGATCACATCAGTGGTGGCAATTGCAGATCAGGGAGTGCTGCTGCAGAAATATGAAATTCTGGTGTAGGAGCTGTGAAAGGGAATTGGGGATCCACTGGATTGGTGGAGGAAGAGGCAGCTGAGGAGCCATCTCTCACGGCGCAGTCATGAGGTTACGGCCTGGCTGAACATGGGTTTTGACTGTCAGTTTTGGCCCCCTTCTGAGACCCCACTACTAAAAATGAGTTTGGCACACATCTGTTTGATGCTTTGGAGCCTCAGGGCAGCCTCAGCTCTGTTATGTGTGTGTGTAACCTGCATTAACACCACAGAAATCAAGAGGAAGGAGTATTACATGGAAGAAAAGTGGAGAGGGAGAAGAAAGCTGTGCTCCTCTTGTTGAATCCAGTGAAAGGTAGACCCAGGTCATTTTTACAGGGGATCCACTTTACCCACTGCTGATTATGTAAATGGGACATAAACCAAATTGGACTTTCACTTGCTCTGGCACTCCCTTCCATTGCCAGAGTGATTTACAGAAGCTTTAGTGTAAATTAAAACCAGGACCAGTGTCTGCCGTCCACATTAAAACCCATCATTTCCCAAGATAATTGTGGTGCAGCCGAGACTAGGAGCAGCTTCCTAAGATTGGTTAATACCCACATTTGGGCTTCTTCAGTGGCTTAAATGGAGTGGCATATTATCTCCTCTATAGTCTGCCTAAAAGATAGATTTGATGTCTGCAAGCAAAGACATGAAATTGCTATAGGCTTCCATTCTTATAGCCTGCCACCTATTTGATTTATGTGATAAGTGATCTCAGATGACCCTCCAAGGCACTGAACCATTAGAGAGTTATGTTGCACAGCGATAAGAAATCTTCAGAGATACCTAAATCTTCTTTTACCACTGGGAGTTTCATCTGTTCTGGAATAAAGAACATTTTTATGTATGATGTTGCTATCTTGCTAGCCATACTAATATTCAAAAGGATACACAGGCTTAAATCAATAGCAAAGTGACAAAGATCACTACTTCAGATAAAACTGAAGTAGTCACCACGTGGATGCCAGACAGCTCTTTTAGGTTTTATCTTTGTTCCTTTCATTCTCTTTCTTGAAAGATGAGTAGCTGTAAGGGTTCACATTTAAGACTTCTGTTAATCTTTCCACCAGGTAGGAAGCTGGCAAAAGCACCCTTTCAGTGTGGAAAACCCTGGAAAGTCACATCACCCATTTGGGACTTGCTTATTGTAGGCTTTGTGAAACCATGGGTTTGAATCTTTTTTTCCACTGAATTTCTGTAAACTCACATGCAAGTTCCTCTCTGCCTGGAGTGAATGAAAGTGCTCAGAACCTCAGGTGGGATGTGAATTCTTGGCAGAGGTCAGGGAAAGCACAGATGGGTAATTTCTGTGGTTTATGTCCAACTGTAGCATCTCCTCCTACAGAGGAAGGCAGCGCTGCCTTGTATTCCTCTAACTGAACCTACATCTAATGCAGGGTTTCTTGACGGAATTTGCAAGTGCCATGTTAGAGCACGTATAGAGTCCATACATTCCATCTATGGAATTCCATCCTGGCCTGATCCGCTTCTTTCTGGCACAGAGGACCAGCCAGCCAGAAGCAGCTCACACTTGACTCTGCTTCAGGGTAACCTGTGATGGCCATTTTCTGACAAATAAGAAAAGCATTAAGATATTGGGCACTTTCCTGGACTGCAGCTTCCTACCTACCTTGACACAGTGCTGAGGCATAATGATCAGTGTGGCCAGGCAAGTCAACCTGAGAGAGGAATCAGACACCATCTTTTATTATTTCTCCTTGATCCTGAAAAATCTTCCAGTCCTTGCAATTAGGGCTACAGTAATTTCTTTCCAGGCTCTTTAATAATGGCCTTGATTGGTGACCCGTGGCATTGCATGCTCCCAGCTGTGGCCATGTCCACTTGGTTGTTTTGTTTGTGCTTTTGTGCATATTAAAATACATAAAAGCAGGGACTGATGCCAAAAAAGCTTTGGCAGCATTGCAGGCATGTTTTTACAAAAAGATGTATCTATTTCTTGAAAATTCTCCTCCAAGGAAGTGAGATTTCTCTTTAAATTAATGCAAGGCAGAGATGAATAGTCCCCATGTGCTATTTGGCTTTTTACTCAAAGCTGTTTATGAGGGGAAGCTCTTGGCAAAATTAAATGAGCCTACTCTTCCTCACGCTGGCAAATACTGTCAGTGCTGGTCATCGTACACCTTCATAAATCTGCAGTGCTGGCAGCCCACAGACACCAGGCAAACATCAAATTTTGTAGGGGCACCACACAATGGTGCAGTAACCACAGCTGTTTCTTGTCATCATTCAGAAAGCTTACAATAGGGTTTTATTCAATGAGCCATTCCTTTTGTAACGCCATTAGAGATATTCGCTAGGAGAAGCTGGCCTCAACTAATCGTGTTTAATTTTTTATCAAATGCACTGTGGGAGCTGCAGGAATATGCATGAGACAGCGACAAGCAAGTGGTGTTTATTTAGGATAAATACACTTTGAGTAAGAATTGAATCCGTTCCCTCCTGGCCACGGTGGTACAAATGCTGACAAGTCCCCGCAGAGGTCATGGCCTGGCTTCAGACACGGGTGCTGCGAGAGACCTCCAGCTGCGCCTGCCGAAAGGAGAGAGCTGCAGGCAGACACATGCAGAGGAGCAGCGCTGCTCCTGTGAAACCATGCCCATCCCCTCCACTTTTAGCCACAAAAAGTGAGGTTTAGAGGGTGGGAATGCTGCCCATCTCGCCAGGGCAGACCCTCGAGCCCCCACGTTGGGTGACAGCTGGAGAAGGGTTCTGAGGTTTCCACGATGTTGAGCTGTGCACATGAGCCCACCCCTCCCCTCACAACAGCACCTCCCCATCTGCAGGGCTGCCAGAGCTGCTCCGGGTGGGACCTCGGTTTGGGAAAGTGCCGCTGGAAAAGCAGGGGTGGTGGTGGGAAAAGGAAAGAAGTGACAAGAGAAAGAGAAGGAAGGCATGAAAGGAAGCAAGACAAGAGGTACAAAGTAAAGACAGAGCAGCAGTTCTTAGTAACAGTGTGAAACAATTTTTGTACTAGTTATTCCCCGAACTCAGGGCATTCCCAGGCGGTTTTCTTGCTCTGATGAGACTCTGTATCCAGGCAGAAGCACAGCCTTCACCCACAAGGTGTGGGTGAGCTCACCACGGGGCTGTGCACAAGGGTGAGCTGCTCCAGAAGTGCTGCTTTCCTTTCCAGCATTGGCTCAGCGTTGGACTGAAAAATCGTGAATCAGCCCCATGAAAGTAGCTTTTAAAAATTGTAAATGTGAGAGTTCCTGGTATTGTTATACTCACAAGCTTTTTCTCCACTGCTCTAAAGCTTAGACATACCTTTCAAAGCAAATGTATACGTGGAAGCCAAGATCCTGATACACTGAGATAATCCACTGGTTATGATTTTTAAGAAAAAAAAATACAATCTGAGAGTCACAATATAAATACGAGAGCTGAAAAATACTGCAAATGGAGTCTGACTGGCATCAAAGCAGTGCCAGGCTCTATCTACATGGTCTTTAGCAATAAGATAAGAGCACATTTTATCAGCAATCTGAGCTGGCTGGGTGCATCTAGTTCATCCTCCAAAACCCTGCTAGGTATTTGCATCATGCCAAAGTCATCCCATTAACCTTTTCCAGCACTTGGCTGAGAATGGCCAAGGTATCCAAAGATGGGACCTGAGGCAGTATAAACCCTGAGAAAGGGGATCTGATTCCTCAGGCAGCCAGCCTGGGTTTGGCACACCCCGGTGCTGTTTAAGTCACCTGGCCATATAGCAGAGAGGGGGTTTCAAGGAATCACCTGTGGTGCTCTGGAGAAACCATCAAAGGCACATTGGTGTGAAGGAGGGTATTTCAGGTCTCCTTAAGAAGTTCTGTGTTGGCTCCTGAGCTGGGTGGAGACACTGTTTTCCCCTGCAATAAGGTATTTCCCCAGAGTGTTTATGGGTGTGGGAGAGGGCAAATTTGTATTTACCGAGATGGAGCCAGCCAGCAGGAGTAAAGCAGAGCAAGGCACGTCAGAGTTTGAATTTATTACCAATACTGTAGGCCATTTTCCTTTCATTTTGACTGTAATGCTGTTCTGAGCCTCTGCCAGGTTTCGAGGGCAGAGTCATTGGCGAGTTGACCCCCTGCTTCGCACCCTTCATTTTTCTCACTTTGCAGGTTTTCACTGAGCTAATGCTTTCAGGAAAAAAAGGCTTATTGATTAGAGTGAAGTTGCTTGCAGGATCTGGGCTTTTTTTGGTGCAGTTTGTGAGGTGTTGTTAGCCGCCTGATAGAGGTGCAGGTAGTGCTTGTTCTCACACATTTAGTAAATTCTGCTGGCTTCTCTGCCCTGCTTGCTTAGAGCTTTCTCACTTCATCCACTCACCTTCTCACCTGCCCAGAGCACTCCTGTTACGACTGAAGCATGTGGCAAGATCACCTCAGCTGTTCTGAAGAGCATCCTCCTCCACTACATTTTAATTTGCACATTGTCTTTCATTCCACAGTACAAAAATGGCCATCAACTCTCATCTCCATGTGATTTTTGTTATTACCTAGATTTTTATAGCTGAAAACAAGCATGTATCCTGTTAGGATGAGCTAGAGCAAGCCTTTTTTGAAGTTTTTCTTTCAACAGTACCAAAGGTATCCCACCATGAGGAGTCAAGTCAGAATCAGGGGTTGTGATGAGCACGTGTCTGATCACATCGATCAAAGGAAGACTACATCAGAGTAGTCATAATTCATAATTCATTATAGTCATATTTTGTATAGTCAAGTGTGTGGTGATGTTTTATATTGTTTCTTTGTTCTGTTCTCTAGTGTAGTTGAAATATATTGAATAAGGGTTATTATAATAGTCCTACAAAGCTATGTGAAAACTTAGCTGAGGCTTTCTTGAGTTTGCCCTGTTACCTTCAGAGGCGTGTTAGCAAAGAGAGATTCAGAGATCTGTGTCTGGCCAGTGTTGCCACCTGATTGTCTCTCACTCTCGTGGTTCATCAGCTGCTCTTTCCTCTCCCATTTCCTCTTCACAGTCTGGGCTGTGGGGCAAGGTGCATGCCCTGTGTCCCCTGTGGCCCTTTGTGTATCAGACAAGATGCTGTGCATATTCCTAACCATCCCACTGGAGCTGCTTTTCTGGAAATTGCAAGGAATTTATTTCCATCCTGGCTTTGCCACTCATCAAGCACCTTCTCAAGACACTGATAAAGGGTTATTCAGAAGCTCTAGCACAGAGATTTTGATGTACATGTTTTAAAACCTCTAAACCACCAATTCAACTCCTAATAGAGCATGAGTCTGGGAAGCTATGTGGGTAAAGTCCTAGCATGATTTTTTGGGGTTGCAGCACCTGCAGGAGACTTGAATCAAAGAGATTAAGTGTAAAGAGAAACTAGAGATGTTTACAGTGGAAGTGGGCAGTTTTGGGCTTTTAGTTTCTCCTGATGTTACAGGAAATAAGCACAGGGTCAGACCAATCTAGCAATGATACTTTCAATCTGGTTTTTTTCAGCTAGGGAAACAGAGTAAAATGCCTCAGAAATGGTTTCTTTCTTGCGGGAGCTGCAAACAATACAGATATTCTTGAAATCACAGTTATCTGATCTGAGTGCTGTGAGAATGCCAGAGATGGACCAAACGATTAAAACAGGAGCTGTTGTGGTTACCACAGTCCATTGACTCTGTAAATTGTGTGTAGTGCCTTCACAGCTGAGAATTTATATTGCTTGGGAGATTGACGTAGTCTCTGAAGTGACTTTCAGATAATGTTAGTGACCTCCTAAACCTTGTTAGCACATTTCTTTGGACTCTCAAAGTTGATAATCTTGCTAATACAAATAAGAATTTTGCAGCTTAACACTTCTCAGTTGTGTGAGTAGTAAGTGGTGGGCTTCAGTGATTAACCTCCCTGGAGCCCTACTATGTCCCTGCAGGGCCTTGCTGTTAAAACCTCAACAGTTGCCAATATGAGAACTACCTAACATGCATGAGGAGAAGAATCATTCTCCTTTGTAGAAGAGGAATCCAGAAGCTAGATTATTTTTGCTAACAATTTTTTTCAGTTGGGTTAGGAAAGAAGTGCAAATCAGCAAGTGCAGTGAGGGGAAAAAAGGAAAAAAGAGTCACCTTAGAAAATAAGTATCCACTAGTCCTCAAGCTAGAAAGCAGCAGGATATATTGGGAAAATAACTCGTTGTAAGATGTCTGATTTATCAAAGCACTTATCTGCACAGCATGGAGAAAACAAGCCCTGTGTGTGTCAGTTCTGCGTGTGGGTGCATATGCCAGTGGGTATGTTTGTGTAGGGAGAGAAAACACACCTTTAAGAAATGTAAAGAATAATATTATCTGTGTTACTGACAACAGAAAGCATAAACAGATGAACAGCTGTCTTTTTTAGTAAGGACTGCTGCACATTTGCACATTTAATGACAACATGCACATTGACTATGGAAAGCTGGTCACAGAGCTTCTTCAGAAAAATATGAAGGAGTGACCTATTTCAAGTAGATATTCAGAACTGCAATGTGCCGTAGTGTGGATGATCTTCTCTAAATCAGTTACTTCTCTTCAACGTGCTCAGTCTTTCAAAGGCCTTTTTTAATGGCTTAAGTAGCAGTTTCACTTATTCTGTGATGTAGAGCCGTGTGAGGTCCCCGGTCAAACGACACGTGCTGGACAGTTACGAATAGAAACATTACAGGGAGGAAGAAAGCAGGGCATATGTTTTAAATTAAAAGGAAATGCATGGGAAGCGATTTGCAGGATAACAAAATAAAGAAATTAAAGCTCCATTCCATAAAGTATACATTCTCACCCTCCTGAACTGGAGCAATTGTCATATTTCCGATAGGTGAGGAATGCTTGGCTGTTGTAAGAAGTCTTCTGCCCATAGGTCCCCTCGTCACTCATTACATGCCCTGCGTAGTATCTTAACCACTGGAAATCCCCTGCCACAGCTGGCTGTCAAAGTTATCTCCTCAATAAAAGAGATTTCTATATTTAAAATGCAAATGCAACATTGCAGGCATGGGTGCAGCTGCAGGGAGGTGGGGAGGGTCATGAGTGGCGCGGTGATGTGGGGCCAGACTCACACAGGCAGCACTTGGAGATGCTGCTGGTGTGAGGATGTGGTGCTTGGACACCTTGTCCCCCATTGTACATTGGCTTTTATAACATGTGAGCCTACAGAGTTTCTCAGTCATTTTAGGAGACAGAAAAACCACAGCTCAGACCCTCCCTGTAAAGCCTGACGATGCAGTAGAACAAAAATCTAGAGTGTGTTTTTCCTGGTTTCCCCTTCGGTTTTTGTTACATGAATTTTAAGGATATAAAGGTGAGCAAGTTAGTACAAATAGAGCAAAACTCTCTTTTTTTTTCCTCTTGGCATAATCAGATAATCAGAATGCTTTTCATAGGTGATTTTTTTTCAGTTTAATATAGTCTAAATTCAAGCATGACTGATAGGAAATTAATGCAGCATAGTCCATACCTAAAAATACCAACACTTCCTTCGACTATATTAAGGCTTAGGAAAAACGCATTTTAGATAAGTCATCTACCTTTGGTATTTCTGTGATTTCTGTCACTGTAGTATCTAAGTATATCACAATATTTTAATATACTTGTTTCCACATTCTCTCTTGGTAGGAAATTATATTATTCCTGTTATCACATAGTGGGAAGCATGGCAGAGACATAACTTGTCCAGGATAGGGAAACAAGTTTGTTGAAAAACAGGCATTGGAGTCACACTTGCTCTTCAAGGGGCAAAAGCCCTTTCTCCTTGAACAGCTTTGTGAAAGTCTGGGATTCTTGTCCTTTTTTGAGTAAATAATAAAAGCAGCTTATTCAAAGTCAGAACACTCTGACACAAAAGCCTCTGGTAACCACCTGGATGTACATCAGGCAGATAATTTGTCCAGTGGATGTCACTGGGGCTACCAACACACGTCAACGTGTGCACCAGCTTTGGTGGGTTGCACCCAGGTGTGCAGAACCCTGCACCCAGGTGTGCAGAAGCCTGCACCACGGTGCTGACTCCAAGTGCAAGAGAGATGACACTGCAGAGGCTGTTAGTGCAGATAACAACATCAGTCAGAGCAGATTGATGCTTAAAGTCTGCGTTGGTTTAATAACTCTGCAACTGGCAGAATGATATCGCTAGGTACAGTGTCTTGCTGGAGAGTGGTGTCTTTCAAAAGATATCAAGGGGTGTTCATACACTTCAGTAGAAACATAGATAATGTTTCCTTTGGGTCTTTTAACAAACCCTCTTCTTGGTGCCTACCTTAGTGGTCTCTTTCCGTCTTTCAATACTCAGCCATCAGTATTTTTTCTCAGTCCTCTTACACCCATATTTTTATTTTCCCTTTAGACCCTTCTTATTTTTGACTTAAGGGCCAGGTACAAACCTTACACAATTGCAGACATCAGCATTGACTTTCCCAGGTTTCAAATTTAACCTGTGCTGGAGATTGTCCTCTCCTCTGGACAGCACTAAATCTTTCCTGCCAGAGATAACTAGTCCTTGGGGCTCATAGCTGTGCTTCTGCAGAGAAAAATGTTTTGCCTTTGGAGTGGACTAGATTGCACCACATGGCAGGTAATTTCAAAACATTTTCGAGGAAAGCATCCCCTTGGGGCCATCTCAAGGCCTTCATGGGTAAGGACACGACGCAGCATGCGATGCTATCAGTGCCCCTCCATTATTTTCCCAGGGAACAAAGCAGTGAGGCTCAGTGGGGACATGACCTTCCTGGGCTGCAGCTTGAAGGGGTCATTGTATAAGGGGAGAGAGAAAAGGAAGGGTTTTTCTCTGGTTTTCCTTTTAGCTCTGTAATTGAGGGGATTTATCACAGGCCAGCATGGAAATCTCTGCGTTGGCCCGCTCAGGAGCACTGTTGGCCAGCCGTCGGCTTTGTGAGCAGCACATTAAGCTGATGCAGTGAATAGATTTTTCTAGAGAGAGAGAAGTGCTTTGCTACAGTGCTGTCTTTACTAATGTACATTCTTCTGCTTTCCATCAAACAGTCAATGAAGGCTCAGGTGAAACCAATCAAAAAGAGACATCGACCTGTGACATTTGCCAGTTTGGGGCAGAGTGTGACGAAGATGCAGAGGATGTTTGGTACAGTAATTTGCTCTACTCTTCTATTTTAATGAATGTTGTATTATTTAAAGGTACTGTGGTTTAGAAAGCATTACAAATGTTAGATACTCAATTTTCTGCACCCAGAGCTTCATCTCAAAGTAACTGAGGTGGTTATTACTCTGAAAAAAATGTGTAGAACACTCTGGTTTATAATTTTGGAACATGCATAGTTTAGACCAAGTTTAGAAACACAGTTATCCATTTTGTTGCCATTATAACTTATGTTATTCCATCTGGGGTTTTACAGCTTCATACTTCAGTAAAAATAGAATTGGGAAAAATAATTGACCTAAAGCTTTTCCAGTTAAAAAGTATCATTAGTATTATCATCATGTTAATTCATGTGTGGCATTAGAAGTGCTGGGAAATCTGTCTCTCTTTTCCCTAGCTTGCTGAAGTTGAAAACCTTGCCCTCAATTGCTTGAAAAAATGAGAGTATACGTTTAGACATTTTCTCAATGGAAATGTTTTTAATTTTTATTTTTTTAAAAGGGGTTACAAAATTATTCAGATTTTTTTGCTATTTTAAACTTTAATTACATAAGCTGCGGGGAAGTAATTCTATCAACTCAGACTTTTATTTTTCATTTTGCCTAGGAAATATGGAAACTTATATTAAGCCAACTGTGAGCTAATAATTTCATTGTGATTTTGGAACAGCCAATAGATCAAAAAGGTCACTATTCACAGAGCTATATTTCTAACACTGCCCTGATGCCATGCCTCATGTTTCCCTCTAAGTAATTAAACCAGATTTTGAGAGACAACAAAATAACCATGCAAACATTAGAGCTGTTGTCTGGAAGGTGCTTCTGGAGCTATGGGCTAGTGGTAGCTAAAGAATGGATGCACAGACCAGGCAGTGAGATGTCAATAAAACAGTGAGGTCAATAAAACAGAGCTCTAACGTGGAGAATGAGAATGGAGCAGAGAGGAGTCAATAAATGAATGGTGAATGTGAGAGCTGGGCCCAGTGTTGGGCAGCTGTGACCCCGCCCAGGCAAGGAATCCCTGCACCCTTGGCCAGGCTTGGAATTAGGAACAGTTCTTCTGTTCAGTGAAGAAGCTCAGGAATATGGTCATGGTTATCCACTGTGTTCATTTTGGTCTTGTCTTGCCAGCCTCTTAGTAATCAGTAATCTCCAGTTCTAGTTCTTAAAAAGCCCCAAGAAAACAAACCACCAAGTCCTTGCTCTGGCTCCAGTCATCTAAGGAAATTGTGGTGTTGAAAAACAGGAGCAAGGTGCATCATGGTTATAGGTTTCAGTAATGTAATGAAATTTGTGAGTAAGAAATTGCCTAATGTTGACTTTGCTTAAGAAAATTACCCCAGGTGTTATGATTTTCATTGTCTCCTTGACTGGTTGTCCTTGAGAGCTTTGGTGGCGCAGTGTAGAAACAAAACCGTGGTGAAATTAATATATCAAAATTCACAGTCTGGTGCTCATGTTTTCATAATTAAGTGTGCTTCCAAATTGGAAGGCAGGAGAAGAGAGGGGCAAGGAATAAAATTAGCTACAAGATAACATTATTAATCATAAGCACTGAGTAGCAGTGTTTATTTTTTTCCAGAAATAGCTTGGTAAAACTGCCTGATCCAACTTACCCCAGTGTTCCCACTGCAGCTTTTGCACAATCTAATTCCTCCCCTTTGAAACAACTTGGCTTTTACAGAGCAGCATAATGATGGCAGGAGCTGAGGTGCTCTGTCTTTACTGACTGGCACTCTTTCTGCAGGGGAAGGTGCTTCTCGGGGCAGGAAGCAGGGAAGGGCTGGTGCTGGGAAGATGCTCCCAGACAAACTGTTAGGAGGCAGGAAAGCCGATTGCCAACCTGAAGTACAGAGACCATGTAAAGCCTGTTAAGGTTCTGCTTTGAAGTAAGCAACCTCATGTGCTGTAACAGAGCCCTGTTTTCCTGTCTTTGCCCCCTGATTAGCCTTGGATAAGCATCTTTCTAAACAATGAGCCTTCTGCATGTCAGCTTTTCACTATTCTTATTTCTAGAATAAAAGTGCACTATGTACAGAGGTTCTAGATCCCTCTTTCAAATATATGTTAATTGAATTTTCATGTTTGGCACCAGAGATGCATATTGCCCCACCCTCCTTGACAAGAAATGCCAGTTTATTATTTAATCACTATTTTTCTGTGGATTGGGTATCAGATGTAAGCAGGGCTCCTTTACCTATCTCACCTGACTGATGAGGTTTGTAAAATCCAAACAGGGTCCCTGGTGGTCCTGGGACTGTTACTGCAGGATGATAATCCCAGCACCAGCAGCGAATCCCTATCAGTCAGGAACAGTTTGAGGGTGCAGGGTGAGTGCCTGATCCACTCCAGGTTGAGAGGAATGCAGGCTGGTAGCAGTGCCAGACTTCAGGGAGCTGGAAATGTGAGGCTGGCTATTCGCCTTCTATTTCTAGGGTGCCAGAGCAGATCAGAAAAGAGAGCACAGGTGTGATAGCAGATGTGGTTGGGCTGCTGATGATTTACAGTGACAATTGACATTATTCTGCGTTGTCACAGTCTATATTTTGTGGACCGTTATCTCTGGTTTAATTTTTTTTGTCCCTTTTTTTTTTTTTGGTTATTCATTGCCAGTTGTCACTCATTTAAATTGTGCTATTGTACTGTGTCACCTTTATTTTTAAATCTCTTTATTTGCGTTAAACGAATCTGTTAATGGCTAGACTCCTGGGATTCTAATGGGGGATTGGCACCCAGAAGATTACTTGAAGGGGGAAGATTTGTGTGAACATTTTCTAGAAAGTACAGAGAAAAGGCAGGAAAGAAACCTCTGTAATAACAGGTTTTCCATGGCATGCAGAAGCACACATGTGTTATTATCCTATTCTGCAGTCAAGTAGCATGAGAGTGAATGCAATTTGGCATTCCATTAGTGAATCTCTTTCTCTAAGTTAAAAACAAAGACTGTTCACTTGAAAGTCTTTAACATCTTGCTGCTTTAATATGTGAAAGCTTCTTGTCACTAAGAGGATCGTGTATTACTGGCATTATTCCCACCTTTAATGCATTTTGCACCAGTGGGCTTCATGAATATTTAAAGCAGGGCAGTGGCTGCGCTCTTTAGCACGGGGTTGCAATCTATTGGTAAATCAGACATTCGGTGTTGCTTGCTTTGGGTTTTATTTCTGAGCTGGCTAAGGAATAATTGATTTTGTAAGACGGGGCTACTCAACATAACACCCCGAGAGATACACTTAAAAGGAATTGAAGAATGAGGCGTAACATTTTGAACAGTGGTGTATTGCTCAGATCTTCCAAAAAGCCTCTATGAAACACTCTCTGTACATAAATAGTGCTCACCAAGTGGAGTGCCTGCTCTCTGCTGGAGTGGCTTAGTGTCAGTGCAGAACCACGTAAGAAACCTGGGTTCCAGCATTAATCTCCTCCTTATGGGCCACTGAGGAAATAAGAGCACTCCCTACACTGGACAAGCTGTGGTTTGGATAAATACTGGGCAGCTATTTCAGAGGTCCACCAATATGTCCAAAGTGGCAGGAGATATATAATAAGAAAGATCCTTTGGTTGAGTTTCCTGTTGGAAAATGCTGACAATGGAGAGGACAGGAGTATTTTCTTAAAACAAGATTAAATCCTGCAAACCTCTGACTTGCAGAGTTAATCAAAATCAAGATGATGAATTGGGGTTAAATATGCATACTTTCGCTTTGAATTCCAGTATCAGCAGGTCAGCCAGCAGCAGTGTGGAAGTGCAGCACTGCCCACAGTAAGATGCAGGTTGCTAGCTGGAAGGCAGACACACAGAGGTGTGTGGTGTGCTCTCAGAGTGCTTCCCCTGCAGCCTAGCAGTGTCCAAGGAGGTGAGGAGGCCACCTCCAGAGTGCTCCTCTGCCTGGCCCTTTCTCCCTGTGGGAGGCTGCAGGTGGAGGAGAGAGGCAGCAGTTCCCTGGGAGGAGGTTGCCTAACCCTGAGACGGGTCACTTGAGGGTTGTGACAAAAAAGTGGGGTCAGTGACAAAAGGGGTCTAAATGCCCCTGCTGCTTCCTGCAACATGGTCCCACTCACCCCAAGGACTCCTTCTTGGCTGGGTGTGAGATGTCATGCTCTGCAATAGACACCATAGTCATGGTAGGCAACTTTCCTCCCTCCTCATGAGCCTGGCCCACATTGGAGGGGCCTTTTCCTTCCTTGTGAGTGCACAAGGATCCCACTGGGCAGGTTCAGCTCAGGAGAAGATGCTGAAGCCCTTCTGCAAGGACACTGATGACCCCAGGCTGGGAGCTTGGAGGAAGGAGCTTGGCTTGTTCAGTGTGTGGGTCGGTGGGGAAGGAAGGAGCGCTGGCCCCAGTGCTGTGCAGCTGGGCGGCATTCCCGGGTGAGGTGGTGACACTGCAGCATAATTACAGCAGGTCCCCTGTGTCCTGTGCTTCTGTCCACACGGCTGGGACAATAAACTCCACTTACCCGCAGCAGGCAGGCACATACACATACAAAAGATATTACGAAGATGAACCATTTCAGTCCCTCATTTCATATTTTACTGCTAATCACCGGTGCATTTAGTGTGGGTAAATGCTCCTATAAGGCAAGCGAACAGTCAGCAGCACGAGGAGGGTGAAACTGCATTCTCATGCAAATAAGTGGCTCTGTACATGGGATGTATCTGTGCAAATCATGCAGCTGCCATCTGCAGCGACCCCTGCAATCCATACTGCCCTAACAATCAATATTTATCTTTATTATAGTATAGAAAGAAAACATGCAAAAGAAACTAATGATTTTGCCAGCTTCTCGATCCACACAGCAATTAGGTCAGTCAGCTTTGAGTCTCTTCCCCCTTCCATCAGTTGCTCTCAAGCAGAGGATTTGCAAACAAGATGCTGTACTGCTATAAAAGTACTAAAAGGTAGTTTGAAGTCTCACATACATTACACGGGTATTGGCTGCTTCGTGTTCAGCAGTGTGTATAATAACTATGTGTGACCTACTTGTTCCAGATGCAGAAACAATGAGCTGCTTTAACATCTGCAATGTCCCAAGCATTATACAGTAGATACATTGCTGTTTTCTGCTGCTTTTCTTTCTCTTCTAGAGAAAAAGTAGATCTTTGCTCATACCTAGGCATAACACTTAAACATACACATTGGACTTGTGCTTCAAATAAACAGAGGAATGGAATCAAATCCTTAAAAATACACAATTCTGCAAAAACTTGAATTTCTCTCTTTAACTTGAGATCATACCTAAGGCATGAAGTGAAGATGCTGCTGCATAAATCTTCACATGGAGCTCAGTAGTCATGTCTAGTAAGAGTCCAGGAAAGGGTTTGCAGAGGGAAGTAAAGGCACTGCAGCACAATCTCTGCACTGCACAGCAGCAGATGACCAAGCAGGTTGCACCTTCTCACACCCGTATCACTTATCTTAGCCTCAACCTGATAGCAGAGCTACCTCCAGTGCCTGCCCAGAAATGAGCCCACTGCTGTCTCTGTTAACTGGTAATGTTTCATTTGGTGCACGTGCTATGGTTAAAAGATTTTGAAATAAAAGGAAAGCCGCTGACTTCCAGGGAAACTGTTGAGATGACATGTTGAGGTAAGTGTAGAGACACTGTGCAGGGCTAGGAGTCAGCAATACTGGAAAAAGTGTAGCCTGAGCAACTGGAAATTAGTCAATGAAGGGTTTGCCATGAAAGACAAAACATGAGGAATATTAGAAAAAGCGAGATGACGCCTACCTGTCTGTATGTTATGTTTTAATTACAAAGCCTTCTCTGAGAAAGGGCCAGGTTGGAGGCTTTTATAGGAGGCTGGTCAGCCAGATCCTGCTGCCTGGAGTATGAGAGCTGAACAGACAACCCAGCCCTGTTTCTCCATTTGGGACTTGGAAAAAAAATGCCACATGAACGGACACAAAAGTGGGAAAACTAGCAAAATACAAAATTGTAGCTTGAGTTGCTGTCCACAGCACAAACAAGAACAATGTTGCAGCAGCTCCAGCTTAGGTGAAAGATTTGGCTCATTAGAAACCAGTGTCTAGACATCATGTTAGGGTCAGGATATAAGATCCCCAGGTAAGCATTGCACAAATGCCACGGTTCCTGTCAGGTTTCTCTCTGTCAAGCTGCTGAGATACTGTAGGACTCTTTCAGAGGGCAATTCCAACCTAAACTGGCCTAGGTGTAAAAGTGACTTTGTACCCAACCATAAACAGGGAAAGATCCCCGCAGACTTCAAAAAGACCCTAAGTCAATCCAAAAGTAAGTGGGTTTCCTCTTTCTCAGGAGTCTGCAGAAGGAGCCAGGAAAGGTGTGGAAAAAACAGCTTTATCTTCAGCAGCTCCAAGAAAAGCTTGTGGTCCAGTTCTCCAGACGAGGATGAAGGAATGAGCACTTTGTGTTTCTAAACTGATTGCACTACTAGTGGCCATGCTAGAAAGTTAAAGCTTGGAAAAATGATGGCTTGTTTGGCCATCTGGTGAAGTTGTTTTACTCTCTCTCTCTCTCTATATATATATATATTATTTGGGTTTAGTTAAAACCAGCCATTTTTCCCAGTCAGGTGAGTTTCACAGAATCACTTTACCATCTCTGCATCCTTCATCCTGTGCCAAAATAGGCTATTTAATTTTGAAGTGAGACTGATTCCCAACTCCTTTAGGATGATGGTTGGGAGACTTTGACCTTTCTACCCATTGAGTCAACACAATCCTTCAGAGGCTTACGTTCATTTGAGTAAGTCCTGCCTTTCCAGATTCTCAGGATTTATTTTCTTAATAACATTCTTTAAAAAAAAAAAAAGAAAAGAAACTTGTTTTAACATAAGCCAAGATTGTCTGGAGTTACTTATACTTCATAGTGTTTTATTACCAGTACACTTTGGAACACTCTGGTAAATAATTCAGCCTACACAAAGAAATTGGCTATATTTTCTCTATACATCGAGGAAGTCTGTCGTGTAGACTATATATCATGGGTCTAAATGTTCTCAGATAAATGCAAACCCACATTGTATTCCATCTGTACTACTCACCCAACTGGGTTTTTAAGGACCCCATATGACACATCCATCTCTTATCCAAAAAACTAGAATCCCTAACATTTGGTTTTGTAATAAAAAAGGCATTTTTTATCTTTTGCAATTACAGCAAAACCTGCTGTGTGTCCAGGGAATAATACTCTATACAGTCATAAAGCTTACAGATTTTTTTTTTCCTTAAGCTCCTCTTTTCAGATGCTCGCCCAAACTTGGTTTTCAGTTCAGAAGGTGAACTTCCAACTTAGGGAAGTCAATGAAAGTTATCCCACTGACTTCAGTGAAACAAAAGTTCTCTCCCAGTTTGATAACTATGGAGTAACTTCTCAGTAGCCTGTGGAGCCTTTTGCTGGTAGAAGGGAGAACAAACTCAGTTGGAGTGTGAATGCTCTGTCAGTCACACAGTGCAAAGGAATAACTTGGAAATTGTGATGATAAAAGCAGAATTTGCCTTACTGACTGCTTCAATTGCTTCAGAGGAAATATTGATTTGTCAAAAGCCAAAAATAGCGTCTGAGATTTTGGGGGGTTTTCATGTCTTACCGTGCCATGCTCTTGTAGGAGCAAGGCACAAATTATTCTGAAATTCAGGGATAGGAAGGCTTGTAAGAGACACGGTCATCATTTGTCTTTGCAATTAGGAGTCAGTCAACATTAGAGTTGGGGGAAAAAAGCTCCAATAATTTTAAAAGCGTGGCTCAACATAGACCAATTTTCCTGTTAGGTTTCCATGGCCAAGATGCGTCTATGCAGTGTGTGGACAGGAGGCATGGAGGGATGGGTGGTCATGGCAGAGAAGGCTGGAGGGACAGAGGACTGTGGAAGCAGGGAGGAAATGTAAAGCTGACTTGCAGCTAGTCCAGTCGACTGTTTGCTGGAGAGTGGGGAGGAACTGCAGTGGCTGCCAACATTCAGGGGCTCGGGGAGGGTTTTGGGAACACTACCCAAGGGTGGGAGGGAGGTTATCCTCTCCTGCCTTCCTTCTGCCTGCTGGGAGGCTGGAAAGGCTCATCCAGCATGAACAGCTGAATTAAACGTTTATGTGACGGGGCAGCTGGAGGATGTGGCGCGGCGGCAGCATCGAGGTGGTGTGGCTGTGGGACTGCGTTAACACCGACCCGTACCTGTTTCAAGGGTGCACATGTGTGGCTCAGCGTTGTGTGGGACAGCAGCAGCATCCCCCTGTCTTTTCAGGCAATGTCAGCATACAACACATACATGTGACAGCATGGTGGAGAGAACCATTCCATGTGCACAGTTCAGCAAGTCAGCAAATGAACCCAGGGTCTGGGTTTTTTTTTTTTTACTCTCTGGTGGTTTTCAGTCCTGGGTAGGAAAGTGTCCTAGCCTTCTGAGCACATGGCTTTATTTGCACTGGAAGGAATGGTTTTGGCACACTGTTTTGTGTTCTTGCTGTAATACAGAGTGTTGTAAAGATCATGCCCAGCTCCTGCTGCTTTGTGAGAGGGACTCAGGAGGGTCCCTTTGGGCCCTGCAAGGGCAGAGCTGTGCGCTGGTGCTCCCCAGAGCTGTGCGAGACTGAGTTTGTACCCCCACAGTGACGTTGGTTGTGTAACCCTGTGGCTGGGAGAGCCTGGGCTCACCAGGCTGTGAAAGTGCACATAAGGGATGATAATATGGTAATGCACATCAGATATTAATGTACATTGACACGTAATCGTCTGCGTACATCAAGGCATTACAGCGTGAAAGAGCAAGTGCAAAGGCCTTGCAGGGCAACGTGCTTTTGCACCTTCTTTTTCCCCGTTTTCTCTTAGCCTTGTTATTTAAAAGTAAGCTTTCTCCCTCCCTGGCCCCCCATTTAGCCAAAGTCATCCCCTAGCAGTAAAGCGAGCGGTGCCTTCCTGACGGCCTATTTAGTGGCAATAAAAAGCCGATTGGCCTAATGCGCAATCAAGAAAGGAGTGACATTTATTGCTTCGGTTTTATGATGCTGTGAACTGAGCAAGATTTGGAGCCCGACAGTGCCTTCAGGGGGGAGGAGATCACCAGCAATGAATTGTATTTATACCTTTTCCAATTTCCTACTAGCGTTTTAGCAATAAATAGACTGTGTTGTTATTGAGTTTTATGTAAGTATGTTTACGAAAGCAGGAATACAACTTTGTAGCTCAGAATTACATGTGTTGGCTAAATAGATCAGCAGAGAGAATAACTATGTAAAACACTGGGAAAGCACTTACCAATTTATTATCAAATGTCTTAATAGAATGCTTCATCTCTTCCATCCCACTTTATGTTAACTATTAAAATAGAACTGCATCCATTGCAGAAGGTCGAAGGCTCCTTCACACACCCATGTAGGAACATCAAGGCCACGGTTTGTTCACACATCTAAACCATTAAAAATACATCCCATGCATTAAATATGAGCCTGAGGAAAACTCAATAGGAGCTGACGCACAGGGCTGACCTCAGCTCTCACAGCCCCTGCCAAGTGGCAGGTGTCCCTTCTTCACAGAGCCCATCTTCTGCCCCAGTCCCTTCCTGCGTGCAGGCTGCAGCTAAAAGCCTGTGTGAGATGTCCCCAGACGTACAGATTTAATTGCTATGTCTCAGCCTGCCCATTTTGTAACAGAGCTCTCTCCTGTGGAACAGCACAGGTGCCCCGGGGACATCTGTCCTGACCAGTGCACAGCACTTGCTCCTTTCAAGGAGCTGCAGATGCATTCCACTGATCTGTGTCCCAGACCTGAAGAAGATTATTCTCATCCCATTAGTTTGCTGGCAAGGACATGTCCTTGGGATGGCACATTGCAGTCATTTGTCTGTCTTCCTTTCCCTGGCAGTGGACTGTCCCTTGGGGCTTGATCCCAAAAGCAGGCAGCCACTGTGGTCAGCATGAGGCAGCAAGAGAAGAGGCAGATCCCCAGCCAGCACTAATGCCTAGTTTTGTACAGCAGCTTTCACCTACAGACCTGGATGCTTTGAGGAAAAGAGGGTTACTACTGCACCCTCCTTATTGCAAATGCAGTGATTTGCTTGGGTCCCAGGCTCATACCGGGGGGCTGAGATCTCATTTCACTGCTGGGCAGGATAACATGAGGTTATCCTGCCTTATTTCTGTGCAGGACGTGCCAACAATGAGTGAAGGAAAGCCTGGAAGTATCCCGCCAAAATTTCATTAAATAGCTAGACTGGATTTTGTTTTGTCATTGAAGGCAGCTGACCAAGCAGGGTAGCCTGGAGTGTGTGGCCAGTTCAGATGGTGCTGCATCAGGCAGCTATCCCCAGTTAGAGCCTGGTGCTAACAGCACCAAGGCTGTGGGTCCAACCCCTGCGTGGGCTGTTTACTGAAGACGATCTTTGCGGGTCTCTTACACCTCAGAGTACCCGTGAATCTGTGAGGAAGCGGGAGGCACACATGTTTAAGGATGCAGAGAGGTTTGTGGGGAGAGCTGGTCTGGGTTTGCACATGTGGAGGCAGACTTTACATTGAGGAATTTCTTTACCACCGTTTTCACTCATTTTAGAAAGGTCCCCACTTCCCTTCCCCACCAGCAGCGGATGGCTCATGTGCTGGAAGGGAGGGGGCTAGCAGCACACTGGTCTCTGCTAGCCAAAAAGCCATCATCCCTTTACTTTCACTGATAAATCAGTCCACTTTCCACTTTCAGGAATAACTTCTAGTGTTGTTAACAAAGGTTTTAGCAGAAATTTGCCATTGGTCCCAGAAAGTGCTGCAGTTTTTTATGAGCAGAAGGATCCTTCCTGCATGGCAGGTCCATGCCAGGACCTGCAGCTAGTTAAGTGTCCCATGCTTCCCACTGGACATTGCAATATTCCCACTGGTTGTTCAGTCTGGGGTGAAGCTCTGGGATTTGTGGAAACAATTTTCGTTCTTCTGCTGGCTTCAAGATAGGAGTGAACAATATCAGCAGTCTGAGGCGCACAGCAATAAACCGTTCATGAAGGACAGCCTCACATGTTTACGCAAAGACTCAGCAAAGCTTTGTTTTAGCACAGACCACAGAGACGTGAAGGACACCAGTGGTAGGCAAACCATAAAAGGGCATGTATTTTATTCTATGAGTTTGAAATAAACTTCACCCATTAGATACCTGCAGACACTTGAACTGGCATGTGCACAGAATTAGAATTTTCTTCTCTGGTCACACAGCTAGCAGGAGGGTTTTTCCATGACTCTTCAAACCCAGTCATCAGCCTTGTGATTCTCTGTTTGGCTTTAAAGTGTCCAGTGTAGCAAAGATTGCTTTATACAACTTATTACTTTCTAAATAGAAATTATATTTAGAAGGACAGGAAAAAAAAAAAGAGACATTTGTTTTGCTCTGAAGTTGTTAGCATACAACTCAATGTACTGTTGAGGGCACCAGAGGCATTGGGAAGCTAGGTGAAGGTTGTACTATAATTGGTGCTGGGAATTGTAAGAAGGAAGCAAAGGAGAAGTTTGTTATATTTTTTGTCAAAAATTTAGTAAAAAAAGGTACAGGTCAAAAATTAAAGGGGAATTAGGACTCAAGTTGCATTGTCCTGCACTGCAGATTAAAGCATTTTTCATGAGCTGCAGTCTCCAGGATGACTTCTTGAAAACTGGAGGAGCATGAGACAAGCTCCTCACTGAGCTCTGGGAAGCAGCCAGTGCCCAGGGACTCTCCTCATGGCGGTACAGCAAGGTGTCTCCAGGAGCAGTCCATGGTTTTGAAACATCTTCCCCAAGCTGCCATGAAAAACGTGCTCTGACAAATCCGTGTGTATTTTTAAGCACTGCCAGTCAGTCCCTGCTATGCAGCAGCAGCAGCGTGGCAGCTGTAGCCCAGGCTCCTGGCTCTGTCTCCAGCTACACTCCTAGAGTAGTGAATTTGGTATGCAAGGAAGGCCATCAGTAAATATATTCACCACTTTAGCGCATTTTAGCTTGACATATGTCCAGTAAACAATATTTTGGGCTCTTGCAGTAAAAAAAAAAAAAATCACCTGATTATTCAGTGCTTCCTTCTGTTATGATGCTTTGGGGTCCTTCAAATCATTTTCATTATGCACTACATAATAATAAAAATCTCCATGCAGTATGCTGATAATTCTGTGCATGGTCTCTGTGATTTCTAATTGTTTGAATAACAGGATGCTATTGAAATGCCATGCAGAAACATTGCATCACCCTGAGGGAATCAAGCTTTTCTCCTTTTACTCCTGGTGAAGATAAACATTTGAACAGTTGATAGAGGTAAAATATCCCAGGGAAGCCACCGCGCAAAGTAGACATGCTAAAGCCCTTAGTGCAGAAGCAGGGCTACAAAGGACAAAAAGGAAAAATAAATTAGATAAATAAATAAATAAATAACAACCAGTGAATGGAAGGCACTCGAAATAAGCCATGCTTTTCTTCTCTTGTGATCTTAAAGCAGAAGAGAAGCACTAGCAGGCCCAGAAAAGAAATACTGCATGCTATTTTTGTGCTGCCATTATAAAATATGTATTGTTTATTGTTCTGCACTGCAGCTAAAGTTTTGCATCAACCTCAAAAATTACAGCAAAATTTGTTTTGAAGGAGACACGCCGAGTCTCTATTCTTTAAGCCTCTTAATGATGTTCTTAAGAGTGCAGTGATAGGATTTCAGTCTCCTGGCAAGCACAGACAGGTTGTAGGGTATGATTCATAGAAAGTGTAAAACACTGTGTGCCAGTGTGCATGATGAATATATTTGATATATATGTATGTCAGCATACCTGATGTTCAGTGCATGCCAAAGCAGGCAATGATGCCAGGCAGTTTTGTCATCCGTTGGGTGCCATCCTCTTGGGCTGTGTTCCACGTGCTGCAGAGACCACCGTGGGGTACCTGAGTTTGGCCAGACTACCAAAAGTCTCTGTTGACCCTGCCTTGAGGGTGTCAGGACTTTGAAACATCCTGTTTAACTCTCTGTTAAAGGGGTGTAAAGATGCCAGGCCATTGCTGCTGTAGGGCTGTCTGAGATCACTGTAGAGCTCACTGGTGGGCTTGGAAATGGGCTGAGGGGCAGCGGCAGAAGCTCGGATTTATGGGGTCCTTTTGACACTCACGTCAAAACAGAGGTGTGTCCAAGCCCCCCGGAGCAATCCAGTTTAGCTGCCCGTGTGTGCGGGTGGCTTTGTGGGTGGGTGGTGTGCTGAGGTGGGTACAGAGGTGGCTGTCACTGCTTGCCAGTGAAGGGCTATCACAGGCTGTGTGTTTGAACAAGGTGTGATGCTAGTCTGAACAGGCTACCTGAGCTCCCAGAGGCTCACCTTGCCCAGTCCCTGCCTAGGGCTTGTTCAAGTGTCTCTGCATGGTGTGTTGAGGCATTAAACACCCCCAAAGCTGCCTGGGTACATGAGATCTCCCACCAGCCTCCTGACACACAGCTGAACCGTGCTACAATGCCTGTTCCAGTGTCAAGGCGTAATGTTAAGCCTGGCTTCATTTCAGCTTGCCTGCTGGTAGTGTCAACAAAGATGCCCTGTGTACCAGAAAGAAAAACCTTGCAGGAATCCAAATGATAGAGAAGGCATTTGGGACTGATTGCCAGGCTCTTTATGCAGCCGTATACTGCCAGGTTTGCTTTAAATGGGCACTTATTGTCGTACTCGGAGGGGCAGGGGGCTTGCAGAGGACTATGCTGACATCCAAAAATTTGAGTTTCTGATCACCACTTTCTAGTCAGAGCAGAGGAAGATAAGAAATGTCTCTGGTGGAAATATCATAAATGTACAACTGTGTTTTTATGTATACACTGTTTTGTGGCAAAGGAAAGGCTTTGGGCATTTTTATGCTGCAAAATGTTGTTGGGTTTTTCATTGCTTTTTTTATTTCTTTTTTTCCTGGAGAAAGTGTATAACGTTTAAAATGACTGCAGAATGGAACTTCACCTTCCCTGTAAAATAGTGCTCTCTGAGACATGGTGGGATCTCACACTTGACCAAATTAGCATATGAGCTCTGACTAGTAAAAATAACACTAGATTTGCATTTTCACATTTTTAGCTCTTGCTTCCCTGTCTCTTTGGTTTTATGCCTTTTTTCTTGACTGACAATTCTCTTTGTGGCAGATTTATTGCTGTTCTGCTGTTTGGGCCCTGTAATCAACTAGACACTTGGCTGAAGACGTTAGTCATTTCATTAAGTACTTCTCATTCAGATATCTCAGGCACAATTTTCTGTTGCTCTGGTTCCAAAAAGCAAATGACCCATGGCCAGCAAAGTCTAAATATGAATCTTTAATAAACAGAGGTAGTACCAACAATGCTCTCAGGTTTCCAAACAGCAGAGGGCTAATTAAAAGACGCTGAATGGGGAAGAACTGCCATTGGCATCTCACAATGACAGAAATGTGCCTGCATCTGTTCCCAGTGAAACCGCTCTTTTGGAAGCATTGTCTCATTTATCCTCGTTGCTTCCCATCAGAGCTACGTGGGAAACCTTCCTCATACTACGTGCAGATATTGCATAGTCATTTTTTTTTTAATTATTTTTCAGTAATACATTGCTGGAAACAAAGACCCAATAGTTGTTCTTATAGGAGTAAAGATAAAGCATGGAGTGCGTTTCTTTTTGTCATCACTGTGTCACTAATGATTATATTCTGTTCATGAACTAAGGAAATAGAATTACAGCATTCCCCTACCTTTCATGGGCAAAGAAGCATTCTCTCATTTTATTGAGACTCCTCCTTAAAATGCAGTTCCTCCTTCCAGGGACAGTTCTTCATAGCCGTGACTCCTCTCTTCAGTATCTTGCTCTCTGCAGGCAAAGGTATTCTCTGTGCCCAGAAAATAATACCATATGTTATTTGCAGAAGTGTAGGGACTTACGAGACTGTGCACTCACCTGTGCCTGGTTTATTGACCCCATTAATTTTTATGGAGACTGATTCAACAGAAAGCCCAGTTGGCTGTTCCAGCTTGGCCAAGCAGCCTGGTGCAGCCCATCACCACCACTGCTGGCACATAGACCAGACTGAGGGCTGGGCAGCATTTCTTCAGGATCTGGGCTGGAAAGGAGTTCTTTGTGCTTTTCTCTCATTTCTCTGGGGAGGGGAGAAGCATGTTAAACAGGTGAAATAGTGATGATCACTCCCAAAATGCCCGTGGGTTCCTTTGTGCTGTTGAGCACCCTCTTTGCAGTTCCTCCCTTGACAGAAGCTCCCAAAGCTCACAGACCGGAGTGCAGCAACACACAGCCCACAAGGAGGTGCCTGTCAGCATCTCACCTGCCTCAGGCTAAGCTCAGTTCTGCCAGCTCTCCCCCAGGCGTCCTCCTGGGCCTCTCCTGCATCTTATCTGCAGAGCTGCACCTCTTCCTGCAGACACCGTCTGGTTCATCCCGGGTGTGACATTCCTATGACAGGGTCCAGCAAAGTCATCAAGCAGTGCTGCAAAATGCACCATGGGGAGTTAGCCCAAAATCCCCTCAGGAGGTGCCCAGGCTTGCCCCTTGGACAGTCTTTTTAGTTTGCTTTGGTGTTTTTTGCTTCCACAATCCCCAAAGTAACCACACAGATTGCTGGATGTTCAGTTCCTCCAAGATTATCATCACATGAAATGAAATGGAATAAAATAAAGCCTATAAAATAAAGGGAATTCATTGGAGACTATCACAATGACCTGGAAGAAAGGACATAAGAAAATGAGCCTTGTTTAATGATTGTTTATAGTAGCAGCCCAAATTTTAATCAATTAGTGTGTGAGCCCATTACTTGAAGATGTGCAGGGCCTGTGGACCACCATTTCTTCCTTTGTCAGAGCAACTGGGGTGTCTGCTGACGTCTTGGAGGCTCACCTTCCTCACAGAGGCTTTTAAAGCTCTGTTTCTGACTGCAGAAGGCATGGTTAAATCCTACACATGCATTTTGTATATGTTCTTGGGTACAGTTTCATCCTGTGACCCCCCTAGGAGACCTCATTGACCTTCCCACGGTATCTTGAGCCCCAGGAACACTGAGTCAGCCTTTCTATTGCCAGGCTTTCTTCAGTGCTACACTTGGGAACACAGAAACCAAATAGATTTATTGGTAGAACTATAATCAGAAGTCATAGGCAGGATGTTAACGTGGTCAAATGGTCAAATTACTCAAAATTCGAGGCCTCCTGGAGTGCCTCAGGGACTGGGAAGCTGCAGGCAGCCAGCTAACCCATTGGACACACGCATGGCAGTGGGATGGGTGCTGCCAGCCCTGTGCATGACAGGTGTCAGGGAAGGCTCTCTTCAGGGTAGGGGACTTCTGTGTCCCCCAAGAGCTGAAGTCTTGAACACCGTTGGTACTCTTGCCTAACATGCACTGCGGGGCCAAGCGGGGATGTCACAGGGTGGTTCTTGTTTAATACAAGAGAGTCCCACTTCTGCATTTTATAATGCTTCAAAAAGTGAAGGCACCTTTACAGCATTTCATTCAATCAAATGTATTAAGTGCTGTTCATTATGTATTTATTACCTCACTGGTGGATCCCACTCAAGTCTGAGGCATTCTCAGAGGCTGCATTTGCCTAGGCACACACGTTTGGAGTACATGCCTCACCTCTTTCCCTGCAATTTGCCCTTCTGGAATTTGGTGGAGTGGTCCAAATGGCAGACTGTTTCTTCCTCCAGTTTGAAAAAATGTGTTTGAATACCGTCATTTTCCCTGATAAGAGGAGCACTAGAAATTAAAGAGTCAGCAACACAGGCACATTAATCTTCCTGATGGAGTCCTACCTTTCACATTTCCTGACATTATATTTGATGTCAACTTAATTGTGCAGCCTTAAAGTAGGATTTGAGTAGATAAGTGCAAAAGCAGTAATAAACTGCAGAAGCAAGCTAGAAGTTGTCTGCTGAAAACTGTGCAAGGGGTGGATGACGCACAGATCCTTGCAGCAAGGAGATTGGGGCAACAAGTTTGGTGTTTTTTCAGCATCCATCTAGTTGGCCCTGAGAATCAGGCTTCACACAGGAGATCCTATAAGGCTCTGGAGCATACGGTGTCATCCTGGGGGTGTCCCTTTCTGCTCTCCCTGGCACACGAGCGATCTGACCCCAGCACAAGCCGCGTGTGGTTTGTGGTGCTCACGTGGCGCGTCCTCTTTGTGTGGCTGCTGCAGAGGTTTGCTTGGAAAGAAAGGCTGGTCTTGCAGTAGAGATTTTAAAATGGGGTTCAGAAAAACATTAGTTCTCACTTCTGCTGGAACAGGTCAGGAAAGTAATTTTGGATCTTTGTGTTTTGGAAGGTATCAAAAGATGTAAATAAATGCCTGGTGGGCTCGGAAGCTCTTTGAAATCAGTGGGAGATAGGTCTCAGAGATACCAAAAATCCCACACAAAGTGTTTGCATGCATCCTTAAGCATTTAAACACCTTTAAAAATATGTCTCTAAAGCGTCTAACTCTGAGCATAGGTTCCTGCATCCCCTAGGTATTTTTGAAATTGCATCCAAAGTTGCTAAGATTTCCCCTAAAGAGCACCCTTTGGTTGTAATTTTCCTGTTGGCTTAATTTTCTCTTGACTTGAGACATAATATATATTAACCTTCACTCATTTTTTGTAGCAAAATGTAGAGAAGTGAAGCTGTTTCTTAACTGGTTTATTACAAAAAAAGGGAGCATATGGCTGATTGTGTCCCATCTGAAATGCAAATGGTGGAGCTACGTGGAAAGAATTGCTATTACTTGAGCAGTAAATGTTTCCTAATGAAGTGAGTTTGACTAAGGTGGGAAGCTGGAAATGGCTGCGGAAAGAAATGATGATGGTTAATATTTCAGTGGAGCAGAACATTCTTATTCTGCTGATAAGGAGATTCTTAGGAAATGTGCTGGAGTTTTTTTCTTATATTCTGTATGTTTATCAGTGCGGGGAAATTGCTACACACAGGGAGCTAGACGCTTTTCTTCGGGTTATGAAATCATGTAATTTAATTTATAACCACAGCTTTTCACCACTGGCCTCTTTTTGAACTGAAGATTCCTGTGTTTTGTGAACATTTGGGGTAAATAGACCTACCCAGTGTAAAAAAAAATTCTGAAAGAGCACAACTACTGGTTCCACTGTCTCCCATCACCCTGGTCACATTCCTGGACGCCAGAGGCCAGACGGGGTGATAGAGGGATTTGACCCACACTCTAATTTCCTTCTTCCTCTTTCCACCAAAGTTTTGTGTATATCCCTCTACACCTCCAGTAGTCAAAGGTGTCCAGATGTCTGCTGAAAATGGGAGGTGGACTGACTTTTAAACACTTTCTTAAATCAAGCAGCGAGGCTAGAGGCTTGACATTTCCATTAGTTAGCTTTCCAAAGGGAGAGCTGTGGAGCTGGCGCCGTGAGGTTCAGCACAACCGGTGGGCTGGAGATAGAGCATCAATTGCATTACTTTGCCTGAATGTCAGAAGGAGCCGGGAAGAGTTTAGATAGCAGCATGTGCACAATTATGTGCTCAGAAGAGCTGGAGCAGCTGCCAGGTTAGACCTCTGGCTTTGTCCCCAAGCAAGATCACGTTGGGTTTGCTGAGGCTGAGCTGTCTGTTACACGGCACAGTTGGGGGACAGACGATTAGCGTGCCTATGCTCTGCTGATGCCCAAGGGTGTCTGACATTGCTAATGATAATGAAATAGGAGAAACCTAAAGAAAAGAGTCTGCAGCCTGCTGTTGATGGAAATAATTAGGTTTCTCCATCTTAGAAGCAATGGCAAGGCTTGCTGGGATCAGTACTTGTCCACATTAGTGCATTAGTTCAGATCCAGAGCAGACTTCGGAAGTGAATCCCTCCCTGTGCGCTGGTTCACATCTCAGGGCAGCCCAGGAGTTCACAAGCTGTGGTCTCTGGAGGTGGCCCTAAGCAATCTGAGAACAGGGCTACCACTGCCCTGCCTGCATGTGCCCACACTGTGCTCTTGGACGTGGGAGCCTTCACCCTGCACAGAGCACGACACCCAGCCAGCAGTGGGCACTGACCTTCCTGAGTAACACCTGGGTAAGGCTTTTTGGTTGCTGAGTTATCCAAGTGCTTCAGAAAGTGCTTGTGCACAACGTCTTCCCTAAAACAGCACTCTGCTGGTTTTAATAGTGAGTAGCCTCTCTGTGTCCAGGAGCTGGGGAGATCCCACCAGCCTGAGGCACAGAGAGAGTGTGGTCACATCCCTGCTTCAGTCTTCGTCTTGGCAGGTGGTTTTATTCCAGGGAGGTGAAGTGAGGCTTCAGTATCACATCTTCTGTTACAGTCAGAGTGCCTCTAGTCCCTGTAATTATTTTCAGAATCAAATCATAAATCAATATAAACCCACATTTATATGTTGTTACATACAATGGACAGCTCCTGAACAGAGGAGAATTTTGTGGCTCCCTTAGTTTGCAGGAAGGCTCAGCGGCTTGCTTTATCTGCGTATCTCTTTGGTTTACAAGAGATTACAAGTGGTAATGCTGTGGCACAGTTCTCCATGTAAAACACACTTCTTTTATCTTTCTTTTTGCTTGCTTTTATGTGCCTCTTCCCTCTCCCCACATCTCATTTCCATTGAGAAATACAAATGACCTCTCAACAGAACTTTCCACTTTCCTTATATTGATTTGCATTGTACAGTCAGGATAATACAAACACATTTCTGAGATGTATTTATGATGTCATGAAAAAAGTTTCTCATATTAGCCTCTTCTTTTTTCTCTTTCTGTATCGTTTCAGGTGTGTGTGCAACATTGACTGTTCTCAAACCAACTTCAATCCTCTTTGTGCTTCCGATGGGAAATCTTATGATAATGCATGTCAAATCAAAGAGGCATCATGCCAGAAACAGGAGAAAATTGAAGTCATGTCTTTGGGTCGATGTCAAGGTAACTCTCATAACAAAACTCATTTCAAAGAATGTTTTCAGTTTTTGTTCAGGGAGAAAAAAAAGAACCAGGGCTGGGTTCTTACTTGGCAATTGTTACATTGCAGTTTATACTGTAGAGCACAGGCTGTGCGGAGAGGCAGAGCCCTCCATGGTGCAGATGCAGTGACGCGTGAGGAGGGCACCACTCCTAACCCTGCCCTTGGCCTGCCCACAGCAGCAGCAGCAGGGGACTGCCCAGCCCTGCTCTGGTTTCAGCATCAGTCACCAGTCTCCACCCAGAGCAGCTTGCCCAGAGCTCTGTCTTCCAGGCAGCAGTTGGAGCCAGACAGCAGGAATGCCCCTCAGATACATTTTGCCACCCAGGGTGGATTTTTTGGTGCTCCCTTAACTGGAGCATCATGAGGCAGTCTCGGGAGACTCCCCAAAGATGTGCTCCCAAACGCAGTGCTTGGGCTGGTTCTTTGAGTGACCTGCACTGAGCCCCAGGATGCCCAAGGTGCCTAGAAAGAAGTTTTCGAATCGTGGCTCAAGGCTTTCCCTCTTTCCCCATAAATACAATGCTTCTCTGTGCCCAGCTCTTGAGCTACTACACCTGTAACCCTTGAGCTGACTTTAAAAACCCTGTTTTTCTCTAAAATAAAAATGAAGAAAATTTGCCTTTAAATAGCTCCTGTAAATAAAGTGTCTACTGAGGCTCAGACTCTCAATAGCTTTTTTCCTTAGCTTCTGACCCATAAATCCTCAGTACATCTACTTACAAGGCCATAGTATACAGGTGTATTAAACACATTCCAGTTTATTCCTAGCTCTTTAAAGTTAACCACCCTAAGTGGCAGTTCATTTCAGGGTACATATTAAAACTCCCCGATTACTTCAAGTAGAGCAGAAATGACAACTCCTGCTTCAGACTGATATATTTATCCCAACTGCAATCTGTTACCACATATTGTTAGAAAAAAGATCCTGCTGTTTTCACCTGGCAGGCCTGGGAGAGCCTTGCAGCCAGCAGAGATGATGTGTGTGCAAGTGAAGTTAGCTCTGCCTGGGCACTGCGGCCAGGGCTTGGCTGTATCGAGTCCAGGCTCCCCAGGCAACTCAACACATTTCTTTTCACACAGACAATACCACAACAACTACAAAGTCAGAAGATGGGCATTATGCAAGAACAGATTATGCAGGTACGGTTCCTATTCTGTGAGAATCACAATTCACAGGATATGTGTAAGTCTCTTTTCTCCTTCATTTGCTAAGTTGAAGTGTCCTCATCTTCTAGTATGGTTTTCCTGGTTTACTTTAAGAAAACACTGTATTTTCATTACTCTTTCTTTTGCTACAAACTCTCTTCTTAATAAATGGGCTGCTTCTATTTTTGTCAACCTACAGATACTCTGGCCATAAAACACCTGTTCTGACAGAGGAAATAAGTACTGTAAATTATTTGCCAGAATTAGGAGACATTATTGAAAATTATAGAATCAGTGCACTAGATTGTGCATATTTTTGTCATGATATACAGGTTTAAGGACATGAAAATCCAGTGCATAGCACTGTTGGGATACCATGAAACACTGCCATAATAGATATTACCTGTCGGTGTTTAACTATGAAGTTAATCAGGTTCTTAAAGTGCGAGGGGTTTAAATGATAAATGGGTTTAATTTATTTAGAAGCTACAGTAAAATATAATGGCTGAATAGCCCTATATGGCACTTGAAATTAAAAACATGTAAATACTAGTGAGGTTTGGGAGACATTTTTTACACCCTTTGCCTGGGAGGATTGATTTAGAAATTGAATGTGTGTGTGCGCGCACACGTGCATGCAAATGTTCACAGCTCACACTGAGAATGAAACCCTCTGGGAAGGTCTGGTGAAAATGGGTCAGGTGATGCATTCATTGCTTCAGTTTCATGATATTTCTGTGGTTTTAAAGTGTTTGGAGAGAGTAGGTGTGGATCCCTGGGTTTGCCTGAGCTGCATGGCTTGGGTGAAATCTAGTTGACGGTTTCACAGGTGTTAACACTTCTTGCTGCGAGAGTCCTGAGGCAGTAATTAATTCAGCTGGTCATCTTCTGTGAGGGTCCTCTGTGCCATCCCTGTGACAGTGGGGTACCCAGCCTTAGAAACAATTGTTCTGTTCCTACTTAAAACAGTGCATGATGATTGAAACATAGAGCTCTGATTAAAACATAGAGCTCTGAATAAATGATGTCTCAGTGAGGCAGAACAGTGCGAGGTGTTAGGGGTTGCTGCAGCATGAAGCAGGGAGGGTAGAAGTTGCCATGGAAAGAAAATGCTGGGATGAATTTCTAAAAGATCAAGGGTGAGCCATGGTCCAAGTATTTCCTACTGTCAAGGAGCCCTTCACTGGTGAAGACAGGGACATGCAAAGAGAAAACAGTCTTCAGTGTCTTTCCTCCAAACTCCTGATTACCCTCAGCTTTTTGTGGGAGGAAGTAGCCAGTTTTCTTAAAATGCTCGAAAGGCTGAGGTGGTATCTGGTGACGGGCAGGAGATAGGGCCAAGTAGGCCAAAATTACTTATTTTAAGTTAGAAACAAGGCCAAGTAATGTTATATTAAATCCCTTCTCTTTCTTGCTGGAGAGCTGAGAGTGCTGGCTTCCCCAAGCCAAGATGAAGGCCTGGAGCCCATTTTCAGTGTGCAGCCTGTCCTATGCTGCTGCTGCTGTCTGGTGGATTTGCTTTAGGATGGCAGTGACCCACGTCAGCTAGAGAGGAGACAGCACAGTTAAGCATGAAGCAACTGAGTTGTAACAAGAAGGGAGGAAAGGCAGGTTGGGGATTAGGGATGAGGAGGAGATCGCAGTGGTGACAAGAGAAAGCCACGTCATGGGTCATGGAGGAAGAGGAGCACAGAAGGCACCTTGAGCTCAAGTGAGCAGGAGGACGAGAACAGCTGTTGCTCGGGAGAGAGATGATATTTCAGCCCACACTCAAGAGGAGAGGTGGGATGAAGAAAATTGATTGCAGCAAAAGGTTGTCAGGGATTGGGAGCCAAGGAGGGAACTCAGGAGGGAACTGGGTTACTGGGCAGGGAGAGCAGAACCATGGCACAGAAGAGCAGGCCTGTAGTGGAGATGGTCTCCAAGCGCTAAGAGATCAGAAGGAGTGTGGGAATAGATGGTCCAGTGAGAGATGACAGAGACCTGTGGAAAGGAGACAGGGCACCTCCCTTCCCTACAGCCATGGGAGTGATGGAGGTATCCTGAATCAGCAGTGAAGTCCAGTAGGTACCTCTGGCATAGGAAGACACCATCATTGCACCTTAGAAAGCCACTTCTTGGGGCTTCTGGTGTGGCTCAGGCCCCAGTGGGCTTCTCAAGGGTGGTGACTGTGTCATCTGGGCGGGTCTCATCAGGTACTGTCCATTGACTGAACCTCAGCCACAGTCACCTGTGCCAGCTGATGTCTTTTTTGTGTGTACCTAACTATTGCTCTGGCTTTATGTTTTCTTTTTTACGTACAGTAACAGTATGTAGGGTGAAATTGCTAGTTCATGCGGGGCAATCTACATTCCTCCAGTGTCCCCAAATGTTTGTGGCATAACCCCGTCAGGAAAGGGACTGCTGTATCAAAAAGCTGCAACAACTCCAGCCTTTCAGAATTAATCAGGGAAAAGGAAGACAGCAGTATAACTGAGGCTCAGTGAACATTCATGCATTTGCCACACAGGAAACTCTGTGCCATCCTCATGTTCTTTCAGCTGCAGAAACATTTGATGGTGAAGGCTGTTATAAGAATGTGGCATGTGCTACTTTCTTCCCACCTTCTCATCTCCTCAGACAGGAAATGTTCCTAACCATGGGAAAAGCAAGAGTTCCTCAGCCTCTGAAGCAATTTCCCTGAGCCTGCGGCTTTCTAGAGAATACCTTTGTTCTCTACCATTTAATGGCACTAAAAATCACCGAGACCGTGAACACCACACGCTTTTAAAAACATTGACTTGTATGGACAGACTTTCCCAGGGGAGAATATAGCAGTGGGCATAATTGATGTTGTCAATTACGCCAATGCAGCTGTGCCAAATGCTCTTTGCAGGGACTGTGGTGGCTGAGCAGTGCGGGTTTTTCCATAACCACCCCCGCACGCCCATCATGGGGGCCCGGGAAAGCGGCAGCTCTGCGAACAGCCACAAGTCCCAACACCCAGCTGAGTTTTTCCATACCAAACTATTCAAACCGTCTGTTCAATCAGCATCTCTGCTCCCTCCTGTTCTGGCAAGCCTGCTGATACTCACCAGCAATGCAGAATCTTTCCGTTTGCAAAGCTGAGGGTACTCGTTCCTTTGGGGGGTAAATCTTTGCCTTAGGTTTGCATCGCTTCGGTTCTTAAGGGCTCTTGCTTTACACAGGCAAGATTTATGCCAGCACTGTAAATGCCTGACTAATATCAGAGGCCCCCAAAAAGCAGTACCCCTTTTTCAACAAAGCAAACCTGAGAAGAGTGAGCTGTAGGAGGCCCTTCTCTGACCCTGTCCCGCCTCTCCAGGGTCACCAGTCCGCCCTTGCCCTGGCTGCCTGTGCCATCCACGTCAGCACGGTGTCTGCACACGTGTGCATTTGTGCCTCTGTGCGGTTCTGGCCTCTTCTTTTTCTGAAACCCCAAGGTATTTATCAGACTTGGGGAGATTTTCACTCTCCTCAACAAATGGCAGACTGTTGACCTTGATCAAGTTTGTGTGGTGAGATTTGGTTTTAGTGAATAAATGAATGGGTGCGATTTTTCCCTCAAATCCAATAGAAATACGCTTTACCTTGCAATTTCCATGAAAGAGCATTTTTGAGCATTTTAAGTGTAATGTATGTTTTAGAATGTAGTGTCTGAGCTGAAAGTCCTGTGATCGATGTTTTCTTGAATTTCCCCATTATATGCATAAATAAGGCTGTTTTGGTGGCATTTTGGAATTCAGAGTCCAGGCAATCAAGGAGTTCTCATCTTGTTAATCCACTTGCCTATTTATTTATATTCTTCAATATTTATATTCTCTTCTTAAGATCTGGATATTAGCAATTATCCCCCTAATGATTTTATCCTTTCTCATTATCAAATTACAGAGGTTTTTTTCCAAGCCATTTTGAGCACTATAAGGAATAAGCCAGTATGGATGTGCCATATTTCAGTGTTATATATTCATGAAAATTGTCAGTGAAGACACTGACAAATTTGATAGACCTATTCCATAATATCATCTTCCAGGCCAGACAAACCTCCCCATATGAGCATTGATTAGATCAAGTCTCAGCAGCTGAATGCCAGCAGCGCAGAGAAGCTGATGGAAGAGGGAAGGAGGCATTTTCAGCCCAAATAGTCTCCTCTGGTGAAAAATGTGCATCCTCGAGTGGTCAGTTGGAGCTGTATTTTTGGGTTCTCAGTGGCAGTAAACTCTCCTGCAGGCAGTGTCTTGGCCTGTCTTGCCAGAGCTGTTTCTGTGCCCGGAACCGATAATGAGCACAAAATGCTGCACGTCTTCACATGGCTGCTCTGTTCCCTGCTCACCCTCCTGGGTTCCCATGGGATTTCAAACATACATGACAGTCTTGGATCTTTTTCAGACCGCTTTCTGGCACCAGGGCTGTCCTGGCACTCCCAGGGGTGCTTGGGCGAGTAATCCGGCAGATGGCTGTGTTGCCCAAGCAAACTCAGAGCTCCACCAAAAACGGCAAAATCCATCTGTGTCAACACATCATCTTCCCTTGGCTGGGACATGGCTGTGGGATGAGGGCCATGAGAGCCATCACACATTACAAGGATAAAGGAGAGTCTCGGACTCTTCAATGAGTCTCCTCAAAAGTCCAGGAGTCTTGGACTCCAAAATAAACGCAATTCAGTCACAGCCATCTTCGTTGTGTGTAACAGGCCTGGAGAGTGGCCAGGAATCAGAACAGCAGTGCTGAATTTCTATAGTGACTGTTTTCTAATTTTCTTTTCCCCCCTGGACTAAAATATGAGAACTTCAGACTAGATTCCTTCTCCCTATCATAATATTTTCAAAGTAGGTTCAGTTTGGAGTCTAAACCACTTGACATTGTCCATTTAAATTAAATTTTGTGTCTACTACTATGTCAGCCATTTGCTCAACTGCTGAAGAATAATAAAGCCCCGGAGCTTAGCTATGGGATATAAACTATGGTGCATTTTTGCTATGCCTTTGTAAACCAGGCTTTCCTTTCTTCTTAATGGAATTAGCAAGTGAGACACAAAGCTGAACACTGTGCAACCATCACGGCTAGAGAGAAACTATTTCTCATCTGCCGCGTTGTAAGAATGTGGGGGAAATTACATCCTTGCATATGCAGATTTGCTTGGCTTTCGATTCCTCAGACTTGGAGTCAGAGTTTGTCACACTAAACAAATAGATTATATAGAAAGCGTTCCTGCTATTCCATCAAACCACTTTAAAATTGAAAAAAACTAGATTTTAATATTTTGACAGCTGTGTGGCAGTATGAATGCTTTCTAGCTACGGCCTCCACCTGCGGTCACACGCACACAGACACACACACACTGACCTGTGGACGAACAAGAATGGTACAATTAGTACAGTTTTTTTTTAAATGGGAAGCTTTTAAATGTTGCTTGAATTGTATTTGCATTTACAAATTGCTATCTGCATTTGTTTGCAAGGTTTTATGAAAATATATTTAAGGTCCTCAAAAGGTGGTAGATGAGCTCTGCAAAACACAGGAGAAAAAAGAGCCTAGATTCTTCTGAGAATTCTATCTCTCAAACACAAGAGATAGATTACTGTGTTCTGGTAGCCTGATGGTCTCCAGCCCTTCTGCTGCCTTGCATCTCCTCCAGTGTTTTTGATATACAGAAGAAAATCTAAAAGGCAGAGATAGATACCACCTGGTAAGTCAATAAATCTTACTGCCAGCTAATTCTGAACTCAAGTCTGAGTAGCCAACAGAGTCAGTCCCAATGACTCTCTTGGCCCTCACACACTCCACTTGTCCTGGGTGTTTTTGAAATGAAAATTTGCAGCTGCTTCTTTTTAACTCCAGGGCTGTAAAAGGTGGAGTGTGGAAAGTCCCACTCCAGCATTTTTCATGAGGAAGGCTGGATGCTTTATTTCTAAAATAGGAAAGACTGGGGCAATAATGCAGTTGTCTTGCAATGGGCACTGCAGCACAGGCTACCCCAAGTGCTTTTCTTCTGTAGAACCCTCTGAATTTTACCTTCAGATCCTGCTTGGCCCTATCTTGCTGAAATCGACATAATTTTTTTTTGAATGGGAGACAGACACTGTTGTAGGGGTCACATAATAGCCTCACAAACAAGCCCCCTGCCAGGAAGGAAGCTGCAGCACTCCAGAGCACTGTGCCATGTGATTTAACAGCGCTTACTCCTAACAGTCTCTTCCTGAGGAGCATGCAAAATAAAAACAGGCTTATGGAGATTTTAAAAACAAGCAAGAGGGAGAGAGAAATATTGCTCATTTAATCTGCCAGCCTCAAGAGAATACCTCACTTTTTATGGGAGTTCTCTTCTAACTTTGAATTGCATGCACTAAGCTTGGTAAAATGTGCCTTGGTTATTTTGGATTTCTGGGGGGTTTGTGGTTTTATAATGAGATAAATTGTGCCTTTTCATTACTTATGATTTCCCAGTGTCATGTTCATGGAACCTGTAATTGTTAGCATTAAAACTTAAATTAGGTCTCAGGTGAACTGCTAGACATCTCTTTACGTAGAATGATGTAGCTCAAGGAGGAAGAACATTTCCATTTGTGCCTCTAAAGCTTAGCCCTTAATTCAGTCACTAATGAATGTGAATCAAAAGTTGCAGAATTTGTTTGTGCTTTCTTCCCATAATAAACAAATTCAGTATTGTTGCGAGTGAACATTATAAAGAAAGCCATTTGATTTGCATTAAAGCTTGGTAGCCTGAAAGTTCAGTAAATCCAGGCTAAGAATTTGATCTGTAGGAAACAAACGGGAAAAACAAGTTCCAACTTGCAACACCAGCATTGGCATGGGCAGCCTAAAAGATACAAAATCAGACCAGGCTGTTTTACAGTTGTCAGCATCCCTGAAGCATTTAACTCCTGGAAATGAATTCAGGTGTAAAGCTTCCTTAAGATATGGGGTGAGGGTGGAAGTTGTAATCCAAGTATATTTTTTCATCTGGGATTTCCATCAGAACTGTGAGAAATTTATGAAACTTGCTCCAAACACTTCTTCTGCTTGCCCAAGACTGTGTGCCTTACTTGTTGGTTTTCCCCTTCTGCTGTCATGTTAGCAGTCTTCTGTAACATTTTGTTCTCTTAAAGGTTATGGATAAAAACAGAAATTCTAAGTGCAATAGAGATGAGCAGACCTGAGTTCATGTAGGCATTTCTACAGATTCTTCCATTTGTGTCCCAGTCCATAAACACATAACGTTTCATTTACATAAGTTTGGTGTTATTTGGAGCACAAGAACCCATCTTCACGAGCAAACCTGAACCTTTCAGTACTTGCTGATCCTTTTGGTCCTCTGCTCTGTATCTGTGTTTTGATCAGAGGAATGGGTAAGCTCAAAAGCAGGTAAAGCTGGCAGAAAAGAAAGACACCTTCCTGCTCACACATAAAAGTGTGATCCCCAAAACTCAGCCCAAGCTGAATTGTGCCTGATTTCTCAAGCTGTCTTTAACCGGATACCTACTGCTTAAAAAGGACCTCTAATTGCAAGGGTAGGGACCCTTGGAAAATCACTTTTATGGTTTGTAATCATGCTAGTTGTCATGCTCTAGTTAAAGCAACTCCCAAAACTTGTTTTTGCTAACCTTTGTTTTCAGAGGTTTATGGGAATGAAGCAACATGATCTATAGCCAGTGTTCATCTGCCATGGATATATGGAATATGCACCGTAATTCCTGGCTGCAGCCCCCACCACTGTGAAAGGGTTTACAGTTACCCAAAAAAGTCTTTTTATATCTGACTAAATCACGTTGTAGCACCTAGTTAATACTGCGTCTTTGCCACTTTTCAGGCCCCTCCTTTGAGGTAGATCAGCGTTAAAGAGGAGAGTTCAGTATGAACTCCATCTAACAATGCAGGCCACAAAGTGGCTTCACAGATCTGTACCTAAATTTACTGCAGACAGCCCCAGACCTACTGCACACCAGAAGTCACAGGGAAGCTTAAGTCCTTCTCCCTTTGGGATCTAGAAGGACTGTGCAGCCAGGTTCCTCTGTAGGGCCAACAATCTGACACTTAGGGTGACGCAGGGTGGTGGCACATGTGACTCCTGGGGGACTCTGCTGTGGTGCCTGTGTTTCACACCGTATCAGCTGTGCTGCTGTTCTAGGTACCAGTCTGTAATCCCCAGCACTTCATCCAGTGCCAGGAGGATGGTAGATACCAACTGTCTTTGGCATTCTGACACCCTGAAGGCGTTTCCCTCTTGATAGCATCTTCTTGCCTTTCTCAACTCCCCTGCTTCCCCTACAAGAAAAGAAAGTAAAAAAAAAAAAAAAAAAAGGGAACTGAGACAAGACTCTATAAATCTTCCCCAAGGACTAGGGTGGAAAATTAATCCTGTTTTCTGGATTTGGGGAGGAATTTTCCTCACCCTTGGTTCCATCCTTCCTTTGGCTCCAGGCACTTTGATATCTCAAGAGTCATCCTTGAAGGATACTGTTCAAGATGGTGCACAGCAGCTGCTTGCCATCCACTACACTAATTTGAATTAGTTGATAGATATTAAGGAGTACCACAGTGTATTTTTATGCCCAGCAGCTCTGTTTTAGGCCTAGTTTCTGTAAATTTTCTGTTAGGAATTACAGAACCTTTCCAAGGATTTGAGAGTTAAAAGTATAATGAGATGCTAGACTATCCATTTTCAGGAAACATCAACATTTAAATATTTGTGTTTGATCTAGTCTGAAATGTTAAAAAAAATTTATTTTGAAATATTCATAGAACTGAATTTCCTCAGAATTTTGTTTCATGGGATGTTTTGGCATTCTTTATGAAATGTTAGATATCAAAATACCATGAGATGAAAGCATATGACAGTTGTAATAAGTAAGTTGTAACCGTGAGGAAAGTTGCTACTTAGAGCTGACTGAAACATCCTCTTTTGTAGAAGGAGTATCATCATGTCAAATTGCAATACAAACACGAGATAATTTGATCACTTAGACACGTGCAGTGGTAACCTGAGCCTTAAGATAACAAAGGCTTTCACCTGGATTCAGGAGTATAAACACATCTGGTGGAATTAAAGGAAATATGGTTGGGGAGGAAAAGAAGGAACTGTGTATTTATTTTTAATAGACCTTCAGAATTAGGTTAGATGGAGACAAGGGGCAAATTTTGCCTGGTTTAGTAGATTTGAGTAAAGAAAGTAAACACAGACAAATATTTTGCCTCAAGAGTTTCACTTGGCTGATGGTTCCACTTCTTTCCATTGAATACACCTGCTAAATTGAATACACCTGCTAAAGGGTGTATTTACCTTTTCCATTGAACACACCTGCTAAAAGCCACACTGTGCACTGATTTTTCAAGCAATGCAACACAAGTATTCTTTTCATATTAACATTTAGTGTATGAAACCATGAGCGACAGAAACTTGTTTCTGAAGGAAAATGGAAAAGGTTTAGAGAAAGTATGAATTTTAGCATGAGATGCAGCATTTTGAATATAAGCTTTGCCTTCTCCCATACTTCTGTCCATAGAAACATTGCTCTGCATTCAGGATAAACCCAGCCTTGGCAGTTTAAGGAGCACCTCTGTATCACCGAGCAAGCAGAAGTGCTCTTAATAACTCAGGTTTGAAAAGCAACATTTACCTGCCTAGAAAGGTGACTTCTTACACACTTGGGCTGTCATATTACCTTGTACCCATGAGCTGTGAAACTCTCTTCTTGGAAATACAACGGCTGTAAACAAAATGTGCTATTAGAGTACCCGTGGCAGTGCATGTCAGAATATAATCAACACTGAATCAAAATGCACTGCTTTGCCTACTGCTGCTACCACAAGCCTTAGCCATTTTAGACAGCATTACATAATGGCAAAATATTTTTCAGGGGGAAAAAAAATTAAAACTCTCCCTGTGGTTTTAGTCTTCCTCTTATTTTATCTGTGGTTCAAAGCTGTGTCAGGTATACATCAAAAACACCCCTTCCCTAGAGTATTTAGCTTACAATTTCATTTAATAATGGAAGTGTACTTCCATCCAGCTAGGATGGAAAAGGATTAAATGAAAAGCACTGTTCTAAAATCAAGTAACAGTAGTGTAGCTCTGCAAATGAAGTAGCCATGGAAAAGCTTGTTATTAGTCTATAATATCAAAACTGATAAACTATTAGTGTTTTGTCAGGCATGATAAATGCTAAACATTTTCCTCTACAGATTGCCTCAACAAGAACTGTGACTGTTTTTAGACACATCTGGCACTGCAGATTTTTTTCCATCCTGCATTTCAGTGATTTAAAAGGCCTTGGCTGGGCAGCAGGATGTCAGCTGTTTGGTTTAAAATACTGTTATAAGAGTCAATAAGATTTAAAGAGGCAGTAGGTAAAATTCCAGCCTTGCTGAAAGTAGTGGGAGAATGGCCATTGAGTTTAATGGCTTTGAGATTTCTCTGTATGGCTTTTTTGTCCATTTTTATTCTTAGTAAATTTTCCATTTCCCAGAATTGCCCTTTCTTTTCCATGCAGCTTCTCCCGCTTTCAATATTCGCTCTAGAAGTGAGTGCAGAGTTAAAATACCAAACCCTTTATTTTCACAAATGCCATCTTTATAGCTCACTTCTGTGGCACTGCTGTAAGACAATAATAACAGGTGTATAAAAATAGTAAACGCAGGTATTCATTTATAAAAAAAAAAAAAAAGATGTTCTTAATAGACTTTTCTGTCTGTGCTTCAAAATGAGCTGTGTGACTGGTGATGACTCCCAGGACCTCTGTGGCGTAGAGAAGCTGTTCCACTCTTTATAGAAGGAAATTGCAGGGCGAGCTCTGTGCTTGCTTTCTGTCCCATCACACAGGGAGAGCCATGGGTCTGCATGGAAGGGTTTGGTGGGAGATAGGCAACCAGACCCAGTCTGCTGTTGGCATATTTCAGCAGGCAGAGTCTGGGCTGGGTCCGTGGGGAAGTCAGCTCAAGGACACTGTGCTTGTGGAAGAGTTTGCAGTCAGCAGACAAGGAGAGGGACAGCTCCACAGCGGTGTCTTCAGCGTGAGTGTGCCCTGGAGGGGTCTTTCGCAGCCCCTCAGGCTGTGAGAGGCACTAAGTGTGTTCTGCAGCCTTGGGTGGGCTCCTCTCTGCAGCTCAGAGGTCAGCTACTGCCAGATAGACCTTTGGCACTGGAGTAATAGGCAAAAAGCTTAAATTGTGTGGTGACATTGTACCCTTTTGATGCAAACCCAAGAGCACGGAAAGGTATTGGCTCTGTCTGTCCATCGCGGGGTTTCATGACAGATTGGAAAGTGTATCTTTGGTAAAATAGGTAAAGGAATGTAGCAGGTTTTGCTGCAGTGGCATTTTATATTGTTTTACCATTTTCTCCTACACTTAAAATTGGGAGTAGTAAGGGATATCTCTCCAGCTCCAGGCATGGGAAAGCAAGCACACTGCTTGGTATGCTCCTGTTTTCCAGGTAGGAATTTCAAACATATAGTCTGCTTAAAGCCAACCCTCTGAGCAGCCACAAAAGATTTTAACAATACAGCTGGACTGATACAAAAAGCAAGGTTGTAGGCTGTGTGAACCCATTGCCATCACAGTTTTACAATGCAGGACTCAGGGCAGAGGGGTGAGTAAAAATAGCATCAAGCCACGCAGGATTCATCCCTCAGCAAGTGTAGCATTTGATTTGTACGGAGGAGTGATCACGAGTTTGCAACATGCCAATAAAATGTTTCTGAGCATAACAAAACTTTTCTGAATAGCCTGAACAAAACAGTGAAAAGTATGGCTGAAACCATGCTTTTAGCTAACAGCAGACATATCTCTGAGTAGTCACAGCCATTCAGGGTCATGCTCTGGCAACTAAAATATCCAGGATATTCACAGGGGATTTGCCAGGCATGTGATTCAGGAAGTGTACAAAAATACCACATATAGGAGTCAAGTATTTTTATTTCAGTCTCCTATTTTCTCACACACACTCCCCCCCAAATTCTGCAGCTCTTTCTTTAGTTTCCTGGATGAATCCTCTCAGGGAGCATGTTTTTACAAGCACAGATGCTACCTTGGAAAAAAAGAAAGGAGGGAAGGGAGCCAAATGGGTGTCACACTTCAGCTTGGCAGCATCTTGCCAACATGTGCCCCAAAAAAAAGGAAAAAGAAGGACTGCTTTTAGTAATCAAAACTGAATATAAAATCAGTGCAAAACTATGACTGTAAAACCCTCAGATTATCAAAAGGACTGAAGGAAACGCCTTGTAGCCAAAATGACATCCCTGACCTACTTGTCCGCGCTGTCACGTACCTTGGGTAACCTTTTCATTGCCGTGCCTTCCTTCAAACCTCTCTGACAATTTTGCTATTCATACTTGCTTTCAGTTGTAATTTTTTTAGTTTGTTTGAAGTGTGCAACCAGAAAGTAAAGTCTCATAATGCCATGCTGGCAGACATAAATATTAAGTCAGAGACCTTTTCAAACACTGCTTCTCTGTGGAAAACAATCTATTCAGACCTGGAGTTCCTACTGGAAATTAGGGGGCAGCCTGGTAATTGGATTAGGGTGTGCTTTTAATGTGCGGCAGTTTCTCAAAAGGAAGTTCCTGCTTTGTTTCATTGATTGCCTGGCTGATCGTTCTGCCGGTAAAAGCTACACACATAGCTGAAGGGGCAAGGATGGATGGAAAATGCAGCTCTGTGTTATGTAAGACGTGCCTGTTCTCTGGGTACGATCAGGTGGATACAGGTTGTAAATGTATCTCCATTCAAACTGGAAGCATGCTTTGTTAATCTGCAGTTTAATTGCTTAAAAGCGATTTCTATCAGTGTAGTCCTTAAAATCTGGAAGCGCTGCTAGTTGCACCAGTACTTAAATTCCTGGAGCCCACCTGCATAGGTGCCAAAGAAGGGGAAACCTCAGGACATCTGGGATTGGATGTGCAAATTGGAGAGCTTTGGAGTCTGTATTGTTCTGTAGACTGGAGGGAAGAGGAAGAAACTGTATTTGACTTCCACATTTCCAGAGGGGGGCTAGAAATACCAGATTAAATTTACAGCTGTGATCCCGGGAACACATCAGGCTCAATCATACATAGTACAGGAGTTAACCTGGCAGGAATTGCGAGGGCATAACTTAGGGCACAGCAAGGCTGCTCTGAGAGCACTTGCACCCCCTTTCTCCCATTTCATCATCCCCATGGAGGAAAAGATATGGCCTAGGTAGACAGGATGAATCCTGTTTTATTTCTGGATCGGCTCCTATCTTTCTGCTTGAGCCCCTTCCAAGTACACCCTCAGCTGGGAGATGGAGACATCATTAGTCATGCGACTGTCCCCTGGGGCAACGCCAGCCAAACGATCCTGCTCCCTCCACACATCAATATTCCTGACACCCGTCTTAAAACTTAGGTCATGCATATCCATCTACTTTTCAAAAATGTCAGAAGGATACAAATATCCCTTCACTATTTTTAGAGCCATATCAAAAGTATTTATCAGCTTTCTGGCACGTCATCCCATTTGTCATAGTTGATGCTATCTACTAGTTGGCAGTGGAGGATGAGGTGCTCTGGAAATGCAGTGGAGGGTGGATGAAACTCCATAAGCTGAGACACAGTGAGGGTGACTCCTGGGAGTTGTTGTGCCTGATGTCACAGTCAGGAAGTGCCTCTCATGGTCTTCTGAGAGCAGACAGAGCCTCAGGGCTCACAGGAGCGGCTCACCCTCACCTCGGTGTTTCCCAGCCCAGGGGGATGTGGAGGGAGCAGGGAGCTCAGCCAGGGAGCAGGGCTGAGCTATGGGAGAGGAGGAGAGCTGATGTCTGGTGACCACCATCCACGCTGCCGCCCACCAGCCCTCCCACACCGCCTGGTAATGGATGCCAAAGGGCTGCTTCCCTCAGCGCACACCCTGGCTGTGCATCCCAGCTCCAATGTGCACGAGGATGGGGCTGTCTGTGTGTTATGCATAATTCATACTGCACATGCAAGGTGGTACAGGAGAAGTGCTGAGAGCCGTGTTTTTCCATGCACACGTTGCTAACGGGAAACTCTTCCAGCTCCTCTGTAGCACATACCTCAAGGCCTGGCATCAGGCAGCTCTTTAATGTGCAGGTAACATGTTCATCAGCCTCATGCCACAAAATTGGGCTGTTTTCATAGCACTGTTGGTTTTTAGAAGGCAATGTATTCAGGTTGAAACTTTGCCCACATACCATCTGCTTCAGCCTTATCTTCCCTTGACAAGAAAGCTGAATATATAATGTCCACTTGGCTTTCCTGGTGTTACATAAGGTTGTGGTTTTGTGTTAGGTCTGCAGTTTCGGAGCTCCTCAGCGGCTCCTGCAACATGCTCCTGCTCTTGTTTTCAAGTGGAGCATCAGTGACAAAAATCAATACCATCTTCATAGCTATAATGAATGTGACCCACAGGCTTTTTTAGGATGACCACAAGCTTCCATCATATGTCCGGAGCCTATTTGCAAATATTGATTGGTATTGCAGATTAGCTGTAGCCATTTCATATGAAATCTTAAGGTCTTGCAGTTCTGCTCTCCGAGCTTGGTTTGGTATCAAAGGTACAGCTATAAATCACAAGACCCACCCAGAGACACTACTGATAGCCAAGGTTGCCGAATTGTGAAAATTAGATGTTTCAGGGGTTTTTTAAGCTGCTTAAGGAGGATGGTTCTCAGTCAGCTCCAAGTGAGTGAAAGCACTGCTTTGGAATCGAAGCACTCTGTTTACTTGAAGTGGGGAAAAAAAAGTGGAACCTTCATATGCAAATGTATGGCATTTGGAAATGTCATATAGCCACATCTACATATAAATAAGCTGCTCTGGAGTGCTGCACTAGCCAGGCTGCTTTGATATAGAAATTGCATAGTAGCACACAAAGCAGAAACAGCAGGACGCCACTTGGTCAAGTTCGGGGAGTTTTGTTCCTTTATCATCACTTAACTAAGTTAACTAATATTGCTGTGTCACTGCTGTGCTAGGCTGGGAAGGGTTGTGAAGAGCTGCTGGTTAGTGAGAATCATGTGTGTGCACTGCTGGGGCTGTGCAGTGTAGGGATGGTGGTTTGTCTCCTGTGCCCCAAAAGATAGTGCTGCACACAGATATGTTCCTCTGGCAGTGTCCCTCCTAGCCACTCTCTGCCTCCTCTGCAGATCCATGCCTGCTTTCTCTGAAGTAGACACCATTTGGTTGTATAAAGAAGCATCTTGTGCTGCTAACATCCACATACTGGGGTGGTATTTCCATCTCTATTTAATCTGGTATTAAACAGTAAATTGAAATTCTCAAGCGTACTTTTTCACAGGGGAGGACATAGAGGAGCCCTGATCTGGTTGTTCCTGTCCATTTTTTACCCCTTCCAGCACCAGCACTAATGAGTAGCTGGAGGAGAGGTGGATGGGAGAGAAAACAAGCCTTTGGCTCAGCTGTTGGGAGGAATTTCTCACAGAGGGTGACACCCGCTCCGCTCGCACAGTGCGCGTGTGATGGATCCAGCACTCGCCCCTCTGCCTTCAGGCACGCAGCCTAATTGGAGGGAACCTCACAAATCTCTAAACTGACATCAACTCTTTTTCAACACAGAATTACAATAATAATAAGGTTAACTCATCCTCTAAGGGCTCTGTCATGAGCTGCCTAAGGAGATCATATGCAAGGAGATAAACTATGACTTTATTTCTTTACACTGCTGGATTCTGAAGGGGGAGGATGCTGCTCCCACAGGGCTGGTGGCATCTCTCTTAGGCAGGAGAATCTAAGTGAAGGGAACGTCAGCAGCTTGCCAAAAACAAAGAGTAGCTGAGTTAGCACAAAGAGGGATTTAATCTATTCTAAGAATGGAGTTAGCACAGATTTATTCAATCCTGACACAAAAGAAGGCAGCACAAATTGTAAGGGCCTCTTTACCCAGGGCTTTGATAAATCCACAGTACAGCCCCACATCATTAAATCACAACCCTAGGAATGACTGCAGCCCTCAAGACTGGCCCCCGTAGTGGCTGCCTTAAAGAGCTATGTGTTATTTCATCCACAAAACTATGGAGAGATGGCTTGGGGACAGCTGACACAGAGACAGCACGAGGAGCCAGAGACCTCGCCAGTCTGCTGGCCTGGGAAGTGGCAGGTGCTGCTGGCACGTGGGGTGAGCTGCTCTGTGGAGCTGCTGGAGGGAGAGCTCAGTGCAGCATCCTCCTCTTGATGTCCTGGAATCAGCTGTGGAGAGCAGCATCCAGGAGCAGTGACTTCTGCTTTTAGGGGTGGCCTCAGTCAGGCTGAGAGGATGAAACGGGGTGGCAGGGAAGCAGAGGAGGCTGGACAAGGGGAGGCTGCAGCCTGCCTTACCTCCCTGAATGAAACAATCACCCCAGGGGGGAGTTGAGTCTAATGCGAGCACCTGGACATGGAGAAAATGCTGCTTTGGAACAACACATTAGCTCCTGTGAGGTTTTTCCCCTTTCAGTTTAGCTTATATTGCTGGGTGTTCCCATTCAGAAGTGCGAGCAATGGCTGCTGCCATGTACTTGCATCACTGTGCAATTTTGGGTTGTATTGCACCTTGTGTTGCAGTAACTACTTGGTAGCACCTCCTTGTGTGTGCAGGAGCCTTGCTTTGAGGAGCCTGTACAATCTCTAGGGTAAGGCATGTGTGAATTCAAGGGGACAACAGATACTGTGAAAACAAGGGGAAAAAAAATAAGAAAAACAGTCCTGTTTAGTTTTGAGTAGACAGTCTTGTTATGTATGCAGGAAAATGATTAACAAGTTGCTTGATTTCAATCAGTTTTCTCAAAGAGGGAAGATATATTCACAGATGTTGTAAAAAAAAGTGCTTCTTGATTTCCAAAGTTCAGCAACAGCTTTAACATATATAGCATAGCCCCCATATATATGCTGACAAGCTGAAAGTATTTAGTTCTCCATTTGAACATCTGGGGATTATTAGTGTCTTAATTCATTGGTTTCTATTATTAATTATGGCAGCAGGCTGAATAATTACGATGCATTGCTGCAAAGACAGAGCACAGTATTTTTTTTCAAAGTGCACTAGGACATCTTGCCATCATCTCAAACATAAAAAGCCCTAGATTATTTTTAAAAAGGAAAGTGGATTTTATCTTATTCCAGGGAACTGATTTGCATAGGGACATTTAAAATTAATAAATTACTGTGTTCAGCAAGCCTATTTTGTGCCTGAGAAAAGAAGTGAATGTAATTTATTTCACCATGTTCCATCTCTTTTTTTCCCCTTGGTGAAGCAGCTAATATGGGAAGGGTATTTTTTGTGCAGTTGATGTAGAAAAACTAGCTTCAAGTTTGTACTTGGAGTGGCTGCAGGAGGAATTTAGGCTCAGGCTGCAGCATAGTGGTGCCAGACGTTTTCAGCTGACATTTGGTGTCTCATTTTCCACTTGCTCTCAGGGAGAGTGGGCTGGTGAGCTCCCTCTTGAGCAGCAGCAAGCACTTCCTTCGGAATTCTCACTCAACGCCCACCCAAACAGTGATTTTCAGGCAAGCTGCTTGCACACATTTTCTTTGTTGTTAAGAGGCGCTCTATAATTGTAAAAGCAAGGTTTCAGGGGAGGGAACATGCGGGGTGAAGGTGCTCCCCAGGCTGCCCTGAGCAGCTGGCAGCAGCACAGTGTGGCCGTGCAGCAGGGCAGGTTTGCCAAGGATGCTCTGCCTTGGAGCTGGTCAGCAAAGACCCAGGAGGAATCTCTTTTCTCTCATCAGAGCTGGGTCTGAACTGGGATTTATCATGGCAGTTCTTCATTACAAGTGATTAGGAAGCCTGCCTAAGGACTTCATCCCTAAGTTGCTGTGGGACCTCATTTACTGTTGGATGCTATTGAAGAGGGGGGGAAGTACCAGCAAACCTGCTAAAGCAATTCTGCACTTTTGGAGAGAACAGCACCATTACCATCCTCCTCCTGGGCCTTTGAACCACTCCTGCAGATGTTTGTGGCCTGAGAAAGTTCTGTTTTACATCAAAAGAGCAGCAGTTGCTGACTCTGTGAAGACTGAAGATGAGTAACATAAACTATCCCTAGGCTTATGCACAGGGTTCAGATTCCCACCTGTAGTCAATCAGCTGAAGCTCTTTCCCAAAAGGCAGGGCATCCCTGCCTTTGCTCCACAGGTGGATACTCTCTAGATGTTTGTTTTGATTTCAAGCAAGAATTGCACATGAAGCATCTTTCACCCAGAGCAGAAGAGCTTTCTTAAGAAAGTTTCTAATGCTATGCTCCACAGCATCTCTTTGGGAGAGCCAGCAGGGAGGTGAAAGGAGTGAGGGGGGTATGCTTCCAAAAGGGGCTGAGAAGGTTAAAGACATACATCTGATCCAAGAAACCCTTTTTCCCTTCATATGTCCTCTGATAATGTGGTGTGTGAGGAGTCACTACTTCAATATCAGCAAGAGCTTCCGTCTGCAAGTTTGACTGACCTCAGCAGTATTAAAAGATTAAATTATTATGTAAGTCAATTCTCCTTAACCACTTTTTCCAACGAGATAGGTGTCAAAATAGCTTCTGCTGCACATCATTCACTGTCTCATCCCTTATTTGATGAAATATATGTGTATATATGGATTTTCAGGACTTCCCTTGGTCTAGGGATGACTTTACACTAGGTGTTAACACTGTACACAAGCCAATATTTTCTCATATGGGCATAGCCTAATAGTTATTATTTCCAAAGCTCCCACATTACCTGCTGTACATCAGCTAAAATGCTAATATCAGAATTTACAGGCTGTGGCTCTCTACTTTGCTTGCTTGAAATCACCTAGAAAGTCTCACCAATTCACACATGAAGAATGACAGAATTATCAGCCCTGCAGAACTAATTGTTAAGTGCCTGGCAGTCAATTCTTGGATGCAAGAATCCTATTTTTGCCTAGATTTTTATTTTAATTCCTCTAAAGTGGATTGTAGGACCTTATGTCTGGAAAGAATTTTCTGGGCACTCCAGACAGTACTTCATATAATCCTCATCAAGGGCACTAATGGATTTATTCCTTTGTCAGCAGCACTACTGCACATGTTTGGTTGTGGAACAGAAGCTCCACATTAGCTCAGATGGGAGCTGGGGACCAGTGAGGGCTGCCCAGAGAAGAGTCTGGCTGCTTTGTTTTCATCACTTGCAGAGTCACATCCTGCAACCAGGCAGACTGTTCCAGATATCTGCTTTCACTGATACAGTTACTTGAGGATCTGAAGGGTGTACATTCAACTTCCGAAGACTGAAGGAAAGCCATGTAGCCAAACTAGAAATGAAATTCAGAATGATACAAGATATATTTGAAATAATTCTTCTGCTCCTTCTTAATGAAAGACAGGAACAGGCACAGATATTAATTTAGACAAGATGGCTTTAAATAATTTATTGAACATTTCAGAAGACAATCCATCAAGAAATGCAAGATCACTGTGTGGGTGGTCAGTCACACTGGATATCTTTTTAGGATCCAGTTTATCCCAGAGAAATAGCTCATCATCTCAGCATCTCCCTGCCATCCACAGAGAGGTTGGAGAACAAGAGTTCAGCTGGGAGATTTTTTCCAGTAAGAGAGATGATAAACTGTTTCAGGCTACACAAAGTAGCATCTGGCCTCCACACACTTAAAAATAATGTGTTTTGACTAGTGTGTCTTATTTGATAGGCTATCATGTCATGTGCTGGCACTAACAAGAGATGCGAACAATATGAAATGTCATGTTAGGCTAAAGATGCAAAAAATGCTGCAGAAATGCAAAAGATGTTGGCTTCATCAAAGTGACTTTTTCGATCAGAAAAGCGCCTCAAGATTTCTGAATACAATTGTTCTGGAGGGTGAGGGTGTATTTCTTTTTTGAAATGAAAAGGACAAGCATTTTGAGAAACATGGCAGGAATTTCTTTTGTCCAGAGATAGGAGAGACTGACCCAGTCAGTCCAATTTTTACCTCTAGTCTTTACAGCTGGCTTCTGCCTCAAATCCTGTCCATCACAAAGAGGTACAAGTCTGTCCTTCTGACACAAATAAAACTTTCCCACATTGTTGCCAATAACAATGCAGTAAGTCTAGTGTGTGAAGAGCAGCTACTGAATTTAACATTACTGAAACCTGAGTAACTTTGAATTTGGTCTTTGTCATTGCTTTATGCATACAGATCTGCTGTGCTTGGAAAAAAGTGGGTTACTCTGTATTTAGCTTTGCTCTCTGCAGGTGTGAGGTGGGTGTGGTAGAGGGGCTCCTTAGTATAGTGATACTGCAGTTTGATTAGTGCAATTGCATCCAATACTGAATTTATAAATAATCCAAAGTTATAATAAGGGTGGAAGTCTTAATTTATTTAATTCAGGTTTAATTTTTTAAGATATGTACAGTTCTTGTTTGCTTTATAACCTCAACATGGTTTTATTTTTAGAATCAATTTATAGTTCTTGTTTCATGGTGATGTAAACCCTGTGATGCGTTCATAAGGCTTGGTATCTCATCAACAGCTGGATTGCTGAATGGTGCTCACGTCCTTCCAGAAATGGGAGCAGTCAGTTTTAACATGAACGGACTTTTCAAAGCATGCCTGGGTGTTTGGGTCTCTACATTGGCTCTGAAAAGATGGGTTTTGTAATGGGAAAAATAACCTGGTTTGAGGCAGGGAAATATTTTGTGTGCGTTCAAAATGTGCTGAGAGGGAGAACTTCTCAGTCTGAATGAAATGATGTTTTTATTGTGGTCTGTATTTTGAGTAACCAAAACGGCAGATCAAACTAAATATGAGCTTTTCCCCCTCTCTGCCTTTATATTAAATCCCTGACTCTTTCAGAGGAGTCATCAGTCAAAATGAGATAGAGATACAGATAATTTGTGTCTAAGTTTTGTGGGCTCTTCTGAGCCAGGTGACAAGTGTTCCTGTATGAAGTGTTTACCCTATGAAGTGTTTATCCTACAAATGCTAGCAAAGCTTGGGCCGTCTCATTTTAGATTCAGTAAAGCATTTTCCATCACAACATTATGCTTAGAGGTGTAATTACAAGTTCTGCATGATCCTAGATTTACTTTAAAGTGTGCTAGAGACCTTGTTAAAGAAAACATGGTTTCTACCCACATGATTGCTAGGCCTACAGCCTACACACAGTGAGAGCATCTGCACGTCCAGATAGGTCCTGGTCCCCCTTTCAAGTCCTAGATTAGTCTGTTCTGAAAGTTACAATTCTCCTCCATCTTGAAGTGTGCCTTTAAAAAAAAAACAAAAAAAAACCACACAAATGATTTCGTACTGTTTTAACCACACTGCTGGCTGATCTGAGAGAGGAGGGATTCTTGCACTGAGTGGTGGTGCACAGACATGGCAGAGATACCTCAGTACCTGAGAAGGAACAATCAGAGATAAACACACACATGGGTGTGTGCACACAGAGCAGTCTCCTGTTCTTCAGAGAGGAAGCAAATTTCCTTTGGTAATGGAGGATTTGAAGGAAATGGCATTATGTTCTCCACAACAGAAAAAAATGTGTATTAATAAGGATCCCATATTTCTCGCTGCAGTTTCCTGGACAGAAATAGATTTGAATGTGGGCCATAGCAGAGGTCCAGCACAGCCAGAATCCATCAGGCACAGTGCATAGGTGGTCACTATATGGGTATGGAGTCCCACAAGTCCTGAGCACATCGGGATCTGTGTGTGTGCCATGAGCAAGTCCACGGATAGCTGACACATCACACACGTTTATTCTGTCTGGGAGGATTGCCAGGGGCATAAAGGAACATGCATGGAGTCCTGGTGGGGTGATAACTCTGTGTATATATTTCATGTGTTGGTAGCCAGTGTCTCACTTAGAGGATGATAGGCAGCCAAAAATGTTTAGTGCCAGACCAAATGGACCTTGTGTTCCCACACTTTCTGATAGCACCAATTCCTGGGCAAGCTGTCAAAGGAGGTTATACCATACCTCTAACCTGCCTCCTGTCAGCACATCCTGTCTGTGCTGTCCCAGAGACAGCTGTCAGCCCCCAGCCCAGGAATTCTCCCTGCCCCTGATGCTTCTGCACTGCATGGTCCATAAGAGCCTCCCCCAGCCTCCAGGTATCCCAATGTAATCAGGGAACAGGGGGAGGCACACGGGCTTGTGTTCAGCATACGTGCATTTGAAAAGATGCAATAGGGATCCATAGTGAAAATCCTAAGGATGAAAGAGAAGCTAATGCTGTCAGCAGGGATGTAGAGGTTGCCTGTCATTCTCATTTGCTGGGAGCTGGTCCTCGCCTGTTTCCACATAAGGACAATATAACCAACTGTATTAGTGCAAGTGGTTAGAGACTCTTACAACTCTCCTTGGACAGCAGCGACAGAAAAGAAATTCATTATGAAAATCTGACTCTTGGATCTGCTGCACACACTTTTCCCAGAGGTGGGATAATACCTAAGCATGCCTGCTGCCGGCATGGCTGGCTTGGAGGCAGAACACAAATTGCAATTGTTTTATAACACTGGGGGACTTCCTTTGGAAGATAAAAATGCTTCAACTTATTTGTGTGCAAACTACATTTCCTCAGACATCCATCACAAGATTTCTTTCTTCTGTTTTTAATTAATCATGACTAGAAGATACTGTCACAGAAAAAGGAGGGTTACCATTTGAGGTATCATAAGTATTGGTTAAGTGGAAGAATTTGCCAAAATTACCCAGATTAATTAATACCTTGGTGGCCTACAAAATTCATGTGAGTTCATGGTGGTGACACTCTGCTTCATCCTGTGAAGTTGAGCACATACCTGTTTCAAAACTAAATGAAGCCTCCATGCAGTCTCAGTGACTCTTTAACTGCTGCAGAAAGTCAAACTAGTTTAAAGTGCTGGATGCTGTGGGATGTGGAGGAGGCCACTGGGCTTTGGGGCACGGGCACACAGCACTGATGCTAAACTTCAGCTCTGGACTCCCGCTCTACTTCAGCCATAAAATTATCTTTCTGTATATGTTCTGTTGAATGACCTAAAGTACTGTAATGTGTATTACATGCAAATGTTTAGAGTCTCTCTCCTAACCTTGTCTCAGTTTGAGGAGACAGTCCATAAAGTATAGCAGAATTAATCAGGTATTTTGCCTGTGCTATTCTGTCATAAGTTTTTGAATAGTCACGTTATTTTCTCTGGTATCTCATTTGCTGCAACTTGACAGGAATTATAAAAGAATGAGATAAAACCTTGCAAATCTTCACATCAACCAACCTGTTTGAAGGGGCAAACCCTTACTCTTGCTTCCCATGAACAACATCTTTCACATCTTGTTCTTCTGATTTTCCTTTCTTTCATATGTTGAGTTCTTCCCATCATTTCACCTTATCTTACGTGGCCCGGTTAACGTTCCCTTCACCTGTGTTCACAGAGAATGCAAACAAACTGGAAGAAAGTGCAAGAGGGATCTACATCCCTTGTCCAGAGCATTACAATGGCTTCTGCATGCATGGCAAGTGTGAGCACTCCACAAACATGCTGGAACCGTCTTGCAGGTAACCCTTCTCCTACCAGCAAGGGAAGGCTACACACAGGGAAATACTGACTTACAGAAACATTTTGTCTAGATCAGCTGTGGAAAATAATGGCAACCATGGCCCTTTGTGCTACAAAATCCATCAGACTTAAATTATTCAACGAAGTCCCAAAAGTGTTATTGAGTTATGAACAATGTTAATTGACTGTAAAGCCATCCAGTAAGCTCCAGTTCTATTTAGATGTGTTTTTAAAAGCCCTTCACAAAGCGCTCAGACCACGCTAGGTACCCTCCTCAGCCTGAGGGAGAGGATGTGTCCCTGCTGTGGCAGGAGTGATGCTTGTGGGGCAGCTGGCTGGGGCAGAGGTGGCTGCTTCAGCGGGGGGGTGATTTTGGAGGAGGTTTGGGCAGACAGGAGGGATCTAGTGAAAGCACTGTAGTGCTCCCACAGTGAATGCCTCCCTGCACAGGTGCAGATATTACTTCTGAAGTCCACACAGTGGCCAGGTGGCTGGAAAAGGACTATTACACGTGAAGCACCATTTCCTGGGACACTGGAATGGGAGCACAAAGATAGAGAACAGACTTTCTCCCCAGGGCAGAACCTTAAGCCAGCTTCTCCGGGCTCACACAAACAGCCAGGGCACGTTTTGCTCTTTGCAGCTGCTGCATTTTAGGTGCTCCATTCAGCTGGAAAATGTCCTTTCCTCAAGGTGCTGGCAGCTGTGGGAGTGCAGAAGAAAAGGGAGGAAGCTCAAGGCTTAACCTATCAGGATTAGTGCTCCACTAACACACATGAGAGGAACCCAGGCCGTCTGTCTCAGTCCCTGACAGTTGCTGCTGCCACTGACCTGGATTTTCATATCTTGCTTGGCCAATTAAGGGGAAACAGGACAAGGGCTGAAACTGTAAAAACACTGCTTGGCCCCAAAGTCACAGAGCAGAGTGGAGATGTCAGGCTGCAGGATGGGAACTGGTGAGCAGTGCAACAAGCAGGATCGGGGTGGATGGCTGCAGCATCAATAGAGGGGTTTTTTATAGCAACCAGATGAAATGTAAATGATGTATCCACTTTCAGGAGCATCTAATCACATTTCATATGGAGCCTGGATGATTGCTTATCACCTCCTTAGGGGTAATCTGCATAAGGAACCACAACTCGAGGGCTTTTCACCCTCCCCCACCTCCCCAAAGAAAGGGAGAAGTCTAAAGTATGTTGTGCAAGGAACTAAATGAGTTCTCATCACAACGTGCAACTAGTTCCACTTGAAGCCAGTTATGTCTCGGTCCCCTGGGCACCTCCTGGCACTCTCACAGTGTTGTTCACTCTCACAGACCTTGGTGACACTGAGGACCAGAAGTCTTCCCTCTGAGAAGTTGAGCACTCACTGGTACTCTCTCTGTGGGAGTCCATTCTGGAAAACAAAAAAAAAAAACACATAAGCTTATGCTTCAGCCACTAATTTTTTTCCAGATACAATTTTCCCAGCATTCCTTGAAAGCAGCAGGTATAACGAGAAAAAAATATGTTTTGTTTCAGATGTGATGCCGGCTATACTGGACAACACTGTGAAAAAAAGGACTACAGCGTTTTATATGTGGTTCCAGGTCCAGTACGATTTCAGTATGTCTTAATAGCAGCTGTGATTGGAACTATCCAGATTGCTATCATCTGTGTTGTAGTCCTCTGTATTACAAGGTCAGTATCTCTGGTACTTTACAGTAGAAAGAGAAAAGACTTTTGTTTTTCCTGCAATGTGCGCTGATTATACCGATTTCTGCAGTGACACTACTGATAACAAATGCTATTTAATTCACCAACAAACACAACATATCATCTGGTCCAGCCAGCCAGTGCTCCTTCGTTATTATGACTGAATTTTTACTTCCATCTTAATCAAACTTAGGGAGCAACAGTGCCTACAGCAAGCGAAGTTCTCTATTTTGTATTCAGATGCTTGGACAAATATTGTTCATATAAATAAGGGGAATATAAATACAGCAGCTGGATCAACACTTAATAAAACTAATCATATCTCCATCTGGTTTCCTTAAGGGCCCATTCCCTTAGTCCTAATCAGGCAAAGCAGACAAACTTTTAAGCCTGTTTGCAACCCTGCTGATTAAATGATTTCATTAGGCTTGAGTGCATGTTCAAAGGCACTGCACATGTTTTAGGGTCTTCCATATATGATGTACTTGGGGTTTTTTTCTTTAGTGAGGAGCAGAGGGTTGTGTGAATGGAAAAGACAGCCCCAGGGTAGTTCAGAATGAGAGGGGTAAATGCAATCCTTCCCCTCCATGTGTTGCTCTACTCCCCCACTTGACTGTGTTACTGTCTCTGGGAGAGCTTGGGGTAAATTCTGAAATGAACTTACCCCATGTCAAACATCTACGGGCTTCTCTTAGAAATCACAAGGTTAAATTAAGTCAGCTAGCAGCACCAATAAATCACTCTTTTACAAATTATTTTCTTTTTAAAATAAAAAAAAAAAAAAGGCCAGGTATCATACCTCCATATAAAATAAAATCTACTTTATTTCAGTCCCTATGTTGCACTACTTGGTGGGAAAACAAGTGTAGAGCATTTGTTCCTGGAAAAGACAGAAAAAAAAAATTCATAAATCCTTCTCTGGCCTAAAGGCACAAAACAAAACCTATTTTGGCCAAACTGAGTTCATCACCTGAATGGCAGCTACGGAATGAGTCAGGAGATTACAGGAGGTGGTATTCACAGAGGTAATTCAAAGGACCAAAAATATAGCATGTAATGAGGAAAGAAGGTGGTGAAGTAGCTGATAATGGAACAAATGGGTATTGTTTTGTGAAGTGACTGGTTTTGTCACCTTGATGCAGTGAGCAAAGTACTTTATTCTGAAGAATGAAGACAGGGAGCTCTGAGTGATCTGGTGCTGTAATGCAAATTACCCATCACACTGTTTTCATACAGAGACAGTACCTTTTCCCCCACACTTAGTAACCAAGTCAATTTATGATCTTTTGACTTTTTTCTGTAATGCATGTAATTACTGCAGAGCATCCTCCATCCCAGCATAATGATTTGAGATACATTTGCAAAAGGGTGCTCTTAAGTGGCCTAAGAGAAATCCTCATGACAAGGGAGTGTTGTGGCAGCATATGCATAAGCAATTGAGTTTATGAAGTTGTCTGCTTTGGAGAACCTGACTGTACTGGTTTGAACTCCACACCCTGAGTTCTTGAAAGTGCTGAAAACACCTTGCCAAGTTCCTGGGAGAAAGAAGGGAAACTTTACTCAGAGGCCACTGCGGCCAAATTCTTTGCTGCTCATTTCAGTGCAACTTCACCTAATTAATTTATCAAGTGAGTTTGGTGCACTGTGTTCATTTGAGCTGCACAAAACTACCACTGTAATCTTCCAGCTATCATTACTATTGTTGCTCTTAAAATCTTACCTGTACAAGTGGTGCAAATCTGTGGGGGTACCCTCCATTGCTTTTAGGGCCATTGTTGCACAGACACTTTAATTGAATAAATGGGCTGCTGACAGCTGAGGTTTGCCCCTTCCTCTGCCTCCTGGGCACTTGTCCCTCCAATGCTCTGTTGCCACCATTACCATTTCTTTAGCCACGCAAACAACGCAGTCAGGGGATGGACTCAGCTGAAAATGAAACCAACAGAAGTGATGATTGAGGTTTTACTGACTCAGTTCCTGGAAGAGGTCGGCTGCTTGACTACTCATCACTAGTGCCAGCAATGGGAATAAGCTTCTGGGGTGGAGGAGTAGAGAACCAGAGGCCAGGAGGTGAAACAGTGAGGCACAGTCTACCCAAGGACTTCTAGCTTGGAGATAAGGCAAAAAAGGAAGCAGTGATAAAAGTGAAGGAGGATGGCAAATAATATAGATATGGCCTAGTGTTATAATGATTCTCAGCAGTTTTCTTTACAGCTTTGCATTTCTAGTGCTTCCCTAATGTTTAGTCACAGCAGCTTATTTATGTGAAGAAATAACTTGATTAAAAATGAATGCATAACGTGTTTTACCTGCTATGAATCACATTGTGAGTAACTCGAGCTTTTGAGCAAAGCTTCAGTGGAGGGAGAGAGGGAGGGCAGCCTGTGCTCCAGTACTTGGTTTACATCGATGTAACTGCTGTGTTCGGAAGTGAATGCATCCCCCACACAGTGCACTACAAAGGACTTGTGATTAAAGAGTTGAGGACCAAGGAAAACCTATCACTCCGTTTTAGCAGATGATTAAGTCTAAAAAGCTGGTTAAATGCCAGTGCCCCTCTTAAGAATCCCTGCTGCACTTCAGACACGGCCCACCTGTAAATGCAATTGCACTGCATGTAAGCAGCCGCGGTGTTGGTGCTGGGCCCTGGGGCCTTCCCAAGCTCCCAGACATTGGTAATGTACAGTTGAAACATGGGCATTTTTGGTTCAAAGATGCTTTTTCATCATCTTAATTGGAGTAATCTCTACACTTGAATTGATTTCTCTCGACCTTGAAGTAAGCGACTGCATAGATACTGTCAGTGTTGGTTTGAAGAAAGTGCCTGTTCATCTCCTTGCTTCCAGCTGGAGCAGTTAGTGTCCACCATGGGATTGCTGACCATCCTGATCATCCCCCAGCCACCTGGCTCCTCCGTGTTTCATAGAAAATCAGTCTGGTTGTGCCCACTGTGCCCTGGTTCCCTAATCCTGCTTCGCATGGCTGAGCACTGGGGCAAAGCAGGGTTGTAACTCCTGATGCTGGAGGCTCGGCAGGACCTGGAAGCTGGGCTGCACTGTGTGGCCGCGGGCGTTGGTGGGGCTGTCTCAGCTCGTGGAGGTGTCCCTGGCCGTGTCCTGCAGAGCCCACGGGGCCCTGCTGTGCATCCCTGGCCGGCCGGGCAGGAGAGGCCGCGCGGGGACAGCGGGCAGGAAGCGCTTGGTGCACATGGCACGCCAGCAGTGAATCAGCCCTGTGTTTGCTAACAACAGCTCCCTGACTCACTCCCAAAGTTTGAGCGCCTTTTCAGGGAACTCGAAGGGAATAATGAGTTTGTCATGAGATCACAGACCAGCTAAAGTCTGCCTTAGTTCTGTAATGAAAGCTCTGCCGTGACCCCTAAGAGCACAGGAGACACAGGCTGGTTTTTCCTGGAGTAATGATAGCAGCCTACTTCACTGCTTCCCAGGAAGGAACGAGGCAAAATATAGCCCACAGCCATACAGCTTCTCATGAGGGGGTGGTCCTGGTGGCTTAAAAGTGAGGCAAGTCAGGACAGTCTGACCCATATTTTGCTAGACGCTTACATAATTGTATTCCAGCATTTTTTTAAATGCTTCCCAAGTTCTTAGGCTCTTGTTTAGCCTTTCAGTTGACGTCACAAAATTATAACATCACTTCCATTCAACGGGGGGGAAAATGACCTTTTTTACTTTAAGGGGTCAATAAAAATCTATTTCACTCTGTTGTGCTCTTAGTTATTTGACACAGAGCTTCAGGCAAGTGCTTTAAGCTCCCACTGCACTGAGAAGGTGCGTAACCCATAGGGTTTCACACGGTGTTGCTGGAAGCCCTCCTGTAACAGAAGAACAAGCCAGCCCCATACAAAGGGAATGTTTTTCCATATCAGCATGGTCTGGAGTACTCTGAGGCCTCTTCTTGTGGCACTCCAAGAGGGTGTTTCAGTCTCTGTTGTGCAGCTGCCCAGTTTCTACCATAACCACCCTTGGCTTCCAGCTGCTTAGGACTTCCTGTGGCCTCCACCCGGGATTAAACTTCTCCGTGCTTTCTGCCTGAGGGTGCCTTTCCATGGGAGGGAACCAGAAACACACCATTAGCTTTCCATTAGGGGGAAATGTGGCATCCCCACAGCTGGTGTTGCTGCAGGTGAAAGATTGAAATGTGCTCTCACTGAGGAGCACCATAGGTCCTGAGGACAGCCTCTGCAGCTGTCCAAAGAGATCTCAGATTTGGGGCTTTCCAGCACAGTTGCTTTCCACACCAAGCCAAGCAGCCATGGCATGGTGCAGGCACCTCTAAGTAAAGTAGCTGTTTGCTCATGGGCTGAAGCATGGAGCATTTCCATGGAGGCTAAGAGGGACTGCAGACACTTAGGGCCTTGGAAAGGCAGCCCCTGCAGCCACTTTGTAAACACATCACAGACCTGGGACGCTGACCAGGTGAGCATGAGACCGTCCTGGGTCTTCCACCTGTGCCTCGCTCAAAATAAACGCATTATTTAAAGCTGAGCAATGTGGTGCAGTTGGGACCCTTGTGATGCAGCAAGAGTGGCCAGTGTTCAGGAATCTGAAAGTCTCCCTTGCCATAATTTTGTTCACAGTATGTTTTGGGGGGGTTGTGGCTTTTTTTGTGATGCCATTGCCATTAGCTTGCACAGTCCATTTCATTGAGGAGGAAGCACGCTGAGGGCTGGAGGATGCACCTCTCGCCCTCGCATCCCTGCTGCCCCCGCCACCTCTTCAGCAGATGTGTTGCTAAGAGCCGTGTATTCTCACAACTCTCTTTTCCAGGAAATGTCCCAGGAGCAACAGAATCCACAGACAGAAGCAAAACACAGGGCACTACAGTTCAGACAACACAACAAGAGCATCGACAAGGTTAATTTAAAGAGCGCATGTTTCCACAATGGCAAAACTAACTGCAGAGAGCTTGGACTACAAAATACAGTATTATAGACAAAAGATTAAGACAAGATCTACACATGTTGCCTTGCATTTGTGGTAATCTACACCAATGAGAACATGTACTACAGCTATATTTGATTATGTATGGATATATTTGAAATAGTATACATTGTCTTGATGTTTTTCTGTAATGTAAATAAACTATTTATATCACACAATATAGTTTTTTCTTTTTCATGTATTTGTTATATATAATAAATACTCAGTGATGAGAAAAAAATTGCCTTTCTTAAATTTGCTGTATCTCATAGCTGTGTATAGTCTTGGGATATTGTATATGGACACTAACAAATCTCTTTTTTTTTCTTTTTCCAGTTCTAGTGGCAATTTTGAGTCTACTGAACTCAGTAGTAGGGTTTTGAGTTGGTCCAAGATCAGCGACAATTATGGATGTGGGAAAGGTGAAGAATAATTTAACCTACATTGAGGAGGGATAAAATATTTCAGATCCGGAGTCAACTACATTTCATCAGCCTTCTTCTCCCATACCATCTATCTTTACTCTCCCGTAGTTTAGGAAGTCTTTGCCTTCTAAATTAAATCCTAACCGAAGGGGAAATGGAAATTCTCGGTAACCGCAATGAGAGTGTCGGGGGTAATGTTTCCATTTGGGATGGAATTAGGTGTCTGTCAAGGTGAACCCTACGAGAACACTTCGCAGAATCTCCAACTCTGGTCACTGGAGTGAGTGAAAATTGCTTCTCACTCTTGATTGAAAATTACTAGGTTAAAAAAGTTAATAACATAATAACAGCTGAAATGCCAGTCCCATTTGTACCTCGTGAACATGCTGATATAATTTACTTTTTCTAAGAGAAGGTGAAAACCACTCAGAAAATACCTTATGAATAACTTTATGGGTGACCCTACTCCATTAAATGTAATGAACCCAAATGTTGGCTATACCTCAGGAAAATAAGGGCATGTGTTTTGTCACATCCACATGATGGACAAGATGCAGAGTTATTTCCATGATAGCTGAAACTCTCCAAAACACACCCTTTCGAGAAGGTAATTCTGCTCTAGTTTGTGCTATGAATTTTGAAGACAGCAGAGCGAGACTGAAGGGCAGAGTGGGGTAACATCACTGCTGCTGCATAACATCCACTCCACTAATTGAGTGCCCCAGCTCTAGTCCCAGTGAGTAGCACAACTGAGCTAAAGAGCCCTTGTAGCAGCAGTCCCTGTGCTGCTCCTCTCCAAAGAGACTTTGCCCAGGCAGAACATACCCAAGACAAGAGTTAGGAGTATTTTTCACTGTCATCACCATGTCAGAGTAAGACCTGGGCTTACCTGGGATGATGTCTCATGAGTGTGTTTCCATTTCCTACTTCAGCATCCGTCTGGTCACTCACAACAGTCACCACCAACCCCACCAGTGACAGCCCACCCAGTCTGGCCTTCAGACACGGGTGCAGCGATACGTCTACTCTAACACGACTTTTGGTCTTCCCCCTCCCTACTCCAGCCTGCTTTGAAGTGAATCCATTGCATGATGTTCACACGGTCTCAGTTTTTGTCTTGTTCTGGGTTTCTTGGCTTTTTAAAGGTAATAAAAGGTGATTGGCAAGAGATGCTTCCAGACACCTGGTCTGTGCTGATTGATGGGAGTGGGAGTGTGGTGCTTGCACAGGCAGAGGGGCAGATGATTGCACAGGGCAGCTCTCTGGCACAGGGCAGCTCTCCGGTGCTGGCCTTGCAGGGACCTTCTGCTTCCTGGAGCCGTAGGCTGGGCCGAGGCAGAAGGAGAGGGGGCTGTACAGCCACCCCCTTGCTCCTCAGCCCTCGCCCCAGCTCTCCAATCTTGGAGCCTTGTTTTCAGATGGGAAGAGTGATGGTGTGGGGCAGGAGTGCACAGCAGAGGCTGCGAGCAGGTGTGATCCTGGCTGACTACACCACAGGGATGTTTCCATGCTCAAACCCACTGGAAAATACTCCTCTCTGTCCCAGTCCTTGCTGGATTTGTGTCCCACGCTCAGGCTCAGCAGTGGTGGTCTGATAGGGAGCGCAGCCCAGGCACAGCAGCGCTGCACAGTTTTGGTGGCACAAGATGCCCTCCAGGGAGACTTTGCAAGCTCTGGTAATTCATGCCCCAGTGGCATTACAATGTTCCCCCCTCAGACCCCTCCATTGCTACACCTGACACAGCGACAGCAGCGAGCTCCTCTGAGGAGCACTTCAGCAGCAGGTTGAGGATTAGGCTGAAGGAGGCAAACGTAGCCCTACCCTGCAGACACCTTCCCGTGCTTTGTGCTTCCTGGGAGAAGTGTTGGAGTCTAACAAGTGTCAAAAACGCATATTTTAAGCCAATTCCAAATGTCAGTCCCCCCACTGGGACTATCAGGTCTGGATTGTTTATTTCGGTCGCTTACGTTAGATACAAAAACAAACGTTAGCACATACACATCATCATGTAGCTAGAGCAGTAAACCTAATTAAAAAAGGCAAGGTTTGGCCTGGACAAAAATAGGACAAGAGTGAAAACAGGAGTCCGACACGCTGTCTCCAAACTTCCCGACATTATGAGCCTGGCTTTTACCGAGCAGTGGCACATTTAATCCCCAAACAGCCTGCGTTTGCCAGGTGTCATTAGCTGCATCCCCAGCGGCAGGGCCTGTCACAAAGCCTCACACCTCCCCAACAAGGCCAGTGCTTAAATACCTGCTGCAGATAGGAGGGCAGAGAGGGGAAAGGAGTTTTCGTTTTAACACACAGGGGGCAGGTCCCACCTCTTTAGGTGTTTAAAATTTAACCTTCAACATGCTGGCATGGGCACACCTTCTGACAGTAATGGTGTCCTCAGGTTGTACGTACAGAAACAGAGATTTCTACCAAAGACATTTGCAGAAATTGTACAAAATGCAGCAGCAAATTTGGAGATGTGGATTTGGGGTTGCTTTTTCCTTTTCGGAAGGGTCTGGAAAGTGCGTGTTTGTTAGATCCCTATGCTGGCCAGAACTCGAGACATGGCAATCTCTGTGCAGTTTAACAGAAGATGCAGGGAGGTGGACTGGTCACATAAGGACCCGGCCAGGCAAAGCCACAGCCGTGGGGATTGTGCCATGCACCAAGGCAAAGCCCAGCTCCTCCACCTGGAGTCACACAGAGGGGTGAAAATGTGTTGCTGTTTGTCCTCTTTTCAGTGCACAATTGCAGCAGCATGAGCAAGGTCCCTCATGATGCCCATGGAGATCGACTCAGTCCTTGGGGAGGGCAGTAATTCATCCATTTTGGCTGGTTTTTTGTCATGGCACTATAGCAACTGTAAATAATCTCAACTACCAGCGCTCACCTACTTTAAAAACCACACTAAATGAGTGAATGTACAAAAACCACTGAAAAGACCAGTAATACCACACTCAATGTGATTGCTTTGGGGCAGCAGACATTACCCAGCTGCCTGCAGTCACTTGCTGGCCTGGCTGTTGTTTTACCACAAGCCATACCAAAAGTATAAAAGGTAAGAAGAGGTAAAAATAGGACTGTTGGTACACCCATTCCTTAAGGAACAGCCTGTAAGATTTCTGGAGCAAGAAACCATGTCCTTATTTTGTATATGATGCATTTATCACAACAGCATCCTGACCTCAGTCCTCAAAATACAGCCAGGCATGCTATTGGCAGAGCCCCTCACCCTCCCCCACCTGGGATAGGCAGATGCTGTCCAACACCTTTGTGCCTTCGGATGCTGGGCTGGATCTGTCACCTGTAGCTACCACCCTGATGGATTGCAGTGGTGGGCGTTGTGGAGGGGTGTGTGACACACATCTCACCTTTCCCCACCCCAAATGCTGTATTAGAGGACAGGCACAGCCCCACGCCTCACCATCATGATGCTTCTCCTTAAAATAAAGTCTGATCAGGTGTTCATTATCATTTCCTTTCATCCAAAGATAATGAGACATGATTTACGGAACATTATCATTACAAGTATATTATAATTAATGAAGGGAGGCTGCACACCCTATTCTAACTGCTTGTCTTGCTCTGCACACTGAGGAATGGGGATCACCTCAACAGCAAAGACACTGGGGCAGTTCCTCCTCCATCAGGATGTCACCAGCATGGGCAGCTCTGGGCAGCTCAGCTTTGCAAGAGTTCTCTGGGTGCCGGCTGTGGGGAACCTGTGCTGGTGCCAGGGATGCCCGGGTGTGTCCCGTGCACAGGTTAACCGAGCGGGCAGGTGGATGTGGGTGCCGTCTATCGCTGCCTCCTATTTTCCAGAAGCAGTCCTCAAAAAAGCCTCATCTTCAAAGAGCTTTCTAAAGCTTCTTTGAAAACAAAATGATTAAAGGCTATCTTCCTTCTCATCCAACATCAGACACATCGCACGCCGCATCCTTGCTTTCACCCCTGATTATGCATGCAGCTTTTCCCAGCTCCCAGTTTTGCGTCGGCATGGAAGTTACAACCCCGAATTAAAAGCGAAGTTCATTACTGCACATCAAAGCTGGCACTGTGCCTCAGCCAGCCTGGCCCTTTCTTTAATTTATGGGTGCATGGCCAGGCTGCGGCTCTGCTTGTAAGGCGTCTACAGCCCCCACAGGTTTGTTTTAAGGCAAGCTGAGGGTGTCTAGTGCTGCTGGGGGGGCTTTTCCAGATTATTCAACAACCTCAACTAAACTGGAAGGGAAATGAAGAAACACTGCGCCATTACACATTAAGCTTTTAGAGTAATTTAAAATTATTATTAATAATAATATTAATAATATTAATATTTTTTCTATATTTCTGGTCTCAACGGGCCACAGCCTCTTACACTGTGCTCTGTCTGACATGGAAGCCAAAAATCTCTCTTTTTTTTGCCACCCCTGCCACACGGCACCTGGGGTGCTGCCCCCTGACAGTGCCACCAATGCAGCCTCTGCTGGCACCTGCAAGCAGGAGGGGCAGGGGGGCAGGAGGGGCAGAAGGAACGGGCACAGCAGCTCCTACCCTGCCAGCCCTTGGACTGATGCTTTGCCTTCAAATGTTTGTCATATTAGGTGGGCTTACTTTATTTTAGTTTCAGTTTAATTAACAGTTTTGTCACAGCAGGAGGGCTGTTAAAAACAGAGATGCATGTAAAAAGAAAGAAAAAAAAAAAGGCAGGATTTTTGTCAACTTTTCCTCGTTTTTTTTTTTTTTATTTGCCGTATTGAATGCGAGCCACAAGGCAGTAAAATATTCCGCAGTCTCACACAGCAGCAGCCAAGCTGCAGAATAAAAAAAGCATGTGAGGAATCTGCTCTATAATGCTAACGAGGTGGCACCCGCCACCACCGCTTTGTCAATAAAATGGGAGGCCCATTTTGCTCAGTTCAGGGAGCACGGACACCCAGGGAGGAGCCTTGTGTCAGTCCCTCTTCCATTTGATATTCCCCGGGCTGTGGGAGCCATGGGCCAGCGCGGCGGGGTGTCATCCCAGCAGTGCCCCAGCCCCATGGACACCGAAGTGACCGCGGCCACCGCCACCTCCGCCTCGCTTTGCGGGGCTCACCGCCCAACCGTGAAGTCAAAACCATCGGAAGGTGAAAGATGTTAAGAAAATGTAGTTAACACCTCATAAACTTGCCATGAGAGAAGCTTTAAAAGGGGCTTGGTTTACATGGGGTCACTCAGAAAAGAAGTGTAATTATTCAGGGTAAGATCCGGCCTCTAAATGCAAACGCGGCGACAGCCCATCAGCCCCGACGGCAGCGCTGGTTCTACGGCGGAGCTTTCAGCAGAGCAGGGATGAGCACAGGGGTGAGCGAGAGCCGTGTAATGTGACCTGAATTAGCGGCTATAGATAGTGCTTCCTGCATGTTTTACATTTTCAAATTAAAAAAGATCTTCTTGTTTAATGGTTAATAAAAATGATTAGTGCTCCCAGGGCATGGATCCTGACAGATGCAGACCATGCTGGAGGGACCAGCTACAAGACACGAGAGAAGATGAAACCGATGATTTTTTTTTTTTTTTTTTTTTTTTTTTTTTTTTTTTTTGGTGGAGTACATCACCACCAGCATTTGCAAGTTAATTTGTAATATAATTATATGTTGCTTCTGTCACAGAAGCGTAGCACGTGTGTTGGGCCAGCGGCCTGCCAGTGCCACAGCCCAGCCAGCGCTGCTGCAGTGGGGAGCAGCCAAGAGCTCAGGGGCTCTGTGTGTGTGTACACACGGATATGGACACGTTGGGATCTATAAATGCATACATGGACACATATATGCACCTACGTGTGTGTATACACACGTGTGCCCTATATACACACTCATATACACACATGGATATACCTGCATACTCACACATGTAATAAATACACACACACACAAAAATATCATTTTATATAGAAAAACAAAATTATATTTGTGTGATGGTTACTGTAGAGAAGAGCAAGCTGACTGCCCTGCAGCACGTGCTGCATCAAAGCCACAAAGAATAAGAGGCCAGAGGAGCTGTGCCCTGCCCAGCTCCCTGTGCAGCTCCCAGCTCTGCCACCTTCCTAACAAAACCAAAACCTGCCATGCCAGCCTCATGGCAGCATTGCACCCTCACTCTGAAAGCTGGGGTGACTTTTTTTAAAATTTATTTATTATTAATACTATTTCTTTTCATGGCATGCCATGTGGAGGATTATGGTCAATAATAGTTTTCTAAGAAATAAAGTCTATGAAAGTAATTGTTAGGAACAAGCTGCAATAGCAAATTGCTGAGTGGTTGCCATAGTGCAGGAGCACAATTTGAGATTTAATATCATTACTAATGATATTTACTTGGCCTGCAGGAGAGAGTGAGACTTGTTCTCTCTAAATGTCATTTGACTGCTAATATGTCAGTGTGCACACCCAGCCCGGCTGTGGGGAGGGACCTGCAGTGACCAGGGCCAGCACTGCCCACAGACAGCGATCTGTGCTGGTGTCCCCTGCCCAGGCTGTGCCAAGGAGCCCCCATGTGACAGGGATGGGGGAACCCCAAAGAGCCACACACTCGTGTAGCAACAGTGCTGGGGCTCAGGTCCTCCCTGGGACACCTAAAACCAGCCCCAGCTTCCTGTTTACTGATCTTTTTAGGCTCATCTACACAGACTGAGAGCTCAGGCTTCCTCTCCTGTTGGGCTTCTCCATGGGGGGGCGAGACATATTGCCTTGCAGTAACGTGAGCCATTTAGCTTATTAAACGCTGTTCAGAGTGCCCTGAGGTCTGTGCACATGTGGGACCATCAAGAGGGAATCGTTATTATTATTGTTCTTATTAGTCATAGTCATTTTCCCAGCGATAAGTCTCGTGTCCAGATGTCTTCCCATCCATCGCCTAAATTTTCTGATGCCAACACAAAACTGTTGTGAAGACAGACTAGTCCAAGTCCCACTTCAAACAGTGCAGGAGCAGAACATCCACGCAAAAATAAATATATACATTTTTAAATGTAAAGACAAATGAAAGAAAGGGTCATAGTTGGCTAAAAATGAATTGCGCAGTGCGTAAAAGAGAAAACAGATTAGAGAAGATAACATTTTAGTTTAAGTGTTCCATCATTATTAATTCATTTGGTGCTCTTTATGATAATACCAATCATTTGGAATTCATTTGGTGTTTATGTGGATGTCATCTCGACTCCTGCGCAAATTCCAAAGTAATTCAGCATTAATGTGCTATTGAAAATGGTTACCAGCCACTACCTTCATTACTTCACCAGCACAGCCTAATCTTTCTTCTCTCATTCTCTAAATCCAAGTTCCAGTGTTTATTTTGCTTTTATCTTTATTAGGGTTTTAAAATGTAATGCTTCTATTTAAAAATTCTCCTTATGCTACGTGAGTATTGTCTTTTTTTTTGACAGCATCAAAATTATGCAAATAAAAGAGGGGGTTAATGGTGATTTTTCATTTTATTGCTGGCATGTGACTGAGAAACAATTAAAGAGGCTTCAGCTTATCATTTACAAGAGTGAATTTACCGAGCTGGTACTTGTGTGTGCAGCAGATAACAGTGAACCAAATCTGGATGAAAGAACACCTGTACCATGTGGAGATCTTTGGGTTTGGGCACTGCAGATGCCTCAGGGGAAGGGATGTGGCTGCCACAGCCCTCCCAAAGGTGCAGGGTCCCCAGGGGGACCAAGCTGCCACTGATGACCCTTGGAGCATCCCTCTACTTCCAGCTGGAAACAGTGGGGTGGCAGCTGCAGAAATGGATGTTCTGGGTCCAAATCCCACCAACAGAGGAAAAAAAGGCTGCACTTTCATGTAACATTAACAAAACAAAACAAAATAAATAAGGGAGATTAAATGCAAAAACCTTATATTAAAGGAATATTAATTAGCTTTTATAGTCAGAAGCTTGATGGTCAGAAAATGCCAGATTGCTGGGAAAATAAAAAGGAAAATCCCAAGGCTGGAGTGAGCCCCCAGCTGTGCCTGTCTTGTTGTGCAGCTCCCTAATTACATGATCCATACTATTTTCCCCCTGGATATCTGCCTCTTTGGACCACACGCATACTATGGCACACTGGGGCAGAGTGAAGTCTGGGCTTGGCAGCTCTCAGCACCCACAACTGGAGTGTTGAGCTTGCAACCAAATGACGCTCTCTCAATGCTGTTTCTTAGCAAATATCGCTTGTGCAAAACCAGACTGCCACAGCCCCGTGTGTGTGAGCAAAGGCACAGGGGTGGGGATTCTCAGTGCTCTTTGGCCCAGAGGGAGAGGAGGGCACACCACACAGCCAGCCCTCAGTCACTCTAAACACAGTTTTCATGGAGAGGAGAGAGGAGAGCTGAAGTCCCCCAGGTGAGCGACGGAGCAAACTCCATCAGCAGCGCCAGGTCAGTGCCCGGGTGGGAGAAGGGGAACAGCCAGGGCTGCTCATACCAGGGCTGACACTAAGTACCCCCAGCACTCACCTGGCCCCTGGTGATACCCCCATCCCACAATATGACCAGGTCCCACCTGAGCATCCTCCGCCTCTCACATGAGTGCAGAGCACAGATTTACAAGGAGAATAAAGGCCGTTGCAGAGGAATTTTCCACTTAATCAAAATACTGCAAAGAATATGAATGCTTATAGGTTAAAGGAACCTGGCAGCTCTAACTTGTCTGCCATGTCTTTAAGGATTGCCATTAAGTCATAAACGTGACAAAGATTAAAGAGTTTATTAATGTTATTAGAGAGCTGAGATAAAATGCTATGCCTTGCAGGGTCTCTCTCCCTCTCTCACTATTTAATGAAAACATTTTCATCACTTTCTGAGTCTATTATACCAAATATTCATTTCAGGAGTCCTAAGATGATTTTATATTAATTAGAAAAGATGTGGCAACCACCTGAAAGTAATGCAGTTAAAATACCTTGCCACAGTTCCCCTTTGCACCGCTGCCGTCAGATTAGAGTTTCCTAAGCCTTGTCGTGGCAGCAGAGCGAGCCCAGGGTGACTGAAGGAGCACAGGCAAGTTCTGTGGCATGGCAAGACCAGCACTCCAGTCCCTCCTGGAGGCCCTGAGAGCCAGCAGCACCTCAGCCCAGGCCTTGCAAATGGCTTTGTGCATGTCCAAAGTCACTGTGCTGGCCAAGGTTAAGGGGTGAGGAGAGCCACTGCATCCACAGGTAGGACCAGGGGTATGTTCCTGGGGAGCAAGCAAGGGGTGGGATAATCTTTTTCAGCTCCAGGAGATAAAGTGAGGTGCTGGCTGGCGGGGAAAAGCAAGTGAAGGAAAAGATGCTTAAGAAAATGAAAAAGGGAGTTTGTGACGTCCCATGAAAAGAGCTCTATCGTCTGCAAATTTCTGGCAACTATTCACAAAACCAGAAGAAGACAAGAAGCCAAAAGCCTTTCTTGGTGTGGGTGCTTTGACTTTGGTCAGTGTTATACCGTGACTGAGTTTTAATCCATGTTTAGAGCAGGTCCAGTCTTTTGCTGATAAAGACTGGAAATCAAACAGCACTGGGACAGTTACATGTTTCTTTGTGAGTCTTCCCTTCCAGCTCAAGGTTTTGTAACTGTATTTGTCAGGCAAGCAGCTCACAGATGCTTCTCGTTTTTAAACTTTCCAACTAACCCAATTTAATTTGTTAATTTATTCTGTAACCTGATTTACTGTTAATTTATTTTGGTGAGTAAGATATCCCAGCTTTAAGTTCCAGTTAATTAAAGGGGAGGGCTTAATGCTTTTGCTGCACAATATCTTCATGCCACATTGTATTCCATTTGAACACCACGCTGAAGCATTGCCAAAGTTTATTGCCACTAACTAATACAAATCCATACATCTGCAAATTAATTTCATGCACACAGTAGATTGCTCCTTGCAAACGTACCTTTAAGAGGGCAATATTGGCTATAGCAAGCATCACTTGTTGCTTAGCAACAGCCATAGCATTGCTTGGGGCAGGTTTATCCTAAACAGGAATGTAAAGCCCAGGGATGTGGCTGTCCACCGCTCTCACCTATCCCTGCAAGTGCTGCTCACACCTGCTTAATAGAGCCAGGAGTTTTTAATTTTCTTTTTTCTTTTTTTTCTTTTTTTTCTTTTTTTTTTTCCCTCTGAGATGTGTTTCATTTTAGGGATCTTAAAAACAATCAAACAATCCTCAGCCATTAAACTGACTTTAAGCAGCAACCCAAAGCTTATTGTCCTATTCTGATCTTGTTGGCAATGACAACCCAAGTCAGCATGAGCATGAGCTGCTCAGGTTGTGCTGTGCTACTGCCAGCTCAGCATTCTGCACTGGAGACTTTTAAAAAATTTACACACAGTTTGTTGCAATCAACTCAAGATGACAAGAGGGAAATCAGATTATATTAAAACCATCGTGAGGATATCCTGAGGCTCTTCCAGTCTTCCTGAAGCCCAGGGAAGCCCCTAGAGCCAGAAGCTGTCAGCTCTCGTCTCTTTTCTTGCGACCAGCCCCTGCTGTGACAAATGACCTTTGAGTGGCGCGTGCATTCCTGCGCCCACCCACTGTCTGTCCATCCATCCATCCATCCATCCATCCTGCTGTGCCTCCTCCAGTTCCTCCCCTGGGCACTCTGCCTGCCAAGCAGCTCTCCACCGTGACGCTCCTGCCTGCCCTCAGCCAGCGGTGGGTGCCAGCCAGCTGCCACCCTGGGATAAAAGACTGGCAAGTAAATAATGTAACAGCATCCATTAGCCCTGTCTTGGATGGCCCAAGCAGAGGGGCCCACAGGCTTGAGCCCAAGTTTTTTAAAGCCATTATGCCGTGACTGTAGGCACGGCTTACTCACAAAAGATGAATGCAGGGTTTGCAATCAAGGGGAAATTAGCATCTCCGCCAGCAGAGAGGGTGAAGATGTGAGCCAGCCAGCACTGCCAGCAACCTTGATTCTGTTTTTGGCAAAGCTGGCTGGCTTGGCAAACACAATGGTAATGAGATAAACTGAAATACCAGGCAACAGGGCTTCTCTTTGAAGTAATTATCCTCCAGGGCAACAAGGAACAAGACGAAAAGGTTTTTAGAAACATGGTTTGGATGCACAGGGAACATTATTTGCATTCCTGAAGTCAGCCCTCTGCAAGGCTTGGGTGTGCTGATGCCAAGCAGGCAGAGGAAGGGCAGGAAAACCCGAGCAGCAGGTACAGCAACAAGGCAGTACAGAGAGAAGAGGAGCCCTGCAAGGAGCTTGGCAATGCTGATGTTAAACCCTTATTGGTCCTTAGAAATGCCCACTGGGGTGGCCACACTCTTCCCAGTGCACTGAGATGCTTTGTTTCAAGCATTTAACATTCAAAAAATGCATCTCCATGTAAAGGGTAGGACCATGGACTAGAGACAAGATGAAGGGTTAAATAATACACTGTCAATTCCCCCAGTCAGGAAGTACGGGGAAGCAGCGAGTGGGATTTCATCTGGCAGGATCTGCAATGTCATGGACACAGGAGAAGGAGGAAAGGCAAGGCAAGGAAAGGGCAATACATGGCACAACTTGCTCCCTGGGATTGTTTGTGACTAACCTGGTAAGCTGCTGGCTTTTTCCTATGGGCACACTTGAGCCTAATCTAAATTTGAGGTCTTAAAATTATTTTCCGAGTAACACATTGGCACCACCAGTTCCCCATGCACAGTGTGCCATGAGAAGCAGGTTTCACCAGGAGAGGCTGCTCTGCCCTGGGCAGGCAGGTGGGACAGTGAGCATGTCCCCAGCCCAGAGAGAGGGGACAGGCTGGGCAGGGTGCAGGACACGGCCTGCAGCTCCTGGCTTCCCCTGCAGACAGCAGGGCCTGTGTCAACACCCCTCCAGCACTTAGGAATTAAAATATTTTTAAAAGTAATTACAAAGGCTAAGCAGGTGAAAGCTCTATTTTTTGCCCACAGTCCTGAGGAGGGAGCCACCTGCCCAATTAGCCCAGTCATAGAGTCATAGAATGGTTTGAGTTGGAAGGGACCTTTTAAAGGTCATCTAGTTGAACCCCCTGCAATGAGCAGGAACATCCTCAACTAGACCAGACTCCTCAGAGGCCAGTCCAGCCTGGCCTTGAATGTTTTCAGGGATTTCTGCTGGACCCTAGAAACCTTTCCTTCTAAGAAAGAGAAGAACCAGAGGGTGAAGCCTAGGTGCATTCTCCAAATCCCTTAAAAAAATACAACATTTTTAAGAAAGATTGTGCAGGAACACACACAGGGAGCTAGCCCAAGGCTCCTGCCCAGGCTGGATCCTTGCAAATGGAGATTTTGGAAACAAAAACTATTCTATCAAAAGCCCCACATTTTCCTCTGCACCAAAAATAGTCCCTCCCTCTTACAGCAGAGCCAACTGAGGCGAAAATGTTTATTACATAGGAGAATTATAAGAGAGAAGTGCCTGAATCAGAACAAAATATAAAAGAGGGGAAACAATTGTAAAAAGCTCTATAAAAGTTTTAATGGATCCTTTCAGATGTGGAGTGGCATTTTAATGTGATACTTAAAATTATTTCTCTTTTTTTTTTTTTCTCTTTAGCTTTTAGGCAGACCATTAATCTGAGGGGCTTTTTCTGCCTGCAGAGGAGTAATGCTTCAGAGCAAGCACCTACCAGATGCTGGCTGGTGGGCAAAGCACAGATGGGGTGGCAAAAGTCAGGGCCCTGAGCTCTGCAGCATGGAGAGGATGGTCTCCCAAATGCCACGCACCCAGTGAGATCTGGGAGCACCCGAGCCCGTGGGAGCTTTGCTGCAGGTTTGGTGTGGAGGGACAAACAGCCAGCACAAAATGGAGCGGGAACATCTCCTGCTGCTTACAAGCGCACAGAGACACAGCAAGGCAGTCCTTGCTAGAAGATTCCTTCCTTATGCCAAGGACCTACTTTTAGGATTTGGCTCCAGCCTATGCATTTCCATTCCTTAAAATTCTCCAACTCTGTGCTTAAATATCTTTGGCCTATTGCTGACCTTTCCGAATCCCGGGAACAGCCATTTCTTCTTGCTGATGCAGATGCAGGAAATTCTTAACTAAATCCTAACTGAAAGCCAGAAAAGCAGATAAGCAGGCTAATCCCATGAGACCCCAGGCTCCCTGGGACTGCAGGTCGCCCTTGCTCTGCAGCCCAGCTCAGCAGTTTGCTCACCCCTCTCTTGGCTGTGCCATGTGTGCCTCTCCAGGGCTGGGAAGGAAAGCATCCCCACTTTCCAAGGAGGGAAATATTTTGCTGCCCTAGATTGACTTCCTGACATTTGTGGTGCATGAAGCCAGTCTCTGGCTACTGCTCCCTTCACAACAGACCTTGCAGAAGTCTGTGGAAAATGCATTCAAAGAAACACATGTAGTTCAGGTGGTGGGGTTTGTGTGTATTAGGTTCTGGGAGCATAAAGCCCTCCCCTCCTCAAAATCCAAATTCTCCCTAGAAATATGTGATAATACTCAATCAGGAATAACCATGACTTTTAAAGATATGTTAATGTTAGTTAATAGGGGCAAATAGTTTCAAATGCAGTAGCACTGTATATGCAAAAAGTATCAATTTTGATACCTTCAGAGACTCTGCTCTGGTTTAGAGGAAATCAGAAAGAAAACAATGGAAGTAACTTAATCTAGAAAACTGTAGTGTCGCTTTTGTCTGAATTTGGTCTGCTTTCTCAAGAAGGGGTCTGGAAAACCAGTACAGGGGGAAAATGAAATCCCAGCCATTCACTCATTAATGAAACAGCAACAAACTCATTAAGAGCAGCGACTGCTGCCGAGGATGCCCCGTCTGCACCAGCTGCTCCACGCAGCAGAGCCCTGCCGGGAGCCCCAATTAGGCTGATGGAGCTGGCAGGGCCGGCGGGGGCCAGCCTGCCCCAGCGATTTGGAGAAGCAGGGCCCATGCGGGACTGCCACAATGACAGAGACCCCACCGATGTTAAAAACAACACCGGCGTTCACCGCAAGGGCTGCTGCGGAGGAAACCCCCACAGAGGAATGGTCAGGAGGGCGAGGGTGAGCGTGCTCGGCGCTGATCTGCAGTGCTTTTTCATAGCTCACACACACCGACCGCTGTGCCCTCCACCAACAAAGGCTGGAGGGCTCAGATCTCCTCTTTTCGCCTTTATTTCACACCCTCTCTGCTTCTGGGCAATTATCCCTGAGACTGCAGGCAGGCAGCATTAAAATCACAGGCAGCACAAAGAGAGTGAGGAAACAATGTTGGTTGGAAATAGCATAAAGAAATTAACCCCCGGAGGTTAGATTTATCCCCTTGCCTTTCAGGTTCGTGTAGGACCGCTCTTACCGAGCCTGCTCATCAACAAGAGCCCTGTGGTCTCTGCAAACCCCAGCCATCACTTGGTTTGCCTGTGCTGCAGTTGCTGGAGCCCAGCCCTAACCCGAAGGACAGCCTAGCACGAGATCAAAAGACAAGTGGGCAGCCTTTCAGCTTGGAGCTGTCTACAGCCCATGTCCCAGAAGCCGACAAGTCTTGTTGTGCTGGAGGTGGAAGCCTGAAGGTCAAAAAACAATCCCATGCCTAAAAGTGAAAAAGTAATTTCAGAAGAGGGTGAGTGGCATTTAGGGCGTGCTGCAGAGAGCACGTGGAGCTGGGGCCATGCCTGTAGGACAGCTGTGTGGGTTGGCCCTGCTCTCCTCAAAGTTAGGAGAAAAATCATCCTTGGAGGACAGGAATACAATATCTACACCTCTGTTGTTTCAAAAATATTATTTTTTAAATGCACTTCTTCTACCAAATGGCACTTAAACGCCTGGCTGCAAGTGATCAATGCCATTTCTCCCCCAGGGAGCCGAATTTCTTCATCTCAACACACACCACCTGCTGAGGCAGCCACAGCTGCTGTGCCAGAGGCCACACGAGGAACACAGGGCCCCTCACACCAGGGCACATGAAAGGTCCAGCCAGCCCAGCTCCTGGCCCCTGGCTGCGGTCAATAGCAGAGGAAGGTTGTGTCCCTCAGCACGCTGTGTCCCTCAGCAGGGCTGCCCTGATGAACATGCACTGCTGCTGCCTTCTAGCAGTCACCTGCAGGCCCTCTTCCATCAATGCCAATGGATCAACACTGGGGAAGGGCAGCCTGGGGACTTTGGGGTGGACAAATGCTGCACTGGATGGCCCACCCTGCTTTGTGCAGTAACAGCAAGGGGGACCTCGTCTCCCCTCTCTCTTCCTCCCATGTCTTCACAAATGGTACATGTTTAGTCAGTATTAAAATTGGGGTATACTGACGTTGTAATTAGTATTTGAATAAAGTAAGAAAAAACAAGAATACTAAGAAATAGTAAGCTCAAAACCAGGAGTTCAGCAACCAAGCTGAAGTACTTCCAACCCTCTCCTGTCAAAAATAGGAAGAGAGTGAAGGAACCTCTTGACCATGTCCTCATCTCACCCTTGTGAGGACTCCAGGGACTAGAGGGCTGGGGGAGAGTTGTGTGCTTTACACGGCAGATCATTAAAGGCTGGTCTAATGGATGCAGAATGTATTTGTATGTCACCTATTACACAGGTACTCTGTGTTACACTGCCACAACTTCCACATCATCACATTCACCCACATCACTGGAAACAGCATCACCTCCCTGTGAGTCACTGGAACCCCCAAAGCCCCCACAAGTGCTAGATATGATCCTCTCACTGGTTTCACCTGCTCTCCCATGTCCCCATACCTTTGGTTGCTCCATGTATGTGTTTAGTGTTTCTAGATGAGATTTTTTTTTTCTTGGGCATATCAACAAATCCTGATGACAAAACATGTCAATCATAGCAGGGTGAAGCAGCAAAACCAACAGTGTCACACAGCACTATCCTTCACCAGTCCAATAGGACTACCCTCCTATGTGAAACCTCTGGTCCCACCAGAAGAGTCTCAAACATGGATTATCCCCATTTCTGTGGCCTTTTTTGCAGTCGTTCTCTGAAGGGAGTGGCAGAAAGACAGCAGCTCACAAAGAGCAAATATGTCAGAAGATGTTTTGTGACAGCAACGATGCTCTGGCCATCAGCCAGGGTTTGGTGTCCTGCCCCTAACTGAGCACCACTAACTGCACCACACTGCTCCCCAGTGCTCCTGGCACAAAGAAAATTAATAATACTAACACTGCAGGACAAGGATTTGCAAAGGAAGAACACATCACTGCCCCTGATTTTGCTGGACAGAATTTGGGGACAGCAAATAGCCTTTGGTGACATCTAAGACTGATCTGGTCAACTGGTGACATCATGCTGAATTTGGTAAATACTTTTGATGAGGAAAGAAAACCCTGGATCCAGAAATAAATATTTTGAAAGAGGCCTTGACGTTTTCTCAAACTTGGTTTTCTCACCTTGAATTTTTCCAGAAGGGCACACACAATAGATTTTAGACATTTTGTCCCTACCTGGTATTCTCTCTTTGTAACTAAAGGAGAGATTTATTTAAGCTGCTCTTAAAATTAGCTGCTGAAAAGCCTCTGCAGACAACCATCATCCTCCACAAAGAAAGTGTCAAGGGACACCAGCTAGCACTTCTAGACACTGCTGATGGTGAAACTTCTCCTCCCACTGTGTTTGGAAATTCCCACGTGTCTTAATGCACCTGGAAAGACTGCTGAAAACTGTTGTTTGCCCTTTAAAAGCAAAAACCCTTCAAACCTAAAAAATAATTACATGGATTGCACATGAAGTGACACCGGTAATATGCTGTTAAATAGAGATGTGCAAGGCAACAGACAAAAATGCCAAGATCAGAAACCGACTAATCCTAAAAAGCCAGTCTTACAGGAGAGACAGAAGAAAGAGGGAGAAAGGGAAAATAACCACGGTCTGAATAATATTGGAGAGTAAGTTCTGGAAGGCTCAGAATTAACCTTTTCCTAATTAATTTCCAGTTGCAAGGCAAAGGAAATCAGCCAGTTGAGAGCAATTTCAGTGAGATGGGGATTTCAGCCCTTGAAATACTTTAGCTGTCCTTTAAAAGCAGCAGGAGAGGAGGGACAGGAGCTGATGTCAGGAGAGGGGGTGAGGCGGAGCTGGGACACCGCCCCGGCACACGGGGCACAGCCCCGGAGCCTGCCCGGCCCAGAAGCACCGCGCTCCGAGCGACAGCGGCAGGGAAGGTCCATTACAGGGTGTGAGCCCGCGGGATGACGATCAGCAAACGCATCCTGAACAGGGTTGTTTGAAAGGCAATCAATTTTTTGCAAGAGGAAGATTATTCGGGAAGTTGGACTTCAAAAGACTTCTTTAACCTCCCACAAACTTCTACTTCATATGCTCCTATGATCAGCTCTTAATACTTTAAATATTACCATATTTAGTAACAGGAGAAGATGTGAAATGATTTGCTGAAGGTATAAAGTGAAGAAAATTTGATTTTTTTTTTTTTTTAATTTTTTTTTTTTAGTCTGGATCTGCTTTTCTCAAATCATCCAACAACTCACTGCAAACATCCTGCATCATCCCTATGGCACATACCTTGAGTGCAACTTGGCCAGAAGCAGGGGGTTTTTTCCTCTTTTTTATTTTTAAACCACTTCCTTTTTATTAACACCCACACTCTTACATCTCAAGATGGAGAGTTCTCATGGACACAGGACTCTCACAAATGCGGATCCGGCAAATGACGTAGAGAGGATTCAGGTGGAGAGCAACACTCTGTTCTGTCTGCCTGGTCCTCTCAAAGCTCATTAGAGCATCAGAAGGTGCAGCCCTGCTGTCTGGCACAACGATGTTGAATCTGGGAAAATACACAGCTTTAAAGAATGCTGCTTGCTCCCTTGAACTACGTGCTGTCACACTACACAAAGCCGTTGATTGATGTGATGATAAACAGGGGAAAAATATTTATCAGCATTAAAAAGAAAAAAGAGAGGATGGAAAGAGTGCTGTGTTTTAATGCAGAATTTAGCATTAAATTTACCTCCCATTCAGCTGGGTGTTGTCCAAGAGGACAAGATATTTTTCTGAGTCAGTTAGATGGTACTTTTCAACTCAAGTCAACTACAGAAGCCAGGATCCCCGTTCATATTAGTCCTTGGATTTACATGTAGCTCATTTAGAGCAGCCAGCTTTTTTCTATCTGTGCATGAAGGTTAAAAGCATCTTGCTTGCCCTAACCCCGTGCTTGCCTTAACTCAGAAACAAACAAACCAACCCACTGTAGCACTGTATAGTACACTGTAGAATAGTTGCTGTGATGTCTAGTGCTAAGAAACAGAGTTATTAGTGAAGCTCTGAGGTTGGGCAAACATGTTTGGCAGTGAGGGACCAGGCTTGTTTTGTTCTTCTGTACTTTTTAGGACAAATTTTATTAAAGCAAAATGCCAATGGAAAAAAATATTTATTGGGGGGGGCCTATATGTTTTATGAAAGGGAGTTTATCTAAGGAAAAGAAAACCACCAAAAGCAAAAACATGCTGCTTTATTTCTTCGATTACAGCTTTCCCCTGCTATGGCGTTCCTTGCTCCCATTCAGTATTGGATTTGTGCCTACTGCTCCTGGCAGGCAATGAAGAATCTGGAAAGGGAGATTCCACGGAAAAAGCATGCTAGGAGAAAAAGCCCTTCCCGGATGAAGATTGATTTTCTCAACCCTTCTTTCAGCAATCTGCAATGCTGTCAGAAGATTGTCAGAGAGAAAAATACTTTGGTGTTTGTTTTGGGTTGCTTTTTTGAGAGATGAGGTGCCTTTACAATAGGTTTGCATTACCAAAAATCAAAATCCTATGCTGAGGAAAACTCTAAGGTATGTGAGATTCCCATGTACTCTTCCTGTGCCCTAAATCCCCAAGCTCCCCCTGTCCTCCCTTTCTAAGAGATGAAGAGCAGAAGAGATGAATCTCCACTCACGGGGGAAGCTGGGGGACCCGGGGACCTGCCTGCAGCTGGCATTGTGCAGACAGGGATAAGTACAGTTGCCACAGATTTATTTGTGCGTCACTTAAGAGAATTTTTAGTGAAATGATTCAAGTAGCACCATGTGAGTATGAGATCAAGGTGAGAGCCAGTTGAAAAGCAATGGCCCAGCAGCTGCTTGGTTTGGAGGAGTAATTATGGGACAGAGTCTTACACATCTGGGTCATGGTTTCACATCCATCTCAGCTGCATACTAGCAACAAGGTCATTACTCTTTGATAGCTCCTTGATGGCAGACAGGAAATGCTCTGCAGGTCCAGACCAGTTTGCAGGGCACTGGGCTGCTCCTTGGGGTACCCTGCATGGCAGGGACTAATTGATCTTTGCGTTGGCAGTGTAATCAGAGATCTCAGGGCTGATTTGATGCACAGCAAGAGGCCAGCCTGGATGATAGGCTACCCCACCAGCTTCCCTGCCACCCAGAGAACAGAATCCTCTTCCACGAGCTTGCTCAAACACATCCAACACTGCAAAACAGAATGGACTGTGGCAAAGGATCAAGAGTAGCAGGGTGCACCCACTGCAACCCCTTCACCATCCTTTCTCACAGCAGGAATAACCTTTATGTGGCTGCAATGAATTGTCTGAGAGAACTCCAGAAAGGCTGGCAAGACAGCCTGGAGCCAGCGGACAGAGTCAGGCTTTAGTAGTTAAAGACCCATGAGCTAATATAAAACCAAGACATACATACACCCGTTCAAGGGCTGCAGCAGCCTCCGGGTGCACCTGGTGCAGGCAATGGGAGATTCTCTCAGATGGCAGAGGAGGAGGTTCACAGCTCTGGGGTGGGTTACAGGCTGCTGCAGGGCACCAGCAAGCGGTCATCTGAAACCCTGAGCAGCACCACGGGTTCAGTTCTGCAGCCAGCACATGTAAATAACTCCTGGTGAACTGTGCTTGGGTTAAAAACCAAGTTCAGGCCACTCGTGGCTGTGATTTGAAAGCGGGTTCACCGCCTGTAACCCAGAGCACGGCAGCACGCAAGAGAGCAAGTGTGAAACCCTCAGTGCTTGCTGCGTAAACAAACTCATTTGCAGCCTGACATTTTAGCCGTGTCCTATGTAGATGACTTTCTGCTTATTCAATACTTCAGAATAAAAATGCTTAATGCCTGTCAAGTAATAAATAAGCTATTAATACTGTGCACCATGGATGCTCAGTATCTGATTTAACCTTCTTTTTCTTCTTCTAATCTCAACAGGGGCTCTGAGAAATATGCAATTTTTTTTATAACTAAGTTGGTAAGTCTTTTCAATCACTGAAAGTAACTAGTATCATGAACAGACAGTAGTATGCATAGGGCATATAAAAGCCAGCAAGGGGAGAGTGCAGGTTAGAGAGAGGGAGAACAAGAGAGAAGATACTGTCAAATACCTCAGATTCTTCCAGTCTAGATTTCTGCTTTTCACATATAAGAATAAACAGGTTTCAAAATATTCCTCTGTGAAGAGGAAGTAACACTGGAGGTCCAGGATGCACTCCACTTTTTGGAGGGTCTCTGACCCTGTCTCTCCCAGGGAGCTGGGGCTGGCTTCTCCCCGGAGCCCTGTCAGGTCACACTGATGCAGCTTGCATGACAAACTGGCTGGGCAAGATTTACGTCCAACTTTGGGTTTTAATAATTTTATTTTAGTTCCTCATTTAACCAGTTCACACAATTTTCCATATTTTTGGGGAGTTTCACTTCTTTCCTTCTTCTTTCACTACCTTAATATAGGCATGCTACTGGTGACCTCTGTAAAAGGATAAATTAAAACCCAAAGTGCTGTGGTGGGCAGAGGCTGTCATTGTCACTGAGGCCAGCTGGCCTGTGACAGATCCTGTCCGACTCTTTCTCACTGTTGTCATGCCCAGTCCCGTGAACCTGGCCCTGACCAGGTACTCAGGATTGAGCTCTGGGATGTGCACCCAGAGCCTGCTGCTCTTTCATCCTTTTCATGCCATCATGTCCCATCAGCACTGCTCGTCACAAACAGTAACTCAGGTTGACATCATTCCTACCAGAGATGGGAGCTATTGAATTATCTGAGGACAAACCTAAATACTAGCTTTTAAAGGATAACTGATCTACTAAAAGCTAGTATTGTTTTGGACATGCCATGTCATATTTGTCATGCTTGGCTTTGCACTGCACTGTTATCTTCAGCCATGTCATCAGAACAACATGAAGCCGCATGGCACAACATGACAGATGCCTCAGCAATGAAGGAAAGACACTCTCTAGATTCCAAGTCCATTATAGCTCCTCTCAAATAAAAGATTCAAAGGATATGAATGATGGTGTGTCTGCAGGCCAAAAGTGACTCAAGTCTCCCCAGTTATCTGCAGAAAACAGATCTCTGTTCACCTGCTTTCCGCATAATTAATGCTCTATTTTCTTCCTTTAAATGTTATTTCATTATCATCTTATTCCAAACAACCTGATTACAAAGTAGGGAAATCTGTTCTTTCAGCTTTTTAGCAACAATAAAAATTGTGGATAAAGGCACAATTCCTTTTAAGCACAATACTCATCATAATCCCTTATTTACTGCTAGAAAATCTCCCTTCTGCTACAGAGGCATCACCTCAAGTAATCTCCATAGAGCAACACTCTATGGAGAACATTCTGTCAGTCTTCACAGGAGCAGCCCATTCTTGTCCTTTTGAAGAAGGTTGTTTTCTTAAATGTTCCTCAAGAAATTTCAGAAAACAATAAATCATTGAGAACACATTGTAATGAAAAGCATCCTAGAAGAAAGCATCGGTATGTATTCAGTTTCAAGTTATTAAAAGCTTTCTCATTTTTACTCTCTTTTATTGAAGATGGAAAGAAAAAGAAGACAGGTTATCCTGCCTTTCACTGAAAACTATGTCCCCTTTTTCCAGAAATATCCAAAAATGAAAGGGAAAAGTACCTCTGTTTCCATATATAGCTTCTGATCTGAAACTGGGAAAAACAAATAGCATTTTCTTCCAATGAACATAGCACTTTTGAAGGAAGTTAAAACATTGGTGAGCATTTCAATCACACTTCCTAAAAGCCCATCTTCCATTTGGAAAGGGCTTTTACCAAAAACAACAAAACCCCTTCCCTGAAGCTCCAGCTGCCTGGTCTCTGCGACCTTGCAGATCCTCACAGCCACCACAAAGGCTTGGCTGAGGGAGCAGGTGTCGAGGACGAAGCCGGTTCTCTGCTCCAAAAGCAGAGCTTGTTCCCTGTAGGTAACCACGGGCCAACCTGCAGATCCTGCCATTTTTCACATCCTTTTAATATCACCTCTGTATCATTTTTTAATGGAGCTGCTCCTCCTGCTCCGTGCCCCACATATCCGCTAGAGGAATACAATGCACTGGCAGGTCCGGGCTGAGCGGCCATATGCTCTTCAATTTGTAACTGCTGGTGTCCTGACCTCGCTTTTGTCCGAGCTGCAGAAAAGTCCAACTGAGCAGCTGAAATATTCTCTTTTATCTGAAGCTAAGGAAACTATTTTCCCCCCTTCACAAAACTTAATTTGCTTTTCAAAGGGAAAAAAAAAAAAAAAGCAAGTAGTTTATTATTGTGCTCCTCGAAGGTCTGAGGAAATACACAGAAAATGCCTGGCACATATGGTATTTTTATGTGGCTTATTTTTTTCCCTTGTCTGCAAGTATGCAAAGAATCATTACTATTTGGCACACAGCAAAAGGAAGTCTCCTGTGCACAACTTGATTTAGTCTGGCCGATAAAGTGGAAGTGGATTTCTTCATTGCATATTAAGTTCTGCTGGATACCATTTGCACAAGAGAGCAAAATTGCAGTTTCATGATCTTCTATGCTGATACATTTCCTGTCAGACAGCTACATCTCTCTCTTTCCCCAAATATTAAAATTTCTCCCAGCAGCGACTCTCCAAATTTCCCGTTCTTGCATATTGGCTCTCCAAAGACAGTTACTCTTGTGAGCACAGAGGTGCCAGCTGGGAGCCAGGCGCTGGGGTTCCCTCCTGCAGGGAGCAGGCTGGGTGGCCGTGGGACAAACAGGTCCCTTGCAGGGCGGGCCCAACGCCCTGCTGCCCTGCACACCGCAGGGACAGTGCTGCAGGAGAGCTGGTGTCTTCCCAGAGCCTCTTCCACCACTGCCTCACCCAGAGTCTCTCTCTGCTTCTCAAAGGCTCTCACTGCTGGTGTGCCAAGGATGCTGCTGCATCCTCCTTCTACAGCTCCTGTTTCACCAACCTCCCTCCCTTCCAGCAGAAGCCCCAGGGCCCACATGCTGCCCAGATCCCAACCCACCTTGTACATGGGTGGTGGGATTCCCCTTGCTCACCTCATGCTAAATATTCCATGTACCTGCCAGGCTGTGTGCAGCCTCCTGGGTTGAATCCCTTGCCTCGGGAGCTGTGGAGCAGTGAGAGGTTTCTCCTCCCCAGCTCAGTGCTTGCTCCTCTACACAAAATACTACATCACATCTGAGATACTGATACCTTCCCAAAATGTAAGGGCTAGTAACTGCTGCTAAAGGAAAGCCTGTCCACAATCCACTGCAGTTACTGGCACCCATCAGCATGGTTGGGTGAGTTGTACCTGCCCAGACTGGCTGCTTGGTGCCAACAACAATGCAGGAAATCAGTCTCTGCTTCTCTAACCCATTATATTTCTTCTCTAATGCTTTCAGAGCACAACACAAACTGTGACTGACTCATAACAAACATAATACTTTTTTTTTAAAAAAGCATCAAAAGGCAACATTAGTTCATGGACTAATTTCTCTGGGCTGTGTCCCTGGAAGGAGCAACCTGTGCTGAGAGGGGAAATGCCTTCCACTGGAATAAGTCCCATCAACATTGCTAGTCTCCCTGCCTAACAACACAAACCCCACTCAGTCATCACACGTTTAACAAACCAGCCAGTCCAGCCTCCCTTTCCCCAGAAGCTTCTGACCAGTGTCAAACAGCCCTGGCTGAGTGGCAGAGGTGGCAACGGCACGACAAGCGTCACTGTGACAGATGGAGCAGGCTGACAGGAGGGAAATGTCACTGTAACCCAGTCATCAGAGAAGCTCTTCAGCAACAGGCAACCAGATTTCATGTCTTCAGCCCTCGCTGGGTGCAGACACTGCTGGCCCTGGTGCATTAGATGCAGCATCACTTCCTCCTGACCCATGTCCCATCCATATTCTCTTTTCTCCCCTGTCTGACTGGAGCCGACAACAGCCCCCACGAGGCACCAGCCCTCCCATGCTGGGCTCTCCTCCCACGCCCTCCACAGCTCTTCCCATTAGCCAGCCCTTCACCTTAGCAGTTAGATGGCCTCACACCTTCTCTTTAAAGTCACTGGCAGCTTGGACACAAAATTCAGTAAGATGATGATGACCTGTATGGTCCCTGATGTTCTTCCCTCCCCTATTAATTCCCTTCTCCATCCTTTCCTGCCATATTATTTTACCTATTACTCCATGCCTAATAAATTATCAGTAATGCTCCAGCATCAAACATTTATTATCCAGAGCACCACGTGAGTAATGAGTGAGTTAACCTCCAAGTTTTGTCCGTATAATTCACACATATTGATTTTACATGAAAAGAACTCTTGACTTACATCGGATGACCCTGATAAATTTAATCTCTTTAATGCTTCTTCTTTCTAAATAAATGCAAAATGTTTTCCTCTGGAAAGTTTCTCACCAGTAAAATCTGTATCGAAACTTGGCAAAAAACCTCCTCCACTACTCTGCCAAATTAATCGATAAAATTAAAAAAAAAACAAACCTGAATAAAAATTCTCCAATTCCTCCAAGCACTGGCAGCCCAGCAACCTGACAGTGTTGTTACAAAAGTGACAGGTAATCAGAGCTAACAGCTGGTGTCAAAACCCACAGCTGGAATTTAGCAGCAGACTGGGAGAGGTACCAGTTTGGGGCCATCTTTTCTCCCGTTCTCATCACCCCTCCTTTCCCTACAGCATTGCCTCAGGCTTCGACACAACCCAGCAAAACTGAAGAAAAAATTAATTTACAAAATTAAAAAGATGTTTTGCCACAGGAAAGATATGTAGCTGGGCACGGACACTAGTTGCTCCCTGCCAGGGCAAGGTGAGCTACTGCTCTCTGCAAAAATTCCTCCTCCTTGCCTCAGCTCCATGGCCCCAGCCAAAATGAAGTGAGGGAGAGAGGAAGCAAGGTGGGCAGGATCCTGTGCTGAGAGGGGCAGACACTGGCAGCCCTCTGGAAACACAAACACGTCCTTCCTAGGGAAGGGCGTATCAGGTAGTGCTGCCAGGGAGAGCTCATGGAAACAGAACAGTTTTGTTTAGGTTGTGCATTTAAAATATGTCCACTCCCCTCTCAGCCTGCATATTTTACAGTCTCAGCATAGTTTCCCCTGTGGATAGCTCTGGCAGACTCGGTGATTTTTTTTTCTGAAGTGAACTCACTCACAAATGCATTTTTCAAGCTCCCACAACTTGAAGAATAGAAGTTGCAGCCTGAGGAAAAAAAAAAAGCAAGGATCTAAAAAAGGTAACATTGCAGAACATTCAGGGGCTCAAGCACACAGTGTTTGAAACATGTAACTCATTTGCATGGTTCTTCAGTTATTAATTTTTATTCCTTTTCATGGTAAAATGCTTTGTTTTCTTTCTGTGTACAAAGGAAAGGGTAGGGATCATGGTCACTTGGACTCCAAATAGTTGTTTTTAATCTGCAGGATGCAGGGAAATAATGAAGTATACTTGGCCAAATATTATAAAATGTTATATTTCAGCTACCCAAATATTAGAATTTTATAAACCAAAGCATTAGAAACATCTGTGTTGCAGCAAGAAGTCCTGTTTCCAAGCAAATGTAAAGGACAGAAGACAGACATTGACTGCTTGAGAACATCAGTACAGGATGAGCCACCCAAGTCCATGGAACTTTGCAACATTTTCTGTGGTGATAACAGCTTTGGGTCCGTCCTGGGAACAGTTATGCACTAATTCTAAATAAACAGCTTGGTACTTCTTCCTGCCACATAGCTCCTTTTGGTGCTTGGGAACAGAGTGCCTTTGCCACCACACCCAGTTTATCACTATTCCCCCAAAACAGCTATGCTAAACCTTATCATTCTTTCTTACTGAAGAAACACAGGAGAATCCAGGCAGGACAACTAGAGTGCCCAGCTAACCTCCACATCCCAAGCAGTGAATCCAAGCTCCTGGCACTCCTTCCACCAAGTAAGCACCCCATGCAACACCACACTGTTCTTTATTTGGAATTTTTTACTAACAAAACCAAGAAGAATAGAATAGAATAGAATAGAATAGAATAGAATAGAATAGAATAGAATAGAATAGAATAGAATAATCATCACCTAAAATACTTTTAGAAGCCCTGTAATAATAACAATAATAACAATGAGGAGGAAAAACATGAACATTATTAGTAAAAAAAACCCCAAACCCCAGTCTAGTGTTGCATGGGGTGTTCACTTGGTGGAAGGAGTTATGGGAGATTTGATGTATTACGTGTGAATGTTTTATAAGTGTGTTAATTATTATGACAATTATAAATCATCATCAGGATACTAATATAATAATAAATTTACTGATACTATATCATTGTATGTTGTCAGAGCACATCAATACGTCATTAATGTAATAATTGATGTATTTATTACAGCAGTAATTTACTTTTTAAAAGCATATCAATATACAATTGTTATAATTGTGATATTAATTATAGCAATAATTTAAACACTTTTAATTATTCTTATTAATTTAAGGCCTCCAGATTATACGACAGTCTACACCCACAATCTCTCTCCCGGACCATCACCAACACATTTTCCTTCTCTTTCTTTCGCCAGCCCCTTCTGAGGGGCTGCATTCCGCGGTATCTCCTGCCATCTACTGATGCTTGCGAGGAGGCAACGAGCGCGTTTGGCCGAGCGCGGGGCGAGAATTCCCCGCCGGCTGCTCCAGACGGGGTGGGGAGAGGCACCGCCGTCCCGGGGCGGTCACAGCCTGCTGCCCGGGGCGGGCCGGGGCCGGGCTCTGCCCGAAACCTCCCCGGGGGAGGGGGGAGGCGCAGCCCTTAATAGCGGCCCCGCAGCGCGGTGCCGTCCCGGGGCAGCCATGGGGGAGGCGGCGGGAGGCAGCGCGGTGCCCCCGCTCCCGGCCGCGGAGGCGGTCGGCGGGCAGGTGAACGCGCTGACCGTGCTGGCCCTGCTGGAGAAGCTGGTCTCCATGCTGGAGGCGGTGGAAGGCCACCAGCGGCAGATGGATCAGAGGCAGCGGGGCTTGGAAGGGGCCGTGCGGAGCATTCAGGGAGACCTGGTAAAGCTGTGCCGCAGCCACGGCGCCACGGGGGAGGCGGTGGAGAAGCTGCTGGAGAAGTCGCGGAAGGTGTGCGCCAACACCCGCGCCGTGCGGGAGCGCCTGGACAGGCAGTGCGACCAGGTGCGGCGCCTGGAGCAGCACCACGCCCAGCTGCTCCGCCGGGACCGCTTCAAGGTGCTCATCTTCCAGGTGAGAGCCCTGCGCACCACCCTCTCCCGGCCACCCGAGCCTGCTCCCGACGCCGAGGGAACAGCACCTTGCTGCTAACTCCTCGCGAACTCGGGAGAAGAGCTCGCTGGTTACTAACTCTTAGCAAACTTGGAAACCAGAGATACCTCTTTGCTAACTTGGCAAATGTGGAAGAAAAACCTTTTCACCTTAGCAAACTTGGGGAAAGAGTAGTCTTTTGCTAACTCTTAAGCTTGGGGAAAGTGCCCTCTTTTACTTTTAGCAAATTCAGGAGTAACGCCCACTTTGCCTCTCGGTGGACGTGGGGAAAACATGTTTTCTAACTTTTAGGAAACCTAGGAAAAGAGCTGTCTTTCTTTTTTACTCTTGCAAACTTGAGGGAAAAGCCTTTTTTTTTTTTTTTTTTTGAAACTTTTAGCAAACGTTGGGAAAGAGCCCTCCTTAACTCCTGCAATCTTAGAGATAAAGGTGTCTTTTAACTCCTAGTGAACCTGAGGAAAGAGACCTTGTTTTGCTAACTCTTAGCATGCCTGAGAAAACTGCCACCTTTTATTCTCTGCAAACAAGGGGAAAGAGCCATATTTTACTAACTAGCATATGTGGGGAAAGGTTTGCTCCACTGTGTGTTTTGGGGGTTTTTTTAAGTAAACTTGAAGGGCCCTTGTGTTTTTCCAAACTCTTGGCAAACTTGAGGAAAGAGTCCATTTTGCAAAACTGCAGTAGAAATGTCCCTAAAAACTGCCACTGCATCTGCCCTGGGACGCAGGAGAGGGGCAGGGCTGCAGCTCCCTGTCTCCTCATGCCCTGCTTCGCTCTGCAGGGCGGATTTGGCCCATTCAGGGATGAGCTGAAAATTGAGCTTAAAAACGCAGCTTGCCGGGAGTCCATCCAGTGATAGCAGCAGTTTGCATATTTTCCCCTTTTTAAGCAATGGTCTGGCTAGAACACGCCGTGAGCTTTAACTAAACACAGGACGTGACTTTCACATATTTAAAAAAATACAGGCCTCCACAAATCACTGAGGGGAGGGCAGGAGAGCAAATGCTGGGCTGGGGTAGTCACAGCTCGGGCACTTCACCAGTGCCTCATGCTGAACTTGGCAGCTGGGCGTTACCTCTGTCAGCCACTAACTCTGCTCCTTGGGTTGTTGGGGTTTCTTCCTATTTAAACCATCCCAAAATAAGAGAGTGGTACTTGATTCTAAAAAGCTAGCAGGCCTGGTTAGTGCACAGGCAATTCCCCCAGAAAGGAAGCCCCCACCTCCCTGCTTATTGTTGTCCCAAATTACAGTCCAGGCTTGTCAGGCCAGAAGAGGAGGAGCTGCGGCATGTTTCCACCCGAGAAGGAATGTGGAAATTATTCCAGAGACTGGGTAAATTAAAAGACACATGTTCTCTGCAGTTCTGCAAGTAATTTAAGATCCATTACTGTATGTCAAAACAGTGCCATCTCCCAGGCCCTGTTAGATAATGACTGGCTCCTGCCTCCAGGCTCAGACCTAGACCTAGAAAACGTCCTGTGGGGTGGGTGCATCAGCAAGGCCTGGGGGAAGGTAATTTTTAACATTGCTCATACCTCTGAGCATGACGCTGTTGCAACAAGCGTCTTCCTCCAGAGAACTCAATATTTACTATTTTAGGATGACATAATGCAGAAAGGAAAGACAAACAGAGCTCTTTGTGTGCAGGACAGTTGACATTACCTCGGGCAGGGATCTTCCACTGGCAGTAATTTGCAGGGACTGGGTGAAAGCAACAGTGAAAATCACCAAGTTTGAGGGGTAAAGCAGTGTCCTGCTGGCTCATTTCCTGGCACTAAATAGTGTTGTAAAGCTAAGGCCTGTTTAAACCTCTGAACCTTTCCTTAACACTGCACAAACCAAAAGCAAACAATGCAGCTCCATGTCCCCATACAACAGATAAACAAAATCCACTGCCTGTCACTGGGCTGGTGCCTTTGGACAGCAGGTCTGTTCTCCACAGCTTTTACAGGGATTTAGTTGACTCTGTTCCCATCTCTCACCAGAAAATATGTCATCACAGTGCAGGATGATGAACTTAACCAGTCCCAAGCCTATGCAGATCAGGAACACAAAACTTAAAAAAGAAAAACTGCAGTTAAAAATTCACTAAAAAAAAAAAAATCAGCTGTCAGCTGGGAATTGCTCCTGGCAGGGGCCTGCAGTTAAATGGCGGCATGGCTGTCTGGAAAGCCGGGATGGTCATCAGAGCTCCTTGGGGGCATGAGAAGGTGACTGGGGCAGGCAGCACCCAGGGCTTTCTCCAGTGGAGTTTGGCAGGAGCTGGGATTTTCCACTGAGAAGTGGCTGCAGCCAGAGGGGTGGCCAGGCTGTGCCCACACAGGCTGTGCCCAGGCTGTACCTGCATGCCCACCTCCTTGAAATCTCCCAGCAGGATCTTCTTTCAGGCTGGAGGAGGGACAATCTGGTAGTCAGCAGGGCCAGTGCCTTGCTAGGATAATTGTACAAGGGAAAAAACAGCAGGCTGGCTGGGTTTCTGTCCTGCCTTGCACAGGAATCCATGGAAAAACAATTGCAGGAAGGAGAAGTCACAGTAATGAAGCCATATTGACGCCAGATTTCTGTGAAAACAAAGGGAAACCTGGATGTATGAGACTCCTCTTCAGCTGGGGGATCCTTCTTTTCCACTGAAAAAAGCAATGCCAAACTTCAGGGAGCATGTTTCTCATTAGAACCAGCTTCTCCAGCTTAGGGAGACAGCTCAATATGAAAACAATAATTCACATTTGTGATTCAGTTCTGCTTTCACCACATACCCTAAACTCCCTAATACTTGGTGGGAGCACTGAGCATAGCCAAAACACACGACTGAGCTCTAGCTCTGCATTTTATGAAATTGTGCTGCCACTCGCCAGCACCAGCTTTCCCCCTGCATATGCACTGAGAATGAACTGTGTTTAGAAAAGTTCAGTTATTTACATATTTTCCATTAAAATGCTCTTAGTTTTCTCTCTCTAGAATGTCTGCATATATTTCTTTAATTGGTGGCATATTTTAAGGGAGCTCCATTCCAAGAATTTGGGGATGCAAAAGTTGTTCTAAATGACACAGCAATTCAGCAAAACACTGAAGTGACTGTTTCAAAAATCCTTGTTAAGCTTTGGCATTGTTCCCCTCTATTTTGTTCTTGCCCCATGACCAGCTTTTTGGTTCTGGTTTGGTGGGGGTTTTGTTTGCTTTTTTAGCTGCAAGAGCAAAATGGAAGATAAAAAAAGGCTCATGTTTAATTTTTCAATTAAATGTCATGTTTACTGGTTAAATGTCATGCAAATAGGACAGATAAAATAAGTCAGAATTGCAGCTTGGGGTCAAGCACACTAATATTCAAGTCTCTTTCAGATGCTGCTGTTGGTAAATCCTTCATCCTAAAATGAAGCAAGAGGAGGGCACAGAAAATTAGCCATTTGATTGTATCTTCTTGTATGGATCACTGCAGTAATCTTTGAAAAAGCAACTTCAAACTCAAAAACAAACGAGTGAGGGAACCAGAAGAATTACAAGTCAATAATGCTGTAGTTCCCACTGGAGCCTTGCAGAGAGAATACTCTTATATTAATGACAAAAATACCTCCCACAGCTCTTTGGACTTGGACCAGCTGTGCTGGGGGAGGTCAGGGGGACGGCGCAGTCACCGCCCCAGCCTGCACAGGACGGGCAAATGGGTGGGTGGCACTTTCCTGCTCCCTGCCCTCCCTCCCCACGGTGACATCCAAGTCTGAAGAGCATGTATTTGTGAGAAAGGAAAGTAGGTGGAGCTGGAGCTGGCTTCAGAAGGATTTGTCATGTTTTTACCTATTTTGTGTAGCAAAGCAAGTTTTAGGCTAGTGATCATTTAGGCATATAACAGCAACGTACAAGAGGAGCCTGGACTGGGAAAATGCCATCTCTCCTTCTTGAAGGTCATGGCCTCATACAGCAAATGTAACAAAAAACCAAACCAAAGCAGATTGATTTCCCTCCTGCAGCATCAGAGATTCAGCAGGTCTTCAGTAAATTAACTGCCTGTTCACTCAGGCCACCCAGTTTGGTAGTACACTGTTACAGGTCTTATTCCTTTTTTGTAAAAGATAAGGATGAAATTACGACCTACAGAAAGTTATGAAGAATGGCTGATCAAAGCCACAAGGAAGGCACTGATTTTAACTATGCAAGTATTACTAGTGTTAGCAAGAGCTGTTTTATGCACAGAACTTCCCCTATTCTATTCATCTCCTACATGGAAAAATAAAATTCAGAGGAGCTAGCTACCTACAGTCAAGCCCATCTGAGAAAAAAATGCAAGGGGTGTTTTTGAACTCAGATGTGGAAAATACAAAGATGTATTGCTTTCTTAGAATTTTAGATTAGATCAAGAAGAAAAGATCAAAGTTTTACTTCTTTTGGCATGGAAAATAGTTATGCAGTTTGTAGCAGCTGGTATTTTTCAGTGTATTGTTCTAGTCTTCCTAAATGAAATAGCAGACTGCTTAAAAATGTATCAAAACAAAATATAGCTGTCATATAAACTTGTAAGACCAAAAAGTTATCAATAGCCCACTTAAAATGTGTGATCACTAACCATGTTTGAAATAGAAATGTCTGCTCCACCACAGAGCATTCCTGCTATACCACCCTCGTGTTTTCAAAGCATTTTACTTAATTTATTTTCATTTGTATTTTAATAGTTCCTGTAATCCTGAGGTCTTTCGGAAACATGACATAGGAAAGCGTGTCATTCCCATTTTATAAGCACACAAATAGATGCCCAGAGGCTGATGTTTTCCAGAACCATGCAGGAAGCTTAGACAGAGGGGTGATCACTTGAATGCCAGTACTGCCTGATAGCCAAACACCACCAAGGACGTGCTTTTAATTGAATCCTTAGCTCATTATTATATGCAGTATATTTTTGTTTGGAGGTGGTTTTTTTTCTTTCTAAATATGAGTAGTTTGACAATCTCTCTTCTACTCAGAAATTTGATAAAAATTGAAATCAAATCTATGTCTACATTCTTCTAGGGATTGCATGCAGTACTTCAGTTTAATATGAATACTGCAGCCAGAGCTAAACTGACCTTGAGAAGGACCTCTCAGACCCATCTCTGGCTCACACTGTGCTGTGATCAAACTCATATGACACCACTTTCCTAGATAAAATACTTAAAAAGTAACAACCCACCTCGCTACTCATTAAAATCAGAATTTTCTATACCATTCAGGCACTTAGACCTGAAAGTTCAGATGTCTAAAACTGTGTGTGATTACCTAGGTTTGGAAAGAATTAACTAGACATGAAAACTGTGCTTTATACTGAGTTCTCATGCTCTGGGGAATAATTCAATGCTGCACCCACTCATGTAATCCACATTTCATTAACTGCAGTGGAGAGAAAATACAAATATTTGTACAGCAGTTAATAGTTGGTTTCACTTAAAGCTGGTGCAGGTTTCCTTTGTTTTGTTATCTTGGTCACTGTTGCTGATAGTTGCAACAACATTACAGGAGTCAGGAGAAGAGTGTGGGCTTTATGAAATGTTCACTGCAGGCAGAGGGCTTGTAAAGCTTTGTGGCAGTGTATCTGACTGAGGCCACTGGGCCAGAAAGGTGTGCAGAAACCGTAGGAATAAAGCATATACAAACTGTCAAACCAGCATCCATTTCTTTTATACTTTCCATTTTTATATCCTCAAGGGATATTAACCAGCATACCTGAATCACTGTATAGACACAGTATAAAATTATTCTGCCCTTCTATATGGCATATTCTTGAGTTCCAGGAGGGCTACAAAGTAGCCCTTGTTTTTAATAGAATCACAGAATAACAGAAACAATTAGGTTGGAAATGACCCCTTGAGATCATTGAGTCCAGCCTATGACCCAACACCACCGTGTCAACCAGATCATGGCACTAAGTGTCATGTCCAGTCTTCTCTTAAGCACCTCCAGGGACAGTGACTCCACCACCTTCCTGGGCAGCCCATTCCAGTGTCTAATCACTCTTCCTGTGAAGAAATTCTTCCTAATGTCCAACCTCAACCTCCCTGACACACAGTTTAAGTGTCCTCTTGTCCTATCACTGGTTGCCTGGGAGAAGAGCCTGACCCTCACCTGGCCACAACCTCCTTTCAGGGAGTTGTAGAGAACAATAAGGTCAGCCCTGAGCCTCCTCTTCTCCAGGCTAAACAACAACCACATACAACAGCCTCGACAGCAAATTTAACCCAAGGCACTATTCTCTGCAGTGATCACAACTGTATGCTCAGTCCTGAAATAATGAGCATGAACTTGGAAGTGTATGTGGCCTTTTTTCCCCTTAACTGTGCACTCAGGCCCACTAGGGACAGATCTGAGACTATTAAAACCATTTCACTCAGCACTTACTGCTTTTTTGTATCTTAAGATAAATATGGAGGGAGGAGGGAAAGGAAAATCCTTCCAATGCATGTGAGGAAGTGCAATTGCATGTACTCTGTCTGGAAGTGATAAAAAAGGTAATTAATAGAGACTATGCAGATTTAAGGTTCAAAGTGCTGAGAGGAGAAGGGAGTGTGCAAGGAGCCTCATTTTCTTTGCAGGGGTAGATGCCTGCAAAACCTCCCACAGAACAGAATGTTCATTGTGCTGCCTCTGAGCTGCTCGGGGTTGCAGAGCTTCTGCGCTCAGTGGTCACAGACATCCCTCGTTACGACCTGCAGCTTTTGCCCTTGCTCAGCCTGTTTTGTTTTCAGATACCTTCTTTCTTTCTGTGTCCTTTCTTGGTTTTGTTTCTAAAAAGCAATACTTTTCCTTTTAGCTAGAAGCTCCTCTTTTCTATGCAGTATAATGTCTTTTTATTTTTGTATACCATGAATTTTTATTCTTACATTTCAAGGAGTTGTCCTGTCCACATTTTAATATTTACCAACCAAATTTATTAGGGTTTTTTTTCTGTATAGCTGTAAAACAGGATATACTCTAACCATCATGAACTGCATGGTTTCTCAACATCAACAATCCGTTTTTAACAGCAATATACATTTTCCAGGAATACGGCGGAAGTGCTAACTGCATTTGCCATTTGAGGTACTTCCCAGCTGCAACCAACACCTCTGCAGGGATATTCTCAGTCTTTGGCTCGAGAAACTGAGAGCTCTGTGGGGTTCTGTGCCTTCTGGAGGTCTGCACAGTGGTCTGCAGTACAACCTCCCTCCCCACCACACTCTGCTTTCTCCCCAGCTGTACAACCTAACAGCTAGACTCTCATTCAAGAGTATCTAAAATAAATGACAAAGAACAGGATTTCCATTCTGCATACATTCCAAGTCACTTTGAAAGAGTAGTCTTACAGCTGACAGCTCATAAGTCTTAAACTTTACCAGATAATGGTTCAGTGGTCTTTGAGTGCTTTGTTACTGGTTAAGTGTATTGAATAAAACAATAAACATTCATCTCATCATTGGGGGGGAAAGAAATAATTGTTCAGGGTTGTGCTTTGTTTATTAAATTTGTGTCCTGTGAACTATGAAACTCAAATATTGTCAATTCTTTCAGGAGGAAAATGAGATCCCTGCCAGTGTTTTCGCAAAAGAGCCCATTCCCAGCATTACAGAAGGAAAAGAGGAGCCTGTGGATGAGAACAAAACACTGGAAGAAACCTTACACACAGTGGAGTTGGGTTCAGATGATGAAATGTTTCATGAGGGAGATGACTTGGATGACAGTGCAGAGGAGAAAACAGAAGAATCAAGAGCTGAGAAACTTAAAAGATCCAGCCTCAAGAAGGTGGACAGCCTCAAAAAAGCATTTTCCCGCCAAAATATTGAGAAGAAGATGAACAAGATCAGCACAAAGATTGTGTCACCTGAACGGAGAGAAAAGATCAAGAAATCACTTACTGTGCATCACCAGAAATCCTCCTCTTCAAAGGGCTCGGGTTTCAAAGTTTCTCCCCTCACATTCAGCACAAAGAAAGGCCGTGAAGGAGAAAGCCCTGCAGAAGCTGAGGACAGACCATCAGAAACTGCAAGCAACGAGCAGGCTGAGAACGAGGATGAAATGTCCTTCACCGACATGCACTCAGATATGACACCCAGCACCTCCCTGACCGAGGAGGGCAAAGCAGCTGTCGACTCTCTAGAGAAGGAGGCCAAAGTGGAAGGGAAGGCCATGATAAACAACAATATTGAGCTATCCATTGTGGAAGATGATGAAGAGTACGGGATGCCTCTAGAAGTTTCTAGCCAGAAACTGTACGATGAGAGAAACAACCCAGTTGGTGGGGAAATGGAACAGTCTGATGAAGAAACGACCCAAGCAGCCGTCCTGCAGGTGGACCAAACCGCGTAAGCGTCCCAAGCCCTCCTTCGCCTGCCAGACACGCACGGTTTTCCTTAGGCAAGGAACTGGTTTCAGCTGCACAGGCAGGAAAAGCGACTAAGCCTCTTTCATCCTTTGCTCTGCAGTGATAATTTATTGCACCGTGTTGGAATGCAGAGTGGACAAGGTCAATGACTTAGGCTGCAGCGTGCTCTGGTTTAGGCCAAGTCACTGGTGGTCATGAATTTTAGAGATGCTGCCAACTGGTGTAAGAGACTAGCAGGAAGAGAGTACGTCTGGTAGAAGCAAGCTGGTCAGCTGGCTTTCTTAGGTCAGAGGAATGCATGGAGAGTAGTCAAGACACCCAAGCATTTCTGTTGTCTTTTCTTCCCCCAGCATTTCACAGCACTGTGAGTAGTTCTGTATGTAAATGTAGGAATACCAATGAGAACATTTGATCTCAGTTGCCTTGCCATGCTCCATGAATAATAACAGCCTCAGTAACTCTGCACACATGTATAGTTTGTTTGGGGCTTTGCTCCACAGCGCTGTAGGACTAAAAGAGCAGAGCAGTTAGAGGGCGAAGCTGAAAACTCAGTTCCATCCATTTCAGTGGGGGAAAGATTTTTGCCATTAGTCACTTGCTATTCATTTAGAAGAAATGACTGTGTTTAGGTTGGGGGGGCGGGGAGGGAAAGGTATTTTTCAATCTAACAGAGTTATGGAAATACATTAATGACAAGCATGAATGTGTGATCAGTTACTGCACCTTTAAGGGTTCAGAAATTGAAAAGGAAAAAATAGGTGTTTCATAGGAACATAAAGGTAGCCTGAAGAAAATATGAAATGCTATGAAATGTAAAAAAAGCAAAAATAACCCCCCACAATATTCAATCTATACTCCCAGCTTAAAGTATATATACTCAGATAACACAAATTAATTCATAGTCTTTATAGCAATATACTATCAAACTTTGCACCTGCACAACTTTGTATCTCAGAGTATTTTGCAAATAGCATAATTTATCTTTTTACAGATTATTTCATATATAGAGCTATATCTACACAGAGTTAGATAATTACAGGGATGTAAGGACAATTTCTTTAAAAAGGTGAAATACTCTTTCAGGCATGTCCAAAGGGAACAATGTGTTGTGCATTGAACTTCATGGCAGGGATGAGTTTACGTAAGTATGCGCCTGCAAAGCCACAGGATTTGGTTCTCTGCTAATAACTTTGATCAAAGTCACCTACCTGCTCTCAAAATTAGTAGTCTGTAATTTTTCAAAATTAATTGAAAATGAGAGGTTACAAGGTAGTTTGTTCACTATGAATGTTCATTCCTGTCACTTAACAAAGGTAAGGGGCAAGGGAGGAAAGGGAAGTACAATACCCACAACAGTTCCCTTACATCCTTGGTTGTTTATGCAGTGGGTTATTTTTATTTTTTTATATATATATATAAATTCTACTGATACTTAACATTGCACTAAAAGGTTGCTTCCTTTTGTGTTTAGAATCACAAATTACAGGGGAAATAAAAGCTACAGCAGAAGTACCATTATGAAATAATTAACAGGTATTACTCCACAGGGATAATATCTGTAACCAGCAAATCACACTGGAAGTTAGTTAGTCAGAGCTTAGTGTAGGCGAGTACTATTAAGAGTTAAGCTCTTAAGTGCATGGTATCATATAGAAGATACTGTTTCTAAGAAAAATCATGGCATAACTCGTGCAGCTATATTTTTATTTTGTATTAACTACAATGGATTTCAATAATTTTTACTTGTAACTAACTATGAATATGACAAATAAAAGCATAATATAAAACACAGCCATGTCAGTCTTTGGGAGAAGCAGTCTGAGAAGCTGGCAAAGATGAAATTTAAAGGTCAAGTGTTTATTACTTCAGTTCATGTCCCTGTTGTACCTATACCATTTTCTTTCTCATCCTGTGCTGTTATTTAGCAATGCAAACACCAGTGCTTTACTTTCCAGATACTTGTCAGATTTCTAGCCCATCTAAATGTACTCAGGCACTTTCCAAAATCTGCTGGCTCAATCTGCATCTTTTTATTGGACTGCGGCATACTCCTAATACTCTAAATAGTCCTGAAAGCATATTTATATTGAAGTCTGTGTTCTGTTTATGCACACAGATAAACTCGTGTCTTCTGGAGTGCCACATAGTCTTTAGCAGGCTTAATTTTACTGACAGACCAAAGAAAGCACTTCTAACCTTTATGTAGCAGCTGTCAACCTCCCACAGTCACCAAGTGCTAACCAGGAGCCCCAGCATCATGTTTACATTTTGCTTTCGGATATGCTGGTTTGTTTGTCCTGCTAAGCTTTAATTCAAACAATACCCCTGGCCGTGCTTTATCCAGTTTTAGAGATGCTGAAATGAATCCCATGCACACTGTTCTAAGAGCATTACAATGCTATCCAGTAAAACCATTGGAAATGCAGATACTGAGCATCTGGGAGAATTAACTCAAATACCCACTTCAGAATATGGCACGCACACGGCCATCAGTTGCAGGACAAGAATTAAATGTTTTCTCCATCACAATTGCACATTTGCAGGGACAGGTGGGTCTGTAATCCTAAGAAACAAAAGAAAGCATGCTTTACACGAGAGGAAAATGTTTACTCAAGTTGTGAATGTCTGCTCTTGTGCTGTTTTATAAACCAGAGGAGGAAGCAAGCTCAGCCTCTCAAGATGTCCCCCAAGCTGTTTCTTCCCCTTGCCTTCCATTCTCAAGGCCTGACTGAAAACATCAGCCTGCAGAACTTACTGTTTGAGGGAGGAGACAGACTGTGGGACCAGCAGCACTGTATTCTTTCAAGTATCTCAAGTATGTGCCTGGATCTTGTCAGGCTGGCAGATGTCAAGCATATGCACGAGTATTCCACGATTGTGCTGACAGGTTTGCCTACATAATTACTGTTTTTAAAAACTGCTTGTTTACACTTCCTGACACAGTAACAGTGAGCTCCACTTGTACCATTATTCCTTTGAACACCTGACCTGTGAGCTGCTGCACAGATTCAGAGTTTGACCTCCACCGGAATCGGTGGGAGCTTTGCACAAAGAAAAAGGGTGTGATAAAGCCCTTATGGTATAAATATTTAAACTAGCAGCACTCAGCAGCTGCTGATACTCCATTTTCAATGACAGAAAACCAGCTGACATTTCTGTCCCCTTTTAGGGGAAAGAGCAAAGAGCATCCCGTTGACCCCCACGTGCTAATCCACGAGCCGGCTCCTCTGTGAAAAGGCACAGATACGGGTTTTCTGGACCATTTCACTGTTAAATAAGAGAGTGTAGTGAAAGCCATCACACAGGCCTGACTGAAGTGTGTTCTGTCTCTTTAACAGACAGAAGAAAGCAGAGAAGAAAAGGATCAGAAGGTAAAATACACCTGATAGCCCTTTACACTGATGCAGTGAAAACCCTTTGTTGTAGGTTGTAATGCCAAACAGCCACACAACTGATGACTGATAGTCACACACTTAAAAAAGAGGTAAGCTCAGAAGAATTAGTGAAGTAATGGCAATTTGTTAGAGGTCAAACTGTTCACAAGGGGCCAGTCCAACCCTGAAAGTCAGTGAAAAGCCTTCATCTGGCTCAAAAGACCCTTTGAGCCGTACAATGATTTTGGGCCACACGTACAGCTCCTGTGATCATCAGTAAGCTGTGTGCACAGATGCAGGACATGAGATCCGTGTATCTCCCCTATCCTATCTGCTTAGCTCATCACCCGAACAAAAAGTTTTCCTGCCATCAGCACAGCAGATGCAGCGGTGTGGCAGAAAGGAAGGCTCTGCCCTGCTTTGCAGGGTGCATTGTGAGCAAAATGTCAAGCTAAGTTCTGACTGCAAGGTCTTTGCTGTCGGGCTCTGCCTGTGAGGGAGTGGGTGTAGCTACAACTCCTGGAAACGTCACGCAGGTGGAAAAGTTTTACTGTGACCCACTAAGACACACACCCACTCTGGGTGTCAAGGGGAAGGTGTCACATCGTCTTCCTGCAGGCAGAGGGAAAGATTCACCCATAGCAAAGCGAAGCAAGCACGCAGCTGTTTGGCCCTGGTATTAGTCAGGGTTTTGCCTCGGCAAGGAAACAAGGGGCAGGGAACAACTGGCAGAGCCCTGGAGGTGCTGACTCAGCACCCAAGTATCCACCGCTCCCTGACTCACGGCCCTGGCTTTCCCAAATAAACGGAAAAAGGCTGAGAACCGCTTTCCACCACTCCAAACTGCCCGTTGCCAGGGTTTTGTTTCAGGATTTACATTTGAACCAGCATCCACCCCGGGCTGAGTCTAACTGCATGCATAAAGAAATTTTAATCAGCATACTTGCAGCTGTCATTGGTGGCTGATCTTTCCTGCCCTCATTTTGATCAAAATGCCTTTTTCCCCTTCCTCTCACTCCACCAAGTCATTTGCAGGAGTCTGAAGTGCACACTAATTCCCATAAGGAACTCTCCCTAACTGCATGTTGAGAACTGATAATCAATGTCATCTTTAATTTTTCTTACATGGTTATCTCCTTTAATGGAGTGTGCTGCAGTAACTGAGAATAAATCTGCTTTGAGTTAAGCAAGAGATTGTTATTTATTTTTCTTTCAGATCAGAGATTAATATTGCTGTATGACCATTGGCAATAACCTCTTTTTCCATAGCAACACTAAAGAGAACATAAACTATGACTCATAATTTCTCTCTGGAGGACTTTTTTGTAATTATGATCATTCCACAGTTCCTAAAATACGTTAGCTGATATATAGCTCTGGTATAACAGCTTTGATTTTCCTTCATTTTAACACCCAGGCAGAAAGAAGAGACTTCCATTATTTTCTCTCTCTCAGGCTGAGCTAAACACCACACAAAGTATCATATATTCATTATTCATTATAACTGTGTGGCTCCTAAAAACTCCACAGCAATATTTTCTTAATAAAGGTGGAACAGGTTTACTCACTTTCAATAACCTTAAATAATACTGACCTTCTAAAAGAAAACTCATGTCCTTCCCACCATGGTTAGTAAATTGGGGTCTGAGAGCTGGAATTGATCCAAACTGGAAACAGTATTATTCTGGGTGGCAGCAATGTTGCACACTAGCATTGCGCTCCTCTGGCAGTCAATGGGTTTAAAATCTCCAACATTTCCTCTCCTTCAGAACACAGCTGCAATACACTGTCCAAATTCAGTAATAATGGTGATACCTTTACTCCCTTCAGTGAAAATCTGGCTTTGGAACAACTTATCCATACAGCTCCCCAGAATATCTCAGCAGATAATCACATTGGTTCATCACAAGAGATTACATGACTTTGTGTGTGTGTGTGGTTGTCCTACATTTCCCTTACTACGCAGTCTGCTGTGTACTGGTGCAAAGTGCTCAGGAAACCTGTAGTGCCTGTTGCAGGAGAATAATTAGAAAAACACAATTAGCAAATTCAAGGACACACACATTCAGTCAACAGCCATAAACCACAGTGGAGAGACAGAACAAGCTTGCATCTGTCCCTGCTCCGCAGTGTGATGCCCAGCAGCTAAACCAAGCCCAGACTGCACCAACAGAAGGGACACGTGGTTTGCTCTTGGCCTTTCCAGTACGAAGCTGCACATGCAGGCTCAGGCTTGTGCAGGCACACCGTGAAAGAGCAGAACATCAACTAATATAGCATCAATCACACTACAGGCTCCTCTACTCCTCCCTGAAGGTTTATGGAAAAACACCCTGAACCTTCAAATTTCTGAACATAGGGAGCAGAAAGTCACTGTAACCTCTATGCCATTATCTGCAGTGAGGAGACTCTGGCTTTGCCTTCTTTACTCCTTCCCATCAGGCTTGAGCTGTGTAGAAGTGCAGGTGATGTGAACTGTGATGGATACTGGAAATGTGCAAGACAGTGTTAGGAACAAATAGCACATGAGGGATGTCGACACTGCACACCACATACACATACTCGTTTAGATCAAGTACCAAGCACAGCCTAACTACAGAAACACAGCACTGTTAAAGAAAATTTATCTTATTCCTCAGCTACTTAGCTCCTGATGTCCTACACTAGTCATTGCAAGGGAGTTTCAGCATCTTTTCAGTATGCTGCCAGCTACAGTTATATATACCCTTATATTACTTGTTCCTTCTGACATGCCTGTAGGCAAACGAGCCCCGTGAGGGTGGCAACATGAGTTGCATTAACCAGCTGCCTGGTCCCTGAATCACTGCAACTCAACACAGCGCTGCCAGAGACATGGAGGAAGGGACACTGAGAACATCTGAAGAGTGGTAAACAAATTATATGAACACATGGAAGTTGCCTAGATTTGCAGTCAATTGTCACTTCCACACGGCCACAGTGAAAGCTGTAAGCACTGTGTGGCTACTTCTAAGTAACCTTCATTTCCCTGCAAGGCTCACCATCCTACTGCTGGCAATAGCTGGAGATTGAAAGTCAGAGAGCAGGTTATGACTGAGAGCTGAAGGGTGATATGTCATTCAAGACCTGTGTAAATAGGTCACGAGTAAAATTGAAAAGAAGGAGGTTTCTTTTGGCATATTCAGGCATAAGCTCTTTAGAAGAATACCTATGTCACTGACCAACTCTTCAAAGGAAATAAAACTGCAGGACATGGAAATATATGCACTCCTGGGTTAGGCTGAACAGCACAGAGATCGCAATTGAAACGAGATCACGTTATGCTGTAGCTATTAAACATTATGTATGTCATAGATATGTAATATATATGACAAGCAGTTTCAAATAAGGTGAAAACCTGGAAAGGTTTTGATGGATTTTGAAGTGGCTGTATATTCTTTTGCTAAAAAGGAAATAGACTCATAGGATCCTACAAATCTAGTCCTAAAAAACAATGCACCACAGATTTTTTTTTTTAATTAGTTCTCAGTACTTCTTAATGGTACAATAGTTGACGTGCAGCCAGAAGTGGAGAGAGGCATTAAACAAGAAGTGTGTAGGAGGAGGAAGAAGTAGGAAAATGTGGATAAGAAATGAACAGTGGGGTGTGCATGAGAGAAGGGAATGTGTGAGGGAAGGAGTCGCTAGGAAGGGTGGGGAACTGGAGGAAGGAGCTGAAAGGCTACTGAGAAACACCAGCAGAGTGCCCAGAACAAAGGCTGGGACAGAACCAAGAAGCACCAACAAAAATGGGAAAAAGGAAAAACAAGGATCAATAAGGTCTATTGTTCAAAAGGATGGAAGAGAGAGTAGGGAATCAGAAATTACTGTGGGACAGCTGCCATGTAAGAGACAGCAACAGAGCAAAGAGCTCAATATTTATCATCTCTCTACCTGCCAAAATGTATTGCAGAGGCAATGCCCAGGATTAGGTCTAGAAGTGATTTTTACTGTGCAATGTGGTCAATCATTTTTATTTTGCTTAGCATTTTTGTTTTTTGTTTTGGATGAGAAAAGTTAGTCTGGAATAGGCAAATGCAACATCTTACACACATCAAAATAGCTCAGCCTGAGCCTGCAGAAACCCATGATGTTGATAGCACCGTGTCAGGCCTGCAGTGCAAGCTCCCAGACCACGTTTGCCATGTCTACTTGCTTCCAAGGCTTGGGGGAGAGAGGTCAGGGGGAAGAGGAGAGGTGCTGCAAACAGCAGGATGGGGTCTCCCCATGTCCAGACATTTAGGTAATTCCCCACTGAGTACAGACCTCCTGCAGACAAGGGGCAGGCAGGATGTGCTGGAAGCACTGAGGAATGCACCCCCAACAGCTGGATTTCACTGGCAGATCGCTGAATCCCAATGCGTCACTGTAACACAGCCAGTGGGATTTCTTTCCTATTGCAAACAGGTTTTTGGGAAAGGAAACCCAGCTCTCCTCCTCCACCAGGCCTCACCCCCTAGCTTTGCCAAGAAGCTGGGCTATATTAAGATATGAGGCAGCCATGCTGGCTGGGCCATTTTTCCTTCATGGTTGGCCTCCCATGGGAGTTGCTCCATTCTCACGTATCTGCTGAGAAACAGCTTGTTCTTTCTGGCTTTCCTCAGTTTCTTTATTTAGTGCTGCCACTTCACACAGTGGAAGCCAGGTTCTGCTCCAACTCCAGAACAGACCTGCCCAAGTCCCCTTCCTACCTTGCATTCCTCAAAAAATAAAGCAGCTGCTCTCTCCTGCTCCACTCCTAACATCTCCTAGGTTGTTGCCCAACATTTTATTGTACTTTTTCAGAAACTCTCAGTTTGCTATATAACTCTCTCATAAAATGGAAGGCTGTACTATGAATTCTTGTTAATGGCTTACAGGATGCAGGTTAACAGATACAGGGGATTTCATAATTGCCATACATGGATCATTTCCTGTGCAGAAGAAGACATGGGGACAAAACAATGACAAGCTTTGGAAACAACAGAAGGAAAAACCTGGATTAGGGTTCTAATCTTCAAGTGGAAAATGTCTTCTCACACCTATTTGTTTGCTGCTGTCAAATTTCAGTGCCTGAAAGTCTTCTTCTACAGAAGAGAGGAAGGGGAAGATACCTCTATATGCTCACCTTCATATCCATCCTTACTATTTAATATAATGTTTAATGTTCTAAACCCTACAAAAAATATTTGGCATCCAGGTCTCCTTAATTTTGAAGACATCTGCACACTTATACCTCATTCTATAAACTAGTAAAGACAAAGACCCCCAAAAGTTTTCCTCCTGATATTTTTTAAAAGTACCTATGCTATCTCAGTATTCAGCATCCAGCCTGAAAATGAAACTATTTCAGACAGTTCCCTTTTGCACAATGTAACAGCAGTCAAAATCTATGCCAGCATTGGAAGACTAACAAAATCAGTGTTTATAGAAAATCAGGGACAAGAGAACTTGAATTGGTCTTCTTGATCATATATAACCTACTCAAGCTGCAGCTCTAATAGGAGTAATTTCATATTACTGAGAGTGTTTCACTTTATAACGATTTCACAAAATCACTTTGCAAGTCTTTCACGCCCAGTTTTGCGCAATATTTTTCAGGCAGAGGCAATGTTCACACTGAGGCAGACACCAGCTCACTCTGCCCATGCTTCAAGCCAACTGGAAGACATGGTAAATGTCAGATGTTGCCCCAAGCTAATATGCCACGTCTCTCATTAGGGCACTGCACTAACTGCATCCATATGGTGCCTGGTCAGCTCAAAATGCAGACAGGGTGAGATCATCTCTGCCTCTGCAATACTCCTAGGCAATGCAGACAGGGAGTTTTGCCTGCACGAACAATGCAGTTGCAGGGGGTGTTAATCCACTGTTGCTTGGTTAATGCCTCATCTACCCCAAGTATTGGACTAAAATGAATCTTCAGACTATAATTTAAAATAGAACAAAGAAATCTGGTAAATGTAGTAAGTACTGAAGCCAGAGGTAAAAATGTCTACTCAGAACTCAGCTGATTTGCTTGTTATAGCAGAAAGCGTGGCAAAAATCCCTCTCTGATGCCATCCTACTAGAGCAAACTGAAACATTATTTTGGTTTTGTAGATCCTAATCATCACCCTACAATCAGCACTTGGTGTCTGCTCTCATTTCTTTGTACAAGGCTTAATATGAGTAAGGGAGGGATCAGCTAAACTCTGCAGGGGTTTTCTTCTAGCCTAAATCCTCCAGGGAAAGTCACATGAAATATTGCCTGTGGGCTCAGTAGCAAGGCATGTGCCTGCCCCTCCGTGGCACACAGCCCCATCCTCTGGGGCCCTGAGCAAAGCTCACAGTCACGTTTATCACCAGCAGCAGCTCTCCTGCTGTGGCTCTGCCATCCACAGGAACACAGGGGCCTGAGGTGGAAGAAACGGAAAGATGTTTTTCTGACATTCCCGAGATCCACAGAATAATTACTTTATGTAGGTAATGAAGAGACTTTAGCCTACTCCTGTATCCCCACTGGGATGGAGACAATTTATTCTTTAAGGTTGTATATTATTCATTGCATTCTGCTGTCTTTCTCCAAATATTATTTTCACTCAACAGTGCAGCTGGCCAAAAACTGCAAGAAAAGCATTAGCTGAAAAAGTTATTTGTCAGGAAACAAGGTTTCCTCTTCTCCACCTAATGCATTCTAGCAAGTTCCAGCTACGTTGCTTCCTCCCAGCACTTAGCTTGACAAAGCATGTGGTGAGATGGCAAGAATCTGAAAACCTCAAATGTTCATGATTATAAGCATTAACAGTTGCTATTGTTCTTATCTCAATAGTTAAACTTGCCCTTAGTATGAAATGCTATTTTTCCTCATTACTACAAATTTCTTTTTGCACAAGAATCTTCCTTCCATAGCATCACGATATTTTCAGATTTTCCTGTTCAGCTTTGAATACTACATGAATACTGCCTGGTGAAGAAAAACATACTACATATTATTTTAATACAGTGATCATTTGTTGTTGTTCCTTTGCCCAGTTGCATTGCTGTGACTCTGTCTTCTAAGTTCCTCACTCTTTTTCCCCCCTATCCACGTTTCACTACCATTACCACCATGATTTGCAGTACCAGATGGTTTTTCATAGGCTTTTACAGAGTGGTGCTGCAGCCACCCACCTGGTTTTTTTGAAGGGGCGGTAATGGGGAAGGTGGGGTCCTGACATGGATCAGCAACAGCATCCAGGAATCATTTGTTTTACCATCCACTTATTTACCTTTACCCTGACCAGTCAAATAAGAGTCCTCATGTTGCTGCTTGTCTTCAAATCTGAGTTTGTATGGGGAGATTAATTCTACTTTTGTATACATGGATGCAGTTTTGGAATGAATGCGCTGAAAGCAAGGGGGGCTGTGTAAGCTCTGCCTGTGCTGTGTAGCAGAGGAGATAAACATGAACCAGATTTCCCTGCACAGCCAGGCTGGGATTGCAGAACTTCTCTTTGCAGGAATACAGGAGTCCTGTTCGAGTTTCTTCAAAATACCATCTCTTTACTACCTTCAGGACTAAAAGCTTGACCTGGAAGGCAGTTGATGGATTCAAACCAACTCCAGAATGCTTTGCATTTGATGAAAACCAAGATCTCCCTCATTGCTATGCCCTCCCCAAATACTTTAACTACATAAACTAGCTTTAAAGGGAGCCTGCTCTGAACACAGAGTGAATACACATCCACAGGACATTTCTTTGGATTCAAGGTAAAGTACCCAGATACAGCTCTGAGGAGTATGATACACAATATCTTAATTCTGACTCAAACAGTTCCTGTTTATCTTCATAGAGGACTAATGCAAATATTAGCTTTGGGATTTGATAAGGGACACATTAAACAAACACTGATGCCTGTATCATAAAAAACTGGCTCTCAGCCAGGTAAGTGAAGCTCTGCCTACAAATTAAGTATTACTATATTCAGGGTGTGCTTGCAGTGGTATTTTCTTCCACCGCCTGCATCTTTTTCAGTAGTGCATAAGCATATTTAATAGAGTAGCTTGCAGGGAGATTTCAATCACCCCCAGCACACAAGAAATGAGACATTTCTGGTGCCAGCTCAGCTGCACACAGTACTCATCTCCCTCCCAAGAACTCTGGTAAGAGCTACGGGTCTGAGGCGCCGTTTTGTTACTCCATTATCATGCAGTCATGAAGGAAACAACACTTTAATTGTTTTCTATCTGTAAGATAATTAATTACTCCTCTCTCTAAAACAGAGAGGCAGCAAAAGAAGGAACATGAACACTCATTTCCTTTTCCAGTAAACAATTAAAACACTTGTCAAAAAATATGACAGTTGGAAAAATCGATGTAAAATTTGGTAAAAGCTTGGCACTTTCAATATTGCACAAACTCTCACCTAATAATCTCAACTAATAGCCTTACTAAAGCTGATTGGCTCATGAAAATTAATGGTGCTTCCTGTGGGCTACACTACTTCTCAACATGAATTAGACAAGCAAAATATCCAGTGTTTTACAAAGGAATTTTGAAGAAGATCTACAGCAATTCCCAGGGAGTTCTTTTGATTTAAAAACAAAAACAAATCCAAACTCAGCCAACAAAATAAAATAGAAAAAGGAGGGTAAGTAAAGGTCACACTTAACAGAAAACAATGAAAGTTTCCACAGGCATTTACCAGCTTCCTTACTCTGCACCATGCAAATGTTTAAACACATTCTTACCAGATCTTCTAACAGATAGCAAACAGTCTCCCCCTTGAAGATGACTCCTACATCTTCTCAAACCTGTTTTTTGCCTCAGATTTTTCTGAAAACACTGGTACTGCCTAAAAACGCCAGAACTTGCCACCAAAACGTGCCACCTGAATTCAACAACACTTTTGGAATTTGGCTTACAGACTCCTTTTCCCAGGTCTCAGCCTTCTGCTGCTCACATCATGAAGGAAAATGCTGAAAGGGGTTATATTGCTCAGATTGGCCATAAATACCAACAGCTCCACCACTCATCTAAGAACAAATGTGTTTTTCCATAAAATTTGAGAAAAATACCAAACTTCAGCCAGTCCCTGAGGAACTGTCGCCTTTCATCCCAGTCCTGCTCATAATCAATTCCCTGCACAAGGGGGCTCTGAACTGTGACTGTGGCTCTTAGATACTACCACAATAAAGAGTAAATAGTGGAAACAACACCAGGTTTCCCCCGGGAGGATTGCATCCAGGCACTTGCCTCACAGCGATAAGCGATGATCCAAACAATCAGAGGCACAGACGGCGCTGCTCTCAGAAGAGTTCCTGTGTTCCCCAGTCTCAGGAGAGGTAAAGGAGAAGATTTCCCTCTCAAGAGCCACAGTTAGGAACGCACACTTCCCTGAGCCCTGGCTTGCCCCTGGCCCTGGTCGCTCAGTCTGCCCTGCCCTCAAACAATTCAAAGGAGAAAGCACCAGAGTAGGAAACAGCACAGCTCACTTGTGCACTGTTTGCCATAGATTTGATGTGCGCTCTCTCTCTCTCTCTCTAACCAGCCCCAGGTTCAACAGCATTAGCTGTACCTGGGCATTGCTGTCTACTCAGGTCATTGCTGAGGTGACCAAACAAAAGTGTTTCAGAAAGACTGGCACTAACTGGAGCCTAAAGCAGTGAGAAAGCAAGGATGAGTACTGGCTTTTCCCCAGGCAGGCAAGCATCCATTAGAAAGCTATTTCCAAAGGTTTAGGATAGACGGTGATACCTGCCAGGTGATATAAAGCCCCAAGCATCCTCAGCAGCTCTTGTTCCACAAGCAGGTAAATAAGCTTCCCACAGCTGAAGCGACACAACACCCAGCTTTTGGCTCCCATCGAACAGAATCACCCAGGAAGCAAGATCTATTTTGCTCAAGGGTAAAGAAGGTCTGTTCCCACAGGAGAGCTTCACTTCCTGCTTTGGGAAAACAAAATAGGTTGATTATGTCTGCTACAGGCTCATAAATCCACATCAGCTGCTGCCTCAGGGACAACCATTGCTCCTCTGGGTGACTTTCTTCCCTACTTAGAGAAGATGAACAGCTGGTTACGTATATCACAGCTCCAGCAACACACTTACCCATAGCCTTATGCCACTGAAGGAGCAGGTTTCTGTCATTGAGACCACAGGAAAGTAGGAGGCAAGCAGAGGCAGCTTATTTTCTTTTACACCGGCTTTTTCAGGTCAGAGGACAAAATGGCAGTCAGAGTGGGCATTGGTGGCTGGCTTCCCAAATGGAACTAGAAGCAGACCAAAGAAGACAAATTTTAAGCCTGCATATGTAATTTTAATTTTTAAATGACCGTGATTTGCACACATAGTAAAATAAACTTATGTACTAAAAAACAGCACGAGCCTAGGTAAGACAGATTCTGCACTGTGGAGAGAGGGTTGGTGCACAGATGTGCCTCACAACACACAAGCTTCCCCTGAGTTACACGAGGCTCCAGTGCCAGGGCCATGTCACAGAGCCAACGCTGTTGCTCAGGATGAACTTTAGCCTGGCTATGGCACAGCACACGCTGTAACCCACCCCAGCCTGTACCAGCTGCGGGGAGGCAGCACCACCCTGGGCAGTTCTTTCACTAAGCCACTGCCTGTGTTCACTCATCTGGCTCCCACATTGTCCAGTGGGGCTTCTGACCCCAGAGTTTTGTCTCCAGGGACAGCCCTTGTGATACAGACAGGCAAAAAGATTAATCATCAGGAGCAGATTTAGTAAAACCAGGTCATCATAAAGCTCCAGGAACTCTGCAGCTCTGAATTTTTCTCGAAAAGCACATACAGCTCCGCTGATACATCAGCTCATACCCACTGAAAATCAAGCACAAAATGAATTGGGGTAACACTGGCATTGAATAACTTGGTGCTTGTAAGAATTTTTTAAGACGCGCTGCTTTACATGCATATGGCAAGTTTGCAAAGAACATAAAGTTCCTTTGTACCGAGGCAGAAGTATTATCACACGAGTTCTCAACAGTCTGTTTTTCCTTTCATAGCTGGACATGTCAAACAGACCACAGCCAGCAGATAAGAAATGCCTACAGAACCAAAGTGCAGATTAGAGAGGCAGCGGCAGCAGCTGAGAGAACCATCTACCGCAGCTGTGAGACAGATCAAGGGAGCTGAGAAAAGCTAAGTGCAGATTCAAACTTTACATGACATTCAATCTATTACATAAATAAATAGGGCATTACAAGGCTGTGAAAACACTGATTTTTCTTTCCTGCTCGTTAGCCATGGACTCTGTGACATTAGTTGTGGCCAGCAGTGCTGCTCATGACGCCAAAAGGCACGAACACAAAGCAAAAATAAATTGGACCCTTTCCTCAGCTTACAGCAGAGTTTTCATGTATCAGTGTTCGTGAGGATACATGCATCTGTTTTCAGCAAACTGTCACAGCAACATTAAAACCTGGAACTATCAATATTGGGGTGCTCTGTGATTCAAAGATGTGCCTGACATGTAAATCGCTCCCTGCAATATACACGCTACCTAGAGCTAGCACAAGGACAGAGTTTGCATGTCCAGGAACAAATTTATGTCACACAGTATCAATGTAAGGAATGCAATAAACCATGCATGGACAAGGCCTGCAGTATTTTCCAGTGCTTTAGAGCTCCAAGTCAACTCTTATTAGGAATCCTGTCCTAACACTTTGTGTAAAGGAAGCTACGCAATATGAAGGGGTCGCTAGTAGAGACCCAAAAAAGGCCAGGAGATCATGAATTTCCCTAATTCAGACAAATAGGGCTCTGATCAGGCATCCTTCGCCCACAGTGGTGAGCACCTGAGGCAGCAGCATCTCCCACCAGATGATAATCAGCATTTATGGGTACTCTGGGGGCTTCAGGCAAGCAAAAATGCTGCATCTGTGGCAAAACCAAAGACAAGCATCTGCTGTCTGGGGTAATATGGGCAGAAAGCAGCACCAGCTAGGGGAACTTAATTCTCTTTAATAATGTATTGCTTGTTAAGACAATTGATTTGTGTTTGCAAGGGAGGAAAATTAGCTTATTAGGCATCAGGTAGTTTGGTTTAATTGTCCTGAATTTCCAGGTGGGAACTCCAACAAGCATTTAACAACAAATCCCTCTCTGTTTAATCTGGGTCCGTGAGCTGGATGCCAGTCGGATTCTGGCAGGTGCTTATCACATCTATGACAATGAGAATATCACCTGACAAACAATGCTCTGTGACCCCAGCTAACATTAAAAAAACTTACGACAGCCATTGAGATTTCTTAGCTGCTCCCCAGAAGAAAGGGCACAGAGCCTTCCTATTTTATCTGGGCTTTGTTCTGTTTAGGGACAAGAGCACCCTGAATACAAATGGCAGAAATCAGACTATGCAATTTTTTACTTTAGTGTCAAAAATATTGTTTAACAAAAACATATTAAAGACCATCTTCCTCTTCTTCAATATTACAGTCCTTTGATCTACAGCAATCCCACCCTCTGAAATTCACTGTTTCCAAAGCACATTCTTCTTGGTATGAGAACATCAATTCAAAATGAAAACATCGCATGAATGCAACTGTGTCCCTGATGTCAAAACAGGAACAGCATCTAAGAGTAAACACACAAGAGGTACATGTCATTTGTCCTTTCCTGAAAAAAGGAGTGGTATGAGGCTCTGAAGTCCATAATGCTCCTTGCAGCACAGCATCTTTTTGTATGGCTTGAACCACTCTCAAGGACATTTTTTACCCACTCACAATAAGACAAATAAAACGGTTTGAAATGAAATTGCCAAACTTAACAAAAAAACATTGTGGCAGCTTCAAACCTCCTCCCCCCCATTTCCTACTCCATCTCAATGTGGCTGCAGATACGTTTATGTTGTGATGATGAAACTCCTACAATGTACAGACAGTACAAGAGCTAAGAAAAACATCCAGGGTGCTATTGAATTTCAATTGAAAATGTTACAGCACTTAAAGTATCCAGTTATTTTTACCTGGGGTTCTGGTGATTAACAAGCTGTGAATGTCAGATCCATCTAACTCACCCTGAAAGCACTGGAGAGGGCACCAAGGAACAGGTCCTTAGCACCACTTACTGAAACAATACAAAAGCAAGAATTATTATTATTGCTAGTTCCACTATTGCACTTCAATTCAACTGAAAATCTGCCCTCCCATAACACAAAGGTAACTCGGGTGCCTCGGGAGATGAAACAACTAGCATTTTCTCCAGCTTAGCTTGTATCATACCCCACAGGATGAAACTATAAGAAATCAACTTTCTCTATATGCCTCACATACACAGGTGTTTTAAGTCACAGCTCTGTCTTCTCCTCCCCTCCCCATCAAAGTGTCAGAGTGTTATGAATTTCAATTAAGATAAGACTGTGGTACTAAAGGCTTAACATGCCTCACTACCTAATATCACTGCACTGCATGCCTGCATGGCTAAGCATCAGGCCAAAGCAGGAGACAGTGTCTGCTTCAGGAAAAAGTGTGTAGTTGGGAATTCCCTTCCAGTGGAAAATATTTAACCAGATGGGACTGTTATTTATATATGATGCATCCCATTAGCAGTGACTAACATTTACGGTATGAAATATCTCCTTATTACAGCACCAGAGTTATGACATGTTTTTAATACTTAGCACTGGGGTTTTTTTTCCTTCCCCAGCCCATACTTTCAAGTCATCTATGCAAGAATTACTGAACTATTATGGTCTGGTGACCTGCTTAGCACAAAGCAAGGCAGCAGCCAGAAGATAAGGAAGGGAAGAGAGGTAGTGGCGGGGACTGGAGTTTGTCACTGTGTTATGATTCATCACTAATTTATGTAGGATGCCGCGTAGCACAGGCGAAACCCAAGGACACACAGACGCATTTTCTGTTCTGCATATAGGTGGGGCTCAGTTCACAGGATTTCCCCTTCCTCTGACATTATAGATCTTCAAGGTTGCTTATCCGACAGGGAACGTGGTTTGGAAATGCTCTGGGAAAACCCACAGTTCACCCCAGCTGAGGGCGGGTCAGTGCTATCTCCTCAGGACAGCTCAGGCTGCAAACGCCTCAGGACAGGAATTTTCTGGACCCGCAAAATTTAGCATGAGTCAGTGTGTGTTCACGCAAAAGCTGTATTTTCCTTCCACAAGATCTTGTGCTTAAAGTTACAGTATGTCCAGTGCATGCGTCTTTTTTAAAGAATATTTATTGCATGCCCAGCAGCACAAAGTCCTGGTGCAGCCATTTTGCAGGCAGGCAGTGCCCAGCTCCCACACCTGGGATAGCCTGGCCCCCATGAGGCCACTCCTCGCCCAGCTCCAGGCTGGCCAGCACTGCCATCTCTCCTCCTGAGCCCACGGACTCCGGCAGAAGCCAGCCTGCTCAAACGCAAGCTCCCCACACCGTGACATTGAGGGGTGGCAGCCACGGCTGTGCCTCAGGACCGGCACTCGCTCTGTCCCCACAGCGATGGGAGCCCAAACACGGCCGCTCTGTTGCAAAGCGTGGAATATGTAAAAGCTTTCTCAAGAATGTTCTTTGTTGTTTGAGCTTTGTATACTTTCAAGCCCAATCAACAAGAAGGGAGATATAATCTCTGTGAGACAGCAGCTAGCAGGCAAGCTCTGGGTGATGCCCAAGTGTTAGAAAGACAAATTACTTGTGGGCAGAATTGCCCTGTTAAGGTTTAGGGCTTCACATGTTTCAATGATCTCCGACCCAGGCAGAGGTTACCAAAGCTTGGGAAGAAGGATGTATCCTTGATAGTGCACACAAAAAATGCAGAATTTACAGGCCACAAGGACATCTGGCAGAACCCCTAAGATAAGGATGAAAATAAAAAAGCCACCACAGAACTGGGCTGAATCAGCTCCAGCTGCCTAAAAGGTAGTTCTTGCAGGGACACATCACAACCACCAACTCATGGCCACTCACCCAAAAAATGCCCCAAGCCAAAAGAAGAGAAAGACTGAGCATATGGACCAATTAGCATGGGAAGCAAGAGATTAATGAACCAATGGAAGATATAATACTAATTAATAAGAGAACTAGGTAAGTTGTAGCCAATGAACATTGAGGCTTTTGTTTGCTAAAGCGTATAAATAGTGAAAAGTTTCGGTAGTTGTGCTGGCTTTGGGGATCTGCCACCCAGCTCCCCTTTCTGTGCAGAACTGCAAATAAATCAAGTATCTCAAATCTCTGTGTGGATTGGCCTCTTGCTCACCGGGGGAAAGAATCTAATTTGAGAGAACATCTCCACAGCACCAGGCTGCTTGCTCCCATTGCCCAAGCCTTCCCCAACAACAGCTGCCCTTACAGGCTGGCACAACCCCAGAGAGGGGCCAGGGCAGATCACCCAGCTGCATTCCACGCAGGATCTCTTCCTCAGCCCTCCCTGTCTCCCTCAGGCTGCAGTCTGGCAGGGCAGAAGCCCCTCTTACCATGGCAGGCGCTAAAAGGGCACAAACCAGCTCTCCAGCACCCATCCACCCATCTGCATTCCCCTCATTAAGCCTCCTGTCAACACAGCCCTGCTGAGACAGTAGCTTTCAGAGCTGGTTCGTTTTCTGGCTGCACCTCAAGCCCTGGTTGAAAGCAATTAAAGCTGGTGCTGTGGTGCTGTGCTCCCGAGGGCCAGCCCTTGTTCGGGAGGTCAGGGCTGGCAGGGCGAAGCGAGAGCATGTCCAGCCAGCACGTCCGTGCGGGGGGTGTGTGCAGGCAGCCTGGCCAGGAGGCAGCGCAGGACCACACCGAAGGAACCTGTCTAAGCTCGGGTCATCCAGATCCCAGAGAGCTCAGAGGAAAATAAATATGGAAAGGAAATTCCCCTGTGCCCATTTCTTCCTCCTTGGCCTGTCCATCAAGTTTGTCCCTGCTTTAACAGGATCGTATAGTAGGACTGGACAAAACTTGCATGAGTATCCATGATCATCTGGTGCTTCTTTTTAAAATAGGGGTGATGATACATATTTTGCCTTCAGGAAGGCTTTCTTTGCAGACATAATCATTAAAAAAAAGGAGGAAACACGACCTAGACTACGGAAGAAATTCTGTTCTCAGAAAGCAACATCAGTGGTTCACTGTTAAATTGAAAGGATATTTTCCATGATGATCTGTCTTGGGTGACTTGAACACTTTCACAAATAATCTGGATGATGGAGAAGAGCATGCTTACTAATCCTGCAGATGACAAAAGCTTTAAGGAAATTTGACAACAGAACGAACATGATTTTGATAAAGCAGAAGAACAAATAGTTTTAAAAATGTAATCCAGTGAAGAAAAATGCAGTGGTCTACATTTAGTAAAGATAAGCACCTGTGTGAAATGAGGGCAAGGCAACGGCACAGGAATGTTTCTGGGATGTTTGTAAGGAATCTTTAAGATGTGTCAAAGTTATATTAATTCAAAAAGATTTAGATCATAAAATGCAGTATCTGTAAGAAATCCCTATGGAGCAAAAATAACAGAAGAGCCAACAGTCCTTAGCCCTTGGCTGAAATACTGCCCTTACAGAGCTACAGGCCAGATGGAGAGAGCCAAGAGTATCAAAGGAACAGAAACTATGACAATGATGCATTTGTTATAATTCTTTCAGCCATCCTGCACGAAGTGCAGATTGAATGAAAACATAACTAGCTGTCAGGTACAAGGAGAACCTTCCAAAACTAGGAAGGAATCATCTAGGTATTACCTCCCAAAAGCAAGGGGGAAAAGTAATGACTTAAGATGTCAGTAGTGAGAGTTAGAGTGAACATCAGAAGAGGTGAGGGGATGCTCTTTAGCCGCAGCCACCACGAAGCTCTAGTGAGATTGCTTGGGGAGGCTGAGGAGCCACCATCATCAGCTGCTAGTTAAAGCACGTTGGACAAACCTCCGCTAGGAATGACGTACTTGTAGCTGGCCGAGGTGGTGAGACCAGACCCTTGCAGCACTGAGGCTCCAGTTCTGTTCTCTGGCAAGGGTGGAAGTGAGGGCGTTGCTGAGTCAAGCCTCCCCAAGTCACATCAAGCATCCACTCAGCTTTCTGCTACCCTCTGCCTGCAGGAATGGAAACACCAGGCAGTTTTAAGAGACTAACCAGTCCTCCGAACAGCGCTGCTTAAAATACCTCCCTCCCTCCCGGGGCTATAAACAATCTCGACATATGAAATGTAAACCTGGAGTTAAGTCTCCGACTGGCCACAGGAAATACAAAATTGTATATTCTGACTTGAAGGGTTTATGCGAATCCAGTCAGAACTTTCTGAAGCGGATGCCTCAGATCAGGCCATTAAGTCCCTACACAGAAGCCTAAATCAGTGGCCTCATTTTCAAACACACACTGAGCACTCAGCAGCTCCTGGAGCATCTAAGAAGAGATGATGATTGCTTGTCACATCTGAGAACTCATGCCACTTTGGCTCTGAAATGTCGACCTGAAAGCAATTTTCTATGCAATTTTTCACAGTCCTAATCTTGGTGTTTTGTGAACACTTTCCCTAGATTTTTTTTCCCCCAAACCATTATTTTCTTTGTAATGTAAAAATAAATATTTCACATTAAAGCAACTCCAAAGCTCTAACTTTAGAAATCTTCAATAGGTGCAGAACTTCAGGCTGAGAACTACAGCACACTGAAGATTTTACCATATCAAACAAGAGTTTGCACTCCCACATCCCCTCCTGCATTCGTAATTACATTCTGACTCACATTATAATCACATTCGGGTCCCAGCCCTGCTTTGGCAATTTCATGGCTGCAGGCAGGGACATATCTCCCAACGCACAGCACACATCTCTGGGTAAGCCGTGTGGAATCATTGCCACAGTCAAGGGACTGACACCTCACCATCTGAATGCACCAGCTCCTGCACCTGGACTTCTGGCTGCAACAGACTGTGGTGCAGAATCCTCAACAGCCTCTTTAATTAATGGAGGTGCAAAAAAAGGAACAGTGTTCTAGCATCAAATGGAGAGATTTTGTTACTGTCTCTCTGAAAGAATGCTGGATTTTTCAGAGCTTAGGGACAGGACAACTATGCTCTAAGAGGGATAAGAATTTGTTACCTACTCTTCTAGTAGAACAGGAAAAATCAATTTTACACCCAAACTCTTCGTACTTTTTTTGACGCAAAATGCATCAAACACATGCTTCAAACTGGAATTCCCAATTTTTCCCAGAGTTCATCCTCCACAAACTGTAAGAGCACATTTTGGGAATTTAGCCAGGAGGATGCACAGCCAGTAACAGATGCTTGCAATATTAATTAATGCTCAAAAATAGGAGAAAGGGACTCACTAAAAATGTTACCCTATTACTATGGAGCACATGCGTTGGGCCAGCTTACCCAGGGTAGCAGCATGTCCACAGCAGGAAAAGGAAGAGCTCCCGCTTGCTTTAATGACTGGTTTTCCTTGGATTATCAGTTGGCTTTCCTTAGTCTACTGAGTTTATCTCAGGTGGTTTATTTTAGAGGGCTGCAATTCATACAGCATCAAGTTTGCTCTCCTTTCCCTCATTCATCTTCATAAACCTTACAAACAGTTAAGAGATCTATAGGGAACCACACATGTACCAGAGAATAAAAACCCTTACCTGACCTAAGCTACTTAGATTTCAGCTATTTTAAATGAAGTACAAGTTAATTACAAACCCATTTATAGTATAGTAAAGATGTATTTCTTAAGAAAGCTTTATTTTATGTGTGTTTATGCTGTCCTCTCATTTCTCCACCTAGAAATCAAAATATCCCAAGGATATCCATGAACCATGCTGAAACTGGAAACACAGCCAGTGAGTACCTGCTGAGCCCTCCTAGGGCAGATGCAAACATCAACAGCTTCCCTTATTTCAGTAATTTTCTCTTCACAACTATTAAAACATGGGGGGTTTTGTCTTCACTTTAAAAATCCTACCTGACAATGAGAAAAAATCCCCTTCCAGTGAGTAAAGTCACCTTGACATGCAACAGCTCTAAATTCGGAAGCCATTTCCCACTGTCACACGTGACACCTCCAGTTTCTCAGAATGAAGTCAAACACCATCCTGCAGCCCCAGCTGCTCCACCTGAGACAGGAGATGGCCCCCCATGCCTGTGTGAGACAGGTGGGGAGAGCCACGTGCCAGCACACAAGGTGCTGCACTGCCACACATCTGCCCAGGCCACCCTGCACGCTGCTGACACAGCCTGTCTCTGCAGTGCCTGAGAAGGCAACAATGCACAGAGCCAGTAAACATTTCCCCAGTCTTAGCCCTCCCTATACATATTTTAGTACCTTCTGAAAACAAATCGGGAGCTGAAAATAGACCAACAAAGGAATCAACGCCAACAGGCTGAAGTAGCCACAGGTCTGAAGATGCAACAGTTCTGCAGGAGGCTAATAATATGAATATTATTTTAAATTTTTATTAATTATATATTTCAGGAAGTGATTTTGAATGCTTCATCTCTTACCAAAAAAGCTTTTGTTACTGTGAATTCTTTTGTATGAAGTTATAATTATTTGGATCCAGACAAAGAAGAACCAGCAGTGCACTTCTCTTTTTAAAATTTTGGTTGTATTTCAGGGTGAATAAATAAATCCTAAACCGGACATATCTATTAGCTAGTCCAGTCAGAGATGTTCAAAACAATATAGGCAATGATAAGACATTTGAGTTTGCCCTTAAAAACAAGTCCTAAACACTGAGCACCATCATCAAGGAGCTGCTTTGAGCAGAAGGGTTGGCTTGTGGGTAAGTCCAGCCTGATGGCAGGGCTCAGTCTCCCCGGAGCAGCCACCGTACAGACCTCTTGAATATCTGCTGTCAGCCACAGGAGGGCAAAGCGAGCCTAACCAAACTACAGTAGACCACAGTAAAACAGCCAAACGGAGGCAGGATCACACGTGGGGAAGGGGAGAAGGTATCAGGACCAACTAAAGGAAATACAGACTCTTCCTAGACATCCTCCAGACCAAAGGTTTTTTCCCACTTCTCATTAGCAGCAGGAGCCAGCTCAGGAAGGGCCATCAGACAGTCCAGAGATGAGCAGCCAGTCACCAGCAAAGGGTTTTGAGGACCAGACCCACTTTGTGCAAGCGTGGTCCCAACTGGCAGCGCTCTGCACACCAGAAAATTAGGCCCAAAAACATCAATAGCTGTGGAGCCATTTGCCAATCAGAGCCCCGAGCACTGATTTCCAAGTAAACTTATTTGGCCATGGCAGAGACAGCGGCTATTCATAATTCACCCTCAATCAAAAACAATTTTGTGATTTGAAAGAATACTCGTTTTTCATAAGCACTGGCATCTCCCCAGCAATCAGTGAACTCCCTGGCAGCCAGCCAGCCACATCCACTGGTGGCAGCAGTAATTCCTTCTCATTATAATGTTTATTTGTGCATAGATGTGAGTCAGGTGAATTCGCAGTATGCATTAGAAAGACAAATGTATCACATACAGCAAAGGGTTAGGAAGGTGACTCTGGAGATTTATCTTTCTTTTTGTCACTAGATGAAAGCATGATCCAAATACACAGTTCTCAAGATTTCGGAGCTCCCAAATTTATTGCCAGAATTCTGCTAGACCTTAGCCTTTTACTTTGGCCATAGATTTCTTTCAGTTTTCATTAAATAGATGATAAAGGTAACCAGTGTGTGATTTGTTTTGTAACTCGGTTGAATTTTATTTTTTAATTTAAACACTCTAGAAACTTGTTTTAAAAGTAAATCTTATTTTTACCTTAGATAAGGCAGATCATTCCCAGCTTTGCTGCAGGACCTGAGAGAAATAAAGGGTGCTTTTTCTATGCATTTTTCATCCTAACTTAGGGCTGCTATATACTGGTATATTTTTTCCCCTCACTTGGACACATTCTCTTTTCTTACTATCAAAAAATCAAGTCTTGAGGGGACCCAACAGAGCACAAAGGATGATGTGTTTTAATTTGTTCCTTGTGTGCTTACATCATCCAAAGGAAAAATTACTTCAGCACACACATGACCATGACCAGAAAGATAAAAGGCTGCCTTCCACCTTCACTGGTAGCACACTTTAACCAAGGTGAACTCTTCTCAATGTGCATGAGTCAACAGCCCTGGCCAAAACAGCTTGGCTAAAAATCCATGCCTTCCAGTCTAAAAAAACCCCCCAGTATTTAAAATGTAGAAGTCATACAAAACAAAAAGACTTTTTAGAATGGTCCTTTTCACCTTGAGCTATATCTCAAAGAGGCAAATCCAGGGGAAAACATTCCTTCATGTGCCACCTTAAAAATAAAAGACAGCTGGGAGTAGTTGCCAATAGCACTCCAATATTATCACTCTGGTTTCCTCCAAAGAAATCATGGCCTCTAAAGCCAAAAAGCTTTATAATGAGGGGTTATGTATCTTTGCCTTGTGGTTTTCAAGCCAGATGCCCACCCCCATTGAACACCCCCAGGCTTTCAGGCCAATTTTATTTGATGAAAGCAATCTGATCACAAGACTGGAATCTTGAGGCCTGAGGAAAATACTGACCATCATGAGACTGCCTTGCAATGGAAGAGGGGTGAATTGTGAAGGGGAGAGGTCTTTAAACATAGAGGCTGTGTTTCCTATCCATGCCACTTGCGTGTTTGTGCAGGAAGCACGTGCCTGGCTTCTCCCCTCAGGTGGCAGGCAGTTCAGCTTTCCATCTGAGAACTGAATTTGCAATTTCCAGGTGTATTTCAAAAGGAATTTGAAAGAGCCTCTGCTTGTCTGCAGGTATTTCAAACCCATCACTCGGAGAGGAGCTGAACAGCTGCTACATTAAAGGGAAAGCCTGCGCGTCAGAAGCAGAAAAGAGGAAGATGCTACAAGCAGACCTGAGCAAAAGGCAGCTTATTATTTAGTCATGAGAACGTAATTAGGAGTGTAAGAGCACTGGAATATCCTAGCAGACACTTTCTTTGAGGCCTCCACCTTGGGAAGGCAAGAGGGTCTGCTGCAAATGTGTCCAGAATCGATGTCAGCTCTTCCTTGTCACAGATCCCTGCAAACTTCCAGGTCTCCCACACGGACACAGGCTAAAGTAGGACCTCCTGAAGTAAACTGGTGCCACCATGCAGATTTAGTGTCAAACTAAATCTGAAGAACAGTGAAAGTAATAGGGAGGACTGACTTTTACAACACCTGGGAAAAGGTATTGAACCTGAGGTAGCCTGTCCTGATGCATTCAGGCCTGCTATTAAATTGCCCCAGTTGCATCTTCCCAGGTGGGGATTTTTAGCTCACAGTTCAGTGGGGTTGCAGACAGGCAGGAGAAACGCCTAAGGCAAGAATGGAAAAGAGGGATGAGGCAGTAGCTGAGGAACCAGGAAAGTGCTATTGGACTGTGGGATGCAAGAACATGCGCACAGGCAGAACAAAAGAGTATTATTTCAAAATGATGGGAGGGACAGGAACGGCTGAGCCAGAGATAACAGGAGTCAGCAGGGGAAGGAGCTCGGGTCAGACAGAAGCAGGAGGACTTCACCACTGGAAAGTTTAAGTGACAAAGAGAGATACTGGGGGTTAGCAAATACAGGAAAAGAAGGGAAAGTCAGAGTCTTTCTATACAAGGCTGCTTTGAGGAAGGTCAAGCTCCTTGCATTTGGTGGGCGGGAGGGGGGGATGGATAAGAAATACTTCTTAAAATCCTTGAGCTGCTTTGTGATCTTTTGAGTTACCTCGGGTTGAATTTAATTCACTATTTGCTTATAATTAGTTTTTGCTGCTAGGCGGTCATATTTGCCATTTTGAGTCTAATTAATCATTAAGGCACCTGGAGTCTTTGTAATGACATTTGAGAGATTCAATATATAAAGGCAGGTTTGCTTTGGTGCTTTGGTTTGTGTCTTTGCTGAAAACAAAGCCGGGGCAGATCTAACATCATCCCGCATGCTTGTAACACTGCATGCTTATAACCTTCAAACCTTGACAATCAGGTATCTTTATAAGCATTTCATGTGTGCACTTCTAAGTCAAACTGTATACTCGGAACATCTTTCACTGTAACTACTCATCTATTTGGTGCAGAAATAGATTTTTAAAAGCCAAATACACTACAAAGGATGTGAGGGAGTAAAAATACTTTCCTGTCCATACGTGCTTAATCAGGGAGCCTTCTCAGGCTGTCATAGCCAGTGAGATGGGCCTCTTCAGAGTAGGATTCAGCATCATCAGGGTGAGTTTTCTGAACATCTAGGACAGCAAACAAACCCTGGGGAATGTCATAACTCAGGGACCGACAGCAGGATAGAAAACCTTGGACTGTGTGCTCAGTTCTGCCCATTTTTACATGGAGCAGAATGTAGTGTCTGCTAAAGCAAGGTGTTCCCAGGGGGACAGGGTGCAGTCAGTACAAGGGGGAGGAGAAGGAAGAGGAGACTCAAACCCAGCTGGACTCAGACCAGCAGAAACCTTGAGGCCACACCCTTCACGAACTTTAAGTAGGTAATAAAGCATTTTGAATAAACACTTCGTCATCTAAGCAGACAACAGGAATTAAAAGGGTAAAATTTGTAACAGAAGAGTCTGTGAATATCAAAACTCACAAAAATTTCAGTTCTCACTGAGTGAATCAGACAGAATAAATAAGGCACATTTCTAACACTGATTTACCAGAGCTGCACTTTGCATTTTTGCCATTACGATTATAGTAATAGTTTTGACTGACAGAAGCTCATTTTTAATTAGCCAGATCAACCAAGGCACAACATCAGCATTTCTGAAAGCATCTGAAAAAGCAGCCTACTTTTGCAAGAAAAGCTTATTTTCATTTGAAGATTACAGGTTCTAGACAGCAGTAATATGTTTCTATCTGCCATTTCAAAAGGAAGACTTGAAAACATCAGGCAGTAGCACATGAAAGATTAAAAGATACAAGAAGATAGCTCAGAACCAATCCTGCTTCTCACAGGTCTTTCTTCCTTAATCCTGTCCAGCGACAGCCTTTAACAAGAACAGTATGACCACATTAATCAAGGATTATTAGCAAGAGATCTCAGTGCACTCTGTGTTTCACTGGAAAGTGAACCCCCGAAATCGGCAACCGGAGAATCACACAATATAAAGTGAAGAGACCCCTCCTGCTTGGCAGAGCAGGTTGTGTGGTGGGCCAGAGCCAGCAGAGAAGCTGGGGACCAGGGCAAGGTCTGCTCCTTGGCTACAGTGACTGGAGATCACTGCCACTTTTTCCTGTGGCTTGACTTCAACACTGTGCTGCGCAGGGAGGGAAGCTGGGAAGGGAGAGAACAAATGGCAGAAATACCAGATCTACCTTAACTTTTCTCTTCCAACCTGAGGAAGGCCTTGATTAATCCACAAACCTGGCAAAGTAATAGCATAGTAGAAAAGCTGTCCAAACCCCATTATCTCCACTTCTACCACAAGCAATGTTCTTGCTGCTTGAGACCTGTTTAACCAAGTGACATATTCCTGAAGCACACTGCTTTTCCAGAAAGCACTTCTGCTTGCAGATATACTGCTTTCAGTTAAAACTGCTCAGGAGAGCAGGCAGGAAGGCTGGACAGGGGGCAAGCAGGCACACACACACACTATGGGTTCAGCCAATCAGTGCCACAGTGACCATGGGGGAAGCTAGTGGTTGCACCTAATGCTCTTGCAGAACACGACAAGCAGAAGCAAAATGTGCTCTGCCTTGAGAACACCACACACCTGGCTATTTTTACACCCAAACCAGATGTTTCCACTTTGATGAAAACAGTCCAAAATAGTTTTTGCTTCAATGTGAAACAGACGCAGCTAAAAACTTTGAAAGCTGCAGCAAAGAGAAATCGTCATTCCCTGGACAGCTAGGACAGGGTGACTGCCAGCTAAAAGGCACGGAAACAAACCCTCATAGAAAATATTCCCGCAGCCAGACTGCACCACTTAAGTTTCTTGCTCCTCAGCTTCATAGTCTCCTTACATTGGGGTGCCTATAAGCATTAATTTCTTCTGTTGGGTGGACCTACTAACAACTACCCATAGGGACCTCTTTGGAAGAAAAAGCTAAGCCAAATACCTCCATATAATAAATTTAGACTCCACAACCACACAGTTAACCACTGGAAACACTAGGACAGAGTTCCTCTGGCAGTGGAGATCCTGATGGCCTTGTGCTCCTGCACACTATTAATTCTGCCTCTGATTTATACCAGATTTCCCCAACTGGCAACACAACCATTCACAAACCTTAAAGGATACATTTACAGTCTGATTGGCAAACTATGCTATTGTACATTCAGCATGCAAGGACTTCTTAGACACCCAGCTTTGGTTTAAATCCTCTTTTTCCTTTATTTTTAGCAGTCATAGCTCCTTTAGCTGACACCAGGGGCTTTGTCACTTCTGTTCAGCATGGGCAAGGTTTTCACTTTCCGTCATAACCATTTAATGGCATGCAGAACATGGAGACCAACAGTCTGATTGCTTTGCTGTCCTCCCCTGTTTTCTCCAGAGCTCATTTTGAGCGAGCACAGCTCACCCCTCTTGCAGCAAACCCGGGGCTCTCACCGACCTGGTCATTACCCTGGGGCATCCCTCTGCAACACAACCTCTCTAAATGCCACCTCCTGGGCACAACCTCGAGTGCCCATGGATGTGACACACATGACAGGACACTGCCTCTGTTGTTTTGGTACTAGCTAGATATTGAGAGCCATTATATTTAAGATTTAGCTTTTACTTTCAGCTGGCACAGGGCTCAGCTTTTCCTTCTCCAATCCCTGTAGCCTCACATGGACTGCAATCTTTGAAAAGCTGCTCCAGCTCTCCAGAAGCCGTAGCAAACTTGCACCACCTATCGACACAACAGAGCCGCTAGTTTGGGGCCGGAGAGGCAGCACAGAAATCCATGAGTGCTCCGTAGTACAGAAACTCATCACTGTACTCCCGGTATCCTACTTGAAATTAACCTTTTTTCCTCCTTCCTATGTATCCCAATAACCCAAAGGCAACATCTTCTCCGATTTAATTTATTCCTACTGTATCGCAAACTCAGTTTACTGCACGGACCCCGCAGGGAAGGGGTGCCCATCCCCTGTGCAGGTTGCAGACATCCCTGTGGCACCTCTCCTGCACACTTCACAGCAGGCACGGACAGATTGCTATGATCAGAAATACTATATTATATAAAATTTTCTCCCAGCATCATCTCTCCTCTCTGTGCAGCAGAGAGCTACAGATACTTTGGGAGGCTGTCCCAGGTAGTGACACCTGCGGTGACTTCTTTGAATACCAGTCACAGCTATGAGCACTGAACACAATAGCCACACAATGCCTGCCAGCAAACAAAGGATGCTATTTCTTCCTCACCTTTGACCACCACTCAGTGCCCTCAGGTCAGGGTCTCTGCAGAGGAGGAATCTCAGTGACCTGAGAACACAGCAGCCTCTCAAAGCACAGAGCTGGCGTGACCAAGATGGACATCCGTCCTGCCCAGGGCGCAGGAGCTGGGAAGCTTTTCTTTTGCTGCTCCTTGGAGCCGGAAGGGAGAGGACAAGCCGTCAGAACAAGAGCTCCACAGGAATACAGGGAGTCTGGCCAGGCTCTTCCCAGACGATTTAGCTGCTATTCAGCATGCCCCATGCTTTGACCACAGAAATGTACATTAATTCCACCGTAATGCGCTGAGCTTCCTACTGTGGGTATTGTGGATTTGCTCCATATTATAACTTGCAGGCTACAGCATTACCAGTGCACATTACATTTTTACTCCTTCAAAGCTCTGCGCTCCCTGGGAAAAGCTGGTTTTATTCCCATTTTTCCCCTTGTACTTGGCCCACGCTCTGCTTTCTTCCTGCTCTGAATTCTTTTCCAAGAATCAAATCAAAGCAATGGTGGTTTTCAGATTAGATTTTTCAGCATTTTCAGATTAGGTCTTTAGAAGGCATTAGATTTAGGTCATTAGATGTCTATGACCCTCAGGGATTGATTTCACCTTGTTCATAAAAGGAACATGGGGAAAATGTTACCATATGAACACCAAGGATTTGAACACCAAGCACCTCCCCATTCCTCATAATAAATCCTTTTCTCAGACACACATTAAGTCACATCAGTTCCTGTGGAGATAAAGAAACAGAGGCAACACCCAGCAGATGAGACTTTGCCCAACAATGATAAAACATACAGAGCAGAGGGCAAAAACCAGCTGCTGTTTGCTCCTTTTGGTGGTGACACCATTCTCCACCCTCTGCAGTAACAGGGGGTTCCTTCAGCCCCTTCCAGGACTCATCCTTCTCTCCCACCCCTGCAGCATGAGCCTGCTTTGATCTCCTTGCCAACGAGCCCTTTGGCTCCCGAGTCTTTTCCAAGCTCACTAACAACATCCTGAAGCACACGTAGCTGATGGAGGATAAATGCCTAAGTGGGCACTGCAGCCGTCAGCTCAGCCCGTGGGCTCGCAGCAGGCAGGATCCAGCTCCAAACCTCCATCCCAGGAGAACAAAGCTCTGGCCACAGGGACCACACCTGAAGCCAGCCCAGAAGTGATGAGGAAGGGGAAAGACTGGAGAACTCTTTTGTCTGAGTCCTGTTCCAGAGTCTAAACATCTCCAAGAGCCACAAAACATACACAGCAAACCTCAGAGACAACCAGAGAGGGGCCCCACGTGGCTTCAGAGTTGGTGCCATTTCAGAAATGCTCCAGTGGCCTCAAGCTCAGAAATTCTATGTTTTAGGTCATTTGGACACTTAGAAATAAGGTGGAACTTCCTTTCCTGACTGAAATAACACACAAATTCCAGGACAATCAACACCTGGGGAAAAAAAACCAAAAAAACACTGACTTGGGAAAGCTTGGGATTTCAAAGTTTAAATTTGAAGTTTATTAAGGTGTAAAACTGCTTCAAACCTGTATCAAGTAGGAGGCAGCCTGCTGGAGAAAGCCAGAAGTACAATCCAGTTCTACTCAGCACAACGTCCAGCTGCCTCTTTCATATAACTGAGACCATTTCAGTGTTTATGTTACATTGATTCATCACATTAAACTATGATACAAGAGATGCAAAGTTTAGAAACTCCTTTTTCTGGCAGTCTTCAAAGTCAGAAGGAGAAACCCCCTTTCACAACAGAGATTGTTGAAATGAATGAATGAATAAATGATTAAATAAAAAGCTATTTTAACGCTACTGGCCTGATCCATCAAACCTTTGAGACCCCAAGCACCTTAGTTGTGTGTTTTATACACTTAACACCCAGGGTATATTAGTCAGCACTTGGAAGAGAAACTGCTGGCATCCAGAGGCAAATGTATTTCTTTTTTGCTGAGACTCAGCTACATACCATCTTTGACGCTCAGTTTTACATAGTGCAGCATCTGCCAAATGACAGCAGTCTCCAAGCACAGGTAAGAACCTCATGCCAAGAAAATACAGCAGTTATTTCATCAACAGTTTTGAAAAAACATGTCTTAGCTTTTCAACGTACCTCCTAGTATTACCCAGTCCATTACTCTGCATGAGCTCTACAGCTTAAAAGGTCTGTCAGATTTGAGGTATTTTAGTCCATTTTTTTCCAACTCTTTGTTTGATATTTGGAAAAAACGACACCATTGTCTGTCCTCATATATTGTATATCACTAGCTAATTGCAGAATAACCTACTGTAACCTAGAAAACTTTATTATTATTATTATTATTATTATTGACTCCTTCTCGAATGTTCCTTGCCCAGGTCACTCCCTTGACTGGGATAAAGTAAGCACCAAGGAACTGCAGTGATCCAGAAAGTACTCACCAACTCACGAGGGCCAGATTCTCATCTTTATTATAATACTGTTTCTTTCCAAAAATTATGTATGAGACAAGTCTTTTGATATTCAATAACCTGTTTACGGGAAATGACTCTACACAAAACATCAAATGACTTGACAGCAGATTGAATTTAAAATATGATTTTTTAAAATGCTTATGAAATTCATATTGCTTTAAATATAAATTAGCAAGAGTGCCAGAAGAGATGAATGTATTTCCCTTCCTGACTGCAGATAATTTAAATGTACAGTTTTACCTACATTACCTCTATTCATTGTTCTTTCCTGTTAAGGGATGAACTAGCTACTCTGCTGCCTGGTCACATAGATTTCCTGGAAACATCAGGAGGTGAAAGGATGAAAGGAGAAGCCTTTCAACAAGCACACTGCCATACCAGTGCCAGATCAAACCTGGATATCCTAGATCCACAGGATCCCAAGAGGAAAACAACATGGCGTGAGGGGTGGTATCATTTTGCTTTTCCAACCAGATTGTCACCTTGGTTCCAAGAACATTAACTGCGCTACTGTGATGTGCCACACCCTTAAGGAGAAGGCAGAACCCAAGATTCACAGATGCTTGTGGTTGAGAAGAATGACAAAAATCAGAGGCTCAGCAAAAGCTTACAAAGTTTTATTAGTAAATTACTCACTTGGCATGAAAATTGCTACAATAGCCCCTGACCACCTCTGTAGGTACACACAGTGGGGTTTGGATAAAGAGGGAGCGTGAAAGGGAAAAGAGACAGAGAAAGATTAATTAAAGAGGAGAGAAAAAAAGATTACCAGCCCCAGCATGGATCCAGCTGATGGGGTGTCCAGGGTCCTTGGGGTACCCACACACCTGGGCTTGGTGGGGGTAAATTTTCATAGGTAGGCTTTCCCTGCCCTGGAAATTCTCTCATTTTCTATGGAAATTAGTTATCATGCATAGTCCATTCTTTCAAACCTTTCTGGAAACAGGTCAGAGGGTTTTGGTTGTCTTGATTCCCCCTACCCCCTATGCCCACTTCTCAGCCTCATGCCTGTGCTTGTGCTATGCTGGGTTGTGCTTCTCCCCAGGAGCCAGAACAAGGATGTTTGTCCCAGGAAAGTGCTGCCCTACCTCTGTAAGGCCCCTTCTCCTGCCACATCCTATTCTTTCTCACAGTGTGTTATTACCAACAACCCTTGGCTGTTACTACCAACAGTCTTTGGTTGGTTCCACAGCTCTCTGGCTATCAGTGTTTGAGACAAACACATTGGCCCCTTATCTTCTCGGTTTCTGCAACTACCGAACATGCACGCGTTCAAATTAAAAGTGAAAGCAGACCCTTATATCCTCTGACCAGTGTTCACCCTACAGTAACATCCCTCACCTAAAGCAGTATTGTGTTTCACAGGGCAAATTCCAAACCTAATAATTATAATATTCCAATGTGAATTCTTCCCACAGCTGTAAATAGAGTTGATATTCTTTATTTTCTGCTCATAAATACTCTGTGTTTTAAAGCTTTGCTGCCTGCTACTCCAAAGTGAAGCTAATGGTATATGTGCAAATTTTTTTGAAAGGCCTCTGAGCTCTTAAGAGGAAATATGCTCAATCCTCAGAATCTTACTATCATTAACAAATTCATACAGGAAGTAACAACAATACACATTTGATGGTTCGTACTACTTTGACAGAAACCTTAATGCTCACACAGATATACAGGCTTGCATAAAATCACACCCAAAATTTCACTTAATATTTGAATTCAACCTCATCCATGAGAAATAACCATCCCATTGGTTGCTTGTTTCCCATGCACTCAGCCGAACACCTCCGGATTTCTATTTTTGCAGTGGAAGTAAACCAGGAGGCAGCCAACATGATCAACCAAGGATAAACCTAACTGATCTCCACAGCCAGAATCCACATACTTGAGACAGAGTCCTCAAAATCCCAGCACCTGCACAGCGATGTGCTATCTACACATTGGTTCCTGTTTCACTCTAAGTACAAAGTATTTAAAGACCTGGTAAAGTGCCACAGATGTGCAAAGATTAAGAGTGCTTCAACAGAGAGTGACAACTAAAATAAACCTCTCTGCATAAAATCAGCTCAGTGTATTTTTCTAGCCTCTATCAAATTACAGCATCCCCAAATTATGTTAAGAGAAGCCCTGTCTAAAATGTGAGGTGCTGTATTTCATCAACTATCTGAGATGACTCAGGATTACAAGCACTGAAATAAAATGGACATCCTGTTCCAGTTCCTTTAACTAAATTTTCTCCCTCAAATAGCATCAACAAGTGACTCAGTACAATGTCATAACAAACAGTGCTTGTGCTGCAGCAATGTACTTGGCAAATAGCAACTCTCACAAATAAAACAGCCACATTTTACTGTAGTCACTAATCAAAAGATCTTCATTTTATCTTGGGAGGAAAAAAAAAGCAAATCATGTATAATAACCAGATGGCAAGTAAACAAATTATTTTCATAATAGTGGGAAAACTATTTGTCTGCATTTGGATGAACCTATAAACGATGTCTAGGACTGAATTTGACTCCAAATTGTGACACCAATTTTATAGTGAGAATGTACCGCTCATCAGTCTCACCAAGACCAGCAAAAGGGACATCCTTTTCTCTCTCAGATTTTGGTTGGAGTATTCCAAGCAACAGTGCCAGCTAGGCCAGGGAGAAAATGGTTCATGGCACAGCAGGACCAGCCTGCGTTAGATCAGAATCCCTTGTGCAGGGAATTAACATCATTTGGGGCTGCCCACAAGCTGCACCTGTACACTGTTCTGGGGCTTTCTGACACACTAGAGACACAGGGTATCTCTCCCACATGTCCAGCTTCCAAGCACTGACTTTATTGCCACATCACTGCTATCAAAGCATCAAATATCTCTATGCTAGTGTCTGCACTGTGAGTTTCTTACATTTGGGAATCCTAGTAGAACACTGGAAGCCTCTTCTCAAACAGCATTCTTCACTCCTGAGCAGTCAGCCAAGTTACCACACATTACATTTTGCATTTTATCTGGAAAAAAAACAAGAAAACAAACCACAACCTACATCACTAGAATACCCAGTTCTCAGTAAAAAATTCTGAATGCAAGAATAGGCCATTTGAAGAACCCACTCATTCCCATCAAACAAAAATCTCATTTAAAATAAACTTCTCACCTGTAGCTAGCTCAGTAATTAAGTGCAGATATATTCATTAGTTATAATTCAGAGATTACATGGGATAATAGCAAGCTCTAATAAGGAAAAATGACACTTGGCTTATGAACATGTGGGTTTGTGGCAATTTCCTTAAAGAGGAGCCTGCTTTATAAAAGCTATGGATACGAACAAAGTAGCAATTTTAATTGTTTACTGTGAGAAGTGAATATGAAAACAGTTCTCAGAAGCCCAGGAGACCAACCTCGCTGTTTCTTCCAAACATCAAGTAGTCATTTTGAAGCTTTTTTTTTTTGAGTAGTGGGAGCCCCAGGAGATCTGTGCTGCCCCAGCCCAGCGAGGAGAGAGGCTGCAGCCCTTGGGGAGAGACCAGAGTACCTGCTGAGGCAGAGCCTTCACAGCAGACAGGTGAGACCCGGGCAGCCAGCACCATCTGGCAAATTGTGGGTTTGTTTTCTCATCAAGGGTGCTGCAACCAAGTGGCAGGGCTATGACTGGGTGAAGGTTTCTTTTCTTGCTGCAGACTAGAAGAATCAAAACCCATTAGCTTGTGTTTGCCTTCTCTGCAGCCCTTAATAACCTCCCTGTGAACCTCCCACTGACAACCTTCAGCTGTCCCTTGCCTGTCAATTCATCTTCCTGATCTGCATATTGGGGTTAGCCCAGTCATACACACAAAATTCCAGAAATACACAAAATCTCCCGGTATTGAACACCTTGTTTCACCCTGACAAACAAAAGCAACATCAGTACTGCTTCCCCACATGACCCACCAGTTTTCTAGTAGATTTTTCAGCATCAGAGTTTCACCATGAGAGACAGACTCCCTCAAAAATTAAACAGACAGCATGGCATTGGATTTCACCACAAAACATAAAAGTACTAGCAATGAAATGTGAGCACAGATTTCGGGGAGGGTGATGCCATATTTGAAGTGGATGGAGCTGCCTTTGTTAGGTAATAACCTATCCTTATGTGCCAGTGAAAAGCATATTGCCGCCTAGATTCACAACACTTATTTTTTTATATCTAAAATCACATGGTGGTGATGGTTCGGACATTCCCATGGATAACTACTTAAGTTTCAACCCAAGAAACAAAGTTGTAGTCTTCCAAATAGTTTTACAGTGACTTCATATTTAACTTGCTGCCCAGCAAGTCACAGAGCTTTTGGTCACCTCTAATACACTCACGTGGTCCAGATATGATGATATCAAAACAAAGGCAGTACTTGCAGAATGCCTTCCTCAAGTCACATGAAAGTTAGTTTTTTTAGCTCAAAAGAATTATTTGTTCAAACCCTCACAAACTTCATGCTACAGAACTACCAGAAGAAACATTATGAACACGCACCAAGCAATTTATTCTACCACAATGCTACTGAAGTGAGGTGCTTTCTTAGCCAATTTTAGAAAGTCAGATGCATAGGAAAAAAACCCCAGATCTTTGTCTTGTAAAATTAAGTATTTTTCTGTTGGAGAGAGAGAAATACTGTTTTTAACGTAGATCTGTTATGAAAACAACACAGCTGTTGCTCATTCACTTACCCCTGCTGCTGCCATAGTCCCCAACAGCTGCAAAACCGGGCTCTGTCTTGGAACATTCCAATTTTGATTGTGACCCTCGAGTGGGAATGCCCATGAAAGGGGGACTGCTGCCAGGGCAGTTAGCAGCACACTAGGATGCCACCAGATTGCCCAAAACTTCCACATCAAGTGCACAGTCCAACTTTTTGACAGCTCAGATATTTCAAGCTACCCTAGAATGGCATTTGAGGTCCTAAATGCTGCTGTCAGCCCATTGTGCTATTTCTGAGTCTCACCCACCCCTGGGAGAGCCCAAGAACAACCCCCTACTCTGCTGTCTACTAAAGTCATGCTTTTAATGAGTTTCTGCAACAGCTCTTTCTGCTGAGTAGATAAAAAAGATCACCTGAGATTAATTACAGTAATAATGAAGAGCTGACCTTCTGGCAGTTAAGCCAGATACCTTCCCTTCTGAAAGGGCCCATCTCACAGGTGCAGGATGATAGGGTACTTCAGGGTTCTTCAGGGTAAGTTACTCTTCATCTGCTTAGAGATGTGCAATTTGCCTTATTTTATAGTCATAGTCTCAAAACAACTCAAACCACTCTCATTTTCCGTTTGCAGGACTCAGTGCTTTTTCAGAAGTAGAAAAACATTTATTTCCATGGTAAAAGGAGAGCAGACTTTGTTTTCTCCAGTATTAATGACTTCTGTCCTTGCAAAAAAAGATACAAATCTAGATGCTAGAGATAACCAGGAGAGGCAAAACTTACCCACCCTAGATTTAATTATTTTATAGCACAGATTAGGAAAAGATCCTGGAGTTGAAGTGAGACTGACATCCCCACTTCCCAGCAGAGACTCCTGGTGCCCTGGGCATGGTGAGGAGGAAGAACAGCAGGTGGCCTGACCCATTGCCTCCTCTGCCCTGGCCACGCACTGCCTTTCTCCACAGGGCCTCACATACCCCATGAACATCTAAAAACCTTCTAAGTATCCAGCACCAGAGCACGATACGGTTTTTGGGATGGCAAACAGCCACTAGCACAAACCACAAGTCCAGCAGTCGCTCCTTCTGCCTCCCTATCCATCACTTCCCTCAAAAATTGCGATAGGAATAGGTATTTCCAAATACAGCCAGTCTGGTGAGACAGACTCCAGGCTTTGGTATTCAGAACAGCTCAGCCTTGGTTTAAGCAGATATTTTGTTGTTTGTTCAGCTCTTTTCCCTCATATCTTGGCACCTCATTGAAATGGGCTTTACTCGGCACTTACATAGCAGAGCTGTAAAGAAACCAGCTGGTTAATTTAAAAGAGTGCAGTCCTTACAGCTTTCCCCTCCGGGAATTTCTGGAAGCACACACACACAAAAAAATTTATATTGTAACACTTTTTCTACCACATCATAAGTTTTACTTCCAAAACCATACTCTGAAGGAAAAAAAGTCTCACTATCACTCTGCATTTTGCAGGGGCAAAAGGAGATCCTAAATTAAAACTAAAAAGCCATATAAGAGCAGGATTATGGTCTCACCTCCAATCCAAAGCCACAAAGAAGTTACTGTCTCTGCCAAGAGAACATTTTGTCACTAAAATAGTTGCTGCTGCAGGCCAGCGTTAGCCCAGATCGACCACAGATCAATAGAGAACACCTGACATTCAGCTGGACAGGCCTAGGCCACAGCCCCCTGGAAGGGACAGGGACAGGTGGTGCCAAGAAGTTTTTATGATAAGGGACAAGCTTTGGATAGGGCAAGGCACAGAGCTGACACAGGAGAGAAGGAACAGACAGGCAGGGTCCTGAAAGCCCTTGGAAATGGCAGAGTAACAAACAGCTGAACCGCTGGAGCCACAGAAGTTCAGACAAGCCACAGAGCAAGGCCAGAGGCTAAGGAAGGCAAAAATAATCTATAAACCCATTTCAGCTGAAGACATGAAAGCAAAAAGAATTTGAAGGAAGAAAGGGGAGTATTGCCCTGTGGGAACAATGCATATGCAGTCATACAGCTATTTTAGTGTTCCCTTTTTAGTAGGATCAGATATTGTTGTTTGTTGGACAGCAAATCCTTCCAAGGCCATGAAGCCAACCAAGAAATCCTTACCCAACCCTTGCTCCCACAAACTATCCATTAAAAGCTACTCCACAGCTCTCCCTCGGCATTCTGCACCCCACTGCCCAGTGCAAGGCATGACGGTGACATTCCAAAGAAATCCAGCTCCACGCAGGGCCAACCCGCCAGATGCCAGAGGCACAGAGCTACCCCAGCAAGTCTGCAGAGTATTTACGAAGCCGTTTGCTAAATTATACAAAGGGAATAATTTGCAACGTAATGGTGTGTTTGCATTCTGAATATCTGATTTCCTGTTCAACAAATAACCTAAACACTCCCAACCAAATGAAATGTAGACAAGACTTTAAATGTTTGAAGAAAAGCACTCATCCAGAAAATTAAGGTCAACACAGAACAGATGGTGCCTCTGAAAAATGTGGCTTCAACATTTATCTTTATGTAAAATAAAAATCTTTTAAAAACCTCCGGCTGTTTGGTGACAGTCCTACTTGAAATATTGGATCTCGCACTCCATGGATAATAAAGAAGCACTAAAAAATGACTTCAAAATACTAAATCTAAATAAAGTTCTCTCAACTACTGTGCAATGAGATTTTTGTGGGCACGTAAATACATATCAATAAAATATAGATTCAAGCTCTTCTGTAACTGCCATAAATATTGCAACCGCTCTCCCCATTTCCATAAATATGACCCACAACTCCCAAGTGAGAAGCTTTTTCATTTGCAGCAGTCAGGAAAAAAATGATCCTTTCTTCTCTATCAAAGCCTTTTGAAAGGCTGAATTTGAAGCCCAGCACATGGGGAGCTGTGAACAACTCATTACAGTGATGCATGAAACACCTTCTCCAGCCTCAGCAGATTCCATCAATGGGATTGCAGTAAGATCATGGTTATTCTTGAGGGCAGGCAATTTCACACCCAGCTGGGGAGGGAAACAGGGGCTCTAATTGGGCAGGGCTGTAAATTACTTTGGTAATACAGAAAGGAGCTGGAACAAGCAGAAATAATGAGACAGACCTGTCAAACACCCAAAGAGTAATAACATGTTAGAGACAAACGAGAAGAAGTCGAGCACTGGCACAAGCAACAGTGCGAGTACTCCCAAGGCAAGGTAAACAACAGGCAGAGAAGGCTCAGCAGGACACCAGGTGAGCACCTCCACTGAGAAGATCTTCTCAGGACAGGTAAAAAAGAAGACAGTCAAAGAAACCACAGAGCTGCACAGCAGGCAGCTCTCAACTTTACAAGAAAAAAAAAAAAACCAAAAAAAAACAAAACCAAACCCAGAGCCCTCATATCCTGAGAGAACCAAATATTTTTGGAAGATAAGACCTGTGGTACCTAAAAATACTTTCCTGTGGAGGCCTCCTCCTGTGCATCACCCTGCTGACAGCTGGGGCCCTCTGACAGGCTGTTACTTCTGGTCACAGGCTACACACAGCACCTGAAGATAATCCCTTAAGCTGATTCCTCAGGGGCCACCTGCGTGCCTGGACTGAAGAAGAAGCCTTACCAGCTTTGGTCATCAAAGCAGCCACAGCCATTTGCTCATACCACCCAAACTAAATCACAATTAGCCCAGTGACAACAGACTGCTGAAGCATATCCCCAAAAACACAAGGTAATTACAGATCTACTATCAGTTCTTGTTTCCCAGTCACCAGACATCCAACAGAACAACCATGATCAATGAACCTCTTTTTTCCAGTGTGGCTTCCAGACATTTACATCTACTAGAAAGACTCAGATTTTTGTGCCTTATGCCTTCAGGTCCAACACTGATGAAGTTGCACAGAGAGCTCCCGCAAATCCTCTTGGCTAAAAAAACTACAGGAAGCTTATTGCAGCAATTTTCCCGAGCTGACACATCCTTCTAATTGGCTTCATGATACTGACTTACTGATGGTTTGGGTCCCACTTCATCTAGAAATTACCTCTGACTCCCCATACTACTGGGGAAAATAAGCTCAGCAAGAACATTTAGACTCACTGTCCCTAGCAATGGGCCCTGCCATCAGTAAAGCATAGCCAAAATGAAACCAGACTGGGCATTCTAGGGAAGCACTTGAAAGAATGGCTTTTGCACAGAAGTTTCTTACTTCAAGGTCATCCCAACCCACATCACAGACAGCTCTGATAAGCAACAGCACAACAGCTCACCAGAGACTTAAAAATAGTAGAGTTTATGAAGTTCTCTTTCTCTCCCTACCTAAGGCTTTTAAAAACTAAAATAGATATTTTATTTTCTTCTAGAAGAAGGTTGTGTTGATTTTGTTGGTCCTGTTGCATAGCCAAGCGCTGCTGCTGCACATAGAAATGTTTACCTGCATCAGGCCTCAACTCACTATTTCTAAAAATAAAGTAAGTCATATTAATTTGTTCCTCAGCACCTGGTGTTTAAAGTTATTTCTTGGCAACTTCTGCTCTCGGCATTTAAACATTTTTCATATTCACCTTAAGTCTGACAGCACTATTGGTTATCCTTCTCTGCCTCACTAATAATTTGGTTGATGGCATGCAGGTGGATTTCTCATAATTAAAAAACGCATTTGCAAAGTTTGCATTAGGTGATCTGAAAAAATAGAGCACTCCTTTCAAAGGTTAAATATAAGTAGGCTGCAGAGCTCCATGAAAATATTGCATAATTTAGAGATAAAAATAGTTTTGCTTTATTCAATCTAGGCTGGATAGGTAGATTTTTACTGCAATCAGCCTAAACCTCATCTCTCCAAGTTACATGCTCAAGTTGATTATAGAAAATTAAATTTAGTATTAATCAAGCTAGGAAGAAGGAAATTACAAAAATTAAGCTAATGCATAAATCATAGAAAAGAATGGTGGAGCCAGCTAGAGGAGGTCATTTAATGTATCTTCACACTTGTCCCACACCAGAATCAACTCCCCCTCTCCCTAAGCCACTCCAGACAGTTATTGTCCAACTCTTTCAAAAATTTACCCACAACACAGGTACCAAAGTCACCAGTCAGAGCCCTGCTGGGCCCCACCAGCCCTTCTGCTACAGGCCTTGCCATGGCATCCTCCAGCTACCGGGATTTGGGGTATCCCCCACCCCTGCCCTGGCAGGCACGGCCCAGGAAAGCAGCAGCCCCTCCCAGTCGCACAGGTCACTTTTGCTGCAGTTTTGGGCACAGAACTGCAGCACTTGGCACCACTGGACAAAAAAAAGAGCAAATCCAAAAGGGCAAGCCCAATTATCTAACTACAAAGGATCCAGACTCAGAAACACATATTTTTAAGAGTTTCCTGATTTAGAAAGAAAGAACTCTACATATTGGGTGTGGTTTTCAGCTTTTCCACACCATCCAGCGTCTTCCTAAATTATTAATTTAGCATCTGACAGATCTGCACTACCACTTTATCCCAGTTTTACAGATGAGAAACTACTGCCTGCACAGGACCTGATCCAAATTATCCTTGAAGTTGATGGGATCTCCCACTGACCCCCATGGGACATAGGAAGAGCTGGACAAGCATGGTTCCAAATTTCCCAAATAGCTGTCCAGTACTTTGCAAAGCCATTTCACCCTCCGGACATGAACCCAAAGAAAGCTTGGCAGAGGGCTCTGCTGACACACTACAACTGTGCTCCTGTGGAGTCGCAGTTGATGGCGTATTAACCAATTTTGTCTTTTATATGCAAATGTATTTAACATGTAGCAGGCAGTCAGCCCTATAATCCACTCTACACAGCAGATACCATCCCATTTAAACTTGTATAACAAGGAAACGTTTAGCTCTGAAGGTACATTTAGAGCACAAGAATTTTCTTCTCTGAGCTACATCCTGATGTTTTCCTCCTTCCCTAATCTTACTTCCTAGGACAAGTACAAATCCAGTCAGTCTTTATCAGCTGGGGGTGTGGGAGGGCAGTTTTAGATGAAGCTCTTACAACTGCATTGTTTTCTTTATGAGAAAAAAACCATCAGCAACTTTGAGAAATTAAAAACCCTAAATTAAGTCCTTAAGAGTTCCCCTTAGTCACTTCCAAAGTTTTTTCCTAATCCCTTTGAACTCTAGCAGTTTAATCAACAGCTTGTTTTGGATTAATCTTCTCATCCCAGTTACACACACACACACACACAAATGTCCATCACAGAATAAATTAAAAAGCAGAGTCCCTATAAAGAGCCATAACAATTTCACATTCTCTGGAATCAAGAATAAAGGACTTAGTAGCATGACTAAGGCTGAAGTCAGAAAGAGCATCTCTTAATGAACTCCTGGGACGCCTGGGGCCCCTGTGCTCCTCAGCAGGAAGGGCCAGGCTCACTCCGCAGCACTGCACAGCCAGGGGAGCACCTGGCTGGGGCACAGCTCCACTGGGGTCATCACCAGAGCTCATCAGCCCCGGGCTGGGCAGTCACAGCCCTGCAGCCTCCTCAGGAGCATGCACAGGTGCTGGACTGAGGGGTAATTCCCCAAATTAACGGACTGCAACTCCTGAGCCAGCCACCGGCAAGGGCTGCAGGGAGACAAGGCACCTCCCGGGCTCCCGTGGGAAAGCAGCGCTGGACACCACACACGCAGTGCAAATAACTGCTTGGCTCAGGGGCTAAGAACAAAGTGTCTGACTGGGCAAAGCTACAAGCACTTGAGAAGCAAGGGAACAACCTGGCAGGTGAAAATACATGGGCCATGAAGGAGCCCAGGAGACTTCCCCAGGAACACTCCAAACCCCATTGCATTTACTAATTCCTAGTCCTATAAAAGCACTTCAGGAACTTCTGAAGAAAATTGCCTTCTGGTGGGGAAAAGATCCCTTGTTTTGGGAGTACGTACATGAGCTGCAGAAGACGGCCATAGCAGCCAGGTCATTACAAAACACAAGGTTTAATGTCTATGAAAAACAAGGGGTTTCAGCACCTGTCTACTGAACACTCCCCTTCCAGAGAACATGGTGTACAGCCCTGCAATGCTGCCAAGGGGGGTGTCTGTGCAGACACTGCACTGAGGTATAAAAGGTGTTTTGTACCACCCATCACAGCTTTGCAGAAGCAGCATTCACTGCAGACACCGTTCCTGTGATTTGTGATGCTGAAGAGCAGCATTATTTGGAGAGCACAGGACTGCAACCTGCCAGTTCCAAGTTATGGCCAAAGCTAATTAAACGAGTTGTGAAGGCAGATTACATTTCACATGCAGCACTTGGTCCAGCACTTATATTTGTTCTTACAGCACCTTCCCCTTTTCACCGTGGACACGGAGTGTATGACTTTCCCCTGTGCCCAAAGTTAGGACAGTATTTCACAGTACAAAACTGCTTTGCCACTTTTGAATCAGGGGAAAAGACTCATGCAGAGGATGGGCAGAAAAACTACATAGATGACAGCAGCAGAAATACAGCAGCACTCTTTCCACTGCCACTTTGCTGCAGTCTGCCATCAGTCCTGGTGCTGGGGCAGGTGAGAGAGGGGGAGCTGTTGGTGGGTGCTGAGAACCGGGCATCTTGTGATTCAGGTGTATGGGGGCTAGTCAGCTGGACTTCAGCACTGTGCACTTTGTGCCTGGATACATGAACACCTTCCAGTGTCCTCCTTCCTTTGGAAATTATCCAGAATGAGACTACCCTAAGTGCAGCCTAACCTTTAATAGGAAGACATCTGTGAAGAGACTCCCTTGACCTAACCCCTGGGCACCTGTGAACTGCCTTTTAATGTCAGCTGTTCACCACTGCTTGTTTGCATAGAGAGATGCATGTGTGTCTCTGTGAACCGAGGTGGTATAATCCCAACAGCTGTAAGGCAGGCTCCCAGATTCCTCTGCAAGCTGAGAGCTCACTATCTTGACACTGACACCTCTGAGGGAAACAACTTTGTCATAGGTTCAGTGGAAGATCAGAGGACCTTGAAAAATTATTATATTTAAGTCCATGTCCATTTCAGGGCACAGATTTCCCCTGCAAAGAAGTAAAAATTTATTAATAAACTGCAACAGTTTCATATAAGAAACAGGAAAGCAGGAATGCTACTAACCTTGAGAACATGAAGACCAGTCTCTTGCTTTTTTCCTCCCGACTGCACATCAATCATCCACTTGACTGCAGGGTTTTAATTTTAGGCCACTTATTAGCATTAATCATCTCAATTTTCACTTGGAATTTGTGAACAAGTATTCTGTTTATTAGCTTAATAAAAGCTCAGATGCATAGAGCTACAAGTATCAGGCACCTCAGCACACACTAACACAGGGTTGCCCTTGATTTTAACTTCTTTATGCCACAGAGAAGACCACCAGGACTTAAGATCCACATGAGGGATAGTCCCCAACATGCAATCACCTGCACATATCACTTGCTAACTTTACAGCTACTACTGGGCAGCGTGGCTCTCACACCATACTTACATCTTATGTACCTCTGGAACACATCACAGGTACTTCCCAGGTCTAGAAGTCCTCTTGGCTTCCTTCTCACAAGCACATCAAATGTCTTAAAGCAACATTGCAGAAGAGGTTGTCCATGCCTCTAGACTATACATCACATTTATTTAAACAAGTAAGCAATTTAAAAGTCCCTGAGTTACACGTCGCCTCCTTACACCATTTCCCCAGAAGTGACTGCACACTTTCTGCTTCACCAGTGAGCACTGTTCTTCCACAGCAGCACCCAGAGGGGAACTCCTGAAGCATGCCACCCTCTTGTGTCCAAAACAAGTTTCACTAGTTCCACCTGCAAGTACCAGGAAAGCACTTTACCAGATTAGAGACAAACAGCCCTCAGGTGTCTGGGCACACAGGTCTCTCTAAACCTCCCTTCAGAAGTTTGTTGTTGCTGATGCTTGCATTTCAAACGAACTTCAGTATTTCACACCAAGCAAGGAACTTGCACCAATTAGAAGCAAATTTAAACAAATCATGACAGAGTACCAAAAGCAAAAAGTATCAAATGTAAACAACTTGTAAACATTAGTAACACAGTGGTAGATTCAAACAACATGAATGACCACAGAGACAATTCACAATTCAGAAACAGCCTTTTGTCATGAAGTCTTTATGGCTTGACAGAAAGAAAGTTAGATTTGTTTTTGATGTGGTTAGTGCAATTTTTTTTTATTTGAGAGGTCAGTTAAGAAGAGTTAAACAGATGAATCCAGTATGACACCTCAGTTTCTGAGTTGTTTTTGAACCTGATCTGAAATATGGCACTGGACTCTCATCTAGAGTCAAGGCATTTGTGATCTCAGAAATAAAACCAGCTATTTGCCCCCCAGGACACGGAGGTTGTGGGGCTCTTCAAGGGATAATTCATATTTCATATAAAACAGAGGAAGGAAAGCTTAACAGCATCAGAAGTGCAGCTGTGTGCTCAGCCAGTACCTCTGCGATCCACATACACAGCTTAATCTAATACATAATTCATTTGGAATGAAGTGAATGGAGGAAGGAGGAGTAGGCAGACTCACTGAAGAGGTGGGTAATGCAGCATTTGAGAACAGTCCACTCCTGGAAATTCAGACTCCTGAAAAGTAACCTTGGGCTTTTACACAAGGAGTGACTACAAAAAGCATATTCCCAAACACTGTCTGAATTTAGGTCCTCCTATTCTGCTATCTCATGCAAAGCAAGAACGAATATCCAAGCTTCTATCCAAAGCAAAAATCAGTATCACTTTCCTTGACAGTGATAATGGTGTTTAGAGGATTTTTCAAGTAGTGTACACCCTCCTGGAACCAGAACCAAGCTTCAAGACACTCACCACATCTGCAGCTTTGTTCCAAGTTACCCCTTCCCTGATTCCAGAGACACCACTAGTCTGGCACCACCATTTCCTTACACTTATTGCTTTTACAAGCCATATTCATTCCCAGGACACCTGGCTCACCAGAGTTTTTGCTCTTCCCCTTTGTTTCTCTTCCAATAGGAAGAGCTCCCATTTTCCCTAATGGAAGTCAATGCACACGTGCACAGGACAGAGTAGACCTATTAAGGCTACATGGCTGACCAACAGAAACAGAAATACATGTATGTAACTGAAATTTTCTTCTGTTTAGCAAAGGGCACCAAGTTTTAACTGAGACACTTCCACATGTGACTCTTACTTCCTTCTATCCACCTTCTCCCCCTACCCCCTTTACGTATGGGGAAGACTCACTGTGCTTCCCTGATGCAAAACAAGAAATAGATCACATCAAGTTTGCTCCATACACCAAAAGGTAAAAAAAAAACCAAAGGACAAACTGGTTCACAGTTAACTATAAATAAAAGTGCAGTAAGTGTTCAAGTAGAGTGTAGAGTTTAAGCAAGCTGTACAACCACATTTGGCATAGTCATCTTTTAAAGGCCCTGCGTGGGTCCCTCCCATTACTGACAGCAGGGGGAAGAGGCTGAACACTATTAGCTGGTGCTGGATTTACAGGTCCTCGTCCATTGCCTCTCCCACTACCTGCATAAATGTGGCCGTGGTTATACGTGAACGGAAATCCACTTGCTTCAGGTCCAGTTTGTAAACCATTTCCTAAAAAGACAGAAGAAAGGTTATCACGAGTTCCATGGGTTGAAATCACCGATTCCTTACATAAGTTTAGCAATAGGGAATACATGGAGTTTGCAGGAACCACCAAACCCTGAAGACCAGAAAGAAAAGCCTCTCTGACACTGCAAGACCCCAAACCACAGCTTACCCTTCCTCTCCTAAACTACCTTCCCTTCATTCCTACACCACTTTCTCAGCTAAAGCAAGAAGGGTCACAATAGTAGCTTTAGAACACCAGCTACTGAGTACGGGCATTGTGTAGCCAGGCCAGAACTAAGGTTCCCTCTCAGCTTAACCTGTTCAAGACCTTGAAGCATTTTCATATTTAAGATTCTATGTTTAAATACAGCACAAAATTATCTGGATAAGTCAAATACTGGAATTCAGATTACCACCACTGCCATTTTCGGGAGCTAACCTGGCAGGAAAGCCATGGTGTCTAGCAAGACTGAAGTCATTTTTAAAGCCAGTGTCTCAGGAAGTTTAAAAAAGCAGAATTTCAAGTCGTGCAAAAACTTTTTGGAAGCATCAAAACAAAGGTTAGTCAAGACCCTTTACGTGATATAGGGACCCCAAATATTCTCATGTCCTTCTCTCCTACCGAAGAAATCCTGAAAACAGTTTCAGGAGATGTTCATGCTTACATGCTTGAGGTTCAGGCCCCTGTCTGAATGACTTTTTAGAGCCTAGTACACTTTTTTATCCCAAGAATGGAGAACCCTTGAAATAAATTTCTATTCCCATTAAGTGCTTCTTGTCTTTTCACATTTACAAACTGAAAAAAACTTACCCAGTGGCCCAAAAGTACAAGTACCCATACCACTTGACGCAGAAATATTATTCTGTTCACCCTGTGCCTTTAGAGAAAGTTAAAAAAAAAAAAAAAACAGAGACATGGATCAGAGAAAGAAAATTCTCATTTTTACAGAAAGGGGATGATTTTTCCCCCCCATGTTCTTACAGTGGCTCCACATGGAATTTATCTACTACTTCAATTACTGGCTCATTTTAAGATATGTATCACTGAGTCCATTTTACCAGAAGAGTCACATCTGATCACAGACTAGTGTGAAATACTCAGAACAAAGAGCACTTTAGGCCAGAAGCTTCAGACAAGTTTAACATACCAGTTTGTTCTGCCCAATGTGTTCCGAGTTGGGTTCGCTGTAGTTTGGCACTTCTGAGTACACCATGCAGAACCTGGGAAGAAATTAGGATTATTAGGAAGTTCTAAAGCCATTTTTTAACAGAGTTCTCAACTCCACAATTCACAGAGCATATGTTCTTGACACATCCCATCACCTAGAAGTAATTAATCCAGACCCCATGGTTCAGAGAATATCTGTAGGTATTAAAAGGCTCTTTGATCCCTTTATTGGCTTGTGGTGAGGCTGCCACATCTTCCTGGTGAGGGCATTTCAGTCAAGCAGAGGCAAGTATTCATTTACTCAAGGAGGTAAACTGGCCTAAATAAAACAGAAGGTGATGAAAGGGTTCCCTTTGTCTCTCTTCCAGCTGCACAATCTTGTCCAGCGCCCACTCACAAGGTCACCCAAGGCACTGAGTCATCCAGCCTGCTCCCAGACAGGGATTGCATTACACCTCTAGAGAAAACTCAAACACTCCCACATGCTCCCATGCTATGCAGTACCCCATTAACAATAACAGCACAGAGGAGTCCAAAACAGGCAATGAAATTCAAAGCATCCTTTTCCACTCAAGGAGACTATGGCAGAATAGGCCCATCAACTCACCACATGGAAATTATGGCATAGAGGAAGAAAGATCTGGATCATTGCACTGCTTGGAGTGGTTAAGCAGAAGTGGAGCTCCCACCTGCTGCTGGGAGGCACAACCCAGATAAGGACTCTCATCACTCCAGCCAGCTGGGTGATGCTCTGAGGTAAAGAATTCTGTACAAGAGAATCTGTAGATTTTTCTTTGTGTAATTCCATCTGAACACTGGGCATTTCTGAACCATACAGGAAGAGATGTAGCAACCCCAGAGCCCCACTTCCCTGATGACTGTAAGGTTTCCCACAGCACTTTGTGCAACAGTGGAAGTACTCTTCTGGTTAGAAAATGCTGCTATTTTTCCTGTTGCTCAAGTATGTTACTCATGTTTGTTCTTAGGCAGGAGCTGTTGCCCCAGTCTGTGGGCAGTTTAAAGCAGGCTTAATGAGGCTTGCTTCTGCTTGGATATGATTCACTGGAATGACCTTGCTCATCCTTCTCTGCATTGCCTGTCCCTCAAGGATGACACACATACAAAAGGCTTCCACCAAAATGAAGTGGTTAATCAAGATAAGGCCTAGGTAAGCAGTGCAGATTCAGTCCCTTGTCATTTATCCACTTCCTCCTCCATGGTGCCAATGATGGAAGCTGATTTTCCTCAAAGTACCTACAGTCCAGAGAGGGTCAGAGCTCATTATATCCATGACCAACTGAGAACACACTTTTGCTGCCCTAAATTTCATTTCCTAAGAGCCACCAGGTCTCATACTTACCATGACACTCTGCTGAGAAGGGAAGTATGAACATGCAATACTTACTCCCCAATTTTATGCAGCTCCCCTCCTCGTCCCGTGTAAAGTGTCAGGCATCCTTTCCACAGAGATGCGTACCTGGGCAAAGAAAGGAGAAGTGAAGCGGTTTCCTAGTGAATGAGCTGACAGAGGAAGTGGAAGCATGCTATCTTCCAGGAAGTTGGCAAGTATTACAGATCAGCATAGACTAAAAACACTCCCAGGGCCCCCAATGTCACCAACACTAATGCTGTATAGATCCCCATGTACTACTTCTAGCAAAAGGTATCGGAAGCTCAGCAGACTCCCTTGACAATTCCAGGAAAGCAGCCAATTATTTTGAAATTGGATGATCTTTTGTTGACTGGAGCAACCCTTATGACTTGTCCTGCAGAGAACAGGCATTTTGCCAAAAGCAGTATCTGTGTTATATTCGGTGACAACTCCCAGTTCTGCTTTCAGCAGGAGCCAGGAAGAATCGCCTTTGCTTGCTGGAGAACTGCTACTGAATGCATATGATCAAAAGTGCTTCCATTCTTAATATAGGTCCTTACCAGATTGGGCTTTTCAAAGGCACGAGTTTGGCCACCAAACTCCAAGTGACATATAGAAACACACTGACATAGTTTTTCAATTGCAGGAACATTCCCTTACAAAGACAGTGTGAGTGCACTCTATTCTTTATAGTGGCACTTGACTTCAAGCACTGAAATTTGAGCCATACAAAACTTTCTGTGTAATTGTTCCCTTCGGTGAGGGGCATCACGTATGTGTAGAGAATGAGGAAAATGCAGACCAGAAACACAGGCACAGAGCAATGGAGTTAAAAGGAATATGTGTGCCTTCTAGCATAGGAACAGGGAGCCTCAGCAATTGCACTCGCGGAGTCACCAATCTGGACAAGTCACCACTTCCTTACGCTCCACGTTTATCTGTGGAACAGAGATAACAAACCTTCCTCTTGCCCTTTGCCTTATCTGCTGAGACTGGGAGACATCCGGCCACACACAGGGCCCTAAAGAGGCACCAGGGAGGAGGCAGGTTGGCAGGAGAGGACAGCACTGACAGTGCAGCGATAACCTTCTCCATACTTCAGCACCAGCAGGAAAGCACAGGCACTGTAACTGCACATACCACCTTGGGAGCTTTCCACCCAGAACCAGGATTAGTGTTCTTCACTTCATAGTGCTACCTTTCACTTTAAGGATTCCCTCACTGCCTAACCTTTAATCACCAGCTAGCTGGGCAGTCTTGTGGCAGAAAACAAAAGAAAAGCACTACCAAGCAATAAATATAAGTCAAACATACATTTACTGGGAAAAGACCCAGCAAGTCATGTGACTAACAACCCCCAGCATAAAGTTATTCCACGTATGCAAGCATTTGTTTTTATCTCAAAAAGAGCTGGGCATAAAGCACTAAACTCCAACACTAGTTTCAAATTTACAAATATTAAGTATAATGGCTTCCTGTAAATGGGTTCACCACCCAGTGACAAAAGTAAGCATCAGTGTCTGCTTTTCCAGAAGAATGCATCTGCAGCTTGAAATTCAGCAAGGGGGAAAAAAAAAACCATGTTTACATGGGGGGGCCTGGATAAGCTTTTCTGCTTGTATCAGAGGGCATTCTGCACTATGAAGTCAGATTAGCCTACAGAGCTGAAATTCACCTGCCTTGCAATGGCAGCATCACACACTCAATTCTATTTAAATCTAAAATTGTGCTTGGAGAACCCTGTATGCCAGCATGAGGGCAATTTTCTGAAGATGAGAGCCAAACCAGAATGCATTTAGCTTTAGCCATTTCACTCCCTCCGCAGTCCTAAGGGAGCATGCAATTCATGTAAATGAAGGCATGACTTTGCCACCCACCAGAAATAGTGATGTCAGCTCAAAAATTTAATATATACAAGCCAAGCTCAGTTTTTCACATTAGAGGATGCCATGACTCCCCATTTGCTGCACAGAAACACCAGAGCAGCTACAGTAAGCCAGTCACAGAGGGGAGTACAGTAACGCTGCTGAACAGCATCGCTCTTAATTTGTTTCAATGTCATCTACACACAAGGCTTTGTGCTGGCCCAGAGCTCTGGTTTAGTTCCACCCATCCCTGCACTCCACGTGCTCTCCACGCAAGCAGCGTTCCCCAGAACCACCTCTGCTGAGGAGTCAGCCCATTTCGTGTAAAAGGACATTTGCATAGGAGGAAGCAGCTGTAGTTTTGGTGGCAAGGGTCATCCGATTTAAGTCCAGAACTGAGAATTACACTCAAATGAACAACTTAAGAGCAGCTCAGTTAGCAGCCTCACTGAGTCACCTTTCACCTACTTTTTCATAAAAACAAATTAACAGGACCTTATACACACTGCAGTTCCACCATGTCCTGGACTGCTGTAGGCCAAAGGATCAGTGTAATGGATTTCTAAAAGTGTAACCTAACAGGCATGGAGAACTCAAATCAAAGTGCCTGTAACTTTGCTACTGACAATTTAAATGACATGGAAAAGGATTTTCAGATTGACTCTAACATTCTTTCTCACAATAAGTTTGGGGTTGGGTTTGTTCCTTTTTCCTCATTAAGTTACCTCTGAGAAATTATTTGCACCTAACCAAATTAACACACTCTACAGTGTAGCACTAGCATGAATTCTTACAGTGAAACTGAAAGGGTTCTCCTCTGCCTGTCATTTTTGTTAAACTCATTCCAATGAAAAGCAACTTTTCTGCGTGATATGTAATCATCCCTTCCATTCATTAAGGAGCTCACTGCCAGAGTAAAGAACTAGCTGGGAAAATAAGAACATGCTTTGGACTTCCCCTGCTCGATTTACAGACCAGGACTGACTGTTGCATTCCCCCCTGCCCCAGAAGTATTCTCCTAGGAAGCTATTCTAAAGCCAACCCAAATCTCTTCACCACCACGTCCTCATTACAAACCCAAGCCCCTCCTAGCCTGTACACTCACACTAGGCATGTTCTGGCCTGGGAAAGGTGGGTTCAATTTGGCGAGTGACCTTAGGGCGCTGGCTCGGTAACAGGGAGAGGGTCGGAGGGGGCAGCCGTGTGCCCCGTGGCCCTGGAGGGGCCCCGCGGGTGACAAAGGGCTGCGCGGCCCGGCGGGCGCGGGGCGGCCCCGTACGCACCCTTTGGTCAGGCGGATGATGTCCCCCGGCTGGATGAGGCCGCCGATCTCGTCCCACACGCAGATGGTGATGCTGCCCGTCTTGTCCGCCACCTTGCAGGACCTCACCTCGTGCCCGTCCTTCGTCTTGGTGACTCGCCCTGCGGGGAGAAGCGCGGCTCAGGGGGGGGCACAGCGCCGCCGGCCCCCCCCGCCCGCCGTGACACGCGTGGGCGGCCCGGGGGTGGGGCGTGCCGGGCGCCACTTACCGATCTCCAGCACAATAAAGATGACATTTAAGTTTTTCAGTCCCGGTTTTATGTCTTTTATGAGAAAATACGTGTCGCTCGCCGCGCTCATACTGCGGCCGGCGCGGGGGTGAGGGCTAGCGGGGCGGGCCGAGCCCGCATCCCGCGGGGGAGCAGAAGCAGCGCGGGGCCGGGCAGGGGGGCACCGGCGACCCTCACAGGGGACGGGGACACGAGCACAGAGGGGCTGTGCGGTGACTGTGCGGCACGCCCGACCCCCACCGCTCCCTCTCCACACCGACACTACCGGCACAGAACCCACCCCACCTCCCTCTCCCGCCAGCACTAAGGCGCACACGTGCGCCGCGCTCCACTTTATACCGGCTGGGCGCCACCAACGCGGGAGCTGGGAAGGGGTGCTTGCGGCGAATGGAACAGTCCGGGGCACGCGGAGCGCCAGGACTGGGTAACGGGCGGGCGCGAGCCGGCGCCGCCCGCTGATTGGCCAGCGCTGCCGCCGCCATCTTCTCCTTCTGTGGGCGCTGCCGCTGCTGAGCCGGGGCTGCCTCTTCGCGTGTCTTCCGCCAGCTCGCTCTGCCTCGCCTCACCCCTAATGCCTCCCCTCACCCACTCTACCTTGCCTCACCCCCTCGCCCGCCGACTGACTTCCCTCCGGGGAACAGCCCCGCGGCGCCCCGAGTGCGGCTGGTGCGGCACAGCAGAGTAAGGGAGCGGCTCGCTGCCCTCCCACGCCATTTTAAGCGTCGGCTGTAACATCGAGAGGAGCGTTGTCTCAGGTGTCCCAGAGGGCGATCTCCCAGTAGTTCCGCCCTCCTTCACTGGGATTTAAAAAAAAATACAGATTTGTTAGGGAGAAGCTTTTCCGGGAGAAACTTCATCTCCACCAAGCAGAAAAGGCAGTTGTGGGGGCTGCGGGCACTTCAGGGCTTAGTAGGGCCGCTCCACATCATTCTGCTCCTGGGACCGAATGCTCGAGGCATGTAGGGGAAGCCAGGGATTGTGCAGTAGCCTGCCTTGAGCCTTCCCTTGCTTAAAATGTGAGCGTAAGTCCTGATGAGTACTAAAAAGTATCTAAAACATTCTGAATTCTGCTAGCAGCTTCTTGAGGAGATGTGTTATTCCCTTGAGCTTGGCTATGGGTACGGTGTAAAACATGAAGGAGGGGCAGCTTCTCCAAGTAGGAAGCCATCGAGGTGGTGGACAAGCCCACACAGCCTTGTGACATCCTTGGCTGGCTGGTCCCAAGGAAACAGCTCCATGCCACAGAACAGCCCAAAGACGTGCAGGTGGTCCTGTAATTCACCTCTTCCCCTTAGGAAGGGTAGCGTATCAGTGTACGTGCACTTAGCTGCTCCTTGTCAGCGCCAAACCTAGCTAGCTGGGCTTTCTATTTGTGTGAGCAGAAATCCATAGATGACAGCAGTTGTGAAATGTCTGGCCACATGTTCTGCCACAGAGGAGCTCTGGCCCAAGGAATGTTGAGCAATGTTTGTGTGTAGGCAGCGGAGCAGCCTTGCTGGGTGCCACTCAGGGCTCGGAGTGAAATACACTGCCTGCAGGAATCTGAAGGGAGAGTTTGCTTAAAGCCCCTGAGAGCTTAATCCACTTCTGTCCCGAATCCTTCAGTGAGAGCAGATGAGGGGAGTGACAGACTTCCTCAGGGGCCTATTTCGTGGTAGCGTGAAAACTTTCATAGTCATCAACTGTATTTCAGTACATTAATGGCTTTAATTTAGTCACTTGGGAAGGATTTCAAACCAAATTCCAGGAATGACAGTGTCTCTGGCAAAGGTTGGGCAAAAATACTTTTATCTTTATTTAAAACAGGTAAAATTTTTTCATACATAGGTAGTTTTTCTGCCTTCACTTCTTCCTTTTGTCTGCCACATTTATTTAGAGCCGTTGGAAAGACTAATTTTGTATCCTGTGTTTTCAGCCCTGAGCACAGTAGATTTGGGGAGAACCCTTCCATTTTTCAAGAGGAAAAAGCACAAAACAACCAGTTAAGAAAGTTTATTCACCTCATGGCAAGCCTCGGGCAGAAAGGAAGTCACGAGGGTGATTAGCTGAAAAGCAGAAAACACAAAAACACCAAGAGCATGCTTCTGTCGTGTGTCACTGGTAAGATGGTTTCAGGTGAACATCTGTCCAGGAAGGCAAGTGCCAGTGCTCCAGAGCAGCTGGAGAGGTGCAGAGGACAACAGATGTGGGCTCCAAGCCACCTTGCAGCCAGTACACCTGGAAATGCTGCACCAGGCCTGCAGCAGGGAGCACAGGGACCAGCAGAGAGCACGGAGGGATTTATTTTATACCAAGGTTCCTTTTGAAGCTGGTAGGAAGAGGTTTAAACTAGAAATGACAATACAGCAGGAGGGGCCCAAGCAATCTAGGTGAGTTCAAGAGCACACTGACAACTCCCTGGCGTGTTTGATTGAGGAACTAATAAGCAAGGGTGCTCTGTTGGACCTCAGAATCAAGGAAGAACTGGTTGGAAATGTGAAGGTGGGTCAGCATTCAGTGCAGTGCCTTTGAGATGGTGGAGTTCAGGATCCTGAGAGGGAACAGTAGCACAAAAGGCAAGACCACAACTCTGATTCTGAAGAGCAGACTTTGGCCTCTTTAGGGATCTGCTTGTGAGATGGTCCTGGAGATCACAGCGTCCAGAAAAGCTGCCTGGCTTTCAAAGATTGTCTGCAAGTGCTGCAAAGGTCCATCCCAAGCACACGCAACAAGAGGGAGGCAGACTCTTCAGTAGTGCTCTCTCACAGGGTAAGAGACACAAACTGAATCACCAGATTCCACCTGAACACAAAAATACTTTTTTTTTACTGTGAGAGTACTCATAAACAAGTCAGTTGTGCAGAAAGGTGATGGAATCTCACTCCATGGAGATACTCAAAACCCAACTGGTTCACCATCCTTGCCAACCTGCACTAGCTCACCAGCCAGTTTCATTGATTCTGTGATTCTGTGAAATACTTCCTGTTTTCTCAAATGCAGGACACAGCTGCAGAAAGCTTGATGTGTGTGATAGGAAGGCAAGGTTACAAACTCCTGTAAGGGGCTGGGACTGTGCTGGAAAGGCAGAGTTGGTCATCTCTTCCCTTACAAGATCCTTCCAGATTCATTAAATACATTGTTTACAGTGTCTATTCTACCACTGATGAACAATTTTGCTCTGTTTGTTTCTCAAAGAGACACTTAAAATCTTGCTCATATTTTTTTAATCATTCCAATTGCCAGCTTCTGAGAGTGCCCTTGGTATTATCTAGCAGTGACTGAAGGATTCCTGTTTGCTGTGAAGGTGACCTGCAAAGCAAAACAGTTTTCCCCGTTATGCTTCTTTGTAATGTATAAAGAGAGCAGAATTATTATTATTTTATTTTGGTTTTCCAGCTCTTTTTTTCCTGTTTTGTTTTTGACCTCAGAACCATAAGGTTATGAAGTCACAGCTGTGGGTAATGGAAGCACCAGCTCTCTGACCTTGCTGGGGCTGTAGTCAGTCTTGCACAAACAGGAGTGCAGGGACTTTGATGCAGGTCTGTCTTCATCCTCAAGAGCTTCCAGCGAACACCCTGTAACAATGGATATGCCTGGAAAAGGAGCTGGGATGCCAGGACAGTGATATACACTGTAAAGGGAAGAGAGAGGTACATTGTCAATATCTTGGGTTCCCGACATTAAAAAAATGTTGATGAGTTCTGACTGCATGAATGGGTCACACTGAGAGCACCAAAGCTTTGCTCGTGCTGTTCACAGGAGTAACAGGGAGCACATCCAATGAACTGTGACTGCAGCCAAAGCAGGAGCCCTTCCATCTCTGAGGGAGATGGGTGTCTCTGAGGCACTCAGTGTCTTACCACACAAACCAAATTTAGCCTGCAGTGAATGTCTACAGCAAGGGTTCCACTGATGAAGTTAAAATAATTTCCAAGCTCGTTTGCTTGCTGCAGAACATTTTTCTTCTGTATGAAAGATGCAAGTGTTTCTAGGCTGAGATCCACAGGGAGGTTTCAGTCCAAAGCAAAATCAGGGTTGAGTTGCTAAAAGAGTTCTCAGCAGTTGAAGCCTGGCAGAAGTCCCGTGCATCTCAACAGGGCTGGGATTTCACCCTCTGGCTGCAATGGAGTTACGCCAGCAGAGACATTGGTCCAAACTCCCTATTTCTGTCAGTTGCTCAGTATTCAGTGCTACTGGAGTCCCAAAGTAGATCTTCCCACAAGAAATCTGCCAGCAAGAGCAAAAGCTAATGTGTAATATTTTATTGTATACAGAGATTAAAAATGTACAGATGCCTGCAAATGCCACCTTTAACCAAGCCTTACCAGCCCATTACCATATGTCTGACAAGCCCCTAAATTAAGCTGCAGGTTCAGGTTTTTAACATTGATGACACTTCAGCTCCCTAATGGCACATCAGTGTGTGTTCAACAAGCTGGCAGCCAGTCTGGCAGTCTGGAGACTCCAGCAAACAGTAGTTTGGTGTCTTCAGCATCTCGAACACACCATATTCTGCCATCAGGGCCAGTATTTCCCCAGGGAAATATGGATGACGCCTGGGAATGCCACACAGGTTTGAGAGGAATTTCATCCAGAAGTCGGTGGGGCAGATGCATTGGGGAATCCCTGCTCTGTTGGGGTCCTGTTCCCAACACAGGAACTCATCCAAGCTGCCTGCTACCCTCCTGCCTCGATGCGATGTACCTGCAAGATGCCTGAAGCAGGAAGGACTGTCAGGTGTCTGATGCCAGGATTCCAGGCAGCTCCATCTACCTCCCTAGCTGTTAGCTAAGAAAGCTGAATGAATACCAGGGCACTGTAAATACCGCAGGGAGGAAAAAAAAGCGCAAGCAAGCAAAGCAAAGAATCAGAATTTGCAGCATTCTTATTCCTTCCAGAGGAGCCACATGCTTGTGCTGCTGCACTAATGTAGCCTTTTCTCCCTGGGTTCCACACATTTTAGCAGATGTGTTCATCTGGGAACCCAGTCCTGCAAGGTGTTTTTGGAAGTTACTCATTTCCCTCTTTCGATGAATCCCACACACATCATTCAGATGACGTACATTAAATCGCTGATGTGGGGCAGTTCTAGGGCAACTTTCCTGCTCAGCTGTGAATCATCTTGAACCAGAAATTTGGGTCTAACTCTGCCCCATACAGATGGAGCGCATAGGAGCTAGTGCCTCTTCATCTTTTCCACTAGAGCTCCAAAGGACAAGTCTCAAAGCCCACCACCACTCAGCTGCTGTTTCTTGGGTCTCTGGTGAGTGCTGTAGCAAAACCCAGACCTCTCAGCCTCACACCTTCATCAGAGGGATCTTTAGTTAAAAGGTTAACAAGTACAGATGGGGAGATTAGCACTTTCCCACTGTAGCTGTGCCAGAATAACCCACACTCTGTTCACAGGGACTCCAGTCACAGTCACCTAAACCAGTTCAGTAACTCCTGCTTACATAGGGAAAATAGATAGCAGCTTTACGCCAACAAAAACATGGAGTGATCCCTTAAACTGCCCCTGCCATGGCTGATAGAAGAGACAAACTCTTCAAGTTGGAGGATGAGGGCAGTTCCAGTGGAACGCCAGGCTCTGACAGACCTCTGCCTTCCTGCGTGAGCTGAGTCCCTTGTTTCACACACACGAGGCTCACACAGGACGGTCGGCACTGGGGAGTTGTCTGAAGTGGCTCAGATATATACCATTCAAATACCAGCAAGGCGAGCCCTTGCCTATCAGTTTAGCCAGGGGAGGCAACATTTCAGAAGGCTTTGCAAATGCCTTCTCCTTTTGCCAGCCCTGTCTCTGCTAGGAGTGATTCCTGCAGTCCATGAGCTTGTCCCATGGCAGCCCTGTGACAGCAGCACGTTCCCTTGGAGATGAGAAGGATCTTGTATCTCCTTCCACTGCAAGAAGGGTTTTGTTTCTCACCTCTTCTCCAGTGCCTGGGGGAGGTATGCAGACGCACCACATCACCCTGTCTGCCGCCTGGCTCCGTAGAGCCTAATGGGCTGGAAGTTCAGCCTTGTTCTTGCATCATCTAATGCTGACCTTCAAAAGAAAACTAGGGGATTTATGTCCAGGAAGGAGGCTTTGAAAATTTAATTTGGTTTGGATTTACTTTTTGAGATAGGGATTTGTGTTTCTTTTCTATATTTTTATTCCTTTTTTTTTTTTTCCTGTAGCAGTGTTGGCTTCTTTCTGAAAATTTGGTGGGGGTCTTAACAATATGGACTTCCACCTTTTGCAAATCCAAATAAGCAATAAGGGTGTGTTAAAGATGGAAAAAACCCCAGCCTTCCCACAGATGTGTTCCCTAGGCAGAGGAACCACTTTGTTCACACTGCCACAGAGCTGGATGAAGATGCCATGACCCCCACCCTGCCCAAGGCTGTCACCAGCCCTCCCCCCGGCCTGCGAGCAGTGCTCCGTGTGTGACAGCTGCATTCCTGTGCGGCAGACAGCGTGCCAGCCCTTCGCCAGCAAGGCAGAGGCAGCTACAGCACCTGGTGGGGGAAGGGGGTTCGGTGCTGGGATGAGTAACTGTGGGAATATTAACCCTCCCCTCGGTGCGGTGCAAACAAGGCAGCTGTGCTGCCGGGGATGTGGCTCACAGCTGACAGGCACCAGGCACAGAGCAAGCTCCTATCTGCAGAAGAGCATGTAGACACAGCCTCGCTTGTTTAGCTCTGTGTTAACAGCGAAAAACAAATCCTAAGTGGACTAAACAAATCTCATAGTGGCAAAGTGCTTCATCAATTACTAATTCAGCCTCTGGCAGACTAATAGGGAATAAAGCTGTTTACCTCAGAGTATGACACATTTTTCTTTCTTGCCTTCTCCCTGTGGCACCTGTAGATAGATTCTGCTGTGCAAAGCTTTGTGTCAGTGACTAATGAGTAACAATTGCTGCAGATTTCTATAAGCTGCATATCATCATTGCTATTTAAGACATTAGGAAAAGACCTAAGAATCATCTACTTGGGCCAAAAAGGGTCAGTAGGTTAAAAAAAATGTTCTTTCAGAACATTTAACCTGATGATGCAGCACATTTCAAGTACCACTGGCAACAAGAAGAGGTTTTGTACCACAGCTTTTGTATTTTCACTTCCATTTTCTGACCATATATAACAACATTCCTGTCCAGGTGGGATAACAAAGGAAACTGTTCCTTCTGAAAGCCGTGAATATATGTGATATAAAATGGGGACTCCAAGTGGTCCTTTGGAATGAGCACCTCTGGGAAGGTACTGTTTGAAACAAAGTTGTAGTTTGGGATCTTTTAAAAGAGGAATTAAAAAGCCTTACTCACAGTGATAATATGTTTGTAGGAGCCATTTGACTGCATTCTGTGTTGTTGTCCCATATTATGTGAGGTGTGGGAGGGAATGGAAAAATAAATGGAGTACAGTCAAAGCTTCCTAGGACTTTCCAGCTCTTGCTGATAACAGACAGTTCAGGAACACAGGTTCCCAGATATTCCTGAATAATGCAGACAGGGCAGCACAGAATAGGAGCATGCAGCCAATGAGTTACTGGGAAACAGGCATTGCACATTGAATTCAAACACAACTGAAAGGCTCAGGAGGGGCAGCACGGCCGAGTGACGTGGGCATGGCACACACGGGGACAGAGCTGGCGTGGTCATGGCACACACAGGGACAGAGCTGACATGGGCATGGCACACACTGGGGCAGAGGTGGTGTGGGCATGGCACACACGGGGACAGAGCTGGTGTGGGCATGGCACACACAGGGACAGAGCTGACGTGGGCATGGCACACACGGGACAGAGGTGACATGGGCATGGCACACACGGGGACAGAGCTGGCGTGGGCATGGCACACATGGGACAGAGCTGGCGTGGGCATGGCACACACGGGACAGAGCTGGTGTGGGCATGGCACACACGGGACAGAGGTGACGTGGGCATGGCACACACAGGGACAGAGCTGGCGTGGGCATGGCACACACAGGGACAGAGCTGACATGGGGATGGCACACATGGGACAGAGGTGACGTGGGAATGGCACACACGGGGACAGAGCTGACGTGGGAATGGCACACATGGGACAGAGCTGGCGTGGTCATGGCACACACAGGGACAGAGCTGACATGGGCATGGCACACACCAGGGGCAGAGCTGGTGTGGGCATGGCACACACGGGACAGAGGTGACGTGGGCATGGCACACACGGGACAGAGCTGGCGTGGTCATGGCACACACAGGGACAGAGCTGACATGGGCATGGCACACACGGGACAGAGCTGGCGTGGGCATGGCACACACGGGACAGAGCTGGTGTGGGCATGGCACACACAGAGACAGTGCTGGCGTGGGCATGGCACACACAGGGGCAGAGCTAGCCAGGTCCGCATGATCCCACAGCAACCCCAGGCAAAACAGCTGTGCAACAGGCTTTCGGGTTACCATTGCATGTCATCAGCCTCAGACCAGCTGCATGAACATTCCCTCCTGGCATCCTACACCTACCTGCAGGTTAACCTTTAGAAGCCTCATTTAGGTCTCCAGGAGCTCCTCCACGAAAAGAGTGGAGTAGCCCCCAGGTACTCAAAGGGGATTTTACGCACACCAAACAATCTGTATCCATTGTCTCAGTGAATGCAGCTTCACTTTAGGAAAGAGGAGCATGATTCCTCCCTGGCACTGCTGGGGAAATGGTTATCCCAAGCCATCAGATGCCTTCACTGATTTCATTTAAAGTGGTTTGCCAGCTGGGTGCATTTCCACTATTGTAAAACTAGTACTACAGGAATTAACTATTGTTCCTGTTCTGCTGGATCTCCTTGACCAATAAAAGGCTTTAGTAATAGTAAAATGTAAAATGTAGCAAGTCACTCCATTCCCTTCCTGTTGCTATTAGATATGTGCAAAGGAGAGCTTAAGATTCGGTTCTTGTATGGACTAAATTTTTGTGTGTTTTTTGTGTATTTCTTGGTGCTGCCAAGAATACTTCTTGTCGAGGTTATATTTAGAGCTTTTCTAAGAGTGTCATCTTTGCTGCAGAGAGGTATTAGATAATACTTAATAGAACATATTTTCTGCAAAAGAATAATTAATTATTGCAATTTAGCTTAACAAGAAAACACAAATAAATTCTTATATAGCCAGAGGACCAAAAACTCCAGTTAATTCAGCTTGCAGTTGTATTATCTATTCGTTCCATAGTTTCATTGTGTTCTCCAGACAAGCCAGACAATACCAAAATCTTAGCACACAAGAAAAGTATTTTGTATTGCAGGTATTTTATTACTGATAAAATGAATAGTATCTTATACCCATTTAGCATCTTCCATAGATGCTTCCACAGGAGGCACATCATCTGCGTGTTGTCATTTAGTCATCCATCTCTTACGACAGAGCTTCAGCTGCTGTGATGCAGAATTGAGAGACATCAACCCCTCAATAACACAGTTCAGTAACCCCCTAAGTTATATCCTGATTCTTGTCAGATGCCATGTAAAAGAAGATCCGTAGTGACACACATCATGAATATTTTTGTACAGGTTTTCCATATTCAGGCTCATTTTTATCTTGTGTTAGATCAAGAGTTTCTAAAAAGTTGCTATAAACCACACTTTAACCAGATGTTAATTTCAGAAGCTTGATGGCACCGTTCTGGTTTTGAAAACCAGCCCTATATTAGAACTATAATGAAACTCTTCAGTGTATATGTATTAAGAAACCTTCCCATGGCATTTGTCAGCCTAGCTACCAAGGTGAAATCATGGCCAGAGATGTACATCTGACCATCCCTGTACTTCTGCAATGCACAGGGACCGTGGGGCAATACCAAGATCTCATTGCTGATTTGAGTTTGTTTGGTCTGTCAGAGACCTTCTCAGCACAGCCCCTGCCATAGATGCTCAGCCCCAGAAAACCCAGCTGAATTCCCTGCAGTTCCCCTCAGTCTTCTCTGAAGCCTGCAGGGCAAGGGAGCTCCCTCCTGATGGCCTCCCTGCATGCCTGTGGAACTGTGGTGTCATTTCCCTTCTTGCTGTTTAATTTTCCAAAATGCATCTGTGCCAACACTACTGGGTTTCTTTTCCAGCCAGATAAGAAGTGGCTTTTCCTACTGCAATGTGTTCACTTCCCTTGAGTTAGAAACTGTGATCTTTACATACATTTATTTATCCCAGTCAATGTTGCTGTGTTTCTGAACAGGAATATCAGTAAATCCTGAAGAAGGTTAAAAAACCCAAGCAACCACTATTGTATTGTACTGTATTGTCATGCCAGGTTCTCTCTCCCAGGTTTTTTATCCTTTACCTCTGCAGTCACTGAGTCAGGTGGTCACTACCCCAGAAAACACACATCTCAGCTTTGCAGCTTTCCTTAATTAGCAGGTGGCAGAGCAACACATAATTAGCCATGAGTGTTGTCTGTTTTCAGCCAAGTGATGCACCAGTGGAGGGTGCAGGGAGCTCACATGGAGCATATGTCACACAAGCCTCTCCATACTGGCATTACAACCATGCAGGCTCTTCCTGGGAGAGCTCACCAGCTTACCCAACACCTCAGCAGAGAGGTGTAAGACATTCAGAGCATCATTTTGATAGCCACCCTCTAATTTCATGGTCTGGATCTGGCATGGAAGTACCTGGGCTGGGGAAGTACCAGGTGAAGGGCCATATCAGAAGACTCAGTCTTTGTATCAACCATCACTCCCCTCAGCCCAGTAGCAACACTAATACCATTGGCAGGACCCCCATTGCTAAAGCTGCATCCCTCAACTGAAATCAGCAGTGGTGGATGATGCAAAACACTTGCTTTCTTTAATGTCAAGACCCAAGAGTGGGAAATACTAATTTTTACCACAGCTTGAGCAAAGATATGTCAAAACTAAACAGTTTCAGGTTTGTGGTAATTTAATCATATTCCTTCCATTTGTCAAATGGAATTTTAAAAAAACCCAAAACAGTTGATTTTGGTTCATCTTGGAATTAACAGGTACCTACCCAAGTTGCCAGAGTACTTCATAGACACTATAGCTAAATTATTTCATGTCCCTCTTCTCCTACATGGACCATGTTCCCCCATCTAATTTTCCATCCCACTGTCCTCCCTCACCAGCGACAAGGCCTCATGTGATTTCCTTGGCTACGACACAGCACAGGAGTCACTGCCCTGCTGGAAGTCTCTGCCACGGAGGAAAATTGAGAACACACGGTGTCCAAGCCACCAGTTCCCATGGACACTGTGCTGCTTGGGCAGGGGACTTCTCTTCCTGGCTGACCTGGCAGAAACAGCCTCAGCATTGCAGAGCCATGATCTTTTTCAGCAGGGAAAACACCTCACCTGGGGGAAAATGTGTCAAAGTACCACAGTTCTCCATGGGACAGAATTTGTTGTTACCAACTCTCCTGCCAAAAGCCCACTCTGCCCTGTCCAGAGAGGGTCAGCAGGGAGTGAAGGCTGCCCTGCATGTGCCCTGCCAGCAGGGAAAGGGACATGCATCAGCAATGACCAGGAAAGCGGGGTAAAAACAAAATCCCCAAACACAGTCTGACATTGAATGCCAGAACACCATCAGTGGAGCTTTCCTGGGCTTCATTATCAGGCCTGACAGCTTTGCACAAACACTGCCAGCCTGTGCACTGCGTGGCAGTGTCCCCAGGACTGCCTGTCCCCCTCGACACAGCTGTGCTGGCCCAGCACACACCTGAAGCCAGCAGCCAAAGGGTTCATTCTGCTCACAGGGGTATCACTTCTTTGAAGAATCAGTCACTGAACACCAGGTAGTTTCCACAGCTGGTAATTAAACCGATTTGGACATCCAAAGGGCAGTTCTCTTGCCAAAGTGCAGCAGCTCCTGGCAGCCAGCCCTCCCAGCTCTCCTGCATCCTGCTGTTGCTATGGCAGCATGCAGGATGTGCACCTCAGTGCTTATTAGACTCCAAGAAACATTTCCCATGTGAGTTGGGCTGCACAATCACAGGCACATAACTGTTGAGCCATCATGGTATGAAAATTAGCAATGGCCACAATTACCCAGAACTTGAAAAGCTGGAAGAGCACTCATCTTTGTGCATTGGCCGTCCCCATTTAAGGATTTATCTCTTGACTTGCAAAACACTCCAATAAGCACTGTCTGCTACAGGTAAGCAGACATCCTTTTTGTTTGACAAAGGAGCCCCCTTCCCTTCCCTTCCCTTCCCTTCCCTTCCCTTCCCTTCCCTTCCCTTCCCTTCCCTTCCCTTCCCTTCCCTTCCCTTCCCTTCCTTTCCCTTCCCTTCCCTTTCCCATTACTGTAATTCCTTTAATATTTACCCCACATGCAGTGTTTATTCTGCAGTTAGAAAGGAAATTCATCTGCTGTGGCTGTTCTAGCAAGCCCTTGGATTGCCAGCAGCAAATGTAAACTCCAGTGTGACCTCCTGGGTCTGTAAAGCCTGTTGCCCTCAATCGTACTCTGCCATTTTAGTTTTTTAGGATTCCAAAGATGCCAAAAGTAATCTTAGTTTACATTAAGTACAGGTCAGAGACACTCACTGAAGCCAAGAGAACTACTTGCACGAGTAGGGCCTACTTGCAGAGAAAGGATTACTGGTAGAAATGGGGATTAAAAGACTGAAGCCATCGGACTTTAAGTCTCTCTTTTGCTGTGTCAGGTCTTGATTATGTAAACTGGCCACTGGAGCTGAAAGACTCCCAGGATGACGTTGCCTGGAGATCACAGCCCCACCTACATTCCCCCAGGGTTACGCTTGGGGCTTTTAAAGTTTTTGTCATTTTGGAGGACACCCAAGCCTAATTACAGTAGGGACTGGGTGCTGCCAAAAGCACAGAAGCTGCTCAGAATGTCTTCATACTGTAATATTGCAAAAGTGCCTCACTGAAGCCGAGCAGTTGGTCCAGGCTGTCTCCCCGCAGAGGGGAATATTAAGGAGTGAGGCAGTGACAGGCAGTGACACAGCACACATGGCAGCAACCCTTTCAGGGCTGTCACAACACCCCGCACCAGGATAGCGTGCACTAGCTGGCTGCCACGAGGGTCCTCCAAAACACATGGGGGGCAAGGTCACTAATAGGTGCAGGGTGACCCAGTGTGTTATCTGAGACATTTGCTGCAGAGGGGGAACACTGCGATGTTGAGTCATGTCACACAGCCACTGCTTTGGGCCAATGACTTGCCTACACTCTTGGATGCTGCCCTGCCTCCTGCTTGTTAGCTGCGGCACAGGGAATTTTGCCCAGACCATGGCCTGGGAGTGTGAAATAGAGTGGCTCTGATCTCTTTCTTTCTTTCCTTCCTAATTTCAACTGCAAGCAAATCTGTCTTTTACAATGCATCAGTCACCAGTGAACTCAGTGGTCTTCTGCATAGGGTGGACATCAGAGCTCTGATGTCTGTGCTGGATGGGGGCTGCCTCTGAGTAGGACTGTCCTGCACACATTGCCTCGGTCCTGGTTTCTCTCTGGCCATCCACAGTGCTCCAAGGGAGGACCTGCAGCCTGGTAAAAACTGCTGTGCTGGCAGAAGCCACAACTTGTGTGGGGTGAGGAGGAACAGTGGGGAAAAGGTCCACACAGGAGCAAAGCTGAGAGCCTTTTCCTAGGAGCCTCCAGCAACAGCAGTGTTTTAAACCCCCACGTAAGTGCAAGCCTATATTTCAATGCCTGCAGGTTGCTATGGACAACCAAAGATTTCTAAACTGTTGCAGAGCAGAGCCCCAACACTCTGTACACTGCAGAAACACTTGGCATTTCTGTTACCAAGAGATCCATGTTGGAAAGTAAGGAATACTTTTATACAATAATCACTTTTCAACTGAAGATGTGGAATGTCCAATCAGTCTGAGGTGAAGCCGATCCCTCAGGTAACCCCCACCCATTTAAATGCTCTAACACCTGAAATCACCTCCTCAAACATGCAGCCCCTTCAGATAGCCCACACAACGGCAGGGGCAAACTATATGGAAGCAAGTTGCTGGGATAAGAGCAGGTTCTCGAGAATGACAGGGGAATTAATGGGGGGAAAGGTCCATGGAGTCAAGTTTCGCCATGCATGTAGTCGTGGCTGCAGAAGCTGCAGCTCTGTGTAGAGAGCAGCCTCTGACTGCATGCACAGCACTGCACACCTGACCCACAGGTGGGATCTCTGCTTGCAAAGGGCCCACCACAGCATGCGCCAAGACCTGTGTTCCCTGGCCACCCCTTCCCTTGGGAAGAGGAGCGTCCTTCCCAGCTGGACGGGGCATAACAGGGCTACTCTTGCGTGATTGCACACACAACAAGGGCTGTTCATAGAGCCATGACGAGTGAGCCAGGGACAGGATACAGAGCCTCTAAGACCCCTCATCCATCCAGATGGCATCCTTCATGTGCAGCACATCCTCATCTCACACGGTTTCAGGAATGAAGAAAACACACCCGTAAGTTCTTTCTTTGGATCTATCTCATGAACATTAACACGGTGTTACTAATGCTGTGCCTTCTTGATGCAGGGGTGCTGTTGCCTGCAGTAAGAGCAGGGCAAACAAGGTAGAGCAAAATGATCTGCTAACATCCTGCAAGAGGTCTGTGGCAGATCTATGGCAGACTTGGGTCCCCAGAGCCTGCTGAAAGCATTGCAGTTTCTATCAGGTAAGATACCAAGGTATATCTATCAGGTATACCAAGATAACTATGAAATATAGTTACCCCATTTTAAGAGGGCGAAAGTGCCTGCAGAGTTTGCAGTCACAGAAACTCATCCCCCACAACCTCTTGCTGTAAGCACAGAAATGCACTTTCATTTGGTCTAAAGTGAAAACTGTGATACGGGAATATGCAGAATAGTTAGTATTATTTGGCTTGGCACAGGGAAAATGTCAAGGAAAAAGATCTAGGAGTAGGTTTTGCTTATCCTGCTCCATCTATACCCAATGCATGTCCTCCTCTCTTTCAGCAGATCTGCAAAGTGCCACCTAATTTATCTTCCCACCGACACAGGCACAGAGAGCACACCTCCATGATTAATGGACTTTTACACTCAAGGAGTTGGTTACATTGCAGCAGACAATGAGAAATTTGATTACCACTAATACGGTATTGACACAAATGTCAATGCTCTAAGATACACAATATCATTTTGAATCAAGGATCCCTTTCATCATTGTTATTTTTGTTTGCTTCTTCCACTTCAATAAGCTGTTGCTCTGTGCATTACCCAAATACTCCAGACTAAAACTACCTGGGGACACTTCAGTTTTTATGTAACACTTCACTGAGTAGGAGGCACCCTTAACAAAAAGGTGTTTGTGCTCACATAGCCCCGTTATCATTTAAATACACAATACTCCAGCTGAAAACTGTGGTCAGCTGATGCCTTTACCTTAGTGATAACTAATCTGTTGTTTTATCAAAGTCAAATATAGCAGGAAGTGGAAATAATGGCTTTTTCTTTTTTGTCTCTGGAGAATTGTACTGATCAAATCAGCCAAATCTTGGCCAGTCAAAAATTAAATTAAGCTTGGCAATCACGTCATGTAGCCAAACAACCGAGGCAGTGAGATCCACAGGTGGGATCTCTCTTTGCAAAGGGCCCACACAGCATGAACAGAGGCTGCAGCTGGCCAAGGCTTGTGTTTCCCTGGCCACCTTCCTTCCCAGCTGGGCAGAGGCACAACCCTGCTGGGTTCTCTGTGGGACAGTGACTCAGTGAGAGGCTGAAGGGCTTTGGACTCAAATGTCTTTACTTGTTCTGGATTTCCTTTGCCAGGCTGCTGGTTTTGGACTGTGGGACCTGACCTGGGCTTTACCTCCTGTCTCCTGCTTCTGGCTTGGCCAATGGAAATGGGTCCATGAAGAAACCCAGTTACCCTCACCGAGCAGCTGTTAAATTTCCGTATCTTCAAGAAGGAATTAGCTTAGCTTCTGACACAAAATTTTGATAAGGACTGGAGAAATAGGCAGGGTAGAAGAAGAAGCAGAGTTTCTGGGGACGAGGGCTCTTAGTGGCACCCATGCAACCATTAAAGTTCTTAAACTCAGCATGGAGGCTGAAGTTATACCAAGCCTTGAAGCTGATCTCATTTCTATCCAGAACCTAGAGCAGAGCAGAGGAAGAGGAGCAGAAGGCAGGAGAGAGACAAGCCTTATGACCAAGTGGCAAAGTTCACTCATCACTTTAAAGTCTAAAGCTGTGCTTCAAGAAATGAAAGCAGAGCCCAGGCAAAATAAACACAACAGAGCTTACCTGGGAAAAAACCCGACTGGAAACCGGCAAAACCAAAACACTTTAAGAGCTAAAGAAATGTAAAAATAAACTCTCCATATTTTTTATTAATATATTAAGAGTTTAAAGTCTGTAAAACCATTTGTAACCATGTGAAAGGAGCAAAGTATGAGATAAAAATGCACTGTGAGGCTGCTAAATAATGTCCTTGTCTCTGTACTGCTGCAGGATGTGATGGGGTGGCATCTGCATCCAGCCTCCTTGGAGCAATGGACTGAAGTACTGTCCAGAGGGGGTGTGAAAGGAGGACACACAAGCTCAAACTGATAAATAAAACAGAAAAAACCTCCCATGATGTTTCTGCTGCTCATGCTGCCGGTATCAACTCCATTAACACAACCATTTTCTTTTCTCCTTCGGACATTATGGCCTTGTTTCATCTGGTAAACGTGTTACACCTTCTGGCCAATAATTACTTACATGGCCATTTCTTTCTTCCTCAAGAACTAGAAATTTTCACAACCCAGTGTTATCACAGATTTATTATTTGCTGGTAACAGCATATTTAAAATCCAAAAAGAAGGAACTGAGTCACAAAGAAGAGCAATTTGATACTACCTTCAGGCTTGGGAGAGAGTCAATTCTGTAAATCAGGAATACAGTCTAATAGAATATAGAGAAAAAGGCTGATTCTGAGTCTGCCCAGGTGCTCTCCAGCCATGGAAAGTCACAGGACAGCTCTGCTCTTCACCACCTCCTAAGGATTCCCAGATCATATTCCAACTCCCAGAACATTAAAAGGGAGGCAACAAAGATCCCTACACAAATGGCTGGTCATTAGTTCAATCTATCAAACAACCAGAGACAAGAACTACAATTACACCAGTGAATATGAAAACTGTATGGAAATGCCATCCTTTTCGCACTGCAGGCTATGAAACAGGCAACAGCTGTGACAAGGAAAAACATTCCCTTCCTCATCACTGGGGATTTAAAAGACCGAGTTAGACAAGAACCTGCCTGGTGAAGGCAAAGCCAGTCCTGCCCTGGGGCAGAGGGTAGCCTGAATGACTTAGAAACAATGATATCCAAGCCGTTTGCTACAGTCATAAAGGTGCAACACTTCCCCATTGCAGTACTGACTGTCCAGCAGTCTGTCTGCTGGCAGATGAGATCATGGTTACTACAGTAACCACGGTGGTTTTCTTTTCTAAGGGAGAGACAGAGGAGGTTTTTTCCGTCAAACTGTAAGTATGCTCAACTCAAATGCTTAAAAGCCTGCTGCTGCCAGGCTCTGCAGATTAGCCCTGAACCAGACAGTAAGAGCAAAGTTTGGTCCATGTGTGGGCACTGGTGGCATCCTCAGTACAGAGCTGAGCACTGCTCTCCCAAGAACTTTGGGGGAAATTTTTTTTTAAAAAATGCCCCCCCAAATCTCCTCCCTCCAGGTTTTAAAAATGGCACATTGAAACCTAAGTGAAATAGGTACAGAGACAGAGAGCCAGGATAACCAAGAGCATTAAGGGTTCTCCTTGGCAGGCTGGGAACAAGCTTGGTGTGAGACTGGGACTTGCTGTGCACCCTGTAAGTCAGATACATGGACTGCCCTCTGCAGTGTACATCAGACAGTGTGTGGGTGGCGTGTTCCTAAGTCACTGGGACTACTTTACAATTCAAGTTGGACGTGTAACTAACCCTGCCACTTACCCCTACTCTTTGAATCTAAGTGTGAGAGCTTGATCTGACACATTTATCCTTATTTGCTTTAAACATTTCTCCATTGCTTTACGTTTACCTTCTGTAACAGAGAGATAAATGTTATTCTTCCTTTGGTAACCTACTAGCGCTCTATTGGTACTCATATAGCTGACAGGGATAGTCTCTAATGCTCCTAATCCTCCAGTCCTTATTTGGGGAGCCATTACTTGAGAAAAATTTATTTTGAATCATCAGACCTGGCCTGAAATTGAACTGAAGGAGAATTTATTCACCCCAGATGAGCCTTAAATGCTCACCAGTAAGAGCAAAGGCTTTCTAAACTGGCCCTTACTATGCAAGTGGTACTTCACACCTCCCATCCCAGTGCCGATCAACTGCAGAGATCATCCCAAGGATATTTCTATTGCCAAGTAAATACGAAATTTTTATGAATTTATTGATGCCTGGGTTTATGCCTTGTATCCCATTTTCATTGCCATATGTAAAACTTGGGGATTTTCCCCCCTGCTCTGTGAAAGTCTTCCACTGGGATGTGGTTCTTTGTGCTGGGCACATCTAACAGCATCACAGTCCCTTTGTCCCCAGCACATAGTTTCCCATCCTATTATATTTATGTCTTTGCTTGACTTTCTCTGCCAGCACATTTGTTGTGAGAATAACAGCCCTTGGGGGCAGATAGTTCTTATATTTTCTTCATGCCTAAAATAATTGTACCTACTTATTAAAAACCTCACTGACGGTATGACAGTACTGACAGTATGATACAATAACCTTTGTGATTTATTTATCTTTCAGTGAGCTTTAGAGAGAGCTACTGCCTCTTTTCCAACTTTGTACTGTATAGTCCATCATCAAATGCAGTGCTGCGCTCTGATGTTTGCAACATCCTACAACAAGAAATTGGTCTTTGAACTACATTTATTCTACCCTTATCTAGTTGATTTACTGGTTCCTCAAATATTTGCTTCCTTACACTATCTTAATTGAAGATTCCTCCTGCCTGTATTTCCCTTCACTGCTATTCTACAGAGAGCAACACTCTCCAAACAGCACGTTTGTGCTGTCTTCCCCATCTTTGTGTACACCACCTTTCCTACTTTTTTCCATCACTTTAGCCTTTAAAAAACTCCAAGCAAAAGGTTTTAAAGGTACCAAACCAGCTGGATTCTGTGATACGTTTTTCCTTTTCCCCAAGGAAGGCCTGCCTTCTGAAGGCACAAGCAAAACATTTATAGGCAGTAAGGAACCTCGTTAAGATCCCTTGTCCTTGTCTTTTTCTTGCCCAGTATTTTTCTGATAATTTGGCGTGCGAGGCAAGAAGGTGCTGCTGATTCCAGACCTCTGCCCTGCAGTGTCTCAGCTCTCACAGAGCCCAGCTTGGAAATCAGGAAGAGCCCCAGCAGACTGGGACAGCAGAGACAAGGTTTCTCCAGACAAACAATGAGGCTCTGCTAGCTCAGCCCTGCTATCAGGTGGATCTGTACCTGCGAATGAAAAGCAGATGAAAAGATGTACAAATTTAATCTGTTGGATGGTGTTTGTTTTTTCAGTCAGGTAACTGGAGTATGGCATCTTGCATCACAGAGCAGGCTAACAACCCAGGAGTATAAGTAAGCAGTAACAAAAAGCAAAACAGAAAAGGAAAAGTTCTTCCAGAAAAATACCAAACAGAAAAAGCAATTCTTAAATATGTTAGAGGCAGACACATGCAGGGCTGGTACAACTCAAGGGCAGTGACTAACAACTTCACTTTATGATCTCTTCTGCACCATACCAACCTCTTACATAAAGTAGTATTTATTGGCAAGGATTTACATAAATCAGTTCTAAACATTCCTTTGATTGATTTAACCCTTCTAAGTTTTTGGATCTTTCACTGCCTCCTGTTTATCCTCAAAAGAGAGAAGGGGCATGGAGCACCTGATTCTCTCCTCACACTATCACAGTGTGTGGCACTGTGTATGGCACATGACAGCACTCCTTATTCTTTTCTAGTACCTGTTAAACTTTCCCAGGGCGACTAACACATTTGCAGCCAAATTTTGAAGCTTCCTTTAAAAAAAAAAAAAAATCATCCAGAACTGTGTCTTGTTGGATTTTTAAAAATTATATCCAAAGAAGGCAACTAATAATGAGCACAAATAGGAAATCTTTGCCTGAAGTTGCTAATAATATTCTATCATCTTATCTTTAAATTCTTTTTTGTGGATTAGAGATGCTAATAATTATGAATCCCCCCAGCTTCGTTTTATCTAGTACAGTAACATAATCAAAATTATCCTGCTCTAAACTCTCTATAGCAAATCCTCTTTTTAAAGCCCTTGTTCAACGTTCTCCCTCATTTTAATTTCCTTTGCTGCTGCTTATTATGCTGAAGCCTGGCATCTGAAAACTGAACTGTAGCATTAACTGTTTTTTCAGCACAGACCATACCTATTCTTTCTGGTTATTAATGCTGTAAGTATATTTTTAAACACCAGGCTGCCTGCAGTGAAATGCCTTGCATTCCCATTGTGTTACTGTAAGAACCATTATTATGGAGAAATGATTGACTTTGTTTAACACACTGTTCAAATAGTCTGCAGAGATGTCTGTGGTGCCAGTGTCATTCTCTTGCTTTAATTATAATTTTAATCATCCCTGATCTTCCATTTGTTTGTGCAGTAAGATAATTATTTTTTTCTATCACAAAGCACTGAAACGATGTCTTAGTATTATATTTTTTATTATTGATTTGTGCTACACTCCTGCTCACTCACTCCCCTACATCCTCTGTTTCCAGTGCTGTTCCTAAAACCCCACCATCTAATGGTGCATCCTGAAATGGCCTGCTGCATCTTAAACCCCATCTAATTTCTTTCGCCTCCTGCCCTCTGCTCATAACCAGAGTGTTTGCTGACTCATTTAGTTTTGGGCTCGCTACGCCCACCTGTAGGGGAACAGAACAGTTCGGTACAACCCACGGCTTTGGGAATTCTCAAAGCCCTTTCCTTGCTCTGTGGCCAATAACCTACATCAGATGTCCTTCCCAGCTTGTGGCAGACTGCCCTTTGCTTTTAGGTCTACAAATTCCCACAAGAAGGGAGATGCAAGAGCGAGGAGCCCAATCTCCTGGGACATATCTGCCTTTAGCAGTACTCCCGTAGTATCTTTGGCAGGCAGATCCAGGGGAACTTGCTCTGCTCTGCCACCAGGACACCCTGCAGTCCCACGATGTGACACCAGCCTTGAGACAGCAGACTGGGGCAATGCACATCTTTCAGCACATAGCAAGCTCACCTCAGGCTGCAGCAGGGCACACAAGGCTCAGTTGTGAAGGACCAATGTGTTGATTGGTTCCTGAGGTCACTTCAAGCCCAGCGGAAGCTCTGCCAGGGGATAGAGGCACTCTCATGCTGACCACAGGCACAGCAAGGCATCATGCCCAGAGGTGCCCAGGTGACTGTCATTGCCTTGCAGCTGGTGGGGGATCTACCTTTTTAACCAAGCTTATCCTGAGATAAGGTATAGCTGTATTTCTAATTGAATACCCAGGCATGCAAGGGGAAGCACTGAAGCCCTATTAGCAGCCACCCTCTGTGAAGCAGAAGATCCTGTCGCAGCATACTGTCTGCAATTACAAGCCACTGAACTACAGAATGTCAAAAATAGCAGAAAACATGGGGTTTGTAGAATTTGCTGTATGAGTTCCTCAGAAAGAGATTCAATGATAGGTTTTGACAAAACCTGTCTTCCCCTGAATATAAATGTCAGGCTGCAATCAGCAGATCCCTGCTGGCACAGACTTACGGGGGCAGGCAGACGGCAGCCGAAGTTCACTGCAAAGGCACAGCAAAGGAACCTGCAGCAGCTCTGGGCTGGGTGTGGGGGCTCAGCATTCCCAATCTGCACGCGCCACACACGAACAGGTGTGTGCTCTTCTCAGATTTTGAGAACATCTTCAGGCAGCTTAAAAATCAGCCTCATAAGAACATGCCTCAAGTCTGAATGCAGAAAATCTGGAAAACACCTTAAAACTCATGCTGGGCTGACTGAACCTACTGCTCCCCACAGCCTTAACTCGAGGAGGGACATGAAGGACTCCCTAGCCCTTTCCCAAACCTCTGCTGCAGCAGACTCCCTGACAGGCTACACCTGGGCAAGGGAAGCATGACTGATTGTAGGGAGCAATACCAGGGCTGCAGAACCCGACCCCCAAGTCTGCTCAGCCACCTGCAAGGAATACCTGCTCACTTGCCTTTGTTCATCTGAGAAGTCAGGGAAAAAAAAAACAAACTCTCCACCTGATTATCTGATTAGTCTTTGGATGCCTGTGCACACTAGAGAGCCTGCAGGTCATCTCCCAGAGCCAGAAAAGAAATATTACTTAGAAACAATTAAAGAGAGGCTCAGGGTGTGATGCTGGATTCATTTTTTTAAAAATCCTTAAGCATGGCAGGTATTTGGGTATTGATTGTTAGTTCATGTCCACACCTGGAAAAGCGGCAAATTTCTGCTACTTTTCTGCTCCTGTAATTTCAATGAACAGGTGTTAGACGTGCTGCCATGTCACTTGATTTTCTGCTTTTATCTGTTTTATCTGTGGGTTTCTTAGCTCAGTGTGAAGGGTTTCTCATCCTCCAGCGGGCTGCTGGCAGCTGCCTGCCCTCTCCTGGCAGCCTGGGGCTGCAGAGAAGGGACTTGCCCATCGGGAGCCGGTTTCCTGCAGACACGGGGACCCAAAGCAGATCCACACAAAGGTTCTCGCAGGCTGCAGTGCGCACTGGAGTCTTCCAGTGATGGGTTTATCTTGCGATGTGAACTGTACCAGAATATTATGCTTTCAAATGTACCTGAAATAAGATAAATATTGCAGCGACTGTAAAGCCCAGAAAGGTAGAATCAGAGCAAGGGGAGAGGGGCTTTTCTCATCAGTAGCTCTGGTATTTTACATCCAACAGCAAACAACATATCTATTTCCAGAGCAGCTGTACCACTGATGTAAATACACCAGGTCAGGTACACCCAGCAGAGGTGAATATGGTCCCCAGGTAGCCACAAAGAAAGCATTAAGCTAGGGCTAAACACACTGAGCATGTCTTCCCCTGTCTGACATGGGGAGCAGGCACCAGAGCGACCTGAAAAAAAGCAGAAGCTGCACATGGAATAAGGATCTCACTGCCACCAAACCTGGGGCAAGGTCGTGGTGGGGGTCTCAATCTGCCATCTTTTAGTTTAGAGCTGTCACAACAGGCCCTGCTAAAATTTCTCTTCTCATTCTTCTTACAGGCCACCTTTGCGTACTGGAAGGGTGCAACAAGGCCTCTCCAGAGTATTCTCTTCTCCACGCTGATAGTCCCAGCTCTCTTACCCTGTCCTCATTGGAGAGGCGCTCCATACTTCAGACTCCCTCAGTGGCTCTCTCTAACTTTCAAGATTTCCTCGGAGAGGCTGTTCTCTAGCCTTCCTTCCAAGTGACAGCAAAGCTGAATCAGATGTGACTTAGAGAGATGACTGTTAGCTTCCTAACAGTCCTGCCATTCCTTTTAAAGGCCATCCAGAACAATCATCTCCTTTTCTTTGCCTAGGTGGAAGACTAATTAGCACCCAAACCACCAACATGTGTGCTGAGAGCAATGCTGTGGTTGTGAGAGCCACACACTCTTCAGCTTCCATTTCACACTGCCTGTCCAATGAGATGAAATCATTCTCACCACATGCTCAAATTCACATATCATCCTCAATCAGTTTGACTTCACATGGCTATTGGCAGGGAACAGCCCGTGCATCCTGACTGACACTAGGGCCAGAGCAGAAAGAAGCTGATGCAGAACAACCCTTGTCTATCTTCTGCATTGCACTCTCTTCATAGAATCATAGCATGGCTTGGGTTGGAAGGGCCTTAAACATCACACAGTTCCAACCTCCCTGTTATGGGCAGGACACCTTCCACTAGACCAGGTTGCTCAGAGCCCCATCCAACCTAGCCTTGAACAATTCCAGGGATGGGGTAGCCACAGCTTCTCTGGGCAACCTGTGCCAGTGCCTCACCACCCTCAGAGGGAAGAATTTATTTCTAATACCTAGTGTAAACCTACTGCCATTTCTGCAGAGGTTGTGCTTTTGCATTAAATACTGTCTTCCTTTTAACATTGCTCAGCTGGATTTAGCACTGTATAAAATGATTATTGCATTAAAAATAATTGTACAAAAAGCAGCAGCAGGCAATGCTTAGGACTGATATGTCATCATCCTCTTTTCTCCCCTGCAAGACATGAATTAAAAGCCAATCCAGGCACAGGTAAAAGGCTAACACCAGTTCCCCAGCAGGGAGAGGAGGGAATGCTTACCTGGATTTAGGCGAGGACAGGGGCAGCTGTGGGGATGGAGCAGAGCACCACTTACATACCCTCACTGTGCCTTCCACATTTTGCCCACTCCAGCACAACAGAATCATCCCCTCACCCACTCCTGTTCTGGGGGCTGGCACCTGAGGAGACAGCGATGATCAGCTCCTGCTACTGCTGCCAAGCCACTTAGCTTCACAGGATCTCATTTACCAGCTCCCCACAGGGGTCCAGCATGGGCTGAGGGCCAGGCAGGAATGTCTGGAGCCAGCACTGCCATTCCTGCAGCCCTGCTCTGCTCTGAGCCCCCACACCCTTCAGGGAGCAGACTCAGCCTCAAGTCCCTGAGCTCTTTCATGTAAGACTGTCCACAGACTATATTTCATATGAAATATTATGCTTCAGACCTTGAATAGGGTTCAGCTGGCTGAGGACAAGCTTCAGAGCCTGCTCCAAAGTCTGTGAAGCTGATGGCAATGCAGAGACTCTCCCTGACTTCAGGGAGATGAAGTCCCAAGGGAAGAGCAGGTTGATCACTGACCTGCTTGCTGTGCAGCACAGGCTGAGAGGGAGCTATAGCATAAATCTCTTTGGTGCATCAAGTTACAAGTGAGTCCCCTGATGCTGCAGATGCTACAGGAAAGGTGAGCATGAGGTCTGGGTCTCACAGGGTTTTTTGTTGTTTGGATTTTGCTGGAAGCTGCTGTTATGCAGAGACTTCTTTGCTGATCTGCTTTTGCCCAAGTGTTTGTGCTTCAGAGTCACTTAATTCAGTTAACAAACAAATTCCAAACTCACACAAAATCTTGGCATTTCAGAGCATTCCCATGCTCATCTATATCCTCCTTGCTAATATTTGCCCATTTCCTTCCCTCTGTCCCCAGCCACTTCACTGCTATAAAGCTTTCTCATCACATTCTTTCCTTAGGCTTTAGGCTCACAAACAAGCACCATCCTTTCTTGTAGCCCCTGCAGAGTACCAGGATATAAAGGACAAACTGCAGTGCCGATACAAATATCAAATTAGCAACAACAAACAGGAGGAAAACCCTTCATACAGAAGTTTTCACGGGAAAGCCCAGGGACGAAACACCACTGTGTGTTTCTCACCACACACACCTTCCCAGGCTTTGTTAACAGCCCCTGTTTTTCCAGACCCTGACTGAGGAACTGGGCCCTGAGCACTCTGACTCTCAGTTGTACACTGAGAGCAGAGAACAGCAAAGCAGATCACACAGCATCGAGACACAGGCTGGGCAGGGCAAGGACTTGCGTCATCCAAATTCTAATAATTATGTAAGTAGAGGCTCTCCCCCACTGCTGGCGTGGGCTAAGGAGGTACACCAAATGAAAAAAACCCTGTTCACAGAATATTATTCATGCTAGCCTAACATCTGTTACTTTTTAACTAGGTGCTTAAAGAAGGTTGTCAGGCCACACAGTTACTCTTTATTAAAATCCTGTAGGTCAATAGAGGAATAACTACCCTTTATTGAATAGATAAATTATACATACTAAAGAAAATTCATCATAACTGAAAAGTGAGGGGCTCTTTTCTCCAGCTCTCACAATATCTTTTAGCATACTGTGTAATACAGAGCTCGTGTGGTTTCCATTATGGAAAAAATGGTTTGTTGACTGTGACAGGCTGCAATTAGACTCTAATACAAAGCAGGGCCAGTGTAACACTTGGTGTTCATGCACTGTGCATCACAATGGGATCTCAGTCTTGTTGCCTGTTCCTTCTGCCTCCCATAATGACCATCATTAACAACAAGAGTGGGTAAAAGCCTTTTCTTTGCATGTAGTTGGCCTAAGTATTCCATAAAAAGGAAGTGATGTTACACTGGCCCTACCAAACATGAATGGAGCTAAGCAATGAGCTGCTCTCTGACATTGTATTTGATCATGGCCTGGGCCATGCAGGAATTCAAAAGAGGGGAGAATTTACAAGGTCACACTGGAGAAAACTCAGCTGTGTATTTCCTGGACTGGAAGGAGCTATTTGCATACTTGGGTGCAAGAGGCTGCAGCAGCCAACACAGAAGATGTTGAAAGAGACTTGCATATGGAAGGAGGCACAGGCACACTGGGTGTTATCTGGGCAGGGCTATTGTGATCTCTTCTGAAGAACTGGTGAGGAAGCTGGCAAGGAAAGGGCTCTGAGGGCCTGTCACAGTGGCTGTGCTAGGGAACAGTCCCTGGTGACAGAGCCACGTGGCAGCAGGGTGAAAGCTCTGGAAGGTCATTTCCCATCCCTGGCTTTCTTTGCTCTCCTCTACCAGCAGCTCCCATTCAGATGCTGTGATAAAGCAGGTTTCTAATTTGCATTTTCCAAAACAGGCTGATGGTTTGTTTGCTTTTGTAAAATTCTTTCCTATGACCTTGGCTGGAGAGAGTCCTCAAACTACTTCTGCTATTTGATGTGAGCACTCCTAAGAGGACATTTTGGCAGTTCTCAGCCCATGCACGTCAGTGGCAGATACCCCGTGGCTCCCAGGTTTCAGGTACAGGAACTCAGCCTTTCAAGCAAGCCAGTTTGATATAAAAAACCCCACAGTATAGATAGGAAATAGAACGTTGCATGTGTCTAATTACTGTTCCTCTGCTGCCCCAACAATTAAGAGCAATGCTAAACGATCTGAGGGCTGTCACCCTCATGCCCCAACTGTGTGTTCTGAAGGGTTGATTTCACACTCAGAGGGGCACATGGTACATGAGGAAACAAAGACCCCTATTTTTTCCAAGGCAGTGACTGACTGCTTGTGAAAGCCCATGCAGCAGCTTGTCACAGCCTCTGTCAGTGACAATGCTGCCAGACATCCAAAAGTGACAAGCAAGCATCCGAAATATCTGCAGAAAATAAAGCCAATCACCAGGGCTAGGATTTTCCAAGGGAAATTAAGTGGGACAACCTTACTGAAGAGTGGACCTAAAATACTGTGAATATTGCTGTCTTGCTGTGACCATATTAACTTTAATGTGACTTAGAATAGACCTGACAAGCCCATATGTGATCCAGAATAGCTTCATACAATGCAAGATGCTTTTATTCACTTCCATTAAGAAGATTTCCTGTCTCACACAGCCTGACCGCAGGCAAGGTACAGTGTTAATGAGAGGGGGGCTCCCAAGCACAGACAGGCGAGAACGAGCAGAGCTGGGTGTCACAGAGGACACAGAGCCTTGGAGGAGGATGTACAAGATGTATTTTCTATTGAAAAACCTACCCTCTTTGTTCGAGGAAATCTTAAGTGGTTTCATTTCTCTGCTGCAAACAATTCACTTCCTCCTTCCTCTAGCACAAGGGAGATGCGGGGATTTTAGGCAGAGCAGTAACCCCAGAGAGAGGCCACCTCTGAAACACACCTACGTACACCAGTCACTCCTGGCTGCCTCAGAAATTCTGGTTTGCTGCTTGACCTATTTCTGGCTTCAGCAAAGGAGAAGAAAAACAACCCACCATTGATTTTGCAAGTTGTTGTTCTGCACAATAAACCAGTCCAAACCCCATGTTTATTTTGCTTCCTGGGGATATGTCAGAGAAGTCACTGGAGAAGTTACAGGGATTTAGAACAGGAGATAAAGAGAACTTGTTTTCAGTTCAAGAGGCTGATGCTTCCTAAAGCTACCTACCTGCCCCAGATGCCCCCTTCCTACAAGAGTTTGGTAAAAAATAAAGCTTATATATGCTAAACCCTGTGAATTACAAAGTGGCTCTGATTCCCCAGAGGAAGGGTGTAGAGCAGGCTCTTAAAGACAGATGACAAATGATAACTCTCCATGCAGGCTGCCAGCATGAAGCATGGCCACAAACATCCTTTCTCAATAGTCCCTTCCCCTGCCCTCAATGCCACCCCAGCCCAGCCAGCTTTTTTCTCTGCTGCCCAGGGGGATGAGCCCTCCCTTTGCCCATCCTGCAGCATCTGGGATGTCCTCCACTGGAAAGCTGCTCTTTGCTAACTAGAGAAGAGCTGCTCCCGAGCCCCTGGATAGGCAATCACATGGAAATCTCCTGCAGCAGTAGCTGTTTTGCCCAGCAGGAAACCCTGTGCAGGGAGAAATGCTGCCCAGGAAGCAGGTGGGCACATTGACGTCTGCAGAACCCCTCTGCAGACTCCTATCCGTGCTGGATGCAGGTCTGCAGGGAGGGCTCGGGCAGGCAGTGGGGAGCAAGACATCATTTCTGTCAGGTTTCAGTCAAAGGCTTTAACTTTTAGTACTTGGGTTTATGGTGGGTAGAGGCAGCACAGCAAACGCTGTTAAGGTGCGGTTCCCCAGGCAGGGGCGGTGCTGCAGGGGATTGCTTTTACATCAGGTGTCACTCGCTGGGGTCTTGGGCATTTGCTGAGATCACAGCACTGGCAGCAGTCACCTCAGAAATTAAACAGGTGACAACCACCCACACAGAGCAAAGTGAAATGCGAAGCAGGGGGCAACACCATGACAACACCCAGCAGCTGATTTTTTTCAGCACAACATGAATGCAAGGACAGGCTGGGCAAGAGATTTTTCCAGTGCCGTTCTCTGTCCCTTGCAATAGCCTCATAGAATCACAGACTACCCTGAGTTGAAAGGGACCCACAGGGTTCATCAAGTCCAACCGCTGGTCCTCCACAGAACAACCCCAAAAATCACATCGTGTGTCTTACAGACTGGGAAAGCAAGGAGCAAAGTTTCCCCAGAATATTTTATCTGAGGGTTTGAGGAACTGAAGCTTCCCTCTGAGACTTATGGCAGAGGGCTGGAAATGCCAGTGTGCCCACACAAGTCCTGTGCTAGGAAGCATGGAAGTGAAATGCCCTTTGAGGCTGCTCCAAGAAGAAAAGCTGGGGCTCACAGCTACAAGGAAGCCTTGTGAGATGGCCCTGTGGTGACGAGTGCCTCTGGGAGGTTGCAGGAGAGGCAGGCACTGGACAAGGGTAATTGCTGCCCACTCAGGGCCCTGCTCTGCAAATCTCCTGGCTTAGCAGATGCAGGTGAGGGGGAGTCTCAGGCAGGCACAGGAGAGGGAGCTGCAGGACACGCTGCTCCTGTTCCCACGTCTGCTTCAGGAACCTCAGCCCAGCCACCATCATTTGCCCATGGTTAACACAAGGCTTAAAAGAAGCAGGAAAAAGCTGATCAATCTGTGATGAAAGAGGCTGTAAATAATTCATGCAAGGGACATGGGGACAGGACAATCAGCTGTCATTAATGAAGTCCTGGGTAAGAGAGATGAGGAAGCAAAACACTGCACTCTCACCTGGCTCCTGCAATTATGCAGTAGGCATAATTAATTAAACAGAGACACCTATTTTTGGAGTTAGGAAGATACAGCAAGAGTGCCTAAAAATCAGATGCTCCTAAAAGAGAGTGGGGAGGGGGGCTACAGAGAGCAAATGCCCTGCCTGGAAGGCACCAGCAGGGGCTTGCTGTGCTCTCCTGACCACTGCCAGGACAACATCTCCCATCTGGTGGTCACAGCAGCACAGGGAGGATCCTCTGGCAGCAGAATAATTGAAGATTTTGTAATCCAGGGCCTTTTCCCATGCCTGAGGACAAACTGCTTGATCAGCACCTTGCAGTCAAGCCTGAGCTATCAGATATGTTTGGCATTCTGAGAGGTGAGGAGGAATTTCAGAGGGGCTGGAGAAACAGCAGTTTCTCCCTTGCCAGAGGCTGTGTCTACTGGTAAGGAGACAAAAGAACATCCAAACTGAAAACAAGCAGCTAGGTGGGAAATTCCCCTCATTATAAAGAGTATTTTCCTAATGGGAGAAGTCAGGAAAAGAGGTTTAAAAAGTCCTCATCTCCTAACCAGACTTTCTTTCCCTCAGCAATTCAGACACAGAAACTCCCCTTCAACTATTCCTTCTCAGAAACTGAGGCTGTAAAATCTGCAAAGGGATGCTGCATTTCACTGAGGAATGCAAAAAACCTACCAAAAGGGATGCCAGAAGGAAAGTGAGCCACCACCAGGTGCCTCCCTGATGAAAAACTGGTTGCACATAATCCCAGTCTGACCACACCTTTTGGGGAGGTTTCAGTCACTAATGGCGCTTCCTTGCTCACTGGCCCTCAGGGGCTTGCTCAGCTGGTGCCACACCAACTTCTCACACAGATGTCACACAGGAAAGTAATCTGTCTGTGACAGCAGTCTAATTTTGTCATTGCTGCTGTGCAACATGCATGGGAAGCCACTCGAGGAACTGGTAAATGATAAAGATCTGAAGCATCTCTGGACAGCTATTGCCATATCTCCTTTGGGACCAGCTAGCCTGTGGGGGCACAGTCAGACCCAGAAGTGTCCCAGCAGTACGGGCTGTGCCCAGATGCGCATAGGATGATAATGAATTTCTCAGTTACCTGGGTGAAATGAAACATGGGGGTGCCTGGGAACCCTTCCTGCTGTGGGTGTAAGTCACCCCACATCCCACCCCTGCCAGACCCCAGGCAGTTCTCACTCTGCTCCTTGTTCCTCTCTACAGCCTCGTCCATCAACTGAGCCTTACACAGTGACTAAGACGACCAGTTTCTCAGGCTGTGCCAGGATTGTTGCTGCAGTTCCCATGTAGGGCAGGAGGACCCCAGAGACTCTTTCATGTCTGCATCCTATAGCAAAAAAAAAAAAAATCTGTGAAGCGATAAGATGAGAAAGTTGTTATCAGTCGTTTCCATGACTGCAGACACCGCCTGCCCAGCGCTGTGGTTGCTTTTCCTCTGGTGCTCACAAAGGCTCCAAGGCTATTTTTTTCCTTAGGATTGGAAATAAATCACTCCAATCAGTTGCTTTTCTTGAGGTGCTCCAAAACAAACTCCAGTGGAAATGTTATCACTGGTAACAGCTTTAGGCTGCAGGACCACGTGCTCATTTAAATTTTAACATTTGAAAATAGTTTCTGGTGGTACCATGTAAATACAAGGTATGGCCAGCACAAGCAGATAGAAATTGAGTGAAGTTATATGACTGGAAGTTATTTATTTCTGCCTCTGACACTTACTGATGAAACCCTGCCTCATCACTCCTCCTGTGCATTCAGAACTCTGGAGTGACTCGGAGGAGGAAGAGCATGCTGGAGACAATGCCACCTTAATGATCACACAGATGCCTCTCTCTGTCACACCTACCTGCCAGACAGATGTCTGGGAGAAATAAAACATTTACTGTCGTGACAAACAGACTGTGTCTGATTCCCACCACTGCCAGAATTCCAGCAGTGCCTAAGAGCCCAGAGGTGTCATCTTTGCACTTCTGCTTACCTTGCTACCATTGCGACCTGCTGATATAGGCTTGGTGGGACAGCAAAAGAGGCGTGGAATACACTACACTTCCTTCTCAAAAAAAAAAAAAAATTGAAAAAAAATCAGTTGTTTTCTCTGAAAGCTGTATAAAGAAACCCACTGAGAGGTGGGAAGATAGTTGCACAAGAGAGGGTTTTCTCTGCTCAAAATTCAAAGCCTGCTCCTGAGGCAGAGCCTGCATGCTGGAGGCAGAGGCACGCTGCTTTTCTCCCCAAGTGCCCTGGCAGCAGCTGCAGGAGGAGACCGTGCCACGCTCAGCCTGGAAACCCTGCCTGCAGGGCATGGCTCAGCCTTGCTCCCCACACACTCAAGGCTCACAGGCTGGCCAGAACCGAGCAGATTTAAACCATGTCCCTGGCAGCAGCTCTCCTTCCTCCAGGTGCCAAGGCCTTGCCCTGCAAGACTGCCACAGCCTCTCAAATAATAGCTTCTCCCTCCTCTTCCCTTGTCCACAAAAGTGCTGCTTTCTTAAAATATGGATACTTTCCTAAAATACTGAGCTGTAGTCCTGCCTGGCACAAGCCAGCTCAGGCCACACAGTTCAGTCTTGCTGAACTTACAACAATCTGAGAGCAGGACCCAGTAAGTGGCAATCAGACAACTCGTCCCCTTAAAAGAGAGCCACTGAACAGCAAAACGAAAGCAGCAAAGCCTTTACACAGGCTGAGGCCAAGTGAGAACCAAGGAAACAAAGGCAGCACAGAAGAGATGCTCTGTCCTACCTTGCCAGAGCTTAGAAAGAAAGCAGGGATTTGGGGAGACCAGGAGTTGTCTTTGCAAGGTAAAAGGCTTCAGCACATACAGCACGGTGTGCTCAGATATACAAGGTTTTCTCCCCCATCCCAGCTAACAAAGGGTGCTGACCAAGGAAAACAGAAGGAGATCTGTCCTAGTATTTTCCAGCTGCACCTAGTGGGACAAGCATTACTCACACCTTGATTTTCTTGCCCCGTGCTCCATCTTTTCAGCTGACAGTGCTGTCAGGTGTAGCCAGATGATGTCGAAGGGCTGCCCTGTGACAGCATTATCTTTAGGGGCATAATGACATGAGAAAAGGGAAGGGGAGAAGCAGCAACACGAAAGACTGACTGGCAGAGCCCAGAACAAGATTTAAGGCATGGCATTTAGGAAAACTCTGTTTCTGATGTGAAGCAAACTAGATCTAGAAATAGAAAAACAAAAGCTAGGGAAGCGCTCAGCATCAATCTTAGAGTCTGGCTTTTCAGAGAAACCAGCTTTTAGGGTCATGGACTCATCTGCCAGGTGGCACATCTTTTTCAACTGAATCCTCACCACAGACAGGCTTTTTAGCCCAATTGGCTCAGGCTCAAAAAAAAAAAAAAAACCACCAAAAAAACCCACACAAAACAAAAAACAAACAAACAAAAAAAAACCACAAAAAAAACAAAACAAACCAACCCCCAAAACAACACATGCAGGAAAAACTGTCACAAATGCTAAAGCTTGTCATTTCATATCTTCCTTAAAACAGAGGTTCTTTCACAACCCTACAAACATAAGGGATCAGGGAAATTATAGGTCTGTATTACTTAAAAAAAAAAGAAATAATTTCATTTGTTCCATAGAATCATTAAGGTTGGAAAAGAGCTCCAAGAGCATCATTCCAGCCTTTGACCAAATACCGCCATGCCCACAATATGGTTATATTGTGAAGTGCCACATCTGCTCAGTGTTTGAACACTTCCAGGGACGGTGACTCCACCACTTCCCAGGAGAGCCTGTTCCAATACTTAACCACTCTTTCTGTGAATAAATTCTTGCTAATATCCAGCCTGAACCACCCCTGGGGCAACTTGAGGCTATTTCCCCTTGTCCCATCACCAGCTGCCTGGGAGAAGAGCCCAATTTGTGTGAGTCAAGAGTGGCCACTGTACAGGCAAAATATTTGGACTTAAGAATCCTGCATTCAGGGCAACAGTAGAGTATTGAGAGCCGTATTAGGTGTGGTATAGCTACAGTTGCATAGGATCATCCCAAATATTTGCTGGAAGTTGTGTTTTTATTCACATTTTATTTCTTTTTAATGTTTAACAAAAGATGGCACTGCAAAATCTGGAGGGGAAGAGAGCCTGGCCGCAGTCTCCCCCTCTCCAGGCTGTTCTGGCAGTCAGCAGGGAATTGCCACACTTACCTACGTCCATATTTAACGCTTCAGTTGTTCTTCACATCCCCGTGCAGGAGATGCCAGGGCTTGCAGACAGGTCTAGCAGCAGGTGGACCAGGACTCAAGCACTCTGTGAAGGAATACAAACACCAGCTAATTAAATCTATTGTTAAACCAATTTGTTTCTTGCTGGGGCCAAGTGATCTGACAGCGTTTAAACAAGACAGGTTTCATTTCTGAGGGCAGACTGCCATCTTCACTCAAGAACTCCTCACCCCAGTCATTTTAGATTCAAAATGCAAATCAGCAACAGAGAAATAGCAATAAAATAAAAACCCAAGGCCAGAACTCTGTCTCTAGGAGGAGTATTGTTCAGTGGGAAATTCCATGATTTAGCCAAGCAGCAGGAGCTGCTAGAATAAACAACGGTGGCAAGCAACGAGATCCTCAGCACACAAATCACAAAGGTCTGTTTCCAAGGAACACCTGCCCCAAGAGGGCACTGTGATATTGTGTATTCCTCCTGGCTTGGGCACTGGGAGATTTTATCTATATATGGCACGGGAGCACCCACAGTGGGGCGAAGGAGCGCCATCCCTCCAGCCCAGCCCAGCCCCACAGCCACTGCCAGCAGGCAAGGGAAACACCTGGCTTCTGCTTTGATGGATTCACTTCCCTTTTAGGGAAACCCACAAGCAGGAAAGCAGCAAAAAGCCCGGTTTGCTGGAAATCAAAGCAGCAAATGTAATGCAAGACCTGCTGCTACTGCTGTGAGCAGGTCTGTACTCATTCCCCACCCAAACCACCCATCCCTTGGCAGCTGGGTGTGATAAGCCTTGGTTTCCTTGGCAGTTTTCCTCCCAGGGTCATGGATAGTTTCTTGCTTGATTTCTCAGGCAGTTTCAGCTTCAAATACCATAAAGGCCTGTGCAGTGAGATGCTGGATGGAGTAAACAGATGGTGTCTGCTCAGCAAACAGACCTGCAGACCCTGTCAGCTGCCTCCAGCCTTGTTCCCAAAGTGCCTGCCTGTCTCCCTCCCTCTTTGATATGTGCACACTGACTATCTGGTCCAAGATCACCTCCTTCTGCCACTTAGAATGTGCCTTTAGAATCTGGCCTTAATCTTCCAAATCTCAGTCTTAACTTTCTCATCAGTCTTAACAGCTCTGAAGCTCTTTGGTTTGCATGTCTAGCCTGTCCTCTCCTTCAGTCCTCCCAGACAGGCTCATCCAGGGCTAACCAGACCTGTGGGAGAAGCAACTTGAGGGATTTGTGGAGCACCTTCGGGAAAGGTTTTAGCACGTCGCTCCACAGTACCTCATGAAATCAGCCTCTGGTAACATCCATACCACTTAAAAGCATTTAAACATCTGCTTCGTAGCTCTAAAACTTTGCCATCAGCTTTCCAACCCTGTGTACCATAGGCTGCCATAGCCTAATTATAGACCAAAGTCTGCAGTCCCTAATTGGCCACAAATTACTTACAATAGTTGCCAGACAACTAAATCTCTTTCTGAATACATCATGCTCTCCACAGGCAGGTAAGTAAATCAGTGTGAGGAGGAAAGTGTTGTTTGCTTGGGATAGTTAAACATAAAATGCTTACCTGTTTTTCTAGATTATATTTGGATTTAACAGATATAACTTGATGTGGTAAGAAAAGTTGGGAAATGAGAAGCTTTCCTCTTGACCCTCATTGGCACCCATTTCCAATTCCATTCCCACTAACCCAAGAGGCCCTTGCTGTGGCTTTTGAAAGCTTTGCCTTGCTTAAATGCTCACCTGAAGGCCTCTCCCTCCTGTTGGACAGACAGCCATGAGGGAACACCGGCTAACGCTGCCTGGGGACAGACAGCAGGCACACAAACACAGATAAGCAAGTCACCAGCTTCGGGAGGCATTTAATCTTTCAGCTATGAAAGAGGGTTTTTGTGGATCCCGAAGCAACAAGGAGAGTAGGGATGTGTTCCTTGCTTTCAGGTACGTGCAGTATGGAGCCCCAGTTCCTACCCATGGCTTTGTTACCAGCTCCCAGCACCAAAGGGGATCTCAGCAGGCTGACTGGGCTGTCTCCCTGGCTTTGAGGAGGGGCAGGAGGAGCAGGCTTAGTGCTTCTCTTGACCCAGCAGCCCTTCCCTTTGGCTTGTGGGGCTGTTTGGAGGATCTCCCTGGTAAGTGCTCAGGAATCAGCCACTTGAAGGCCCAGCCAAGTGTCTGCAGCACGGGCCAAGAGAGAACCAGCTTCTCAGCTTTCGGAAGGGAGGTGGTGGGAAGGAGCTCTCTGAACAAAGACACAGGGAGACCAACACCTCCAGCCAGGAAAGGGTGTGGTGAACTCCGAGGCCGAGTGCTCCCCTCTGTCTGCAGCCATGCCTACCCTCTCAGCAGGCATTCCAGTACGAAAAAGCAAAGCTCACTTCCCTGTGCAGCTGGTTTTCCTTTGCTCTGACAAGCCAGGCGTGACTTTCCACTTACTACAAGGATGGAGGCATATCATCTCACTTTGCTTCCTCTTTCCATAAGAATTTTGGTACAAAGCCTCTCAGAGACAGGCCTGCCAAGAGAGTCTTCCTGCCCCTCCAGCTACTCACTTGTCACTGCCTGCTTAGCCCCTTTTGTCTCCCTCTCCACTCTAGCTTTTTGCCTTCAGGTTTGAGACTCCTGGCAGGTGCGGCCTGACGATGCCAGCTGCAAAATCCTCTTTGCAGGGCAGCCCATTAGCCCTTCTACCTTTCATCTCCTTTGGCACCTACTGAGGCGCTCACAGGTTGCTCCAAGAGGTGGTAGTATGGCCTATTGCCATTAATCTAGTCCCTCTGACGGCTTACAAACCCATTTTATGTCCCTCACACAGTTTAATTTACATGAAGAGATGTTTTTGGCACAGGAGTGCCAGCCTCAGGTTTCTCTCTGGTGTCTGAACAACCTTGGTTAATCGAGTGGATATCCACAGAGTTTGCTGTTTGGTGTTATTCCTCTCACCCTGCTGAATTTCTGGGAGACTTTGTACTAGTCACACACCCTGCTTCACTGGTTTATTCTGTTTGAAAAGAGGGTAAGGGCAAGATGTGATGGTAAACAGCTGTGAGGGTCACAGCCACTTCTGAACGCCAGGAATGTGAGGTCCCAAAATTCCTTAACTGCCAGAGGGATAAAAACCCCAACATAGCCTGAGTACCTGAAACAGACACCAATCCTTGAAACATGAGAGGGAAGAAAGAAGAAGCAAAAACAGCACCTTGCCAAGCACAGCTTTCTGACTACCTGTGACTCTGGTTTTCTCCCTGTCTGCACTGCTGCTGCTGCCAGCGAGGAGCCACAAGACCATGGCCAAATTTAGGGTGCCATTGTGCAGACACACAGCATCAGATGTTCAGAGACAGGGTTGTACCTTTGACTCCCCAGGTCTGTTCAACACCTGTGCCTAAAATAACTGCACAGACGTCTTGATTTTGCAGGGAAGGATCTAGAACAATGACAGCAATTCAGCTCCCGAGGCAGCTTGGATTCAGTACACTTTCATGGGATCTGCCCCACTTCTCAGCTGCTCAGATATCACACAGACCAGTGATCAGCTACCACACTGAAGAGTTCTTGGCAATAAAGGTACAAATAACATCACTGTTGAAATAGGAGTACTTGCCAAGTGTCCTTTTCTTCACTGGCTGTGCCTTAGCTGATGAGTGGCTGCACCTCTTACAAGGTGGCCTCAGCTTGGCTTGTTCCCTTTGGTACTGATACCTAGAGGGTGTACCATAGATCCATGGGACTACAGAGGAATCCTCGTGCAGAATTTTCACCAGCCTTCTGCACCTGCAGCACCCACATAGATGGAAAACAGTGCTGTGAGCAGCATGCTTCTTTTCAGGCCAGCATTCTCTGTGAAAGTAAAACAATCATACTTTAAAAAGTACTAAAATAAAATACAGGATAAAACACAGAAAACTTTTGTTTACCCATTACTGGCAAGAAGATCTTAGTAACTTCAGCATCTGCTGGGAAAAAACTGTGGTTATCCTTTTTGCTATCTATAATGACTTAGTAAAGCAAAAATGTTAACATTATTTTTACTTACTGCGCAGAAGTTTGCCTATTCCCATATTCACAGAGTGCTAAGAAATAATGTCTGGTCATGGACTTGCCTCAAATTGGACACCTAGGAATTCCTTGACTGGTCTTGAACATTGCAGCCCTTGGGCAAAGTATTTCTGCTTGTATGGAAATAGAGGTATTTAAAGAAATCTCAAGGGTTCTGTGCAAGTGAGGAGGTCATGCTACACATTGTAACTTACAGCCTCATGGCATAAGGTATAAAAATATGGTTTGTTATGGCTTCTTGGCCATCTGCAGTCACAGGAGTTACATTTTGGTACACTTGGGCCAGCAGGCCCCATATTACGCTCAGCAGTGTCCACTCACAAGTGAAATCCCTGCTCCAGAGGTGTCAGTCTGTCATCAGATCAATGGCAGGCATCTGAGACTCACACAGCTCTGCCCCAGGGGTCGGGGGCAATGGGTTCACAGGGAGAGGGGGAAGTTCACAAAGCATGCATGATCTAATGGCCCTCGTTTGCTGCCTGGTTTGCCACATGCATCTCAGCTGGGATCTCAGTAGTTGCACTGAGGTAGTGCTGCCTCCATGAGGTTCAGCAAGAGGGCAGCCCCCCAAAAGGCATCACACAGGCACGTTATTAGCTAAAAAATCTATGGGGTGATGCAGAAAGGAAAAAGTCCCTCTGTTAGAAGTGATGGCTTGTGCGTTTTTCTCCAGTCGAAGGTAGCTGTACACAGTGCATAAGGCCAGAGAGCTTCAGCTGCATCTGCTTCTCAGCAAGGCTGACTTACCTGGAGGGTCCTTCAGGAGTTGTCAGCCCTTTGGAAGAGGGACAGTCCTTCATGAGTCCTTGGGCAAATCAGCCCCAGGCCAGAGGCGCTAGCTGCCCACCAGGCTGATGCACAACCGTGCCACCAGAGTCAGAAACATCCCATAACAAAAACCCTGACAGTGAGCTCCAGTAATTTATACCTCTGCAGGCCAGCTCCTCCTGCTCACATGCCGCACTTAACAAAACAGTAATTGCTGCCTAATCTCTAATTGTTCTCACTAACAAGAGCAATGGAACAAGTCAGTTCTACAAATACAGCTTTGATGCAAAAAATGCTCTAAAAAGCACCAAAGGTCAGCATTTCTTTGTATGTGTTGGTAGTGAGTGCACTACTAAAGTATATATAAATATTTAGTGACCTAAATATTTATACCACAGGTAGCAGTACTAGCGGTGCAGGGATTGAAAGCAAAAGAGATTTTTGGGTGCATTTTTATACCAATAAATGTTGAGGCAGCAGCAGCCAACCAAGCAAAAAGCCGTTTCTCTGAGGTCCAAGGACAGCACAGAAAGCTGAGCTCAGCTGTCATTCCTCCTCCTCTGCCTGGCAGTGCCCTGCCAAACCAAACCCTCTCATCCCAGCCTCTTACTGCCTGCCTTTGGAGCTGTTTGCAGCAGTCCCAGGTCATGCTGCTGGCTGTGGGGCAGGAGCTCAGGGATGCACAGCAGTGATGCCTGCAGCCAAGGCAGCTCGCAGAGCTGCAGCCTGGAGTGTACAGGAGGGGGAGTGTTTGCTTCGATAGCTGCTTCCTCCCTGGGAAACCAGGGCTTGCTTCCCTGCCTCCTTCAAGCCCTCCTGCTCCCAGGATGCTCCAGCAGTATCTGACTGCATAAGGCTTTTTCTGGGCTCCCGGGAGCGCTTACTGAGACTGAAACTGCCCACTTCAGCCAAGCTTGCAGAAAACTTCCCAAAAGCAACCTGCTCCCTCAGCAGATGAAGAACTAGCAGCAGTGCAGGACTCCACTACATTACTCCTTACCATTGCAACCTGATTTGTAGCTGCCACTTTGGTTTTTCCACACCTGTGTGGACACTCCTCCTCCTGGTGATGTTACTGTAGGGGCTTCAAAGGGGCTTCCCGTAAGTGAGGATTAACCTGTAGGTTTTGGAACGTGCCTGTGATGTGACTGCCCATTCCTGTTTTAAAAGACATGCTGAGCACCAGCCAAGCCCCTGTAGATGTCTGCACACACATCCTTCTATTCCCAGGAGCAGCAGTGGCATTTTCCAGAGGTGCTTTGGTAGTAAGTGGGGAAGGGAAGCCTGGTCTAAGCATTTTCCCTCATAAAAATGCCCACATTGGTTCAGTTATGTTTAGCCATCTCAAAGTTCCCAGCTCCTCTGGAAAGTCCAGCTCAGACCTCTGCTGAAGTCACTGTGGTAATGACTCAAGGGCTAAACTTGTCAGGAAATCATGCGTGTCCAGCAAAATGGGTTTCTGCATCTGGCCTGCTGATTGCTAGGTGGGATTTTTTTTCTGTTTAGTAACCACAGTTTCTGAGCAGGAACTTCTGGAAATGGCTCCTTGCTGATCCACTTCAGAAATAAGAAATCTGGGGGCATTTATTTGAAGGCCCAAACATGCCCGGTGGTACAGCCTGATGGTATTCCTGGTGGTATGTGCCTGGCAACCACATTTCCATGGCATGTTGAATTCCCATACTTCCAACTGGCCTGTAGAAATAACATCTGAAGTGGGAAAGGGGTTTGGTTTGGACCCACGACTTCTAAGCAGATAAAACTCGACATGGTGACTGCATTACTTGCTCTTAGCTCAGAGCAAAGCACCGCTGCAGCACATACAGACCTGTGTTTGCAGCCTTGAGCTATTTTAATTTCCTCTAGTGACTTCAGGATACTGACAAGATGGACGCACAAGAAAGATTTTCTTTCATCTTCAGCTGATCACCATTCCTCTTTATAACTGACTTGCAAAATGAAACATATATTCAAAAATTAAAAATAGCTTTTGGGTTGGTATTTAGGAAGATGGGGTTTTGTGGTCCTAGGCTTCTTTGTACAGCTGGAAAGGAAATGTGGGCTCCACAGGGAGGACAGGATCCTCAAGCAGCTTAAAAAACCCAGCACAAACCAGAAACAACTGTTTGTGAAAGCCAAGGATGCAGCACCTGGAAGAAGGAGCTGACACCAGCCTGAGACGCAGCGTGTGATGGGAGGGATGCCTTGCTCTGGAGTGGGTGTTGCGGCCCAGCCCAGCTGCCCTCTGCTCAATTTGACTGCCACAGTATGGCAACTAAAACTGACTAAAAGCTTTTAAAATCCTAGTTACAGAAGGTCTCTGAAGGATCTCTGGTCTCACTTCTTCTCTGTAAGTCTCCAAAATACCATTTTGATAAAAACAGAGAGCAATTACAAGTTCAAGAAACCAAAAAGCTGCTTCTTCTGAAAGATGCATTTAAAGTTCCCCATCCACCCCACACAGTCAGAAAGCCTCCCTAGTAATACAGTAGCTCTGTCCACCATCACCAAAGAACTCAATATTTATAGCCAGCCAAGGTGGTTCACAGTTAGTGCCAGTAGAAGTCGCTCCTTTGAACCACTCTGTGTAGTTTGGATTTTAATGTAACTAATGCCCTGCAGAAAACTGGTGCAGGTCCCCAGATGGGTCCCTGATTCCAGAAAGCTGACATTTAAACTTTCATCCACACAGCCCTATGCTGAGAACTCAAGTGAAGAAGCTGAAAGGGTAAAAACTCTAGAATATCCAGCCCCAGCAGAGTTGTCCCCTGTGTGTGCGCAGTCATGCCAGGGGCACCCGTGAGCAGAGGGGACCCACCAGACGTCCACATCATGTCCCAAAGGTGCTGTCACATACAACATTCCACCCATCACAATGCCTGGGTGGGGCATGGAAGCAAGGGTTGCCATAGGTGAAGGTGAGCAGCTGCCATGCAGCAGACATTACAGCTTCCAGATCCTGGAGCACACCAGCTCCAGTTAAGCCAACCGGGATCAAAGATCATGCCGAAGTCTGACGGAGGAGAGAGGGTACTCAGTGAGATGGGCTACAGGCTGGGTCAGACGATAGGGGAAGGCAGCTTCTCCAAGGTGAAAGCAGCCACCTCCAACAAATACAAGGGCCCCCTGGCCGTCAAGGTGGTGGACCGGCAGCAAGCATCCCGAGCCATTGTGTTCAAGTTTCTGCCTCGGGAGCTCTCCATCGTGCGCAAGATCCAGCACCCCAACATCGTGCGCGTCTTCGAGCTCATCGAGGTCTGCAATAGGAAGCTCTACATCGTGATGGAGGCCATGGACACTACCCTGCTGCAGATGCTGGAGAATCTGGGAAAGCTGCCCTGCACCCCCAACGCCCGGGACATCTTTGTGCAGGTTGTGAGGGCCGTGCGCTACCTGCACGACCGCGACCTGGTGCACCGGGACCTCAAGTGTGAGAACGTGCTGCTCTCCGCTGACGGCCGCCGGGCCAAGATCAGCGACTTCGGCTTCAGCAAGGAAGTCAATGGCTACCCAGACCTGAGCGCCACGTTCTGCGGGACAGCGGCCTTCGCTTCCCCAGAGGTGCTCATGGGCATCCCCTACGACGCCAAGAAGTACGACATCTGGAGCTTGGGGGTGATGCTTTACATGATGGTGGTCGGCAGCGTTCCCTTTGATGATACCAACGTCCAGAGCATGCCCCAGCTGCAGAAGAAGGGGGTGGTGTACCCAGAGGGGCTGCCGGAACCCTGCCAAGCCCTCATCAACCAGCTGCTGCAGTACACCCCAGCCTCCCGGCCTGGCGCGGGGCAGATAGCCAAGAACCGCTGGCTGAACGGGGACATCTGAAGGAGAGAGCCCTCCCTGAACATTCTGGAAGAGCACATTGATGCAATAAATACTGTCGTGAAAAAGCATTTCTGCGGTTTATCGATTATTTTGAGGCCCAGGGGCGCCTGCATGTGGAGCTGATTGAACTTCAGGCACCAGCAAGGCCGTATGCTCTCAGGAGGTGGCCAGATCCCAAAACAGCAGTGGGAGCCTGCTGCAGGCTGGGTTTTGAGACACAACAGCCACGGAGAGCTGCCAGGGCAGAGTGATGAGGTGCAGCAGCACAGCCCATGATGGTGCCTGCTCCCTAGAACACTAAAACTCTGGCACAGCCACCCCAATCTGCTGCTCCCCACCCCCCGCTGCTGCAGGTACAGGGACTATGGGAGGAGAGCTGCTCTCACAGGGGTCTTGGCTTCTTCTCAGCTTTGTTCACCACCAAAGTGTATTTGAGCAGGTGAGAGGGGAGAAGCAGTGGTCCTACAAATCACTGCTGTGAGAAAATGTCACAGTTTTGTGTGCCACTATTGCAGTCTCACAGTGATAGTCACAGCCCAAATTCACACTAGGATCTTTGCAGGCAGCTGGACAGCATTACCCAGCCAAAAGTTTTGGTGTGGCTTTGAGATCCCCACTTTACATGGAACATCTTTCAGATGTGTATTCTTAGCAATACTTGAAATGTCTGCCTAAAGATCCTTGATGAGAAATGCCACTGGCCGTAGAGAACCTGAAAGGGAAAAGTGACAAAGGTATAAAGGAGAACCACTTTTTTAACTCCTGCTGTCCCGCTTCAGGGTGGAAAATTACCAATTACTCTTAATGCAACCCCCAAAATCTTTTATGGGTCCCCATGGGCAAGTCCCATTTTCAAAGGGTTAACTAAAGGTAGGAGCTGGCATCTGAAATGTGCTCTCATGAGACATTACAACCCCCTCTAAACAATCTGCATCTTCCACTGGGACTGACGTCTAAGAGGAAATGTCCGGTGGGGTGCTTTGATGGTGTTGCTGGTGCCTTGTGAGCTGACACAGCACAGCCGTGGCAGCACAGCCCGTGGCCAGGCTGTGTCTGACATGAACAAACCAGTGCACGTGACTCTGCTGGAGGAGGTGGAAACACCTTTCCCAAAGCAAACATTTTGGGTCTATTAAAAGCAGCAGTTTAAGTAGAACAGGATGTGGCAGCAGAGCCAGCCCAAGGCCTTTCAGCATTCAGGCTACAGGGAATTTTGCCACCCCCAGAATGAAGATTTATTTTGTTCTTCTCCTTACAGCTGCAAAATAAACCTTGCAGCAGCAAAGTCCAAAGTAGACAGAGTAATGGGATACAAAGGGTGTCTTGTGGCCATCCATGACTGTGGAAACAGACTTGGGAAGGATCAGGAAGGGGATGGAAAGGAAGGAGAGAAGTCATAAGGATGTGGGAAGCAAGGAGGTGGACTTCAGGGTAGTGAAATTTTCAGCAAGGCTCAACACTTCTTTTCCTACTCGCCTTCCAGCCACCCTGTCAGTCTCATCCCAATCCATGCCCCAGGACATCCAGGCACCTGTCCATCTCCATCTCATGCCTCCCTCCAGCCCTTGCTTGCCTCCAGGTACCTCCCCCCAACCTGGGGGCTGCTGTATTGCCTCTCCTTTTGCTCCATCGTAATCCTCTTTCATTAAAGACAAAGCTAATACAGAGGGGGTCGTTCTAAAACCCAGACCCCATTAATCTCCTCTCACACCACATTCTCCTAAACGGTTGCATCTGTTGAGGACACGAGCCGGGACGGATGACTAATGCTTTGCAAGGCTGAAGCCCCTCGGGTGGCTTGGGAAAGCAGCTGGGGTTCAAGCGGGGAGAGGCTGGAACGAGCCACAGGAGGCTCGTCAGGCTGCCCGCGGCCTCGCCCTCCGCAGGCAGATGGTGATCTCCCAGGGCCGGCACCAGCGGCCTCAGAGCCGTCCCCAGGCTGCGGAAATAGTCCATTACACGTCTAATTATGCAAATTTAAAATAAAAATCACAATTAAAGACCCTGGGCCAATTCTTATCTAATTTGCACCAGGGGCATGTCAGTTTTGAAGGAGGGCAGGATCAGAGGCTTGGAGCAGGACGAGGCAGAGGCTCGCGGCTCTGCCAGCACCCCTCCCTTCCAGAGGGCTCTGCATGTGCTAAACCTGCTGCTTCCCCAAGCTTATCTCCTCCTCGGGAGGGTAGAAATGCTTTTTAACCTTCCTGGGAGGTGCACAGTCGATGGAAGTGCCGCTTCCCTGACTCCTGCAGATGAGCCCCAGTGTCCTAGCCACGAAGCACAGTGCCCTGTATTTATGGGACAGCCTTTGAACTTAGAATAAGCACGTGTTGGAGGCACAAATAGCCACCCTGGGTTATCAATATCCTGATCAGTCCCACCAGACTCATTCTGCTGTGTGACTCTGTCCTCCCCGGGCTGTTTGGAACATACTGGTGCAGTGCAGTCTGGAAATGAAGGGTCCTGTGTGATACCAGCACCGAATAAACACCTTTCCGTGGGGGACCTGATCACCATGCACGGTACACTAATAACTACGTGCTATTTAGTCCTTCTCCAAGGATAAGGAGGTCAGTGCCTGTATGAGGCAGCTGTGTGGTGTGCCAGCACCTGGCTCCTGCTGGGTCATTACATGCTGTGAGCATTACCCCATCCACCGCCCTCTCGCTGGCTGTCATGGTGCCCTGTGCCATCAACAGGCTCACTGGAAAATCTTTCAGATTTTTAAATGTGTGTCTTGAAATCAGCTAGAGGAAGTCTTAGAAGGACATTCAGCAGAATGGAGTGTTTAGTGTTTTCTTGAGATCATCTTGAAGCAATTTTACCCCATTTAATCTCGGAAGAGCATTATAAATTTCAAAGACGTCTTCCAGACCTTTAGTATAGCTCTCCTCCCACTGCTCTTTTGTTCCTATTCTGCATCACTTTGCCTGAAATACAGCCTTTATTTCAGGAGAATGAAAGGAAGGGAGGTAATTCACTGCACGTTGACATTAAAGCTCCCTTTTCAGCTAAGCAAAATTTGCTTTCAAGATTTTAGGCCATAGCTGATGTGTCTGATAAGCTTCAGGACTCAGCTACTTAAAAGTCTACACATTACAAAACTCTGGAGATAAGTATATTCATGAATTGTGGGAAAACACTGCGGGGTAATCAAACACCTCACGTATTCCTGCACTAACTCTGGGCTGGCTCTCCCAGGGCTCTCCATCTCTGCCTCCAGCCGAGCTGGGCTCCCAGTGACCTGCTCCAATTACCCCGGGCCCAGGCAGCAGCGGCAGGTCAGGCAGGACCAGATCACCGTACCTGCATGACCCGGCCTCGCTGCGGAGGCAAAGCTTCCAACAGGCAATTGAGCAAATTCAGCCCTGCTTGAATACATTAACCTTTGCATAATTGCAGCCTTCAGTGCCAGCAGCCTTTTTTCCAGTGACCTAGAATCCTCCTGGCTCTTTTCTAGACCCCGCTGCACAGAGTTATGGGTCTCCATGATTTTGTGTCAACCTGAAGATGTCCTCATCCTCTCTTTTCACCATCTCTACAGGTGAACTACACTTACTTCTCTGCCAGAAGAGATATGGAGGGAGAATGGGGGCAAACATTTTCCTGTCTTGAGCCTTTTGGTTATCTTAAGCATAATTTTAAAAAAGCTAACAAGAGGACCTCACCAAAGGAGAGGATCCAGGGGGTCTTTGTGCACATAACTTTCCTTGCAAACGAGAAGCTTTCTATGAATAATATTTTCATTTTCATAGTGCCTAGAAAACATTAATCCTTGCTCTTACACCAAGTGGTAAATATTATTCTCCCCGTGTTACCGTGCTCAGCCTAAGGGGCTTACCTCAGGCCAAGGGGATTTCATTTTACATTACATTTCAAACCTTCCCTGGCCATTCGTCCTCTGGCCAGATCATGACTCTGTCTTCAAGTGATAATAAATTCAACAATATTTGATGGCTTGGAAAGACATGTGAATTTCCTCTCCCAAAACTGCTTCCAAATCAACTTCGTTTTATCTCGTAAATGAATGAAAGGAAATAGACTACAAACACAGATGGCTGGAACTTCTTTTCCGTGCTCTGAATAAGGGATCCTCACTGCATTTAACAGCCCTTTACAAGAGTCAAGGCAGCACTCACACCACAGGATGTAACACAAGCACAGGCTGCCCTCAGCTGGGGCTTCTCAATCCTTGGAGGTTTCCAAGGGCCAGCAGGACAAAGTTTCTGGTCTGATCTCAGAGTTGGCCCTGCCTTGAGCAGCACATTGGGCTGGAGATCTCCAGCCTCCCCTCCTGCATGATTTACTCTGCAATCCCACAAACACACAATTTTTTGTGCTACAAGGTGACAACTATTCTTTGTTTTCGCGATACACAGACTTCTCCATGAGTTTGACAGCAGGGGACATAAATAACTGTATTTTCTAGTCCCATTAAAATGTGGGACAGCAAGCAGTGCCTCCATCTGCTAATTACATTTTGGTTATTACTGCCCTTATAGGAGGCAACAGGACATAGGGACCTGAGCATGGTTGTTAGGTGTTTCTCTTTGAAGTTAAAGAGCTACACAAGGGTGGGTGGGGTGTCTGTGCTCCTTCCTTCCCTCTCATGTTATTATCAGCCACAGCAGCAACCAACAGATTCCCTGAAAGACATTCGTGGTGTTATTTCTTCCTCTCAGCTGGCAGATGTTCATTATATTCAGGTAGCACCTAAATGTCACAGGAACCCTATTGGGACAGATCCTGTGTACAGGTGTTGTTATTTTTTTTAATTGATCATCTCTGCCTCAGAAGATCTCACCTCATAAATGAGAGGCACCTTGGTCACAGGACGAAATCTTCTCTTGGAGTGTGCAGTCTGGGGGTGTCCTCACAAAGAGCAGAGACTGAGACACCGCAGGAATGTTTGCCTCATGCATTACCCAGCATCAGGGAAGCATTTCTGAGCAGCACAGGTCAGTGTGCTTTACAATACAAGTGATTCTTGAGGGAAAAAGAAAAAAAAAAAGGGAAACTAATTAAATGCCTCTTAGCAGACCCATTTAACACCAACAGTGTAACAAGGTCAATGGCCACAGCACCAGCAGAGTCACCTGGCCAGCGACAGGGTCACAGACCACCTTGTATCCTCACAGGAATATATTTACAGAGAAGCCAGATCCCACCAAAAACTGAGAGCTCTCAAGTCCCACTAAACTGTTTTAAAGTAAGTATTAGCTGAGGGAACTGAGCACCTCCAGACAAACCCTTCAGGAATTCCTGACCGTTCCTCCTCCATATGGTCACTTTGCTTATTCTCCATGTACTGTAGCAACCCACTGTGTAGGAACCCAGAGTGCTGAGAATATTTCTCTGCCTGTTTTGAAGGGTTCTTACCCCCCTGAACAACACTGTTTTAGCCTCAAACCTTGGAAAAAATTACCAACAGTCAGACAAGAACTAGAAAATACAGTGGTGTGGATTAGGTGATAGACTACTATGTAAGATTGTCACAGGGTGAAAAATTTAGGTTTTGGGCTTCTCTTTGTAGTAAATAGATAAGAGTAAAAAATATCAAAATGGGATTGTTGTTGTTCTCTAAACCTTCTTCTCCTTCTTCTACTACTCCGTGTTCTGCAGTAAAAGTAGTTTGGAATGATTGGATAGAGAATTCCGCAGTTCCTAGTCGTGTTACTGAATAATTGGCAGGAAAGTGAAAATAATGTACGTTTTTAGTAACTATTGGTTAAAATATCTTTAAAAGGCTGTGTAAATCTTGATAGGGGAGCCTCACTCCTGCTTTTCTGTGCTCTATGCTGTATCTGGGTCACATTGGTGGCTCTGTTCCTCTGATAAGACTTAATAAACAACTATCTGGAAGCATTGAAACTCCAGGAAAAGTCTTGGTTTATCTTTGAAACTCCTTTCAAGGACTTTCAGCAAATTCTCTCCCATCCAGAGGGATTTGATTTCAGCATGGTTCAGTGTCACCACTGGAACCGTAACTGGCAGCATCGTTTCCTCATAATACTCTGCACAGCACTGTCATATCATTATGTTCTCCAGAGGAACATCCCATTTCCATTAAAACCTTCATTAAAAATACAGATGGAGCATCCACTGCAGCTGACTTGGCTTTAGTGCTCACTCAGACCTCGGCATGCCCAGCCTGAAGGCTGGTAAGATGTTGGAGTTCCTCCACGAGTACGTGGCAGGGCTTGGTGGGTGGAGGCAAACCGGAGTTTGCCAAGAGGAGAGGCAGGGTTTGTGCAGCACATGGGCTGCTACCTCCTTCTGGCAGAGCAACAGCCAGCCCAGGGGACACCAACAGACCAGACAACATTCTCATTAATTACAAGCAAAAAGCCCCAAAATACACATTATTGCCTCAAAAATAATGATAATCCTTGGCTTCTTGTTTGCATGTTCATTAGCATGTTAATAGGGTACCTGTTATGGAAGAGCTAAACCACGCAGTCATGCACATATGCACCCAGTCATTCATTACAACAGCAGCTTCCCTTCTATTTGACATATTCCTCCCTGTCAGAAAATGGTTCAATCTGCACCATCCGGGGCAAGCTGTAATTGATTAATAAATCTTGAGGAAAGCAATTTTGCTTTCTGTGCATTACATAGCCAATTATCTTTTCCGATATTGAGAGCTCTATTTACTAGTGATGGAGCCGGAAAATTGCTGGAAGAAGGACCTGTGAGAGGGTTGTACCCACTAGCAAGCTTCACATAAAAACACACCAGCCTTCAAATAAACACACACACGTTCCAATAAATAAGGGGAGAAATGTCAAAAGCGACTCCCCACGAACCACAGATCCACAAATCACTATGCCCAAGTGGAAGGTAACTACAACTGGTGAAGGAAGCACCCAGGGGTGGCTCAGGCCCAGGCAGGGACAGAGCTTCCAAGCCCAAGAAGGGAGAATGGGGAATGATGTGGCAGCTGGTGGGACAGCAGTGGTGGCACAGGGGGACGCGGGGTTCAGCCATCCTGGGGAAGCAGCACACTCATTTAGGTACTTCTTGAGCTGATCACACAATAGTTTCTGACTCAGCAGCATGGTTAACTATGAATATTGTGAGTGCAAGCCATTACTCAGGGCACGTAGCTATCTAGGAGAAACTACAGTGGAGACTGTAGCCTTTCCTGCAGCCATCATCCTCTGCATTTCATCTTCATGGCAGAAAAAGCACCACCAGTTTTCTGTCTTTTGTTACTCTATTTCAGACAGCGCCTGGTGGGCGACAGTCATGGAGAGAACTGTGCTGGTGGTTTTGGGAAAGAGCACCAGTCTGTCAGCAGATTAAATCTTTTGCAAATGCTATTCTCAACACATCATGCAGGATCTAAACTTCAGACCAACAGCTCAGCACAAACTTAATTTCATTACGAAACTGGAGCCTTTCATATTTTGGCTATAACACTCCTAAAACATTTGTGTTTTTCATTGCACCCTGCTCCATTTCTTTGGTTTTACTCTACCCCTGAATTTTCTGCACGCCTCAGATTTTTATGTGGGGGAGGAAGAGTTGCGCTGTAGACGCTTTGCTAACAAAGCTCCACAGCCCCACAGCAGTCAGGGAGGACATAAAAATGGGCATCAGCTGGTGACCTGCCTGACAGCAGGGGAGCAGCAGAGGTCTGGATGAGCAGGTTGGTGGGTTAGTGGAACATTCCATTGAGCAAAAAGCATCAGAGGAGACTTTGGCATGTAGGGTCAGGACTTTAACTGAATGCATACGTTAAAAAGCTGACTACCTCAGCTGTGAACTCTGCTGGAAGTCCAAACATTGCCAGTCTCCAGAATGAATGGTCAGCTAAAACAAATCACTATGTTGAGCTGTGGTCGAAATCATCACCCACAGAAAGATCATCACAATGCATCACTTAAGATGAGCCCATGTTTGCAAGACCGTCCCCTAAATCTATTGGCAAGAAAATTTTAACTATACATGCCCATAGATCTGCAACTCGTGCCAGAAAAGGACAGGATCTATAGCTAATTCCAGTATCAGAGAAATACAGAAATCAGCACACAGAAGGGTAGTTTTTGTAATGGTGATGTTTTTCCAGTAGCAGACAGACTCGGGTCACTTGTCTGTATTTAGTATCCATCAAATGACAAGGACAGTTGCTGGCTGGCAAAGCACACACGGTCTCACTCTGGGCACTCCAAACATTTCCATGTCTTGTCATTACCCATGGTTCTTATCACCTCTGCCACCAGATTTGCAATTCACTACTGCAGCATAAGCAGCCTGTAGCAAATTCCCTCTCACCACCAAAACCTCCACTTCCACTAATTAAACTACAAAGTTCTCAAGAGGGACCTGCCCTCACCAAGCACTCCCAGGGCACTGGCTGACCCCAAGCCTTCTGCTTCAGGGAAAACACACAGAGCACCAAACCCTGGCATGGTGGCTGCCCCCTGGTTGCCCATGCACTGAGGATGGAAGGTCAGGATTGTGCCTTGCAGTGCCACAAGGGGACAACATGGGAAAAGAATCAACGATGGCATAAGCCAGGCATGGCCAGGGGAGGACTGCTGCTGGCCAGGATGGGCTGTTGTGATGAAGATCTCAGTGATAGGCGTCTTGTGAGCCAGCTTTCATACAGTTTGAGAAAAATGCTCTACAAAGACAAACCCGCAACACCCCACGACACCAGGGAGCAAACTGTGAGGTCCGTGGAGTGCGGGAGACTGCTCTTCATGAGGAAGGCTGGTGATCAGTTCAGCTGCTGCTGGGGAGGCTGGAAGCGTGGTTGCTCGGAGCTCGTAAGAAGAGGAAGGGTCATAAGGAAAAAGCCCGTAGACCCATGGAAGGTTGAAGAACATGCACACACAAAAAAAGAGCACATTGTGTCCAAAGAAAGTTCAACAACTTTCCCAGCTCATTGGATTGTGGGAACTTTGCTTTTCCAGGGAATAACTATGCTATTTTCAGCATTTTTATTATTCAATTTGTCACAGGCTGTCTCAGGAGATTATCAACAATCAGTTTCAAGCAGCATCTGACCACAAACACTTCTCCACATGTGATTTAGAACATCTGGAACGAAGGAGTCAGCTTTCAAAGCATGCCAGCACTGCGCTGCCTCCCCACATTTCTTCTCCTTCCTTCCATCTTCACACTTCCATCGTCAGCCTGTGCGTAGAAAGCAGGCTGGAGAAGCCAAGTTTGGAGTACTGACAGTGCACATTGCTCGTGTTTGCCATGAGCATGTGGGGAGAGCGGGCACCGCCTGCTTTGAAGAAGGGCACAGTCAGGGATTCCTGGTGGTACATTCCCCGCATCACTGAGCTGCAGTGATTTAAACCTCACATTCCCTAGGGACAGGAGATGTGATCCTTGGCCTGGAGGCAGGCCAGCCTGAGGACTCGTGCCAAAGCTTGCACACTGGATATTGCATCCACAGAGCCAAAGGGAGGCGCGTGCTTTGCTCTGTGCCAGCCGTACGCACCAGCTCTCTGATTAGCGCAATAACTTTTTCGGAAACCCAGAGCAACCTTTCCACCAGAGCTATCTGGCAGGTAAATTGTAAATTAGCAAAGCAGTTCTTCAGCAAGCCTGAGGAGGGAATGGGAACATACGAAAAAGGAATCCAGGGAAATAGCAGAGGAAATGACATTATGATCCCAGCTGGAAGCTCTGTAATGAACTGTTTGGTGTCTGCACAGAAAACCTACATGAGAACGGGGAGAGGTTCTGGCCCCCGCAAAGCCGATGAGAATTTTGTCATCATCTGGGAGGGGGAAAGGTTTCATCCAGTCATTAATTTCGTGCTCATCTCTAATTTCCCTGAGTGACCCATGCGGATGTGGTGCAGTGACACAGTAGGCTGCATTCACACCGCCTGCTGCCTTGCACGTCTGGCTTCCCCGTGTGGCTGCCAAGTGCTGGGCTCATTAGCACATGTGCTGTGCTGCTCCCAGCACTCCCCAGCCCCGTCCTGTACAAATGCTGGTCTGGTTTGTAACAACAAAGTCAACACCAGGGCACAGAGAGTCTTTGAACTGCACTTTGGGACGAGATGGTGACATTGGAGCAGGATCTGTATCCACTGCTTCCTCTCCTTTATGTGCTTTCAAAGAACGGCTGGAAAAATTCAGGGATGTTTGTCTGTCTTCAGTTAGAAAATCTGGGACTTTGACACACAGTGTCTTCTAATAGAGTTTATGAAGTCCCTGGCACCTGCCATGGCTGCAGAAAGCACAACTGCTATCCCAGTGCACAGCTGTGCATCGTGCCCAAGCCGGAGCCACAGATCCCCATGTCCTCTTCCCCCCTCCCACCCCGTGGGGCTGCGCAGGGACCTGTGGCCCCCAGGGAGCTCCTGTCACCCGCTGACTTCTCAGCCCTTGCAGCCCATGGTCCTGGCTCACTGAAAGGTCCAGGAAGGACCAGACCATGGTGCTGCAGTGACAGGGAATGTGCCAGTTCAGCTCACGCTGAAATGTGAAACCGCAGCCTCAGTCTTACTTTTCCAGCCATTTTTAGGAAAGAAATAGCTATAAATACAAGTCTCATTTCTAGTTGCTAGGATCCATTTTGTTTCTTTTTTTTTTCCAAGACTGAGAATGGTTTTCCATTCCATTAGTAGCCAGTTCACTCAAAAAGAAAAAAAATGTGTAAAATTACCTTTTCTTCACAAGAAAAAAGACGCATCCCTAAAGCCACAGTGACCTTTATGCCATATTGCAAGTGCAACAATCCAAAAAAAATAGGACAAAGAAACTCAACCTGAAGTATGGTTTCCACAAGAGCCCAGGCACAATCTTCAAGGAGCAAAGTGACAAGTTCCCTTAGACGGTGAGAAGTGGCATCCAGTGGATGTGCCAGGAGGAAGACGTCCACATTCCCTGCACATTTTCATTTCCTTGAAGCACATATGTTCACACACTCCAGTTGAGGACACCAAAAGCAGTTTTCCAGGAACTGCAGGCACAGCATTTCCTCAGTGCTGCCCTGCCACCAAATGCATTTCCCACTGATTCAAGTTGCTGTTGGCATTGAACTGAGCAATGGCACTCCAAAAGCTGCCTGCCAGACCTCACGAGCTCCCTGAGGCACCAATAGGATGGCTGCTGTTCTGATATGTGGGTTTTGGAGCCCCAGGTCTTCAAGACTGAAGAGCCAAAGCAGCTAAACCCTGGTGGCTGCAGTTCAGCAGTCACTGAAAGCTCCTGATGCCTGGCAGCTCAGGCACCTTTTCCAGGTGCCTTTTACCCACACCATGCTTTGGATTTGCTTTTCTTTCTGAGAGAATTTCATGCCCCTCCTTACATCAGATTCTAGGAAATTCCCAAGTATGACCAAGACCCTGGAGAGAGAGGCAGAGGTCTTGAGCAAAAAGGAGCTGTAGGGCACACTGGGGCAATGTGAGGGAAGGGAACACCTGGGAGCGCAAAACATGAGGAAAAAGCCACGCCAAGGGAAGCCTCCAAATAACACCATGGATTGGGACTAGCACAGTAACCAAAACCAGATCAAATCCAGTTTTGCTCCACCCTGGCTGGATGTAACCCCCACCCATGGCATCCCAGGGTCTGACAGGTGGTAAGGATGCTCTCCTCTCTTTGAAAAGGTTTTCCTCACCATCTTTGTGCAGAAAAACCTGAAGATGGTCACACTGGACAGGGCTCTGAGTAATCTCATGTAGTTCAAGTCCTGCTCATCAAAGTGGGGATTGGACTAGAGATCTTTAATGGTCCTTCCAATTCAAACTGTTCCGTGATTCTGTGGGACTGAAACTTGAAGCATGGAATGGCTCACAGTCCCCATTTTCCTTTTCCAGTTTGTTCTCTTGTTGGTTTGTTTGTTTTACCCTGAGAAATCCTGCCTCCTCAGCAGTAGGAAGAAAACCACCCAGGTAGGATCAAACCCCACATCCCTGGAGCTAATCACGTACAGGACAGCAGGTGATATCAACACAACAGTTCATAAATAGTGTTCAAATAAAGGGTCAAGGAGAATATCTCTGTGCCAGTAATGGGCTGACTATGAGCTGGAAACATGTCTACACTTATGTTGCTATAGGTTTGCTGTTTGTTTAGAACAAATGCCTGTTTTATCAGAAATAGCTGAATTGGTTGTTTTTTTTTTTAAATCATCCCCAGAACAGTTCATGAAAACTCAGGAACCTGCCATCACAAGGCCACAGTCCCCATAAGATATTAAGAAGTTTGCGATGCAATCAACATTTAGGATCTTCTGCAAACTCAGCCACAACTTTTGGACTTTAAGATTTAATTTTTAATAACAATCAATAGCTTTTGGGGAATTTAATCAGACAGAATTGCTTTGAACGCCTCCAATTCGAGTCTTCATGTTTAAACTTATGCCAAGATCCCTTCCCATAGCTATACAGCAGACTGGCAAGTAAAGAGATACCTCTTCAGGTATTCAGATAGATTCACAGCTATTTAATGCTCCTTTGCATCAGTTAAAAATGAGTTCCCTCCTTCTGGCATCAGTTTGAAACTGCCTATTTGGTATTCTGATGGATTCATTTTTCCAGGCTAAAAGAAGCACACACAGCAACCTTGATGGCTTCGTGCAGTGAATCAAACCAGCAGAGACTCCTCACAACATCGCTTGGAGGAGATCTCCCTTCTAACAGGAAGAGACAGAGCACATAGCAGCAGCAGCTTTTCATGCTTCAAGCTTCAGGTTTGGATTTTGTCAGTTTTGGGAAACGCTGGCAATACCATACAGCTAATGAAGTAACTCAAAAGGGAACAAAGCATCTTTCATTAAAAACATCTCTTGGTTAGAAGGGAAATAAAACATTTCCTGTATGTTCAGTTGCAACCAAGGTGCCAAGATGCAGCAGTAGATAATGGAATAGCCTGAAGGAACACATTGTTGCTGTGTCTCGGAGATATTTGCCTCCCCTTATCACTGCAGGGAACATCAGAGACAGGAGGGAATGGGGGCAGGAGAAAATCAGAACGTGATGTGAGCCAGAGCAGGAAACGTCATCTGGCATCTCTAAGACCACCCAGTATCAAGATACTGGTGGGGAAAGAATTCATAACATCCAGAAAGGACATTGCCAGGCCAGTAAAAATCCCTATTCAACGTGGCAAAACCCCAATATGTCCCACTTTCAGAGAACAGCCCAAAGGCATTCAATGTTTCAGAAGGTAAAGGTGAAAGTCAGCAGTGAAGTCCCAGGCTCCTACAAAAGGATTCCCTGCAGATCCCCAGCACTTTCCCATGTTTCCAGGGAAGAGGATTCCCTGACCAGAAGAATATTTAGTTGTTTGGGTTTGTCTTTTTTAATAATTGGAGACCATAAACAGTAAAATGTGACACATCAAAGAGATCCTTACCTTGGGCTAAGTGCAGGGTGCAGCCGTGGAAACCAGTTGAATTATTAAGAGAAGAGATTCAGATTGAGGTTATTTTTTCATTCATGTATAAAGCCTTTTGTGCTTCGTACTTCATAATTTCACCTAGTCAGTTCACAGCCAGATGTCAATGGTTTAAAGGTTTAGAATGAAGGAGAGATGCAATCTGTTTCTTAACAGTTTTAGGACTCAGTTTCATCAATTGCTTATAATCAAAGTTAACTGCATGGTCTCAGACTGTCCTACCTCTCATTTTGAGTTACAGTCTGAATACTCATGGGTGGAAGGGAACAGGAGCAGAACTGATTCTAGCTGATAATGAGATTGATATCATAATCCCAATTCTTTAAATAACACTAGTTTACTGTAGACAAACACAGCCAGACATAAGATAGCGATGCATTTATTTAAAACCAGCAAAGTCATAGGAGTACTTTTTTCCTCTTCGCATTCCAGCTCATTTTTCAAGACTGCCCAATGCAAATCTGCCCCAACCTACATAAATACACCTCTCCACAACAATTACTAACAGCAACTGTAAATTCACCACAGTCCTCTTTCCACTTTGCTTCAGAAGTGCAGGGGAAGGGAGAGATCCAGCGCTGCTGAGGGAGAGCTGTGGGCAGAGTCACCCTGTGAGACAGAACGTGGCAGTTCTGGGCAGTGTCTGTGCTTAAAGCAGCCACTGCTCACACCTACAATATTTCAGCAGAAGCAAGTTCTGCTCTGCCAATTAAGTTTTTTTTTTCCATGCACTAAACCTCCCTTTACCTTCATGTCCAGGAGGAAGCACTCCAGTGAGTCAGAACATGGAAAGTCTCACTGTAAGTGGGACTGGCACGTGAATGGTGTTCTCTTTGAGGAGGATGCCACTGCCTCAATTAAGTCTCCTGAAACTACTGAGCAGATCACACAACTGCAGACAGACAAATCACCAAATCCTGTGCTGGAATGGCTGCAAGATCACACTACATGACAACAACCTTTAGCTACATTTCAACTGGAAGGTCGTCACAGTGACATACCAAGCACGTACTTTAAACCACATGACTAAAAGCAGTATCCAGAAAATTCTGATCACTTTTGAGGGGTTTTGCAAACATTGGCAAACAATTGTCCCTCCCACTCATAGTCATATGTCTGTGTAAGCTAAAAAGTACTACAATAAGGAGTGAAGTGAGACAGGAGGAGAGTCGGAACTCATTTGGTCATACTAGAGATTCCTTCAAACTCACACTGCTCTATATTGGTGTAGTTGTCAGCATCCCCAGAGTCCCCTCCAGTTCTGTCTTTGAAACATGTTTGCTGGGAAGTTCTATGTCCAAAGCAGCACATAACGTGTGCATCTCCTATCACCATCACACTACTGAGCAATCCTTTAGAAATAACCACGCCCATTTCCTACAGAATACGGAAAATACGTTGTTCTTCAAGATTAAGGATCTAAAAGCTTAAGAATTAACAGAGACCTTTACACAGACTGGGGAAAATGTTCTCATTTCACATCAAAATTTTGAATTAAGTCTTCATTTTTCCCCCCAGAAATGTATAGAAAAAGGCTTTCATTTTGGCAAAGAAAAGAAACACAAAACTGAATATGCTTTTCCTGATTTTACATTTTAGTTTCTTTTCTTCCATAATTTGAACAAAAATAGAAAAAAAATCAGGATAGAATTGTTAAGCATAAAAGGAGAGAAACAGATCACAAGACAACATATGCAGTATGATAGGTTTGGGGCACAAAGCCATTTTTAAAAATCAGGTTTAACTGGCTGTAATACTGTTCTCAGGCAATTGGTCTAAAGCCCAATGTTAGGAAAGTTGAGTTTGTAGAATTTTCAGCAAAAACTATGATGAGGAAAGGACTGAAAAATATTACTGTGGATCACCGAGGATGCCTCTTAAGGAATCACATACAAAATAAAAATTTCTTTTTTCTTCAAGTCACACACCAGTGTTGTGTATATTTAACCTAAAAACCAGTCACCTGCTCCTTTTGCAGTAAGAAAAATACAGATATAGAGAAAATATAGGTATAGAAACAGAATTTTATTTGATTCTAGAAAGCATCATGCAACAAGTTTTTTTCTTAATGATCCTTGCCCAGCTTTGAGATGAAAGAATAGCATTTACAAAGTAAAAGGATGCAAAAGTAAGGTTAGCACCATGGGAGGAATACTCTTCTCTTTACAACTCCATTTGATAGACAGTTATAAAAGAAAACAGAGGAAAAGAAAAAAAAAAGTCCAGGTGGCTAGATGACCTTGCATTTTTATTTTCAACATCCTAGATACTTAAATCTAAACATCAAGATGCCATGGTTCTGCTAGTATATCTAATAATTCATGTTCTGCAAAACTTGCTCTGTCCATTGAGAAGTATTCAAGAGTCAAAAGGTAATTGTCACAAAGTACCAGCTAATATGTAAGGTAAAAATTGCAGAAGTCCCAAAAAAGAAAGGAAACAAGAGAAACCAAGGTGAGGAGTTTGTCCCTCTTCCAGTCTTTTGCAGGTATGGCTATTAAGACTTGCTGCAAAGATCAAAAACTAGAAGGGATGTGTACTGGACCTGGCTGGGATGGGACAAATATCCTAACATTATCCTGTAATACCCTAGTTTCATGGGCCAAATATCAAGATGTTCTTAATCTAAACTCTCCCATTTCTTAACTACAAACAACTACAGAATTACACCAGATTTCAAATGTTTGTTTTTCTTACTTTTGTATTAATTTTCAGAATTTGCTGTGTGTGGTTCTTACTGTAAAGGTTTCCAAGACAGTGAACAGTTTTACAAACTCTCCAATCTTTCCCGAGCAGAAATTCTAATACGGGATTTAGGAGTTTTAAATGCCACATTGTTATTATTATGTGCTGTCTTCTTAAGGCAATGGAACAATTCCTTTCAAGTATCATAATTTTGCATCATAAATCTATCCTAAAATTTCCTTCACAAGCATCTATAATTACAATACATGTAAAATTATTTAAATTTTATTAAACTATTAACCTGACTCATTTATTTGAAGAAGGGTTTGAACTACAATTATGAGGAAGAGGCACCTTTGTGTCAGTTTGGGAAATAGATCTTCTGATTAGTCCCACCTTTCAAGGTCACATGTATGGACTTTTAGCAGCAACATTGAAGCAGCCTGTAAAAACAATTGTTTTGTGTCCAAATCATAGAAAAACCATTTAATCCCAAAGCAGAGTGTGGTGTAACCCAAACCAGTTGTATTGTTCAGACTAATAACCACTAGCACTTGAACACCTATTGCAGTGAACACTGTTTTAACGTTGAACTACCCAGAGGAGCCTTCACAGCCGTGAGCGCTACATCACATCCCCACCGGGACAGGAAGGAGACTCTGAACTTTTCTTTATCTTTCTTTTATTTATGCTCAGACTTCCAGCACTGCACATCAGATAGCCAGGGCCTTAATCTGTCCTATATCAGACTGCAAAAATACAACGCGCTTTCTCCGCTGTCTTCGCATCAACAAATCACACAGTCACATCCCACAAACCCTTCACATGAGCGGTTCCTTCCTTCTGGCAAAGCATCTCTCCTCTCAAGGATTTCAGCTAATGCTTGTGGCTTATAAAAGATTAAGTGCAATCAGTTACACTGAAGATTTATAATGCGGCTCTTGATTGCATTTTCTGTGCACGCATTTACATCAGGCACACGAGTTATATAAAATAGTTTGGAGTACAAAAATATGGTTATAACATAGGAGTACCAAACAGCACAGAATTAGAACAGTTTTATTACCATAATACCAATTTATATACAGACCCCCAAATTAAGGATTTTTTCTTTTTTTAATTCTAAGTATTCTTCCCAAATTGACAACTGTAGTGTACACTCTAAAAACTGCAAATTAACAAAACAGATCTATTTTAACCCTTACATTGTCTATGCAGTCTGCACCAATCCTCTCTCTTCCACACAAAAGTGTATTATAAATAATTCTCACAAAATGTCACGTATGTTTTATTGCACATTGTACATGCCAATATTTAAAAGAAAGGCTCAAACCTTTCACTTGATAACTAGCTGTTTAAATAACTAGCATTTACTTGTGTTATGAATACTATTGCATTTTTCAGGCTCTAATCTTAACTGATAATTTAAAAGAAAAAAAGCAGAACAGAAAATATGCCTTGAACTTTATAGCTTTTGTGAAAAAAAGAAAAAGCTTCTTTAATTCTGCTGAATTCTACTTTATAAAGTCATTAAAAACATCTGACCTAATTAAAAATGCTGTTTCGAAATTTCCACATGTTTTTCTATAAAATGATGCGTGTAGCTGCTTGTGTAATCATCTATTCCTCCTATTTTGCAGGATTAGATGTTTCTGTGCTGCATTGATGGGAAGGTTGAGTTACATATGTCCTAGTGTGAGCTACAGGAGTTATTGTATCAGCCTCTGCTCCACTGGTCTGCACAGGGGTGGGACCTGAGGAGCCTCTGTCAGCCCTCTGGACAGGTCGGGATAAAAGGACACCGGGCACAAATGGCCACCCAGCATCAAGGCCACGTGTCATTCCGGTTAAGTGGATCTCTACACTAAGGAATATGAGTACTTCATCATTAATATGTGGGTTTATGCTATGCTGCACTAAAATACGGCTGCTAAACAAAGAGAATGATTTGTTGTATGACAGATATGTGCCAGCTGGTAAAAATGCCTCACTGGATAAAAGTCTGCGATTCGAGGGTTAAAACTCTGGCATGGACAAAAAGATTTCAAAGTTGATCGATCAAATGTTTTGCCAAGGGTTTCTAAAGCTATTTAGCCATCAACAGCTCCAGAAAGGGATAAAAATAGCAAAACCAAACAACTAAAATTGCACTATTACAAAGAAACAAGTCCATGAAAGGGAGAGTCACCAGCTGCAGTTAAGGGACAGCCACTTCAAGAAGCCGATTGTTTTTTCGCTTGCAAGTTGGGATGTTGCCGTTTTTCTGGCTGCCTTGTATGAACTTCACACACACTTTTTCTTGTTTGAACTGGACCAGGAACCTAAGAGAGGGAATAGTAAAAATTTTAGTTAAGGGCAGGAAAAAAAAAAAGACACACGAGGAGCAGAAGTCTTTTCCTGTTGGTTCTAAGCATCACTCCAAAAGATGTCATTTTCAGCTCTGTTAATAATAAAGAGTTGGGGAATAAATTTAAAAAGCCATAGGTTATGGAATGGCAAGAATCTCCTTCAGGTAGTATCTCTTAAGTATTGCTTTTTGCCTATAACTGTGGACATTTTACAAGAAGTTAGTTTGATATTCCTTTAGAAAAAAAAGCAGTTTGAAACAGAATTTCTAATGTACCAGAAACGCAGCGAAGACTATTTCCAACTACTTCACTGTCAGCCAAAGGGACTTCTCTGTTTTCATGGAAGGAAGGTCAATACTTCTATAGCAACATTGGGAGTGCTTTTCTTCTGGTTTACATGTAATTTAGTACATCTGGTATTTTAGCACCTCTCATACGTCTAATCCTTAGTTGGCCTTTATAGGCCCCTGCTCGGCAACTGGGAAAATTCACTTCCTGCCCAGCAATCTCCAAATTTAGACATTTTCTAAATTCTAAAGTTCTGGGTAAATTAATCTGGATTTGACTCTTCACTTTTTACTGGAAGGGAAATTTCACTGAATACAGAGAATTGCCTAAAAAAACCCAAAACACAAAAAACCAACAGGCTCCTTGTGGAGCCTCTAACCTCTAACTGATCTGGATAGAGAAATTAAAAGCAATAAGCAAGGCAGTGCTGCCTCTTGGCTCACATGCAGTGGTTGCTGACCTAAAAAGTCCTTTGTAATACAGCCGATTTTCCTTTTTAGCATCCTTAAAAAGTCCTCCAGCAGAGGCCAAAAACTTCAAAGAATTTGCTCTGCAGCCGGAAACCACAAATCAAGCTGACGGCAGAGCTCAGGGGAGGAAGTGGCCTCTGCTGCGCTGAGCTGCCCTTCGGTCCTGCTTTCCTGCTGCACAGCCCAGACACTCAGAGCTTGCTCAGTACTCCCAGCCATGCAGGCACCCAAAAACGTGAGCAGCTCTTACAGCCATTGTCTCATCACCAGAGCTAAATTCTCCTACACCCACTGTTCCAATATTATACATGTGAATGGTGTGTCTCTTCCTAAACATACCCCTGCATCAACAGCATTCTTATATCAGCTCTCTTCCCAAAAAGCAGGATAATCAAAATGAGGCCACATTTTCCTCTTAATTCCTAGTTGCACTTGTGTCTAAACTCTAGATTAAACTCTAGGAGAAGAGACTCCTGCTTCACCATCAATAGAGATGGGACTCTGCAAAGCTTAAAATTACTTAGTCTGGATAAACTCAATAGCAATACACACATGAATGTTTTTAATCTGCAAGAGAAGAAACAAAAACCACATCCCAAAAAGCAAGAAAGACTCCTTTAAAGTAGGCTGTTTTCCAGACCTAAGGTAAGCAGGCACTCCAGACTAGTGCAATGCATGCTTAAACTTTGCTTTAGTTTATTCCTGTGTAGCTCCCCTTAAACTAGAAGCTTACTGGGAATAGCCACACTCTTAGAGACTGAAAAACACACACCCTTGAGCAAATTAAATGATACCTGGTAACAGAAAAAAGGAAAATGGCAGATTTTCTTTTCAAGGAAAGAGCAAAATTAGCCTTTTAATAAATCCTCAAATCTGAACAAACTGTACCCACTACCATGACTCTAGAACACACACAGTGTGGTGCAGCCAGATAGAAAGGCTCCATTTTTGCCTACAGGAAATTTACTTCACTGTTGTTAAAGGGTTCCAAATTTTCTTCTTTATTCAAAATGAATAAACCCACCAAATCAACACTGCTGAAAAGAGGGGTCACTTCACAGAACAAAAGGAGTGCATGACAACGGTGGACTAAGTGAGGGACTCTTCCTCAGCAAACTTCAGGAGTTCACACACACACACACAAACACCTTTATTCCATAGCTAAAAACACCACAAGGGCAGTTCTTATTTAAGGCCAAAATATGAAACTGTACCAAGCAGAAAGAAATACTATTTTGAGATGCGAACTTTTTATCACACAAAGCTTTTAAACAATGAAAAAAACAAAAAAACAATAGGTTGTTTCACCTTCACAAGAGAGAAGGTAGAGCTTAATAAACCTACATTGAATTGGGGAGGGGTTTTGTATTCTGGTTTTGGTTGTTTTCAGGAAACTTGGCACCTAGTGTCCACTCTAATCTATAAATATCTCATAGAAATTGGTGAACTTTTCAGTCACATGCAAAGCTGTTCTCTTAAATGTAGTAACTCTTGATTATTTCTACAGCAGCAGTTCTGCTTCACAGCCCTATTTGAAACTACTTTAACAAAAGCACATTTTCTGTAATGACTTTCAGGGACATAAAAGCCAAAATGAATACTATAACAAGCACACACTGAAAATTGGATCCTTCTTTACAAGTATTCTGTCAAGAGAAAAGAAGTATTAGCTACACAACAGTGTTTTGTTATTCTGACACTAGATACTTGACTTTTTAGCATGCTGCATTGAAGCAAATGTACTCTTAAACAAACAAGAAACATACTCATCAGATATCTCAATGTTGAGCTTCTGTTTGGTTTGGCTGAGAGTAGTGCGGTAAAGTTTAGTGGCCATTTCAATAAGGTGATTGCTGCTGAGCAGGAAATCTCCTTTACTGGCAGCTTCTGAACCCTGAAACAGGAAAGAAAGTAGTTAGGACTACCAAAACCTTGAGTACGATTAAATGGCAGCCAAGCAGGAGGATTTACAAGGAGTCTTCTCTTCCCAGTTTAAGGAAACAACAATCTTTTGTCCTGCAAATTAAACAGGGAATGCAGTGCAGTGTATAGGATCAAAAAGCCATTTGCTCCCAAATAATCTACAAACCAGTTGAGAAAGGTAAAAAAAATCCCTTCTGGTCCTAAAGGAGCATCATCTTCATTTGTCCTACAAAACTGTAGTGTTTCTGTCTCCCTCATCTGGATACACCACAGCAAGCTTCCAGTACGTGCAGAAAGGAACAAAAGCAAATTACCAACACCAGGCTGAGGATGATGGCAGCAGGTATGAAAAGACACTGTATATAACAGTCTTCAAATCCATTTAGGCTAGAATACAGATGCCAGCTTAATGATTTTAGCAGAGCAATGGTTACAGTGCAGTGAGGCAAATATAGCACTGAGCTAAGTTCTTTAGAACTGAGTAACAAATTAACTGTGCCTCACCCTGGACTTCTTGGCATCCCATAAAGAAGAGAGAAATATTCTACCAGTATATGTAAGGAAAACACTGGCACAAAGTACCTGAACCATATTACAAGTGGAAAACTCTGATCCTGAAGAGGCTGAAGTGAAGAATGAAGTCTGATTTTCACAGTTAAGTGATCGTTCATAATGTAATAACTGTTCTCATTTGGCTTCAGTAGCTTTAAATCAAAGTTTTTTCAGCTATGGCAAAGTTCAGTAAATTTCTAAGCCTACGAGCTAACCTGTATGATTTAATGCTACAGGATAATTAACAAACAGGTTTTACATCACTGCATGTAAAACCGTCGTCGTGGTGTGACGGAGTGGTAACCAACCTCCTTGAGGTGCACTGCAAAGAATCCATCATTTTGGGAGCTCATGGACACCTTGGTAACATCTCCCAATGGAACCTCTGACTTGATAGTCCCAGATTTTTGGTCCGCAAGAAGAACATTATTTTTGGTTAGTAAGAAAATCCTGGACGCAGCCTGTGAAAATGCAAAAATGCAGAACATTGTCTACATGAGGAGAGAACTGGTTTTCATTAAGCACCTACTAAGACTCCAAGGAGTTCATAGAGTTAAAAAGCTTGGCCCACGTTAGCACACGTGAACATCTGATGTTCAGTAAAAGCTGCAGATCAGTTAAAATCAGGTCAAATTTATTTATGTGTCTAATTATAGATTGAGAAGCTTAGCTCATTTTGGCACATATGCTTAGGTATAAACAGTTCCTCTAATTACTAGCTTACAGCTGTAAAATTCAGAAAGTGAAACTCTGAAACTATACAAATCGGGATAACCTAATTTTTCATGCTCTTTAATTTAAAATCTCCAGGAAAATCATCACACACTAAGTCTCTATACTGACCATTATTCACCAAAACTATGATGCAGAGCAACACAAATCATATAAGTGTTTTTCAGAATTATGTTCTCCTCCCTTTATCTATTGGAATTACCCTTTAGGAGGATAAGCATTCATATTTTCAAAAGACAAATACTTTTAAAGCATGAAATGTGTGTTCTTAAATTTGTCTTAGAAAATAGTAAGAAAGAGAAATGAGAACTTAATCCACATGCAGCTTTTTCTCCTGTAAACTTTTAAATAATAAAATCTTTATTAGAATTAAGAAGTAGCTGCATTAAGCACATAGAACCATAGTTCATTAATTTTTTTTTTTTTTTTTTTTCATCTTGAGAGCTGTAGCCTGTGCAAGTACAGGAAAGATACTGTCTTCATTTAATTAGTTTCTTCTAAACCAGAAAATTAACTCGGCATCAACAACAGGCAACCTAATTTCACTCCTACAAATGCATAAATGACATCTACATCTGAGAAGTTGAGATCTACTACTTCTAATATTTAGACAGATATGGTGAAAGCAATTAAATTTACTAAGGTAGAATAATACTTCCTGTTTTAATAAGTACAATTTAAATGCAAAATGTGTTCTGTGTTGGCCAAATAAAAAAGTACCCACCATATTTAACAATTCTATTCAAATTATACAAGAAACTTGCCTCTTCATTCCAAAGAGCTTTGGAAGACAGGCAAAGCTAGCAGAGTATACCACTCATAATTTTAAGAGATAATAAAATGTGATAATCAGAAGCTTGACTGACAGCGTGGACTTCGAAAAGTTAAGTTTTCTAAATACTTGAAGAAGAACAATATTCTCTAAATGTTTTTCTTTAATTGGCAAATAGAAGACCTTAGCTGAGTACAGAGACCACATTTAGTTGTGACACAATACAGTCTGTTACCAGTTGATGAGATACAATTTTTTTTTTTTGAAAAGTCACTGGAAACTACAAAACAGTATTTTAGTAATCTTCATGTAAGTTTAAAAGAGGTGGTTAAAATCACCCAATTACATAAAACCAACATTTCCAGTCCTGCACCCTTAAAAATACACATTATTTTAAAAAATCCTCAGACTATTACGAGTCTCACTTTCAGTGTATTTATAACAAAAATTATCTACCCTTCTGGATAATCAAATCCATTTGATTACCTTCCCATTGGCTCTATTGATCTTATTCACAACTTCTGCAATAATGATCTTTTCATCCACGGCATCTGTGAGTTTTTTGTACTTGGGGTTCTCGCTGATCTCCAAGTAAGCCCCTTGGAATGGCTGCCCAACACTGCCCGAAAGAAAGGCAAAGGAAACACGAGTTAAATACGAATCTCGAGGAAGAAGCAAACCTGACACCATCACAGGCTTCATGAGGAGATGCCCCAAATATAATTTTCAATACATTTCTGGCTATACAGCCAGAAACTTCCTCAAGCTTTGGCACGCCCTCTTCCAGGGGAAGTTACTTGCTGCTTCACTTTTAGTGAGGGAATAGTCTTAACAAGCCAGAAACCTCTACTCTCAATGCCCACCTTTTGTACCTGTTCACTCAGCACACTGGTACCAGCATTAATCTGTGCCAAGCAGGCAGAGTGTGCCAGCAGAAAATAACATGGGAATTGCTGCAAAGTTGTGTGGATGTATCCCCCAGCACATCATCCCAGGGGAAGAGAGAAAGGAGATGGGGTAAGAAATGGCATGTGTATTAGATACAGAATCTTATACACACTAACAGCCCAGCGATGGTGAATGAAGAGAAAGTTATCACCAAAGACAGAATAGGGTTTTTTCTTGCTCTGGAAGCATTTTCCAATTAAATGGGCCAAATTTCTTTGGATATCAGGCACATGGACATCCTTGCATATGCAGCCAACTACGATTTAAAATCACCCAGTAAGAGTCCCTGTGAAAACAGAAAATAAAACCTCAGTAGGACTGACAGAGTATTGATACTGACAGGCAGGACTTCAGTGACAGACATGAACTTGCCTTCAAGATCTGCTGTTGTTTGTGAAGCATGGAGCAGCTCTTTGTCAAGATCTGCTCCACTTCCAAATCCCCCCACCTTTATACACCTTAGGGTGTTAAAGTAAGGGCTTCACTACAGGTCAAGAATTGGTGAATACAGTCACTGCTTGCTTTGTTTGGAAGTCACTTTAAATAATCACTTTAAGTACAGTCAAAGTATTCAAGCAAAGCCCTGCCAAGACTGGAGCCCAAGAGAAACCAGTACAGTATGTGGAACAGCATTGCCTTTGCAATTGCAATCTGGCACACAGATAAATGGGAAAGAAGAGGAAGGGTACTTGAATTTTAGTACCCACAAGTCCCTCTCTCTTCTTAAATAATTATACTATACACAGAAAATTAGCCATATCCTATGAACCATTATCATACTAATTAATCAGAAATTTTATACAGTAATTTTCTCTACCCTTAGGCCTATTAAAAAAAACCCCAACAAAACAACAGTAGGAGCTAATCAGCTCTGAATACCAGACAAAAAGAGATGGAAATGTTTCTAAATGAATGCAGGGTGGGGGAAGCATTCCAACTTTCCACTATGTTGGAGCTTCAGGGTTTTTTGGTTTTTATTAATTAGCATTATGAAATCATAGTCATCGAAACAGTACATTCCCTGTGGACTTCATCCCTGATCAAACGATGACAAGTTACAACTAAAACTGAAATGAATCAACAGTTCCTCTATCATGTATACTATTTAAGAATGTCTTGGATAAAAACTACTCACATATATATATATATATATATATGAGTTTTAGATATAAATATAAACATAAATACAAATATAGATATAAATAATATAAATATATTTTGCTGTATATTATTTCATTGTTCAGCCTTGGTGTAAAAAGTACCAAACCAGGGATATAAATAGAATTCCTTCCTTCCCAATGAGCTCTCTGCTGATCAGATGCATACTGACTAAAACCTAAAACAACCTGCTTGTCCCTAGGAAAGTCCAAAGGCACCATCTTTCTCTTTTCCCAGCAGCATAAAAAGACATCCCAAAGCAAATAAGGAACAAACCACAAGCTAGCATATATAGCCATCAAATAAGTGATCTACTGAAGGGAAAAAAAGAGAAACATACACTGAGCCCATTACAGGAAAACAGGAAATGTCTCAATTTAAAAAATGACACAAAATAAACCCAAGGAAACACACAAACAACAAGAAGAGCTTGTCCACGCATGGAACTGTTCTCATAAACTCTTGCAGATTCCCATTTCTCCCTCTGCCGAACCTTGCTTCTCATTTAAATTGCTCCTGCTCAGCTCAAATTTCAGCTTCTACAAGAAAACTCTCTTGAGATGGACAAGATGTTTGTTTTCAAGAAAAAATACAATTTATAAGCTCATATTCACTTAAAAAGTGTAAGCCAACTTATTTCAAGGACATCTCTCTTTTGTCAGTTTTATGGCATACCAAAAGAAGTGCATTCCTTAAATAAAATCAGATACTACTGTACTTTCTTGAGTAATGCTAGCTCTGTAGATAGCAATGACAAGAATCTGTCAGTTTTAGAGAACTCAGTAATCTGAGAAACCAAAGAACTTATTTGAAGAGATTTCACATGATTAAAAAGAAAAAAAAGAAAACAGAATCTAAAATGGAAATAGAACTTTTTTTAAAGTATCCTTGCAAAAAGATATGCACCAGTGTATCTAACTGTTAAATTACCCAGTCTTCACCTTAGAGCATGATGGTGAAATGTGCTGACTTTGAACACAGGAGAGCTCCCCAGCACAGCTCATCTGGGAGGGAGTGACATTGTCACTTACAGCCTCCCAGCTCACTCTGCCTTTATCATTGCAGGAAACAGCCTGATGGAAACGAGGGGAAAGGGTTCTGCAAGTTCCCCAAACTTTTACAACGTGAACAGGTCATGGGGGGTTCAAACAACAAACCACCATGGATTCTGAACAGAAGTTCTTGGTATCACAGGATTAGTGGCTGTAACAACAGCTAAGTTTGCTTCTAACTGAGGTCAGTTTTCAGGATGATAAAGTCAAATGATGGAGGGATGTTGTCAAACAAGGAAAATACACTTTCCTGCTTAAGGTAAAACGCAAAATCTTACTTAGTTTCCCAAATCTACAGAAGGATATAGAATTTCTTGTACACTAAAGGCAGCAGAATCACTCATTACCTGGCTGGATATAAAGCCTTCTTGTCCTTGAAAAGTTCACTTGCTTCCAGTTTTTCTTCATATATAAGCTTCTGCTGATCTGTGAACTGATCTCTGTACTTTTTACACTACAAAACAGGATATATTAAACAAACCATAAAATTATCTTTCCCAATCTCACAGCACCACAGACTAATGTTTGCTCATTGCTCAAGATGCACATTCTTTGTATGCTTCTGAAGTGACTCAGCTCCATCCTACATGCCACTGTAATAAACAGGAGAGGCAGTTTTCTCCTCACCCATTCTAGATACTTCTGAATTACACCAGAAACAATATATAGGACATCTCATGTAAGCATGTTGCACTCGAACACGAGCTTAATCTATGAGATACCAGTTATTGGAAGACTGTGCTAAAAAGCTTCACAGAAACATTCATACAGTTCCATGGATTTGCAAGTTTGTATAGGCAGAGAGAAAGAAAAAAAACCATAGCTGAGAGGGTGAATTTTGCAGGCTCAGAAAGAAAAACTGTTCCTTGACAATTCACAGAAAACACAGCCCACAAGATCAGTAAAACAGTCCCATCAGCATTTGTACAGATTCTCGCTGTTCTCTCCGTCCAAAGATCCAAAACAAATTTCAGCTAACCACAGCTCATAAGCAAAAAATTCCACCCAGCACTTCCAGCATTGGTCTAAGTCCTGGCCATGGACACAAGTATTACAAGCTATTAATTAACAGGCGGATGGCAGGAAGCAAACCTTTCCCCCTAGCCCCAGAAAGGAGTAGCCAGGATAGTTATATCCCTTGCAAGCCAAAGGCAATGACCAAAAAACATACTCCTTCCAAAGAAATAAAATTATCCTGGCTGGAATTGAAGGAAATACATCCTAAAAATAGACCCTTTGTGAACAAAACTGTTGAGAATCATGGGAAGAAGTTCTGCACAGACTGGACCAGAATGTGTCCTACCCTCCACAAATGGAAAATCCTCTTTAGTTCTTTGTGAGTTGAATCCAAGAAAAGGTAAGGCCTCGCTGGCCAGGTTTTATCTATTGGTGATAAAGAAGGCATCTTATTCTTCATTTCCAAGAAGTATTTTTGCATCTGTGATAAAATTGAAGCAAGATGTTTTATTAATGTTCAAATATCAGAGTTATTGAAGTACGCAAGGAAAAGCAGCTGCTCTGTGATTAAAAAGCACAGTTACCAAACTGCAACTCTCAGCTCTCATAAGCCAGAATATGGATTTTAAAAGCCAGGTATACTGGAAATGCAGATTAGATATCACAGAACTGTGGCAAATACTTCATACCATTCCTACACCACCAAATACTATCACTATCCTTTCTTTACAATATCAGAATATTAATTTGTCACTTTTCCATGTGCTTATCTTGGACATTTCCTTACAAGGACTATCAAGGCCATAACACAGTTGTTGTATTTGATAGAAAATAAAAACTTAAAACACAGAAAGTGTACATGTGCTTTGTACAGATATATACATACAATTCTCTGAAGGGTAAATTCATAAATTTTTCTTCCAGCATTGGCTCTGAAGAATTTCCTGTATTCTCTACGGACCTGGAAAGTTAAACAAACCCTCAAAATTAATAAAAAGAAAGTATTTGTTTGCACAGGTATTCTTTTAAAAAGCTCTATGGTAGAAAACATTAAAACAAGCATATGTACATGCAAAGAGTTCCTGAAATAGGAACATCACCTGGTCACAGTTAAAATATGTGAAACAGACCATGGACCAAGATGTCTGAAAGATACCTCGGCTGACCTGAGTGCAATTATTTGCAAACTTAACAAGGAATTTGAAATACTTCCCTCCAAAAAGCCAAATTATTCAAATATTGTCAAATTCACAGCATGAATCTATTTTCAATAAGCTTTTGCATGAAGCTGGACTGGAAAAAGTGAGGCATCACCAGCGATGGCACAATTTTCTTGTGTCTGAAGTGACACTGATTTGATGTTAATTACAGAGTTAACTGGAGAAATTTTCAGATTTTTCTCCATTAAAATTCTTAATACACAGAGTTTTCAATAATAAAAAGGGAATTCTTTTTTTTCAGAGCACACTTCTGCATGAAAAAACTCTTTTCACACAAGCAGTCTTCATTCCGAAAGAAAAATAAGATTTTGGTGCTTGGTAAGAGCAGAAAATCAACACAAAGACTGCTTAATGTCAGCAAACTTGATATTTGCTCCCAAAATTTATTTAAAAACCAATACAATTTAAAAAAAAAATCAAAAAAGTGATCATCGAAACAATTTTTGCTGGTGACATTAACTTTTAATATGTCCTTAGAAGTGCAAGTTTCAGAGTACTTGTTTTGCCTTTTCTATCAATGTTAATCAGCATAAATCAAAATTCAGAAAAGGCAACCAGAGAAGGCCCAACTGGTTTGCAGTTTTATGTGACACCCAGGCTCACCTCAAGTCAGCCGAAACATCCCCCAACTTTTTTTGCAAACTCTGGCACAGCCTGCAACACACCTGTTATGGGTTTTGGGCAAAACCCAGGGAAAACATCGTGGCTTTGCATAATTCACCCCAGAGCAAAATTTAGTGGTTTTAGCTAACTCACTGTGTGTTGCTGGCTTCTGTGTTACCAGAATATAAAGGGAAACCCAAAGAATAAAATCCCCACCAACTTACAGAAAAAAATTTACCCTGGCACCCCCTTCTGCCTCATAGTGACTCATGCATTTTGAGATAAACCAGCATTTGGAAAGCAAGAATCTGTCATCATTTGGGGACTAAAAACACCCCACAAGTAAACAAGTTTTGCTTAATCACACATTAAGATGCATCAACAAAACTGGCAGCATTCAGCTGTCATCATTCTATGCAAATTCAGCGGATAATTTTTTCCTCCTCACTTTATAAGAAAAAAATATTCGAGTTCTTATTCACTCATTTTCTGCAAGGCTTAGTGCTCTATAATTAGAGTGCATCCTTTATTAATTATTCAGGGATGGTAATTAACACACTCAAAGCCACTCCAACCACAGTCATCCCAAATCTCACCATGTTCTCATAGACTCTCCCTAATGATCTTTCTTTGCGAGCTGCAAGGTGGGCAAATTAATTTGGAAGAAAGGGACTAATAGACATCCTATTGGTGCTGCAGGGAAGCTGCAAAGCAAGCACTGAGAAATGCAAGCTGCTCCAGAAAAGCCTAAATCTGGAAAGTAGCACAAATGCTATTAAAATCTACTCGGCATATAATCAAATAAAACCAACAAGTAACAAAATCCTCACAACTTAATGGTTTAATCTTGCCTGTTTGTATCAATTTCAATTCTTCAGCCTTGCATGTCACAGGTGAAAACACTTTGCCTTCAAACTACCTGTGGTAACAGTGATGTATTGGAATGACAGACTATGGTCTTATTCAGAAAAATCTGTGTATTTCAGGTGAGATGGAAATTGGAAATGTTGCTTATGCTATTTAACAAACTCACCAAAAACCATGCCACAGACTGCAGAGATGTATTCCTGCTGTAACGCACCCTAAAGGTTTTGGAATTATCAGTTTGCATTTAAATGCCACTGTTTGATATAAAACAGCCTCTGAGTTCTCAGGAGGGACATATCCTTGTTTTAAAATCATAAAAACAGACCTACTTTGGCAGTAGTACCCAAAGTGTGATTCTGATCTGCAGAATGACTTCTTAAAATGGCTCCTTTGTATTTTCCAGCTCTGGTTTCCATGTATGTATTGAAATGGATTTTTTTAAACACAGATGAACATGTATTATATATATGTTTTCTAACTATTTTTCCCATTTCATCACTGTCAGGATAAGTACAAGAATATGAGAGCTGAACTTTACTCTGCATTACTGAGTGAATTGTTCCTTTCATACCTCTGTAGTCTACAACAGCCCTATTAGCAGAAGTCACCCCCAGCCAAACCAAACAGATTCAGATTTCCACAGTTCTTCGGGACTGCATCTGTGAAACTATGTTATGTAGATCATTTGGGCACAGACCTGAAACATCTGAAGATGCCATTTTCATAGTCTATTTACAGAGCAGAACTACTTTTTTCCAGATTACAGATGTGTTTTCTTTTGCCAACCAGTCCTTGAAAGCAAGGGACGGAAAACAAAACACTTTTCCACATCTCAATTTCTCTAGGAATTCATAGCTGTCACAAGCCACAGGTAGCTGTGTGCAATGCCAGGCCCTAAAAAGGCTTCTGGATGCAACAGGACATGACCATTGGCTTTACACCATGCCCTCCTCGACACTGGGATCAGGGGTCTACTGTGAGCAGCAGTGAGAGTCAGACGCTTCCACCCTACTTCCTGTTCAAACAAGCAGAAGTCACAACCAGAAAATACATCCTTGTAATCTTTCCAGGTAGGACCTTTGCCAAGGTAGGTCAGTTTTTTTAAGTCAACAACTGTAATAGAGTCCCTTTAATCTGACTTTTGTCTGTCTCTTGAAAGCTGCGATTCCGGATATGATAAAAAAAGTCTCGATGCCTAAATGTTGCTGCTGTGAGGCACTTTCAGCTTACGACTTTTTCAGCCAAGTCCATGACAAAGTTAAACAATGTAAAAAAAACCCACTCCTTCTAGTGAGCCCACACAACTGCTTGTTTATTAAGTGTTAGTAAGTAGTGTGCCACGCTTCATTGAGTTCATGTTGACAGATGGGAGTGTTGGAGAAAGTACCTTCAGTCCAAGCCAGTAAGCCCAAATGACTGCCACAGCATGCTTACGCCTAGCCTCCTCCTTCAAGCGTTTCAACTCCCTCCGAGCCTAAAGGGTTCAGAGAGTGAACAAAAGAGACAGCCCGATGCAGACAGCACAACGACCAGGAAACGCCTCTCCCAAACCAAACAGGTTTACAACCAGGAGGGAAAGGGATGGAGCAGCAGCGCTTGACCTTTGACACCCAACATGCCCATGTGAGTTGGTGTGAAGCCACAGAGAAGGTCGAGAAAGCCTCCACTGCTGCTGAAGGGGCAAGTACAGGTGGGAATTTTGTCAGCCCTGTTATTCACTGTCAGCCTTTCCTCCTCCTCTCTTCTGTGCACACATCTCATAACTTGATCCTAATGGGAGAGCTTTCCCTGCAGTTTTGTGATCAAAACGATGTGTATGAAAATCAAGACTTAGTAAAATCTCACTATCTAGTCACTTCTTCCACTGGCAAGTGCCTGGGCAGGACAGAATCAGCTCTGAAACTACGTGTCGTGGTGACTTTCCAGCACTGTAACGAGGGCTTTTATTCTGAAGGTTATTTTTTATTTTGATCTTTATGTATTTTAAAAAAAAAATTCTCCAGCCTGGTAAATGATGTCTGTGTGGAATTAAGGGGCAGAGCCATCAAACCTAGTGCATTCCTCATGTACAAAGAGGTAGGCACCTTCCTACTTTTCATCAATCACCCCATTTCAGGAAAGCAATTTGAGGCATGTGTGGGCAACTTAACAGAATGTCGCATTTTAGGAGATACCAGCACATTTTTATTCAGTTATCTGATGACAACAGTCAAGGAACAGTTCCAGTATTATAGGCTCAGTCAGAGCAGCTCTAGCCCTGTATCTGCCCTTGTCAAGTTGTAAGTTATCAGACTTGTGCAGCAGCAGTTCCAGCCTGTGCCAGTCATGCTCTTCTGGTGCAGATGGAAAGGTTAATGTGCAGTGGATGTAGACTCAAACATTATGTTTCCACTCATCTGCTAGGCAGAAAAGCTCCTACTGCACAGCACTGTAAAAGCAAGAACTATGCAAAGCTAAGTATTTGTCTATCTTGTGAAAAGGAAGGAAACTGAGTACTTGAGGCTCACTCTTACTTTATTTTTTTGTTTGTGGGGTTTTTGGTAAAGCAAGAGACTTCTGATGATAACTTTTAAGAACTTTTGTTCTAACTTTTCCCCCAAGAAAAGATAAAAGATCACACCAATAAAAAGTTGTCTCTCTTATCAGAGACTAATTATTTTTCTAATCTTAATTCAATTTAGATTATTATCTTTATATACATATATATTATTATATTTAGATTATTTCTATTTAAGGAATAAGGAGACAATTTTTCACTAAATTCCTGTGAGCCAGTTGATAAAAATAACTACTAAACCATGTTAAAAATTATCCAAATCTACTAAATATTTAAATGAGGAGCTTTAACATAGTTAACACTATTGCATCCACTGGATGTATCTTTTAATTCTAAGGCATATCTTAAAACTAGGAAAACAAATATTTCTTCTGAAGTATTGAGCAATTTTTTGGTGAAAGGAACTCTGATTAAAAATAAAATAAATTCTCAATGTATTGTGCTTAAACAAATGAGGAAACAGTGTGTCTGTCAAATTATATATTATATACATATTGTAAGTTACCTAAATATCAAGCTAGAACTGAAAAGTTCCAAAAACTCTCTAGTATGAAGGAAATTCTGTACATGTTTGTTTGAATTCCCAGGGCTGCCATTTTGCTAGAAATCTAATAGATTTATATCAAAATAGCAAAGGTCAAACACAGCATTATACTCCAGATGTAATTTGAGCACATTTCTCCATTCAGTTGGCAAGGTGTTCTAACAACACACCCCCAACATAAATAACAACTGAAAAATGTTTTAAATCTAATGTATTTATGGTTTTCAACTAAATTAGGAATTTATTAATTGAAACCAATATATTTTTGGCCTCTAGTGAACAGCATTTCAAATGTTCACATAACCCACAACTACAGGCTGGGGATTAGCAAGCATCTTTCAGTGGGACTTTGCTTCTGAAAACAAACAGCTGATGCTGGAATTCCTGGGATTTTTCTAGGGCTGTAAGTTTAGAATTGCAAACTAACATCATTTTCTGCTAAAAGATCAGCTCATAAATTTGTGCTTTACTTGTACTTATTGAAATTTTTTTACTGGTTCAAATCACAGGCAGAGAATCAATTAAACCAATCATAACTAGAATTTAATGAAACTTAATAGTGTTGGTTTGAACTTGTAGATGATGACTGTCCAGGATACAGATTATATAATATGTGGTGAAAATCTCAGCTGGATCACTAACACAGTGTCACTGAAAGCACTTGTTGGGGGCGTGGGGAGGAACACAACAAAAAACCCCGACCTTGTCTCCCCCCCACAAAACATACTTTGCATATTTACATGTAGTTAAATGCATTTCCTAATTTGAGAATACTATAGTCTAGTCATTTTTAATCTAGTCTAATGGCTTGTTAGTGCAAATCTGTACTTGGTTGCCATGCAAAGAATTTCCTACTCTACAAAAAACTGGCATAAACAATGCTATCAGATTTATTAGGTGTGGCATGAATGGAAATGGAAGGAATCGATGATCATGCTCTATTATTTAAGAGTGAATTGTATTAGTCATTAATTCTTACTATGAACTAGTGATTAAATGTTGGTATTGTTGGGTAATGGAGGGGGGCACGTGATATGTGCATGAAGTACCTTATATCCAAGCCAGAAAGCCCAAATAACAGCAATAGCATGTTTATTTCTAGCCTCGTCTTTCAGTCGTCTCAGTTCCCTTCGTGCCTGTGATGCATTTGAAAACGGGATATAGAAAAGCTTAGGAAAGAAAAGGTTATTGCAAGTTCCCATTGGTGCAAGAAAGAAAGGAAGTAACCAGTCACTACAAAAGGCAAATATTAAAGCGTGTCCCTGCTTCCCAGATTGCACCAGCTATGACAGGTTAGCAGCAAAGAGAAACCAAAAAACCAGTTTAGGCAGTAAAAGCAGTGTAAGCCACTGACACTATTCCCAGATAACTATCCTGAGGGACCTTCTTCATTCTACGTAGGGACACACAAGTGCACAATTTGTTGCCATTCCTTACCTGGGTACCATGCCAATAAGCAGCAATTACTGTGGCAGCCTCATTACAACGCTTCAGATGCTTGAGTTCCCGAAGAAGTTTCCGAGCCTGTAAACAATTTAAAACATTATTTTTTACTAACTTTTTATGGTTTTTGAAATAGGGCACTGCAACTTGTAAATCTAGGCAAAACCAAAACACACTGCCTCCAAATTCCCAAGCAAAGCAAAGACATTCACAAGCGCTGCCCAGCCTAACATTTGCTGTTCCAGGGAGGATTCTGTGCTGCAAGAGTTTGGGACTGGCAGGTCAGGTGATCTTTGTTCAATGTTCAGTTTTCTCCCAGATTTGCTGCATTACCTGAGATATCTATATGTCTGTGTGCACAATGGCAACAGTATTTTTTCTCCATACAGTAAATGTCTAATCCATTTAGAGTGCAATAAAGAATAAATCACAAATAAATTGCTGGCTTTAGGTCACACTAAAGGCTGCTGTCGTATCAGGCTTTCATGCACGGTAATGCTACTGCAAAACAGCTTGTTCTCCAATGGCAAACAGAAAAGCATAACTCGAGATGATGCTTTTAACCCAGTTTTCTTCAAATAACACTCATGGGAAAAGACAGCACATCAGTAGTTAGGCTGAAAGGATTTTTTAACCCATTTAAACAAAATAATAAAGACAAAGTAAAAATCCAGAGAAACAGCAAAGTCAAATTATGTTACCTTATTGTTGGCAAATTTTAAAGCCGCCTGGGCAGGAGAGGGCTATTTACACCAATAGCTCCTAACTGCAGCCCCTTCCCTCCCTGTCTGACAGAAAGGGAACTGACTCCAGAACTAAAGGCAGTTCTCTCTTCCCTAAGTAGAGGGGAAATCCACCTTTAGTAGGGTGAAGAAAGGTTAATAAGGAAACAGAGGAGCCCAGGGTTATTTTTTCTGAAGATGGACAGCAGTAGTTGCTTTAAGCATCATGGCTGCTCTCATGTGAGCTGTCAACCTCATTTTTACCTCTTAATAAAGCATCACTCCTTAAATATCTACTAGGATGCATGATTATCCCTTCACAAAGTACAAACCTCTCAGAGAAGAAGCGGAGTTGTGGCAAATTGAGGCCGAGTACAAGCCAACAGCAATAAACTACTTTCTCAACCCAAGTACACTTTCACTCCTCCACTTAGCAGACAGAGGAGAACTGGAGACTTAACCCAAGTAACAAATTGCCCAGGCAACACAAACTCTTTATTTTAATCCTGCTTTCAATTTGATTCATCCTTTGAGAATCCTGTTAAGCATAAAATAATCGCCAACCACAACTTGTTGCTTTCAAATCAGTCCAGCACTACAGTTTTCCTAAGCCCACTGGCAGAGCCCCAGAACATCCTGCTCTGGAGCAGTTGGCCTGCCTGATTAGGTGTGCTCTAATGACCACCCTCACTCATTTACACTCCAGTCCATGTTAAGAGGCCTCCTACCTCCAAATTCCCTGGCAGAAGATGCCTCAAGGATAACCCAGTAGTTTAGTGTGGTCCCAGCATTCCACTTGCAGGGTTTGCAGGGATTTATAGTCTGGGCAACACACACAGATACCCTGAACTCACCCCTTCTCACAGCAAACACGAGTGTTTAACAACGGCTGTGGCACAGCCACAGCTCCGTGGAGGGAAGGCATGAAGGGCAAGAGGCTCAGTGCATTTGGGATGTGTTTTCTGACCTGCTCCTCGCCTCACCGTACAGACAGCCGCAGTAGCAGGAAACTCACCTTCCACCCTCTGATGTACGACTGCACTGTAATAGCCGAACTCTTTATCTTCTGGTATCTTTTTTGTTGCTGTATTGGAAATAAGTATGTGATGCTTAGAACAGAATATTACATCTGTTAAGCACTGCATAATAAACCTTTCATTACTAACATTTGACCATATGCTTGAGGAGACAAGCACTAAATGTAAAAAGTGAACAATTTTTGACTGAGCACATCAGAGCGTACATTCTGTGTTCAACTCGAGGGGAAACAAAGCACATCAACAATGCTGCATGGACAATGTCACCCTGTTTACAGAAACCCTAAGTTCATGGTCAGCAGCACAAATGCAGATTAAATGCTAACAGTAAGAGCTTTATTTGTCTTCCCCACCACCAGAGTAGCACACAAACTGTCCCAAATGCTCAGGTTTGTTGGCTAAGCTTTTTACCACCTTTTCATAAGACAAGCTGTTCCTGTTACCCATAAAATAAAATTTCCTTTTATTATACCAAGTGCTGATGATAACTCAGGAAGAGGAAAAAAACCAAAACCATGGATTCCAGAATGAGATGCTGCAGTATTATTTAAGCATGCTAAGTTGAACTATAAATTTCCTGGACAGCTGAGCATTTTCAGTTCTAAAACTCAGTTCTCCAGTAGCCTAACATTTAGTATAATACTAAATTGACAGACTTTGCAACAGGGCTTTTAGACTTGACACTCAGCCCACTCAGTGACAGTGAACATCTCTGTGAGCAAGCTGGAGAGGGTCCCCTCTGGGCCACCCTCATGCCACGGCTGCCATCTGTGTCTTGCAAGGCAACAGACAGACAAATGTCTGCGTATCGTTGAGTCAAGCCTCCAGCACAAGGAGTTGCTCAAAAAAGCTTTATTCATTCCAGGGACTTCCCATGAAACCTTCCAAAGCACTGTGCCTACCAGTCATGTTGGGTGAGGAGAACGGTGCCTTCCATCCGCATGAAGAGGCTGAGGAAACCTCTCTATCACCACCAATAAAACAACTGCTGCCATGTTTCACCAGTGACCCAGTAAAGGTTCACAGTTAAGAAATCAGCAGTTCTTGGCCGTGTATTTGTTTTCATTTCCTTATATTTAAAGTTGTGCCAATTGAGCTGCATTAAGTCCATTTTAAATTCATTAAGGTTGCATGAAATCATAATGAAGCCATATGGGTACAACGCAATTCTGTAATGATGCTGTTTGTAGGAACAGGGCTTTCAATCACACAAGTTCAGAGAGAAGAGTTTTTACAGTAAAAAAGCATGCTTCGGGCATACTTTTTCCAAATCATCTATACTTCCCTCTAATTATCCAAGAGAAGTGAACCAAACACTGATGGCTTTCAAGAGGACAAACAGAAGTGCTTGTCAACTGAAAAACAGGGATTTGTCAACTCTGCAACTTGCAGTTTAAGAAGACTTTCTTTCCATATTTTATCAAGGTTTCCGATACGCTTGTGCTATTCTCTAGCAGTAACAAAACACAGCTGAGAAGTTCAAGAACGGTTTTAGAAACAAATAAATCTTTTTTATCTCGTAAGTCAGTATCATTTCCTAACTGCCAAAGAATCACAGAACCATGCTGTTCAGTTCGTGGCACTGAACACCCAGTCCACAGATAGATCTGAAACTGCTTTAGGACTGACTGAATCAATAATGACACTGAATTACAAGTCTTAGGAGTTATAATTAAAATTATATGCTGCCTCCTCCCAGGCAGCATTCTTGAGTCAAAGGCAAATGTTCCAAATAAGGCAAAAACACAAAAAGGCTTAGGAATGACTGAATTCCACAGAACTGCACATGTATATTACTGAACATTTTTTACACATTAACCACATGTTTTGAAAGCACCGGAAGTGCTGGGAAGCACAGCATTTAAGCTTAATGAAAAAGACTCTTCCCAGCTGAGCCACAGAATCCTGTTTTCCCAGAGCAAAAGGACTCTGGAGAGCTTTTCAATTATTTAAGAACAAGCACAATGTAAGCACCTAATAGTGGTCTATAGAAACTAAATTTTCTTTATTCCCGCTATTGGTACTTAAATATTAGCATAAAATTGAATTCTTTCAACAGCTCTCAGTACATATTGAGGAAGAATATCCTATGAAGGTTATATGTATTAAACAATGAAGAGAACCCCCCATGTAGTAAGGATGGTATCTTACTGCGTATCTCCTGTACCAGGAAGCAATCACAATCTGGCATCTTTTCATTAACAAGAAGCGGGTACGGCACTTCCAGCCTCTGTAAATCTTTTCAATCAGAGTAGCCAAGTCCTCCAAACGCTGCTTCCTCAGGTCTTCTAGTTTGAAGAGCTGGGTGTGGGGGTTTTTAGGGTTTTGTTTGACATTGGAAGAAAAACAGCAGGAGAGAAGAGACAAGGGAAAAAACCCATAAGCACAGCTCTTGTAAGAGAAATCACTTCTTTACTGAAGTCCCCCCTCAGACACATGTTGTTTTATTCATCTCCAGAGCTATAGGCAGATATACCAAGATGATTTGTGGCAGATACACTGTCACAAGTCAACGCTCTAAAATTATATTAAATAAAGGCTGACAGCTATTGTAGAATCTTGATTCACATTGATTTTAATGGGTCTAACATTAAAAAGTGCTTTTTTAATGCTACATTCACATCAATATATCAAAGCACTGCATGTAGAAAAATCTGTAGGAACCAGGTAGTGAATGATGCACCTCACAGCAGGCTGTCCTCAAGAGAGAGGGCTTGGTTTTGCAGAAGGCATTTTTCACTTACTGTTCTTGGGTTGCGGATGAATATCTTTGATCTGCCAAATGAAAATTCCTCTTCAGGGATTCTCAATTCATTAAACAGCACCTCTACTCCAGCCCTAAGAAGGAATAAATGAGCTTAACAAACATGAACCTCAGCTTTAAAACTTCTTAGTTCACATATTCACAGCTTAATTTATGGAAAGCATATGAAAGCATATTTTAAACTTTTAAATAGTGCTTGACATAAGAAGATTGAAAACCTAACTCATTTACTCAGTGGTTATTCAGCTAAAGGCAAGAATAATCACCATAAAGATTCAGAATAATTTGAGGAAAAAAAGAGCAAATTTCATTTTACAGCATCAGCAATGGCCTATTTTTTCCTCTTACATCTATAATTATTTTACCTAAAAACAAAAAAAAAAAGGAAAAAGGAAGGGCTCTCACACTAATGTCAAAATGTGAAACAAAGACTAACGAGTTTGACAAACGTCAGTGTTCCACTCTTACCAAATGCATTTTAGGAACACCAACAGAAAAAGGAGAGAGGAACTGTGCAGATCTTTGTGATGATTACTACAATGCTGTTTTTATCAATACTGCACTTCCACCATTATCTTGATAACCTAAAGATTTAAATTGTAGCTAAAAGATGTTAATCTATTATGAAAGCTATTTAAATCATGCTTTTGGTGGCCACATGTAAAAAGAAATAATAGAAGCTTATTTGCCCATCCCAGACATTATTTGCAAAAAATACACGTGAATACTATGCAATTTAAAAGTATATATTTAATACAATTGATTTGCAAGAGATATTATCTCATAATCGTTCCCCAATCATTATGTAAAGTTACTCCTGAAAGTGCAGGGGAAGACGGCATGGCTGTCTTCAACGAAATGAGTGTTCTTACACTTTGAAAGTTGGTTATTAAAGATAAGTGCCCTCCTGATCATTCCAGACCTCCCTGCAGTTTTGAATCCACTGCAGTATCTCTCTTACGCCCTTTCTGTCAGACCCAAACCAGTAAGGGCTGCAATATGCTCCTTTCGCAACGTATGCAAAAAAATTTTAAAATCAGGACACGTGGAAGACAGGAATTTCACTCAGGACAGGTAGGAATACTGCTGTCTGCCTACCTGGCTGGCCCTCTCCAGTGGGGCCATGTCTGCCTGCAGAGCATTTTGTACCTCTCCAGGCAGGGCTCGTAGGCCTGCCGGAAGGCGTAACCCGCCCTCCTGACCCGCACGTTCTCCAGGAGCCCGAGGTACCGGATCTGGTGGCACACCAGGGCCTCGTTGAAAATGTCTGCAGCCTTTTTTTCATTGGGCTTGATGCACCTGGAAAGGAAAACCAAAAGGGACATCTCTTTGCAACACTGTACATGTATACAACTCTTATGGTGATAGATAGAAACCATAGATTTCAATAGTTTATCCTTGGATATCGAGGTGGGGTTTTTTTATATAACCTCACCAAACAAATTCACCAAATCTTTGGCACTGGGGAATTTACCTGATATAGTTTGGATTTTTATTCTGGAGATTTTTCATCAGGGTAGCAACTGAAGCCTTGAACTGTGAACCTGCCGTTGGTGGTCTCTTTAGATTGATCTTAGCAGGGTTTCCTTCTGGGAACAATGCTTTGATAAGGGAGTGGTTGGCCTTCCACATGGCCTGGGAGAGGTCACGGTACAGAAGATCATTATTTTTGTCAACAAATCCTTCCACCTGGTACATAACCTAAACAACAGAGAAGAGTCTCATCAGCACAGGTTTTGAACTACAACACAGACCACTTCAAAACTGGCCCAAGAAATTGATTTCTCCTTCTTACACACTGTCCAAAAGAAACAAAAGATATTTCAGCTTTCATTTTAAATCTAACATTTGGATGACTTTTTGTTGGATAAAATGTCTGTGAACATGCTACCTGAGAAAGATGCATTTTCTCATCTGCCATACAGTTCCCTGTGTCGATCAGTTCTGGTTTTTGAAGTGGAAGAAATCCTTTTTCCATGATAACTCTGACACACCACCACCACCTGCCAAGACTCCATAAAAATCCTTTTTTTCTTGGTCTGATGAAGTTTTCTCCCTCTCTTTTGGATCAAAACAACAAAAATACCCTTTTCCTTCAAAGTACTTATGCTTACATTATTTGCCTAACTAAAACAAGATATGGCATACCACCTCTTGCTATCGCAGTGCAAGCAGCAAGCTGTGCAGCCCCCAGTGGACTGTTATTTTAAAGGACTTTTACCAGGAAAGCAGTCCAACAACAACAAGCACAAGTACAAAGCTCTGACCTGCAGCTGGGCACCCAGAAGGCAGCCAGAGGAACCTCATGCAGATCTCAGATTGCTACTGGCTTTTTTAATTTTTGAGGGTAGGAAACTTCTCTGATTGTGACAAGTCATCTGGCTGGTAATACAGATTCTTCTTCAGATCCATGATTTCTCAGTTCTGCATAGGTATGTACTATGTACACAGAATACTGAATGAAAATAGTACTGACACATATTTTACACAACAGCAAGTTACCGGGAACTCAGGCAGCACTTTATTTTGGAGAACATGTTTCTGGTTCTGACAGGTGCAGTAAATGCCACTACTGAAAAAACCAAACAACTGCTCACATGAAATGACTTATATTTCTTAAAAGGGGGGTCAAACTTTTGTTGACCACTGACAAGATCAAAATGTTCTTAGCAGAGGATGGAAAAACAACATTCCTCCCAAAATAGGAGGAATTCACTCTACTGAATGCCTGTAACAATCAAAGACCCTCACAGCCTGCTAAGACACAATCTGTGCACAGTCCTTCTCCAAGTACTAGAGTATTTTCAATTCACTTACATTTTTGACAACCAAAGAAGTACCTAGGTATTAACCCCTGATAGATTATAGGCAGTTACAAACTCTTATTGGCAAATAATGTTAAGTTAATGAATGGCTGCCTGAAAGGCTGAAAGTCTGATATTTCCAGGACTATTCTGAACAAGAAAATTATTGAGCTATTCAAAATTATAAGATGAAGAAAATTTCAAAAAGCATTAAGCAGTCCTAGGGAAATTAAACACTTTCCAAATATTCTTTACTGTGTGAAATTATCACTTCAGCAGATTCAGACAAGAGGTATAATTTCAGCCATACATTTACTTTTAATTTTCTTTTAAATCTTCAGTCTACAAATTTAATTATTTTGATTTTCATTAATAAAAAGTCATAATGGATTACACACTGAAAGCTGTCACACTTGTATTTATTCATACTTCTTATATTGCAAAATGCAAATACATTTGCAAGCCCTCTGTGTAGCTTTCTCTATACTCTGTTTAAACAGAGTATCAAACTCAGTTCCTTCAAACATACTAAAACTGCATTTTCTCAACAATGTGACTAAGGACTACAGCTAGTTCAGTGACAAAGAGCATGTTTTCCAAAATATGTTGCCTACAAATGTGTGTGAATTTTTGTCACCTTGAGCAATGATTTCTTTCCAGAGACCTAACAGCAGCACTGCAGCAGTGGGCATCTTTCTCCTTTGATGAAAGGAGAAGTGTTTTGATTTCAACCGGAGCAGCAGGACTTTGTACAAGGGCACGTAGTAACAGGACAAGGGGTAGGGGCTTCAGACTGGCAGAGGGCAGGTTTAGATTAGTTATTAGGAAGGAATTCTTCACTATGAGGGTGGTGAGGCCCTGGCACAGGCTGCCCAGAGAAGCTGTGGCTGTCCCATCCCTGGAAGTGTTAAAGGTCAGGCTGGATGAGGCTCTGAGCAACCTGGTCTAGTGAAAGGTGTCCTGCCCACGGCAGGGGCTTGGAACTAGGTGATATTTAAGGTCCCTTCCAACCAAAAGCATTTCAAGATCTCTTAAAGCCTTCCAGCCCAAATCACAGATTTTAGGCTTAAGACAAAAAAAGATTAAGACAGGCCTGGATTTTTTAGTCAGCTACACCAGCCCGCACATGCTCCCTTCACCAGGTACCTTGCCAGCATAGTGCTGAATCCTGAAGCAGCTGTGAGGCAGGGAGGTGTCATTGAGGAACCGGGAGCACTTGCTCATCCTGCTCTCAAAATGCTGGTGAGTGGCACAGACCTGGTTCAGCTTTTCTAAAAAGGTGTCATCGGTAACAGTTCCTGGTCTCAGACATTCTTCGTCCAGCATGGCCAGGATTCCAGTTTGGTTCTGAAGTTTCAAAACAAGAGCTTTAGTACTTGTTTCCATCACAGCACAAAAAGGAGATCATTCTCCTGTTTGACTTCTGCTATCCAGAAAAACATTCTTCAAGCCATCTCAAGGTTTGGCTCTTTTTACCCCACAACCATTTCCAACCGATTTTTAGCACTTGCATTTTTGAAAGACTTTTTATGAGATCTGAATCCTGAAATTCACATTGAAGTTTCATGTCATTTCCTCAGACTGTAGCAACTCCAACTCAACTGAAAGTTGCCAGTTTACAGTAAAACCATCATGTATTTTATGTTAATGGTTAAAAAGTTATCCTTTCTGATTGTTAAGGAATTTTATCTTTCTTGCTTTGGAAGTCTTCTCATTATATAAAAGTACTTTGAGTACCTCTAACACTCAGTAATGAATGTGTAATTGAGTTTTCTAGTTCCCATATGAAAAGAAATGTTAATTACAATGCAGCATGTGATATCTGCTATTGAGAACAGCCCTAAATGTAAACATTTAAGAGCTATTTGATCTGAGGACTTTTTTCATGTAGATACTGCTGAATATTTCTACAAAAGTAACATCACTTATAAAAAAAACCTTTTTAGTAAAATAAACTTCTACCATTCAAAGTAAGATGAATAATACAATGAATGGCATGTTTCACAAAATTTAGTGCATGAGGATACATATAGATTTTACAGCTAAATTAAATCCACTAAAAAAATGGATTTAAAAAAAAATTATTTTAAAAAATCCACATTAAAAAATTATCCAGAGAGATTCCTGAATACAACTTACATTTTCTATTAGGTCACAAATGATAGCATTGTTGAAATATTCGATATGAGTCCATTCAATCCCCTGTAAGAAAATATAAGTAAATGTATGAACAGGAAAAAAATGGAGGGAGCTTTTCCTCTAGGCAATTCCCATTATATTCCAATTAACCATGGTACTACTTTGAAATTTAATTCTGCATGCTTACCAACAATTTATTTATTAAGAAAAAAAAAAAATGCAACTATCTACTACTATCATTATCTGCGCAAAATGAGTGTCCTTGAGCTGCTGCCAAACTCACTCTCCATTCCTTTCCCCCACCCATGTCAGCTTCCCATGCACTCCCTGGCACCAGGCCAGGCTCCTCCCGTGCTGCCTATGCTCCCACTGGCCAGAAGGAAATCAGCCCATGTCACTGCAAGCTCCTGAGATCAAAATTTCTAAGTTCTTTGTTATTGGGATGGTTTTTTTGGTTTGTTTGTTTTTTTTTCATGGGAGGAAGAAAAAGGGCTAAATTTAGATAAGACCATTCGAAAAATCCAGAGTATGACTTCTGTTCAGATGTTCTTAATATCCCAATTTTTTTTTTCAAACATCAATGATAAAATTTCCAGGATGAGATGCCAATGCATCACGAGGTAACGCTGGTAGGGGAAAGGACTGAAAGAAGGAACATATTCATTTCATTCTTAATCTGCACTCTGTGGTACTTCTTACAGTTTACTTTTCTCAGAGCATTTGAAATATCATTCAAGAACCAAATTGCAGCAATGATGGTTTACCACTGAATGCAAAATTAAAAAGACATGCTGAAATTTCATGTTATCCTCAGGATCATAAGGCAGGAACTTTATGTAATTAAAAAAAATGTTTATACAGCAAAATGGTATCATCCAGTTGGAGTACAAACAGCGTGTGCCAGTTTTTACAGCTGGGAGCTGGTATTTTGTCTGAGCTCTGTGTATCATGTGGAGCACTGCTAAAACCTATTAAAATTTTAGCTTGATGTTCACTCACAGAATAACATCAAACACCAGAGGCTGGGCTCTACAGGACATCTTAAATTTATCCGTAAAGCTCACACGGCTCCCTTCAATACTTACCTGAAAGAACACTAGAACCAAAACTCTATTTGTTGTTTCTTTAGTGTTGCATGCTATTATTTTAGCCACCCAATTCCCTTTGATAAAGGACTGGCTGTGGCTGTTCTTGGGGTGCATCCCAGACATTGCTGCGTAATCCAAAATGCAGGCTGCAGGGCAATGGCACTAATACCAGAAAGTGGTATTAGTGTTCTAATAAATCAATTAGCCCTTGCTCAGAACTGCCAGTCATTGTTGGCAATGAATGAATCAGAGTTGGGTCTGGTTTTTACCTGGAGAATTCATAATGTGAAACAAATGCCAAACCAACATTTTTTGCTTCATGTAACTACCACACAGCCCCACACAAACACGCTCCATGTCAGTCCTGTGCTCAAAAAGTGCCTCTGTTGCCTGAAAAATGGTTCCAGCCTGCATGCCTATGTATCTCTGCAGGGACAACGGGAAGAGGATAAGGAAAGATGCACTCAAGTATTACCTCTCGGATGTATTCCTCCTGCTCTTCTTTGAGGGTAAGTTCAATGAAGATCTGCTGCAACTTCTCATTACAGTAGTTGATAATGAATTGCTCAAAGCTGTTGTCCTGTCAGATGAAATACGTTTGAGTTTGCTTTGTGTAAACAGCCTGGAACCCAGCTGGAGTAAGTTACTGCAGCAGCTGCAGGTCAACAAGCTGCTGTATTAACTACTCCTTCCAGTTTTATGATGTGATGGTTGGAGGAATACTTGATTGAGATCACGATTAGTTTAGAAATTTTTGACCAAATCCTTTCCTGAGGCTTTGTCCATTGGGAGGGACAAAAACCTCTGTGGGTTTTGTTCACGATGCCTCCATACTGATCCCTTTCAACAAGTCATGAGGACACCTGTGGTGTCAGGGAATAAATGACCAAAGTTTTGCCTGCACCAATCTGTCCCCATATGTAAAATGTAGTCTCCTGTGGGGTCCGATAAATAAAATCATGATAGTAGCATCAGCTCTTTTCCACTCAGCAGCCAATAAAGTATCCTATTTCCCTACAGAACAGGGCTCAAGCTGCTATTCCAGTTGCATCTGAGCCTGGGTTAAGAGATTATTGGTTCCAGAGGTCAACCCACCTCCTCCCTGCCAACAAACTGCCCCTTGAAATGATGGGAAACAAAAGAGCTTCATTGACTAAAATTCCTCTAACAGGCTAACTCATCTAAAACTGGGTTAGGGAGCAAGCAGATGTGTGACCCTTTGCAGAAGGGACCGGGGAGTGGAGCAGACCCCAGCAGGAGGGGTAGGCACAGGAAGGAGGCTTGGTGACTGCCCCATCACAGGCTGTGACATGACATTGTGCCTTTTTAAACTACCAAATCATCTGCTATACAATACCTGTGAAGCTTAAATAATGCTGATAGAATTTTTATCACTGAAGGCAAGTGCAATCATTTGAATGTTTTAATCAAGGATCTGGTTGCTAAATGAGATTAAGAACACACACGCAGATTAGAAAATATTGAGGTAGCACAGATTACTTTTATCATTTTAGTTTTAAATGAAGCAAAATCATAGCTGATCACCAAAATTCCTCAGCCACAAACGCTGCCCCTCTCACCAACTGCAATTATCACTCAGAGATTGCAAAACTTGCATAGCTCAAGATGAGAGAGTTAAAATTTGGCATGCAGCAAAATCAGCACTGCAAACAAGTCATACTTACTGCATTCTGTTGAAAAAGAAATTACATAAACTGCAGTCAGTACTTATACTACTTCCATAACAATACACAACATATCTATTAGCATTTATTTAGCATACCAAGTAGATCAATCTTTGTATCACTGAAAATGCAAAATACTATATAAATGTTATGTATTACATCTTCATAGCTGAGTCTATCTTTAGCTACTGTCCAAATATTATCAAATAAACCAAGAGGTTGAGACACATCAGAGCCTAACACAGAACAGCATTCTTGCATTGCCCTGTCTCTAAATCACCAGGCACTTTTGCCTTTAAAAGCCACATTTATAACCTTGGGCATACAAATCCCAGCAACAGGAGAGGAGAATGGGGAAGGGAATAGAGAATACTGCAGGAAGAATGAGTGTAACTTTACTTGACACATTCAGATAAGGCCATCACTTCAGATACATTGAGCTGGAAGTAAAAGGACCCCAACTGTCACATCACCCAGAGAAAGGGCAAAACGCACTCTGCATCCTCCTGCCAGGCACATGCCACCCAACTCAGAGAGACTGCTTCTCCAAAAGACCAGGTTATTCTGATTAAAAGGGCTGCAGGACTTTTCACTCACAAATTATACAGGCTCAGTCATCAAAAGAGGATGGAAACTGAACAGAAAATCCAGCTAAACCATCTAACTGAAAGGTCATTAACAACACATTAAAGTAATTGCTAGATGTTTTCCTGATTTGCTGTGTATCTATGATATTTATGGCTTGCCAAAAAAAAAGGCAAACCAAAATCCACAGAGTTCTCCACAAATCGCTCACTTTGAGCTATGAAATTCTATTTGACATTGCCAAGCCACTGAAAATTGCTATTCCAGAAAAAGTTATTGAAGAGCAGCAGCAATATTGTTCTTTATGAATGATACAGAGCAAAAGGCTAAAACAGCTAATTACAGAAAAGAAAATTAGGGAAAATGTTTGAAATTACTGACATTCTCAAAACACTAAACTCTGAGCAAGACCAGAAGACATTTGGCAAATTAAATATACTTCAGAAAGAGCTGTTTCCTTTTACAGGTTTTAAAAAATCCTGTATGAAAAAAACAATGGGTGTTTATCTCTAAGCAATTCTCACTAAGGCAACAACAGTTGTGCATTTATTCTCCCTTAATGAATATCTATAATTTTTAATTATGGGAGGGCTCCACAAAGCATATACAAATGTTCACAAATGAATTGTCCCCCCCCCAATATTTTAATGAAGGTCTTATAGAAATGAATACAACAGAACTAGAAGGGATCTAAAGGACTTTTGACCTTTTTTTCTAGAAGGCAGTAGAGAATAACCCATATCAGTGATAGAATATCACTAAACCCACTCAGCAGATGGGCTGGAGGGACCCAGCCATCAGAGACTACTTGCTCCTTATGCTACCACTTGTGTTAAGTGACAGAAAGGGGTTTGACCAACACAGAAGCAGTGCAGTCAGACATAAAATTTGAGGAAAAGCTATCAAATATTCTTAGGAAACTTTGGGGGGGGGGGGGGGGGCAGGGGGAGAGAAATGAAGACCATATCTTCTCAAGGTGTCACCTTCTCTTCCAGGCTGTAATTCTGCTACTTTTAATGTCGAAGGCATCACTTAAATCCCTGCATTTTAACAGCAGCTTTCTAACTATGCCTTTGAAAGCACTGTGGAATACAAAATAAAACCTTCAGGGAATATAAAACCACACAGTCTCTCAAATTAAATAAAGGTGCTAGGAAAACAGAATGTCACCTGAGATAGGCTTAAAGTCATGTTGAAGTTATAGATACAGCTCAACCAACCACCCTCAGCTTATCCTCTGAATCTTTTATCAGATGCAACACTAAATTCAGAGGAGTAGAAAAATTCACTGAAAAAAATCAAAGCCTACTTCACCATGTTTCCCGCTTCACAAATAATGGTGTCTTGCTCAAACAGCTTCATTCTTTATCAACCTTCAAACTACTGGTCATGAGGGTCATATTTCATGAATAGCACATTTTGAACTCCAAAAAAATTGTTCTCCACGCAAAAATAAAGTGATTACATAAACTAGCTATAAAGTTCTATCTGTGGGCCACAGCTATTACATGCAGGTGCTTAAAAGTCCTCCAGAAAATATTCTTTGTTCCTTAATATTTTACCTAACTTCTTTGAAAGATTCCGTGGAATCATCTGAAAAAAACATATATGGTGGTTCCTGATTTTAGACATTTTTATACCAGTAAAATGCCAATGGGAAACAGACACAAATATCTTTGTCAAAAAAAGTAGGCTAAAAATCTCTTACTGGTCTCCGGCAGAAATGCCTCCATTAGATTTATGAACAGCAAATATCTAAAACAGGACATTTTCCTATCAGTGTTATATACCTTCTAACCTTCTCTCCTCACACAGAACTCAAATTCACTTTTGAGTACCCCATTTCCAATGATTTCCAAAGATTACACAGCAACTAAGATACCTGCTTAAAACTGAAAACCGCGTTTCATTTCCATACTAGCAGGCAGGAATAGATTCTTACCGTCCACTTGCCTAACAAAGTCTAACTTTAGGTGTTCCATTTTTTGTGTCCTCTCCACTCTTTCCCCCAGATTAACCAGATGTTGTGGATCCAAACCCACAGACTCAGGTATATCATCAGTGTCACACCTTTGTAGGTGTTTCTCAATATCTCCTCTTCCTTCTTAATCTTTCATCACACCATTCTTGTTCAGGGCCAATTCAAAAATGTACACGTTGCTCAGTCTGCAACCACACTGCAAAAAGGTGTCCAGCAACACTTCTTCAAATATATTAAATGAACACATACAGCTAAAATAATACATGAGATGTATTTAAAGGAAAAGCATCTTTTAAAAGAAAACCTAAACATTTCAAGTCATGAGACTGTTGAAATCAACAGGACTGATGTAATGAAAATGAACTTTTACATCAGTGTGAGAAGGGAAAAAGACATACAGAGACTGATACTTCTGCTCTATCACAAATAGCCCCAGAAGGTAAGTTATCTTAAATATCAACACAGCTCCAGGCATCAGAAGTCTCTGACCACCTCCTAACATAAGCAGGTGACCCCAAGTAGGGGTCCCTAGAGAAAAAGCCAGATGGCAAAACTAATGATGATAAAAGACCAACATACTCACTTCACTGAGATGAATGGTGGAATGAAGGGTGAAACCAAGCAGCAAATTCAATTTATATGCTACTGTGGTGTCTGGGGATAGGGGGTTTTATGTATGACCACACAAGCATACGAGTTTATGAGATGAAACTAAGGAATATAAATGCTAGGAAATTAAAATCAGCAAACTGCATTTAAAGAAAATGAAAAAAGATACTATTTTAATCTCAGACAGCAATGACCCAGTTATAACGTGACTCAGCTGTAACAATTTTTCAAAATTTTTTGCAAATTTAGTAAAGGCATGTTATCAATATTTATCCCTTTCTTTTCTGTTTACATATACAAACATTTGAGCAATCAAGCTTTATTTCCTGTAAACTAGACTGCTCTGGGCTTTTGTGTAAATATCTCCATAGGCAAAGAACCAGAGAAGCACATCTTTTAATTATAAATATTCCACTGTATGTAATCAAACCATGTTTCGGTGTACCTCATGGAAGCAAGACAGACCTATGCCAAAGCTTTGGGGATTATCCATTTTCCATATTTGTGTAGCTCAACTAACTCCAGCCCTTACTGTGTGCCAGGTAGAGAACCACACACCCTGAAATCCATCTTGCTCCCAGTTGTGCTGCCCAGGCACACAGGTCTGAACCAAATTTGGAATTAAAAGGGCAAGAAACTACAGTGAATCCAGTGCATGTGTGGCTCATGGCAAAACCCAGGTACTATCACTTCAACAAACTCAACCTGATAAACCACAGCCCTGGAACAACAGGAATTACAAACAGGCAAGAACCTACTGTGTTATCAGAGCCATTCCTCTACTAAGACAGAAATAGCTGCTGTAGGGCAAAACATTATTCTCACAACCTGAAGCAGAGCATTTGTGTATTTTTGCTCCAGAATTTCAAGTATTTCCTCTTGCAAACAGCCAGCCAACGGGATTTACTTCATAAACCCGCATGTTGCAAAATAAGCCTCTCTAAATACTTATGTTATTATGCGATTAATTAAATGGTGATTAACTTCCTGGGATGCACCTCTGCTTTGAGCATCCTATCACTTAAGGAAATGATTGCTTTAACAGTATTTTAAAACCTCCCTGGCACCTAGGAGTCCAACCAAGAGTCCCTCTCTGTAAAGCTCCTCTCTTGCATAACACTTGCCAGCAGAGGTAGTTGATCGATTACAGATTAAAATTCAGTTCTCCTCTTTCCCAGTAGACCAGGCTTTGCCAGAAGGCACAGAGGGCTGGGTACACACATTTTGGCACTGCTGCTTGCCAGTGTAGGCTAAACTTCTGGGCATTAGCAAAGGGTTGAACAATTTCAAAAAGGAAATCTGTTGCAAGGTAGACAGCCTAGAAAAAGCAGCTGCAAGTTATGATCTGGAGATTAAGGCAAATAACAAAACAACAGATATCCATGGCTGAGTTAGAGCCAAAGTCAAGACATGAAGAAAAGGTTCCCAGATTCTTTAAAAGAAAAAAAAAAAAGATAAAATAAGATCCTGATAAGTCAACTTCCTCCTTAGAATTTTTTTTTTTTGCGTCTAGTATGTCATCCTGCTAGCAAATAACTAGATCCTTCTCCTGTTAAATAATCCTTGGGGGGGTGGGGGAAAAACACTGATCCAGGAGCAATCTCTCAGAGCTCAGTATGCTCTGAAACTGTAATGTCCTTCATGTAATCAACAGGATAGAAGAAGGCAAAGCAACCAGTCAGCAACTGGACCAAGCTGTTGTACAGGTTTATGGTGAAAATGGAAATACCTCCCCTATTCTTTCATACCTTAAAACATCTCAGAAAGGCATTTTCAGTGATTACTGCTCTTTATTTGATTACCTCCCTCTAAAAACAGACAATTAACACAATTATGAACTTGTTAATATGAAGAAAATGCATTCTTCGTATTTCTAACATATTCCCTCAACAGAGATATTGTCATTCTATCATCGTCCAGATGACAGCTTACTTAGTACATGCAGCATGACCAAGCTTCCTTCTGTCATCTCAAGAGACTTCTACACACAACAAGTTAATTGCCTTAAATGAAATGAAGTGCTATCAAAATGCATTTCTCACAGACTGTGAGAAATGGACCTGGTTTTACTGCTGGGTGGCTTGTTTAGCTGCTTTACTGGGGATATTTTTATTTACTGGTGGGTTTTACAGAGAAAGTGGTGGATTCTGCCATGTTTTTGCATGTTCTTGTGTACCTGGAGCAAAAGGAGTTGGTCAGATGCTGTCCCCAAAGACAAGGCAGTCACATCACCTGAGGTCAACCAAATGGAAACAGTCCCTCTCTGCAGCTGTATCGCCGCTGCATCCCAGTTTCTTGCCAGGCTAAAACACACGGAACAAACTGCTCCACCAAGGGACTGAGCAGAAAGCACTCACACTGCCTTCCCAAGGCCTGGCAAATTTCAACAATAAGCCTTGTTTGGCAGCATTAACTTTCATAAAACTGCACTCCAAATCATTAACTTCATCATAAGGACCAGCTGCAGAGTGGAGCCTGAATACTCAGAATAAAGCCTTTAAGCCAGCTAGCTTAAAGACAGACATTTCTATCTCTGAAGGGCTGGGCAGGATGAAATACTCCTGCTCCACAACACTCATTTTCACACACCCTAGCTCTTGTCTCCATAGGAAATGTACACAACAGGAAACTCAAGATCCAAAGCAAACGGAGAGAGCCTTCTGCTCATCTCTGCTGAGCCTTGGCAGGCCCCCCTCATCTGCCTCCTACAACCTTCACTTCTTGTTCACAAACCCCACCCTTCCACAACCCCGCCCCAACACTGCCCAAAAATACATCATCAAACATGGAATAAAATGGGAACAGCCCCAAACCTACCCCAGGAAGCCTGGAATCAAGCTGATTCTAAAAATCCCAGTGCCACCAGCCATCATCCCTACCCCATCTCAAATCACAGTCTAGACTGCACACTGACTATGCACGCAGCTGCTCAAAAATGTGGATAAACATACTCGGAGCAATTAGTGTCAGGCTTCGGTCCACTGCCCAAACTCCAGCAGCACAGTTACACAACCAGCCCAGCCCTCCAGCCTGCACTTCCACGCTAATCCTAGTCCCTAAATCCTTGCCCACAGACAATTCACACAGAGCCACCCAAAATTTCAGCGTTTTGCTTTGCAAACATTCAGTCACAGCATTTGGCTTACCACAAAAGGCATGGCAGGATTCAAAAATAAACACAGCTTTACAGCACCTATTTTGTGGATTGCGTAGCCAAGCTTGCTGCTGACATCTGCCAAACGCACAGAGGCTGAGGATTATTGATAGATTTAAATTCCTTAATCTGAATTTTTAGACAGCCAAGTCCTTATATCTACTTTCTTGGATGGTTTTTGCATTTGTCTGAAAAATGGGGTCTGTATTTGATAAATATCCTAGCAAAACCCAAATCCCAAAAAGTATATGCCAGCAGCATCAATACTCTGGTTATTTTTTTCTCTGTCAATTTCCAGGAAAACTCCAGTAATCCTTGTAAATTAACTTCAGTTTAAATTACAGAAAATTGCAGAAACCACAGTGAGCAGTAAATGAATTAATCTTTCAAAAATAGATGAAAAAAATCTCATTTAAAAGCTTCAATTTATGTATAATAGAACAGGACTGCTATTGTCATCAAGAAGGTGAAGTGTAGGATCTTTCAGAATGGTAAATCTGGATTTCTGTATTCACTAATCTTACACAAGGAACTGTAGGATGATTTAAAGAATCATGCTGAAGAGAAATAAGGCCTGAGAAATATTGTGCCCTGCCCATTATGAAACCAAAAACAAAGGAAACCTCTAAAACAAAGGAAAAAAAATTTTAAATGTAAAAAACACTCTTCAGTAAACACACTCCTTGCTACTTATTCCAGTGATACTGAGCTTCCTGTGTAAGTATTGTTGCAGTGTAATAAACACTCCTGCTGCACCTCCTGTGGGTTTTGATACGTTCTGTCTCCAGGGTACAGGGCCACTTCAGGTAAAAGACCACTCACTAATGATAAACTTACCTAATTCCTGAGCAGAAACTTGATTAATGTTGGGCCTTTCTACCCTCAGCACATCAAACAGCTTGCACATTTAAAATGCACAAGTTTAGAGATGAAGTCTTTCAAGTGCATTTTTGCCAACCAACATTATTTGCAGAGCTGACATTAGTTCTAACTTCCAGGAACAGATGTGAAAATCGAAATCTGGCTTAAGAATTAGGTTCAAGAGGGAACTGCACATTTTTAGTCACAGGTTTTAAGTAACTTATAATTAGATGGGTATGTTACTGTCATTAACTATACCTCAACTAATATTTTGCACATTTAGCAATCATGTTTACAAATGTACCACACAGCAAAACACCCCAAATTCCACTGTATTTCTTATATTATAAAGCTTAAGACATTATTAAATTTTCCTTGACTTATGTTGCTGTACAGTGTCAAAATTTTTTTTATTGATTAGTTGCTTTAATATAATTAACTTTAAACAATAATTCAGTTATTTCTGTGATGCTGAACTGAGCTGCTTGGCTACTATTCTCACCTCAGCTCTTAACTCATGAGAGAGTCACGCCTTGTATGAATGTACTGATGAATTTGATCCTCAAGTCACAAGGCAAAACCTTTCCCACCTTTTCCAGAAAAACAAACACTCGGCATTTAAAGGAGTGAACAATAGCTACCCACATTACTCTAAAGCTTTTGGGTTTGCAGCTTTTGAGAAAGCTACACCATAATGCAGTATGACAGGTAAGTGAAAAGAGCCCTGTTTTTTCATTTTTCTCCTGCACTCAGTCACTTACTTACGACCTTCTAAGATGGTGAATGTATAAAAGATGAAAATTACATGCGAGAAACAGCCTTGCCTCTGGAACACCATCCCACAAATCCCTCAGCTGGCCTTGTGTGCTGGTGCAAGCTTCTGTCTCCCACCTCCCTGTGCATGTCTAACCTAATCAAACACAGAGCAGCTAGAGAAAACAAGAGTCCTGCCTGAGGATGCCAGCAGCACCATTCCAGTGCCCAAGCTTCCTAAAAGCTACTCCAAGCACCAGCTCTAAAGAGATCTGGCACCAAGATCCCCCTTCAGCCACCTGACCTCTAGCATGATATTTTCATAAATATGCTCTTATGTTTAATGCAAACAACACAACCTCACTCAGTCAGCCCTTGAGGCAACTCCCAGCTTGCCTTTTCCTCTGCATAGAGGTATTCTGATTTGCACATAGTTGGATGTTTTGCCTCTGAAATGAAACTTACACCACCCTCACGTGAACAATTACTCTCTTCTGGATTATTCACATTTTCTACACAGTTTAAACATCCCATATTTCTAAGAGGGATATAGGGAAGTGGGTCAGGATTACATGTTTTCTACTGATTTTTTCTCCACAGATGAGTTTCTAGTTTAAACACATACAGATTCCAACCAAGATCTATAAATCTCTTAACAAAAACTGTCAGAACAAGATTTATGAAAATGCCCTGTCCCTGGTGCTCTCTAACCCAATTAAAAACTCCTCATTGATTGTTTTGTTTCAAAATACTACCAGTCTAAAAATACTATTGTAAACAAACAGCAGTGACCCACAGATCTTTAGCTAGGAATAAGTACAGAGTATTTATCTAAGTGAATTGAGATGAAATGCAATATAAGTCCTTGTTTAATTTTGACAGGAAAAAAATGCATAGTTTTTGTTGGGTTTGTTGGTTTTTTTTCTCCTCTCAGGATACACAGCTTGTTCAAAGACATCCACAAAATGCCTCAGGGCAGAAATGACAGTGCCAGAGTTTCTCCTATGCTCAGAATGTATGTCACAACAAAATATATTTAGTTTATCCATCATAAATATTTATTTATCTATGGTGTAAAAACACAAGTTTGACTTTCATACTTTCTTGTTTCAACTGCCAGACATGTTAAGACATCTCTCTTTGGCTTACTGTGGTTTTTTTTTGTCAGGAAACACACACTTGAGTCAAATTACATGTGTTCTGATTATGAATTCATGAACAACTCTGTTAAGCTTTAATAACAGCTCTCTCACTAAATGGTTACCATTATATAGGTCTTACCTCAAAAATTTCAAAGCCATAGATGTCCAGCACTCCCATCACCTTCTTTCTCACTTTTGTTTGTGCCTTAAACAAAATTAAACATTGAGTCAGTCATCTATACATTGCATACTTGGGACTCAAGAAAATGAATGTAGGCTGTCAAATACTGCAAACTAAAATGTTAAGTGTGGTTTCCCAAAATACACTTAATGTGAATATTTTTATAAGCTTAAGAACATGGCAGAAAGCAATTTGTTGAGCTGTGATACAGTTATTTGTGTGTAGCAGTGAACAGCCAGGAAAAATGAAATTGGAAAATACGGTTTTACTGTCCACTTTAATTTAAAGGATTTCTATTGATTTTTTTACAAGCACAAAGCAACAATACCTTAATGCTCTCATTGATCCTGGTAACAAGCCAGGAGAACAGGCGACTGTATAAATTCTTAGCCAGAGCATCACGGGCATAATAAGCCTAAACAGAAGAAAGAAGAAAAATGTTATAAATGCTGGGCTTAACCAAACATTTTCCTGCTGCTGACATGTCTTAAAGGTGCTACAAACTGAGGTAAACCAGCACAAGGAGCACTGGCTCTGCCCAAGCAGGCACAGGAGCCAGACCAGGGCTGCCAGACACTTCAGCAGCAGCACCTTGCTGGTGCTCCCCTCTGCCCTCCTGGCCAGGGGCTGGCTGGAACACCAGCCATAACCAGGGCACTCCAGCTCCCTTCCTGCTCTTCCAGATGCCCACTGAAGACTCACATCCCCCATCCTAATCCGAGGCAAAGGGACCTGAGCAGCTGCAGCTGGAGAAGGCACATTCCTGCTAGCCTGAGCTGATGAGACACAGGTGGCAACTACCCTGGCTCTGCAGCATTACAGGAACATGAATTCACACTGGCAGCAAAGGCTTTTCAGCAGCCCGGGGCCTACAGCTCACATGGAATTACAGCAGTTGCCCTAAATGAAAACAGTCTGCCACAACACTTGCAACATGTGCTTTGTGCAGGACTGCTTGTTTTTTCATTCTCTGCAACATTTGCCTCTCCCTCATCTTTTGGAGGTAATTCACACACAAAACCAAAGCATCCAGTATCTCTGAACATTTAGAAACCTCTGAAAAAAACCCACACTTACACTTCTGATTTATTCAGTGCAGCCTATCAGTTGTACTTCTTATTGGGGTAGTTATGATTTAATCATGCAGAAAAAAATTGCCATTTAAAATTATTCTTGCCTTTAAAATCAGGACCTCTTTTTACCTGAGCCACATTTAGTGTTGTTGAAACTTTCTCTTGTTTGGCCTCAACCGTCCGGAAGCTGAAAGCTCTCTCCAACACAGACTGGTCTATACCTGTCAACTCACAGATTTCCTTGAGTTCTAGCAAGAAAGAGCCAAGTGTAAACATAATTAATCGTTCTTTATGGTTGCTTTTTCTTCCCCAAAACTATCAGCTTTTAAGAAGTGGGGTATTTTCCCAAAGTGCTCTTCAACAGAAGTGTTCCCCAGTCACGCTCTCTTCCCCACCACCCTGCCAAGCAAAGTTTTTAAAAACATGCACAGCACAAGGAATCAGTTACTGGTTTTGAAAGCACTTCCTAACTACTTATTTTTGAGAAGAAACTTTCCCTCCATTTATAGCAGACTATTTTTCATAATGAAAAACTTTCAGATGCAAATGAACTTTGAAAATATATCAGCAGCAAAAATATCACCAAATGAATCCGACATTACAGGTAGATATACTGCACAGAACAAAAATCCTCTACTGCAGAAAAACCAAGCAGCTACAGAAAGGCACAGAACCATTTAACATTTTAAAACAAAGTGTTAATAAAGTGGGGGGGAAAAAAATCCTTTTTGGAATTTCCAACAGAACGATTGAAATTGCACAAAATGCAGCCTGTAATTGCACAGAATGCAGCCTGTATTTGCCCGAGGGCGAGCTCTGGAAACAATCTAATTTAATTCACATGTAAGGATATTGTATGTCTGCAGAAACTACAAAATTAATAATGACTTCAGACAAATTAGTGGCTTTCCTCCCATCACTAATCTCATCTTACCATTTTTATCTTTGATTTTACTTTCATCTAGGCCATTCGCACGAGATTCAGGCTTAAATTCGATATTTCCCAGTTTCAGAACGGCTGCCACTACTTCAAAAACCGACTGTGTTTCATGATCCATAAACCCAACAATCTGCATTGCATTCTGGAAGTGGGACAAATAAAATTATGAGATAAAAGAATCTACATTTAAACAGATCATACTTGAAAAATTCACCATTTATCTGCATAAGCATAAATTACAAATGGTTCATGAACACTTCTGCTACTGAAAATGCATGTTATAATTCCTATGCTAAGACAAGTAAGTTTTTTAATACACAGGAGGTGTGAAAATGGAGCTGGCATTCAGTCCAGTCCACTTCTAGGACTCATTCAGTATTTGGGTTTCTAAAATGCTGTACTTTTTTTAGCCACTTAATTTAGTTTGTAACCCAACCCAATTTTTCACAGTCAAATGAACAGGTACTCCTGTCTTCTCAGACCAGTCACTCTTAGAATCTAAATTTGCATACACTGGGAACAAGGTCCTGTATCCATCTTGTCCCTGAGTACAATCAAGCAAAAAGAGGACAGCAAATCACCTTGACAATCATCCCAGTCCCCTTTTTCTTTGGGCTCGGTCAGCATCACCTGGTCCCTGACGCTCAGTCCCTGCAGTCATAAGCCACTATATAACATAACTTTTCCCAGGACCTGACCAAGGCATCTAGGCTTTTTTCCCCCCCTTCTTTTGTTTTCTTTTTGTTTGTTTGTTTCCTTTTGGTGTTTGGGGGTTTTTTTCTTTTTTTATTCTTCTTTTTTTTTGTCCTTTCTGTATTCCCATAAGAATACTCCAGAAACTTGATCCTATTTCCCAGTTGTATCCAAGAGTCCCTGCGCAAACACATTCTATCCCAGCATGAAGAGTGCCAGCACTCAGAAAAGGTGGCACTCCCAGCTCAGCCCTGCATGAACAGACAGACCCAGGGCCGTAAGAACCCTGCACTGGTGTTGAGTGCACAGCCAGCCCCTCTCCTTCCTACCCTGACTGTTCTGAAGTTTGAAGCATCATCCACTCCATTCACTCTGGCAGAATCAAGGCCCAGGTAGTTGTATCTGCTGAAGTCCCTCTCCAGTTTGAGTTTGCCTAATAAACCAAATAAAAATACCATTAGCAACAGCATTCTTGTTAGTAGCGATTTTATCCCAGAACCAGTATTGTCAGGAACTGTTGTTATTGCTGGATTTTCTTCAAGGATCTTTTAATAAGAACAGGGTTTATAATTTGTTTATAATACATTGCTAAGCCAATTCTGGCTCAGGTATCTGGATAATAGCAAAGCATCTGCTGACTTCAGGTATTACCAATGCCAGTACCACCAATAATTTTAAAAAATGAATCAATAGCACATTTCCCACAAAAGACAATGTGCATGGAACAGCACATCAAATATAAAGAAAACTTGTATCTGAACATGGCACAAGGGCAACACTTACAGAGAAACTCTTCTGATGCACCAGACAGGATCTGATAGAAAATGTGGAAGTTTCTTTCACCTCTGGGCTGCTTAACAACACGAGACTTCTCTAGTAGATCTAAACAAACAAACAAAAATCTCACAGGTCAGGGACAGACTGCTGGAGCAAAACCCTTTAAAATGAATATAACCCTCCATCATTTTCTACTTCATTGCTTTATATCACCATCAGTAAACCAGAAGATGATAAATGGTAGGCATGAACCTTGTCATAGTATATCATGTATCTCAAATATTTCTTTGAGCAAGTGGCAAGCCCAGTGCACTTGTAAAGGCTGCAGTCTATGAGCTGCAAAGAGAATTCAGGTCAGGGAGGCAATGTGCTCAAAAGATGTTAACTGATTTACAGTACCACCACAAAATTAGGATTTGGTGAGGATGTGCGAAGGTTTGAAAAGAGGCAAAATGTTACCAGGCTAAGCATATGAAAGATGGGTAAATGAAAAGGGGAAACCAAATAAAGAAAGCATTTGAACTGAATAATTATGCAGCACTTTGTGATCCTCAGGTACATCAGACTATGAAGTAATTCCCAGTGAGGCTGACAGAAGCTCCATCCTGATATACTTAAAGTGAAAGGAAAAAGCAGCACTTTGAAAAGCAGCACTGCACTGATGGAGTAGCTTGACAGGAAGACTGCTCTCAGTGACAGACACATTTCTAAGCCTTGCTCAGGAGGGCAGGAATCCAGCCAGGCAGCATAAGCAGACTGACTTGTAACACCATGCAACCACCTCAGACTCAACATCATATTTACCACAGAGGTGGCAATTCAAAGGTTGTTCAGTCTGCATTGCACTGGAAGGCTGTGGTTCACAGTGCTCCAGGAGAAGGAAGAGGAATGCAATAAGAGAACATCTGGACAGGTATCGGTGTGATCTGCTGGTTTGGTACTAAACACATGCTTTTTTCTTCTTTTCTCAATAGCACAACTACATTTTTCCAGATAGCAAACACACACTTCCCATGTGTTTCTCTTAAGCTACACATATTCAGGGACATGGAGATAGAGACATTCAGTGCCTCACTCCAAGCACACAGTAAAGGAGTTTCCCCCATGTTCCTACCATGACACACCCACCACATCTCTCTGACTGGGGGTTAAGTTCTCTCTAAGCCTGTGCAAGAAGGAAACTCCCAAAGGGAACTGTCACTCTTCAGAACATCCACAAAGTGAGATGAGGTTTCACAAAGGTAAGACATGGGGAACACCAAGTCATAACATGGGGGTTGTTAAGCACCTCCCCTTGCTGGAATATCTGAGGTGTATTCTACTACACCTTTTCTCAGATTCCTTCCTGCTGAAACTTGAGCCTGTTCAGTCTCAGCAATCTGGGAAGTTAGAGGTGGCACTCAGGTCAGCAACCTTTGTGCTGCAACTCCCCACCCCAGTCCCACCACGGAGGAGCAATTGAGGAGCTCCTGGCCCAGCAGGGCTTAGCCTGAGAGGGGGGGTGTATCTGTCCTGGGGTTCCCTCCATTAACAGAGGAGTGCAATAGAGTGTGTTCCTATTACTGCTGGTTACAGGCAGTGCATGCTGCCTGTGCTGCCTACTGTAATTACCTATCTACATCCCTTCTCATGGAATAGGAAATAAAGACCATTCTGAAGGGCCCAAAGTAACCTCAACATACAAAATTACACAAGTCTTAGAGTCCCTCCTCCACATAAACTACAGCGAGTCAGGTTCAAGAATTACTTTCTGCTCTAATAATTGGCCAGTGACAACAATGACAAAATTCAGACAGTATTATTAATTTTGTGATTGGTTGATAGTAGGACATGTTCCAAGTATTTACAGGCTGAGAGAGGCTCATCCCCCATCCAAGCGTTAATACTTGGGCTGGGAAAGGCAAGGTGAGCAGCAGGCAGCTCAGAGTTGTGCTGGCTGTGAAGGCTCTCCAGGCAAGTGCTGGAACAGATCGCAGCCAAATTTAATCTCAAAAAAATAAACAACTTCAGCTCCCACAGTGGCTACACACACTTCAGGAAATGGCTGTATTCTCAAAGGATATTGAAGCAATGTGGCTTGGCTTATTTGGGTTTAAAAATACTCTACCTATAAATTTAGTCAAATGCTGTCATAAAAGCCCAGCTACACATCCTGGCAAAGTATTGTATGCAAGCCTTCTAATCACATGCATTCAGCAGATTTAAAAAGCAGGTTCCTGAACGTATGTGAAATTAGTTATGTTTAGGAGGATAACTGTTTTGGTTTTTTCACTAGTTTATCTTATTTATATATTTTTAGAAGCAACAAAGTTAACCAATTAACAATCAGTTTTCAAAAGTCCTAACATTCCATATTCTGTCAGTCTTCATAATTGAGGAAAAAAGCTCCAGAAAGGAGTCACTGTCAGAAAATCAGATATTTTCCTTAACAAAGCAGCTGCTGCCAATTCTTTTTAAATCTGTGTTCATCAGGGTTTTTTTTTCCTTTTCTTTCTGTTCACATGCAGACTGAAATCAGACTTGTAAGACAGATCCAGACCATCTGCCCAATTCTTCAGAAAACTTCTTCCCTCTGTTTGCCCTAATTAGCATTTTAATAAATCGACCACATATACCAGTAACTTTTTGTTAACTCTCAGCCAATTACCAATTCTGAGGATCAAACACCTCGAAGAGGAAAGACAAAGCTGCACCTCAGATTGCTGCACGTGGCCACTCAGTGATTCTGTTGACAGTGTGGACAGATGGTGCTCATCTATGTGAAAATCCACAGAACCAAAAACCCCCAAACTCTCTCCACACTACATTTTGTTACATGGCCTATATGAATTATGTATAGGGACTATACAGAATTACCAGGAGAGCACATACAGAATTACATATGGTGTGTTTATGGGTTAGGTGTTATTTCTGCATTCTCTAACAGTGCTGCTGCTTCAATGAGAATGTTTAACCTGGTGCATGCACCAAAGCACCAGGAAAAATTAAATTGCCTTGGAAAAGTTCAACCTTCTTATGTCATACTCTCTGAATACCCATCAATTCGGATGACTCAAAATCCAGCTACAGGCCTCAGATTCTGAAGATTCTTTGTTATTCCTAGATACCAGTGTTTAAATGCAAGAGATCTGTGTAAGCACCCTGCTAAACAATTTGACTGAACATAAAAGAAAAAAAAAAAAAACATGCTGAATACTTCTGCAAACTCTAATGCACAACTTTACACAATTTTTCTTTTTGGTTACTTGACCCATGAACTCAAGGGGTGCAGAAATATTTAGGATATTTGTATTTCTCTAAATATACTAGAAATCAAATCAACATTCAAGAAAGGAGCAAGTAAACAGTAAAACCAAAAAATGACACTACCTTGGTACTTTCTAAATAATCCAGGAGAAGTTTGTTTTAGTCATAGTCTCTTCAGCTGGCCATGACCAAGGACCCTTTTAGCTGCTCAACCGAAGTTACAGAACATATTCTAGTCACAGCAGCTTATTTCTACAGCCACATTTTCTCTTTTCCTACCTTGATTATCTAGCTGTCATCAAAAAAAGTCACTGATTAAAAAGTTTCTCATTAATTTTTCCCTATTATTACCACCAAGTTTATAATAATGTTCTCCTGGAGAAACTGATCCATAATTGTGTCAATCAAAAACAACTACATGGGCAGTATGTGCATTGACAACGACTGCACAATTCTAAGTGTTAAATCCTCATTGCTCAAGTAAGGAATGAATGATGTTTAAAAACAAGCTAATCAAAATGTTTAATATAGTTTGTAGTTTGTTTTTTCAAACTCTTCCTAATTTAGGCAAAACCATTGCCCAGGTGGTGGCAACTGTGCTAAGAGGAACACCAAGGGAGATGTTGCAACAAGTGAAGATTAAAAAAGAAAAATCAAAAAGAAAATCAACAAGAATGGGTATCTCTTCCCATAATGTCTAATTGTCCAATTTGTACAGTATTTCCCTAAGGAAAGGAGCTTTCCAACAGCAACCACACAACAGCTCAGGCTGCAGATTTCTCAGTAATTACTTCCGACTTTTAAAATGAACAAACAAGTTGCAAAAAAGAGTAAGTTGCAAAGTTATCACTTTGCTAGCTTTAAAAAAAAAAGAAAAAGTTGTTGCCTTAGATAAACAGCATAGATTTCTTCCATGCTGTTGTTGGACAAGATGGCAAAACAGGGCCCTTTCTTAATCTCTTGTTATTTGGACTCTAAGGACATTGTGCTGGTTAAAAATGGCTTTTCCAGATCAGGCATTGCGTATCCTTTACTTCACAACCTGCACCACTGTTGTCTCCTAGTTAATCATTAAATCACTGAAGGGCTTAGGCAGATTAGGAAAGATCACCTAGTGCTAAGAGCCAGGTATTTTTCAGCAGGAAATTCCAGGTGAAACACGAAAATTTAAGACTTACAAAAATTCTGGGAAAGATATTGTAAGATCCATGCTTTTCAAAAGGTCTAAACTATTGTAAGTGTGAAACATTTTGAGCTGTACTATGCAAAACCACTTCAGCCACCAAATTTAGTGTACACAAAACAAGTCACAAAACTAACAAACCAAGTGTGCACACAAACACTGCCTTAAGTACAAAACATGCAGCGTCTGTGGACAAAGAGTCATATTTTAGAGCTGAAAAAAGCTATTGCAATTAGCATCTATTACTTCAAAACCAAACACACCTATTTTTACATAAGGTAGGTATTATTATGTAATTGCAGGTGGAAAAGAAACTACCATTCTCCTTTCTCTCATCCTCACTAACAGAGTAGTTATAATAAATGGCAAACTAAGAATAGTACTGATCTTTTCTGTAATTTATTTCCACAATATTACATGCAGCAACACATAGAGCAACACTCTAATGCTGCCTTTACTAGTAAGTGCTCCGTAAAAAAACCCCTCTGAGTGCGTAAGTGCTGACAAGACTGTCCACTGCAACAGCAGTGACTGTAAACAGCCCGCAGGAGGGCAGAAAGAGCAGATACACCTCAGACCCAATTCCAAGAGAGAAAATGTAAATGCCATTTCCCTGTTTGCAGGTGCCATTTAAAGCAGCAACACACCTTTAAGCAGGGATTCATGTTTGCTACTAAACCGTGATGGGATGCCCACAGTCCCAGGTGGCAACACAGAAAAGGTTTCATGTTTACCAATGCTCACAGGAGTAGTTTGGATTTCCTAACCCCAGCACATGAAACAGGGCACCCATGGATGGATGGGCTGGCTGGCAGCTGGCACCAGGACTGAGCACCTTCCATGGGCTCCAGCGTCTCCCACCCATTAGGAAAACAAGCTGGGATGTTCACAGAAAGCTAACAAAAAGGGAGGACTAACAACTCAGGCTTACAGCACACCTCAGTCAGCCTTCTTCGCCCTCCTACTCACCCCCACACCTGCTGGTGGAGGATCAAACAACACATGCTGCCTTGTAGTCTCAGGGGAAAAAATTCCTACTGAAGTAAAAAACTGAAAGTTTGCATAAATCACATTCATTTCAAATTTTCCATCCCCAATTTCTTTTTATGACTGTTCATGATGATATAACAATATATCAATTTCCTTGGAAACCAGCACAGTCAGAAGATCTGAGCTGCCATGTACTGTACATGAAATGAGACTGCACAGATTTTACACTGTTCAAACACAACATTATCTTCAGTTTGGGTACATACCAGTTCTGAATTTACAGATGCCACAAATCCCTTCCATTTCATTACTTCCATTCTGATTCTACTCAAAAGATTCACCCTTCTGTTTATGGCACATTAAATGTTTCAGACCTATCAGCTGGATATTCCCACTGGCTGCACACTGGACAGGGCAGACATGCAGTGTGCACTGTCATGATAATTTCACCCTCTAACTCCATCTGGTAAAAGCTTAACCCATCCCATTAAGAAGCAGGAGATCATTGAAGGGCACCAGGAGAATGGCCTGAGGGAAGGTCACAGCAGCACCAGCCACCACACAAAGGTTTACCATGGGCAGAGGGACCAGCCTTCCACAGAGCTTCACAGCATTCCAGAGCAGGACAGAACAGGCCATTCCAAAAGAGACCTTTCAGCCTAATAGGTCTCTGCTTATCTACACCAGCCTGATAAAATTAGTAGCTTATCTTGGTTACCATTCTTGCCACCAAAATAACCTGTATGTTCACCGTGTCTGCTTCAAGCCACTCACAGTATGAAATACATCTGGGTGACATAGGCTGTGGCCCAAATAGCCCACTACCTTAACTGACATTTGGAAATCAAGCTGGTCAAAAACAACTATTAAAGTTTAATCAAAGCATTATGATGTCATCTTCACATCATATTAATACCAAACCAACAGATGGTCAGAAATCAAAGAATATTTATTAATATTTTCATTATCATACTTTTCCTTTTAAGCATAAGAAACTTCAGCACTTGATGCAACTTGACTTCATGCTTGATGAATTATGAAGACAAATCCTGATTTTGACTTAAACCAGAGTAAATTCTGAGTGGTGTGAAAGAATTTAGGCCCCCAATATCCTCAGAATGGTGATACCTCACAGAAAAAGACATTGGCATTGCAATGCACTGCTGCAGACATGTGGAAAAGATCTAAGGCAGCACAATCAACTTGCTTTGAAACTGCAAAGAATTTTAAATCTCTTTTAAAGAGAGATGGATACAGTACCAAATTTTGCAAACATTTAATCAAAGATGCAATATATTAACATGCTGCTATGGGAACTCAGTATTTACCTGTGACATACCCTGCCAAGTATGAGGCGTTTCATAGTTCAACAAGTAACATCTTTTCCACAATAGGGCTTACACATCATGTCTTTATTCTTAAATTGAATTAATCTTCTTGCTATTAGATATTTATTACATGTGACAAGACAGAAAGAATGCCTAAAACAGGCATATTTTAGACAGATCCAGAAATATGTCTGCCCTTTGATACATATGTCATCACATCATTACAATTACATGTAATGTTATAATTACACCATGCAAAGATTTATGGGGCAGATAAACCACAGGGCAACTATTTGGATTGCCTTTTGATATGACACAATATTTTAATTACATGACTCAGTGCAGTACTTTCAAAGACAGACTGTTACATGTCCACTCTTACAAAGGAGGGTTCATTTTTATGTATCCATTCTGAATGTGAAATAAAAAGAAACTAGTAACAGCCTTTTAGAACCTTTTCACTCACATTTAATTATTATGAATATATTATGTTTGGCCCCTAATTTTGTTGACTGCCAAATGTCAAATCTAATAGACATCCACAAACACTTATATAGTGACTAATTTGAGTTTCAAGATCTACTCTGTCACAAAAATCATGCTCTTCAGGCACAGTTCCAAAAGGTGACCTGGTCCAGAAAAAATGTCTGCCCTCTGAAAAAAGCCAAAACCTACATTTATGTGCAAAATTCTTCACAGTGTTTTTAAAATGTTTATGTTATATATGGAGAGTACAGTTCACCTTGGGTGAGTCTCATTATTTCACAACCAGTAAAATGCCAATGGAGTCAAAAGTCACATCTTTAGAAGCAGCAGATGAATTTGGCTGAGTGGAAAGAGAGGTCAAGGCTAGGTCAGTGACACCTAGTATAGTCACTCACTGCTCTCTTCCTCCCCTTTAAAAAAAAAAAGAAAACCAAACAAATATAGCTTTATATAGCACAGAGGAGAAATTTATTTTAAAAGTGGCACTTAAACCCTCAAAAGAAAAGCAAGTCAAAGCATTCTGGGCTGCCATTCAATTCCCAGCCTTTTTCCTCCCAACAGAGAGCTGGTCAGAATTTCTGAATTGCTACAGGTGTCATAAAACAACCTCCAAGGCCACCTTTGCCTCCCTAAACTCAACAGATGTTCATCCTCTCTCATTATAAACCTTTTCCTACACTTTGAGGTGTGTAAATTAGCACAGAAGGCTCTGGTTCCAAGTGAACATACTCATCTCATAGTGATCTCCAGCACACTTTGTATCACCCTTGCAAATTACAGGACAGCATCATCTGGACATCATCTGCCATAAATACATGACCCATCAAACCTAGTGACACAACTGATTCCAGGGATTCAAGCATAAAAAGACCCTCAGATATCCATATGCATCTGCCACCAGCTTCAGAAACAACACACAGACTCACACGCATCACTCTGTACCTTTGAAACAACACAGTCAATTCAATATTCATGCTTACTTCTTCAAGTCTGTTTTCACTCACTCTAAGGTACTTTATCCAGCACCGTAACAGCAAAAAAAATTAAAAAGCAGAATTTATCACATAATGGAGAGAGATTCTATTAGACAATCACAGCTGATCTTTTCAATAATTTAACCATCTCCCTTTTTATACAAAACATTTTAATCTGTGAATATGCTGATACCAGAAGTAATACTCACAGTTGCTTATAACTCCCCCAAGTGGGTCACCTTTGAAATCAAACTCAATATCCATGTATTTTCCCTGTGAAAGCAACAGATTTTAAGATTATAAGTTCTGTTTAAGAAAAACTGCTCAAGACATTGTTTAAGTTAGTTGCTTGAAAGGTTAAAAGAGTGATCTGAGAGTCTCCTGTCAGATTTCTGAAAAACAGAAAATTATTCAAATCTTCTAAGACATTATCACAGCCAGGGATTTTTATGAAAACAGCTTTAATCGGGTCTGTAAAGCAACCCAGTAGCTTGCTCAGTTTCTAAGGTTCTATGAAGAAAACGCACGTTATACAAACTTCCATCGGAGTGCCAGGAACACCAAACAATCCCTGCAGCCATTTAGGTATCGCCATGCTTATTTACTTATTTAGGATGCAGGAAGAAATGATCTTGCAGGCGGCCTTCTTTCCTCAATGGGAGCTCTCAGAGCGTGAATCAAGGCAGCTGACGGAGAGCCACTGAGTCTGGCCCGAAGGAGTGGCTGGCAGCGAGCGCTGCTCGCAATCGCGGGACGTCTGTCCCTGAGCGTGTGCCTGCCTTGTAAAAGTGATGGATTCTTCCCGCTGAACTCTCTCCCTCGTAACTCAGGAGACCAGAGGCAACAATTAACGGGCTGTCACCGCACAAGCGATTTCAATCCTGGCCATGCTGGCGCAGTATGTTTCCTTGACTTCTGCTTGACTTTTCCACATCATAGAAGATTGCTCTGGTCTTCGCATCATTTTAATTTATTTGACAAGTGCTTAATGTAGTAACAGCTAAATTTAACAGTGACAAAATGGACAGAACCACACTGTGCAGAAAAGGCAAAAGCAATGCTGCTCGCACTGGCAAGGCAGTTAAGAGAGATAAAAGCTGCTGGTAGTAATTCAGCCAAATTCCACCCTCTGGCGCACACTTAACAGAGGACGCTGTTCACTGAGAGGGAGGGGGGTGAACACTGGAACAGGCTGCCCAGAGAAGCAGGGCAGGTTCAGGGCCAGCCTGGACAGGGCTCTGAGCAACCTGGTCCAGTGGAAGGTGTCCCTGCCCATGGCAGGGAGGTGGAATGAGGTGGCCTTTAAGGTCCATTCCAGCCAAAACCTTTCTAAGATTCTAGGACAAAAACAGCACATTGAAAAGCCTTGTGTTTATACTTCCTTATTCACTGCATTTAGGAAGAGATTGGGTTTTATTTATTTTTCTATTTTACTTTTAATTACAGAACATAAAAACCAAGCACTTTACACTGACTCACTCAAAGATACTTTCTAATTTACTGAGTATTTTGTCAAGGCTGGCTTGACTCTACTTAAACTCTTATTTTCCTTGCTGCCAGATGAGGTAGCTAGACAGGACAGTATTTGTACTGTCTTGTTCAAGGTTAATTCTGAGCTGATTCAAATTTCAGAGATAAAAAAATTAAATCAGATAATTAAATTTTCATTTCCCATAGACTGGGACAGCTGGGTGTTTCCAAAAGTATTTTTAGCTCTGTGTTTATAAGCAAAGACTTGAAAGGCAAAATAGTTGTTAGTTGCACTTTGTCCTGGAAAGACTTCTGGGCTGTCTGCTCATCATTTCAGTAGTGTCAGGTCTGATAACTGCAATGTTTCTACCCTTTCTATTAAAAAACATTTTAAAGATCTCTACAGGTGCCCCAAATTTTGGCCCTGCCCTCGTGATGAACACCCCTTGCTCTGTTCACAATCAGACGCAATGAGCTGCAGAAGGAGCATTCATAGACATATGGAACATCATCAACTCTTGACAATTAGAAGGGAAGGGGAGGAAATCTCCCAAGTGGAAAAAAAGCGCCTCTCTCCAGTCTCACAATGTCCAGCACTTTCATCCATTTGCTTTTACTCACAACACACCATTCTCCCAGTTTATTGATCTTCCTTCTGTTGTCAACTTTATACATCTCACAATATTACTCTTCTGGACACAAGTGAGCAAATGACAGAGTTGTACTCAGCTTTCTGATTTTAGCAGGAGAAACTATGATAAGTATTCACACTTCTGAACCTCTCAACTCTAGCTTCAACTTCTCTGTTTTCCCAACTGTCAATTCTGATAATTTCTCATTCAGTTTCATGCTAGAAAAGGCTGAATTCAACCAGCTGATTATAAAGAATTTAAGCAAAAAAGTAACATTACAAATGTTTATATTAAAACCAAAGTTGTGAACATATTTTGAAATGTTATAGAAAGCAAATGGGAACCTAAAGTAGTAATTTTAACAAAAAATATATACATATGAATGGAAAACAAGATCACAAGGAAAGATCTATTTGCTAAGCAGACCAGTTGCTGGACACATGGTCACTGACACAAAAAGCCACCAGTGCCAAAAAATTAAAGAACCCAGCTGCACTGTAATTACGTTTTCATCCGGTCACAGGCTGCCACATCCTAATTTTGTTTTTCTTTTTTAGCCTCTACTTTGATATTCAATTGAACTCTATGCCCATATCAGAAACCAAAAAGATTTCTGGCAAGGAGGTGAAATGTCTTTTAAGAGGGGTCACTAACAGTGCCCTCCTAACACACTGGTGAAGGGGAACAAGCTCCAATGTACAAAATGAAATACTGATTGTTGCTGAAGGTGTTTGCCTTCTTCAAACACCACAGTCCTCAGACAACTACAAGAAAGCTCCCCAAATTATTCCTTCCCTCTTCACAGATGCCTCGATGGGTGACACATGGTAAACCAGAAGTAGCCAACAGCACAGCATGCTCCTCAAAAAGGACTGAAGAAAATACTTACAAATCTAGAGGAGTTGTCATTCCGCGCCGTTTTGGCATTTCCAAAAGCTGGAGAAAAACAAATATGACAAGCAAATCTATCAGTAAAAAAACACTTAAATGATAAAATATCCAGGTCTGCTTATATATTTAAAGGAATTACAGACTTCTGAGAAACAATACTCTGCTCATTGTATGGGCATCAGTCACTGGGGACAGAGTGTGACAGACATGATCACAAATGAGAAAAACCTACAGAAGTCCAAAGAAGTTTAGTCTCAACACCTTCCTTGTTTAAAAAAGCTAAAGAAAAATGTACAAGAGGAAATGGTTCCAAAACAAAACTGCACCCATATTAAGCATATATCTTTGGGGTTTGAATCAACAAATTCATGATTTTATTACCCAAATAACTAAATACAGGAAATACTTCTTCCTCTTCATTTCAGAGACAGAAATGAATCCTAGTTCCCAGAAAAGAGTATGTTAAAAGCTGGAGGCCAGAACGGAGGAAATTACAGAATGACACTTAAAAATTGTTTGCATGGGACAGTTTAATCAATGCTTTGAAACTGACTTATTTACACCATTTCCACTCATTAGTCCTACCTTAAGGTGAATATTAATCAGCTGAAATCAGTCAGGTTTACAATGAAAGTTTGTCTTCAGCTTGACCTAAACCAGCTTTCTGAATAGTTTGGTTTCAATTTCTTTAGCTCAAGTTTTATGACAATGAAAATTCTCTGAGAAAGGACTTCCCAGGGCTATGTTCAGATAGGCAGTCAACATCTTAGAGCATGGGCAGGACAAGAACTCAGACTGGGGGACAATTCCAGCTCTGAAACTCACACATTGTCCAAGCACATGGAGTCAAACAGGAGTGTCCACTCCATCATTAGGTACAGCACTCCTACTTCCAACAAGAGACTTTATTTATCCCAGTATTTATTTACATAGCATATATATATTTTCAAAGATCCAGTCAAATCAATGGTTTTTGGGCAGAAATAAATACATGCCTTTAGGCTTCTACAAACTTGCATGAGTAGACTTATTCTTGACCAAAGAACTAGAGCCAAAATGAAAAGTTTGTTGATCCTAAAGGCCAGGATAAGTGAAAGAATTGTTTTTAAAATCTTTATGCCCTGCAATAAATCATCTTTTCAACAACCAAATCTCTGAGCTGCATTTTCTTAAACGCAGTGCTGAACAGTAGAGTCATTTATAACTGCATGGAGTCAAGCACAAATGTTCCATTATAAAGCATGAGACACATTCCTTGGTTTTCCCTAAAGTTCATTGTTTCTAAAAGTTAATTTACAGTAGCAACTGTAGTTTTAAAAAAATAATCCCATAAGATAAATTATGCATATGTAACATTTATGTAATTTTCTTGCACTGCAGTTTGACTGAAACAGAGCTACATAACCAAAGAAAAATAAATCTGACCACAAATGCTTAATTTCTCTCTAAAACCTATATAAGCAGCCAGGCTTGCTCAGTTTTTATTCCTTATGGAATAAGCCAGTGTTCAACCTTCCAAAAAAGCTAAACAGGCACTACCAGCACACCAAGCAGAACAAATAGTACCTTAAAATGATAAGGCAATCTTCAGTAAGCCTAGCTGATTCCTCTTGCATTAAACCAAAGCTTCACAAACCAACAAGAAATCAAACACATTTAGCAGTCCCTGGGGAACAATCTAGCTTTGGCAAGAAAAGCCTCTGCACCCACCATGCCATTTCTGTCTATATCTGAAATCTGCTTCCAGAACAGAGATAAAACAATGCAGCTCTTCTCTGTGAACCCAAAACAATGGAAGGCTGCAATCCCCCCATTCAGCTCTAAGGGGAACACAGCTGATCATCAAAGAAAGGCTTATCCAGCACTTCCATTATTCTTAAACATCAGCATTTCATCCTTTCTTTACAAGTCTTTGCTTACAATTTCTGTTCTTTGTACAAAGACCACGTTTTAACTGTCCAGTTCCCCACTGCTCTCTGCCCACTTTCTTGCATTCCCTTTTCTTTTTTTTTAACTTTTCCCTCTGTTCTTGCTTGTAGAGTGCTTGTCCCCTACAGACTCCAATTCATCACATATAAGCAAGGCAATAAACATAATGTTGACACTCAACAGTCTTTACAAACATCACATATGATCTGGCCATAGTGCAAAATTGTCTTTTGACAACTGACTTTGTCTCAGCCCTACAACAGCTTCGAGAATTCTGGGAAAGACTGAGCCAGGAATCGACACAATAGACCTAAATAAGTCAATGCTAACCAAGGAACTTCTGAAGGCAATTATTAGACGATGGGACAACACTGCAAGCTTTAAGGATCATATATCCTATCTCCAGGAAAAAAAAAAAAACAAAGAAGATCCTGTTTCTGGCGGCCAACATCTTTAAAATAAAATGACTAATTAAAAAAATAAAAGTCTTTCATGGGAGAGCAGGAATGGCAGTTGTCAGGACAACAGGCCAACAGCCACCAGACCCAGGGAACATTAAGTCTCAGGGAACAACAGGCATGCATATGGATTGGCTTCGTTTTTTCTAAGATCCATTTCTTCACCCTTTTTTTTTTCTAAAAGAAAAATAATGTCTTACAGAGCTTGTTTGTTTACTAGAGACTATAATAATATGATTTGGAAGGAAATGAATCAGAGGGACTGAAGTCAAGTCTTTTGATACAGACAAACATCATCAAGGCAGGGTAAAGAAAGGGTAAGCCCTCTGAGAGCAGCAGGAGGAGGAGGCTGGGAAGTATGACCTAACTTCCTAAGCTCTTCCTTCATGAGGGAAACCATTTTCTTCTCAAGAAAACCTACATGGAACTGAAAAAAATCTTGCAGCTGTATTCACATAAAGCATCTCCTATGGTTTTGGACCCCAAATAACAACGAAACATCATCAGGCACAGTTTTCCAAACCAGCTCAGCGGGAACACCAGTACACACACAGGTAATATGCTTATACATGTACATGCTCTGTGAGATTCTTACCTTCAAGGACTGGATTTGACTGCAAAAGTTGTTCTTTTACTTGATTAACCTCTGCCCCTTTTCCACACACAGCAGCTACATATGACATAACAAGTTTGCTGGCCTCTGTGGGGGAGAGCCAAATAAAACGGTGATAAGCATTGGCAAAAAGGCCACAACATTATTCTACAGACTAAATCTCCGTCACATTTTCTCAATGCCAGACAGGAACGGTGAGCACATTCATCTCAGTTTTATCCTGCATTGTTGTACCATCTGGAAATGCAGAAGGAGCATACCCTGCCATGAGACCCATGCCATTACATCAGCAATTCTCTTGATTTAAACACCCATAGCCTCTACTGAAGCTAAAAGAAAGCCACCACTGGATACAGCACATTACCTGCTCCTTTTACATTTAGCCTCAGTAAGAGGCATTCTTCAAGGGAAGAACATTATCCCCTGCTGACACATTGGAAATGTTTTAATCTAGCCTGAAAATAAACAGTCTCAGGCAGTTTCAAGACACAAAATTCAATCAGTTTATATCAGCAGATACACAACAAGTGCAAACATGCAACACTTGTACACATGTAATTACAACTGTAATCTACAAGCAACTGAGTAACTGCAGCATCACATAACGTGCTGCAGTCTGTTTGAAAGTATAACCAACAGAGAAAGTGAAGCATTCATTTAAACAATGAAACTAATTTGGAGGTGCTTTTAACAAAGTCTGGAACAATTTTTAGACTCTCAAAGCTGGGTTCATAGGGGTGTCAACCACCCATGATAGAAACGAAGATCAGATAATCCATCCAACCCTTATGTTTTTGCTGGTCAGAAAAAAGCAGCTGGAAAATGATTCTGTTTATAAAGTGAGTCTGTGATGGTTACTATGATGCAAGACAGTGAAATTTGAGGCAATATTGGCTGATATACAATGTAATTACTAACAGCTGGAAACCCTATCAATTCAAGACTGTGGTCATAAAAAAATCATTACATCACATTTGTAACAGATCTTCAAAGATCTATTACAAATTTAAGGGTCGCATTGCAGGAAAGAACTGACGGATTAGATGCTATCCCTTGGATTTTGATTTTTTCTATTTAACCAAATTTGTTAGCATTGTATTACTATCCCATAATGTAGAGGAAACTGAGCAAACATACCACACAGGGAGCAAGCAAGGAGCAAAAACTATAGGTGTGTTAAGAAGGCTCCCGTCTCCTTTATTTGTGCCTCGAACAAAGCTCTCCTTTTTAAGACTCTGTTCCCTCCAGAGCTTGGAATTACCAAATTATTTAATTTGAGATATTTCCTAAAACAGTCAACATCTTTAAGCAGAGCCACTCAATCACTGAGAGAAGCATGCATCAAAGCAGCAAAAAAGCTGTAATAATAGTTCACACACAATGACTTCAATACAGGCTTTGAACATCAGTGAAAGAAAATAAAGGCCCTTTCTCTTTTTAGGAACTGCGTTTGGCCCAAGAAAGACACCAGGAAGGGAATTTTCACCCTAACATCTCAAAACATTTAAATACATCACTTGTTCTGGTGATGCACCATGTTTCCTTGCCCAGTGTTACTATCAGTTAATATGAAAAACATGCAGAGAAGCAAGAACAAAATAGGAAGCAAATAAACAGACCCAACCGATGACAGTTCAGTTTCAGTTCTTCTAGGGCAAAAATGTCAAATATTCTGGCTACCAAAACTTTAAAACACAGTTGTATAGTGTATCTGTACTAGGAGGTTTGTTTCCTTAACTCCAGGAACTTTTTACCCACCCCCCTGCACTACCACTCCCCTTTATTTTTAATGAAAACCTGAGTTCTCACCTCATAGACCCATTTCAGCAACAGCAGTTACATTAAATGTTAGAGAATATCACAGATTCCAAGTCGATGAATGACTTGAATTTCAAATCCTAGACGATTTTGTACTTACCTTTATAAAAAAGGAACAATTCATAATATTTCCCATATGGCTATAAAAAATTACAGAATAGTCAAAATCCCTATACAAATCTGAATTTACTATTTACATATAGCAAAGTTCAACAACTCAACCTCTGATTCACCTTTCAAATGAATAAATCAATAATATGTGTACTTCAGTTGTATGAGGTGCTTGATAATTCACAGTTCGTGAGGCAATCAAAAGTTAAAACACCACCAGTACAGGACTCTTTTCTAAAGTCTGAACTTCGAGACAGAACCTCAGTCATATTAATAAGAACTTGGGTTTTTTAATCTGCACTTTTACTGAACACATTTTCCTGTTATTGAACTGTAAATAAGGATTATATTACAAGACTTCAAGACCTCTCAATTGGATGCCACTAATTAAGGAGCACCAAAGATGAAGTCTGCATTTTATATTTTCACAAAAGTCTTGGAAAGCAACTTCTTGTAACCTACTTTAAGTCTTGCTCAGAATAAGCACACAAAGCCCCGTATAGCCTCAGATTCAAAGGAAAAATCTCTCAAATTACTTGGAAACAGATGTATGCCTTCCTACCCGCTGCCTCTTTTGCAAGTCACCTCTGTTTTAAATTGCTGTCTTTGAAAATAACTGGCTTCTTTCTTTTTTAAAGTCTACCTAAAATGTACTGCAGTTACGCAATCCTCACTTGGTTTCTAACCTTCCAGTTGAAAAACTAGCAGTCGTTTTCAAGGAAATGTCAGCTTTGCCTAAGAAACTCAGTGTTCTGGTACACAAGCCAATCTTAGCACTGAAGTTGAGCACAGTGTGCAAAAGGCTGATAAAATTTCCAAAGTAATCAGCTACTGTTATTTCTTGTCCTTAGACAAATAGCATAATCCAGTTTTTAAAGGCATGTATTTATTGAGAGACAAGTAGAAGTAGAAAGTCTAGAAAACCCAGAGCATTCTGTTTTCTAATCCAGTTTTTAAAGGCATAATCCAGTTTTTAAAGGCATGTATTTATTGAGAGACAAGTAGAAGTAGAAAGTCTAGAAAACCCAGAGCATTCTGTTTTCTACACCTTCAAGTTTCCCACCAGCAGAGCCTAAATGTTTTCTGGCCCTTGGAATATTCTGTGACAAGTCAGCATTACTTTGGTACAACTCTGGATACTGATGAGGACACTGTACTAACATGAAATGGGACTTAAACATGGTGACAGTGTGAAAAAACCACTATTTTATGTGAGTTCACACTTGCAGCAACAAGTGTGACAGCACCCCTTTTCTGCAATGGCCAGACACAAAGAGTTACTGACATCTCTCAACTCTTACAGACTCCAGCACCCCTTTGCCAGACTCTGAACAACCCTGAATGTTTTTTAATCAGGTCCAAACTGCTCCTTACCTGTTTTCCCAGCTCCACTCTCTCCTGTAATAAGGATGCATTGGTCTTTGTCCTGGTCCCTTAAAGACCTGTAAGCTTCATCAGCCAGAGCAAAGCTGCAAAGAAAGAGCGAGACAACTGAGAATTAGAAAAAAAAAAAAAAAAAAAAAAAAAAAAAAACCCTACCAAATACCAATGATAATTACAATCTGTCCTTCACACATCCAGGAAAAAAACCCAACCAATAAAAACCCAAAATCCTCCAAGTGCTAATGTTGCATAACTGATAAAAGCATTCATTTTACAGAATATAAAGATCCACAGAAGCAAAATTGATACTTTTTATCAGAGGCTTACTTAGACCTCCTCCAGGAACAAGCAAAGATAATCTTGAAGTTTTTCTAAAGATAGCAAAGTCAAAATAAAATAACAGAATTTTAGGGAAATGTAGCTATCTTTCTTCATTGAACAAAATGTCATATTCTTCACTGAAAAAAATGTCAATGCATCATCAGGGTGTGTTCTGTCTGACAACATCTCTAAGATAAAAGAAACAGGAGACCCCTGAGCAGTAACTAAAATGCAATTTCTGCTCAGTAAGAAGAAATCTCACAACCTTATAAAACACTGAGCATTTTAAGCCTTTGAGTATAGCTGGACTTGTGCATGAATATGCAGAATTATTTCCCACTAACTGTGTTCTTAACCCACTAAGTGTGATGTCATATAGGGAACCTAAAGAATATAATAAGAGCCAACAGATTTCCTGTACCAAAAATGTCTTTTCCTGGAGCTCAGAATAATCATGACCCCGAAACCCCTGGGCTGCAATTTGAATCCAGATGTGCTCTGCTGCCATGCAGCAACATATATTCCGGAGAAATGCAGATGTTTTATTTGTATTTAGTTTTCTTTAGTAGTAATTTTGAGACAGAGTAAAGATTTTCCTTCAACTGCATCTTTCAATTAATGGAATGAAGTACTCGGTAAACTAAGCATTTTTCCCTTGGAAAAACTTAAACAAGTAGTATCTGTAAAAGGACATAAAAGCAAAATCCAAATAAAAAGGCACACGTGCATTACCCAATTAAAGAAAAAATATGATATCCAAACAGGGCATATTTTTACATGAAATAAACAGCTGTTCAACAGACCAAGAGCTTTGTTAGATTACTGCATCTAGTAAAATATTTAGTGTTTGTATGTATCCAAAAGTGGATATTGTTTATTATTTACAGCAAAAAAAAACATGTATGAAAACCAGAAATGAACTCTCAGGTCAACATAAGATGCAGAATCGCTGCAGGTTCAATGCACTTTTTAGAAACTTGATTCTTTCTTCTACAACAGTTCAGGAACTTTGTATTCAGCTGATAATCGCAAACAGATCAAGTATTTGTTTTGGACAACATAGCTATATGGTGCTTTTTTCCACAGGCAACCACAGCCCCTTTATAGAAAAGCAAGCTCTTTGTCATGACACCAGTTAGAGAAAGCAGGAACAGTACAAAGCAAGCAGTGAGAGCCACGCAGGGCATTTTCTAGAGGCTTCTACTGCTGCAGTTTGAAAGCTTCAAATATTAAATCTATATATCCCCAAATTAGTCCGTATTTATTGCTACTGCTGTCCCTTAGCTCCAGGCTTCTCTCCCCAATAAGTTTATGAAGAGCATGACATGTTGCCTCCAATTTATCATCAGGTGCATGTGCAACACCGTCTTTTCTACTTCCTCACCCCTCACCTGTATGAGACTCATCTCATATTTGCTTATTTGGGTTTTGGTTTCGTTTGCCTATTTGGTTTCATGGTCACATCATGCTACCAGCCCAGCCACCCTGCAAGAGACCAGGGTAACCAAGTGAGGGGCATTTTTAAAGGTTAGGAAACTGGTAAATGAAATACCTTGCAGCTCCTTTGCTACTAAGCAGTAACACCCTCCCCTCCCTCTCTAGGGCCTGCCAAGGATGCTCATGCCATCGTTTTGCCCCTCCTTGTGCCCCTGCCATCTTCTCTCCTGCAGCACATCTGCCTCCCCAGCTCCATGACCCGCCCAGGGCTCCACCTCTCTCACTGCTTTTCTCCAGCCTACTTTGTCCAAGGCACTAAATTACAATTCTCCTTTCTGGACAGATGGCTGGGCCATCCACTTAACACCCGTGATCAAAGGTCATTAACTCCTTTTGATACATATCCCATTGAACCCGGAGCAAGGCTGATCTCTCAAACCTTAATACTGCTGTGCTGATTGAAGCATTTGAACTCAGTAGTTCAGCTGGAGGTGAAAATGTGTTTACGAGAGAGTAGCAGGCTGTAATGTTTCTAGCATTACAACAAAGTCACATTGTGATGTGGCCAACACGCTGGAGAACCAGCAAAAAAAATATAAAATACTCTGCTGCTGCTGAGAGACCATGACACAATTTCTGGCACCCATTTCACTGTTTGGAGTCCAAGCTACAGTAGCAATAACACTTTACCAGACTCTCTTACAGGACATATTTAGGAAATTAATAATATTTGTTGAATGTTGCTGCAGATATACTTGCAATTTGAAAAGTACAACAGCACTCAGAAAAGCTCATTCCAGAAGAGATTACCTTCTTTTTCATAAGGAAAAAATTAAAAGCAACAGGATGAAGATGAAAAAAATAAACTGCACTGAGCATTCATGGGCCATGTGAGACAAACTTTAACAATAATGCTGTGATTTCCACAGGTTTGACTGAGTGAAACTGTCCTTCAGCAAGAAGATAAGAGTCTAAGATACTTTTCAAATTTATAGACTGGATGGCTCATTCTGTGCCTCTTGTCCTTCAAACCATCTTGGCCATCAACTAGTTTTTCACTGTTGGAACAATTTTCTTGGCAGTAGTTTCACACTGGGAAATGAAATCAGCATCAAGCACAGAGAAAGTATTCTCTGTTGATATACTGAGTTACGAGTTAATCAGCTTAATACTCATTCGTCTTTTCTAATACACTGAACTTAAGTTTCTCAACAGCCCCTGTCAAAATGTATTTTACTGCTTGATGTATTTATCAACTCTGCCAGCACTGCATAGTTAAAGACACTAAATCAGGTGTTTTCTCCTTCCTCCACAGAGAAACAGAGAGCCTAGTACTGCAATGAGGTCTCTGAAGTTGGAGAAGAGAGGGGGATTTAGTCCAGTTCTGGTTTAATCCAATCTAGTCAGAGATGCTTGGCATACACTGTCATTCCTTCCAATCTACACAACCCACAAAGCCTAAAACTCCACCAATATGTCAAATATGATCTACTACAGACCAAAGAAAAAATAAGTCAATTCATTTCAAAAGAAGTTTTGTGTAAGTACCTATCAAAAGTGACCCAGCAGAAGTGTTCTAAAATCTACCACTGATGTTTCAACCACTGTTCCAACAATCCAATTGGAGGAGGAATAACCAAGAGTCTATTTAAACAACTAAGACTCGTCTTTCTGGCAGTGCATAAAGAGCATTAGCACCTTTATGTCAGTCTGAACAAAGATCTTTATCTCAAAGAAAAAGATAGATCTATTCAGATGTCACGTTGACTTTCACCGCACAGTGTTAACACCTCACAGCCCTTCCCTATTATCAACATCTATCTTTACAGTAACAGAAAACCCAAACAAAAACAAACCTTGAGTCTTTTAGTTCAAACTCTATCTGATCAAAAAAATAGAATTTCATGCTATTCCCTATTTGTTAAAAAAAAAATTTCATTTAAGGTCATTTAAGTTTAACACATATTAATGGTGTATAGACCACAAAGAACCCTAGCCTTTTCCTTTTAGCAACATGAAGAGACATGGCTCTGTAACGTCAACATTTGCAACCATAGATTTAAACCACATACCACTCTTTGAGCCACCTCACAATTACAGAGCCTAAGTAAAATTTTAGAATAGTTTAAAAAGCAGTTATAAACCATGTGTTTCGAATTAGCTGATGAGTGTGTCAGCAGCATCAGTCACCATACCTTATAATAAGCTCTCCTTTGATTTTTAGGTTTTCGTGGAGGAAGATGACATTCTCTTACCACAACAAACACAGAAATATTTACTGGAGTTCTCTTTTAGCTAAGACTTAACTAAGAAAGCAATTTGAAATCAAAATGCCACCCACACCTAGCTCAGTAAGAAGGCTCTGCTTTTTTTATAGCATGGCCTGTTCAGCCACAAGCTCCAGACGGCCAGATCTGTCACAAAGTCCTAACCCAAAAATTTAACAAAGGGAAACAGCACAGCCCTCCAAGCAGGATTTCCAAAGGGCTCTGGCAATTTTCAGCATCTTAACAGCACCTCTGTGCTTGAACAGAACACTGGAGTCAGGAAGAGACAGGAGCGAGGTTTCCACTCGCTCACCCTGAGACAAGAAGCAAGTGCTGCACTTGGACACTCCAGATTGCACTCGCAACTACAAAAGCCATAAAAACCTCGCTCTTATTGTCAGAAATTCAGCTCATAGGAGCAGCTTTTCTTTTCCTTTAAGCCAAACTCACCAGGGTCAGTACTTGCCAGATACTGGTACTTTTTCTGCTATCACTTCCATTCTTTCTTTCATTTTCCTTAGCATTCTCTATTAAAAGTAATTAGTTAACACTATTTTAAATTCTCTCCAATTGCTCTTCTCATGCACTAATAGAATCAATTCATTTCTTCACCAGCTGTTGCTTTGACTCAAGAGATTCTTGGTCCCCATTTCAGAGCATCTATTGCTTAATCTTGGCTATTGGCTGACAATTCACTTACTCCTTTCAAAGGAAATTAGGAAAACCTCTTTTCTTGACTGTTCCAATTCCTCATAAAGCAGAGTCCTGGTAGCAGGGCTCAACTGCTCAGGTACCAGGATTCATTTCTGCTCAAATGTGCCTAAACACACTGGCAGGATGCTAAAGGCCAGTGCTTATCAAAAACTATATACCACACTAGACTAAAAAGAGCAGCAGTGATATGTAAATTGCGCAAGTGCTTTTAATATGAATTTTACATTTAATGTAATTTAATTATTTCAAGTTTAATTAAGAGCATCATTTCATTTCCTTCCTTCTCTTTCTGAATGCACAGAAGTGCTCAGTAGCAGGGTAGCAGCCAACAAATTATTTCTTTCTCTCATGACGTGCAGTGGGAAAACATCAGAATTACCATTTGCTTGGTATAGTATAAAAATTCAAACAACCTGAGTTAGGAAGAGTAGAAGCAGATTTCATAAAGTGCTTTGAGACTTTATGTTGTAAATCATCACTATTTGCTATATATATTCCCCCACCCATTGAAGCTCAGTGGAAAATTCACCATTCAGGAAAAACAACTGTAGGAGACTATTTATAGTATTAGCTCATGGTGCAGAATCATTTAATTGCCCCAAGGATAAAAAGTGTATTCCCATTTTCCATAATTACAAACTGTCTCATGTTCAGCACTTTGACACACTTGAAAAGAAAAGGTTGATTAGCCTGCCACTGGAGTGAATAAAATAACAGCTGAATTGATGGAGCATCAGCTAGGATAGACCTTCACAGGCAAGCAGCTGCTCTTTCAAAAATGCCAATCAGGGGAAAAAAATAAAACAAATTTAAACACCAGGATAAAGAGGTGTGCTAAGACAGATGGAAAGCCTTTGCTCCTATTCATATCCTCCAGTTTTGTTTTCCTGGTGAGCACAGAAACCTGTTTTATGAACAATACTGTGTGGTAATACACACAGCAGAAGGGTACCTCCTGCACAGGCCTCCTCACTTCATTATTCACGTGAGCCCCTGTGATGTTATTAGAGGCAGAACAAAACCCAAAGCTGTGCAAATCAGCCCATTTGATTTGTAAGAAGCAGCCGACATTTACAGAAGGGAAGGGACAGAGAAAAAGGGAGGGGGAAGAGGACAAAGCCACTCTTAATTTTCAAGAATAAAACACTATAGCACACAGGCTGAAATTAAGACAGAGAGATTTATTTTCTGGTAGACTGGGAATATAATATACCCTCTGATGCTCATATATACACTGCAGGCTTAGCAGAAGACTTATCTCAGACCCACAACCTGAGGTCTGGACTAAAAAAAAAAAAAGTTCTTGTGGAAAATCTTATCTTTCTCAGACTAAAGCAGATTTAGGACATGTTCAATGAACTTCAACTCAAAAAAGCTCCCTACAGAGAGGTTCAGACAATGCTTCTTCCCAAAATACTGTGCCTGCACAACCTCCCAGCTCACCAAAGCCCTTTTCCCTCTCGCAGGATGGCACACATGCCCACTCTAAGAGAGGCTTTATCAGTTTTAATCACTTCCTTTTGCTGTAAGCCCAAAAGAAATTATTTCTCTGGGTTTTTTTAAACCAGCTGTGATCTTTCCCCAGCACTGTACAGAAAAGCCAAAAACGCAGCCATTGATTTTCTGCCTATTTCAACATCTAAGGCATCTCGTTAGAGCTCACATTAATATGATGGAAAACAAGAACATAGGTTCCTTTTACCAGAAGCCTATGACCCAGCTGTTCCCTTATTTTCCTTCAACCAGTGCAAAACAAGAACTCTGTAGCTGAGGATGACCATGCCATTTTCCAACCCAGACTACAAAATAAATTCTCCCTCTGAGTTTTAGCAAGCCTGGTAAGCATGCCCACATCCCATCCCACAGCTCCATCCTGTCAGCTGGCAGTGAAATACACCCAGCAGACCGTCAGGACAGTGGCCTGGGCATGGGCCCAAGGTTGGGTCCTCCAAAGGAATGCAGGATAGTGGCAGAGGGCAGCAGCAGGCAGAACCCTGGTGCTGCAGGTAACCAAGCCACCAGGCCTGTCCCCTGTCTTGGTGACATGTTTATCATGGAACACCAGGTTGGGTTGGGTATTCCAGGGCACACCAAGCTGAAGTGATGTGGACCAGTGCCAGCTGTGCACACCATAAACACCTGCAGCTGCCCACAAACAACAGGGATGGCTCGTGACCTAGTCTGCCTAAAAAAGGGAACTAAACTAGCAAACTCCTGTTTGGAGCAGGCTCATGTCGGTCAAAGTGAAGATATGCATAAATCAAGGCGGGGCAGGGAAGCAAGTATCTCCTTGCTTTTCAGAAGTGCAACTTGGCTCGGATTTCCCCTTGACTAGTCCCATTTTCCTTGAAATTACATCAGCCAGCTAGATGGCACATAACCATCACCTCCTCACCCATACCAGTGCTCAGCCTGAACCAGTAACTCCCAGTTCCCCAGCATTAAGCAGATGAGTTTGTAACTCTCTCACCCCAAACACCAGGCTGCATTACCCAAGGCAGACAACCAGCTGCTACACGGTCACGCAGGAGGACACAGACAGGCCTCCCACAGAACAACCCCAAGTCAGTCTGCTGTCATGTGCACAGCAAAGATTTCAAGTTTCTCGAGGGAAAAGGCATTTCTGTTTACAAAATCAATAATTTTATTAGGCTATGATATCCTTGAAGGGAAGTTCAGGGAGTGTTTTCTACTGTTTCATCAAAAATCAGATTTAGTTAGATGTTTATTTGCTAGGATGAATCAGCAATTGCATGATTTGATGACTACCTAAACCAGCCAAGTCCTTATACTGTGTGTTTCTACGGCAAAACTATAGGCTGAAGCTTCCTGGTAGCCATATTCTGCATCAGAAGCTTCAGGATTTTCCCTGAGCTGCCATCCCAAATGCACTACAGGAGCCTGCAGACACCAGGGGCGAAGCAGCCCCATGGCACAGCAGAAATGCTGATGGCAAGCTCCTCATTTTTCTCCACTGAACTTCTAAAGCTTTGCAGTCCCTGAGGGTGGGCTTGAAAAATTTGGGATTTATTCCACTTCCCTGGTTCAAATAGAGCAGCAAGGGGTCAGACAGCTGAACAGTAAGGGAAGAGAGGGGCAAACTGATTTGCCATGCTTGGCTTCTGTCAGAGCTTAACTAGAGGGCACAAAATGATTTAAAATCCCAGTTTACTGTTTCATCTACACAGAGGGAGATTTGAACTGCACCTCTGAGCTCTTGCACATGTGTGGAAATGAAGTGCGGGTGGGACAGGGAGGAAAAAGGGAGCAGGAGAAAACAGCCATTCCCTTTCTGCACTGAAATATAGAGACTCTCAGTACTTTTACAGAAAACTGAATTAGTTTCTGTACCTAACACAGCATGTGTCTGAAACACAGGGAAGTTCACTTGTCAAATACACGTGTTCAGTTCATGTCAGCTTTGACCAAATTTTACATAAATCTTTTTCTGCAGAACAAGAAATGTTTTGATTATGCTGCTACACCATGAGAATAGCATGCTATCAGTAAACTCCCGCAAAAAACATGAAATTCATCTTGTCTTAGCTGTCTACAAGAACATATTTTCCATCAAAATAAAACAATGCAAAACAATTAGTCCTCATTTTTAAAACACTGGTTTAAAAGGGGTCCTTATAATTATTCATAGCTATTTCAGAAATACAGGTTAAGTGAGATGCTTAGAAGACAAGACTTTATTATCCAATTAGAGGAACAATGATCATTATAACTTGGCTCTTCCTATACAGACAGGAATATATGATTAAATGCTTTTCTGCTTTTTTTAAATTTATAAATAGGATGTGTCTTTGGGGCTTACAGTGTGTGCTTGTCCCAGTCAATGGCAGAGCACTGATTTGATCCGTTCAAAAATGCCAGTGACTTCTTGATCTCACAAATGAAGCCACAACAGGGCTGTACTGATTGCGGGGTTTTCCTGGGGCAGAGGAGGGCAGAGTGCTGCTCTTATGACTTCACGTGAAAAAGTGTTTAGCAAATAGTGTTCCGTTTCTCTGCCTCAAAAAAAAAAAAAAAAAATTTCTCCTGCATTGCAAATCAAAAATCCTACTTTTTTGGGGTTTTTTGCATCCTGAAGTCAGAAGGCAGAATTAACTTATTTCCTCCTGACACAGCGACAGCAAGAGATACAGCAAGTCAAGTTTTGGAACCATGCAGGGTTTATTGATACCATGTGTTCATGCAGGGACTTCTCTCACTGCAAATAATTTTATTGCAGAACTATCAGTGCTTTCCAAACAAATTTGTTCTTCTTTGCTAACTCAAGAGAGAAAAATAAATTTATTCCTTTATTCTAAAGTAAAGAAACATGTTCCAGTACTCAGGGAGAGAAAAACAGCAAAGGGAGGTGCATACTCACTGCCTAGAAAGGGATACGTTTTAAAAGGTCTCACCTCACAGGACAATAATCCAGCACAACTAAACTCCAGTGCGCAGCACATACCCAAGAGCTACATCATCTCATGTGAAAATGAGATTGTGGAATGACTTTATACCTCTGTCTGGTGAGACAGGTAAATAGATGTCAGTCAGGCATTAGTGCAACACACTGCAGTGGAATGCAACAGTTTGCCAGCAGAAAAAATGCCAAGCACTCCACCAAATTCATATCACAGTACTGGAGAAATGGAATCACAGAATCATAGGATTGGACTGGAAAGGACTTTAAAGATCATCTCGTTCCAACCCCTGCCATGGGCAGGGACACCTTTGCTAGACCAGGTTGTTTCGAACCCCATCCAGCCTGGCCTTGAACATTTCCACGGATGGGGCATCCACAGCTTCTCTGGGGAACCTGTGCCAGTGCCTCACCATCCTCATAGGAAAGAATTTCTTCCTGATATCCAATCTAAAACTACCCTCAGCTTGAAGCCAGTTCCCCTTGAACTGTCACTTCATGCTCGTCAAAAGTCCCTCTCCACCTTTCTTGTCGGCTCCTTCAGGTACTGGAGGGCCGTAATTAGGTCGCCCCAAAGTCTTCTCTTCTCCAGGCAGAACAATCCCAAATCTCTCAGCCTTTCCTCAAAGGAGAGGTGTTGAATCCCTCTGATCATCTGGACTTCTTCCAACAGGCCAATGTCATTCTTGTGCTGAGGACCCCAGAGCTGGATGCAGCACTGCAGGTGGGGCCTCACCAGAGCAGGGTAGGCAGGCAACAGGAGCATTCTCACATCCTCAGAGCTATCTCTAAGCTAAAGTAAGTCGCTAATCACCAGATTTGAAATCCAGGCTCTGGGATCTGTAACAAAGGCTAGAATGCAGCTGCCCACAAGTTTATCAGAGACAAAAGTGACAGAACTGCAAATAAAAATGATTTACTTATCTGGAAAACATCTGAAAGGCAGTATCAACACTATGTAATTACATAGTTATGCTGCTACTCTACTCAGAGGTGTGACTGAATCCTTTTTGAGTTTGCAAGTAACTCTCAAGTTCTCTTAACAAACCAAGTAGTTTGTTAAGAAGTCTTACACAACTTAATTTCTGCCTCCCAGCTCTTCTCCAAATAAAGTCCCTGCCATGAACCCCTGGGCAAAGTAGGCACTGAAGCTTATCTGAGCTTCTAAGAGCTTGTTAGCTCAGGTACAACATTGAGCTAGCATGCCTATCTAGTCTATTAAATGGCATTTGCTGAAGTTTGTGAATGAGATTTGTGGACATATGTCCAAAATTATCTTTCTATGAATGGTCAAAGCAAGAAACAAAAAGCCTCCTTCAGACTGCTCAAACACGAGGCCCCAGTTCAGTTCACGTGTACTATTTCCAGCAAAAATCTACTTGGTTGGAATGCTGATGCTCAAGGAGGATGTCAACTGCACATATTTGTTTTCATCCTCACTAAGAATCATCTTGGGAGTAATTAAGACCAGTTGCAGCTTGAACTCCACAAGGTTTAGCAACTCAAAATCATTTCTGCGGTATGTAAAATGGAAACTGTGTATACAAGAAAAATGCAGATTTAAACTAATTTACTGAAATGACCACAATTAAACTGTCTTTGTAGTTCAGACCTTTGTTTGTAAACCCCGGTCCCAGCTCTCTTATCTATTCAAAACACAAGAAAAAGATTATTCAGTGTGCTAGGCTGCAAATATTAAGACTGTATTTCCTGATTCCTAACATGAAAAAGTTTATCCTTAATAACCCAAACTACATTAACCACGATGTACCCGGAGCGGAATAAAACAGAGCCTTTTGCATAATGGTGCCAATAAAAAGAGACTGAATAGGAAATGATCTGCTGCTGACAGTGGTACCACATCTGAAATTTTACTAGAGTTTATTTAAGGCTTTAAACATTAGCCTTGTTTATGCTGTATCGAAAATCACGACAAAGGCTCCTAGCAGAGCAGATGGGCATTTTCTGGTGTGCTCTAAATTGCTTAAAGGAAAAAAAAAAAAAGAAGAGAAAAAGACAACCATTAAACACAATGAGACACCTCCAATGAAAGGACAACAGCTGTTCCTACTTGCAATTTGAAATCCCAGATCTTAAAGAGAGTACCAGGTTGCCAGTGCAGGAAAGGCATAATGAAAATTCTGGTCCATGTACACACAGTGCTTAAAATGGGATTTGTCTCCTTTTTGACAGGGCCTCTCTACCTGTCCTCACTTTTCAGACTGCATTTAAGAAGTGAAACACAGCAATGTCTCCTTTTTAAGTACAACTCATTATTTTCAGTGTGCAAAAAGTCCCAAAATTCTAATGAAAGGAAAAATGAAGCTATTGAACGTTCTACTTCATGTGACAGTGTGAACTAGTTTTTAAAAAAATCTCAGTATTTTATGTCCTAAAAATATTAATGGCATAATATGAATGCTAGACAGAACAATCCAGTTCCAGGAAAGTGAGAGAAATGGGATCTGGCAAAAAAGTTACCATTAGTTTAGACTGCTGAAGCATTTACACACATCCCCAACTATATTAAGGCACTTTAATTTTTTTGCTTTTTTTCTTAATTATCTTTTGTCTAACAATCTAGCCAAGCTCCAAACTTTTCTGTGCTTACAAATAAACACAGACTATAACAAATACACTCACACGCAGAAAAAAAAAAGAGAGATCGTCACAGATAACTAAAAACATTTGACTCTACATCCCCAACATGACTGAAGTCAAATGTGAAGTATGTTGTGTACAGGGGTACAAGTAAATATTTGAAAACAGTTCTGAAAACAAAGTTATTTTGTGGAGGCTCTAAGCCAGCAGTTAATTCATGAAGGGTGCTCCAAGATTATTTTCCTTTGTACACCATGACAACAATTATAGAGTTACAGAAGCATCTGGAACAGATCTCAAGTTAAGTGTTTCCCTTACAAACTCACTATGTTTTAAAGGTACCCAAATTCTTGCATTCTTCTTCCTCAAGAAGCCCACTGGGCACACGAGTGTTGGCTAGGACCACACACAACTCTCCAAAGAAGACACTGATGGATCAGCAGGCTCTCCTGGAGCCAGGTGGGTCCAGCCCAGAGAGAGGGGCTCCGGCAGTGGGACTGACAGCACTGCCAGCTGGTGTGGCTGTGGACACTCAAATGTTTGTGAGCCAGCAGAACTGGTGCTTTTGAATACTTTTGTCACGGCAGAATATGCTGCTGCAGCTTCTGAGAGGCCGAGAGATGAGGGAGGGTGAGACCAGAGGCAGCCAGTACTCTCCATCTTCTGAGGTATTTTGGGAGGCAGTTCTGCCTTGATGCTTTTTATATCCCCTGAGGTCTCTATATATACTCCTTCCTAAGCTAGGAAGTGTTCAAATGCCACAAGAGCACAGAAATCCACCCTGTCTCCACACAGACTGTGTGCAAGCAGCCCTGCCAGCCCCAGCCCACCTGTGCAAAGCTCTGCCACTACACAGCATCGTCCGCTCCCATCCTGGACATCCCAAGTCGTGGACACCAACAGGAGGATGACAGTACCAGTGCCATGCAAAAGGAATTTAAAGGGCCTTTTCATTTCTTAATTTAGACAGAGCTACTTAGAGGACCAACGGAAAGGCTCATTCCGCCAAACTCTGGAATCCAGTCTAAATGTCACTCCAGAATAGTCTGAAAATTAAAATAAAGCACAACATTCATATATAAGCTGCTTTTTCAGGCTGTTTATGCTTCTTGGGTGTTGGGTGCATTTTTGGAGCTTCCTTACAACCACACATCCTGCCATAAGTCAGGTCCTGTATTATTCTGCATTATTAGAAATTTCATGCAATCTAAAACCAGCAGTGAACAAGCAACTACTGTTCTTGTCAATAAGACTATATCCACCTCTGGAGCACTGGGGCGAGATGGCTGCATTATGTGCTATCCAAACCCACCAAAACAGCCCTGCTCAAATTTCAGGAAAAAGCTAAATTTGTTGTTGTATGTGAGAGAAACCCTGCTTTTTACCCTAAGCTTTCAAACTGGCAAATCAGCTCCAAAATGCTCTTCAGAGGTCAGATGGCCACTTCAATACAGCCACATCACAACTGCCTTCCTCAAAACTCTTTTTTCCTCAGAAGGACTTCTGAGGTCTCCTACCAAGCGTAAAACATAGCAAACTGTGCATCCCATGGTGGGTGTGAGAGAACACTGCAATAGAAGAGGCTCTCTCAGGCATGAAGTTCTTCTGGCACTTGCTTCAAGTTTGGTGCTTCATCCATCCCCTTTTCACCTCTGTGCTTGAGGGACTGACATTCATGGGCACACCACATCCAGCTCTGCCTCTCTACAGAGGTTAAGAGAATAATAAGTCTGACCTCTACCAAAAAAAGACTTCAATGTCCTCTGTAGGGCTCCATCCCCCTCTTCTTTCAATTCACTCTGAGCATGGCTTTAACAATTAGGTACCAACAGTCCTCCCTAATTGCTATTTATGATTTCCACCAGTCATAGATGTTCCCTCCCTGCCCAGTGGTCAGTTTTGCCAACTAACCTCTGAAGTGACCATCTTCTCTCAGCTATAAATCTCTTCTGGAAGCAGCACTCTGCCAAGCCACACAAACAAGTCCGAAGACCAAGTCTCTGGAGAAGTCAGGAATTATTAGGAATAAGAACAAAACATCTGTAAAAAGCAGATACTGCAAGGTGAAGAAGACCACAGTGGGATGGTTAAAAAAAAAAAAAAAAAACCAAGAAAAAGAAAGAAAATTAAGATTAGGAAAGTATTAACTGAAACGGAAATGTTAAAATAAACATACTGGGGCAATGAAGGACATTTAATTCTGTCACAGGCTCTCATCCCACCATCATCTTCTTCAACAAATAAAGACAGCTACTATGTATCTCACCACTCTGCTAACTATGGGGAAAAGCTTAGTTTTACATACAGGTAGAAACTATCCTTCACAGCTGGGGCTTTATCACACCCTTCAGACAGAAATATTTGCCTTACATCTTAGAGGAAAAGGAGTTACTGAAACCTTGGTGTTCTTGAAGATATCCAATCCTTTAACACCACCAAAAAAAAGAAGAGCCAGAAGCAAAAATACAACTTCTATATTCTGCATTGACATTGGCTCAAAACTTGAAAAGGAAACAGCAAATTGTATCCATTGTCAGAGTAACTGCAGATATCCACAGGATAATTATTTATCCCAATAATTATCTACATGACAGTAATTGAAATGAGGAACATTAATAAGTTCCTCATTATTGCATTTTAACAGGTATATTGATATATTTGTGCTCGTATTCTCTATAAAGGCAAGCTGGTTTTCTGCAGTTGCCTGCGTAAATTTAAGCCTAAGTTTGAAAGCTTTACATGAAAAACCATTCAGAAAACTTCAGAAATGTCGGGTTTAAAAGAATTGATAACAAGTGAATAGAATATATTGCAAATTGCCTAAGTAGAATTCAATAGGTGTCTGATAAAAGCCACCTCTGGATTTTTACTGCTGCTCTAAAAACTTCAGTGCATAGTCAAAAAAAATGCACAGGGACTGAACTCTTATTTGAATGCAGCTGGCCATTAGCAGTTACAGCTGCCACTTTTACTTTGTCCCTCAACCTAAAATAATCTGTAATTCTTCTAGAGCAAGCAGGTAAGGCATCTCAGAACATCAAGAGGAGCAAAAAGCCACGTGCCACCTTCCCTGCCAGGGACAGAGAGCTGCTAGTAGCCAGGAGACAAGGTTAAAACAGGAAACACAAGAAAGCACCTACTCTCCAACCCCTTAATGCAAATCTGGTACTGCTACATGGCTCAACAAAAAGTGATACAGCACAACAGTTACAAATACATGGGATGATAATCTATTTGATTTCCCATTGCATTCACTTCAAAGATGCCAGCATCTGCTTTTGCCACTGGTGAAAACCAATGTAAAAAAACAAGATAGACAGCTTGGTTTGCTCTCATGACTAGCTCAGCCACAAGGTAAGCAAAGCAGCAATTACATCAACTGAGAGAGCAGAACAGAAGTGTAAGGACTGCACAAATCAAGCAGCAAACTGTTTGAACACTGAAATGTCATACTCTGCCAAGTCAGAGACAAGTTTGATCCTGCCTTGCAGATAAAGACAAAACCAGCAAGATTACCAACATTAAAACAAAAACAACACACCAACAATTAAAAAGCTTGGTAAACTTCCTATTACATCTATGCAAATAGCCACAGACTATGAAAACAAGCATTCCAGGAGACCTAAAAAATAACACTTTTATTACATGGTGCCACAACAGCAGTAGCACAGTAGTGTACTCAGAGAGGAATGAACTATTAAAATAAAACGTCTTGGATCAAATTTTATCAGCTAGAACACTATCCAAAATCACCTGACCAGCAATTCAGTTTGGCTGCCCATTCAAAGTGTGACTGTGGTCCTACTCTAGTTTCCAGAGATCATTTAAAAAAACAAACAGAAAAACAAACCCTGTCCCAGCCCTGCAATTAAGTATGAACTGGCGACACTGAAAGCATCAGTCACTCGCACAGACGCTCTTGAGGAAACACAGAACAGAGGACGAGGTGTTCCCTCCCTCCTCTTTCAGATTAGGGCTAAGAAAACACCTGAACAGATTTTTCACTTCCTAAAGTGTTTCCTCCAGTTACCATATACAGCAGGAAATCTCCAGGTAGGGATTTCCTTCATGTCATTATAAACTTCTGTCTCTTTTTCCTTCTGTTTTCCTGTGCTCACCAGGCCTGCTCTTTAACTGGGACAGCTGGCATTCTCAAGCACAGCCTCCCTACCCATCACACTGAGGCACACACAAGTACCTCCAGCCTAGACAGAAGGTCACACAAAACTCCTGGAAAATAAATAAAACCTGATTTACGTTCTCCAGGAGCTCCCACATGGAGCCGTACCTGTGGGAACATCCCATGGCAGATTGCTCTAGAGATGCTGACACTTAAATCCTGGGCTTCCCAAACTTGAATGTTCTCTCCAAAACTGCAGACTTCGGGAGAATGTGAGCTGTCACACCAACAGGAGATGGAAGAGTTTTGGTGCCATACTGACCTGGTTTCTGTAGGAATCTCAAAGCAAACCACTGCTAGAAATTTTTTTTAATTAGTGCTTGGGTTTTTCTAGCTGGCACTAGTACCAAAGCTATATTATTTGTAAAAAAGAGAAGTTGAAATAAGAAACACGCTATATCTAATTGTTCTAGACACACTTTCTAGGCTGGATGCATTAGTTCCCTTCTAAACAGTCAAGAATTTTACTTTGCTCAGGATCACACAAGAGGAGCCAAAAGTCTTTCCCAAGTGTGCAGTGGGTTTACCCACAATCAATTCTTCTGAAGAGGCCATGGCTCAACAGAGATTTACACATCAAAGAAAACTAAGTATGTACATTTCTACAAATCAATGGGAGGTTTCTTACCCTCGAGGCAGAACAAATGCCACAAACTGCAATTTGTCTCATGGCATCTCTTCATTAAAGTTCCGGAGCAGCTAAAAAAAAAGGCACCTTGAAGATTGCAAGGTCTCTGGGGAAGTGCAGCAACCTCCCTAGACATGCCTGAACCCTGCTTTTAGCAGTGGCCTAAGGCTGCCAGGGCAGTCAACCCTAGAATTAGCTGCAAGCTCCAAGGATGGGATGATGCCAAGGATGGGATGATGCTCCATCCCAAACCCAGTTCTTAGTCCATCCTGACCAGGGGGGTAGGCAAGCACAGAGTTGGTGAACAGCCCAGGCTTGGCTCCTGCAGGACTATGTGGCCACCCTGCAAGCTCAACTCATGATCTATTAACCAGCATTCAAGGACCAGCTCCAGGTTTGCAGAGTGGACAACTGGACTGGCACAAATCATTCGGTACAACACAAGGCACTGCACATTAAAGGGGATGAAAAGTTGTTTAGGCTTGCCAGAGATGGCATAAGGCAGCCTTCATAGCACTTATTTAATACACCTACAATACCTTCCAAATATTTCTTAAAGATGGTGAGAAGTCTACCAATTTTAGCAGAGCCAAAAGTGACTCTTCTTGATTCTGCAATTCCCATAAGCCTCTAGAGACAGGTGGGAAGGGAAGCAAGGTCACCATAAACTAAGATCATTTTATATTTATACAGTTTGGAAATGCTGTATCAGTAACAGAAACCACAGCAAAGATTATTTCCTAATCCTTTATTCTTATTTTGTCCACTTAGCAAGAGTCAGAAGACAAAATTCTCACACAGAAGCAATACAAAATAAAGAAAATTTGTGAAGAGATCATATCTGTCCAAAACAATTTAGGCTCACACTTTACTTGACTTGGGACTCTATCCAAACTTGCAAGGAAAATCTATTACTATCATGCAGTTGAGACCTCCTGACACAAGTTAAAAGTCAATATTTTCTCACTTCAGTCTCCTCCTCTAAAGTGGATTTCTAGTGTTTGGGCTCCCAAAGTCCTTGCTGTGAGGTGGGAAACTGACCATACAATTATAGTCCTTTGTGATGAACGATGTTTATGAAATACTTTTGTACCAAGTTAAGACTCTCATAATACACACAAGAATGACTGTTGACCATTTCTGTTCTGGAAAGCCATCTCTCAAGAGAGACAGAAAAATGTGGAAATCAATATATTACTATGTAATTGATTCAAGGTGTAACCAAGTACATATACTGACTTTCAGAATGTCAAGACAAACTTTAACTCACAGATTTTATTTTCAAAATACTCCATCATTTGACAGCAAATTTTATGCAGCTGAACAAAATTAGCAGAGCAGAAAATTCTTTTAGCAAGGAACTGTGTCAATTTAGCTAGCAATTGTGCTTGCTAAACAAAACTGTGAAGAAAGAAAACCTGAACATAGCCAGAGTTCAGAACCAAGAGGCCCAAGAACTACCAGAAGGTTAGTTGATCTGATTATTGGGCTGTTTGCATTTCAAACAATGCATCTGGGAGAGTGACAGATTAAATGTTAAGGCAAAAAATTAATCAGAACCAAATAACTTCCAGAAAACTTTCTACGCATAATTTTCATTTAACCTAAAAGTTAACACTGAAAGAAGATGCATAAATGTATGGCCCTGTTTAGACACTTATCCAGCCACTGATTGCTCAAGTCAGTCTCCTGAATTTGTGGCTGTAGAGTCAGGTGCAGCTTCACAACCAGCTGGAAACTCTTCTCCTTCCCAGCATCACACTGAGGGGAGGAACAGCTGGCTTTAGCCTCACCACTACGACTGGCAAGATAAAATGGTTACTGCAACATGCAGACCTTGAAGACCACACACCTTACTCTCAGCCACACCACCCACACCTGCAAACAGAACCTTGTCCTATTATTCATCCTATTTTAGTTTCAAAATTTGCATTATGCATTTATGGTGCTCTGGCTGTCCTCTATGAATGGGCTCATTTCTACCCAGCACAGAGAAGACCAAGATTTAATTTTCCTACAGTTACCATTCAGACATATCCAACACATTTCTGCATTCATCATGAGAGGGGTTCTTTTTCTTCATTGCACAAAGATAAATTAAGAGTTTCAGATATCAAAAGCAACACTCTGTGATTCAAACATATTTAACACCTCGAGGCTTCCAGGAGGCAGTCTGGACTTTGAAAGAAACAGATTTCCTTGAAAACAGACTGCTTATTTTACAGTGCTGTAATACTCGCTACTGCTAACAATTAGGGGAAATGTTCTGAAATGCACATACCAGGGCCTAAGTGCATGAAAGAGAAAGAGTAACTCATTTTAACTTCCCTTTAAAATACGGATGAGCTAATAAAAATTCATTTTGGGGGAGTGGTGGTGTGATTTTCATTTTGGTTGCTTCAATCAACAGATCTTTTGAGGAGAGAGACAGCTGGTACCATCTGTTCCTGGACAAAATGAAAACTAAAATTTCTTTGCTGTACTTACATGTGAGGACTGAGTTCATAAAAGTTTCGGTTTCTGTATTCTTCCACTTTCTCTGGAGTATAAATGGGTAGAGATCTGTAGGGGTTTATTGATATCACCACACTGCCAATGTACGTCTGTTGAAAGAAAAGAGAAAATTATTGTGGATTTTTCTTTTTAACATACTTTTGCTGCTTATACACTATTTGCCTATTTAATACTTATGTGAAAAAAACAAACAAAAAAGCCTAATTGTAGCAATGAATAAATATGTTTATACATTTTGAAACACCTTTTAGATACTCTCTGTTGGGTACCAAGTACCTATTTCTGCATAACTGAAAGCCTCTTATGAACATTTTCTAGAAGAAAGCCCCATCGTACTATATTTCTGTGACTAATTCAGCTGGGGGAGGGAAAGGCAAAAGGATACAGATGTTCACGAAGAACTGACTCCATCTGCATGGCAAATGTCACATGAGCTTTGCTGCAGCCCTTGGGCACTCACACCAAAAGGCTGGCATTGGACTGTGCCCCTCTACCCAAGGAGGAGCTTTACGTCACCTTGTCAAAGTCTCAGGCACAGAAGAAACCTGAAGGTGAACAGCCTCTGGCAGGTTTCTGTCAAAGGAGAGATTTAGTGCCAGGGTTCAAGCCAGACAAAGTCCTACCATGGTTCCTCAGCAGACGTGAAGTGCAATTTTTATTTCCAGATTCTAAACATGCTCACCACCACCCTTGGAAAGCAAAGGGAGAAATGTGCTGTTTTACTCGGCTAGATCCCATGCACTGCTGGCCTGAAGGAAGACCAGTTCTGCACACCATGACTACCATGTCTGCTCATGACACAACTAACTTGAATTCCTTCAGCCAATTGCCAGATATCCCACAGCTTTCAGTGCCTCCCTCCAGCTCCAAGGGCTGCAATCAAACACACTGAGTGGCAAAAAATGCCAAAGCCCCATTCCATCCTGCCTGCAGATACTGACCAAAGATTAAAAAAACCCCAGGTGTTTGGTATCTCTTTCCACAACTGTGAAATCAATAAATAACACTTGATGGAACATGGTTTTTCAGTAACCACTGCTCCCTAGGAGGTGTAAATGCTCTACACAAAAGCTGCAGGTTCCAAATACTTAGATTACATTTGCAGTAACTACGGAAGAAAAAAAAACAATAGTTTTTTTTTAATGTGCTATGGTTCTAAAGGGTTTCTGCGCAGTGATATCTCAGCACCTGACAATCACTATTTGCATTTTTCCCCACAATATTTCTTAGAGAAAAGTACTGTAATTTGCACTTTTAAATGGAAGGAGAGATATGAGGAGGACAAGCTACTGACAAACATGTTCAGTAGAGCATCAAATTACAGCCAGAACTGCAGTAACAAATGAAAAATATTAATTGCTGCAACCCTTCCATATCTAACTTTCATGTCTAAAGCAATTTCCTGCTAAATGCTACTAAATCTGGTCCTAAGCGAGGAGAGGAACATTTCTAATTTTCCATTGCACACATACACACAGGCAAGCTGTGAACTCACGTGGCATTTTCTGTCCCAAACAGAGTGGAATAAACCAGACTGCAGTGATAAAACAAGTGGCATGAGGTCTCCAGAGACTTTCACAGTTCATCCTTGTAATGTTTCCCACTCCCGGGATGGATCAGAAGCAGCCACTGCTGACAATTCACCGTACGACAGCCGCCACAATGGAACACAGTACTTCACTAACTGGGCTCAAGACTCACCATTTCTAAGCAACACACACTTCCTCCTCTCCCTTCAACTGGCCAGAAACCTCCTGTAAAACATTTGCCCCCATGCATTCGAGCCCAGTACAGAGCCAATACCCCCAGACAGGCTGGTTGCACCCCAAAAGCCCATGCCCAGTGCTGTGAGGGGGAGTGGGGTTGCACCCCGGCAGAGGGACAGCTCCAACCTGCCCTGCACCACAATCCAGAGGGAAGTGCCCCCAACCATTCAGATGTTGAGATCAACCCAAAATAATTGAGAGTTTTGCTTCTTTCAAGCACACACCGCAGTGTGTGCTTATGGACATGTTCTTCAAATAAAGAAAAAATTGTTCTAGTTTTGTGGTCATCCTCCCCCCACAGAGGAAAGCATTTTCCAACTATGTATAATCTCTTTGGCTGAACAAGATGAAAATGCTAAAATTGCCCTTCTACAGTGTTTACTTTGCTCTCTCTCAGCACATGCGGCCTTGGCAATTTGCAAGTCTACAGATTCCTGGCAAGAATAACAGATGCCCAAGAGTAAGAAGCTTTCTAGTCTTCCCAAGTGCATGGATACCCCAATTAGGACTCTTCTCTGATAAAACATTAATAAATTGTTTCCTGCTAAATCTGAAGAATTTGCAAGTTCAGCCTGTTGTGAAACCAGTGTTGCAAAGTATCAGCAGGAGGGAGATGAAGGCCAAATCTTGAACATTGTTATTTTGAAACATGAATTCTTTGGAACACAAAGAGTTGTCCCTATTCTGCTACCATAATAGCATACGATTTAATTGCTAAGTTCCTTGAAGTACCCTGGGACATCAAGATAAAGATGATTGAAAGTGAAAACCTTGATTTTTAATTTTGAATACAGGCATTTAAATGAGATTTATTTAGAACCATGTCTTCATAGCTAAGTACTGCTTAGAAAATGTATTTTGGGAATTCAAGTCAGCTCTTTACTGTCAGACACGAGCAAATACGGACCATTTCCTAAAATACTAATATTTCAAAAGGTCAAATGGCTATATTGAAACAAAGACATACTCCAATCCATTTTAAACACCAAGCCAAAGTGTGCCAAGAAGTCATTGGGTTTGTTGCAAAGCTGCTTACAAGAACTAATACATTTCCTCTTCTGAAAATGCCAGTCTCTCAATCTCTCAAAGCTGATGCCTAATAGCTACTTGCTACTGGTGGTCTGTGAGATTCCACATAACAGGGATAAACAGATCCGGAAAATAGCTTTCCCACATAACATCTGTCTTCCCACCAGAACTCTATTATAAACAAACAAAATAAATGGCTTAAATCCTTGAGCGAGCGACAAGCACAGAAACATTCCAGTGCTGAAAGCAGAACGCTCAAGAGTAGTGGGAGACCATACCACAGCACCCCAGGGATGAAAGAGATTCTTGAATTTCCCTGCTTAAGGACAAAAATGAAACCCCAGAAGAGTGGCCTCATGATGATGGATGCACAGAATACAGTCAGGAGGTTTGATGTTTGATTTCTTTCTTGGTTTGACACGGTCTTGTTACGCAAGTTTGGATGAGATCTGCTGTATCCTCAAGTTTGCTAACTAGACTGTTGATAACACTCCTTCCTCCCAATTCCTCTGTTGTTGCAACTCACAAAGGCAAATTCTGTGTTTGCCCAGAGCACAAAGTAAAAGGACTCTCACTCATCGTTTGTCAGTGCATCTCTCATGTAGCGTGGCAACACTGTAAGGGGCAAAAACATCAGCTTCAGAACAGAGCATTCAAATTTCTATCAGCTTAAATGACAACACATTCTGCATTCTCCACCAAAACAACACATAAAGCTCATTTATGTTCAGTTCAGGGGTTAACACCTCAAGCAGGAAGAAAATTCCAAATTCCAATTCAACTGGAGACACTGTTAATGTTTGTTACACATCACCTCTAAATACTGGTTGAGATGCAATGACCAAGACCCTTTGACGTCCCACTTTCTCCCCCTAGTACTGGAAGCCAATGTAACCACTTGGGGCAAGATACTAGTGCTACTTCAAGTTTATAGGCACCATGCAAGGCATTCTGAGCCTTCTAACCCAAGCAGACTGGCTTAAGAAAAAGCCTCAAATAACAAGTTGATGAGGCTTTTGCTGCTTGTGAGAAATGTACAGGCAGCAGCCTCTTCCCAGTCAAGGGCTAGGGAAAGTCATGGCTATAAACTAGACATTTTCAGCTGAGAGGTTGCAGAAACCTTACAGTGAGCCCAGTGAAAGGTCCCCAAACACCTCTGCAGCCAGGGCGCACAAGCACTGCAGTGAAATCTGATGCACAAGATAGAGGCAGTGCAGGCCAACCCAAGAAGCAGATCCTTTAAAAGACCACTAGTACAACTTATGGGAGAATATTTCACACCCTGGGATACAGTATATTAATAAAGCTATTTTTCCTCCTGTCAAAGTTAGACTTGCAATGCCCCAAGGGCCAGAAGAGAGAAGACTGCATCTGCAGAAGCCTGGGAACACGACTGACAACAGCTGAGGCTGCAGCACAGAAGTTGTACAGCTGGGGCTGTCAAAAAGCCTGCTCCGTATCCTTAAAAGCTTTTCTGGATCTGGGGCAATCTCTGCAAAGCAACCTTCTGCAGAGTTTAAAATCATTAAACATCTACACAGATCTGCTGCAAGCCTTCTGGAATTGTATCCTACATCCCTTTCATCAACTCTGCTAAAAACAAACCCACTGCTTCTTACCTCTTGTAGCCTCTTACAGCCCAGAGAAGTTGCTGCGGCACACAAGTCAGTTCTGCTGTAAAATGCCCCAAGCACTAATGTACCTGGCAAGTGCACTGAATTCCCAGGGGCCAACAAGGTTTCTCTCTATTTATTTGTTAAACTTTGGAGCACAGAAACAGAAAACAAAGAAATTTTAGTAAAATAAGATTGCTAGTGTATATTCTTCCATTTATGCGGGCCAATTTTAATACTCCAGATATATATAATGCACATTCCTTTAGTAATGGCTATGCTCAAGTAATCATTTGGTTCCTACAACTTTGAAGTGTTTCAGATCATGCCACCAAAACTATTCATTGAAATGAGAGCTAAAAAAGGAAGATCAAAGAAAAGCGTGACTAGATTTTATTGGAATTAATCCAAAACCAAAGCTTGCCCAGCACTATTTTCATTGTGGTAGGGGAGGGCTGTGTTTTGGTTTTGCAGGGGTTTTTTTTAACGTGACACATGAAAATTATATTTCTAATATAATATTCATTTTCCTTTGTATTTGCCTGACCTACTGCAGTTCTGGATCTTGCCAATTCATAAGCACATGTGCCGCTGCATGTTCAGAACAGCTGAGGCCAAGGAGATGGCAGAGGAAGCCTGTACTTACACGTTCTAAGTTTTTTGAGCTGTCTCAATCTCAAACAGAGCCTGGCAAATTTAAAACTGCAACTTCACTCTATAATGAATTTTCCCATTTTAATAAACCTTACCAGCTACTATTACCTGAACAACGATGTTGTGCACTCAAATTTGTTTTACATTGTGGTTGGCCACAACAAAACAGTTAAATGCACTGTGCCTCTGGTCCATTGTGTTTTTTCAGGTTGGAAACACAAAGTTGCAAGAGATGATGTTTGAAAAGAGTAAGGAAAAGAGTAACATCAAGAGTAAAAGCAAAACCACCTGAGCCCATTGCTTTTCTGGGGCTTTGGTTTACTGTATTCCTGTGTACGGCAACGGAGGTGTTTGTATTCCTTGGTGGAGAGGGATGGGCTGGGTACTTGAAAAAGACAAACAAATAAACAAACAAACGAGGATTTCATCCTGTAACACTCCAGGGTTTGCCGGTGCCATTTCACAACAGCACATACAAAATAAACTCTACCTGTGATCCAAGCTGAGCAGCTGCACTTCAGGTTGAGGCAGTACTGGGCTAAAGCTGCTTGTGCTTCAGTGAGCTGGGAGCTTGAGCAGAGAAAGATATCACTGGATTTCTGAACAAACACAGCCTATTCTCCATGATGATGAAAACTCTCTTGCTCAAGCCCACCTTCCCAGAAACAGACTTTTAGTACCAGAAACATAGTGGACAAAGTCTGTATGTTGTAATAGAAAAATACCCCATCCTGGTAAGCTACTCTGTGTGCTTAATGCAGTTATTAACCAGGATGGGCAGCCTTGTAAAACCTGGACGGGACAGTAAAGGCTGTAAAAAAACTACTCAGAAGAACAGTGGATGAGTTCCTGAAACTGAGAAGGGAAAAACATTCAAGGAAAGTAAGAAACTGAGGAGACAAAATAACAGTCCTGTACCAAGTACATTGATGGCTGATATAAGAAAACAAAGCTCAGACAGGTCACACAAAGGCAGAAGCCTACATCCATATCCCAGAGCAAACACTCACAACACAGGCAACCTATGTCAAAGAGGATAACCACACTGCTAAAATAATCTTCTATATGGGCTTGATCCTGCAAGCCACTGTGCAAGCAGCAGCAGTCTGGACAAGCTGTGGGCAACCCACACTGGCCAGGATCAAGCCCTTAACAACACTGCAACCTGTTTGAGATCGTAGCCCTGAAGTAAGAGCAGATCATTTGCCAGGGAAAGACATCCATACAGCAAGTTGGAGCGAGTACTTGAGTGGATGCATGAGCACAGATTATCAGGTTTCTCTTCTGAGTTTCTTGAGGGCATAGAAATCTCTGCCCTGCTCAGTGAACTTTGCTGCTAACCTCAATATCATTATGACATACTTGAGTGTTCCTATTAATGAAGCAGACTAATCCTCTCTACTGGTCTCCTCTCTGGCTACATTGGGATGATTTATACAAACAGTTTCTACACACCATGCAAATATAGGCAAAACCTGTAAATACATGATGAGGAAGTCAACCCAAAGGTGACAAGAGAAATTTTCAAGACAGCATTTAAACACCACCGAACATCAGTGCTTGCCCACTTTTCAAATGATAAAGACTTGTTTTCACAAGCAAACAGGAGCTGAAGAGTGGATAGGTCTGTGCCAATAAACCATTGGTGAAAACATTACCAAGAGCATTCACTCAAAAATGTTCCATTATTTCTGTACAAATAAAATGTGAGGGGAGAGAAGGGAAACCTTCTGCCATGTTGCATCCAAGGCTAACCTGTGCTCTTCAGGGTGAAAGCCATGTTTTTACAGCACTTTGACACTTTTGCTTCTATTTCTGTCATTTGTTGATCTTTCATTAATCTTCCTTTTGTGTTTTAGTTTCATATAACATACACTGAAACCAACAATAAATGCCCCAAGTGTCATCATCACCTTAGTGAAGAAACGCATAGTATTTTGAGGCAAAGCCAATACCATAACTGGAAGCATTTCCTACACTTTCTCCTCTCTTTTTTCAAAGCATCACATCAGAGGCAAAATAAAGAAAGGGTGCGTAGGGGAGGAGAAGACCCCTACATACATCCCACCAAATGCATACAGTTTTCTGTGATCCTTATTATTGTTTTCTTACTCCTTCATGCAAATACCGCATGCAGCCCTACAAACAGTGCCTCAAACACGAGGCTCTGCATCCTGGGAGCCGTACAAAAAGGAAAGGAAACAAAGCACTGCCTTGAGATAAATAACTCTCCTCCCACGAAGCACTTCAAGGTAAAAAGCAGCCAACCTGCTGCCTCTGAGAATCTTTACTCCTGACTCTGGGCAAGTTATAAAGTTTGTTTTGCCAGAGCAAGCTGATGTGAAGGGCCAGAGGACCCACAGGATTTTTATCTAGATAACAAGCAAAACAAGATTTGCAGGGAGGCAGAATACTTCTTAGGCCACAAGCTATCACAGCAAAAGATGTGCCTTGGGCACACAAGCCTTTCTTCATATCTGAAGAAGCAGCAGGCTTGAAAGTCTTAGCCTGTGGCAGCTGCAACAATATTATTACTACAACCCAGTAGCTTCCCTCAAAGGGCAAAACTGTTGAGGCACTGATGGGAAAATTGCTCAAATTGACACAGGCATTCCCCAAGAGAGGAAGAGAAGGAGATGGGAAGAAACTCAGGTCCCCTGGGCTCCCATCACAGGCGAATGGATGGCTGCTCTGATCCAGCTCTCAAATCACCCTGCCTTTAAGAAGCTGGTCAGCCACCGCACCTGCCACTCCTCGAACTCCCAAAGGAAGACCAGAGCCCAGGCTGGATTCGCTGGATATACTCAAGTAAATACATGAAAGTACAAGAGAGCAGGGTCAGATCTGGCAGGAGGAAAGACTCTTCTGCGTGTTGCTGCAGGAGCAGCAAAGCACAGTGCTGCTACCAGCCAGCACACGCACAGCTAGGGCATACCCAAAAACCACAGGGGACAACAACCCTCACCAAAACCCAACAAAGGACCCCACCTGGCCTCAACAACAACATTTTAAAGGTGAACATGACCATGGTGGCATCAGGAGGTAATGAAATTGAGAATAAAATTGAACTTCAGCAATCACTCAGTTACTACTACCACACAGATTTTCCCAGCAAGCTGCATTTGTGTATCCCAATACCACAAGCCTCTCTTCTTCACAGCAGCAATGGGATGGTCACACAAGGCTGATGCAAACCAGAACAACTGGCCTCATTCACATAATTCTGTTCCCTACCCTGTTCTTGCAAACGTAGCATCTGGAATACCAGGTATGAGTGCAGCAGGAACAAAGCCACTGTGCTTGACAGCAATTCAGTGAAGTCCTAAATAATCTAAGGTAGCTGAAAATGGGATGAATCAATAGTATAGACAGACACCATGCAGTAAAGGCAAGTCAAAACCAAAAAGGCTAACCCTAAAATATTAAAGCAATAGAGATTAACAGGCAGCAGCTCAGTCTACAAAACAAGCACACCACAATGGCCATGCCATCAGAAGGCAGCCACGACGATGGTACCTCAAACAGATAAAACAGAGTTATTACCCCGGAATGACAAATATTTAATGTTTCAGTGATAAAACAACAAATGTTCAGTAACATAAGACTGCTGCTGCCCAAAGCAGCCCACAAACTCCACACACCAGAAAATACAAATTAAACGCTGACATCAGAGAAAGATTGTTTTGTTGTAAGAACAAAAAGCAAACAAACATTTTCTTGTAAGGAACAAAATGTTGACCTCTGCAAATTTGGGAAGACTTCAAGAAACAACATAGCTGTGGGGAAAAATGTGCAGGGCAGCAGAATAAAGCCGTATCTGACCTCTAAAGGCTGACTCCTGTGAGTCTACACAGCTCCACTCCCCTCCAGACTCCTCACACCTCCCTTGACACTTCCACATGCCTCACAAAGCAACAAACCCAGTATAAAAATAAGTTTCAGACCAGTACAAATACTACATTTTATCCAAAATCTCTACCATTCACGAGTCACTGTAAATGCATATATAGACAGATGCCCCCTCCCATTTGTCAGTATCCCAAACTACAAAGGAAAAATAATTGCTGAGCTGGATTGGGCGAGCATATTTCAGCCAACTTAGAAAAAAAAACCAAAACTTTAAGAGGGGGAGTTCAACAGAACAAGTCAAAATTTCATCAATCACACACAAACTGGACTTTATGAATGTATTTAAAGTTTTCCATGTGGTCTGCAGGTCACACATTTTAACCGCACAAACTGCTCCCTGAAACCTTCAAATAATCAACATTGTGGGATTCTTTCCTACTTGCTAATGCATTGCCCATGAGCCACATTTTACTTTGTAAAGTTAACGAAAGACTCCCACGGGCTTTTGTTACCAACAGTTACAGAAAAGAACTTTTGTGGAAGAGCGATGAAAATTTTATCAATGTAAAGTTTAAGAGTTGAAAAAACAATATAATAAACAATTACAGCTTTCTAATGAGATTTTTCTTGGTCAGACATACCTCAGACATTTCCAGACATGACTAAACTTTAAGATTCCCATTTCCAATTAACACGTGTGTTACCCAACAAACCCTGCCCGCTCCCCCCCCAAGCCACTCAGCATGAGATTACTGCAGAATCTGATGGTCTTTAGCAGAATATTTGGCCTAACTCCAGCTCCACCAGCCTTCATGCTTATTTTTATAGGCACAGCCTCCAGCTTCACACTCTAGTGTGTAACACAACACCCAAGTCTATTAAACTTTCCACCAAATACACATAAAATTGAACAACAGGTAATCAAGCCACAGTCTGTTCCCTCAGTCTTACGAGGGAACTCATTGCCCTGCTTGCACCACAGCATGAAACTTTGCCCAATGTTCTTGAAAGGCTTACAGTGAATGTGCCTGGCATGATACAAAAGGACCATCAGAGGATCCAGATCTAAATGCTTTTGCAAAGGGAGCTCTTATGGAGAAGATCTAGAGTTTCAAAGGGGCCAATGGAGCTGGCACCTGGATCTCCAACATCAAATATTCAGCATCAAACATAACAACTGTGAAAGAGACTAGAAAAGGCAAAAAAATCTTCTAGTGGAATGAGCCCAACTATCTTGTCATCTTTGGCTGTGGGGAGGGGAGAGGTTTGGCATTGTTCACTGATGGCTCGATCTGACTCTCACATTTCACAGAATCACAGAAGAGTTTGAGTTGGAAGGAATATTTAAAGGTCTGTAGTCCAATCCCCTCTGCAATGAGCAGGGACATCTCCAACTAGACCAGGTTGCTCATAGCTCAACCCCATGCTGACCTTCAATGTTTCTGGGGATGGGGCACCTATCACCTTTCTGGACAACCTGTTAGAGTGTTTCACTATCCACATCATAAAAAATTTTCTTGCTTATTATCTAGTCTAAATTTACTCTCTTTTAGTTTCAAACCAGTATTCCTCATCCTATCACAACAGGCTTTACTAAAAAGTTTGTGCCCACTTCTCTCGTAAGCCCCCTTTGTGCGTTTACCTACCCAAGACTGGCAAACAATCGTGCAGCATCCAGCCAACCTTACAGCACCTTCAAAGCTATCCATGTTAAAGGTCTCATTCCTCACAACAAACCCTTCCAAAGGTTATAACTGCAACTCCCTTTTAAAACTAACATGTGTAGCGCAGACACAGCCTTCAGACTGCAGGAAACAGCTTAGAAACCCATGTTGGGCAAGACTGGCTTGCTGCAGCTTGACTTTGTTCTTTAAACTTGGACACAACTTCTGGTAATGCCTGCAGTGGAGCACTGACGTGAGGGCTGAACTTCAGCCCACGGCTGAGCCATTAAAGAATAAATCCATTCCTAGTGCCCTCTGGAAGGATCCTGAGAGGTCAATTTCTGTATGTAGCTTGTCAGAGCAGCAGAAATCTGCAGTCTTGGTTAAGCACCAACAACAGCTCTTTAATAGTGAAATTTGGTTTCCCCAGAATGCAAACTACAGATTTTACATGGTAAAACAAGCCCTGCTTCCAGGTGTAACAGAGGCTTCACTGTCCTTATCAGAGTCTATAAGCAGAAATGAAAAGTGTAGTTGCCATGAGTGAGAAGAGAGTTGGTGGCAACAAGGAGAAAGTAGAGAAGAGTTTGTACTTGAAAATTAATGTGGTTGTTACACTGAGCACCATTCCAACTGTTACTGTGTTACAAGTTTTCTACAATATGCAACAGAGGCATGAAAATTTGCAATGCAGCGAAACTCAACTGATATGGAGAGGAGACAATACTCTCAAGTGATTTGGTAAATAAAACCATGCAGCATCACAAGCCAAGTAACTTGCATACTTGGTAGCAGCATGTGGCACAGGCATAAACATCCCTTTTTTCCACCATAGTATGTAATGAATATTTTAATACTTGCAAAGATCTGCAACATTTGGCCTTCATATTGTGATTTCACACACAGAGCTTGTAAGACCTTAAAAAAACAGGTCTTCCCACCTGCAAGCCAAAGAATCCTACATTGCTAGGGAAAAGTGACGCCTGGTATCACCTACCAAAGCACACAATACAGATAATTACATTGCACATCAGTGCCAGGTGCAATAGAATCAGAAACTGGGGGAAATACATCACTGTCTCCCTCTCAAAGAACTGTGCGTTTGAACACATGTTGTCAGCTAGCTCGTAACAGCAGATAAAAACAAAACAGAATACTCATTTGCCATTCAAACCAACTTCTTTCAAGAAAAAAAATCCAGTCTGAATTAAGCAGAAACATGTAATTAAATACTTTGCAATCCATAGTAGTTACAGAAAACAAGAAAAGAAAAAAGAAACCAAAAAATCCCCTTGAGAAATCCACTCCCTTAAGATTTATAGCAATCCTTCACAAGAAACTGCGTAGTCCAGGGTGCCCTCACAGAACAGGTTTGTATCTTTAATGCTCTAAATAAAACTTTCAACTATGACCCAAAGATTGGGCTGCATGGTACTGCCTTCTTTAATCTCCAGGCAAATAGCTCTCTTCCCTTTTGCTTCATTCTTTCTTAAGTGGAATGAGATGATTCGGTATCACCCACTGTTACTGTAGCCATTAGGAACAGAGTATTAACCCCAAAACTGATGTGGAACATGTTAAGTATACAAGCCATTGACTGGAAAAAAACCCCTCTGAATCCCAGGAGCAGCAGCCACTGCAGTTGTTGAAAATGAAGGATTTGCCAGAAGCAGGATGAAAGAGCAGAAAAGAGAAGTCTGATATCAACCTGCCCGTATCAACGTCCAAGGCTTATTATCCACAGGGAACAGAACACATCGTCAAGGAACAAGGAAAATTTAAGACACAAAGTTTTGCAAATGTAACTCTCAAGGGTATAAGGAAAGCTGAAAAAAAAAAGTGATATTTTTCTTAATCATTGTGGAAAAAAATGTTTCCACAAATATACATTGTTTTGGTTTCTTCCTCAACAAGGTTTTCATGGATACTGAGAGTCCTTGTCTTAATTTAATTTTCTCTTTAATTTAAATTGTCAGCACAACCTGAAGGACAAATAAGTGGAGATGACACAACAGCAGTTACAAGCAACTGTGTATTACCAACCTAATGTCTCCAGAAAAGGGAGCAGGCCTGGTTGAGGAGGAAAATTGAGATGTGACAGACAATGAATAGCAGAGGTACAAAAGCACAGACTATAACTAAGGGATAGAAGAAGCAAACAAAAACAGCACAGATCCTTCCATACCTTCTCCCTTCCATTCTCCAGTATAATGAAACCATGATAGTCCAAATGCTTAGCAAGAATGAAAAATATAATCACACTAAAAATTAAAAATGGGGGGGGAAGACTAAATTATAATAAAGTACAGAACACTTATTTGATTGTAGTAAGCTGCAGACACAATTGCTTGCAGATCATAGCTATACTTTGCCTTTAATATTGAGGCTCACCAGCAGCCTTGGCAAGTCTCTACAAACCATTAAGTTCACACAGCCTAAGCAGTATAACAGATACAATACCGTGCACATTTTAGCAAAAGTGGAATGAAGAGATGAAGCAGGAAATAAAAGGCTTAACCGGAATCACAATTTGCTTCTTCATTCCCTGCCTGTTTCAACTGCCAGTTCACAACATCTCTCCTGTTGATCATCACTCAGAGATTAATATGCCTGAAGACTTTGATTATTTCCACACATATCCAAGCTCACTGTATCTAGTTTAAAATCCAACCATTTTAATAAACACAATGCTTTTGCAAATCAAAGATAGCAGGCAACATTTAAGTCAGCCTTAGCATATTCCAAGCATGTTTTGTTCCTACTTCAGCCCGCTCTAACATCCTGGAAGAGCCTTCCCTGTAAGTGAATTATTTATAACTGCAAATGCCCTCTGAAAACAGGACCATCGAAGTTACTGTCAGCAGCAGTTCTGGAACTGGTCTTTATGAAAATCAGAAGTCTCCCGTGTTGTGCAATGGGGACAAAGAAAAAGGAAAAATATCCCAGATGGGAAAGATCAAGTGCAAAGAATACAGTACAGGAAAGACTACAGCACAAGTAAGGTTTAAAACATCCCTAATACAATAGATAATGTTCAGGCATTCAATCTGTGTGTATCCTTAAAAATGAACACATAGCATAAGAATGACAGCATAGCTCCCCATAGGATGTTATTTCTTAACATATACTCACATAAACTTCATTGTGATCAAAGCGCTTCTTCAGGTTATTGATGAACGAATCTTCATTAAGTGGCTCTAAAAGAACCATATCTCCCACCCCTATCATGTCGTCTAAAAGTGACGTCTTGACCTCCATTTTGGCCATTTTGTCCTGGGAAAAACAAAAGAAGCAAGAATAAAACAAACAGCAAAGGTTAGCTCAAGGTTATTCTAATTATTCACAGGCGTTCTCTAGTAACACTACTTTAGGAATAAAAGTTAAAAATCCATCAAAGAACACTACAATAAAATTATGTTTCCAAGGAGCATTCTCAAAGTCATTCCATCTACCCAGGCAATCCATGTGATTCCAAAATTTAACTTCTAATAGTCAACAATGCCTTCTGGTCCACTGTACATTAAACATGAAACTCCTAGAAACAGGAGTGAAGATTCCAGTGGGCATCACAGCCAGATTATTTGGATGACTTCAACACAAAGTTCAAGTGCATGCAAACCCATGTTTTATTGAAAGCTTCATCAGGATCTCCAAACTAGGGTTTAAATTTGCCAACACCTTAATCTGAATTTCTTTTTCACCCTTACTTGCACTTCTCAAACTCCATCAATATTGAAATGGAAACTAACTCAGTGAACCCACTCAGAGACAAAAAACACACTATTTGATCTTAGTTCATGAACCTTGGATTCTAAAGTGCCTGTATTCCAGTACAGTGCTGGGTTTGGCTACATGAAGCTACCAAATGACTTCATTCACTTGTAATTTTGTTGCTTGAGAGAACATTTTCACAGGGCAGCAACAATCCAGCTGACAAGTGGAGACTCTGCATCAATATAACCAGAGTGGCAGAAGTCAGAAGATGGTCTTGAACAGGGGACCAGGATCAAACAAAGTAAGCAAGTCTGACAAAGGGAGTCATTTAGACGAAGAAGTCAAGGTCAGGCCAAAACTTGGCACTTCTTTGATCCTTCCAGCCTTTTATCCCTCCAATCCAAATGCTGGAGATTACTGAGCTCCTCAAGAACTCCAGGCACATAGTTACTGCTTTCAGCTTTTGTGAGGAGACTGAAAAATGGATGGATTCACAGCAGCAGCCAGCAAACAGGGAACCAGAGGTGAGAGAACAACTTTGCTGACCACGCAAACCAAGGACCAGCCACCGCACAGCTACAGCTACACAAAACAACAGCTCAACTTCACCAGTCAGCTGTCACCTCCCAGCTACGGAATGTTATCAGGCTATCCTTGTTTCCCCTACCCCTGCTGCACATTTTAATTCTAAATATTTTTTCTTGTTTCCCCCAATGCCATTGAGCAGCTATTACCTTATATAATCAGTGCTACCTTGCCATAGAAGCTCTCCATCAGATAACTAATTTGAAACAAGTAAAGAGCCTTTTACCTCTCCCTTCTGCCTGCTGCCACTACTTTACTAAAAATTATTTGATGTTTTTCATCAGTGAGTGACATTTGAGGGATTTTAGATCAAGACTTAAGTCTTGCTTGATGTTTTTCCAAATTCAACGAAGAGAAGTGCAGCTCCACAGGCAGCTAACAGAGCGATACAAAAAGATCCCCAAAACCTGAACCAAGCCTGGGAATTACTAGAAATTCACATGGAAATGCAAAAAGAGTGCTGAATTATGGTAACCAACCAAAGCTGAGTCAACTCTGCTAAGCAAACAAAAGAGCATTTATTTTAAACAGAAACACTGGACAAGTATTTTTGTAGAGAAAGATACTTTTATTCTTAAAAATTCACCTCTCTGACTCTCCAAAAAATTTTTAAACATTCATAGAATCTTTTCAGAGGTATCACTTTAACTTCTGCATCCCATTAAGACAAATTATTTAAACTACCAGTCTTCTTCAGTGACCTAATTACTTACCATACAGCAACCATACAACTCAAATAATTTTTGAAGGCTGAAAAAATAAAACCCTTCTCAAATATGGAACTTATTAAATAATGGCTTTGTGGCCAAACATATAAAAAAAGCCAACACAAAAATCCTAATAAGGGCAATTTAAACCTAAAATTTAAGTTCTAAGTACTATACCTCATTTACCATTGTGAAATTACATACCACCTACCACACTTCATGCATCACTGCTTGGGAATTTCAAGAGCAAGCCAAACTGATCAAAAACATCCCTGTATTCCCAAACTCAGTGGCATGTTTTGCAGAAGACACTATACCTACTACTGTAAGTTGGATCAAGAAGTTGTACACAAATATTAACTTAATATATTGACAATATATTGGAAAACTTCAATTTTATGGTCAAAGGTTAATTTTCATCTTCGTTTCTTCCACAATAATTTACAGATTTCTATGGTTAAAATATTTTCATTAACTTGCAAGTTAGAAAATACTAGAAACCCAAATGACGAAAAAATTGGACAATAGGCTGAGATGACTCATTTAACACTGATTGCTCAAAATCATTTTCAATAGCCTAGCCTTTGCAAAACTTCATTAAAGATTACCTCATACACTTATGTATGATTCAAGAGTATGCTGCCATACCACTGTTGTTAGCCTTTGCTTTGGTGGAATCCAATCATAATCCCTGCTCTGGTTTAGCTAACAAAGGAAAATCCAGTTTGTGGGATAATTTGGTTGTCTACCTGAGGTAAAAACTGGAGAAAAAAGCACTGCTAAGAGAAACCAACAATGTTTAAACATATATTAATCAATTAAATAGGACTTCATAACTGAAATTAATCTGCTAGGAGAATGTAGTGGAAGATTAATATACAGCACTTAGAAAATACCAAATACTAATTTTAGAAGTAGCTTTATAAAAAAAGTCAAAAATTAGCACACTACACATGAAAAGAAAAAACCAAACCCTTGCAACATTACATGGCTAAACTTCAGAAAAAGCTCAGAAACTCAATCCAAATTAATGTCCAAGTATTTGCCATATACTCAAAGAGGCCTTGCAGCTGTTAATATTTTCCATCAGCACTGCTGACAGCATGCTCACCAGTTTGGAGAGCAGTACATGAAAGCAAGTGGCTTCTCCTTTGGCACATATTCACACACCTTTAAAAAGATAAATGTTTCTCAAGAACCAGATCTATGAGAAGGATGGGACCAGAACCTGCTCCCAGTGCCTGAGAGATCAGGAGTGACCAAAGCCACAGCTGTGCTGGTGAGAGAGCAAACACAGGCAAACTCGGTCTTAGGATAGAGAAAAGAACCAGACTGGGTTGTATCCTATTAAACAAGGAGAGGTTTAATGATTTTCAAATGAAGCCTGCTGAATGGTGGAAGGTGAATAGAGGTACTGCTGGGAGGCTCTATTTGAACTGCACTGTCATTTCAGAAATTCAATTAAAAGCAAGCGCACAAAGATTACAGCTGCAAATTATTAATATAGCAAAATTTAGCTCAGAAAAAAAACCCTAAAATTCTTCTAATGCTTCTAGTCTGCAAATCAGATTCTTCCTCCAACACTCCCTGGTCTCACCCATACCCACTTACCACTTGAGGCTTCTCCCAAATTTACTCTTCTTGTCCCTAAAGGAAAGATCAGCAGTGCTTCAAAATACCTCCTTTTTCTGTAGGCAGTTGTCAAATCTGTTCTTCCTCCCTTCAGTCTCATATATAGTCCTTAATTCAATGGAGTGAGAACATTTGCAACATGTTTCCATTCTCAGAAAAATTCTTTAAAAGTTTATTCAGTAACCCTTCACAGCTTGATCTGTTTTATGTTGGACAAGGTGCTTGGGAGGAGAAGTGCTGGGCAGGCTGTGTCTTTAAATGCTTTTATCCACACACTCCCACGCCACACAGAGCCTTTTAAAACACAGACTGTTGCATCCACTGCTTGCAGTGCCTGGGATTGCCATCCAGCCAGGCCGGGTGAATCTAAAACCTTCTTGCCCCTCTTGGCCACAAGAATGGCAAATTAAAAATCACAGCATCCCACAGCCACAGCAGTCATATCATTGGCCATTCTGAAACAAGAGCTAATGAGAACTATAAATAGAAGAGGATACAGAGAATAGGCAAAACCCCTGAAGCCTTGCACAATGAAATGCACACATTCTCTACGGGGGAAATGAAGTAATGCCCTGTTATTGGCATACAGCATGTTATGGAATTGTCCGAGGTTTTCCACATCACCCTCCAACAGCAGAACAGCAACAATTGTCAGCAGCTTCCTACAGCTGTGCAGGCCTTAGCTCACACTTGAAGTTTGGTGCACTGGAACTATCACTGGCTGCAGAGGTGGCTTGGTTTTTTGTCTTTCCTGGCATTGTAGCAAGAGGACAATTTCCCAAAATTGACACAGATGTGCTTACATATGCTTCAAGCTCCAATTACTTAAAAACAAAAAAAAAAAAAAAACCCAAGCCTTTGGTTCACTACAACCAGCTCACTGTAGAAAATAACCCCCTTTTTCTAAATCTTAACAGGGACAAATGTGCAACACCAGTAATTCAATAGTGGAGTTCAAACTGATTTCATGTTCCAGGTCTGATCCTGAGCCCCTGTCAGGCTGTAATTATGCTTGCCCACCCCTTCCCTGTTTCCTGTGTCCAGGAGCAATCAGCCCACACAGAGTGAGGACATCGACAGACCACTGCTGCAAAAAGCAGCCAGGGACACAATGTCATTACTTGAACAAAACAAAACCAAAAGGGGCTGCAACCATCATCTCGGGCTGCTCATGACAAGCCTAAGTACCAATTTAGCAAGAGGCAGGATTTAAATTTATCCTGTCCTGCTGCCCAGCAAACCCTGTGTCTCACCAGCCTCTGGCTGATGCCCCGAAGGTGCAAGTTCTTTGGAAACACCCAGTGCTGGCTCACCAGGCAAACTGAGGCAGGCCCTGCAGCTGAACTGTTACAATGCCCTTTTCACTCAGAGCTAGATTTCCCGACATCAGCAGGCGTGAAAAAACGTTGATACCACCCAGAGGAAACCCTTGCTTTCCCTCCAGACCCTTCCCATCTGCTGCCAGGCCGCGGTCTGCCAGGAACACCTAACACCTGCAGCCTCCTGCCCAGCTGTGACTGCTCACAATTGCTGCTCTGACACATCCATGTCCTGTGGAAAAGAGCATGCAGAAAACAGCACGGTGCTGCAGCCCCATTACTTTTTCCTGCAAGAAAATGGACTTGAGAAACGTGACTGACAAATTGCAGGAAGGAATGTTAATGGATATCGCAACAGCAGTAAAAGCACTCAAAGAACTGAAATGCTTCCTCTGACTCTCCATCTTTCCTTTTGGTTTCGCCAATGTCTGAATAGCTTCTGAATTCCTTTCTTTCTCGCAGCCCTACTGAAAAAATCAGTGTTTTCCAAACTGGAAAAGTTTATAATTCCGAGCTTTTGAACTAGCTAATGTTTCTCACATCTTACCTACCAAGTAAGAGTTATTATTTGAAACCTTGTGCAACCTCTCTTAAATTTCCGTGGGCACTGAATATTACACACGTGCACCGGATTCCTTGAGTACTTAACAGCAAACAGCTCTGGTGAATTACAAAAGTAAAATGCGGCATTACGGGGTGTATTTGTATTGGGACCGCAGGAATGTTTGCATTCAGCATCAGCTAAATGGGAACAGCCCTTTAGCAACATCAGATTAGGACAGTTTCGCACCAGTGAATGCAATTTAGATGACAGAAGATCTGACCAGAGAATTCCACAGGAGAAATGAATGCTCCGCCATTTATCTAAAGATTGGGTAATTTTCAAGAAAGAATCAGGCCACTTAAGGTACTGTTGCAACCACCGTGAGGCAATATCATATTTTAACAGTTTAACAATGGATTTAACTGCAGTTTAGAAAAACTGATAGTGTGAAATTAGACTGCATTAGCACACGTACAAAATGTTAGCTGGGGCATTATCTCCTCCTGACATAAACTGTGGATTAAACTTTCTTCATTAACAGGACTCAGGTTCTTCATAAATGGAAAGTGAGAGGTCTGGTTGCTGCTGTAGTTCTTTGGCGCTCGTTGGGGGAGTATTGGGGGTTTTGTTTTGGTGTTGGGGGCGGGGTGTTTTCTCTTTTACATCAGCTTGGTTGCAACCCACATTAATCAGTAATCTCCCCTAAACTGAGAGAGATGCCTCTCTCGTGCCTCTGTTCATATTAAGATGAGACTATGAACAACTCTGGTATCACCGAAAAGGTGCACAGTATCTTACCACAAAACCAAAATCACACAAGCCATGTATGCAGAAGATACAGCTCTGCCCTTCTTCTCTTCCTTAAAAAAAGACTAATTCAGCAGCCTGGGGGGCTGTGTTTGCATTTCTCTAAGGCTACTTTCTGTTATTTTTCTCCCAGCAGTTTGAATAACATTAGCATGGGTATTACCTGCTCTACGAGACCACGGGGTATATCTATTCTATTATTTCTACTTTACAGTCCCAGCAGTACATGTCTTCAAATTACTTCTAATAATTATTTTGCAACCACAACACAATAACTGCCACCAGTAATCGCACTCTGGAGTTGATCTACTTCCTAAGTCAGCTTTTCTGCCGTACTTTAACTAATCTGGGTCAGTCATACAGTCACACCAGGTTCTGGGAAAAACATTTGGGTCTTTCAACGTTGCTAAGGCACTCTTCTGTAGCAGCTGTGAAAATACAGTCAAAATATGTCTGCTACTCCATTTTTACCCTGCAAATGTTCCTTTACATTTTGGATTATATTGACAGGCTTCAAAGAATATTGGTGTGAAGTGGCCTTTTCTGTAAATGGTTATTCTAGAGTCCTTTTGTTCCTCTTTTTTTCTTTATTTAGTTTAATGGGGGGAAACACCTTGGGCATTTTGAATGCATCTAGAAATAGGCCTTCACTACCAAGGCTACTTACAGTCCAAAATTCTGGTGAAATTCCCACTGAGTTCAGCAGAAACAGGATCCATGGTGGTTTCTTATATTTAGGCTTTTCTTAGTCATTGCCTAGCCACAGAGTTTTATAATCATTCCAGGTCCACATCTACAGAAAGGGATAAAGTATTCAGGAACAAAGGGGCTCCATCTTTGGCACATACCTTGCTAAGATTTCCTCGAATCTTTTTCAAAATAAGGAACAAAATGGGACTGCAAAGGCAAAAGTTGTCAAAGGTCCTGCCTTCTCCCCCTAAACTGATTTTAGACTGACAGTGTTCTTCAAACAACACAACTTTTAAAAAGTTGTCAGTACAGGATATAGACACATAGAAAACACCCCCATTCTTTCAGAAAAAAAAAAAATAGTTTTTACTACTGGACAGCTAAGCTACACTAAGCAGTGGGTGCCTTTTTAAACTGATTATCTTAATCTTTCAAGCTGCCGCCTAAAGTTTTCTGCCAATTTTGGGGGATCCTGCCCAATCCAAAGGTTACATTTGCAGAACAGGGGCACAAAAAACAAGGTAGTGTTTATTTATGTAAGGGGAACTTCTTTGTTTGCAGTTGCTTGCCACCACACCAGAGCTTGGGTTCAAAAGATCTCTCAGTAGTAGATCTCCACAAAACACTTTTACACACAATCAGCCCTCACAAAGTCAAATCACTTCTCTCAACTGAGGTTCCAGTCCCTCGGGAGCAATCAAGCAATCAGCTGTAATCGAGATCTTTGATTATAATAGGATTTTTACTTTCTATTCCACACAAGCACATGGGCAGAAAGGAAGCCTTGCTTTCCTGCAGACAGCACGGGAACTACACACCCCTGGATCCAGGCAAAAGAACTGCTCATGGTGGAGCAACTGGAGTGAACACTGATTTACACTGTGGGGAAGGTAGATACTAAGAGATGCCATAATACCACAGGTTTAAAATACCAGAGTACAGGCTTAATCTTCTGCTCAAATGCTTTGCTGCCTGTTAAGACGTTGGTGATAGGCCCTGAAGATATGCAGAAAATGAAATAACAGGCCAGGTAACACCACAGCTTCACTCAGCTGCCAACAGCAGAAGGAAAAACAGCCACAGAAAGTCATCGCAACAGTCACTGAACCAGGCTTAAAACCAGTCACAGATGAAGACAAACCTAATCAGGAGCTTCAGGAAATCCAGACCCCAGAAGAGGCATTGGTGCCTGTATCTACCCAGCATCAACTCAGCCATGATAACTGAGCACACCCTAACTCCTAGAGCAGTTGGCACTCACAGGGTACCGCAGTTTCCATGCACCTATATCCTCTTACAAGCAGTAAAAGTCTGGGTAAACCAAAAATGTCCCTGTACTTTTCCATTTAAAACAGGAGGAAAAGAAGTCACACAAACACCATGCCAGAGACCTTATTCTTGCCCATTGCAATTTCCCCTCCTCAAAACCTCACTGGCGGGGTCCTTGTAATATTTGTAAATAAAGTTTGGAATGTTTTTAGGCTAGTATTTTATGAAAATAAGACAAATCATGCCAGCTGTACCTCTCTTGGTCTATGCATCTACTCTTACACACATCTAATGTTGAATTTCATTGAACAGGACAGAGTAAAGGACAACAGAACAGCTGATGTTCCACACAAAAGCAGGCAGGACAGGAGATCTGAGCACAATCATTCCATCGGAGACATGGGTTGCGAGGAGAACAAACCCCTTATTAACTACCACAGAGCAGAAAAATTGCTCTGCAAAATTCCCTAGCTGCACAAAAAAGCTTCAAATGGAAATTATTACTTCTTTGCAAGTCAATCCATCACAAGAGAAAAACCTGCAGGAAGTCAGACTCAACTAGTCCCACCTCTCCCAGGAGTAGTTGCCAAGGTAAAACAGTAGTGCAAGGTTTCACCCCACCACTTGCCATCGCTGTCTATTCTGCACATCAATTTCTGTCCAGCAAGCCACTGCTATTTTTTAATGAAGGGAGGGAATGAAAGAATTTGGATGCAAGTGTTGTGGGAAGAGGAAGCATTATTTGCCCAAACCTAAGATAAAAAAGAATCTATTTAAGGGAAAAAATTAAAATCTATTAAGGGAAAAATTTTTTTTAATTACATGTACTGTTCAGACATATTTGCTTGTCTCAAGCAGTTGACCTATACCCACAATTTTGTTATTTTCATCCTCAACAGCCATTTTCAGATGGACACCTGCAATTAGAGGACAAAAGTCATCAATTTCTGAATCAAGGCATCTCCAGCTCTTCCTGTGTATCACATCAAGAGATATTTCAGACAATGGGAGTGGTCCATGAAGTTGCATTTCAACACATCACTCTTGTCCAGATGTCCATGAAGCTAAAAACCAGCAGATGGTGTTTTTATTAACAACTAGCATGATAAACAGAGATTTTCCAAATAAAATATAACACTTCACAGATTTAGAGAGGGACACCTTCTTAAAACATCAATAGAAAGTAACTCCCTTCCACAGACGGAAAACAGCCGGTCCCATGGCAGGCAAACTCAACACAAACTCAAAGCTACTAAGTTTCCCGTTGCTGTATTTCATGAGAACTATCATCTGCCAATTTTTGGGAAGCAAAAAGTTCTATTCACACGAGATACAGGCAAGCTCCCCATGTTCCAGAAACCTGTTACAAGGCACAAGGAGCTCCAGCTCTCTCCATGCTTGCCAAAAGATTTTCCAGGCTTTCTCCTGGAGTGAACTTTGTTTCAACAGAGCCCTGCACTCTTTGATCACTGAAGGTAATCTCCAGAGCCCTTTTAACGCCAGCAGCCTGACAGCCTGTGAGCTGAACAATGGCAATTGCAGCCAAATCTGTTCTGTGTGCTCCAGACCGGTGCCAAACACACTGCATCCTACAGCCACGAACTACTACACTGCACTGCTCCAGAGGGCCATTTTCCATCCTTCTCCATGAGAAATAGTTATTTTGGTGTGCCTTATTTCTAGACTAAATTTATTCATGATCAGCTAATATCTACTTCTTCTTGCTTTTGCACATACTGCTGTGGTTTGGTTTTGTTTTTAAATTTAAATGTGTTTTCTGTCTCACAGGAAAGTATTGACAGAGGTTCATCTCGTGGACTTCATTCCAAATAATGCATAGCCAGTATTGCCCATTTCCCTCTCATTTGCCTTTCCATCTCCCTTTACCATCCCAATCACCCTTTTCTGCTCCCTCCCCTTTTTGAGCCCATCTTGGCCAAGCAGGGATTTAAACAAGGCTGTACAGAAGATTCCCTGGTACATCACGGCAGCAGTATTTCCTCACCACCACCAGGAATACTCCTTCACCCCCTCTACAACTCTTTTTCCTTCTCCAAAGGTTTACAGGGAGTTAGCACTTTCCTAGATTACTCTGCGCAACAAACCTCAACTGCTCCATCAGTCACAGACCTACACACACTTAAAAGCTAGGAAGGGTATCCAGACACTCAAGCAACCACTTGTTTAGCTTGTAGGCTTAACTATTCCCCAAAATAATCTGCCTTTCAACCTCTACCACCTTCCTGCTGCCCTCTCTCCAAGCCTCTCTTGATGAAAAGGTAGAGCAGCTGTTATTTTTGCTGGAAGTTAGACATCCCAGGTATCCCTTCTTTCACATCAGATAAGCATGAGCTCTGCTAGGAAAGGCTTTCTTCTCAGCCCTCAAACATGAAGCTCTAGCAGAGCTATTCAGTGAAGAGTGAACCAATTCCCAGAGTCCCAGAAAAAATGGCACCTCTTCATCTCTGCATCAGTGTCTCTATGTTAAGCTGCTTATTTGCTTCCATAGAGGCACAGTGCAGAGGATTAATAGCAACTCACTCCCTTCAACAGCTCTCCTAAAAGCAGGGCTGACTTCTCACTACAGTGCCATCTGCAGAGTCCTTACGCAATAAGGACTTTAAGGATACCTCTTTGATCTAAAAAGATACCCTTAATTGTGCTTCAAATTGTTTTAACACAAAGGCATTAAAACACAGAGAATAAGTGTAACTTCCTTTGCTTGTGCTTTTCGAAGATACAGAATTCTTCAACACTTCATCACCCAGCAGTTTCCTCATTTCTGAGGCGCAGGTTCTCAAAGGTTACTGGCAAAGATTTAAGCACAGTATCAGGACATTGCATATGCTCCACTGTGCATAAAAACTGGTGGTTACCTTAAGGCCCAGTCTTTTCAAAGATATTTAAACACCAGTACACTAATGTAGACAAACGGAGAACAGGCTCCATAAAGAAAATGCATATAAAAGAGTAGAAACTTTTTGGGGTGTGACAAAACACTTCAGGATGTCCCAGCTCTCCACCTGTTTTTCTTTCCATTGTAGCAAAGCCTACAGTTTAAATATTCTTATTCGTAATTTTGTATTTGTACTCTTATTGCAATTCAAAGTACCCCCAGTAGCACTTTATAGTGTACAAACTATGAAAATTACAGAATATTACAAAAAGAGAAGCATAAAGCAAACAGCAAGACAGCTCACATACAAAGCATATTTGTGGGCCCAGGAAGCTTGTACCAATGCTGACCAGGCTGTGGTCACAGACTTTTAAAAACTGGTTTCTGCTTACAGTTGGGAAAAATGAGTCTTTCCTTGCTGCCTCCATTTAGAAAATAAAGAAATCCACAACAAGCACTTCTGATAGTACAACACCCACCAGCCCTTCTGCTACTCAGCACCTATTCCTCTCAATGATCGCCTCTTTTTCTCCTTGATAAATGCTCTTACTTTCCTCCTGGTGTCTTTTGCTTTCATGGTTCTCTTGCCCAACAACATAAGGATTTCTGCCAATATAAGACCCTTGGAAGGGTTGCTGCCTCTCCAAGACAGGGAGAACAAAGAAAAGTTTATTAGTACACCCACAGCGACGAAGCAATTCCAAGGTAGCACTACACAAAGCCAGAGACAAGGCAATTACCTAAGCCCCAGGATACACCCACTCCCCACCCCTGCAGAGGAAAGAAAAATCTCAGTGACAGTAAATGTTTCTCACCCTTACTCCTTGGGACTCTGGATATTCGGATTCCTTATCTTGAGCCTTCAGCTTGTTTGCTGAAGTGTTAAATCTGGTCACTTAGGCTGGAGACCACCTCTCAGACTGCTTCCCTCCCAAAGGCTGGAGTACTGGAGAGGCTGTTCTGGCCTCTAGGGTCCATTACTCCTGCTGTACTGTCTGCATAGAAGAATTCCCCAGCCAGTTTGCATCTGGAAAGGGGATTTGATCATTCTTCTTCGCCTCTGAAATTGTATTTTTAAGCCCTAGTCTTTCCCACTGAAACACTTCCATCACCAGCGTGACTTCTCTGACTTAAAATATATATCAAGAAATGGATACAAGTTTACTTGGTGATACCAAATGGGAAATTTCCCAGTAAAAAGGAGTTGGAAGAGACAAAAAGATTAACTTTTTGTACAGTTTTCTCTAAAAGCTATGCCACTAACAGGAAATAAAAAAACCAAACTGAGCAAAACAAACAAACAAAAAAGAAATCCTAGTCTCCACACTGTTTAGAACCAAAATCTGGAGTAATACACACCAAAAGACCAAAGCTTTCACAAACCACAAGCGAACTGGGGCACAACTGCAAATGATGAATGTTTTGAGACTAATGCTCAAACACACCAGGAAAGATTCACAAGACCCTTGTTGCAGTTTAACAGCTACTTCACAGCACATGATGAGGAGTTGCAGAGATTTCCACTATCCAGTCAGCACAAAATTAAAATGTTTAACTTTTGGGAGGGCTGGGGGTTTGGGTTTGGTTTTTTTTTTTTCATTCTAGGAACTGCAAAACAGAAGAAAACTAATGTTATTCTTTACTGCTTCTTTATGACAAAGCATGCCTTGATATCAGCTTATATACCAGAAATCAAGCTCTGGTTTCCTTCTTTCTGGAGGATATGAATGGAGAGGTTACATAAGGGTGTAACAAGAGCTGTTACTTCCTTTCCCAGTTGAAGAGAAAAAGCTGTAGATCAAGTTACAGACTCCAGGGCTGGTCATCACTACTTCAGCCTTCCTAAAATTTTTGCCAGTAGTCCCACAACAAACAAAAGACACTACTTAGAAAGCTCTGAGAATTTAATAGATTAACTACATAGCTATAAGGGAGGGAAAAACCCTTTATTTTTGTCTTTCACCAAACTCAGGAAATTCCCCAAGCTTGATGCATACAATCACTCAAGTTACCCCTTTCCATTTCAGTTTGCTGTTCATTAGTACAGTAAAAAGAAAAGATGAATTAAATATAGGATAAGATTTATAGGACAGTCCAGTACATGAGCTGTGCTAAATGAGCTCAGCAGTCTGAAAGGGCACTGAACTTTGGTGGGTATGTCAGCATTTGTCCCAGCTCTGACCAGACAAGGCAAATGAAAGGAGGAAACAGTGTCCAGCTTGGCCTACACCAGAACTAAGCTTTTCTCCAAACCGTCCCACTGGCACTCTCTTCACCTTCCTCTCCAACTCCCAAGCCGCTGCTACTACTGCTGCCGAAGGAAGATGAGATCAGCCTCCAACATGAGGAATTTCTGTTCCCACAGAGCTCAGGGAAACAGGATGATCTCAGAGAATCATGTGAAGCAAGTCCCTGACACTTCCATGAGGCAGAGTATCTCCAGTATGTTGCCAGCAGTTTCTTAAGAGTGCACAGTGGGAAAAATTAATGACTTTGCTTATGTTTCCAATTGCTCTCTCCCACTTCCTCTCCTCATTTGCCAGACTTTTATTTTCCCTTCCCCCAGAAGCACTAGTAGGCTTGAAATGTACATTTGCCCTTCTAAAGGTAATTACATCAAGTTTTGCACAATGCTTGAAAGGGCTAACACACAGAGCTAAACTACCACCCCCTGCCATCATTTCCTCAGAGTTCCTCCCCACAGGTGTGATTTAACAAGGTCCCTCACAAAAAAGGAAAGGAAAGGAAAGGAAAGGAAAGGAAAGGAAAGGAAAGGAAAGGAAAGGAAAGGAAAGGAAAGGAAAGGAAAGGAAAGGAAAGGAAAGGAAAGGAAAGGAAAGGAAAGGAAAGGAAAGGAGCAAGCTTCTGTGATTTAGGATGCTTTCATGAGTCCTTTCACCTTCAGCTTGCTGAGCATTCAATCTGTGGTGCTCATAAGGAGCCAGAATCCTTTTAGATATCCAACACCACCACCGGTGTTTTACAAACATCTTCTTTCCTAAGGATATGGAGGAACTTGTGGCAACCTAACACGCCAGTAGCTGCTACAAGCCAACGTAAGCAGTGACCACTTTATGTTACTTTGGGAATAATTGGAATGCTCCAACCCTAACACCTTCACACAAAATTAAGCCAGAGGCAGCGTTATCACTAAATTGAAGACATTCTTAAACTCAGCCCTAGGACAACTGGAAATAAAAGCACATGATGAGAAGAATGTCATTACCTTTCATAGGTTTAAAAGCAGCCAAGGACTGAACTTTACTTTAACAGATGGGTTGGACTATTTCTGTTCTCTATCACTGCACACTTTTGGGGAAAGCCTTGTTTTTGACACAGGGCTTGACAAAGTGATGATTCATCCAGGGAAGGATGGGCAGCTTGTTGCCAGCCTTAATTCACAATTAACAATAGGACAGACGGATATGGAAGACTCATGATTCGACACAAAAATCGCAAAGTCAGGAGTTTTACCTGACCTTTACGCCAGCGGTCATTTTTCCAATCTGGATATATTTTAAATTGTTTCTCTAACGTAAATTTTAAGAGTAGTTAGCTTTTATTTAGTTACTGTTACATTTATCCTTTAGAATAGTGGTCCTGACTAAATGCATAGCAACTGATTTCATGACATGGTGTGAAACTCCAAAGCTTTAAATTACATGAAAAAGCAAACAGCACATGTGAGCACGGACGTGTGAGCACATCGGTACCCTGGGCAAGGCAAGCGAGCACTGGACCACTTCGTGACTGCACCGCTAGCCCCACTCCCTGTGGCTCTTCTAGGAAGGCCATTGTTTTCCAACGGGGAGTCTGGCCACTCCGAGGAACAAAGGGATTCCCTTCCCAAAACACAGCGGCAGCAGATGTCCCACACCGAATCCCAACAGCCTCCATGGGCGCAGACAGGCGGTCTTCCTTGGGAGGCTACACCAACTCGTCCCCTCAGGGAAGTTCTCTGGGACAATGACCCTGCCCTGGAAAGCCCTTCCTCAAGTCTCCTCTCCAAGTGTTACCCGACAGCAGAATCCATCATCCTGCTCCAAGTTACCAGCACTCTTCCCACGGTTCCCCCGAGCCCCGCAGCCGAGCCCGTTCTTTTGAATTCAGCAAAGCCGCGCACACAGGGTAATTATTTCAGACAAGAAGAAACAGATGCCACGCTCTCTTCCCAGAAAGAGCACGCACACACACACACATATGCTTGAGGGAGCGAGCCCCGGACCGTCCATGCGTGTGTGCGCACGGCGTTCATGCCTAAATGAAGCTGTCCCAGCCCCGCTGCCATCCACCAGCCGCTGAACGCCAGCCACAGCGCACGCAGAGCGTCCCGAAGCCGCAGTTTTGCGAGGGGAAGGGGCGCCCAGGAGGCGCCGGGGCTCCCGTGCTCGGCACCCGGAGCAGGCACCGCCGCCCCCTCCTCACAGGAGACCCGGCGCCGAGCCGCCACACCAGCACCCCAAGCCGCTGCAGCGCCGACCCCATCCCTTTGCCCATCCCCGCGGCGTGTCCCGCGCGGGCTGCCGGAGCCCCCGGCGCCGCGGAACAAAGGGAGCCGTGCGGGCCGGGGAGTCCCGGGGGGTGCTGTACCTCTGCTGCCGAAGGGCGCTGCCCGCCGTCCCGCGACCGCCCTTCGCCTCCCGCCCCGAGCCGCCGGCGGACGCTGCCCTGCCGAGGAGCCGGCGGAGCAGAGCGGAGCAGAGCGGAAGCCAGCGGGGCCCAGCCCCGGCCCTCCCCGCCCGCCCGACAGGGGCGGAGGCGCCACCGCCCGCCCGCCCCGGCCCCGCAGCGCCGCCCGGCGGGCACCGCTCCCTGCGCGGGGGCCCGGGCTGCTCGCACTCCCCGGGCTGCTCCCGCTCCTCGGGCTGCTCGGGCTCCCCGGGCTGCACCCGCTCCCCGGGCTGCTCGCACTCCTCGGGCTGCACCCACTCCTCGGGCTGCTCGCACTCCCCGGGCTGCTGCCACTCCCCGGGCTGCTCCCACTTCCCGGGCTGCACCGAGCCCCCCGCGATCCCGGAGCCGCCGCCTTCCTCACCTGGTCTCCCGCGCTCCAGACCCACCTGCTCTGCAGCTCTCCAGTTCATTTCTTTCACCCTCACCTTAAGCCGTCAAAAACTAAGCAAAAAGAGAAATTGGCCTGTTTCAGTGTGAAACCCAACATGTCCCACTCGGTTTCTGCAATAGTGTTTTCAGTATTTCCTCAACTGAATGTAAGCACCCGAAAGTATTTACAGCAAGCTTTGATATAACATAGCTTATCTGCCCAATCCTGACCGTGATAAGCGCAGAAGCCATCAATAATAGAGTGATTGCCCCATTGTGTGAAAAGAAGGGGAAAAAAGAAAAAGCCCTAAAGGGCTCATATTTTGTTTCTGGGACTGAGGGCAAGGAATGGAGGTTTCTCCTCACCCCCGTGAAAACTCCCCACTCAGAGAAGAGACGGAGAGTGTAGGTCTGTATATTACACTGAGACACTTCCTGGCGAAATACCCCGTGTGAAAAGTTTCACTGCTTGTGCTTTTTTCCTAAGAAACCAATTAGCACATTTTGTTACTTTCTCATGTTTGCAAGCAGGCTTTTTCCAAGCTGGGTTGTTTCTAAACAGCAATAACCTTCCATTCAACCCCGAGCTAAACCTACATTTGCTAGATAACAGTGAGAAGAGGACCCGAACTGCAGATACACAACCAGAACTCTTCAGCATGTGGAAGAAATCCAGCTTATATCACCAGATTCAATGTGATCGGAACCGCACTGTGAAGATGCAAGATGCATTCTAAAAGCCTTCCTCATTAAAACACTTGAGATATTTCAAAGTCAGTACCGCATTCCCAGACACACATCTCCTTGGTAGTCCTTCTGTTTATAGAAAGAGATTGTGTTCTCACACAATTTTCAAATCTGTAACTGTACAAGTGTTGGAGACAGCTCTCAGATGAATCCCAGGAACCGGAGCCTTGAAGCCCTGCTGATTCATAGACTCATCACTCTTTTATTATTTTCAGCACAGATGCTTAACTCCTAAGATTTGTCTTGCCCTTAATTTTTTATATCTGTGAAATTAATTACTGCTTTCATTAGAAGTGGTCAAAACCTACTTCAGCAAAATATTTTTCCTGCTGAAGAACTGAGGGCTTGGTCAAAGCTCAGGTGTATGAAACAGTGACAGCCTGATGCAGGTATTCTCCGGAGGATAGTTTAGCTTTGGGGTGGTCTGAAAGAGGCACAGGCATGAGTCCATGAGCCCGTCCTTTCACCTCATTCTTGCTTCAGGTAAGTGCTTTGCTCATGACTCAACTTACTTTCTGGGAGATAGTTATTGCATTTTTTCCCAAATAATGAAGGGAAATAATAATAATAATTAAAAAAGAAAAAAAAAGGCAATTTCCTTTTACTCCAAATCTAAATGAAAACTGAATTCAAGTTTCAGTAAGGAAAGCAACTGCTGTCCAGTCAACACTATTTATCTGCAACACACACAGAACAATAAGAAACACCACGAGACAGTGACTGCAAGCACTTCACTGAGAACGTACATATTTCCACTTTACACATTAAAATTATCGTAAGTCATCACATTGGCATGAAAATACAAAATTTTCTACCTCAGAGGTTAAAATTCTTCATATGATCCAAAGAGAAGGGTCACACAGGAATAAAGCAGTGCAACTTTCCTTCCATGGTCCTACCACCAGGCTTCAAAAGGGGTGACGGTGGCTACTTCTCAGGCACACTCTTCATGCCCGTTTGATGCTTAGACTCCTGTAAATACAACAACCATCCATGACAGCTGGTGATATTTGGTAGCATTTGTAACACAGATAATATTAAGCACCTTTGTGAAGTTGCCTTTTCCTCCATGAAACAAACAAAAATTATCCAGAGTTTTCCCCAGCCTTCCAGCACTCCACTCCCTGCCTTGTTTCAGAGTTGTGCAAAAGAAGGTATATCATTACCCATCCTTATTCTGGGTCAAGTTTTGAATTTCACTATAAAATGTGAATTAGCAGCTTGTCACTGTATCTGACATTCTGTGCTTTGTAGAGCAAGCAAAGGAAGAAACATAGCTCCCAAAACCTGTGTTCTTTCCCTAAAGCAAATTAGTGCAATGCAGAGAGTATCCAATTCAATCTAGAATATTTTTCATTTTGCTACAGCTACTGGACTACCTCTGAAACAATCTGCAGTAAATAATAATTTTAAAAATCTAAAATAGACTAAAAAGCATGTCTGGTCATAGATGATCAGTCAGACACCAAGAATTATTTTCTTTAAGATATGGCTCATTTCTTAAAGCCAAATAGTATATCCTGGGCCATTTAAGAGATCAGGCATAATCAGTATTTGGCACACATTAAGGTATCTCTCAAACACGAGGTATAACCTGGAGGATATTTAAGGGGAATTTCCAAGTACTGAATCATTAAATATGTTCTCTTTAGCACACAGATGTCACCTTGAAGGGGCACAGGCAGAAGCTTTGTTCACCAACAGCCTACAGACATTTCAGAGAAGAAAATGGGAATGTGGCTGCATCCCTGTTTTGCAGGTCCTACATCACAGTTTACCAAAAGCTGGGACAGATATCCATGTACATCAGAGCAGTTTAAGAGCTGCTTATTTACAAATGACATTTCATTTTTCTCTTTTCTTTTTCTGGATGTTTCCACAGGATGAATTACAGTTTCTTGATTACAGCCTTAAAGCCTACAGCTTCACAAGGCGAGAAGTTGGATACAAAACCCGCTGTAAAACTGGCTGTTGCTGAGACTGAAAGGGCCAAACTGTGGAGATTTAGGGCATGGTTTAGTCTGACAAACCATGAATCAAACACACAACAGCCCTCAGAGTGGCCTCTGACAGTCCCTGACAATCAGAAGAGCTCTGGTCAATGGCTGGAAGTACCTCCTAGCCAACCTTGCCAGGAAGAGAGGCAAAGAACAGCTGTCCCAGCCACTTCGGAGAACAAAACTACTGTGAACTGCAATTTGCATGGCCTGTCAGGATTTGCAGCAAGGCAGGAGAGGAATCTAGTCCCAGTTCATGGTCCTAGGATGAGGATAGCTCACTAGAAATACAGAAACACCTGATGGTATAAATTAAAACTGGATGGGAAGTTTCTCAAATGCATTTAGTTGGTTGAACCATGTACTTCAATATCAGAACTAACAAATCAGTACTTGAGACAAGTATTATTATTATTAATAAATTTAAATCAGTTTGCAATAGTTTTTAAAATAGAAAAATAAATCAATCCTTGTTTTTCTTAATCTTTCTTTCAGACAAAAGGATATTTACTGATCGACATGACTTTATTATTTCATATTTCTTTGGATATACAATTTTCATATATGGAGAGATTAACTAAACCAGATCAAATATTTTGCTATTCACAAATGAAGAAACTGAGTCAGCAAGAATAACTCAAAAAAACCCCAAACAAAACAACAACAAAAAACCATAAATACTTAAATAAGTAAATTTCCTTGACAGAGTGGAAAATGGTTTAGATGTCCATGTTTCTAATCCCATTCTTAGCCACAAGACCAAGCTTAGCCATTTTTCCTATACTCAGCGAGAAAATTCTGCATGTTCATAAAATGTAGCAGCTATGCCTCTTGTTCTAAGTGTATACCAAGAATTGTGGGAATATACCTTAGAGTAGTTAGAACACTTTTCTGCTTCAGGCAAAAAAAATCCCAGTACTCAAAACAACAGAAAATTTTAATCTGAGCAGGAGATTTAACATTAACGGTCTCTGGCTTCTTTGTCATGGAAAATGGCCACAGGTTTGAGCTCTGCCTGTACACAAGTGAATGATTCAACAAACAAGCTGCCAGTGGTCCAGAGAATTCCAGGTTTTAGATTAAAAAAACCAGAAAGCACAGTTTATCCTTCACCCACTCGTGGCAAATTAAACTGCACATAATTAGGAGAACAAGCAGTGGCTCTGTACAGCCACTCGCTGGAATGCTCCTCAGGTGCTTTGTAAAACATCAGCTCATTCAGTACTGAGACAGATCATCTGCCTTCTCCGAGATGGATCTTATACAGGATTTGTATTTCCACCTGTCAAAACACTGTCAGCTTCCCATTTTGCCATAATGTCTCCTCATTTTTCCAAGGAGGGACTTTGGCTTTTTGTCTAGAGGCAGCAGTATGCCTCCAATTAGAATGGTATTTTTCTCCTTTGCAGCAAAGACTTGCATAAGACAGCCTAAAAGTCTAGACCTAGAATTTAAGAGAAGAGGTCACCCAGGGGAGATTTTACCTTGTGTGTTAGGATTAAGCACAGGATCTGAGAAGCAGTGTTCACTTAGCCTTAGCTATTCTACTTTTCAATTCAAGGGTAAGTACACCCACTAAAATTAAGAAGAACACAAAAAATAAAAAATTACAAACATGAGAGCTGCGAGAACCTTCTGAACTGCCATCTTGCTAATTCTGCAAACTTGGAACATATTTCAGGAGTTCAAGGAAGAGTCTGATCAGAGGTAAGTCTTGAAATTGCAGACTTCCTAAGTAATATTTCCCCACTCTCCTGAAGGATTTTATCACTGATGTTACAGAAGAGGAGAAAGTCCCATTTTTCCTAGTAGAACAAGTTAATATTTCCTCCCTCTGCAAAAGATATGTTTTTGAGACGTAGCTGCATGCATCCTTTCATAAGCATTCCCTCAAGCCAGATGTAAGACCTGTAATTAGGAAAGGGAAAGGCCCAGTGTCCCGTGAGATTCAAAAGTTCATGTCAGATCATTCAGCACATTAAGTGGCAAGAGAAAAATCTTCAGTTTGAATCCACACAGCACCAGGGAAATGTCTCTTAGTGTATCTAAAGAGAAACATCACCAGTAAAGTATTTGCACTGCAATCTCCATGCATACAGGGACATACAGCCTGAAAACCTTTGCTGCAGAGTATTTATGAACATTCTTTTCCCATTTTATATACTTCTCAGAGAATCCTTTGATTTCATAATATATGTATTTTTGTGGATTCCCAAGCACAATATGTGATGTGTTGGAGCTGTGCTTTTACGGAGATTTCCAACCACGCATAACATCTGTTTGTGGGGATCCTCCTTCCCGCAGGCACATGGACGTGGTGATGACACATTCCTGTGATTTGTGTGGCCCTCTGTTATCAAGGACTCTGCTGAGAAAGAAAACTTGTACTTGGGTTATGGATACTGGCCTGCAACCATTCTTGCCAACAAAATTATCCAACACAAAGGCATTGAAATTTAACTGCAGGTATATGCAAGCTTACCTTCAGAATAAACCCAAGTGTACATATATATATATATATATATATATATTTATATATATATATACTACATCTCCCATGCCACATATTGAGGTGTAACAAGTTGCTAGTGTCTGGGAATGACCATCCCTGTGTGGTAGTGTGAAATGATGTGAAATTCTCTTGAGGAGTTACGCTTTATTAATATTTTTCCCACTATTTGAAACTGGTCTGCAATTTCCACTATAATTTTTTAAATGCACACCCACTCCTTACATAAGTAATTGACAGAAGATGGTATTAGAAAAGGAGCTGCACCACTTTAGACAACAGAAGGTTAAAAGAGAATGACCTTTCAAGAGGTCTCATCATAATACTAATCCTGAACAGTGTCCAGGCAGTTTACAGACACGGAGGCTATGATGCACGTGTTTCCTTTAGTTATGTATGATTCCCTCACCTTTGTGATTTTCCTAAAGAAGGGTTTAGAGGGGAACTGACTATGCAAGTTTTAAGCTGTGGATCCAAACCCTTTTTGAGTCCATGCAAAAGTGCAGACAGAGGGACAATTCAGCCAGGCTCTTTGCTGGCTATGCACCAGTGTACGAATGGCAGCAATGATGAAAGCAGTAGGAATAAGAAAGAGAATTACAGCATGGAAAAATCAATGGCTAAAGAACTTCAAAATTAGATGTTTCTGGAAGCTCCTTCTTACTAATTTTGTAAACCTGTGAGCCTTCCACTTCTCCTGCCAGCTAAAGAAAAGAAATCAATTTATCTAGAGCACTTAAGAACAATTATTTCTTCCACCTTAATTGCAAGAAAAGCCCGTGAAAGGTAACTCAGCTGTGAAGGATGTGACTGCACATGCCAGGCAGATGTTGCCAGCACCAGAGTTCTTCCTATGTTCCCCAAATGTGAACTCCTCACTGGGGATTACGCACGTCTTATACGCAGGCAAATAGCAATTTCTTTGTTCTCCAACTTTATTACAACATGGTGAGCTCTTTAGGAGTGCAAATTTTTGCCAAGAAGCAGCAAATTAATAACATATGTATGTGGTGTGTTTCTGCTTCCATCACAGGTGAATGCAGTGCTTGTAAGAGAAGATATTTACAGCTTTCTGGAAGCAAGGATCTTGAATCCAGCCCAGCCAGGCCAGCAGGAACCAATTGCAATTCTACTGAAAGGAGCAAGGCAACAGTGATGAAACTGCTTCCTCATCAATGCTGTTACTCGAGCTGTTCCACTACCTGTTTCAATCCAAGAATATATTCTATTAAATGTCACCAGATTAAACACTAGTCTTTCTCTGTAAAAAGAGCACTTTCACTGCTTCACTGGTTGTGTATGATTTAGCTATTCTGTGATTATTATTCTGTGTAATATATAGATTCTCATTTTGACATAAGCACATTATATTCAAGTTCTGTGTATTTATGGTGTTTGCTCCTATGCATGTCGTGTCCTGTAATATGTATTACAAACCATTTGCTTTCATAGATCACCTCAACAAATGATTACAGTCTGTCTTTTCTTCAAAACATTCACTTTATTTTGTATTCACTTATTAAGAAACATATTTATTGTGCAAGTAATAAACCACATTTACCTCCAATACTGGCTTAACTAAAAAGGCCCTGCTACTTCTCAAAGGACTGAAGCCAGTGAAGTTCCTAAACCATGTTCACGTTTAAGTTCTATTCCTAAATACACGCTAATTTGAAGCAGAATAATTGGCCTGAGCCAGGCTTTCAACATTGAAAATACTCTCTGTAAAATCCGTAATAACTGCTTAACAAAGATCACTATTTTTGTTCCTCAAACAGATGCACAGGTTTGGGGCTGGCCATCCCGCAAGCCCCGGGTATTGTGCCCACTTCCAGTATGGGGTAAAAAAGGTGAAAAGAGAAGAACATAAATTAAAACCCCATGCCAAGCCATTTTGGGGGTGTTACCCAGCAGACCACAACAGGTCTGAAGGTCACATTTCACGTGCATATATAGAGATATTTCTAACTGACACTTACTAAACAATCAGACTGGCTACTTGCTTTAGACAGCCCTGAACAAGCATTAATTGAAGCCATCTGTAGGACACACTATCTCTGAAATAACTAGAGATGTTCAGCTGACTTTGGACTAAATTACCCAACAGCCTCCACACAGAAAAAGCACACTCATGAAAGTGATTTACTGTTTTAATAACACACGCTACTATAAAGGGCTCAACCACGACCCTATGGTTTCTATGATTATTCTCTTTAGGAAAGCACAGCTGAGAGAGAAAACAGCTAAAAGCTGCCTGTTCTTCTGCATAATTTGTCCATGGGCTCTGAAGTGCCTCCTTAAGGGATGAATTAGTCTTTTTGCCTTAAAAAAATAAAGACAGTGGGGGTCCTGAGAGAATGAAATAAAAAATGAGCCTTTCCTCCCGCACATCACCCATCCCAGTGAGAGTTAGATGTGGTGTACTCAGAGCACAAGGATTGCTCCTGCCATACATTTTATAAATATTGGGAAACTGATGAGGAAACAGTGCCTGCTCCTCTTACCCAACCCATTTACTTAATGCCTATACAAAAATAATAAGAAGAGTCCAGACTGGTCAAAAGTCCTTGCTATACTGCCCCATATCTAGCAAGGGAGATTCTGTGATCTGATGAAAGGATGGATAAACACATTTGTTGTGATGGAAGAATTAGGGCTGGTATCTTTATCAAGACAACATAGCAGAACAGATAGCAAAGTCTCCAAAACGCTGGAGCCTTTACTGCAAACAAAGCTGGTAGACTCCAGTAAAGCTACGTAGGCTATAATGAATGTTTTTGACTGTAGGGAGAAAAATGAATGGCTCGAGTCCAGGAACTGTCTCAGCCTACATACAGAACTAGGTCTGTAGGAGATCCTTATTCAGCATGTTTCCTACAAAAGACATTAATTTACATTTTCTTGTTTAAAGAACAGATAACTTCTCCATGTGAGAAATTCCAGCAGACAGGGGCTCAGAGGAATGAATGAGCGCTGCAGAGACCACTGCACATTTCATACAAACACTCACCAACTGTTGCCACTTTGAGATTTCAGAGCTCACAAAGAAAACCACTTTTTTTTTCCCTCAGAGCAGAAACTAGGATATCAACCCTGATTACTTTGCAGTTGCTCAGCCTTAGACAGTACAGTTTGAGAGGCAAGAGGCCTTAATCAAGCTCAGAGGCAAGGAAGGATTTCTTTTAAAGGCTATCAATGTTAATGAACAACTCAGTCTTGTTTAAACATCCACACTGTGATATGGGCAAGTGTCTGAGTTCATCATGTCCTCAATCTTTTGAACAGCCAGATTTTATTTGCTAAGCATTGATCAGGCCAGAAGGAATGAGCTTATCCCAAGTGGCAGTGGCTGGACTTGAATTCTGGACTTTAGATTGCAAAATGTTCAGGATTTGATGCAATTTTGCCTCAGCCAGCTATGCTGAGTTTCGGGCTGTCATTGTAAACCCAGAGACTAAAGGAAACTGTCCTGGAGTCTTACTGGAAAACAGAAAGGTACATCCCCACTCTAAAAGCCTTGTGTATCTAAAAGCTAAGAAGAGATGCTGAAGCTTTGTGCCAAAGGTAACAAATCAAACACAACTGGACGTACTGATTTGCTATTTCTTGTGTATGCTAGGAGAGAGGATTCCAAATTAAAAGCCATACTGAAAGCCAGAAACTAAATATCACATCGATTTTAAAAACAAACCCTTCAGAAAATGAGTCCCTTCACCTCATTTATGAGGTGGATTTATACAGGTTCTTTTTATCCTTTGATTTGTTATTTTATTGTCTTTTGATTATGCCAGGAGTCTACAGCTGTGATATTGTTACAAAAAGCATACAGGTGTTTAATTTAAAATAAAAAGGCTTTTGTGCAATTTTTCAATAATGAAACTATTTCTACTAGTATTAGATTTTTATGAAGCCTTTTGAACTTATCCTTTTCATATCTATTGGTTCAGTTGATATAGTGAAATATCTCCTGCAAAATTATAATAGCCCTGCATAATTATCAGTCTACTAAAATAAGGCTTTTCAAATGCTTACTCACTGACCTGTTCAGTGTCCTGTTGCACAACAGCCCCTCATGAACATATTAATCATGGACATATCACTGTTGAAACATTCAATATCTGACACTGGAGCTTCCCACTCCTCCCCTCAGGGCAGAATCCTTTCTTACTGCACTGGCTCACTCAGCATCTGTATTATTCCCTTTTGCAGTAATAATACACTTTAATGTTTGAAGCTTTTCAAAAAGGGCTGCAACAGGAAAATGTGTGTGGAAAGGGGTATGAAATAGCAATTAATATGTTCAGCAATCTGCAGAAACAAAGCCCTATCCTCTGCAAGCAAGATTCTACTAACAAGGGGGCAAATGCACTCTTCCCTGGCAGTGATACTCAAGCTACTTCTGCAGCCTGCTATCCTTCCTGCTTTTTCAGTCCTCACTCAAACCAAACTTTTAGGAAATTTGGTAAAACTCCTACTCAGCAAATAAACTGCTTTCTGAAAATCATGCACTTACCCTGGAGCTTTGCAGGTATCAGGTGATGAAGGACATCAGGTTTTAGCTCAATCCTGCAGCTGCATTAACACTTCCTCAGGAAAGCCTGGGTTTGTTCCAATAGTCTTCTTATCTGCCACCACTCCAAACAGAACACATCGTGAAGCTCAGATTCCAAGCCACTTACATTAAGATATGATGGAAACATCATTGATAACATAATCATTCCCTGCCCACATTACATGGATATTTCAAAACAGACACCCATTTCAGGGCATTTTGTTTAGAACAATTTTATCTCTCTACTTCAGAAAAAGCATATAGCAAGGAAAACTTCCTGAAGCCCAAGCACAGTGCAGGATCATGCCACTGCTTCACACAGGATAAATTCACCACCATACTGTTATCCAAAAAAAGAACACCCAATTATTACTGAAATAGCAAAATTTTCCTTTAGGACACACAGCTCCTCTGTCCTCTTTAGCAGAAGACTATGACACAGCTGAGGAAACTGCTCCCCTCAACTTGTATTTTCCCATAGTATTCACAGAAATGTAAGCTGAAAAAAAGAAAGGAAAGGAAGAGCATCCTTCCTTCCAGATGCCAGCTAAACTTGTAAACTTAGGAGAATACCAGCTACAGCAGCTGGAACTGCAGCTGGGAGCCTCAGACTGACTCTTGAACCACCTCTGATAGGGCCAAGAACACAGTCAGGGTGGAATGGAGCATAACAAGGACTCCTACCATGAGCTGAAGTCACCTTTTAGTCCTCACTGCAGGTGTTCCCTTAGAGTTGGTGTTCTGAGACATAATCACCCATTTCATTTAATATCACAACAGTTTGTAATATTAACTAGGGACACCATACATACCTATAGTCTTGTCTCAATTTTTTTTTTTTTTCTTAGTAAGGCTGATGACTAATCTCAGATACCACTTTTTTTTCAGTTCAGGCACTTAAAAAATAAACAAGAAACCAAGTTTGTTTGTTTGTTTGTTTAAAAAAAAGCAAAGATTTGCTCATTTGCTTGTTCCCTTCCAGGATCTGTGTTAAGAAATGTTGAGCAGCATTTCCTTCCCCCTGCCCCTTCCCTTGTTAATCACTTAGCTATAGCTGCTTTCTAACACAACAGTAATGTATGGCAACTCATTTTATTGGCACAAAGGATGTGCTAAACATTGTCTTGTTCTCTTCCTTCAGTGTACACTTCCTAGAAAATGAAAAAAGCATTACGTATTCCCACTCCACAGGATGCCAAACGCAGACCTCTCCTGAGCAAACAGAATAAGTTATTCAGTGTAATAACCATAAAGGCAAGAATGAGATTACAAGAAAACATCCTCTACAGCTGTAAACACTATCTGCAAGTCTTACTATTCACCACCACTACATTTCCATGCTGAGCGAATTCCAATCCCTTCTCTTCTCATTGCTAAAGCAGGCACTTCTTTTTTTTTTTTTTCATTATTTTGGATCTCCTATGTACTATTTTTGCATAGAGGAAGAAACATGTGTTGATAAATGAGTCTTAAAGTCAATCAAAACCAACACTGAATCATGCATCTCTTGTTTTAAGGTTTGATACCCCCAAAAAAATGTTTTAAAAAATCAGAAGTGAATAGTCTAGGGAGTTTCTGCTTTGGCAGAACTAGAGTAAAGCAGTAGCCAAACACATTGCTACTGGCATTCAGTCTTGGATATTTTAAGCCAGAGAAATCATAGCTTGATTCAGTATAATTAAAAGAGATGCTCAAAGGGGGCACTGTAGGGCTAAGTGGAGAAATTATACTAAATGTATTTTAACAATCAAAATTACTTGGGCAATCAAAAGATGGGGAAAATGGTGTTTTCTATGCTTTGAAACTAAATCAGGAAAATTGAAAAAAAATGTGCATAGTAGTAATTAGATGTGAATTCTCTCCAGTTCCCTAAAACAGTCTGTATGGAACAGTGCTGTGTATTAAACCTTGCATGCTCCAGGCCTGCATTTTTGCAAGCCCTGAATCTTTAGCAAACAGTCAAAGATTGTACAAAGAACTGCAATCCACTGACCAAGGTCTTTCTGAATGTGTTGTCCTTTTCTTTAGAACAATGTTAGACATTTTGCTGTCATTGCAAAATGGACAAACTTAACATCCACATGGAAAGTCTTCCCTAGCATTGCCCACTGCAGTGTTTCACTGCAGCTGCTTTATGTTGATTGTGGTGGGAGAGAAAAGCCATTAACCAATTTGATGATTGGTTAAAGAAAGCTCATGTCTAAAACTGTTAGTCTCATCTCAGCTATTCTTGTCAGGCTCCATATGGCCCCTATAACAAACAATTATCACTTTATAAGAAAATGTGAATTTCTGTTTGTCCAGTTTCTAATGGAGTTTGGACATGTTCTGCTCATTCTTCTGTTTTGAAGTCACTCTCCTCATTTTATAATGACTTTATAAACAGAGCAATGAACAGGCCTATTGTGTCATGCTGCATCTGATTTACATCTACATTAAATACTCCTTATGGCTCCCTCCAGCAGTGTAGAGCACTTTCAAGGAACCATATGAAACAGCCTAAGGCCCAGGGACAAGGCCAGAACGAAGTAAAGGGGTCTCATTACAAAGGGAGAAGTTAGGCTCCCCAGCACATAAAGGGAGTGGAAAAGTGAACTACAAGCCATACACACTGATTCTATTTTCTGCATGCACAGCAGTGATCCATATGGTGACATTTCATCTGTAAATTTATTAGCAACATTAAGTAACAGCTTTCTAGCCCCGTATTCAGAATTGACGCCCACTGTACTCAAAATGCTATAGTGGACCTGTGGCAGGGAAGTTATAAGAATCTTTGGCTTCCAAGCCTTAGGTATTGGTAATTTGGTGGCAGGATAAAGGTAATTCAGACTGCATCATGTTTATAATCAGGCTATGTAAAGCCACATGGATAAGATACAGGTATGGTATACAAGATACAGGATAAAAGAAACCCCCTTTGTCCAGCCTACAATATGGTCCCTGTACCCCTCAAGATGCACGGTAAAGGAAGCTTCCTACAGCTTTCTCCTTGGAGAAATCTGATGGGGATCATAAATCAGGGCAATATATTAAGTCTGTTGAAAGAATGACTAGAAATACTAACTTATTTCAGATTCAGCTTAGTCTAAATTGCTTTACTGAAATACAGTGGCTGCAGAGGCATCACAAACTGCCCATGGCCAAGCCCATGCTCTATCCTACCCTTCCAGCCATTTTTTACATCACCTTTCAGTGCACTGAGCAGTCTGGCTCCAGGCACCACATAGAGTAATTGTTCCACATGCTTAAGAGATAACCTACATGTCACAGGCAGATGTAACTGGTCTTCTTACCTTACCCTCAAATAAACAGATGATTATTTTGCTTTGGTGGTGTTTCTTGAATGTATTTATAGGCGGGCACTTTTTTATCATACGTTGGGAATGAATGTGAATCCAGAGAGTATCTGTGGTGTGAAATGACATTTTAGAGTGGCTTCACTTTTTCAGAAAAAGGATAGAAGGCACATTCATCTACAATCAAATTTAAGATTAATTCTGTACCTGTCTACGTTATTTTGATTAGCCTTACCATGCATCTTATACAGTATAAAAACACAACGGGGAACATAAAAACACCATTTATTCACCGGGTAATTTTTCAAATGCGTAGAAAATCTCTACTCAGTAATATAGAGGACCACTACCCAGCCTGAAAATCTGGTAATCAGGCTATCCATAGTGATCTCATGGTTCTGCTATGATTCAGGAACATAGAAATCCATTAAAATGCTTTCATTAATCCCTGATGCTTTTACTGTATGCAAAAGGCACACAGCTTAAATACCGAGTTATACCACAGGTTTTAACCTTCTGCCATGACTTCTTCCTGAATCTCACTGGCTTAGGGAGGGAAACAAATGATGAATCTGAACTACGACAATGAAAAATTTGGAGACAAGTTAGGGCAAAAAGTTTTGCAAGACATGACTACCATGACCAACACATTTGAGTGAATAAATGGTATTCTGAGGGCCATGGTTCATCACCTTTCCACATGAACAGGAAAACATTCAGCTTTACCTTGCTGGAAATAAGTTGTGCAACTCCCATACAAACTGGTGCACACAGGACCTGAAAAATAAAAAGAAGGTAAGGAGAGCAAGAGCCTTTTTTTACTGAAAACGAGCAATTTGTCTGTATTTAACTCCAAAGATCATTGATGCTCATTTACATGCAATGTTACGTGATTGATTTTGGTGTTGTTGCTTTGAAGACAGTTAGATGGTAAAAATTAGGTTCCATTCCTTGTGTTTTCATTAAGCTAACAGCCAAAAAAACCAGCAACAAAACTAAAAATAATTGATAATAATAACACAACAATAATAAAAATCTCATAAGCAGGCACAAAAGGTATGCACTAACTCATCAGCTCTATATTCCCACTGAAAAGAAGTGAACACTGTCCTGAACAGCTGACAGCTGCTTCCAGTGATATTGGAACTCATCCTGCTCACAGGAATCAAAAGAAATAATAACTGAGGCCTTGAAAAAAATTAAGCACTTCCATGAAGTCAAGAATATGGCTTTTTACCACCCAAATCTTTCTGGCAGCTCCTTTTCACACGGCAGCACTCAGGCGACTGCAAACACAGGCGAGCTTCAGAGCCAGCCCCACCAGCCAGCCAGCTGCCACCATCTTCAGGCCGTTTGAAGGATTTAGTTGCTTGTAGCTCTTTGCCACCTCAAAACTGTTAATTTTTTCCTGATGAATTGCACTGGTGCTGGGTCTCTGCCACCATCCCCTCAGCCCCACACAGGCACCGTCCCTGTTAGCAGAGGCAAACGCCTCTGCTTTGTCTCTACTGCAATATTGAGGCACCATATCTGGGATTTCATGTGGAATTGTCTCCCAGCAGGTCTCCTCGTCTATCCAGCAAACACAATAGCTCAGACGCCCAGCTCCTGGTCTTGATCAAGTAACCTCAGCTTTGTTACCGATGCCTGGAAAACAACCACCACACCCAGCTTTTAAAGTTCACTGCAGCAACTTTAAATTAGTCAAATCAAGGGGAAAACAAAAAAGCCAGAACGAAGGAAGCAGTGTTTGCGTCATGGGACATTTGCTTGCAAGCTTCTTTCAAACCTAAATCAGGACCCACCATCTTTTTGTCTGCCAAATTTTTTCCAAGCTCTGCTAAAACTTTAAGCAGCACAATCACAACAGTAGGTCCTGTAGCATTCAGAGATAAACATTTACTAGAGCAAAGACAACATTAATTTCTTAATTTAAAAGCCAACCAAGAAAAATAATTTTTCCTTTAGTAGTATAAAAATCAAAATTGTCCTTTTATATTTCCTTATTTTTTTAAGATAAATTTTAAATTAACTATTATGCTGGAAATACATCAGGGGAATTCATTCTTCTGTTTCAGATTTGAAGGATTAACTGTTCAATTATTAAGTTGTACCAACAGCTGATCACTTGCTGTGCGGTCTATTTTTAAAAGTACATGAAAGATTAGTGTAACCAGAATACCTAAAATAAGAACATTTAGCAAAACCCTGCCATGAAGAAATCTGAAATTAGTGTTTGAGACCTGGTATATCAATTTACAGTTAATGCCAGGCTTGCTCTCAGGGGGGCTCAGGTCACTTTTTAATGGCTTTCAACAGCTGCACACACACAACCCTCCCCCCTTCCCAAACCACCACCCAACATACAAGTATTGTTTCCAACTATGAGGGCAATTCAAATCTGTACTAAAAACATTTGATGCCTGCTTTACATTCAAAATTACATACTAGTTCACAAAAGGAAGGACATCACAAATTTCTCTTAAAAAAAATGGCTGGAGTGGGAGTGGGCTATTTCAAACTGGGATTGATACGTTTCTCTAGAGCCACCAACAGGTCCCTTTGAGGCCCTGCTAAAATCCTGGAGGTCATATTCCAGAGGATTTGTACTTTGCAGAGCTCCAGGATGAGAAGAAGAGAGGGAGGAATCAGAAATCCCTCCAAAGCATCATTCTCTGCTTGCTGCTTAGTGCTACTCTTTGCGAGTCCCTCTAGCCGAGGTGTTGGTGCTCCAGGAACTGCAGGCAGGTTAGGAAACAAGAGCCCTTTGTGCAGGTCACTATCTCCTCTGAGGCTCTCCTGCATGTCCCATCCTGCCTATAAAATGTAGTAATTTCTCTGATAAGCCCCTCAGTATGCATCTCTCTGCACCTGTTTCCTTCAAAAATTCAGCATGCCTAAACCCACCAGAGTGCAATCTTTCTGTTTAAATGAACAACACCTCATTTGCAAGGACTCACATTTTCAGCTTGTCCTAGTGAATGATGTTTTCCAGCATATCCTTCTGAAAATTGCACCCCATGAAGGGTTTACTGCTGTACCTTGACCTGCTAGCTCCAGGTTACAAGGACCCAGCAAATACAGATACCAAACACAAGTTACCTTGTTTAAAAAACTCCTTAAACTGAAATAAAGTATTACCTCAGAACTCCCTCCATAGACCTGAGTAAGCCAAGACAAGAAGGGACATGAAATAAAGTAAGTCTTAATAAATTTATGTGACCCCCTTGAGGACAGGCTTTTTTTCTCTGGTAACTTCTGCACTGTGCAAGCCAAAGCAGCAGAGAACTCAGGCACAGCAGCAGGCTACTGAGAGGGTACACAATGACTGATCAGCTTTGAAACAAGAATTACAGCTCTAGCAGGCATTAGCAAAGCATCAGCACAGAAAGAGTTAAGAGCATGGCCTGTACTTTACTGGTGGGAATAGTTTGGGAAACAGAAATAGCAGGAATAGGATCCTTTAAAATGACTTCAGTTTTTATTAACGTATTTTTACAGGACATCCCAGTTAAGCCAGACAGCATGTTTACAATAGGGTCCTGTCTAAGGACAGCTTAAAACTATTACACAGTTCATACAGAAGGACAATACAGTCCCAGTACAAGCTACCAGCAGGCAGTAAATCACGTCAAAGCCTCATGTTACACCTGATTAACTGCTTGGCTCCGGTACTGCAATCTACTCCAAGAATGTTTGCTTCAGTGTAGTTAAGAGTTGTAAGAGAATTTATGTCATCTGATGGCAAGTTACCTAAAATAGTGCCCCAGTGTATCATTTAAGAAGCATTACTTGGTATGAGCTGCAAGAGTGTGTGGCTTCACACCTGCAGTATCCTCTGTTGCTATGTATTCCTTACAAGTGGCCTCCATTTAGATGTTTCATTTACTAGAAGAAATCACATCACCTCTGTCCCAATGGATCATGGGAGCTTGGATTACAACTCTATCTGAAATACAAACACATCCAAAATTTTATCACTCATGAGTAAGTCTGTCTACCCTCAACATGGCAACTGCAATGAAATTAGATTTCCCACAAAATTTTCCTTGATTCTGCAAATGGCTTAAAAATAGATACCCTTGTAAATATGAAGACCTTACATTTTTCACTAAATGTACAAGCCTGAGAGTGGACCAAACAGTAAAATCTTTCCTCCACCTGAACACAAAGGAAACCTTGTTATTCTGAAGTTCAAAGGCAACCCAAGCCACTAGAGAGGCAAATTTCAAGAGCATCCCAAGGTCCATAGATTGGGTGCCTGTCAAACATGCAAGGTACTCTGAAAACCAAGCAAAAATCCTCATGAAGTCTGTGTTTATCTGACTGTCAATCAGCAAGACATCTGGCATTATCTGAGATGTTGTGCATCTTGATCAAGGGTTGGAATCCTGTAAGTCAGCAAAAGTGTTTAATTGTACAGTCCACTAGCCCTGACTCTGTGTGCTCCTGCAGAGCTTTTCTCAGAATTATGCAGGAATTTAGCAGAAATCTGGATGCCAATTTTAGTGGTAATATCATCTACACCACACACACAAACAAATCCATATTTCTATGGAGTTCCTCATGCTTGGCCAGCAGACAGCTTGCTTATATTCTTCTGTAAGAGAAGTAATCATCACGTATTTTTAAAGTGCAGTCTTATTATCTCTTTCCTGAGGCAAGGCAGTGATACTTTTATCCTGGATAAAATGTTGAGATGGTCTGTACTTCAAGTCTCTGCAGGAAATGTAAACCCAGTAAAGAGGACAATTTCTTGCATTTAGCATGTTGCAATACACATGGTAGGCTAAGCCCCTGAATTCCTCCTCTTACTTATTGATTGAGGCAATTTTTTATTATTACAATTAGATCACAGAAAAACATTTTCTTCTAAAATTAACCAAGGAGTTTAATTAAAATCGGAACAGGTCTTCTAAAATAAAAGCAGAACAACAGAGCACAGATATCTGGACTGCAAACGTATTTACCTACTTCTGTTCAGTCATAGCAGCATTTCCACAGCTATTACAAGAAGACCTTTAACAAATGAAAAGCCTGATGTTAAGTCACTTTTCCCTGGCAGAAGATGAAAAAAAGTCCTTCTGGTTTTAGTAGAGAGTAAGACCCCAGCTAAATGCTGAGGTCATGGTGAAACAGATATGCAAAATCCATTAGAAATCCAGATATGGAAATGCAGATCAATGCGTCCACCAGCAGTAGTGACATTTAAGGGGGAGGAGAGCATCTGAACGGTACCACCATGGTGGCCTTTAGACACAAGCACCTGAGTAATTGAGAGGAAAGCAAGAAACCAGCAGCTGTTCCCTAGCAAGGTGTGACATGAGACATAAGCACCAAGCACCAGGGAGCTGCAATCTGAAATGGAAATGCACACAACAACATCAGGGGGGAAGGTTTTTGGCTAAGCAGTTAATGCTGGGAGAAGTATTTGAGGATTGGGAAGCTGAGACCAGCTGTTCAGAGGACTTTTCTTTTTGAACCCAGAATGGCACAGGACTTGTCCTGTGGCAAAAGCTTCAAGGGACATTAGCTCTGGCAGGAACATCTCTAATGATGCCACATTTTTGGATTCAGAGCTCATAGCTGTGAAAGGAGGAAATGTAGGTGGGAGAGAAGCAGCTCAGCCATCACTGAGCTCAGCAGTTGTATCAGCAAGGTCAAATACAAGTGCTCCCAGGATGTAGGGAATTGCTCTCCAAGCCTTTGGTGGACATGTGGCCAAAGAGCTGTGCTGCTGTGACACAAGCCACTGGGCACAGTCCAGGATCTTTGTGCTGCTGGGCACAGCGAGGTCCAGGAGGGTTCTCAGCAGTTGCCACTGCCATTGAGTTGCCATTTACAAAGCTCAGCACACTGTGCAGCCTTGATCTTTGCAGATTTGAGGTGACCACCTCAATTGGCTCTGGTTTGGAAAATACAAAATTAGTAAATTAGCTTTTTACCCAGATTTCTAATCTTCAGCTGCTTTTATTTTATGGCAAGAAGAATCAGAGGTTCAGTCTCAGCTGAAGTTTCAGTGAATTTAACAGCTGAAAATGTGGCAAAGGCTGGCTGTGCTCATTGCCTTGCTCAATCACCTGCAAATGCATGAAGTGGAAGCAGGGGTATCTGCCTCTACAGACTCAGTGACTAAGTGCAGGTATTACTTAACATGTGATTTTCTTTTCCCGGTCTTGCAATTCTTCACCCGGAGCATCAAATACCAGAGCCATGATGTGTTAACACCACCTTTCCTGTGGGGCTGTGCTCTACCACTTCACAGTAGGCTCCCAAGAAGCTGTGTGCCTCTGGTAATTCAGACTGCTAGAGACACCCATAAGGCAAAACTGAATGGAGGCTTCTGTATTCCTTCCAAATGGATCCATGCAATTTTTAAATCGACTTTCAAAAATGCACCAAACATACCCAGGGGAAATAAGCTAACAGTGTGGATTGCTGCCTGAAATAATTATACAGATAGCTCAGGGCATTTAGCGTAGTGATGAAAGCAAAGAAACAAGAAAAAGAGATTAACGGGCTTCACAGCAATAACGTGGTTTAGCAAATCCCGCGCTTCCCGTTCCACAACAGAAACTTTGACGTTGCCTAGATTTATAAACACCGTACTGTATGCGTTGGTTTTCCCAGTTTAGGAGTCCCTCCTGAGAAGCTCAATATTATACAGGAAACACTCCTATAGCAGAGGGCTATCTACTGCTCTCATTTTGACATACCTGCAGATTTGTGACTTCGTTATTTCACGACATGGCTTTGTAAGAAGTGATTTCACTGCAAATAAGACTGCCTGCTCATAAAAAGGCTTGTACACTGAAGTGCAGTACTGAAAGGCAATTAAAGTTGTGCTTTGCCAGGGTACCAGGCTAGATAAATCCTTGCTGAGGAGCAGCACAATGATGGGTAATGGACTTCAGGATTTCTCAAAGCCAGAGTTGTGAGCTGAGCTGTCTAAATACATAGCAAGCCTCAAAATCCTGACAAGCTTTCTCTTATTGAACTTCAAGAGAATTTAAAGGGAACTCAAGCACAATTTCTAGGTGAGCATAGTTTGACGAAGCTCTGAAAAATAAGCCTTTGGGGTTTTTTAATATTTCCTTTAAATTAAATATTCATCTGACAGTAGTTAAACAATATACTGGCAAGTTTTAACATGTGCAATGAAATGGTATTTCACTACCTTCAAATAACCAGCAGGATGAGGTATCAGAGACATTAGCCCTGACTGTATTATTCTTCCACTGAAACTACACCTACAGTATTTCAGCATTACAACAATTTGCACTTGCATCATCTTTTCCTTTATTAAAAAACCTCCAACACAACTTGACCAGTGTTTCTACAAGCAACTCTTGCTCAATTAAAATACTATATCCAAAGAGATTTATGCTACACCCTGTTTTGTCATGAAAGTACTAAATTCCAGATGATGAGCATATGTGGGTGTCTGCTCCTGAATCTAAGTCCTGTTTTAAATATATATTTCAAAGGTATTTTCCATATAGTCAAGGTCAATGGGGAGGAAGCAGGAAAAACTCAATTGTTAAAATTGCACAAGGATTAAGAAAGTTACGCACAAGGATTTTGTTTCAATGCTAATTTTAGCAGGATTAAAATCTCTTTTTTTTTGGTATATTTTAGTTTGTTGAGGTTTGAAGTCTTGGAATCCATGAGAGACAGAATCACTGAGTAGACACTACAATGTGAAACAATAATAAATAACCTAGCTAAGAAGATGCCTGTAAACATTTCTAGTACTAAACCTGCCAAATTACACCTATGGTCACTTGTTGGTCTCATCTCACCAGTATTTCCTTGGTTTGTTACTTATTATACCCCAGAACGGGAATTTCAATAGAAACCCTGGCTGTTTGGGATCCATGTGTCAGGGGCACAGCACACCTCCTCAAAAACCCAAAAAGAGTAACAGGGACACAAATAACAAAATGAAGAAGGAAGGAACACAAGTAAACAGATAAAGACAGAGGTGATCTTTAAAATGACCTATGCTGTACCCAAATAGCCTTATTTATTTATATTATGATGATTTTAATAACACAGTCTCCTTGGAAAAAAGTTTGGTAAGACAGTTCTAACAATACTATAAGTCCCTATTAACAAAAATAATGCCTGTGCCATCACAATGGCATTTTTATGCAAAACCAAGAACTTTGCAAGGACAACACACTTTTCCTGATATAGCTACATGCATTTTACAGATAGGGAAACAGAACCACTGAAAGCCAAAAGCTCTACCCTAAGGGTTTTGCCTCAAAGTTTGAGTCAGAGAGTTAGCTGAGCAACTTGACTACTGCTTCAAATGCTGATCACTGCTCCGCTTTCATCTTCTATTCTCCTTTCCACATTTCTAGTGTTTATTCAACTGCACACCCATCTGTCTTTGAATAATGCATGCCTGGGTTGAGACATGCATACGATGTATAGCAAAATACAGTCAGGGCCTCTAAGCACCATCACCACACACACAGAGTGGTAACAGTCCTAAGGCTGGCTATAGGATGGATGGGAAGGAATGATTGCGAGAGGGAAATTTTACTGAAATAAAGCTCATTACATATCAATCTGATACTTCTATTTTGCAAAACTTATGCACCACCTCACCACTCTGAAGCACCTGTGTTGTCACCAACACGCTTTTTTTCTCCAGGTCAAACAAGAGTACCTACCAGAGATTAAGATATAAACACTAAAAAAGAACAAAAAAGGAACCATAATTAGAAAAATCCCCTTTTGGACAACACCAAAATAGTAAAGCAAATACTAGAACGAGTGAAATATTTTATTGCAGTGGAGAAGTGCTTACTGCTGTGATCTGGCAGATACTGTGACATACACAAACCTGAATGTTGATGAAAGAAATGGGCTTCTGCATTTTGAATCTTGCCTTTGCTCCTGGACTGCTTGAAGCACCTTTTCCAAGCAGCATTCTCTTTAACCAATTTTCCATTTCCAGAAAGATAGTTTGCAACTGATGGAAGAAATACTGATCTCATGTTTTCATGGATAACAACTCCTTGGATAGTCTGAATCTCAGTGCAAGACACAACTTGCTTTACAATATGCTGGAATTAAACACACCTCATAACACCGTTACTTTGGCTTAGTTTCAAGAGATCCTCCATGTTCTATCCAGCAGGCAGAGGACAAAGCCAAGGCAAGCCAATGTTTAGGCAAGTAGAAGTAGCTATGGGAGCAAGATCTGGTTTGGAAAAAAGCTCTATCAACCAAGTCCAGAGGGACTGGAGCATTTTCCCTATGAAGACAGGCAAAGAGAGTTGGGGTTGTTTAGCCTAGAGAAGAAAAGGCTTCAGACAGAGCCTATAGCAGCCTGCCAGCACTTATGGGGGGCCTACAGAATAGATGGGGAGGGACTCTTTATCAGGGAGTGTAGTGATAGGACGAGGGGTAACAGTTTTAAACTGAAAGAGGGTAGATTTAGATGAGATATTAGGAAGACATTCTTTACTGTGAGGGCAGTGAGACACTGGAACAGGCTGCCCGGAGAAGCTGTGGATGCCCCATCCCTGGCAGTGTTCAAGGCCAAGTTGGATGGAGCTCTGAGCAAGCTGGGATAGTGGAAGGTGTCCCTGCCCATGGCAGGCTATTGGAACTAGACGGTCTTTAATGTCCCTTGCAACCCAAATAATTCTGATTCAGTATCCGACTACTTCCATAATATGAGGTAGAGCCTAACTGAAGGTACTGTCTTTCTCAACAGGATCTTTTTGAATGGCAGCACAGTTCTTTTAATTTTGGCAATTACATCAGGATAACTCTTTGTAGACGCCTCCTTTCTAATTACTCACTACCATGCACAACACTAGGTTTTGATAAAGAAAGACACGTAGAAAACACAGTGTTTATCGTGGTGAACTAGGTAGCATAACCACGCTGCTTGAAAACAAATGCATTCATGAAAATGCCGCCACCTCTGAGTCACCACACAAGCCCCACATCAGCACATAACCTCCTGTAATTTGAGAGCCTCATTAAACCTATCAGCACTTGTATCTTTTCAGACTGATGAAACAGGAAAAGTTTTGAGACAGCAGTAGGCTTTGCTGTCCCCTAGCTATAATCTGCTGAATTTGGGAATTCCCTTCAGAGTTTCTCCCCCTCTTAATGCTAATGGGCATGGCACAAAGACCATAGATTCTGCATTTACTCAGAAAAATTATTCTCCTATTGAGAAAAAAATAATGCAGTCCACAAAGCAATGTAAAGATACTTGTTCTCAGCAGAACTGCAAAACAACAAATCTTCAAATAAGCAAAAAACCTCTGATTTTTCAAAAAACCCACTTTAATTACTGTGTGGTTTGTTCAGTTTTCTTTTGAAGACGCCTAACATATGGTATGATTTACACAACACTGGCAGTGAGCTCGAGACAGAAGATTCAAATCTAACTGCAGAAGTATGCAAAACTTAACACTACGCATCAAGATTGTCCTTCTCATCAGCTGAGTATGGCCATTTAAGTTTGCATGCATAATTAGTTCCTATTGCTAAATATTCTTTAAATACTAAGAAATGATTTTTTTTTATTTTCATATGTACGGCTTGTCCTCGTAGCTGGTGACACTGGAGCCACCAAGGGGCAGAGATCACTGGCTTCCTCAGACAAGGCAGTCCCCTCATTACAGAAGTGCACTTACACTCCTGGCTTGAACAATCCCAGTTTAAAGAAAAAATATTTGTCCACAAAGGAAATGGCACTTTGTAAGATGCAGCCTTCAAACTGTGCAGCACACAGACTCCAGCTGTGCCTCCCTCCTTCAGGGGTTTGTGCAGGTCCCTTCTGAGGCGCCCCAGGGCTCAGGCCCCCACAGCTGTGCCAGTCATCAAGGCACTGGGCAGCCACCTCTCCCAGCAATGGCAAGCAGGTTGGGCAAAACCCCTCAGCTGCTTGTTTTATTTCTAGGGCATCAAGGGAAGAAGCCACAAACAGGGCCATGTACTACAAAATACTTCAACCTCAGTGCCCTGCACCGCCCAGCGCTGTGACTGCACCATGTGTTCAAATACAGCATTAGGTTATTTCCTTCTCAGTAAAAGCACCTTAAAAAAGAGCAACAGAGGGTTTGTAAAACAAAGTTTGAAAAAAAAAATACCACAAGAATTTAACTGAGAAGCTCTTGCTTGGTTCTCAGGGGTTCAGAGAACCCAGTGGTTTCTTTTTTGACAAAAGATAGTTTTAGTGGTGTAAGTTATCTGCACTCCTGTAGTGTTGGTGCAGCACTTCTCAAGCTCTGGGTCACAAGTAGGTCAAAAACCTTCACGCAGCAGTTTGCAAAACAACTCTACACAGAGTAAGATGTTTTTAGAAGATATCTGTACCTTCCTTGGTATGGAAAGAACTAAACAAAATCAGCACTGGAAAAATGAGAATAATTCAAAAGCTTTGCCTCATTATTTTGATTGCAAATGATAACTACTGTGGCAGCACTCCACACTGCATTTGTGATTCATTTTTTCCCCCACAGAGGTTAGGCAATTCTCAGATTTTTTCCAACAAGTTTAGAAGGCCATAAAAAAACCTTGAATACCACTGGTCTAGATGGCCTCACCATCAAGGTTGTCTGTCTGAAAATCTCACTTGCAGCTTCTTACCAGGCTGATGCTGGGGATCCTGAACTAGATGAGAGAAGAGGAAAATTGAGATCACAGATTTCCACTTGTGTTGGTTTTAGAACCAATGATACAAATGATACAAAAAGGGACTCTTTATTCTGTGTTCAAAGCATTGAGAATTGTGTTAAATGCATATCATTAAGTATTAGAAATTATAAAAGAGTCAAAGAACATCAGAAAATAAGTGATTTATGGCTTATATTTTAAAATAGTACCTACATAGTACCAGCACTTCCATATTTTGGCTTTATTTGCATTACTAGACACTTAGGGTGGAAGAGGAAAAGCCCTGGTTCAGTTCCTGTTAACCAGTGGGAATCTAACAGCAGACAGCTTGCTGGGATGCTCCCCCTGCACACAAAGGTCTGACAGGGACAGATGCAGAAATACTCAAGCAGTTCCTTCCTGTGACCCATCCACCCAACATGGCCACGTGCACAGAGCAGCAGCAAGGCAGGAGTTGGTTGTCTACCACAAGGCACCATAGAAACACAAACCTTAGCCTCATTTTTAATTAAAGACAAGATCCTAAATGCACTTAAAATGAAATCTGGGCAGCATTTTTGAGCCAAGCTCTGGAATGCATCCTCAGAATTGCTGTGCAGTCTTTTACACACCCAGAATTTGTGGGTGTCCAAGTGATGCCACTCAAGTTGTGCTGCCCATACCCAGCTTTGTCCAGAGCCTGCTGCTCACTTCAGCCCCAACCCAGTTCTGATTTGGGACTCTCCAATCTGGGAGTCTCAGCACACTCTAACCCAGAGCACATCTCAAACAACGCATGACACGCACCAGTCTCAGGGAGGATTTCCTGCTGCAAACATTACGCTTCCCTTCAAATTCGTGCACTGCATTGCAAATAAATCAGTAAGCAGTATTTAAAGCACTCAGCAGGACTCAAAGACCTGCTGTAATTTCCTAACCAGACTGAGGGGATTCAGACATATTCTCTCTTTTCCTCTCCAGCAGACTCCCGCAATCCTGAAACTGCAGTCTGCTTCAGAGTCCAACAGAGGGAGGATGTACTTTCTCTCACAACTGAAGCTCTGCCACTTCACCCAGACCAGGAATGAAAGCATCATTATGCCCAAACACAAAGGCCCTCAGCTTTTACTACGAAGATAACTGGGCTTTGATTCCTTCTGCGTGTATCAGACATCGTAACTTCTTCCTGTTAGGCACAAAATCCCTGGACTCTGATGCTGGACTAAGTGAGTGGCCAGGCTGCAGTGAATAAGCAATGGTCTCCTTGAATCTCAAATCTGTTTCTCCAGGAGAAATAGAAGGACATCCATCCCACTCTACAGGAACCTCATGACCAGAGCAGTTTCAGGGGCAGTGCAAGATATGAACTTGATGACCACAAACTGACAAAAGAATTGAGCTTTTGTTTTACTCATGTCCTCTTGTGGCCACAAGCTGTTTTCTTACGTACTGGCATTTCACCTCATGTTAGCCAGCTCTAGAAATCACTTTTTTTTCTTCTTGTGAAGGCAAGGGAACAACACGAGTATTACTTGCATCAATCTAACTTCCAATATTAAATTTCCACATACAGTCTCAGTTCTCTGTGTCATCCCAATGGTCTCCCAGTGAAAATTAACCCATTTTTTTTGTTTCTGGTGTGAACTGATTGTACTAAAAAATTGCTTCATCTGAAAATTTTGAAACATCCTATAAAAATCCATTTAGAAATTCAGAAATTTTCAAAATAAATAAAGGATGGTTACACTCATCCATAATGCTCCTCCTTCCCTGCTGCCATGGGAATTGAGCTGAGTGGGGAATATGTCAGTTTGCAGCTAAATTTCCCACCACAAGGGTCCTTTTCTACAGCATGCTGAGAGGCTGAAATCCAGAAAAAAGCAGGTTTACAGAAATGAAATAAAATAAAATCTCATCTGACCTGAAGTTTTTATAGGAAGCTAGACAAGAATAGAAGAATCCAACCAAATACCACTTTTTGTGCAACCCAGAAGGAAGACAATGAGTCCATAACAGGTGTGGGATTGCCGTCCTGCTTGTGATATCCAACAATACAATTACAATCAACTGTACAACTGCTTCAGATTTGTTGGTGTCTTACTGCCTAGCCAAGCAACAAGCTGACATCACTTCTGAAGATGTGTTCTTTGTTATACAAAGAATACCAAAATAAGGAGTTTCAGAGAATAACATAAATCAAGAGGTCCTCTTGGTATCACCAGAGTTAAAACCTGTAAGTTCAGTATGTAATATTTCAAGTATTATCAAGCAGAGATAATCAGATTTCGGTTTAATTGCTCCCTTTGTGAAAATACTTTATTAAATTAATTAACCAAGTTATCTTCTCAGTGCACAATCCATTACTAATTCTAAAACTATTGATCTTTGCATTTGGAAGTCATTGTTTGGCATCAAACTGGTTTTTGCAATTAGCCTACGCTAGCAGGCTTAATAAAACTGAAGGACTCTTCCAAGAGACTACAAAATGAAAATATTCCTAAGTATGCTCAGAAATTACCATTATGCATGGTCATCTTGACCCTAGGCAAGGAGGGCAGTAAGAACTTCAGCAATTATTGACAGCACAAATCCCAAAGGAGCTAACTACGAAAAAATTCTCTTTTCTCTTGTCCAGCCAACACTGACCTATTTACTAGTCAAGTCGCACCAGCAAGGGTCTTCATTTTGCTCTCCAAGCTCTATCTCACAGGTACATATATAAAAACCCACAGCATTCACTGAATCACACTGACTTTGTATTCCTTTCTCACACTCTACCACTGATCTTAAAATGTTCAAGTTATGCACAGACAAAAAGTGATCATTACCAATTGCCAGGGAAGCTGTTGTATAAGAGAAAAGCTTCCTGAGCTCCCACAGTCCACACTGAGTGAAAAAGCCTGTTAAAATAGCACTACCAGCATTCCTAACAATTTACATAATCACAACCAAAAAAGGAGACCTGACTAGAGTAATTCGGGAAAAATAAAACTTAAATTTGCATTATATCATTCAGGAAGTGGACAGGTTAAATCAATCACATACTTCAAGAGCTGAAAACTGCTGAAAAAAATAATGACTGGAGCAGGCATACAAGGCAAAGCTTATTTACAATGATGTTCTGCATATGCCATTTTTCATTTACACTACAAGGTAATTAATACAAGGCCCCCAGAGTTTCTCTCCTTCTCCTGCCTCTTCTAAACTGCTGTCTTTAGCCTCACTTCTTTCCATGCTTCCTTCATTTCTCCACATGTGCCCTTTCCATAAACAATGACAGATTGGCACTCAGGTGGAACTGAGGCCTTTAATGTAATTTCTTCCTACCTTAATTTTGTCAGTGTAGAAGTTTGTATGGTGTCTGTAGGACCCCAAGTGGCATTGGCCTTAACTTCTACAAGATGCACAGGCTTCTTTCTCCTTAAGAAAAATCCAGAAAAATCTCACCAGAACTACATAAACCTTTTCTTTTGAGAATAAACACCTCCAAGTTTTCCCAGGGCACACACTGTAGCACCCAGTGCAAAACTGCAAATATGACATTAAGAGGTAAAGTGATGAAAAAGGCATGTACCAAAACAACACACCTGCTGTTCAAAGATAACAGACAATAAAAGACGAAAAATTCCTACTGTCCCAGCACAAGGGAACCTCTCACCTTGACCTTGCTATGAACTGGTGTAGAAGATCCTTTCCCCAGTAGCAGGGATGGGCATGGACCCTCCATTAGAGCCTGGGCAGCAAAAAGGACAGAAGTCATCTACCTACAGGTCACTCATTCTGACCTGCCCGTGCACTGCTGAGTGGTCACTCTACCCACACCTACTAAAAAAAGGAAAGCCAGAGACTGCAGTATCAAAAGGCCATTCCACCCTGAAAGCAGAGACCTGAACCCAAGTCAGCGGCAGAAAATTTCATTTTCTATAATTCCTTATTTCTCATTATTCTCCATGTGTCAAGTTAATTTTTTTCTTATCACGTTGATATCACGTTGAATTTGGGCAAGATATGTATCTTTACTTCATATGGATTTATACATCTGCACATACAGTTCATTCATTACTGGAAGGGGGAAAACAGTAAGTATTCCAGCAATTAAGAACCAGCAAACAGACAAAGACCTCTTTTTCTAAGGATAATGATCATTCTTTTAACATATGAACACAGAGATAAGAGTTCTTTCCAGCATTCATAAATATTATATTTATGATACTATAACGTGTAACTTTACTGTTTCTGTCTTTTTTCTCCAAACAGAGGACAGTTAGGGATGTGACCTGCACACACAACTACTGATTTATTTTGTGCTGACTAGAAGGATCTACGCTGTCAGCACGACAATTTCTCATAATTACAGCATTTACTCGCCTTACCAAGACCAGAAGTCCATGTTCTGAATGCACGAAGAAAGCTATGAACAGTTCAGATACAAGACATAACACATGTATAGCATGGACAAGCTGAATGTGTTCTTTATGTAAAAGACAGGTGATACATACTCTAATTAAAGGTTAGTCAAGGAGTATAATGACTAGAGGCCAAACACGAGAGATGGTAATCTTGATTACAGGTTGGTCAGAGAGATCAAAGTAATAAATTGGCTCAGTGTTCCTAGAAAAAACTTTGTGAACTCTTGATGAGAAGATTACTATGTCCTGAATTCCATCTCCATCGCTTGAGACCTTTTCTTCCCTTTAAACAGCCCACACAATGCAGACACTTGCTTCTTATTCTCCTGCTCTGACCAGTGCTGAAACACGGATGAAGTGGAATGAAACGTTACACAGTGAAGATTAACTTTGACCCATCAAACTCAATGGTGGCTTGAACCTTTCCTGGCCTGTGCTATCTGTGCTCACTGAACTCCTGCACTGAGTGTGAGCCACAACTCCCTAAACTTCTCCTATCGGCCCTGGCATTGCCTCCTTCACAGCCTCCTCCTGCGCTAGCCCAGCAGTATCCATCACACGCCTCGTGCCATCTCTTGCAGGATCCCATCCACACAGATCCCCTCCAGAACTTACCTGAACTGACCTAGACCATCTCTTTCTTATCTCAGTCCTGCTCCACAGCAGTTTCCCTCACATCTCCAAACACTATCACATCCTTCGCAGTGTGCTAACACCCCACTGACCCTTGTCCAAGAGCACAGAGCTGGGCTATGCTTCAGACTCAGAAGGGAACCCCTTAGCCCTCACCACCCCTGACAGCTCTGCTGCTCCACACCCTCCTCTCCCACCCTCAAACAGCCCCCATACTCAGGCTGACCCTGCACACCCCAGCCATACCTCAATGCCTTTCACAATCCAGCTCTAATGCCCTAGGACCACAATCCTCTTTATTCCCCTCCACCAAACAAAGTGCCCTTCCCTTCCTCTTTCTCCAATGAGCTCCCCCAAAGCCCCAGGGGTCCCCAACTCACTGTAACATCACAAGTGACTCCATCCATTTTCCTGCACCCCTTGCTGTAAGGATCATGCCCCTGTTCTCCTGCCTCCACAGCCATGGCTCATATCCGGCATCCTGCAGCCCCAACAGCTGGTTCCACAGCTGGTCTCCATCCCAGCCACTGACCTGCCTTCACTGCTCTGCCTGCCAGGAAGTGGGGGTAAAAAGGAGGGAAGAAGGGAAGAAGGGAACCATCTTCCCAGAAACTGATCTCCGAACCTCAGCTGAAGAATGACCTCTGATTACCCTGGACTTTGAGATCACCTAGCTGAACTTTTGGCTTATGATCTCCTGAAGCAAGCCCGAACAGAGACTTTTATCAGATAACAGGAAGCATTGTATTGTCTTAATATCAACCACTCCACCATATAGATTATTTTCTAGGTTTAAGCAGAGAAAAAGCAAGCAAAAGGGGATTGAATATCTGTTACTATCTTGTTTTGTTGCAACAGTATGAACTACCTGTCTGCTCATCATTACAGGCAGCAGTCATATAAGGATGCTCAGAAAATTTGTGTTTAATGTAGAAAGAAAAACAAATAGTTACCAATATTTATTTAAAAGAAATACAGTGCAATAGTTCCCCCTACTGACAGCACAAACTCAGATTACTAATCAATGTTATTTCCTGGGTGGTCCTCAAATTACTAATTCGCTGTCCTGATGTGTTCCACATAAACTAACCAGGCTCCTGTGCTTGCTGAAACCTAAAGGACAGAGGGCAGGCCTGAGCAGAGACTTGCCAAATTCTGGCTGTATTTGGGGACTGACCTCTTTGGACAAAGAGCTAGTCTGACAGCCAGTGTGGTCCTCAGTTCCCAACAAAAAGCAATGAAAATATTATCTTTCTGCTCTAGTGCCAGTTCTCTTGAGCCAGTGGCAGTTAAATCAGCACCAATAATAGCCACTTAGAGAAGTCAAATGCAATTTGGGGCTAAATGTGCTTCTGGTCAGGAATAGCAACCAAATAATTCCTCCAGCCTTATACACCTAGCTTTCATTTCTGGGTTGTAAAGCTAATGTGATTTTGCACTCTGGTCATTTAGCTAAAAAATAAAAGGCTGAAGAAAATCTTCTAGAAGATTATATCCTCAATTCATTTGGGAAAGTAAAAAAAAAAAAAAGAACAAATATGCAATGATAAAACATAAAAGAGTAACAGAACTAAAGAGAATCAACTCAAATATGGACTGGACCACACAAATCTATAAAACAGGATTTTTGTCAACTCCTGTTATGATCTTGCCTTTCTCTACACAAATGCACCTGAAAAATTGCTAAATGCTATTAAAGATAATGCCAAATCTCATTTCAAACACATATGGTGAATATGTTCTCTACCCAGCCAATATTCAGACATGGGTCAGTTGCTGACACCTGTATATGATCTTCTAGAAGCTCCCTAAAACTCCTCACCTCACTTCTAATTCTCCCTCTGCTCTGTCTAGAAAACATAACTGTGCATCAGTAGTGACACACACCTTCCTCTTAACTGCATCCCCAGCACCTGGCTTTTTCCCTTGAACGAGGCTGCACATTCCTCCCAGTGCACAGAGAGTAATGTGCCCTGTCAGCTCCCTGGCAGGTTCTGTGAGTGTCTCTTACTCCAGGTTTGCACAGCCTGGTGCAGAAAAGCCTTGCTCATGGCTGGGGTTCCTGGTAAAGACAAAATATGACAAAACAATAGTTTAAAGGATTCGCTTTAGGGCAGATTGCAGCTGCTTCACATCACACCAGAGCCATGATCCTACCACTCAAAGTCTGTGCTGAGGTAAGATGGCTTTGAAATGGTCATAATTTAGTATTTTTCACTCACTTTGGTTTCAGCAGTGTTGCATCTGAAATTATAGAAGTCTCCTTTCTAATAACGTACTTCTTTGGGGAGAAGATACTTGGAACATGTCTCTGTTACTGTTTGCAGATATGATATTGGATCATTAGCCCCGTAGGACAGGGATCAAATCTTTCATCTTGGAGGGAAGCTTCTGCATCCCAGGTACTACCTGGAATAAGGAATGCTGCAGAAAGACACTCTCTACACTTACCTGAAAGGAAGTTGTAGCCAGGTGGGGGTCAGCCTCTTCTCCCAGGCAACCAGCCACAGGATGAGAGGACATAGTTGTAAGCTGTGCCAGGGGATGTTCAGGCTGAACATCAGGAAGAATTTTTTCATGGAAAGGGTGGCTAAGCATTGGAATGGACTGCCCAGGAGAGTGGTGAAGCCACCATTCCTGGAGGTGTTCAATAAACAAGTTGACTGTGGCTCTGAAGTTGACATGGCAATGTTCAGGCAAAGGTTAGACTCGATGGTCTTGCAGGTGTTGTTCAACCTCTATGACTGTAAGCCACAAGATGCTTTGTTCTGCTGCCCAGCTCCTCCAAGAACTGCCCTTTGCTTTTCACTGGCGTTCATTGAGCAGAGCTCGGGCAGTGGGGACATCAGTGCCTCCATGGCTTTTGGGGGAACAGCAGAACCCTGAGTGCCCAGGGATGCCACTGGTCCCCCAGAGAGGTGGGACCCAGCCCTCTGCTATCACAGCACGAATGGGAAAGATTTTGGTATTTTTCAGCTTCCTGAGGACAAACAGCTTCCTCCACGCTCCGAGCTTTGCCCAGGTAACTTTGGCGACTGGGGCTCCTGCGATACGCGGCAGGGCCGTGCCGGGCCCCGCGGTGCTGACGCACAGGAAGGCGCTGCCACGGGCCGGGGGCGGGCACGGCGGCTTACAGCCTGCGGGGCACGGCCGCTTACAGGCTGCGGGGCACGGCGGCTTACAGCCTGCGGGGCACGGCCGCTTACAGGCTGCGGGGCACGGCCGCTTACAGGCTGCGGGGCACGGCGGCTTACAGCCTGCGGGGCACGGCCGCTTACAGGCTGCGGGGCACGGCCGCTTACAGCCTGCGGGGCGGCGGCAGCGGCGGCGCTCGGCCGGACCCGGCACAGGCAAGTGGGGCGGCGGGCGCGGAGGGAGCGCACCGAGCTCCGGGCGGGACGGGACGGGACGGGGCGCGCAGCGACCCTCGGCACAGGCGGGGCCGATGGGAACGGGCTCCAGGGCAAGCCCGGCAGCCGGGAGAGCACCTGGGCACCCGGAGAGCGGGGCTGCGCTGCGCTGTCCGGAGTGCGGCGGGACACAGCGCCATGCCCGCCGTCACGCAGCACCCGCTCCTGCAGGCCGCCTTGCAGTAACAGGATGGCTTGGGGTGGAAGAGACCTTAAAGATCATGTCGTTCCAACACCCTGCCATGGGCAGGGACAACTTGCACTAGAGACCAGGTTGCTCAGAGCCCCATCCAACCTGGTCTCGAACACCTCCAGGGATGGGGCATCCACAATTTCCCTGGGCAACCTGTTCCAGTGCCTCGCCACACTCACAGTAAAGAAATTTTTTCCAATGTCTAACTTCAACCTACGCTCTTTCAACTTGAGCCCATTCCCCCTGTCCTCTCACTACGTGCTCTTGTAGACAGTGTTGCCCCATCTTTCCTGAAAACTTTCTTTCAGCTCTCTTCAGGGGCCATTCACAATGAGCTACAACTGCCCGACCTTCTCAGCTGTCCCTGCGAAACCTTTTGCGCAAAAGGAACATGGGTTGTACTGAGCATGTCACAAAATCCCAGGGACAAACCCTACCTGTGTGCTTTCTAAGAGTTTATGCATGTGAGCATCCCTGCAACTTACATGGCAGGCCTAAGGGGGCTGCAGGCTGGACAAAATCTTCCCTTTTTTCCTTGGTTTTTTTTGGTTGGGTTTTTGTGGGGTTTTTTTGGTGGTTGTTTGTTTATTTGTTTGTTTGTTAGATAAAAATATTAAATTTCCTTGCGAATCTTTTTAGGATATCATAATCACCAGAATTCACTAGCAATTACAATAAAAACCCCCACTGAAAGTGAACAGACTTAAAAATCTGGAGTTTTTTTCCGAGTGTAAGTTCAGAAAAAAAGTTACAGTCACTTTCTGTGATAGTGGAGATCCCTTCCAAACCTTAACAATTCTCTGATTCTATTCCATAAATTATTAATGCATTATGATTTGATTCCTTGTATATATCACCAGAAATAAGGTTTGGGATTCTTTGTAACTCTCAATACAGGAACACAGACAGCGAAACACTCCTGTGCTTAAATCCTCCTCAGCAATTTAATGAAACAAAGTAAATATTCAGGCAATATCTTTTTCCTCTCAGAATGGAAATAATAAAGAGGAGGGAAATGTCACTGGACACATTTCCACTGATGTTATATACAGTGTCCTTCATACCACACACAGAATCACCCCATCAGCCTTCATTAGGGAGAAACTAAAACCTGTCACTTTTACTTTTGCATGAGTAAGTGCTCAGGACTCCATTAAACCTTGAGCTACTACTTTTTTTTTCTCCTCTGACTTTAAAAAATGCAAAAGGAAAGACTACAGCATTAAAAATACAATGTCTTCTCTATTTGAAACTGTTGGCATTCTGAAACTACGATTCAGAACTGAAAATAGAAAAGCTGCATATAAAAAGGTCAGCTTTCTGCAAAAACGTCCATTTTGATGAAATCTTGTCTTTTTCTTCAGGAAAAGTTTGTATCAAAAATGTTCCAACAGATCTATAATTTGACCCACTTCAATCTTTAGCCCCAGAATGGATTTTGTGTCTTTTGTTCACATGAACTAACAGTCTGATGAAAGGGAAGACCACCTCTGGTATGGGATCAGGGTGTTGGCAGAGCCCACTTGAGGACTGGGATCCCAGGGCACAGGTCCTAGAGCATCCCTCTTCCCTGCTCATCCAGGGTGGCCTGTTCTCAACCCCACCACTGACTTTTCATCCACATGCCACATCTGGGATTACAGCCTGGCATAGCCTGCCCTGAGGCAACATTTTATCAATGCAGCCTGTTCTGCATTGAACACATCACAGTGAAAATGGTGTTTTCACCAGTGGGATTAATAATGACAGGGTACAACCCTAGAGAATGGACTCTGTCATGAGTGGAGGGAGTCACGCAGGCTGAGGTGTCCTCCTGCAGAGTCTGCTCACCCAAAATAATGTCTTTTGACCATGGAGAGGAGCAGCTATTAATTCAGTCCCCCCTACAATCTAGAACAACCAAGTTTCTATCACCAGCATCTCAGTTATCAGGCAAAACTTACTTGGGATAGTTTTTTCACTGGACTTTCAGATCCTGTCATCAGGTAGTGCTACTTTTGCTTGTCTTATAGTTTTCATATGACTTCATGCTTACTTTTTTTTTTCCCCCCTTTATGTAATATCAAACATAATTAAATGTCAATTTTAAATAGAGAAGATGTGCTAGATTTAGGTTGTAAAGCAGTACTCTCCAAACAGACAATGTGGGGCTTTAGGAACAGCACAGCAACACACAGCAATTATGGCTTTAGGAAAAACTTGAGTGGTGTGAATTCACCAAGAAGAGAGCGAAATCATTGCTTTCCACTACTCTTCAATAAGAATATTTCTACCTGGGTTTGAAGAGTACAGTCCTAAACTTCTTCTCTTGATGAGAGATGGTGTGTAAATCTTGCCACTTCATAAGCATCATAAAGTACCTCAAAACATTTACATAAAGGAAGGGAATTGACAGAGGTGCCCATTCACGTTTAAGAGCCAAAACTTCTTTAATGTCCTTGCTCACTTTTCTCCCTCTTCCCTTTAACTCTACATTTACTCAAGTGCCACCTGTTTTGAAAGACAGAATAAAATGTTAAAGTATGTAAGAGCTACAATGAAAATAACTGATTTATGCAGTTTGGATTAGTAATTCATATTCACTTTCCAAGGGCAAGCCTGTTTAATTCTTTTCTTTTGCAGCATGTCCCAATGGAGTCAAGTTCAACAACTGGAAATAAAGTTTTTGGAGCAGGTAGACCAGTTCTACGATGATAACTTCCCTATGGAAATCCGGCATCTATTAGCACAATGGATAGAAAGCCAGGACTGGTAGGATTTCATTTATTCTCTCTCCTATTATTTCAATCACCAACAATTCTTTGGTTTTCTGGTAGGCTTTAGGGTGCTCATTTACAAACTGTGCAGGTATCTACACTCCAGTAATACTATTTCACTAGTTATGGATTTAGCCATTTAAACTTAAGGAATATTGGGAGTTGAGGTTTCACATTTGAACTTACTCCTAAACAAAATCCAATAAAAATTTATTAAAAAATAATGCAAGTTAATTTTCAATGGAAATGTTATACATTTACCTCTTGCAGCATAAAATTATTCACTTGTCCAAAACTGCACTTAGAGCTGGATAATTCTGGGGAACAAGCCAGCTGTTTACAGGAATTCTGCTCTAGGAGGTCAGCCTGTGCACAAATTTGGATTCAGTTCACTTGATAGTTATCTTAAGAAAATCCCAAACTAAATGCCAAAAAAAATTTATATTAGTCGTATCAGATAGAGACATCTCAATTTTTCAAGCTAAATCCACAGGACTATTGGAGGACTACTGTGCAGGGGAAGAAGAAAAATCTGTTAAGGAATATAATCTTTCTTTACAGTTAATGCTCAGTATTTATGGGGCTGTGGCAACACAGGTAACATTAAAATCTCCTTTTTGCCAGACTTTGAGTTAGTTGAGGTGTATCTCAAACAGGGACCTGCCATTTGTGAGGCAAGGAAGGAGGCCATCCCAAGGACAAGGATGCCATACTGTCCAAAATTTTTCCTCCTCAGTTTTGCTGACTAATGCCATTGCCCTGCACATCCCAAGCTGTACCATGAACAGCAGAACCAGTAAAGCCTGGCTTTGTCTGTGTTTGTGTCCTGTGTCCCCTACATGCCCTTCACCAGTAGCCTCAGAGTCTTCCTGTATCCCCAAATAGTTTGGCTGGGGGAAGGCTCATCTGGTGCCTGGTGTGAAGAGATGGATCTGCTGCCTGGCCATCTGGCTGTTGCCTCCTGGAGCAAGTTATTGCTCCCGTTTTCCTCAGTGGAGGCGCTAATTTGGATTCCTTTCTTCTACCAACCTGCCAGATTTCCATGAAATTTGTAAGAACATTCTATCTTTTGGACTTCAAGCCTGTTGCCAACTTTGTCTGAAACTGGGCAGCAAATTCAGAAATTATATCTGTGTGACTGAGTGAGAGGGACAGTTTGCATAAGTCCCATTTCCTCTGACAAGTGAGCTGGAAGTATTTAAATATTCACTGGACCAGAGACTAGAAAACCCTGGTTGTCTCCTCTGGCTGACTCTACTGTCTGTGCTAACACTTCACCCTGTTTTTATAGGTGCATATCTATAGGAGTATTAAACTGGCACAAAATCATAAAAATCAACTATTCACAAGCTCTAACTACATGCAAGTCACCATATACTTAAAGTCTTTTTTTGCTACCTAGATTTCTGAATAGATTATAATTTTCCGTACTGCTAGATTTGCACATCATACAACATTTTAAACATGCATGGTTGTTGTTCATTGATTCTTTAGGGAGGCTGCAGCCAACAATGAAGCAATGGCAATGATCCTTTTACAGAATTTGATAATACAAGTGGATGAACAGCTGGACCGGGTTTCACAGGAGAAGAATCTGCTCTTGATACACAACCTGAAAAGAGTCAGGAAGCTGCTGCAGGTGGGTCATGACTTCAAATGACAGATTGCACTGCACACTCTCGCTGGTTTCTGGAGGTAGTGCTCGAGCTCTGTCGAGTGCACTTTGTTCCAATGCCCTGCCCTGATTGCTGTAGACTCCGAGCAGCTATGGCAAGACTGAGCCTTCAACAAGATAATTCAAAATAACAATTTTGCTGTCTGTCTGTGGCACAATAATTCCTATTTCAATGCATGCAGCTTGGATACAAATGCTGTGACTTCTTATCTCTGTGCATATGTGTGTTTCACTGAGCTCTTACAAATAAGGCTGTATAGTGCTCATGTTTATTACAAATGTAATTAACACCTTTCGGACACCTACAGATATTTAACTATGGGATAAAATACATGCTTGGGGCTTAGGGCAGCACCATGAAAAAGGAACCCCTGTAAATCATTAGCATGCTTGCTGTTTTATGCTTTTCTGGGATTATTTGTTATGAATTACTTGAAGGATTTACCGTTAGGCTTCTGCAAAATGATATTTATTTTGATTGGCTGAATGTTTCTCTAATAATTGTTTATCTAAGGCAAGGATTCTCAGAATTCCACTTCATTAGTCACCTACTTCCTGACATCTATCTGTCTTCTGCATAAAGTAGATATGCCATTGAGTTTAATGAAAGTTTGGGGGTTTTTCTCTTCTTTGATGGTGCTTTCCATAAGTACTTAAATGATAATTACATTGCTTGCAAAACATTTTCTTTATTTGAGACATATATACATACACACACACTGGCCTGGAAAATCTTAGCATGACTTTGTCAATTATTTTGTTCTCTTTATGGCTGTGTCTTTCTACTCTTTATCTCTAGTGGTGGCCTCTTAAAAATATGACACTATTTCCATTGCAACCACTTTTTCATCGTACGTTATGCAAGCAGCCTCCTGTAATTTAAAAATAAAGTCACTTTTTGTTTCTTTTCTGGTTTTTGAAGCAGCACTTTTCATAATTTCGGTACTCTTCAAACACAAAATTTACTGAACTGCAGACGTAATGGTCTTGGCACAAAGCTTTACCACAAAGCTGTCTCAATTTAGTAAAGGATTCTTCCACAGTGGCATATACATGGAAAGAGCATTTCAGGCCAAGCAGTTGCACTGGTGTATTCCTGGCTTAAAAGACAGTGCATTTGTGATTATTCCATCACAATGTGCACAGGCAGAAGGACTAGTATATATTTACAAATAAGCTCTACAAAGTTAAAGCCTCTCGTTGTTCCTCCTGCTCTTTGCACCGTTTATTTTATTTTAAATTTTTTACCAAAACTTGAGGCATCAGCTCTGCATGCTCTGCCAAATTGGGCACACCAAGCCAAGCAATCAGGCCTTGAGAGAACACACAAGAGTTCAGGTAATAACCAGTGTGAAAATGGCCCGAAAGAAAACCCCTTCCTTTAAGTCCTGTCACGTTTGGAAATTATATCATGCTTCAGGAAGAGCACAAAGCAAAGGAGGCTTATTCCAGAAAGCCAAGGCGGGGGGAGTTTTGAGTGATTTGTGATTCAATGGTTTCTCAGGTGCTAGGGTCTGAGTCACAATTCCAGAACAAGCTAAAATGCTCAGGCATCCCCATTACAGCTGAACAGCACTATGAACTCCGTGAGAGGACATGTGTGATGCTGGAATTACACTGCTTATAAAAAGGGATCTGAATCTTCAGCATTGCAGTAGAATGTTTCCAGGTAGGCAAAAGAAAACCCCAGAAGCTCTCCCCATCACTAATAATGCTAACCTTTCTTCATTGCATCAAGACAGCAGATAACCTGGATTTAGACGAAAAGCTACCCATTCACTTTCAAAATACACATGTAAACCACCAAAAATTGGCTGGCACTTTCACTGTTGCAGCTTTTTTTGATCTTTAACACTATCACCCACTGTATTCCATATTCTGATTTCCAAAATTATTAGAATAGGCTGAAGTAGGACCAGGCTCTTGCAATGTTTGAGGGTTGTTATTATTGGATAAGACAAATAACTTAAACTGTCTTAAGAAATCTGTAACACCAGTATTTTTTACTTTTTTGTAAAGCACTAGGTTACAACTTTTAAGTTATAGAACACGGAAGATTAATACATTTTCAGCCAAACTGTGGGCTGCATGTTCTGTAGAGCTGCACAGGCAGTCTCCTGCTTCAGCTATTAAAATTATTTCTTCACTGATTAGGTAAGTCCATCAGTAAAGAAATGCTATAGTCATTGAAACCAGCTGACAGCTTATCCTTGTTATCAACTGTTAAGTGTTATTAATAGACTGAACATGACACATAGCATGGACAGTATGTTCTGTAATGTTCTTAAATTTGAGTATGCAAATTATCTAATTGTGGGTCTAATATTTTTTTAATGCATCACTGGTTGCATCTTATTGCTGAATATTTGAGAAGATTGGAAATGGGCAGTTGGCTTCCCACCCACAGCTGGAAGTCGTTGCAGATACCTAACTCTTGCAATTTGAGCTAGTTTGTGACAGTTTCATGACATGACAATGCCAGAAAAACGTGACTGATGTACAGAGTAGAATGCCATGATCTGTTTTGTCCCAACATACCCCGTAGGGAAAGGGAGGCTAGAATGGTACACTGTAAAACTAAGGAGATTTTTGACCAACTGATGAAAGAAAGACTGGGTTCCTAAATAGGGGAGGAAGCTGCTTTCGTAAACATCTTTTCCTATCTGGTGACTCTGTGAACAGTGTTGGTTGTACTTTCTCTGAAGGTTAGTTACCATGAGCCCACCTTTATCTCTGCTTCACTCTCTAGTGCAAGCACTTCTTTGAAATTTCACAGTTCCCTCCTCTTCCTTCCCCTCTGAACCACACACAGATGTACAGACCCAAGTACATCGTGCACACACACAAGGCTGTCCAACCTCAGTACATAATCTGAGTACAACGTTTGTTCATTATTTTGAGCCAAATTGCATTACCCTATTGAGTAATACTTGACAAAATAGATAACACTGGAAACCAGCACTTATCACTATGCACACAGCATAGTATGTTGAGCTGTGGTAAAAGTTCCTAAACACTATGACAATAACAATAATACAAAAGAAATTCAATTAGAGAACAGACAAAAGATATTCAAAAGCAATCTGTAGTTCTTGACAAAACACAAAATGAGAGACCAGTGTTTAATCAGGAATACAACTGGATGGTTAGTGAAGAGCAGCCTTAGAAGAGGAAGCAATGTACACTTCATAAGTGGCCTGTGCAGCTGTTTTCTAGACAGATAAGGACTCCTTAGGATCAAGATTCCTGGTGCTGTTACTGAGTCTGGAGAACAGTATGTCAAGGAGTCTCCAGCACCACAGCCAAGCACACCTCACGTAAAAGATCTCCCTGAGATTTTTTTATAAAATTAAGAAAATCTTCTATTCTGACTGTTTGCTGAAACATCTTTACATAAATATGTTTGTTGTTCTGTGAAAATAAGAATGGAAATCGTGAAAGAAGAGAGAATTTGCCTGCCTCAGTTGCAATACAAAGTTTTGGGCACCCTCGGGGGTTGTGAAGGGCAAAGAGTAGAAGTCCAAGCAGGAAGGTGGGTCTGCCTGGCACCCCTGCTTTTAGAACACAGGGACCATCCCTATTCTCTCACCATTAGAGAAATAACTATAGAACATGGCATTCCTACTTAGACTGCTTACATTTCCAAAATGATCTGCAGGCAAAAAGAAACACCAGTCAGGAAATATGTCATTTGAAAAAGTTATAAGCACTTGGTGTGGTCACTGTTAACTCTCTGTAATTTGCTTCTCTATTTCTTGCTTTCATTGAAACATCTCTTCTTCTTGACATTAATCTGGTATAAATGCACATATTGTATTAAAATCAGGGTCATCATTTTAGGTTAAAATCCTTCACATTTGCTTCTTACATTATTATTACTTCTCTAGTCAGTAAATTGGATTCCTTTTTATAGCAGAGCAGCCTTTTGTTGCTGTGCTCTTCAGTGGGAGACAGAACAGCACAGTCACTTTCTAAGGTTAAATTCTCTGTCCATCTTCCTACAGAGCTCCTTCTCCCCCCAGAAGCAGTTTTGGAAAGGGAAGAGGGAGAAAATATTCAGAGGCAGTGGGGAAAGAGCAGGGAAACTATGCCTATGGTTCTTTCTCCTTAAAATCTAGATGGAGAAAAACAAAGCGGATTAGTCACAAGGAGATGGTTTGTGCTGTTGTTATGACAACAAAATGTAAAGGGCAGATGTTAAGCTTTGAAGAGCTGCCTAGCACTTCTAGGAACCAAATTGCAGATGTAAGGGACTGCATGACCTTGGCTCGTGGACAATTACATCCTAGCTTTCAGAAGGAATGTTTTTATGTGACAGTGTACCTGTCCCTGATGTAAGCTCCTGTGCAATACACGAGGAGATTTAGTGCAGAGATGACTGGTGAAATGCAGACACTCTCATGGAAGACAGGCACTGTCCATATACCTGACTCACATGCCAAAATCCTGGGTTGGGGGAGAGCAGCCAGGCTGCAGTGCACTCGGGGAGCCAGGGCAGGGGAGGCTCAGAGGAGCCTGGGAATCAGAGATGGGCACTGTGCCCCCGTGTCCCACTGCTCCATTTAGGAATGATGCTGGTGGGCAACTGCCTGTTCAGCTCAGGGATGTCCTTCCCCCCACACACTCCAAGCTGGAAACCTGGAGTGCTCCTCAGGTGCTTGCTAGAGAAGAAGTAGCTCCGAGGAGTGCAGCCTGGCCCAAGTGTGGCTCTCAGGAAGAGCCACTGTCTGTGCTGTGCTCTGTGATGGGTGCAGGACAACCCCATCAGGACAAAGGCAGAAATTCCCAGAATCACCCTACTCATAACTGAAGCCCTTATTTATGCTCTAGTCTCAAGATAACTTCTGAAAGCAATTCCTTCTCGTTAATGGCAGCATGCATCTGTGTTACTTCACTGTTTATGGTATTCGGGGTGAAATCTGATTACATAAATCTTCCTTTATAAAAGTGAAATAACAGATTTTGGGAATAAGAAGGGCTGCTCTGCTCATTTACCATTGAAGCCTGAGTTAATGAGTATACTGTGTGCTCTGGGGATCAATTTGCTGTAAATTATGTATATTCATGAAATTCACCTAATTCTCACAGCAGATTCTCCAGTATTGGTGAACTCTACCTACTCCCCAGCCCTGCTAGAGCCTAAAATGAGGGGTGGGGAGGGCAGTGGGATTATGCCTGAATAAGCAGGTCTGTGGACACACACACCATTAACACCTTGGGGTCTGTTTACAAAGGGAGAGGTCAGGCAGAAGCACCAGAGCTGCCGATTCACAGCAACCAGTTATATAAAAACAAGCTTTCAGAAGTTACAGTAAGTAGTTGGGAAATATTACTTTAGTTACATTGCTTTCTCCTACATGGCTCTGGCTGTTTTTATGGGAAGGTCTGGAATAGCATCTGAAAGTATCTTCTGTCATCTAAAACAACATATATTAACATTAAGGCAATTCTTTCCATGTAAAATTCACCATTTCTATGTAGTACAAGCAAATATATCTTTACATGATGCTATTTAAAACAGTAACAGAGCAATGCATTCCTGATTCTGTCATGCTCTTGGTTAGAATGCCCGGTTTGTTTCCATCTGCAATGGGAACTGAACATCACTGTGCTTCTCCAGATAGAACTAAATGAACATATAAAGGTTCCTTAGTTCAAGTGACTGTTTACAAAAGCCTCTGTACCAGAAAGGAACATGCATGAGGAATCATAAGATTATTTATTTCAGTACATCAAAGAAAGTGGACAAAATAGCATTAGGTCTGAAACAGGACATTCCAGTTGGTCCTTGACAAACAATTCTAATAAGCCCTGTGCTGAGAAACAGTTGCAAAGAGTGGAAACATCCATCGATGTTTAAGTTGCAGTTTCCCGTTAAAGCTTACAAAAGGGTGAGAATGGAACAAAACAGAGAAAGTTCCTAATAAACCACGGAAGATCCATTTCAAAAGTTATTTACCCATATTTAGCACGCGTGCAGCCTGCCAGATCAAAAACTTAACATGCTAAAGTAGGACATGTGTTTTGAACCAGTGTGTCCTGCTGTCTAATTCAGATTGTACTAGACTGCTCCCAGTGAGTTTTTCAGAACAACCATTAAAGCTGTTTACAGAAATTTTGGCATGCAAATGGGAAACCCCAGACAGAAGTCTGTTTGCTAAAGCAGCTAGGTGCCTGCTCCTAGCAACTGCAGCCTGGTGACTGCATGTCAGCTAATAAAGGGTTTTAAAAAGGATTGATAGAAGACTGAAGAAGGTTACTTGTTAGAAGTAAAATATTTTGGGGTTTCTAGTTATTATTTAAAGAACACAACTCTAGAAAAGTTTATAATGTTTCAGTTTGTTTTTGTAGAATGAATAAAGAGTTAACTTACAGACAGAAGTAAAAATACAAGCAAACTAAATAACCTCCTGTGGGCTTTGTTTGTTCTGAAATTTTAAGAGCCCAGTTGCAGTTGAACATCTGCCTGAGAGATTAGTTAATAATACTCAGGTCTTTGTGCCCAGAGGAGGAGGGGGATGTGGGGATCAGTCCTCTCTGTCCTCTGATGTTTTACCCTTTTCATAGGGAACACAGTATTTTTATTTACTTTCAAATAAATCTCATTTAAACAGGAAGTTATTTATTCTCAAATGAATCTCAAATAAAAGCATCACTAGATTATTCATCCCTCCCTGTCTGTACAGTTCTACTGTCTGATTATGATTTCTGCAGAAATGTATTTTCTGTAGCTGTATCTCACCCTACCTGCTCAGAAATCTGCTGCTTCTATAGACTATTCCTTGAGTGGTTTTAGTGGCTGCTGGGAGGGACTCAGCAGTGCAATTTGAGGGGTGGAGAAAAAGACCTCTGCCTTCACAGCTCATTCACTGTGCTTTTACAACTTTGCCTATTGCAATTTGGTTGCACATGCCCTAAAGAAATTATGATCTTCTGGAAGTTATCCATCATATGCTATGAAAAACAGACCTGTTTATTAGGACTTCCCACACATCACAGGAGTTTTATAAAACAATGAGGTTCCCTTTAAGGTCTCTCACATATTTTGAGAAGGGAAGGGGAAATCTAAAAATAAAGTACAACAAGAGCAGTCTAAATAGATAGTGTTGCAGGTACTTCCTCTTAAAGACCTAGATACAAGAGAGACATCTTTCTAGTAGAAGAAGATTTTTTAGTAAGAATACTGCCTGTTTAAGTACAAGGTTTCAAAAAACTCCCAAGCATTTAACCTTTGCCAGGCTAGCACAAGGACCGACTTTCTTTGTATTCTGCTATTGTCTTCATTAGACTTTCTGCCTGGATGCATAAACAAAGGTAGAAAACAAATCAAGGCCAAGTGGTATTTGTCATATTTGAAGGTGAAAACGGGAAATATGTATGTACAGCTATGCCTTCCCACCCACACAGTCAAGATACACAACTAAACCAAATCTTTCTTTCTTTCAAACAAATAAAATGATAGAGAAAAGGGGGTTTTTCTCCCTGCTTTTGATTTTATGAAAGATGAGATATTTGCTTACCCAGAAAGATGCTTAGTATCAGACTTAATAAAATAATCATTTCACAAGTTAGCAATAGGGAAGGAAATGTATTTTTGCTTGACTTTGTATTGCTGCTTCCTATCTCTCCTCCCTTCCATCAGCTTCTTTAAATATTCATTCAATATGAACAAACACTTCAATGATCATACTAGCTAATGCTTGCTTGCCTCCAAGTAAATCTCCTATTGCATACAATTAAAAGGCTCAAGAAGGTTTTTTCTAGCAGAAATGAGAAGAAATACAGCTGATGGTTTTAAGAGTTAAAAAGAGAAAAATAAAAAGGAAAGAAATAAGAGAAAAAAGACCAAATTCTGAAGCAATTTTCAGAACTGGAAAGCACCAAAACCTACTCAAGTCCTTTTCTAAGGTCACCTTGAAAACACGGAGATAACCAGGCAAACCCCTGATTGACTTTCTAAAGGTTTCACAGCACATCCTTCTACATTACAAGCAGAGACCAACTAACACCTAATCCCCTGCTTTAACCACTGAAAATAGACCCAGCTGCTCATGTACTGCACATCCAGAATTCACTGATGGGTGTGTACACCTTTGACACATGAAAAGCAGTCAGTGTTTGTGTGGCTGGGAGTGACCCACTTTGTGATGGACCTGCCCACAGGAAAATCAGCTAAAATTTGAAAAATGTAAGCAGCGGGAAGAAAAGAAGAGCAAGAGAATGACTCTGGTCTAGATTTCTTCATTCCTGTCAGAGTAAGCAGTAAATTCCAGATACTAAAACTGACAGTTGTTTGGTGTTCTTTTTGAAAGCACATGTATTTTAAAATGTCATAATATGTATTTTAAAGTTTCTCCATGACCTTGCAACTTACAGAATCAAACCTTGCATTTCCCCAGCCACTGTATCATGCACCTTTAACATACTCCAAATAGTTCAAGCTGTTTAAAAATTTGGCTAAAGGGCATAAATGCTGCATGCTATAATGTACAAACTGTTTTTGCAGGAATGCCTCTTTGTTTTTCTCCGTGATCTAGTAAGATACTGTCATAACAGATGTCCCTGAAGTAGAAAGAGTGCATGCCAGGTGGTGGTAGGAAGGTTTTCTCCAAGGAAATGTCATCAGCACTCACAGAAAATTGTCACCTGTTCAGAATGAAAGTTCAAGTTCCCCTGTTTGCTTAAATTTAGCATCATGCTGGTAGTTCTTGAGAAGAAGCCAGTCCAAATAAGATCATTTGTTGTTTGTTGTAATTCGTGACATGGAAAGACCTCATTGGAACAGAAGAGAGGAGAAAGAAAACTTCTGTGAACAACAAAATTACAGTAATATTAGCAGACATTTTGATGTGAAAGAAGAAAAGCGAATCCTCAATTTCTCTTTGTTGGTATTTATCAAAAGACAATTATAAATCTTCTCCTTAAATGTTTAAACTTATTAATACAATTTTGCATAACTAGAGAATCCACACTCTTCTTCCTCTTCTGGCTGCTAGTGTTCATGTCACACTAAGTTAGGATTCCCCCATCTCAAGCCATTTTTGGTTAATATTCCTTAATTTTCCTACGTATACTACTCTTTTGCTGATAGGAGATAATTTTCAATTAGTCATTCAGAAATCAAGGTCATGTTGAGCAAATTCTGCCCTCAGCCAAAGACAAAATGGAAGTGCAGAACAACAAGAGCTGACAGTAGGGGAATAATAAGGGAATACCAAGTGGTGCATCCCGAAGTGTAATTACAGCTGAGAAGTATAAAACACAGGCAGAAAATTTTTAGTGTTATTATTTTTCCAGAGTCAAACACGTGGTTATTGTGACTTCTAGTAGCTATTGTTATTTAATAAGTTGCAGTTTTTGAGATATTTAGTGTTACAATTTATTTATCAATTTATTACTGATGAGTTGCAATCCATCTGCTCCTTTACTGCAAAAGGGGCTGTTCCAGGAGCACAAGTGGCAGCCCTCTGTTGACCTTCTTGGCATCAACTCAAACTGAATCAAGTTGAAGAAGCACCAGCCAGACATAAGTATGGGAATTGCTATGGACACAGCTTTATGAGTTAGAGAAGAAAGAAAGGGGTGAAAAAGTGAATTTCCACTCCATCTCTTGATTCAGATAGGTTTCTCTTAATGAAACAAAGAAAAGGAGAGAAAGAGTTTTTGAAAGTTTTGCATATGAATAGTGTGTAAAAACGCTGGGAAAGTCCCTAATAACCGGCATCCTTTGTGGGGAATTTTAACACATCCCACTGTCAGAATTTTTTTTTAAGAGTCTCTTCTACATAAATGCATTTTTCCAGCTCCAAGAGAGGATATTTATTTCTTCTTGACTTGGTTAAATAGCTTTTTTTTGACTCCTTTAAACCCTAGCAGTGCTGGAATTCTGTTGGGCAGCGGTAAGCCAGGACTAAACACTCCCCAGGCTTTGTAGCTTCAGGTACCCATGTGTGGCACGGTCACTTACTGGCCATCTAGGGGGAAGGGGAAACCCTGTTTTACTACCATAAAGAAATAACAGCCACAAGCAGAAATTAACAGAGGAATTAATATGTCCATCAGTAAACTTACACCAGTAGCAGATTTCTCCTCACAGCTTTCATCCCAAGCCTATTAATAACAGGACTTTTTTCCCCTCTAATCGAGGTTCAGATGAATAGACAGGCTTAGTGATAACAGCTGAAACAAGGCAGGACTGTTCCCCCCTCTCTGACCTCACATATGCTTGTCCTTAACAATAAACTCATCCTTTGCTGAGCAGTTTCAGTCCACCAAAGAGCAGAAAATCCAGTTAGTAAAAAAGCATGAGTCGTTTCCACCCCAGCTAGCAAACTGGATTGGCTCCCTAAGGAGTCAGGCACTGGGCTGGAGTACAGCCAGGAGCACAGCCACTCTCTGCAGCAGTTGATTTGCCCTGGCTGTTGCTGTTGGACCACAGTTCCACATGACACCCCACTCAATCCTTTGCAGGAAGATAACAGCCATTTCTCACATTTCTGTATCCCCTTCCCAAAGCTACATCCTGACACTACAGAGAGAGAGATTGGGAATATGCCCAGTAAAGGGGACTGAATATATTACTGGGCCTGAAGTGCAGTGGTGTTGAAGGAAGTGTGCAGCAACATCGTAGTTACTGTCCTTACAGCCATGAAGCTGTCAGGGAGAAATGTGTAGTGACAGATCTTTGGCACTGTTATTTGACATGGAAATCAGCAGTGCATCCTTAATCAAGTCTCCTCTCACTGCCCAGGAAGGAGCAGGCAGGGAGGGAGTGCTTGGTGCTTCATCTGAGGCATAGTGTGTCCTGGGGTAATATTACTCACCACTTCTTGTTTACAGAGAAGCTCCTAAAAACCACTCAGGTTCATAACTCCTGTTCCTTAGGGTAATTGATACAGATGGTTGCTGGAGTTAAGTACCATCCTGAACTACTTTTAAGGAAATCAAAGGAGGCACAGCACTGGGGCTACTTTGGGTGTGCACTGATTGCACTGTGGGCCATATACTTTTCCTGAAAAGTCCTGAAAAGACTTCAGAAATCAAAGAAACAACCTGTAGATTCATTGCTAACAATGCCATGGCAGTCAAAGCTTCCTTAGAAGGGAACATTTCGTAGCTTGGTTATTTAGTTTTAAGAGTCCTATCTTTCACCTTACTCTGTACCTGAAACCACAGTAACACATGGTATTTAATACCAAGCAGCTCGAACCAAGTTGCCATGATTAAAAATACCATCTTTAATATAGTATTTCTTTACTTCGCAATTGAAGTCAAAACATATTTCAGATTACACATTTCATGCAAGAGCACACAGGAAATGTTTAGTAAAAAGCATTAGAAATGTATGTTTAATGCCATGATAGTTGTTGCATACAGAAGCAATGTGTTCACATTTCTGTCAGATGCATTCACACCCTTGTTTCTAACACAGTGATTGGTATGAAATATCAAAGGAAGATATGGCATCAGTAAAAGTATGTATAAACTTATTGTTCCCCATTCAGAGACATCTAGAATAAAAGAGGTTCTGAGTGGCAGGAAGATAGGATGAGAATAAAGGCTGATCACAAAGAGGAGAAAATAGAGAAGTCCAGGACTGGAAACTATACAGGAAAAGAAATTAAATGGATTAATACTGATGAATGGACAAACACTATGAACTCTGAATGAAGGGTATCTGAATGAATGATACTGAATGAAAGGCATGAAGGATACTGAGAAACACTGAATGGATACGTCACAATAAAAGAAGATGCTTGAGAGTCCTCGATCATTCCAATTTGATAAATACAGCATAAACCAATATTAGTTCAAATTGTGCCCAGTCCTCAGTCACGCATCAGCAATTCAGCACTTTATTTATGGTGGTGTAAAAATATAGATTTTTTTGATTCTTTGGGCTTGGGACAAGAGTTGCTTATTCCTTCATCTTAGGCACATTATTTTGTGAAAGAGAAAAATTGTTCATAGACATTAAAATTTAAGTCTTCTGCTTTATGCTGAGGAAGCTTTCCTGTTTGCATCATTACCATATTGATATGCTTACAAACTTTTTTGTTGGCAGAAGTGCTACATGCTAAGCAGCAACATCCTATTGAAAATCGAAGACGTGATAAAATCGTGCCTTGAATAGGCTGACAGGAAAGCCTTTTCAAAACAGCTGTGTTAGCAGAGGAGCAATTTGATCTTCAAATGATACACGTCTTGGAATTGTATCTTTATAATCTCTGTGGAATGTTGTTAAGAATATTTTATGATGGTGGCAGTAACTGATGCTGCCCTGAAAGGCTGAACCAGCACATGAAAAGGGGAGTCTTTTCCACCCACACCAATCTGTAGCTCATAGAGACTCATACATCATATTGCTTGTGATTTCCAGAGGGACATCCTGAATTCTGGAATTCTTTTGACTTGTATTAACTTGTGCTTGCAGGGCAAATATCATGGTAATCCCATGCATATAGCAGTGATCATCTCAAACTGCTTAAGAGAAGAAAGAAGAATATTGGCTGCAGCCAGCATGCCTGTACAGGTAATGAATTACATTTCATTAATCTGCTCCATGTTAATCTGCTCACATGCTTTTAAGACCAAATCCTGTCCTCTCATTCCACTGAAGTGATTTGTGTGCACTAGGGGTTGCCAAATGTTGCCCTTTAAACTCACATTTGAACTTCATTAGTGGCCCTATTGCTGGAAGCATTGCTATAAGAGACTTCTATGTCACAACTAATCTTCAAAGACTTTAATCTGTAGGAAAGGTTTTAAAGAGATTACTCTTTGCAAAACAGATGTGTGTATTTTAAATTATGCAATGCATTAATTCATATTAATTATGGGATGCAAAAGACATGCTATCCAATATTTTATAAAGTCATTGATGATTTTTATGTTGTTTGAAGAAAAAAATAATTCAAATTACACATGAAACTTACTTTTGGGAAATTGTTACATGATTAAAATCCAGAGAGAATTTTTAAGACAAATGTGTTTTTATTAATCACTTATGGATGTAATATGTATTCCTATATAGGAATATAAAGATCTCAAAAACCTAATAATCTACGTTTAATTTACTAGATGTTTAATGTCTGCAGTATACCCACACCTTTTCACCTTTTGGATTTCAAAGTTAAAGCTGCATGTTTTTCAAATCTGTGGAACTAAACATGTCTGTGTGTTTACAGCAGTCTCCAGATGGTTGAACACTGGCTTCTAAATTCCCTGTCTGTGCTGGAACTTGCAGTTCAGTTTCTATCACCTATTATTATTATTACTCATCCGCCAATTATCTGTTCAATGTGTTCCAGGGGCCGCTGGAAAAGTCTCTGCAGAACTCTGTGGTTTCAGAACGTCAAAGAAATGTAGAACACAAAGTGTCAGCCATCAAGAACAGTGCTCAGGTAGTTTTTTTGTCCTGTTTGCTGTCTCTGCCCACATGATTTTCATACAGACACACCTGAACTATCTTTAAGTTGGGCAGCACAATGACTTCTGCCAACAGACACACCAACCACTTTCCATTATTCCAAGGACATCTGCCCAGACTAACTGCTCAGGACACACCTGGATCCTCAGGTGTTAGCAGCTGTCTGGGCTCAGTGTGAGAGCTGCCTAATTTAAAGTTATCACACTCATCCCTATGTGAGTTGCAGACAGACCCCTGAGTGCAGTAAGAGCATACCTACAGTCTCTAAAAAGATGCAAGGTTCAGAAAATGCATTTTTGCAATTTCACCTCCCTTAGCTGGATCAGCAATAGCTGAACGTTCGTGACCTCTGAGTCACGTACCAAGACCTTTGTCGAGCCGAAGGCTACGTGACATAATTACATGGTTTGGAGATGTGAGGGGACAAGAACACTGGGAGCTGATGGTAACCACTCTCCAGGAGTTTCTCATACCACTGCAGGACAGAGCTGGGCTGAGTCAAACCCATAGCTATGTCCCAGAGACCCTGAAATCTCAGACAACACCTGCCTGTTCAGCTCAAGGCAGGATAAGGATTCAGATTACCCAGGGCTTTATTGCTATCCCAGCCCCACTTTCAGCTTTGCATCAGTCTCAGCGTGGAAATTATATTTGAAATACCTGTCCATATGTTGTTGAAGAGTAATGCTCTTGGTATACTGGAAAGAGATCCTAGCAGCATTCACTCATCAGTGTCTCCTTTCACAGGGAAGAAGGGTTAGAGAGATCAGACCCTTAGAAGGATAAAGGTAGTTTCAGAAGAATGCAATACTAGATCTCTATCTACACATAAAGTTGTAAGATAAAAGTTGCAGAGCAGACGAAGCAGCAGCCTGTCACGCTGCTCCTTCTGCCTGTGGAGAAGCACAGCCACCCCTGAAGGACCAATGAAAATGAGAACATTTTCTACATACCAGGGGTTTTTTTTAGTAGGTAACTAAGTTGAACACAGAAATTATCCAGCTCCTCGTGTATGTAATTTCATACTTTACACATATAAATCAAAACTTTAGTCCCCAAAAATAAAGAGTAAACCAAAATGGTTAATTGTGTGTGGGCTCATTTAGCAAACAAGTTTCTGTATTTTCACAGACACTTAATGTGCACATCTTAGGGAACTAAAAAAGGATTGTTTATGAGTTGTTGGCAAAATCAAGGCTTCCTATAAACAGCACAGAAACAGGCCTTCAAAGCACAACAGATAATTTCCTACAGTTTTATTTTCCTTCTTTTGATGGGGTTTTTTGATTGGTTACTAGAAAATATCGTCAACATTTTTTTATAGCACATATGAAAAGAAACTTGCAAAATGCCAAAGCAGCAAAAATGTTTCATTTCTTTATCCAAATTCTTAAGACACTCTGTAAATAAATTCTGTGAGCTCTACTTCTGTGTCTGACTCCACCTTTTTTGGCTTTGGACACCCCAATTCAATTTCCATTTAAGTAAATGTAAAATGATTCCTTTGCCCTGCTTTAAAGTTTCAAGAAGAGAGTAACATTATTGGCATAACAATTTCAGTTTAGCTTAAGCTAACACAATCATTCCTACTTTCCTCTATGTCATTGCACTAGTAAACAAGAAGGGATAAAGCTGAATCAACCACTGTCAACTGCAGGATAGAGGATAATATTTGACTTTCTAAACAAGTAAAATACATCTGTAGCTACAAACATGTATTTATTATTCAATCATCCTGTTACAAGATAGTGAATGAGAGTTCCCAGAACTGTTCTGGGGTTTTCAAGTGGTAAGAAAGGAAAATACTGCATCATGCATTTGTTCATTTCTTTTCTGGGAAAGATGACTGACCAAGATGTGAAATACTTGGAAGATTTGCAAGAGGAATTTGACTTCAGGTATAAAACAATACAGAGCTTAGGTAAGAGTTTTTATACCAAATTTTAGATTCTCTAGGAAATGGCTGATTCTGCAGCTAGACTCTGGCATCAGGGGGTTTTGTGTATTACTTAAATAATATATGTAAACATAAAAATGGATCTTTAGTTTATATAAAGTTATAGTCCTGGAACATAATGACTCCTTTGGGGTTAAGAGGGTAAAGAGGATTGTGTTAAGAAAGTATAGTTATTTTGTATGGGTAAGCTGCATAATGGCACGTAAAGTAGTACGTTTCTTAATTTAAAGAACTTATTTTTCAATTTCCCCACCTTTTACGTGCCCCTTCTTTGGCAGAATGAGGAAGAGACACTTATTTCCCAGAGTTGTGCAAAACTGATTTTTCTAGCCTCTGACTTGGCTTTCTGTTCTTTTTTGACCACAGTGGTGATAACCAGCTGGTAAGCACTCTGAATGCATGTTTGACCAGCCTGTGATGGTTGAGATCGGCACGTGGCAACAGTCCTTGCATGATCTTTTTCAGAAAAGAAACTGGGGTCCGCTTGTGTCTGCTCAGATATCTTTATATTATCTTCCTTTGAACATGCAAAGATACTGGGCTTGAAACATCCGAGTCCTTAAGCACATCAATCCTAAATGTTGAAGGCTGGATATGACCCAGCAATCAGAAGAGTTGCCACAGTTTAATGAGTTTAGTTATCAGGCCAATCATAATTACTGACCACACAGATAACTGAAAGCTGCCCCACTTGCAAAATAAAACATGCTGACATGAATGACTTTCAGGGCTTAAAATTTCACTGTTCTGCTCCAGCACATCCAGCTTACAATGTGTGGGAGCAATTGCTGTGGCTGAGCTGCTGGTGGTTACTTGTCCGCTTCTACTGAAACATCTACCCTAACTCACTAGGAAGGCATCAACCCAGAGCTTAGCAGACACACAGTTGGCACCGATTTCTTTTTTGAATGTAGCATGAAAGATGCAAAAGGTCGGGAAAAGTGAGGGTGGGGAAGAGCTGCATGTGTAAGAGCATGGGTGAGCTTAGGTACTCTTGAAACTAGTACATGATCCAGAGAAGGACAGAAGTTAGAGAGAGGGGGAAATGCCCAGCGATCAGTGCTCCTGGCTGCTGAAATTCCCCTGGCGATGAACATTTCATCTCTGTTTCAAATGCCTCTCAGCCAGACATTGTAATTCACATCAAGTCCAAAGAGCTTTAGCCTAACTGCTGACACCAAGAGTGCATTTGTGTGTACAGATCAATCACTGATCCAAGCCAGATGTACATAATACACAGGAGTATGCACAGGGATAAGAAATTTAGGGAACTCTGGGTATCATCTGCATGTTTTCTGCCTTTTCCTACCCCACATACACATCTACAGACAGGTAACATTACACCTTATGTTAAACTAGTACTAAAGTTAGTCCTTTCAAATGAAATATTCTGTTACATAATCTACTGATGTCCACAGTTTATTTTTTCACTAGTTCATGCTGCAGTCTGGTCGTGGTTTTTTTCCTCTCCTCCCCTTATAAACAGGCACACACACCCACACATGTATTTATACTGATTTTTTTTCATCCCCTGCAGAGCAGAATGACAAAAACAGCGCCCTCATTAAACAGGAAATGTTGGCGTTGCAGGCAATGCTCAATACTTTGGACTACAAGAGAAAGGTTAGTGACAATATTTTGTCATTTGTGGTTAATCTGCTTTCTCCCCTTATTCCCACACCAAATACTCAAATGTGTATGTGTGCCTTTTTAAATTCTCATTTCAGAAGAACAGACAAATTACACAGGAATTAAAAATTTGCAAAATGTTTGGGTGGGTCTGAGTGATTTTGACTAAGAGCTAAGAAATTGTCAATTAAGTAACAGCTCAATGAAGGATATGGTTCTGCACACCTCAGGAGTGAAGCAAGGAGTCCGGGGGGGGGTTGGGGGAGGCGCAGGTTTATGATTAAATCAAGCAAACAAAAAACCAATGCATTTTATATGATGCAAAACAAAAGCAGAATTTTTTGAACTTGACAGAGCTTGCAAGTGTCAAAATCTTGGAGATGTTATGCCCACAAAGAATGCAACAATCTTCCCTCCTACCCTCCCAAAAAAAAAAGTTTTACTGAAGAACAGTTCATAGAGATTTAGGATTAATGTACAATGGGTGATTAATCCTGTCACTGAAGCAATAGGAACTAAATATGGTTACTTTCAGAATAATTGAAAAAATTTAATAAGCACTTCATGATAATTGCTGAATTTTGCAGCTGTTGCCTGAGGTCAGTTTGCAACACCTTTCCTATTTTACAGGAAGTGCTCAGTAAAATAGGACGTGTGATCCATGAGATCGATATGCTGATGAGCAACATGCTGACTGAGGAGCTGCTGGACTGGAAGAGACGGCAGCAGATCGCCTGCATCGGGGGGCCCCTGCACGGTGGGCTCGATCAGCTCCAGAATTGGTAAACCTGCCTTGACCTTGTGTTTCCACTGAAAACCACAGGAAGTCTGCTACACTTGAAATGATCATTCCTTTAGATCAGCTGCAACAGCAGCAAATTCATCAGCAGCTAACAAAGTAAATAACTAAAAGGTGCCAACTAAAAGTGATGCGGTGGGCAACAACCGCTATTCAGAATTAATGCCACGGTGAACTGCTGAGCCTGACTCGTGGCACTCACTCATTTTTGGGTTTGACAGTTCCTCCAGATACATGAGACACACTCTCTCCGGAGTTTTGCTTGAGTAAGAATGGTGCTGACTGAGTTTGTCATTGAAGACAGTGGGAGTTGTGTATAGGCAGGGGCTGGGTAGAGGCTTTGTGCTTTGACTCACTCCTCCAGACTTCATGCTGTGCAGGAATTGAATGGCAGTAGTCTCTGTGGTGGCAACTCTGAAGTGATTGCAAGTAAAAAGAAAATAGCATTATATTTGAAAGATAATGGACTCAGAGAATGTCAACATATCATGATCATTACTCTCCGATCGAAACTCTCATATGGAAAAGGTGAAGTAAATATTAAGAAGTAAAAAGGAAGGGAAATTACCAAAAAAAATTTAGGATTGAAAAAAAAAGTGTTTTTTTCCTTCTTTTTTTTTTTTTTGGTTTAGGTTCCTTTTTTTTTTACTGAAGTACTTTTTTTTCCAAGGAAGATGCTAAAAATAGCTTAAAAATGTAATTTTATACACACGTACCCTATTGAACTGTTAGCAAGTGTGTTTGGATTTATTTTTCCTTACTGCTTTTACACTTCTTCAGTCTTGTTAACCTACTCATTTTGTATAAATATTATCATTTTAAAGAGTACATTTTGCAAAACTGCTGGGCTGTAGGAAAGAATTAATGCTGGCACAAGAGCCCTGCTTGTACAACATCAGGACTGTGTATATATTTCTTCCAAATTGTCACAGACAGTGTTGTGTTGTTATGAAAATATCTGTCTTTGAAGATAAAGCAGGTGATTGGCCCAATGTATTTATAAACTCCTGTAAACAAAAGATGAATGGATGTGAGTTTGGGCAAAGCTGGAAAGTACCATTCAATACAAATTCTGATGTTCCTCAAGCAAGAACTTCAGTAGTTCTTTTGTTCTAAGAAACTGTTTACACAAAAGATTGCAAACTAATTCTTTGTCTTGCCGTAGCTTTACGCTGTTGGCAGAGAGTCTCTTTCAAGTCAGAAGGCAACTAGAAAAGCTGGATGAACTCTTGATCAGGCTGACTTATGATGGGGACCCTATTCCTGTGCAAAGACCTCAGCTGCTGGAAAAAGTCAACTTTCTGCTCTACAACCTCTTCCGGAAGTGCGTGAGCCACTGCCAATGTACAGCACTTTACCTGAACTGGTACAACAGTGAGAACACACTGTTAAGAAGGAAAAAAAAAAAGGAAAAGGAAAAAAGTTTGAATATCTGAGGATTTTAAGGTCCAGGTTCCTAATATAAGAAGTATGTACAGCTGTCATCAAAACTCATAGAAACTGAAGGTGCCAGGCAGCTTCTCATGAGTAGCATTTAAGGGTTTGTCATCAAGTTCTGACTCTAACTGCATGCTAGAAATCCCCTTATTTTAGGAGGAGTTACGTACATTCTGCTGAGAAAAGTTATGGGGTTTTGTGTTTGTAGGCTTGCTATTTTTTTTAAGGTAAATGTGTCTTGTCTTTCCTCTTACTCACCAAGATACTCTTCCTGCTGCCCTCCAACTCATCATTCTATTAATAGATAAAATATTATCATCATTTCTCTTGGTTTTTTTACTGGCTATACTAGATATATACCACAAGTGAGTCTCTGAAAGCAAAGTGTGTTCAATTGTTTGAGATATATATATATATATATGCGTGTGTGTGTATATATATATATAAATATATAAATTCAAATTATAGTTTAATTATGATAGTTTCATTTCCTTGGAGACATAGTGTATTTTCATACTCTGTTTCATGGTTCTGAAAAGTTTAGAAGACCAAGACTTTTATCATCATTGTATGTTAGGACTATAGAATTTGGTGTGATTTTCAATGTATTCCAAGTATCTGTTGCTTAAAGGAACGATTTAAATGAAAATTAGACCACTGTATCATTTTGAGAACTGAGAGTTGGAATGCAGACCTCCCACTTCAGAATCTGTAGAGAAATAAGTCTTTAAGAGATACTAGCCCCATTCCCCCCTCTCCCCCCTAAAAAAACCCAGCTGTTTGTTCATACACATTCCTAAAAATACATTTGTTTCACTCCTCACACAGCTCCTTCGTGGTTGAAAGGCAGCCCTGCATGCCAACACATCCCCAGAGGCCAATGGTTCTCAAAACTTTAATACAGTTCACTGTTAAATTAAGGTAAGGGAAAAAATCTGATATAAAGTCCTTCATTTTTGTACAGTATTTTATCCTAGGAGAATCTAGAAAGCAAAGCAGACCAACTTGTGTTAAGGATCCTTTCAACTGCAGGGAGATTTTCTGGAATGGGGATATGAAGTCCACAGAATCTGTCATGCAGAACAAGTGGCAGCAAAGAGTAAAACATGAGGAAGAAAGGCACATTGTGGCTAAAGGTGGCACCTTCAGGGTTCTGTATGCATTGAATTCTTGTTCTAATGACTTTACAAACTGAATAAATAATGATCCATATCATACAAGCCAAAATCAGAATACTCAGAGAATACACAGAGGAAAGAGAAACTGCTGCATTTTGGGGGTCTCTGGTGAATCAGAGACAAGTTATTTCTCTCCCAGTAGCTCCTTGCCTGACTTTGTGAAAGAACAAAAATTGGAGAGGAACTCTCATTTCATTTCCACCTTGCAGCACAAAGTGCATGGAGGGTTGGGGGTGAGAAAAGGTACATGAAGGAAAGCCCACACACAATCTGTGGTGCAGTTAGAGATCATACAAATCCATCTCCTAATTATTACTACTTTGGTGTCTCTCCAGACATTCCCTGAAACACATGCTAACTTTTCCACACACTTGGAGAGTAGGGCACACACCACCAGTACAGCCCAGCTCCTCTTTCTGAGTATTCAAACCCTGTAAATTGTGTTATAATCCTAGGTGCCTAATCTGTTTTCAGATTATAATAATTTCTGATACTTGAATCTGGAGCAACTAGTCTGGTGTTTTCTGGTGAGACATTTATTCTGTTAATATTCAGTCTCTCATTTTCTGTTTTGAAGGTTGCTAATTAAATTGCCAGAGCTGAACTACCAGATCAGAGTGAAAGCAACTATTGACAAGTAAGAAACTTAAAAGTGAAGATATTCTCTTTCTCCCTACAGAGACAACACAGTTTTTTTCAGTGGCTACCCTATCTGATTATAAAACTGCTTTTAAAAGGAAAAGAAAAAAAAATTAAAACCCCCCACCAGTTAAAAGATCAGAGTAACACTTCCTTTTTATGTGGATGATGTCTTTTTTTAAAACAAAGCTGTTAAGTCTAATTGATGTTTTCAAATTGGAGGCAAGAAATCCATTTAAGATTTGTCTCAAGACTTAGAAAAAATTCATCATTGTGTGATACAGCAGCATCACACAAAAACTTGAAATCAAACTGTGTTGCATTTATGGGATAGTTAGGTTTGAAATACCTCCGCTCTCACCATGCTCCATCCCCAGCCCTCAGTACAGCTACCTCCCTCTTTCTGCTTGTTGTGCTTCTGCAAGCCCCTAAAAAACACCTTGACTGCATGGACCTACTGCATGTTGGCCTACAAGAAAGAAGGAAAACACCTAGTGAGGAGGGAGCAAGAGAGAAGCCAGGGCTGTTTCTCTAAAAAGCCGTGTACTGTCTGATAATAAAGAGCAAGATAAAATACACTGCCTACATATGGCCAGATGCAAAACTCTAAATGGACAGTATGAATTTCAGTTCTTCAGTTTAAAAACTGTAGTTGTGTTGTCAATGCAAACCAACTTCGACCAGGCAAAATCTACCATCTGAGATATGCTTCTCAGTACAAGTCATGGCTTACATATTTACTGATTCACAATCTGTTTCCTCTCCCCCACCCCTCTTCTCTTCTAGGAATGTTTCAACTGTAAGGTAAGACAATAAAAGTACCACATTTATTAAATTTTTCCAATACAATGGTATTTGAGTACATAAGTGAAATGTCCTCCCCAGTAACCGGAGGTTCGTTCTGTGTGGAACGCACGTGAAAGCCATGAACATGGATGAGTCTGCAAATGGAAGCCTGTCAGTAGAATTTCGACATTTGGTAGGTTTGACTGCTTTTTTATTGTTGTGTACTTCTGGTAGAGAAATATAAGATTCTTTGGAAGCTGTGGAGGGAGAACTGTATTACTGTCAATGCCACACTCATTTTCTTTCTGCTTATACAGGAAGTTTACTCCTAGAACCTCTTTATGCCATTCCATACCTTATCCATTCCATAAAATAAGACTATATATTTTCACAGAAATGACAAAGCAAACCCTAATTACCACCAGAAAAAGAAAGACTAATCATGCTGAATTAAAAAGCTTCTCAGAAACTGAGTTTGGTTAAAAAAAACCCAAAACACCAAACCAACAACAAAAAAAACCCAAACAGAAAAACCCAACACACAGAACAAACAGACAAAAACCCTAAACCACACCACAATTTTCTAGGGGAAATAGAATTGAATGCTTGAAATCTATCGGAAATTAATGCCTGTGATAACAGCCTTGTGAGAGACTAGAGTACTGCTTCTGTGACTTCTCTGAGAGCCCTGTGAGTCCTGCTTTCTGACTAACACTCCCTTGCCTGTGGTATTTTTGGGGCTTAACCACAGATGCAGTGCCTTGGTGTAGTTTTGCAAAAGGAGATTGAGATCAATGGTCTTTAGCGCTTTTTTGTGTTATACACTTGGCAAGCACCCTAATTAATGCTTTGTTACATTCATTTAGTTTCTTAAAAATTCTTTTAAAATATCAAAAGACCCTCACTGAATAGAATTTTGAGGTGTAGTGTCAAGAGACTTAAGAAGACTTCATTTGTATATTGCAAATAAAATCTTATTATAACTAAAAACATCCTGGTTACAAATTATGTTCTTTATATGTACTTCTGTCTGTAGTCTCTCTGACACATAAATATTGCTTTGCTTTATACAGCAACCCAAAGAAATGAAAACAAGCGCTGGAAGCAAAGGAAATGAGGTTTGTGCATTTATTTTACATGTTGTTTTTGCCTACTCTCACAAGTATTTCATATTTGATTTTATTTAAATCAAAGAGCTGTTAGATTCTGAAATACGTACTAGGTACAGGATCCAATTATTATGTTAGTATAAGTATAATGAGAACTGGTGGGAATGACTCAAATTGTAATTGCATGCCTTAAGTTTGTATATTGAAAAAGTTACAATAGAAGGTGTAGAGTAATAATCCAAATTTGTGCATTCCTCTCAAAGGTTACCTTTTTGGTCATTTATATTTTGGAAAAAAAACCCAAACCAAATAATAATGAAATAATTATTTCCTATAGGAAAGGTCCTTTAAATATATGTTTTACTGGCCAGGTTCACAGCTGAAGTCAGGATGTCATTATTTTTGCATCAAATGGATTTGCTGCCTCATCCAGGACCAAAAATGTGCTTCATTTACTGACACTCATCCCAGCCTGGTCGTAGGTTCCCCTCTCGTGGTGACTCTGTGTATGGCACGAAAGCGCTAAAACCAACAACTGAGGGTAAAGTTGAATTAGCAAGCTAAAAAAACCCAAAAAACCATATATATATATATATATATATACATATATATGTATATGTATATATAAAATCACTCATATCACAGCCCACATAGCTGTAGTTTTATAAGCACAACAGTTATTTGAAGTAGTCTTTAAGTACAAAGTAAAAGGTGTGATCAACATGAAGAATTTTACCAAAACCTAGAGCAGGAGATACTTGTGCCTGTTTCACACACATTTCTGAACAGAACAACTCACAACCCGATTAGCAAGACTGAAACTCCAGGCTCACCTCCCAGTTACTTTGCTATTTACAAAATCACTGACATCACAACAAGCAAATGCAAAAATGTAGGTTAAGAAATGCTGGCACTCTACTTCTGGCAGCATTTTCCTCCCCCTTCCACACATGGTGCCTTTAAAACTATCTAAAGCTATCATAGGTCTGTGGAGAATTAGGACAACTGGACTGTGACCTGGCTCACTGCTGATTTCCTCAAACAGAGCCTCTCCTTGGTCAAGTCAGTCTGTGAAAGTGGTTATTAGCAGAACAAGAGTTGGGATTTTCTTTGTTAACAGCAACTATAATACTTTCAAAACTAGGTTTGTTATAAGACATTCAGTTTGCTAAAAGTGTAGTTAAACATAATTGGCCTCATTAAAAAAAGTGGAAGTTCTCTATTTTAGATTTGTCCTTTCATGCAGATGTACCTTTTTGCCTAGATGATTTTTCCATGAGAAAAATTTGTTTCTGCAAAATCATAATGAGGGGAAGAAGGGTGGTTTCACCAACCCTTTTCAACTTTGTATCAGTAATACAGGTTGAGCTGGATTGATTTAACCTGTATTAAAACATCTGAGCTCATTTGATGGATGAGTGTTTCATGTAAAAGCCTTCAGGTCTAAGCTGGATTTTCCCTTTGCAAGGCAGATTTATTATTCAGATGCCTAAGGATCTCCTGTGGTCTCAATTCCTCATTTATTCAGTGTCTTTTATTGCAGTGGCTTGTACATATCCTGGAGGAGGTGCTCCATGGGAAAGATAAGGCCACGAGGTCCTCTGCCAAGAAATAGTTTTATTTTACATTGACTGAAAGCAGAATATTTCAATACGGGAAAGCATTTTGATTTGCAACTTTTAATTTCTTTTTTTAAAAGACAAGTCCGACAAAACAAACGCATGATGGGGAGGGAAAGACCAACAACAAAGAAAACAGGAAAAGGAGAAATATATTTTTATGCTTTGAGTTCTGGGGATGGAAATGTATTTCGAAAGACCTGTTTCCTAAGGGGCAGAGATTTGGATTTTTACAGAGCTATGCTGGTTTGTAATCAACAAACGCTTGTACTACAAACTTCAATCAATGATGACAAACAGATTTTATTTTTTTTTCCATCCAAGAAAAGCTTGGGGTTTTAATACCAGATTTACTTTGGATTAATGATGTAGGTCTCTACTCCTTCAACTAGTACCATCTCAGTACACACAGCAAACCTGGATGAAGGCCTAGTTGTCTTTAAAGCTGTGGCTATTGACTTTGTTTCTAGTTTGTTTCTCCTTGAAGTTGAACATGTCTGTTCAAAGTCAAATTGTCAATCAGTAAGGAAACTTTAGGAAAAGGAAAGTTGGAGACAGCCTTTATCAGACACACAAAATTATCTGTTAACTTCTTGTGTGCAAATCTGTGTTTAAAAGTACCATTTTAGAAAAAGTTAAAAGTTTGGAAGTACTCTTTTAACAATATTCAGGGTTTTTTAGATTCATCAGAAAAAATACCAAGCTTCTGGACTAATGTAATGTTATAGTTGAACAAACAAATTGTTCCCTTCACTTCCTTTTTTTCCTGTTCTGCTTATGTATTTGATATGAGTTTTCTTTCCAAGTGTGATCTCAGCAGCTGGATCACTAAAACACCAACTGTGCACTCACAGCTTTAAAACCTCCTTACTCCCTCAGGGCCCTCACATGGTGACCGAGGAACTGCATTCCATCAGCTTTGAAACACAGGTCTGCCTGTACGGATTGACCATAAATTTGGAAGTGAGTATTCGAGACAGATTTTCTGGGGCAAGAGTAAAAGGCATTTTCCGGCAGTTCATAGAAGAACAACTGTGTTAGGCCAGACCACAGGTCTGCCTATCCTCGGTGAGGCCCTCAGCAGTAACCACAAGATTTTCAGAACTTCTGGAAAATAAGTCTATGCTTTGGGAAGAAAGAGAGGCTAAAACACCAAAGCACAGCACAGCACTAATACTTTCCTCAGCAGCATTTACACACTGCATTCATTCTCTCTACCAGACCAGCTCTTTGCCTGTGGTGATGATTTCCAATGTCAGCCAACTGCCCAATGCCTGGGCCTCTATTATTTGGTACAATCTGTCAACCAACGATCCTCAGGTAGGTCCTCAGTATATAAATACCAATTTCCTGCATCTTCACATTTGCGTTATTTGGTTACTAAATACATTAAGTATAAAAAAGATGTGTTTCGCTCTTGAACTGGCCTTACTTTTTTTCACAATACGCTGTGATCAACATCACACTTTAATCTTGTCCTCCTTATCTTTCTTTCCCAGATATAAAACCACATGCACACTTAGCTTTCCTTTTTGTAGCCTAAAGTAGTTCTTAAACTAAGGAAAGGTGACAGCCCTTCTCCACAACTTCTCTAACTTCTGTAGTTTGAATTTATCTTTCTTGGGTGTGGCTGACTAAAACTAGAGCTGTTAGAAGATAATTCTACCAGTACAACTCCAAACCATGAAAGCAGGCATATAGGTGAGTCTCTAATGTACTTAAGTGCTGCTTTCCACCACGGATTTTATAGGAACTTGTGCTTTCTGTGGAGAAGATTATAAATGTTAAGTAGCAGCTTCTAGTGGCTCTAACCCTGAGCAAAGGCAGAATCATTCTTTCTAAGGCTCCAGCTGTCTCAGCACATATTTTAGATTCAGTCACTGTTACTGTATTTGCAGATTGTGGAACAGTGCTGTCAATGGCTCTCAGGCTTTCAGCTGGGCATTAATGCAGTCACATGGATACTCGGAGGAGGGAAAGGGTCAGACACTCCACCATGGTGGCAGACCAGCAGGCTGGACTGCATTATCACTCTGTCATACTCCAAAGAGTTTTTGCACAGTCTTCAGTATGTCCATGGTGTGTACAATCCAAAAAAAACAAACGAAAAAACTAAGATAAGCCAAATGATTCAACAGCACATCACCATATTAGTATGTAATGGTTTAAGGTTTCCATGCGCTAAACATTAAAATATAGTGATAATATCTAGATTTTTCAGGCAGGATTTAAGCATATTTTCATTGTCTTTACACAGGACACTACTAGAAGCATAGCAAGGTATTTTAGCATCCGAGATGCACACAGAGACTTAGGCTCTCTCTAGGAGTGTCGCCCTACAACTCTTCTCAGGCACCCCACTGGACCTTGCTGGGTGCCTGCAGGTGGGAGGGCCCACAGATGTTTGCCCCAATGCTTCCCCACACACAGAGCTGACTTTCAACACTTCCAGATTCTGCTCAAGTACTTGCAGCCTCCTGTTACAGCCTGATACGTATTTCATGGCTGCCGTCTAAACAAAGCATTCATTCTGTTGCAGAATTTGTCTTTCTTCAACAACCCCCCTGCTGCCACTTTAAGCCAGCTCTTAGAAGTACTGAGCTGGCAATTTTCATCATACGTAGGTCGTGGACTCAATTCTGAACAGCTCAACATGCTGGCAGAGAAACTTACGGGTAAGTGTGTAGAAATACACAGACTTTATTTGCTTTGGGGTTTATATTTGATGGCTACAGGTAAGGGCTTTAAGCACCTGTTGTGGTTTAGCACCAGCTGGCAACTAAGCCTCACACAGCCACTCACTCCCCCAGAGTGAGATGGGGAGAGAATTGGAAGGGTAAAAGTAGGAAAACTCATGGTCAAGATAAAGACAGTTTAACAGGTAAAGCAAAAGCCACACATGCACACAAGGCAAACTAGGAATTCATTCACTACTTCCCATCTGCAGGCAAGTGTTCAGCCTGGAAATCAGGGCTGGATCCATCATGCGTAAGAGTTACTTGGGAAGACACATGCAATCATCCCAAACATCCCCTCCTTCTTCCTCCTTCCCCCTAGTTTGAGCATGTCATGATATGGTGCAGAATATTCTTTTGGTCAGTTAGGATCAGCTGTCCCAGCTATGTCCTCTCCCAACTTCTCAGCACTCACAGCCCCTTTGCTCATGGGGTGGGGTGAGAGGCAGAAAAGACCTTGACAGTGTGTAAGCCCTGCTAGGCAAGAACTAAAACATCCCTGTATTACCAACACTGTTTCCAGCACAAGTCCAAAACACACCAGCTACTGTGAAGAAAATGAACTCTACCCCAGCCAAAACCAGCACGTCATGACCTCCACTTCCAGGGCTGATGTCAAAAATGTCACAATGACATTTTTTTTCTTTAAAGAAAAGCAGGCATCAGCTTATTCTTATCACAAAGTAATTCAACTTTCAACTTCCAGGCTGCTCAACTGAAGGAAGAGGGCATCAAAGTCACACTGAACTGTGATGTTATTTTTCTTCCTTAGCAATTATCTCTTACATCTGAAATCAAAAGGAAGTATTTTTGCTTGCTTATGAGGTTTGGTTTGGGGTTTGTTTCATTTTAAGTACCTGTCCCTGTGGGTCTGTTCACTTCTGGGACCTCACCAGAGATGCTTCACTGGTGTCAGCACAGCAAAGAGGCCCTGTAACCTCAGTGAGATGAACTGTTGACTACTCTGAGACCCAAGCGTGCCCCAGAAGGGAGAGGCCTTGGGGAAAACTGAGAAGTAACATTTAGGCTAAAAACTGAAACTGAGCATGTAGAGTTGCAGACACCAAGTCACGGGCTGCTTTAGGCAAGTATTCCCAAAACTACAATTATCACCTGCTTCATAAAAATACAGAAAAGCAGATCTACAGTCCCTTAGCATGCCCCTATCCCTCCCTCCCCAAGTCTGTATGTACTGTACTTCTCCCCTCACCCACCTATACAGATATCAAGCTATATCTATTTCATAACTTCAGAATAATACATGCACCATTTGGGCTTTTTTTTTCTTTCAGGGCAACAAGTCAGTTACAATGATTATCAACTATCCTGGGCAAAGTTCTGCAAGGTACTGTTCCAAAAGTAAAACTAGACTCTTATGTCTCATAACACCCACAGCCATGCCTATCTCTGTTTCCCTGATGCTACTGATAAGATTCTCATTTGCCATATGTGGGACTTACAGCTCAGCACAATCACATCCCTTGTAAAAATTTAACTAGGAAAATAACACTTCCAGAAGCGTAAAGCTTGGGATTAGGGATCTAGTTAGATATATTGCTACAGATATCAGAAATTGCCATTTTAGTGTGCCTAACATATTTCTGTAAATGATCAGTTGAAAGTCTTATCAAAGCATGTAATATATTTTCTGTAAAGCATAGGTACTATTTTTTGTATGCTCAGTTTTGACCTAAATTATTCCAAGACAGTCAATATATGCAATAACTTTGATGAGGAACAGAGAATGTATTGATAAAGAAGGGTAAGCTCGTTTAATTCTCATTAACTACATTATTTAAACAAGAACAGAAGCTGGGAAGGAAGTTCAACTTTCTCATCTTCATTCAAACGTGATTTTCTAACTAGGAAGAAACAACAGATGTGATTTTTTTTTTTCCTTGAAAAATGAGGTGCTTCCAATGCATATCTTAAAAATCAGTTGGTTTTATGTCAGGTTGAAAGAGATATGTTACTCAAAACCACAGCTCAAGTTGTCATTCTCACTTGAGCAAAGTAGCTTATTCTTAAGAAACTGAGAAGAAACTATGTCATGTGAACGTTGGGTAACATCACTCTCATGATTCTCTTCTTGTGTGTGTTGGTTTTGTTTGTGTTTTGTGGTTGTTTTTAACCGTTAGGAGCATTTGCCTGGGAAGTCTTTTACCTTTTGGGTTTGGCTTGAAGCAATCCTGGACTTGATTAAAAAACACATTCTTCCTCTTTGGATTGATGGGTGAGCAAGAAGGGAACTGCTGTATATTGGTCTCTCTCCGCTTTTTCTCTGTCCTTCACTAATCTCAGTTTTAGCGATGCAGAGGAGTATTTGCAATGAGTTTAATACTTCTCCCTTCTCCCATTTACAGCTTTTGGAAATTTTTGCCAAAGGGGAACAACACTGAATCCCTTAGAAATGCAGGTTTAGATCTGTTCTTCAGTTCTGTCTATGCAGTTAAGTACTGGGATAAATTTCACCAGTTTCATAGTACTTTGAGCTCAATGCCATGCTCCACATGTAAATCACACAAAGCTTAGGTCACAGTCTCTAGGCCTTATAAAGCTTTGTAACCACATTTTGGAAACCTGTATAAAGTCTGGCTAGATCAAGGCCAGGCTGAATAGAGCTCTGGGCAATCCAGTCTGGTGAAAGATGTCCCTGTCCACAGCAGGGGGTTTGGAACCAGGTGAACTTTAAGGTCCCTTCCAACCCAGGCCCTTCTATGATTCTACACATTGCCCAGATGGAAGTCTGTATTTTTTTCCAAAAGTAAACCCATGATTTCCTGTTATACCTCAGGTACATAATGGGATTTGTAAGCAAAGAAAAGGAGCGAATTCTGCTGAAAGACAAGACACCAGGAACATTTTTATTAAGGTTTAGTGAGAGCAATCTGGGTGGAATTACCTTTACTTGGGTGGATCAGCTAGAAAATGGTAAGTATAATTTAAAAGAAAAAAAACCAAAAAAAACCAACCAAACAAAAACCAACCCAAACTCGGCAATATACCTGCAATACTGGAGTCACATTTTGTTTGGTTTGAAAGTAAAATTCACATATATCATGTCATAGTATGGTTTTGGACAAGATACAAGTATCACAATTTCTCAAACACAAACCAAAACTCTGACATTCCACCTCTGAGTTCTTTATATTAACAAAGCTCTCTATGAGGTGTATCTGCTTACTGCAGACCTTAGATTTGTTTCCAAATATGCCAAAATTATATATTGAAAGATACTAACGTAGGTAAGAACAGGTAAAGCCTATGCAAGTGTAAACCTCAAAAGAAAGGCTAAAGTGTGTTCCAGCTGCAGATGCTGATCTACAGGTGATGGTGCCTTTGTGTTTTTGCAGGAGATGTAACATTTCACTCGGTGGAACCCTATAACAAAGGTCGCTTATCTGCCCTGCCTTTTGCCGACATACTGCGCGATTACAAAGTTATTATGGCAGACAACGTTCCTGAAAACCCTCTGAAGTACCTGTATCCAGATATCCCCAAAGATAAGGCCTTTGGCAAACACTACAGCTGTCAGCCAAATGAAGGTTGGGCTCCACTTCTCTATTTACCCTTTCTGCACAGCAGCTGCAAAGTCAAGAGGCAATTTTAGGAATGTAGAGAGAGGAGGGAGAGAACAGATTAAGATGCCTCCTTTAATAGTCATCTTCAAGAGAACTATTTTAACATGTGTCTATCATTTAGACAGCTTCATTTTGCAAATACATCCCTAGTCTTAGAGGTTGCAGTAGAGGTGATGAAAATATTTCTAAAAAGTTAAGAAATTGATTTTTTTTTTCCTGACTGATGCATCACAAAATTCAGTGCTGGGGTGTTCAAAGGAGAGGAAACTGAAAAGTCATCCTGCTTATCGGCTTCATAGTTGTGTTATACTGTAGCATGCTGTTTCTTTAATTTCAAGAAAACTCAGTATTTCCCAAACAGCTTGGAAGCCCTACTTTGTTTCATTTCATCCAATGGAACCTCATTAAAAAAGGTAATTTATCTGCACCACCTTTTCCCAATACACTGCACAATTACAAAGTTATTATGGCAGACAATGTCCCTAAAAACCCCTGGCAACTGCACTGGAAAATGCAAAAAAGGATGGTTCCAAATATGTTCAGGCCCACGTTCTTTTTTGTCCAAGTTACATTTTTAGATCAAATTAATTCTCGCTTAAAGAAAGCCCTCAAACCCTTAATTTTTTAATAGATAAAACACATTCTTCTAGAATTTCAGTATCAAGGGTTACAGTTCCATTTGAACTCAAATTCCTACACAACTCAAAAATATTTGGAGGCTACAGGTTTTTTTCTCCCTCTTCATTTTAACTCAGTGGGCTTTGCCTAATGCTCCAATCCTCTAAAATCTTACATATATGCTTAATTTCATGCAAAAGACATTGCTGAAGCTGTATCTGTAGAGACAGAGCTCCAAGCATTTGCAGAACTGAAATGTGGAGGCTCAGAGTACCAGACTTAAAGAATTATGTATTTGCTTTGAAGGCCTAACGAAATCTCTTTCATCGGTTGTGGTATTGTATTGTGATTCATATCAAGAGAGCACAGAGAATTCTATGACTAAGACCTGAACTCAAGGACTAATCTCAGGAATTCTCCTCACTTTTATGGCTATTTATTTATGCAGGGATTTTTCAATTTATTATTGTCTGCAGCACTTCAAGCAAATAATCAATTTCAAATAGATAATAAAATGACTCAACAATATTTAATTTATTTACTATTTATTCTAGTCTCAAAGCCCTCAGATGGAGGAGGCAAAGGTTATGTTCCTTCTGTATTTATCCCAGTCTCCAAAATGTAAGTATCCTCACAGGTGTGTCACACTTCAACTGTTTTTTTTTTTACTTAATTTACATCCCATTTCAGAGTTTCCCCTGCTTCCCTTCCCCAAACTATTTGAAAATAGTTTGGCATAGAAACACAAGGCCAAGGACTGCTAAACACAAGAAAGGGACATAAAAAACTTTGCCTGCATGGTGCTTTTCCCATTCATGTGGCAAAACATTTGTAAAAAGTGAATGCAGATTTCATGGTACTCTGATCTACTTATCTTTCACTGTCTCCTTTTTCTCTCCAGCAGCTGGTATTAAGGCCAAGGAAAAAGAGGATAAACATGATTCTATCTCCTACATTTTTAAGTGTATACCAGGTTGTTGGCATGTGCTTGCAGGGCCACCAGCAAGCCTGAGTACAGGGTTAACAGACTTAAAAAACATTCACCATACTCCACTGATATGCATAAAGTTAGAGGGATTTAAGTTCTTTCTAAGATTATTTTTGTATATTTTTTGTTTGCTTATTTTTTCTTTTTAGCTTAAATGATTCTACAGAACCACATTCCCCATCAGATCTTCTTCCAATGTCTCCAAGCGTTTATGCTGTTCTGAGAGAACACCTGAGTCCCACAGCCATTGAAACTGCTGTAAGTTGTAAACTTTCCCATTCGTAAGTAAATATTAAGCAAACAGGATGTGTCCAGCACAGATGCTGGTTAACAAAATGCTGCTTGCACAATTGTGAAAGAATCACAGCTCTTTCTTCAATTGCTGCACTACATTCTGAAACAATGGTGCAGATATTTCCTATTCTAAATGGTGCAGGATACTGCAAGCATCTTGAAAGCACTGGAATTACCTGACATGCTGGCCAATGAACCATGAATGTCAGAACACAAAGATCCCAGAGTTCTTGCACAAAAGAAGGCTTTACGCTGACAAATACATGTAATTTATACTAACTCTCTAGACAGCACAAAGGCCTGGACTTGCTCAGGGGAGCTGCCCAGGGAACACAGTAATTTCCCATTCAGCAAACTTGCACAACTTTTTAATGCTGCAAGTTTTTACATGGGGTTTCAAAGTGCAAAATTAAAAGTCAACTAAAACACTTTCAGCAAAGAAAAGTAATATTAACTTAGTATATAGAAAGATTAGGAAAATACTCTGTGAACATTGTATTAAAAAAAAAATTCCTCCTTTCCTTATTGACTAGAAAATGTGTTCAGAATCATCATGGCTCAGAGTCTTTAGAGTAATGAGCCGGGTGGGGATTTGTCCAGCAGGCTTTTCTTAGGAAACACAGCAGTGGTTTGGCTCTAGCAGCTTTAGAAGAAAATCTCCTTTTTAAATACTAGCCGTTAACCTTCTGCATATTCAATGATTTATGATCTTAAAATGGTTATGTATTTAAAAGCCTGCCAACTCCCCTTTAAATGCCTCTCTGTAAACACTCTTCCTTACCCACAAACAGAACAAAACGAAACCAGAATCCTTCCTGACTGTCAATGATTGGAAGTACAGTTAGACTTTACATATAAATAGATGAGTTCTTTAATACATCAAGCTGAAGAACTGCTCAAGAGCAAAATATCTTTTTATTCTTCACTTTTTTCTCCAATAGCACTTGTGACAAACTAGTTCTTTAGCTGAAAATGAAATAACCAGCTTGAATTAAAATTCTGCATTAAAACCTACTCCACCCAATCCAAGACATGTCACCTTTCATTTCTATTGTGGTGTATAACATGTGGAAATGGTTCTGACCTCCTCAACTGCCTTTCTGAACTATGCACGCATTTGCTTTCCTGAAGTTTCGGCAGAGTAAATTTGGATTCACTTTCGTTTAACATCAGGCTCCAAACATTTTTGGTTTCTTCTTGCAGGCACAGTAAATCTCAAACCATCTCTATTCAGAGCTTCAAAATAAGCTGTGACCATGGCCATTGTTTAGGGCCTGGTGGCAAACTGCAAAAGTTAAATACAGTCATGTGGGTTTTAAAGGTATCAAGACAAGTGGTTCAGTGCTGCTAGATGGTGATACTTCTATAGGCTCTTACTAGGAAGGTTTTCAAGCTCTGCTAAAAATTTCATGAGAAAAAGAGTTCTAGAAGATTTTAAAAGAATTCCTTCCTTGCTTTTTCCATTCTATTTACCTTCCTAAACGGAAATGAGGAAAATATGGAGGCTTTTTATTTATCACCCCAAATTCACACAACAATCTACCCCGCTGAAGAGCTGGCTAAGTACAGCAAGTACACAATCTGCACTATTAAAGCAATACTTTTTCTCCATGAAATGCCAATAAAAAAGCACCATGTGAGATACAGAAAACAAGAGTGAAATCTGCAGCAGGACAAAATATCCTGCAACTCACTAACTCAGTCTTAGCATACTTTCTGCAGCCTTGCTGAATTCCCTTCTATCCTCCCATCCAGCTTCCCTTGCCCGTCAAAAACAACAAGACTCCAGGAAGAACCCTGCAATACATATCCACAGGCCACAACAACAAAAGTTCATATAAAAAGAAATACTATGCTTATTCCTATTGCAACTATTTCCCACACAGTGTTTTCTAAAGAGTATCCCTCTATTCTATATATAACTAGAAACAAGATTCTCACATTGTCAAAGTGAGGCTATAGTTACCTTGAGCCAGAGAAGGTTTCATCTGCAGTTACTTTTGAAGGAACAGCTGTGAGTACCATGAGACTAATCTTTTCCTTCTTTTCTTCTAGCTGAGTTCTCCTTACTCCACTGACTGAAGTTCACATACTGGAAAAATTAGTAATCATGTGAACACTGGATGGGTTAAAGAAGTCATAATTTTTTTTTCCTGTCACCTCTGAAAACTAGCTTTTCCTGGAAATCATTTTGTTATTCTTAGGCATCTTTCTGTTATCAATAACACACAAACAAGGAATTTTCTCCCTAGGAATTCAAATAGCCTTATGCAAGTCAGATTTGCTGTTGTCACTGAAAAAATACCAAATTCTTTCTGGCTTGGAAATCATTTGACTTCAGTGGGGTGCCAGCAGAGATATGTTTTACATGCTAATTTAACTAATTTCCATAGAATTGCTGAAATATGAGAGCATAAGAATAAAATGTTTTGCTTCTGAAAACAGTGTATAAAGATACCTAAAGACATTAATATGTTTGGAAAAATTAGGATTTATTATGTTAAATACTTTCTGCTTAATCATAATCTTGTGGACCACTGATTTAGATACTGTTTCAAAGCAAAGATTCTCATTCCCCTTACTTTGAATGTTCCAGAGGTGTCTGGGGTTTGCTTTTCTCCAAAGATGAATTGCCTTCAGCAGAGATTTTTATCTGATGCCGCATCAGAAGTTGTGGAAGGCGGGTAGTCAAGGCTGGGGAGAGAAGGGAGTTCCACAAAGGAAGCAGACACAAAACTTGTGGTGTTAAAAAGGCTGTCTCCATTTCACCACTGGAAGAGAGAGTTAGTAAAACTTCCCCCTCTCACAAAATAGTTGCAGAAGTAAATCTATTTGGGCAGAAAGTACTGTCAGAAAATCTACACATAAAAAATCCTGACCTGACACAGTTTGGATGCTAACTGGTCAATGCCACCAGGGAGGCAGTTTTAAAAAACAGTTACTGAAGAGCTGCAGCATTTGCTGACCACCTGGCAATTTGTGCTGCATGACAGGATATTATGTGCCTGTCACAGGCTCATTTAATAAGCAGGACAACTAGTTTTTGTAAAAATGGTAAATTTTTTAATACTCTTTTTTTCTTTCAGGCATGTTTACTGCTGAGTTTGGGTTGTTTGGTTTTGTTGTTATGGTTTTATGAATAATAAAGAGACAACTACAAGGCCACTGTATTTCACAAATGCAGGCTCAATCAAGACCTAAGTCTTGCCCACAGAATATTTGGTTAATGCATGCTTAAAATACAAGCCCTTGAATGTTTGCACCTTACTGCTTTCTCAGGCAGGTATAAATGAGACATCTGAGATGAAAACATAACCTCCTTGAATCAGGAAGACATGGATTGGACTTCCAATTCTCCTTTCACCCATGCTACTTACCTTAGTTGAAAGCGAGTGAGCAGAAGCAGAGTAATGGGATATTTTTGTGATACAAAGAAGTAGATTTCAAAGAAACAACACATCTCTGTTCATTAGCCTGAGTGACTTAACGCGAGTTGCACATACGTTCAGAAAGCATCGTGTATAAAATAAAAAACAAGAGCAATTCTGTATATAGCATGGTAATATCTGTAATTTATATAACCAGCATGAATAAAATCAGATTTTGGCTTCAAGTTGCATACCCAGACCTCTGTGGATTTTTTTCAAGGCACAACAAAAATAGTCTTGCTGCCTTTTTGTTGACCTTAAACTGAGCTACAAGCAGTAACAGACTTCTAAAGCAGCAAACATTCCTCTCATATCAGCTCTTGCATGTCTTTCCATTCTAACCTCTTCTCAAAATCTTAATACAAACAAAACAGGGGATGGCCTATATTTTTGACCATCTAAAGTTCATGAGAAGTATAGCAAGAAAAGATCAGATATGGCATGAGAAACAGTCTCCTCTCTCCTTCTTCCCTGCTCCCCATGCAAGGCAACCCTTCGACTCTGAAGTATTAACTTCAGCCCAATAAAACTGGTGTTCCTGAACAGCATTGTGGATCACGTTTTGGCAGGACAGTTTCTGCTATTGCTTCAGAACAGATTTTTGCAGAGGGTAGGCTTAACATTTCATTGAAAAGCACATGACTTGAAATCATTTCACTGTTTTAAAGGAACACTGGAATAATTTCCTGTAGGATGAATATATACAGCCCAAGCCTCCTTCCATTAAAAAAAGTGAGAATTTTGTTCTTATGCCACTATGAGTACGAAAGTGGTTCTCTAGTAAAATAGTGGGGGGGGGTGAGGGGGGGGAACACAAAAAAGGGGTGCCCAGATACTACCAGAGAAAACAAAATGTCTGCTTTTAAGTACTTCTACTGTGTTTGTGCTTTTGCTGTGTTTTGCAACAGCAAAGTAAAAAAATGTGATTGTTTTGTGCTGTCTTGGTGCATCACTGTAATGGTCCTAATTAAAAAACATAAAAACGGTCAGTTACCTTCTTCCATAGTTTTTTTCTATAGCCATGTTTATATATCCACTACTCCCTAGTATTTCATGCCACGAAGTTCACCAAACGGACCTCTGATTTCTTTCTTTTATGGAGTAGGACCTGCCTCTTCCATCTGAGGAGGGAGGGTGCACAAAGTACCCTGGAGACCCGCAGCAAAGCCTGGATTTAATAGGCCGGTCTCTGTTGGCTTCAAACACCAAACAAAACCCAACACACCACGTTGGTCCAAGAGACAGCCACAGCGTCCCTGCGAGCAAGGCTTACGAGAAAGGGGAAGGGAACTAACGCTCAGCCGCCTGCATTTTAGCGGCGCCCGGGCTAGCAAAGGGGCTGGAGCGCCCGAGCCAAAAGCCGCAGCTGGGCCGGCAGCCCCCGCCCTCACGGCACCGCGCCGCTTTCGCTTTCGCCGGCCCGCTGCTTTTCCCAGAAGTCACGTGACGCTCCCGCTCCGGGAACGCCCCCGCGCCGCCCCCGCGCATGCGCACTTGGCCGCGCGGCTCCCCGAGCGCAGCCGGCAGCGCGGCACTGCCGAGCCGGACCCGAGGTGAGGGGAGCGGGCCTGAGGGGCCGGGGGGATGGCGCCGGGAGCGGCACGGCGGGGCACTGCCGGGCACTGCCGGGCACTGCCTGCAGCTCGGGGGCCGGCGGCGTGAATGCCCGGTGTAATTAAAACTGTCGCTTCCTCAGACTGTCCCTGCCCGCGGAACACCGAGCTTTGTGCTTTAGTGTCTTTGCACCTGGGGCAGCGGGAGATATCTTCTAGCGGTCTTCATTCCTTGCAGGGACACCCCTGCTCTTCTGTCATCTGTTGCATCTGCTCCCAAGTCCGACTCTTGGCTCCTTGTCCACAGCTTTCACTCTCCGTCCATCAGCATCTCCAGACCTGCCCTGCCCGGGAGCGCCGGAGCGCCCGAAGCGGACCCCTGTCCCCGGCACGGCGCTGACGCTGATCCTGTGCCTCCAGCATCGCTGGGCAGCCTCTGCTGAACAGGTGCGGTGCTCCCAGCCGCGGGGCTGAGCCGGCCGGCAGCGAGGGGAACGCGGGCAGGGAGCCGGCCGAGGGTAGGGACGGCTGCCGGGTCCTTTACTCCCGAACCCCGCCGCGTGGATCGGCCGCGATCCCCCGGGAATGGCAGAAAATGAGGTAGAGAGGGGCCAGGAAGGAGTCCTGGGGTGCATCAGGTGGCCAGCAGGTTGACAGAGGTGATCAGCCACCTCTACTCGGCCCTAGTGAGGCACATCTGGAGTGCTGTGTCCAGGTCTGGCTCCTCAGTACAAAAACAAGAGGAGCTACTGGAGAGGGTCCAGCGGAGGCCACAAAGATGATGAGGGATCTCTCTTACAAGGAGAGACTGCGGGAGCTGGGCCTGTTTAGTCTGGAGAAGAGAAGGCTGAGAGGGGATGTCATCATTACATATAAATATCTCAAAGGCAGGTGCCAAGAGGATGGTGCCAGACTCTTCTCAGTGGTGCCCAGCAACAGGATGGGGAGCAATGGCCACAAACTAAAACACAAGTCCAACATGAGAAAGAACTTCTTTACATTGAGGGTAGCAGAGGACTGGCACAGGCTACCCAGGGAGGTCATGGAGTCTCATTTTTTGGGATTGCTAGAGCACATTCAAATGCTGTATTACCTGTAATCTGAAAAGCACACGCATGAAAAGCCTCAAAACCCTCACTTTAAACAACATTTTTAACTACTTTGTTTCTCACACATAGCACATGCCAGGGGCACTGGCATACAAACACTAAAGGATTTGGCAGGAAGGAGCATAGAAAATAGTCCTTCACCCTGATGCTGTCCTGGTCTTTTGGACAGGTCTTATAGGCAGTCAGTAAAAAAGAGTGGTGTGAGTGGATTTGCATCTCACCACCTGTATTCTCGGCCTGAACTGTTCCTTGGATGTATCTTTACGTGCCATTTCCACTACAAGGTGATAACCTGCAGCCTGGAAGGCTAACTGATCTGCTGCCAGAGACCATAAAGCCACTCTGTCACAAAAGTGTTAGGACTGAGAGAAGCTATTCTGTACAATATTAGTTCATTTAAGCATCCTGTATCTGCTGGAAAGGTTACTTGAATTTAGCTTGAAAAGATGATCATGAGAACTAAAACACATAGGCAAAACATCTTTCCAGTACTTCGGACTTGAGATCTAGTCCATTTTCAGAGCAGGCAAGTGTGGACACAAAGCAACTGAAAATGGGCACTTAGAGGGCTCTTTGATTTTTCATGCATGCTCTGGCGGGGGGTGATGGGGAATACATCCGCACAAACAAAAGGCAATACTCCACGTTCAGGACCTCAATTATGCAGGGTACAGGTATCAAACACACAGGTCCTCATTCCCATATCCCTGCTAAGCAAGAGAGCAGTAACACTAGCAGTACCCTAAGTGCCATGAAAAGGGGTTCAGAGGAAAAGGAGAAAAAAAAGAAAGCACCACACAGCCACTCGCTCACTTTCCCCTCCTCCCTATGTGGTGGGATGGGGAGAGAATCAGAAGGGTAAAAGTGAGGAGCATTGTGGGTTGAGATAAAGACAGTTTAACAGGTGAAGCAAAAGCCATGTGCACAAGCAAAGCAAAAGGCAGGTGTTCAGCCATCCTGGGAAAGCCAGGCTCCATGATGCCTAACAGTGACTTGGGAAGACAAACCCCATCATGCAAAATTTCCCCCTTTCCTCCTTCTCCGCCCCCCAGCTCTGTGTGCTGAGCTTGATGCCACATGGTCTGGAATATCCCTTTGGTCAGTTGGGGTCAGCTGCCCAGTGCCCCTCCCAACTCCCTGTGCACCCTCAGCCCCCTCACTGGTGGGGTGGGGTGAAGAGCAGAAAGGGCCTTGATGCTGTGTAAGCCCTGCTCAGCTGTAACAAAAACATCCCTATATTACCAACACTGTTTCCTGCACAAATCCAAAACACAGCCCCATGCTAGCTACTGTGAACAAAATAAACTTTATCCCAGCCAAAATCAGCACGTTCCGATTTTGTCAATGTTCATGAAAACTTTAAATTAGTTGTTTTTCACTCGTTCAGTCCAAATACTCCTTAAACATTTACACTGGCTGTTTTTTCACCCCTTCCTCAGGATGACTCAGTGGTATCAGCTGCAGCAACTTGATTCCAAGTTTTTGGAGCAAGTTCACCAGCTATATGATGACAGCTTTCCTATGGAGATCAGGCAGTACCTGGCACAGTGGCTGGAAAACCAGGACTGGTAAGCACATAAGTTTATTAGGCTTTGGGTTGTGTGATAAGCAATGCCCTCAGACATGCAGTTACAGGCAGCAGGAGAATGCTGGGGAAGCAAGCTGCTAGGTGAACCTTTGCTGGTAGGATGCTTCGGTAGCTATGTGGATACTACAGCATGTGTTCCTGCCCCTCTTCAGGGCTTTCTAGAGGGGCCTGATGCCTGGAGTAAGTGTCCTTGCTCACATTGCTCTCAGTGGTGGCTGTTTTAAGACCAATTAGTTACTGCCTTTGTAGCTCAGTCTCTCACTCTTCAAAGACTGAACTTCTGCGAAAGTTTCTGTGGAGTGTCTTCTCTTTGGAGAGTGGTACAACATGCACGTGCATCAGGGTCACTTTTAGGTTCCTGACGTGCATGGCATGAGTAAATGAATTTGAAGAGAATGTGGCAAAAAGAATAGAGAAACAACATTTCTTTATCAAGGAAAGTAAAGTCAAGTTAAGAGAATGAAATTGGCTTACATTTGAAGCTAATTCTCACTACTTGCATATTCTACAACTGGAGTTGGGGATTAAAAATCAAGTACACCTGTATGTATTTCTTGGATCTTGTGTTGGAAGTGTATTTAACCCAAGCATGCTTTAAATTATTCTAGGGAACATGCCGCCAGCAATGTCTCATTTGCTACGCTGTTATTCCATGACCTGCTGTCACAGCTTGATGATCAGTTCAGCAGATTCTTGATAGAAAACAATTTTTTGCTGCAGCACAACATAAGGAAAAGCAAACGTAATCTTCAGGTACGCCTGGGTTCTATATATATACATTTGCTTGATTTGCTTCAGTGCAGTTGGATGCCTCCAAGCAACTACCCTGCCATGAGGGGTTTTCGTAGAGGATGTGTGAGAATCCTGATTTAAAAGCCAGAATTCAAGTGTTGCTCCATTTTTGTTTTGATTTGCTATGGTTAGAAAGTTACAGTTTAATTATCAGAACAGCTACAGTTTGAGAACTACAGGAAGAAGAAAACCCCCCAGGGTAGCACCATCCTGAGCAGGGCAGTACTCGGTCTGTAGCACATTTCCAGTTTGTATGCAGGTAAAACAATAACGTTGAATTTGCATCCAGCCTGGACTGTGTGTTAAACCAGCAGCCATACCAAGGTGTGGGAGGATGGCTCATAAGGGATGAGCTCTCTCTAGGACTGTAGGGTATTATCCCACATCTCCCAGTAATGTTTGACCCTTTCCTGTTGTTTTGTGCCAATTCTGTCTCTTTGTATGCCAATGAACTACAATAGAAACTCGTTCTTGGAGCTGGTTGTGGCTGTCACAGCTTGTAATCCTTTAGCAGGCTATGACCAGTGTGTTCCCTGAGGCTCACACACTGGTAATTCCCTATTTTTTGCTAATCTGAAAGTTACTGAAGGACAAGAAATGATGTGTATGAACTTTAACAATAGACTGTGTCTCTAATGCTAGGATAACTTCCAAGAAGACCCGATACACATGGCAATGATCATCTACAACTGTCTGAAAGAAGAGAGAAAAATACTGAACAGTGCCCAGGCGTCGAATGAGGTAACAGTGTTGAAATGTCTGCTGCAGTTGTATCTCCCCTTTCCTATTATTTGGGATAAGGGAAGTGGATGAAGACTGTCAGGGGAAACAGGCTGTTCCCTCTCTGCACAATAAGAAGTTCCTTAAAAAACAGATGAGTGAGCGCTGATATGTACCAGCTGGACAGCATGGCTTTTTTCTCATGAATGAAGCGTTTGGAGAATAAATGGCCAGGAAATAATTTTTATTCCTTGAATGATGTAAAAGCTATGCTGGTTGTTTTAATGCTTCTGTAGTACGATGTAGCCTGATATGCTAATTGGATTTTGTTTTAATAATTAGTGCTTAACTTACGTATCCAGAAAGATTTTAGATCTGCATTTTACTCCCCAGTTTACTCTCTGTTAAGCAGCTGAGCATGCTTCTCTGGACTTACTCTGGGAAAATGATGCATCATTCTCCTTCCCAGTTGTCTCCAAGTATTTCTTTCTAATTTTGGTGGGGTTTTGGGGTGGTTTTTTTAATGAAGCCCTTTTCTTTCCTCTGAATTATAGGTAAAGCCATAGTTTCTCCTTCGTCACCTGTTCTCCAGCTTCTCACCTTTTTTTTTTTTCCTTTGAAATAACTGTTTTGCAGTAAAAATTCTGCAGTTGGGAAAGGCATGCAAAAATGTATAGATAGCTGTAATCCATTTATGTAGAAATAAAGTGATGACTGACCAAGCATGTTAATTCCCGGTGCTGAAATACCTCAGTTTATAGCAGGGCTTTGAATGTGCAGTGTGGGAAGAGCACTTGGGCACGGGCTTTCAACAAGGGGCCCTTTGCAACAGTGTCCAAAGCAGCTGCTCTCAGAGTGTGACTCTGACAGAGCTCCTGTAGCTGCAGCACAGCTGTTCAGTGCTGGCACGTGACATAAAGCACTTGCTGCTGCCTTTCCAGTGTGCAATAAATTGGGGTCATCGAAAAGGGAAAGGGAATTACAGAATGGTTTGGATTGAGAGGGACTTTAGAGCTCATCTACCTTCCACTAGACTGGGTTGCTTGATGCCCAATCCAGCTTGGCCATCACTTCCACCACTGACTTAAATCCATGATGGGGAACCTTTGGCAGTTTACCAAAATAAATACTTTGTTTGTTTCTTTCAAATTTACCTGAACTTGATTTTCTTATACTACAAAATTTTAGTATGGTTTATCAGAGCCATGCTTCCTCAGGTTGTTTGTCAACAAAAGCCACTAATTTACATTAATGAAAAAAGTATGGGTCACTCTGTTTTGACTTGTACTGCTTCTTCCCTCAGATGGAAGTAGGGAATGTACAGAACACTGTGATTGGGATGCTGGACAAACAGAAGGAGCTTGATGCCAAAGTTAAGGCTATAAAAAGCAGTGTTACAGTAAGTATAATATAACTTTTCATAGTAGTGTTTGTTGATTCACAGATGTTGAAAAGCTTTCAGTAGTACATTAGACTTGATAAAGTGACAAATAAAAGTAAAGTAGGGGCTTTCAAGTCTATAACCAGGGATTGCCTGAAGACAGAAAGTACCTTGTGCCTAAATTTTAGCAACAAAAGCATTTTACCTGTCTGAAATACTAGCAACTGAGGAAAAAAACCTCTTAAATTGTAACTGACCAATTTGTTGTTAACTAGAAGATTTTTTTTTTTTAGCATACAAATGTTTGTCTTAATAAATACAGTCACAACAGAAAGCTTTTCTCCAAGCAGTACTTAAGAATTTGAAAGTTTAAAATGCTGTGTGCTAAGTTTTTCCACTGTAGCATAGGTTCTTCTAAATTCTGTGAACTTACATGGCTTGACCACAAAGGCACTTCCACACTTTAATAGATTTCAGCTAGCTGAAAAGTAGGAACGATGAATAGGTGATGAAATTTAGGAATATTTCCTGTTAGGGAGTTCCAGGAAAAAGCAGTGTAACAAAACTGGGCTTCATGTCTGTCAAGGGCTAGTACCAGGCAGTTCCTCATCAGATGTAGTCTTGCATTACTTGAAAATATTAAGTAATTGTGGCCACCCTCACTCATGCATTACAGGACGTGGAGCAGGACATCAAGGCATTAGAGGATATGCAAGATGAGTATGACTTCAAATGTAAAACCCTGCAGAATAGAGGTAAGTAATTTTTCAAGGACATCCCCTATTGCATGTAGTTTGTCAGAGTAAACTGCTCTTTATGTCAAGACACTGAGCCTAATGATACACGGCCAAACTTACTGGTAATGTCCCTCCTTTATTAACTCTGTTTCGCACTGAAACCTAAATTTCTGCATCTGTCTTTAGTTCCAAGTAAGAGAGCCTCCCTGTTAACACAGCATTCCTTTGTCCTTTGCAGCCCTTTGCCAGTAGAAGTAGCAAGCCCTGTAGGCTCTGTGGCCATTCAGCCATACACTTAATTAGGGATGTTTAGGCTTCCCTTTGCCGTCTTGTATTTCACAAATGCCAGACTAGCTTTAGGTTTTGTAGGCTCTTGTGCACCAAGGGAAACACACGGAGTCCACACTGGTTTCATTATACAGATCTGTCTCTGATGTCGAATTCTTTGTTCTAGAAAAGGCTTTAGTTTCCACCACAGCTGGGCAGAGCTGACTGTCCCTCAGAACAGGGACACGTTCAGAAGGTACTTAGGGAAGCACTGAGCTACAATCTTGCTTTTTGTATTTGTCCACTTTCCCCCCAGCATATTCCCCACCCGTCCTTCAGCACTCCTGCAGCCTCCCGTTCACAATTTGGACTTATTTTACAGAACACGAGTCCAGTAATATGTCTCAGGAGGAGTACAAGAAAGAACAGCTGAGTCTCCAGCAGATGTTCTTAAACCTGGACCTCAAGAGAAAGGTAGTGCTCAAGTTTTCTTTCAGAAGTCAGCAGCTCTTCATTTTAAGCACATGTTCATTTTCATTGAATTGACATAAAATAGCAGTAGAAAAGTTTTTTTTAATATGTCAGTTGAACTGGGGTCTTTGCAGAGTTTTGCAAGACAGATGAGCACTAGCTAAAACAGTACTTAGTTCTCCTGTATGATGTATTTTTAATAAACAGGGTAATCTCATGTTCTGTGTAGGAGGTGGTGAATAAGATAGTACAGCTGCTGCACAGCGCAGAGCACACACAGACTGCCCTTATTAATGATGAGCTGGTGGAGTGGAAGCACAGGCAACAGACAGCATGCATTGGTGGGCCACCCAATGCCTGCCTCGACCAGCTGCAGAACTGGTAAGTCTTTTGTAAGGCTGCGTTTGAGCCAGGTTATGAAGGAACACCACATCTAGGAAATATACTGATGATTTATATTATCCATTTTCATTCTGTCTTACTATAACTACATTAATTTTATTACCTAACTATATTTCTAGTGAGCATGAAGTGTTCTCCAAGCTCTGCCACATCCTCGGGGACAGTCACCTGGCTGGTGCCTCTGCATTAGAAAAATACAAAAACATGCTAAAAGTAACAAGATCGTGTCAATTTTAGGTTCACCACTGTTGCTGAAAGTCTACAGCAAGTTCGTCAGCAGCTTAAGAAGCTTGAGGAACTGGAACAGAAGTTTACCTACGACCCTGATCCCATCACAAAAAATAAACAATTTCTGCAGGACCTAACGCACACTCTTTTCAAACAACTCATCCAAAGGTAACAGACCAGAAGGATCTTTTGGTGTTACATGAATAAATAGATGAAGAGCACCTTCCCTACTGTTCCCTCAGTATTTCTTGCATAGTAACTTTTCATTTTCCAAGGTTTTCCTAAGTTTGTCACAAATATTAAACTGAATTACTGTTTTTGAGATTTACTCTATCTAGGATTTCCACAGGTTCAGGCCTGTGGAAAGGGTTTGTGATCAGTCATTATTGAAGTTAGCAGATGCTTTGCTGCAGTACACATTGATTACAGAGTCAAACTCCCAGTCTGTTAGTCCACTTCTTGCTTCAAGCTTCAACGCTGCAGAGTTCAGGTGAAGAGAGGCAAGAAACAATCTGCATCAAGCTGTGCCCAAGATAGATACACACTAGATTCTCCAATCCTTTGTCACTGGACGCATCATCTTTGCCTCCAGCACAGGGAGGCCAGCCCTGCCTCTGTACCACCTCTATGATGCAAGGTACTGTAGCTTGTAGTTACCTCACGTAAGATCAGAGTCCTATTCTGTACACACACAGTATATAAAAATTTGGGGTGTATCAGAGCCAGTTAGCCCCAGAAGTTTTGTTTCATTGGGTTAGCTGGCCCTCATCAAATCCCCTGCTAGTGTATCCATCCCTTGGGCACCTGTTTTTACACAGCACTGTCACTGTAAGAATTCAGGAAGTCCTGGGAATGGCAAACAAAGCAACACTCTTCACTTGCACTGTGCTAATTACAGCACAGTGTTTCCTTGCTGTTTTGATTTTAGGGAAGTCTGATGAAGCAATCTCCCTCTTCAAGCTGTCAATGTATTGCAGAAAAGCCAGCACTTTAAAAATCACTATTTCTAGCCCCATTGAAACAATTGAAGGGAACTGATGCACACACCTCTGTGTAGATAGAAACTGAGTGAATAAAGTGTATAGTATTACTGGTAAATCAGCATTCTTTTAAAGTTCACTTTTTATGTGGTTTCTTATTTAAGGACAGCACAGATAAACCACAGTGCCTTTAATCTGTTCTTCCCATAGCTCCTTTGTGGTGGAGAGGCAGCCTTGCATGCCAACACATCCTCAGAGGCCACTAGTCCTGAAGACAGGAGTACAGTTTACTGTGAAGCTGAGGTATGTTTTCCCCTTTCCCTATTCCTGTTTTGTGGTAAGGCTTTCCTGTCACTGGCTTTCCACAGCCAGGGGGATTGCACAGCCTGTCCTGTAGCCCAGGGGCTGAGGCCAGGAGGAGGGAAGTGCCATGGGCAGGGGCTTTCTTCTGGCAGAGTTTAACTCACATTCAGCTTTTACCCTTTACCAGAAGTGGGGTGTACTGAGTGTGTAACAAACACAACCAAACAGCAAGAAGACACGTGCAGAGCACTTTGTCATGCCAAAGAGTAACTCATTTGCCCATTTAGTTGCATCTCTAAATGCTGTCTGGTATGGAGCAAGCTTGGAGCCTGCACGTGGCCCCAAGCATGTTCCTTAAATATCTGTGGTAAGCAACACAATAGAAGAGAACCCATCTTTTTCAATTGCTGACATAAAAAAAAATACTTCTCTTTCCAGATTGCTGGTGAAACTGCAGGAACTGAACTACAACTTGAAAGTGAAAGTTTTATTTGATAAGTATGTTGCACTTATTTCATCCATCTTATGTAAAGGTAAACAGTCCCCACGTTCAGAAACCAAAGAGCAGTCACATTGTAAGTGTTGACTAGGCCAGCAGCAGGCTGGTTCTCTGTGACAGCAAGTACATCCTTCCCTTTTTCTTATCCATTCCCTTGTTCTAAATCTCTGACACCAGAGACATGTCACAAAGTGCAGATGGCTTCAGCTTCTCACCGTCATCTCCTCTGAGGAGAGCTCACTACTGCTAAATCAGGCACAGGGCAGCACCTGGGGAACAGCCACAGCTCTGCTGGGTTGTTTCACCTGGATTAGCACAAGGTGACAGTGTCGAATTGAACTCCACCCTTTCCAGTCACATAATTCAGTCATGTCTCTAGAATACCTTACTTTTTGGGTAGTGTCTAGTAAGAAATACGGTTATCCTAAAGCAGCCTTTGAGTTAGGGGTATAATCTGCCTACCTGTAACATAGGACATGTTCTCAATCAGAGGAAAAATCACAGCAGTTGAAACAGTTTAATACCAACCTTCTGTATTTTGTAAGCAGTTCCATACTTCAAGGGCATGGAAAGAAATATGACAGGCTATCCAAAATAATGACAGGGACTGTGCTTTCAAGAAAGCAAGTGGGTTTTTGTCTTCTCAGCCAAGTAATTTTGTTCACTTGAAATGGCTTTAGGGTCCAGAAACTTGCATAGAATAGGGAAAAAGTAAAAAAAAAGTTCTTATGTGGTTGTGGGAGGTGAGGCTTTGAGAAGTGTGCTAGACAGAATGCAACTCAGTAGAATCCCAAGTGCTGGGAAAACCAATTCAAGTGATGCAGCAATTTATTCAACAAGTTTTAAAGCAGATTTAGAGTAGCAGAACTATATTCTTTTTTCCTCAGCACAAGAGAAAAAAATAGATAGAGTAAAAGAAAGTACTTGCTTTGATTATAAAGCCCCCATAGCAATATTAAGCCTCAGTAAAACACAGGCTGTGTAGCACAGTATTTATTTTGACTGCTTGAACCAATTGCCTCATCTTTTGCACTAGAATTTCACAAAAGCATTTTACCAGTTCTCAGTCAGCTCTGTCAGCTACTAAAAAATGCACATTTTCTCTGTCTCTGGCAGAATCTTTAAAAGATTCTTATTTTGTCTTTTTTTTTTTTCTTGACAGAGATGTAACTGAGAAGAACTCAGTCAAAGGGTAGGTGGCATCAGAGTTTTGTATATTTATTAGGTTCTTTCAACAAAGTTGAGATTTAATTACATTTTCTCTCTCTCTTTGTGTAGGTTCAGGAAATTTAATATTTTGGGAACAAACACAAAAGTAATGAACATGGAAGAATCTACCAATGGAAGTCTAGCAGCAGAATTCAGGCACTTGGTAGGGGGTTGGTTTTTTCTTTCTTTTACTGATACAGCCACTTAATTTTGTTGGTAGAGTGTGGTAGGAAGGAAGCAAATGGCTTTTGTTATTGAAGTCATTATTTACTTTTGTGTAAAGAGGAACTGTGATTATCTCCTTTTTCTTTGTGCTTTCCTTTTTGAAATATTTGGCCTGTTTCAATCAAAATATGATTGCTTGTCACTGAAATAGGGACAGGAATGCAAGCAAGACTATTTTCTGCTATACAGATTATGCTGCAATGGGTTCTTTGTAGGAGGAAGTTAAAAAAGCCTAGAAAGGCTGGTTTGGGCCTTTCAGAGGAAGGCCCACAGGTAGGGAAGCTTGGAATAGTTCAAAGACCTCTGAGTCTGGAAGATGAAAATTGTCAAGGAGTGGGCAGCTGCAAGGAAGTCAGTGCCTTCAGCAGACTGTACCACACTTCTGATCTGCACATTGCGAGGGAACAGATTGGTTCCTTCCTACCACAGGAAAGGAAAAATGCAAGTCCAGGACCAGGGAACATGGAACTCTCTCTTCATTGACCACAACTGAGGCTGCTTAGAGTTTACCATCCTATTCAGAGGGGTTCTTTGATAAACCAATATTCCATCTGATTCTGATTTCATACTGCTTCTGTTCTTAAAAGGCCTCTTACATAAAGGCATTGCATCATAACTGTGCAATATCTTTTTTCACAGATGAACAGTTTATAAAGGCGTAGTAGTTACCTACAGTTTAATCCTTTGGCTCCCACAGCTTAGAGCCAAATAGAATCAGGCACTAGTGCAGCAAGTTTGCATACAGTTGAGCAAGTGGAGCATGCAAACCTCCTCTACCACTTCCATTTGTGGCTGACATAAACGAGTGACAGAGGTTTTTTGTTCGTTTGCAGCAACTGAAAGAACAGAAAAATGCAGGGAGCAGAACAAATGAGGTAAGCAGCACTAACCTTTTCTTTGTCAAGTTTTAGCATAATACTAACAAGGCATTCATTTAAGACAGTGCTCTCTGATCAGACCCATGAAGACACTCATGGGATGAGAGATCATAGGGGAGGAGTTCAGTGTTTCTACAAAGGGATCCATGTAGGAACAGTCTGCAAGGAGAACTACAGCCAGAATGGCAGTGAGGGACTCTCCCACACTGGCATCTACCTTTAACAGGACTTCCTGGCAAGCACTGATTTTTCTGTGGCTTATAGGTGGTAGTAGCCACAAAAAAACCAAAAAACACATGCCTGGAGAGGCAGTTCTAGGAAGTCAGCACTGTCACTTGACTTTGATCTGTAAGCTCTTACTGAGGTCTAGAGCACGACTGTGGGCAAAAAAGGGTTTTCCCCATAATAAAGCCACACTTCTTCACCCTAGGAGTTTTCAGTCCCTGAAAAGTTTTCCTTTATTTTTTTTGAAGGGTCCTCTCATTGTAACAGAAGAGCTTCACTCTCTGAGTTTTGAGACGCAGCTGTGCCAGCCTGGTTTGGTAATAGACCTAGAGGTATGTCTTAGATGAAACAGACGGACCTCAATTCCTGTGTGTCACTCATGCTGACAATCGTAACTTTTTTTCCCTCTCTTTTGTTTTCTTTTTTTCTTTTTTTTAAGTACTGGGATATCAAGCATTTTCAGTTATTTCAAAGTATGGGAATGACACTTCACAACTGTGTATAGAGACAGAGAGAGAATGCTGTCAGATCTCTGGGTAAATAAGAATAGATGCGCTTTGCAAAAGTGTCTGATACCTAGAGGGCTTAAACCACAGGGTTGGTTATCAGTTTACATTTATTTCAGAAGCAGTGTGCTATGAACTCTACTGTCACTATTAGTGCTGTCATAACTGACATTAAAGTCTTTATTAGATAAAAATTACCCAAGTTCTTTCTAGTATTTCATCATACTGATATTTTCTCCCCTACATACCAACCTCTATTGAAAAAGTAAAGACTGTGCAAGCAGGGAATTAGAATGGAAATGGGTTTGTGAATAATCTCAAGGAGGATTGTGGCAGCAGTGCAGGGTAACCTGATATGTTTCCTTTTGTGCCCCTTTCAGACCACATCCCTTCCCATTGTTGTGATCTCAAATGTGAGCCAGCTTCCCAGTGGATGGGCTTCTATCTTGTGGTTCAACATGCTGTCTACTGATCCCAAGGTATTTGCAGGAAAAAAATATTTTATCAGGTACTATATGTAATTTTCAAGCATTGTATGCAAGTGGCTGCTGCATTTTAGCTCTGCAGATGACTCTTAATGAGTTTCAGGGGTAGAGAGAGGCAGCAACTTCCCTGACCTAAACAGAGCAATGTTTGAAACCCAGATTAGGGGAGGATGTATTCAGGATATACACTATGACAAATGAACAATCAAGAACTCAATTATGGTGCATTGAGTAATCCAGCAATTCTGCCCACTGGGAGAAGACATACCCAGAGCCCCAGAGATTGCTTTTCCTGGTAAAGAGTGCCTGGAAGAATAGCTGCCTGCTTCTGCAGAGCTTCTTCTCAAGCTGACATCCATTCTTAAATCTGGAGTTTGTTTTGGCAACAATACACTTTTATAAGTTCAAGTGGCATTCCAAAATGAATGTTTACTTGTATTATGTAGCTTGTATTTTTCTGTTTCATTCTAGAACTTGTCATTCTTTCTGAATCCGCCTTGTGCAAAGTGGTCTAAGCTTTCTGAAGTTCTGAGTTGGCAGTTTTCTTCTGTAACAAAGAGAGGACTTAATGCAGATCAGCTGAGCATGCTGGGAGAGAAGCTTCTTGGTATGGTTTGCTTTCATCACAGATGGCCTGTTTCAGTTGAAGCTAATTCTGCATCTTTTCCTGCAACCTATTTTAAGTTTTCATTTCCTCTCACACCTTTTCCCCTTCTACAATACAACTTTGTAGCAATTAAGTATTTTCCGCTTTTCAGTATGGCAGAGTTTGTAAATGAGATCATGTCATTAAAAAAATCTGCCATTCTAACTTGGGAGTTCTATGCATTAGAGCAACACCAGTTGGGCCTAATTCTGCCTTTTGAAGTAACACTCGTGTTTAGTCAGTCTTTGAAGTGGATGTTTCTTGGCATCTTCTGGGTTTTGTTTTTAAATCCACCTCCATTTATTTTAACTCCGTGCATGCCCTGAGCTGCAGTGGGGATTCACTCTGCATAAACACAGTTGTAATATCAACATGCAAACACTATGGAACTGCTAAAGGATATCAAATAGAATTATCTCCCACATGAGTGTCCTTAGTAAAAGCCTCATCAGCCATGGGGTTTGGAAACAAACTCCTTGCAGTTTGCCTGAATAGGCAGGGCACTTGCCACTGCTACTGATTTTGCACAGTAGACTCTAGATGAAAAATACTGTTGATTCAGTATATTTCACCGACCTTAAGTTTCAGGAAAAAGTTATATTTAAAAGGTATTTGAGTTTAGTGTGTCTAGGTGGCAAGTACAGCATTCCACTCTCTAATTCCCCCAAGACATAAGATCTGACAAAAAGCTGCTAATTTTTAATAGATTACTTTTCAAAATTCTACAAGGAGAATGATTTTTTTGTTGTTGTTTGTTTAATTAACCAACACAAGGAGACCAGTGATATATTTCTATGGCAAATGTGCATGTCAGAACTACAGGAATTTTGTTGAGCTCTGGTAATGGTAGACTTGCTCCTTACATCTTACCTCTGTAGATAAAAATATCACCCAGCTGAAAAAATCCTGGTTGCTGAACACTGTAGATTCAGGATTCCTCAGTGCAAGGAGGAGACAGAACTAGCAGAGTGCCAGGCTACAACCTGGTTGTAGCTGGTTTTGCAATGTGAAAATTGAAAGAATCTTGATCTCTTAACACCAAGCAGTATCAGTAACAAGCTCCCTAACCCAGTTCATTTTCAGAAAAATGACAGAAAAAAGCATATTTATTGGAAGCCATAGCATGATCATTAATGGAAAGAATTTGGCTCTGACTACAGTCAGGGTCTGCAAAGCTCCAGCTACTGTAGTCACAGCACAGGACTTTTCTTTGTGGTTTGGATATGGTTATGAAACACTGTGGACATAAAAACAAGGCTGGGGGAAACAGTTGCAACAGGAGTAAGATGAGTCTGTGTTTGGGGTAGACCTGGGAGTCAAGAGTTTCTGGGGCAAAAGCCTGCAGGTCACCAGAATCAAGGTAGTAAAGTGCTTAATCTTAGAGAGATACTGCAGGGTCTGCTGAGCCCCTGCAGAGGAGCTTGTGGGCTGCAGTCTTCTTGTGCAGGCAAGAACTACGCAAGGATTCAGCCTCCTTCCTGGAAGCATTTTGAAGCTGGCAAGTGTTTGGTGCAGCGCAGCACAGGAAGTGTCAGGATGGATTGGCTCCCATGACGCAAGGGCTGCCCACACAGATCTGGTTATCGTAAAACCTCCCAGAGGGAACTTTGCACCCTCCCCTGCACTAGCTGTGAAAGCACAGCAGCCTGCCCTTCCTTTTCTTTCGTAGTTCAACAGTTGAATTCCAAATAATAACTCAGAACTTGGTTTTCTAAGTACTTCTAGCCTTACTAAGTAACTTATGGAACATGACTGAAGTAAAATGTATTGTGTTCAGGGCCAACAAACGGAGGATCTCAGGATGGCCTTATTCCTTGGACAAGATTCTGCAAGGTATGAGCTCAGTTTTAAAAGCTGAGATGGAAGAGGGGGTCTCATCTTACTTTACTGTGGATTTTGTTTGGGCTTTTTTTGTTTGTTTTTCCCCCCAGGGTGCCTTCTTTCTCAGTAGGATCCTCTCATTATTCTAGACCTTACATAGTTATGGGAGGCTTTGGTGGCAAGGTTAAAGTAGCAGCAGAAGGAGGCAAAAGAGCTTGCAATGGCAAGGAGTAGATGATTTTGAGACTGCTTTTGATCCATGTAAACTCCATAGGAAAAAAAAATGTATCTTTCAAACACAGCACCTTATTATTAATGCAGCTGCTATTAATAGAATAGTTCTCCATTTTGACTATTACAGAAAACGTAAACAAAACAATCAGCAAGATGAACAATTCTTATGTATCTTAGTGAAGGACATTTCCCAGGCCAGGAGCAAATGGATTAGGGTGAGGATTAACACGGGGTGGCCAAGAGGGTCAGTATGATGACAGAGAGCCACACCATGCAATTTCACAGCCCTGGCTGCAGCAAGACAGGAGGGCTCTTCATATTTTCTTTAGCTTTAGACCCTAAACTGATACAGATAAGTAGGCGATCACAGCAACCAGGAGCAGACTCCAGGGGAAGAGCAAGGCTCTGGTGACCTACAAGCACTGAAATTCATTAATGTGGATGTCTCATGAGAAATTGAGATCCAAGTCTCAACAGAAAGTGTCTCTAAAGCTTCTGCTAGCCAGCCCAGTTAAAAACCCCAATGGAATGGGTTTGCATGTCCAACAACTCAGTAAGGATAGCACCCAGGCAGGGAACAAGAGCCTTTTTTCTGCTCTTAGACCAGTGTTACTGCATGTGAGAGGTGATGGATCACATATTTGTGGGTACTGGAGGCTCAGACAGGCATTTTTCTCATTCTCCTCTTGCCTTAAGATTCAGTACATGCTTCGTTACCAATAGTTCCTGTCCTGGAGAGACAGAAAAAGAGTCATAAGAGAATATGGGGAGGGTGGGAGAAAAGAAAAAGGGAGAAAAGAAAAGAAAAACACAAGAACAAGTAGACAGTGGCAGGATTGAAACCTTGCTTTCCTCTCTGCTTAATGAAACTCATGTCTCATTATCCCTGTTTTCCCTACTCCCATCCCTGCCTTTCCATATTCTGAATTTCAGGAAAACATAAATGATAAAAATTTCCCCTTTTGGCTGTGGATTGAGGGAATCCTGGAGCTTATTAAGAAACATCTCCTGTGTCTCTGGAATGATGGGTAAGACCTGAGTGAAGTTAAAGATGTGGTCATTGCCTCAGACCTCACTTTCAGGCCAGCAGTTGCACCCTCAGCTGCTGGGTGGTTGGTTGTGCAGAGAGTGGAACTTGAAACCAGAAGAATCTGAAGCAAGTGGATTGTAGTATTGAGGAAACCTCTGGTGCGGCAACTGCTAGAAGCAGGAACGTCAGGTGACTGAGTTGTCCCATTTAAGTCACAGAGCAGGGCTTTGAATGTTAGATTATATTTTGTTTTGCCTCTGCTCCCACTGTAAGTCAGTTCTTTCCACATCCTAGAACACAGCCAAGAAAAACTGAAGCACAAGGACGTACAAGTCATAGTGATATGATTTTAAAAAAACCAAACTGCCTGCCCAAAGAGAGTTAGTGTGAGCTGCCTGGAGGTGGCAGCAGCCAGACTTGGAATGCCTGTGCCTGCACAGGCCCAGAACCCAGCAGTCTTCACTTATTTTAAGACTATTACTAAGTAGAGGGACTCTGCCAGATGGGAACACAGTTCCATTTGCCCTTTAATACTGGTTTAGTAAACTTTTCATTCTGGGATTTCCGATTTCAGAAGTAATTCTGCCCAAACTAGGCTTATCCAAAGTCACAATCCTGCCTTTTAGCTTCAGCCACATTATGAAACCTCATCAAACAGCACACTGACAGTGGAGTATCCCACAGTTCTGCAGGATCTACAGCAGCAGGATTGCTTTGTCTTGCTACATTCAGCAGTGGGCTTCACATTTTTACCCCCCCAGGTCCAGGAGAGTTCTTCAAAGCCTTGTTTCATTGCCCCAAACCTCCCCATTTCTTTGATGAGGGGGCTGCAGTGCAGTGGGAATATTTGCCACCATTACTGAAGCAGAGTGTCAGTTCTGGGATTGGGATTACATGTGGATTTGGTACAGGCTTGAATAGCAGAGACTCCCCTTGTATACAAAAGGGTAATACAGCCTCAAGAACACTTGCCTTTCTTCATACTTGAGAGATAGGAAGGCAAAAGACTTCCTTATACACAGGATATTGACTGCTGAATGCAATGTTACCTAAAGCATGGTATTTAAACCAAAACACAAAACTCACCAATCAAACCCCCAAACCCCATAAAACAGGGCAGCTTACAGCATCTGAAATTCTAAGCAAAATTATGATTATTTAGTATTTTTTTGTGCAAAACCCTCTTTCCCTAACTTAATGCACACAAGGACAGTCATAGTACTCAAAAGTTCATTATTGATGGAGTATTTTGAGGAATAAGAAGCAGAGAAGTTCTGACCTTTGAAAAAACAAAAAAAAAAAACCCTATCAAAAGCAAAATATCAACCAACAAAGCAACCAAAACCAAACAGGTGGGGCTTGGCCAGGGTTATACCCTAGTACTGACTTGAACAGCTCCCTCCCCAGTACCTGTCCAAATCAATCAATCTCTTATAATTACCACACCAGCCTCCTTGTCCATGTAATAGCATCTGTTGAGCATACTGAATAAGTCACACAAGCTTAACAGCTCCTCTAGAAAACATGCACAGGGACCAAAGCAAACCCCACACCTCTAAGAGTGTAATCTGGCAGCTAGCAAAGTTTGTTTCATCAGCCAAAAAGGAGAAACAACTGTTCCTTAGCATTCTTTTGAAGCTAAAGCTAACTGCTAGCTGGGATCTGACCTTGTTACACACATGCAACTTCAGTTCTGCTTGCACAGCCCAGCTTTGACAGCAAAATGGACAATCTCTTTTGTTCCAAGTTCAGAAAGATGTTTGTATAAGCCCCCAGGCGAAAGTGAGAGTGCTGAGGGAAGCTGTGGTGATTCATGGCAGCCAAGGGGCATGAATCACCACCTGACTGCAGCCAGTCAGTCAGTCCTGCTGCCAGCTGTTCACGGGACAAAGCCTTCATGAAGCTTTCAGCAGTACTCATCTTTTTTAAGTGAGGAAAGCTTTTTAGTTTTCCTAGCTAGCCCAGCACAGCTTAGGTTTTATGTTGAGGAGTAACTCAGCTCTTTCTTTTCAACATTACAGCTGCATCATGGGTTTCATCAGCAAAGAGAGAGAACGTGCTCTACTGAAGGACCAGAGCCCAGGAACATTTTTACTGAGATTCAGTGAAAGCAGCAGGGAGGGAGCAATCACCTTTACTTGGGTAGAGGGATCTCAGAATGGTAAGTCAGCAGCAGAGAACCTTTGTTCATGTACTTGCATCAGAACAAGAAGTCTTTATGCCCTTCTCCTCCACCCTGAGGACCAGCACAACACCCCTGCAGCAGCAGGGCACAAGCAATAGCAGGGACACACCATACTTGGGGTAACTCAAACCACACAATGAATTGATCAAGGTTTCAGCTAGCACTTCCCAGGTTCTGCTTCTGTGCTGGAAGTTGGGTAGGAAAAACTGCCTGGACTGTCTTCCATGCCTCCTTCAGCTCTCTCCCAGCCTTTAGTACACACACACCTGCATCTCTTTCCAAACCCAAATGGAGCTTTTGTTCTTGCCTTCCCACATTCTGCCTAGGTAAATTACATACTTCATTTTCTAAGCAGTTCTCCTTCCTCCCGTTGTTCAAAAGGATCAATGAAGAGCTTGCTTCTTTGAAAGAGTGAGCTGGACTCGTTTCTCATCTTGAGGAAGCTTGGAGCCATCACAGCTGCAGAAAGTTATAACCTCCCTTGTACCCAGTCAGGGCTCTCCCCTTACCACACTAATTACACAGCCCCCCCTGCCAGCATGGGGCAGCTGTTGACACTTTGATGAGCCCAAATCAGGGCAGCAGGTGGAAGAGAAACTGCTGAATGTACTTGTCTGACTTCTTCCCTTTGCTACCTGAGACATCCAAAAGTTAAGCAAAAGGTTGATAGTATTTGGAGCATTCAGGAAGGCTTATCTGTGTCTCTTGATGATTCATAAAAGCCTCAAGTGGTGTATTTGGATCAAACTTCCTAATAGGCAGCAGAGTCTGAATGACATAATTTGGAAGAAGGTTAAAAAGGCAGCACAACCTGAATTAGTTAATGAAATACTGCAGTTAATGAAATACTGCAGTTAATTTCCATGGACAAGCCACACCAGTCATTCTGAATACAAAGCACGCCAAGAACCATCACTGTGTGCTTTAATCCCCCGTGCCTCCCTACCCCACAGAACAATTATGCTCCCTTTGACAGGCATGAAATATTTACTGCAGCAATGTAGGTGTCATTCAGGCAAGCCTTTTGCTCATGTGGACTCTGAATTTGGGGAAGTGGCTGCAGCTTTTCTGGACTCTTTCAGAAAAAACCTTGAAACCACCTTTAAGAGTTGCTGCTTCTCTCCTCTGCAGAGCTCCAGTTCCACTCAGTAGAACCCTACACCAAGAAGGAGCTCTCTGCTGTGACTTTCCCTGATATCATCCGCAATTACAAAGTGATGGCAGCTGAAAACATTCCTGAGAACCCGCTGCGATTCCTGTACCCGAACATACCCAAAGACAACGCCTTTGGCAAATACTACTCCAGGCCTAAGGAGGGTGAGTGCTGTGAGGGGCTTGTGTCTTTTAGCTTGTCTGGTTGTTCCTGAACTACTGGGGCACTGTACCATTTCTGTGGCGTGCAAAGAAGGGGAGCAGTTGGCCTCAATGTCTTGGCAGCCTGTCCCATGTTTAGAGGTTAACAAAGAGGCACAACATGAGATCTAATCAGATCAAAAAACTGAAACCCCTAATTGTCACTGGCCCTCCAACTCAGCTGTCATGTGAGCCCGTGAGCTGTTTCAGAAATGTAGGTTCCCACTAGCAGCCCCGACTGTGCCTGGTTAGGGGAGGGGTTTCTTTGCCATCTTTTATAGGAGGAAAGGGAAAACTGACTAAAAATGGAATAAATTAACCATAGTGCTGTAAACTGCACGACAGAGAGACTTGCACATTATCTGGGTCATAGGCTATATTTTTGGTATAATAAAGATGAAAATGTGACATAAAATTGCTGAAAAAAAACTCCACAAGCTTTTTTTTCTCCTTGAAGCACCAGAGCCAATGGATTTGGATGGTCCCAAGGGAAACGGCTACATCAAGACTGAGTTAATCTCTGTATCTGAAGTGTAAGTTCCCACAAAAATGCTGGATTTTTAAGAACTGATCGTAAGTTTTTAGCTGTAGTTCGTGCTTCTTCACAGTATTTAACCTGTAGGTGCCCCTGTCAAGTCTTTCCTCTTTGAGAATCTGATCACAACACATTAATGCAGTGCTGTGTTCAAAACACCATTTTTAGGTATAAACCCTATAAACTTGCAGGTAGTTGTACTGGCAAGTAATTTCCTGAAAAGCACGTTCTCAAAGACTTGTTGGACTTCTTTGGTTAGGATGTGCACCCCTGAATAGCCTGAGTTTTCATTTAGAGCCAGGCTCTTCTTCACAAGAGGCCTCCTTAGTGGCCCTTTGGGCCTTGGAGCCAGACAGGGTAGCCCAGTTGTGCCTCATTCCTTCAGTGACGCTGAACCCCTGCTCTTCTCCCTCAGCCACCCTTCCAGGCTCCAGTCTCCAGAAAACCTGCTCCCCATGTCTCCCGAGGAGTTTGATGAGGTGTCTCGGATGGTGGACCCAGCAGACATTGATACTGTGGTACGTATCATGAAACAGCCTGGAGCAGGGGGTTGAGTGAGAACTTGCTTTTCCCCTTTTTTCCCCCCCTTCAGACATACCTCAGACACCTAAGCAAGCACTTGAGAACACGTCTCCTCACATGGATAGGAAAAGCTGGGGCTCCAGAGTTAGACTGGGATTGCCAGCAGTTGTTTTTTCCACTTGTCTGCAGGGAGGGGGGTGAAGAACAGGAGAGCAAAGCTTCTTGTGTGTGTCTTGCAGGTGGAGGGAAGATGGGAAGGGAGGAAGGAGGATCACAGTAGTGCTTCCTGTGGGGTCTGTGTGGGGAGGGCCCGGAGCAGGAGTGCAATTTGGAAGTGCTGCCCTGCCAGTGCTGGTGAGGTACTGCCTGTGAACAGAGCAGTGCCATCCTTGCAGGGTGTGCTTCAGAAAAAGAAACAAGTTAAAGTCATCCCTCCCACTGCCCACCCTGAGTAGTTGAATCCTAAGATGGGAATCAGGTGTGATTGGGGCAGAACGTGGTCACGCTCTGTGGAGAGCAAAGACTTGGGAACTAGGGCTCGGCCTGTGTCATGGAGGTTTCCTTTTCTTGCAGATGTGTACACACATTCAGCTCTGAGCTTTGGCTGAGTTTTCCCTGCGTCATTAGCACGGCCGATTCGCTTCACACATCCTGTGCTGTAATCAATGCCTTGGGGACACACTTCACTTCCTTGGTTTCTCAACCTGAAGGTGCAGTAGCAATTTTAGCTAATGGGAGTATCAACAGCAGCAGCCTGAGTAGCCTCCTTACGTGCATATCTTTGTTTAATTAGCAAGATACCGTGCCAGAGTGGAGGAAGAGCAGGATGGGAATGTGAGCTCCTCAATGACAGTGATAGGAGAAACGTGCATTCATTGTTTAAAGGAATTAGTTAAACATTTAAAACAGTTGACTGTACACAGGAGGCTTCAAAGAAAAGCTGGTTCTTCTGCAGAGGTTCTGTTCAGAAAGCTTACACCTTCAATTTTTGTCTGCAAAACACTCTACAGCTACATGCCCCACCAAATCCCTGTGCTGCTGAAGTTTGTTGTGCTTTTAGTTTTTCTGGGCATGGCACTTTGAGAGAGCAAAAGCGCAAAATGTTACCTGCATTTCATTTCTGCAGTTTTCCTAAGGCTTAATCTTGTGTAGGATGTTTCACACAATCTCTCTCATAAAAAGCATTTCTTAGGACACCACCTTCAAGCTGCATTGGCATATGCTGAGCTTGCAACCCAAGGTGTATAATCAAGACTAAAGCCTCTGCAGACTGGAGTCATAAGACAAAATGAGAACCTACTCTTAAAGAGTGCAAAAGGAATTGAAGTATGTTTCTGTTAACTGTGCTTAGTCTGCCGAGGCTGGGATCGGTCACTCCTAACTTTTGCCATAATACAGACCCCATTTAGGTTGTAACAGGGGGAATGGAACTCAGTTTTCTTGTGCATTATGAACCAGGGCATTTATTTAACTGTTAATTTGAATAGCTAAAAGCTTCTACAGGCTTTGCTAATGAAGTGGGTTTGTAATTAGGGGTAAGGCACAGGAGGGTGAAGAAGTTACAGTTTATCCAGAGCAGTGGCTGCAGGATATGCAGTGTGCAGTACTTAAAGGATGAAGCTGTGCTTCCACTAGAGGAGGAACAGGTTTGTTTCTCAGCAGGTTGGAAGGTAATTAACAACTCAAGAGGTGAGGCTGTTCTAGGCAGGTCTCTCCCTTTAAGGGTACCTATTAGTGCAGGCTGCTAATTAGCATGGAGCTGAGCAGAGGGGCTGCAGAGCACTTGTGCTGCACCCCACCTGTCCAGGGACAGGAACAGGGCACCCACTGTAGGGGCCCTCCCTGCCTGAGCAGGGGCTTGGACAAGGTGACCTCCCAAAGCCTCTCCAGACCCATCAGCTGCTGTTTGGGAAGTAGAGGACTGGTTCAGTTTGGTGTGTTGTGCCCAAGACATCTGATGTGCCCCCTGCAAAAGCTTCAAAGAAAAATTAAAGGACCTAGAGCAAGTAACACATGTATTTAAATGAAAGCATTGCCAACACAAGAATTTAAATAAAAGCCAAACTGACTTATTTTTGGTGCCCTGGGTTACTGAGACTAACAGTGCTACAGGAAATAGCAAGTGGTGACTTAATGCCTTTATCTTGCTGTAACTAGCTGAATGTGCATCTGTTGCTAATACAAAAACCAAGTTACTTGTTTTTTGAGCTATGCTTTGTATTCATGTTCTACATGTTATTACTTTTATACTTCAGTTTTGTGAGAGTTAAAGCAGTGGCCTTATTCACAGGTTGGTCCTTCCAGAGCCGGTAGTTCTGGAGGCAGTGATTTTTCCTCCATAGAATATTCTTATATATGTTTTAAATAAATGGAACTGCTAGTTGCCACTTTTGTTCTCTCTCTTGTGTTGTCGTCATTTCTATTTTAAAGTGGACATGTCTGTCAGTATTTTACTACTCTGTATCTCATTTTGAACTCGTTTGTGCAACTAAGGAGATACAGCTCTGAAGCCCAAGGCAGTATTGCAGCTTTTAATTCTCTGCATTGTTGCAGGTCTGCCTGCACTAGAGTTCTTAGAAGGTGACTGTTAACTTTGTTTTATTACTGCTTCTGTCACTTCATTAATTTGTTTCTGTCCCCACACAAACTTCAATAAACTGAATTTGAATTTCTAATTTGAGTCCTCAGTAGAATAACTGATCTATGGCTCATCTTTGCGGGCTACCAAGCTGGATCAGTGCTGCATCGTTTTTCTCTGGGGCAACTAAGTGACAAAATCCCTCATCTCACACTTGTCAGGCTTTTATATGAACTGCACAGCCAGACAGAGAATAAAGGAAAGAAACTGTTGGTGTGATGAAGGATAGCAGGAGTAAGGCAAGAGAAAGCTAGAGCTGTTGGGAGTTCCTGGCCAATCCACTTAAGAATTCCAGCATTAACAAAAAGCAGCCAGTGAAAGGACACAGCTCTGGAAGTGTAGGTTTCAAAATAAACACCAACAAAAATCAGAAAAAGGCTACATTAGATAAATGCATTCTGATTTCCTGTATGTTTTGCACAGTGGAAATGACCAGAGTAGGTTTTCCTGGACAGCCTTCCCCATGACTGAAGACTTATTTCAATGGCAGTCACACAGATAACCAATAAAACCCACCAGCACCACTATCATCTTGGTATTTCCATTTATTATGCTGTAAAAAGCAACACTATCTGGATTTTATTTCTTAAAATAAATAACTTTCATTTTCAGAACCAGTACAGCTCAAGTTTAGATTCATTCATGGGAAACTGCTAGAAATACATTCATCACTGTCTAGTCCCCACAATACAGAATCTAAAAGTCAAGATCAGCCCAGTCAGTTACAATGACCAGAAGTACACTGCCAGTAAATATAGTCACGGATAGTCCAGCTCTGAAGCAAAAAAATCCGGTACAATAAAGTTTGTTCACAAAGGCTAATTAATGCTAAGACTACGACAATATTTCTGAGTACAAAGCATTAAGTTAGCTGAACAATTTTAGGTTGTGATACAGAAGAAACATATATGACATAAAAACAAAGGAGTGGGGGAATCTTCTTTGGAGCATAAGGAAGTCAGCGTTGGTAAAGATAACCAAAAGCTATTTACTGTAAAATCTACATGTCAGTGTCATGAATGATAAACAGCCAAACCAATGTACTGCATATATTTATAAATAATGCCATGTCTACATAGCTGCATTGCTGAATTGAACATTACAAAATAATCCATCTTCTCACAATGAGAAAATACTAGAACTAACCAGCAAAAATGCACTGAAGCTAAGACCGGCTAAAAGCACTCGGTACGAAAGCATTAAGTTGAGGAACAGCTATGATCTTCAATGTTAGCTCAGTTAAAATCCTTCTTTTGGTTTTGGTTTGTTTATATCATGTGTACTATATAATATACCTATGTTTAAAAACACCAGTTTGAACAATGCAATGTCAGTTAAATAAAGCAAAATCAGGTATTTTTCTGAGAAGCTATAGGATGTGTTGTAATAGGGGGAAAATAGGGAAGATTAGCACTGACATTCGTAATTCTGAACTAGGATCCATCTGAAAATATTCCTTTACACTGAAGCAAATAAATCTGTTGCCAGAGAAAAGATGCTGGAATTTAGATCAGAGTGCAGCAGAGAAGAGGCCTTGTGCTACCCAGTGACTGGTGTGGCTCAACAAGGAGCCAGAGGCCATTTCATTTAGTTCTTGGTTACAACAGGGGTGGCTGTGACACAGGATGTGAAGAGAACGGGTTAAAAGCCTTCAGAAAAACAGCTGATCTTCAGAAGAACAACAAAAAAACCCAAACCAAAAAACAAACCCAACTAGCTTAAGAACAGTAGGATTCTTGAGAAAAAGTGTTTGATAACCATGCCAGCCAGCTTTGAGATGCTATTTGAGGGCTTTGGACTTTCAGACTCTTCAAAGATTTCACCATCATGAAGACAGTCACTGCTTGTGATGAGTACCAAGCACTTTTCCATGTGGCTTGTCCTCCCTGCAGGGAGGCAGTATGGCATTTCAACGAGAGACTGTACAGGAACTTGAAAGGATTTATTCTCAACTATACTGACCTGCTGGGTCGCTCTGGAGAAGTTACTTCTCTCCAAGCCTTAGTGTACTCATTGCTAAAGGAGGGTAATGTGGTTCAGATCATCTTTATAAAGTGCTTGGGCCATTCTAGGAAGAATTTGGGCATTATTTCAAGAGGATTTTGGTGCCAAAACACAGAAAATTTGAACTCTGAGACCTATTAATGACTTGTACACTACATGCTAGGATAAAAACCACCATATACACAATTCTCAAGCACAATCTCCTTTTCCATGTGCTAAATGATTCCTGCCTACAACTCTTGTGCTGAAATTCTTGCCTATGTCCAACAACTGTAGTGTTTTGTGAATATCTTAAGTGACTGCTCACTTCTGAGGTTTTATGCCACAGTACTGGCAGAAGCAATTGCACATGGGACAGGGAGCTGTGGCAATTTTAGACTTCTGTGAACTACAAATACCTGCATCTACGTTTTCCATGACGGGGCACGTGCCACGCTGGCTTCAGTGGCAAGACAATTGAATTCCACTGTTCACCACAAAAGGCATTTACTTACTTGTGCTCCTGGTGCTGAACTCCTGTCCTACACCAGGGGAATCCCAGTGATGCAATATCCTGCTCCCTGGTTGATGGCAGTGCAAGAAGAGAACATACCCAAAAACCTGGCTTATCTCCTGCTCTGCTCCCGTTTTGATTGGCTCTATGCTCCTTAAAGCTGTTTCACTCCATCTGTGTTCCTCACTACAAGCCTAAATGAGCTCAGATTGGCGTGTAGTATTTGGTTTAGTTCTTTGCCTTTCCAGCACTTCCATTGCCCTTGCTGGCTCCTGGCACAGCCACCAGGAGCAGCACCTGTCAGCCCCCCAGGGGTTCTGCTGTAGTGCAAATATACCTGCAAGGAACACCTGCACGGAGTGGAAGCACCCACGTTCCCCAGCCACAGGGAAGTACTTTAGCAGCTGAACATGGAGAGAGAGAGGAGGGAGGCAAGACAAAGGGAACGGAGAGAAACACTCCCAAAACAAAAATCCCACTACACACCGGTGCTACAAGTCACACTCCCCTACGTCATTTGGTCAAACAAACCTTAAAACACATTCCCTGACAAGACTATCTCTAAGACCATTGACAAGTGTCACCTATATACTCTGTGATATTTATAGTATGTAAACAAGGTTGCGTGGAATTCTTTTCTCTATTTTTTCCCAAAGATAAGTGCAGATCCTTACTTAACACACCCAGCCTAAATGTACATCAGCATCCTCAGCTTTCAAAAAACCTCACTGACGCTCATACCTGACAGTACTCTGGCTCATCCTGGCCATACTGGAAACAGAAGGCTAAAGAAACAAAAATTCAGCAGAAAAGTTCCTGACCACGGACTAGAGTTCACATAGAACACAAAAATAAATTAATAGTGCACAGTAAAGCCAACAACAGCTAAATATTTTTATACATCAATTATATGCAGCATGAGGTAATATTGCTCACATTATGGAGGGAGATTCTTAGTTGGTTTTGTTTCTTTTGAAGAGATTGGATTTGTCCTGTGCGTATAGAAACTCCTGCAACGTAACACTGAAGTAACAGAGACTTCTGTAAAATATATACCACTATCAGATAGAAACACACACGCTCTTCATTACTTATGCATACCACAATTAAATAGGTAAGTGATTTGATTCTTAGGATCTAGCTGAAGATGATTATAGTAAGCCATCCAGATTTTTATGAACCGTTCGGTTCTCTTTCCCATCGTTGTTATCCTCTGATGGCGTGTATTGGACCTGATATTCTTGAAGAATTTTGAAAACATCATGGTGTCCAAAATGTAAAGCTTCATCCATAGGAGTGTTATTCCACCTACAAAAAGCAGCACAGTATTTTTAAGATCAGCACGTTAAGCACAGAGCCAAAAAGCACCTCAAATCTAGCTCTTTACATACTGCACTAATAGTTCAGCACACAGACCACACTCAGTTCAGTAACTGTGGAACTACTTCATTAAGCTGAGCATAACCTTTCAAATAATGAAATTATTTGAAAAAGGGCTTAGCGGTTCATTTTTTATTCCTGCTCAGTCTGCAGAACCTACAGAGAATCAGTAGGATCCCATTCCCCCCGCTTCAGTGGACTGGCTCAATACATTCCACTCTTATTTGACAGGCACCTCCTCCTCATGAGGACTACTGGAGCATCTTTCCTCCAAAGCAGCAATAAAAACACTCACCTGTCTTTGGGGAAAGGATTCACTTTGCATGCTTCCAGCAGAAACTTAACAACATCCACATGTCCTACGAGAAAAGCAGTTTTGTGAGTGCATGTACTTCTATATATCCATGTCTGTACAGACAAAAGCAGACACACAGAGACAGCAAAGATGTTCTAAAGCAAGCTGGCCCCCTCCCACAGGCAGACAGACAGACAGCAAATGCTGTGTGAGGAGACAGTACCTTCTGCAGCCGCCACATGCAGGGCTGTCCGTGAGTCGTAGTCTCTTTGCTCCATATCCATTCCTGACAGAGCAAACCTTAAAAAACAAAATAAAATAAAAGAGGTTGCAGAGGCAAGTCTTCCATAATTAAAGCACGTTACTAAACTAGCATGGAACAGTATCGCTCTGCCACAAGAGGATGTAAGCAGCATCACGAGCACATCGGATCTTTGCTGATAATGAAAGGGGCTTTGGCTCTAAAAACCACGTTAGTGCCTCTTTTTTTCTGCTCTTTAGTCGTCATGAAGAAAAATAAAGCATCTTTGCAGGAAACATAACAGTCAACACACCTCATTTAAAATGGTACACGGACAAGCTAAGCCACATAAGGCAAAGGAAATTTATACCAGATGAGAAAATCCCAGTAAGTCTCCCAAGTCGGAAAATCCTGAGCAGCATTAAGGGATTGGGAGAGTTCTTGCTTCACACTATGGTGCCATGGGAGAGCAAAATTGAACTATACACACTTTTCCACCCACTAACTATATTTAGATATATTCTAGCCAAATTAATGTTTATTTAGTCTCCTACCATTATTACTTTAAATTTTGCCAGATTCTCTTCCAGATTTAAAAAGCAAAGCTGATGTCCTAACCTGTCCAATAACCATGTACATTTTCCAACCTGAATTTTTGTGGCACTTTCAGAATTGAGTATTAAAGCAGGTGAGAGTACAGGTAGGATTTTCTGCCAGTACTATAAAAAAATTGGTTAAAGAAATTATTTTACTGTGATCCAAAGAAATGGAACACAGTGGGATTCAAGATAGTGTGAGGGTACTCTTTTTGATGGTTGGGTTTTGGGTGAACATACTCAATCTCTAGCTCATGCAGCTCCATGTCCCCCACACAGACACAGTGCATGTGCATGTTCCTAAATCAACAACAACAGCAGGAACCAAACAAGCAGCATCCTGTTCCCAAACCCCAATGATTTTTACCTCCGGAGTGCAGAAACGTCCCCTGTGTAGGCAGCAAACAGCAGATTTATCACAGATTTCACCTACAAAGAAAGATTAAGTTCCAGTTTACTGATCTTCTTTCCTCAAAAAGAAAACCCAGCATGGCCAGTTGGTCCAGTGTTTATGAACTTGTTAATTGTTCTTGCCTGACCACGTTTTGCAGTACAGCTTGCTTTACTACCAGTACTGCATGGTCTGTCTTTCCAAGGCTGAAGTCATTAAGGACAGTAAAAGAACTAAAACAAATTAATTTCTGCTCTATTGTGGTAAAAAATATGAGCCTTGCTCTATGGGCAAACCGTATTTCTCTCTTCAGTTTCCCAGTAACAAAAGTATTGAATTGCATGGACAGCATCACGCTGCACAACTTATAAAACCATTAACTCCTTTGTAAAGCAAACTCATTCTGGAAAAGTAAGGTTTTTTTTATTATTATTATTAACTGCAAAGATTCCTAATGCCAGGAGAAATCTGTGTCAGCAGAAGAGAAGAAATGATACCTTTTTTCTACATATTACAGATTATCCTTGCATACATCCAACATACAGACTTTCCTCAAATAAACTGTTTTAAGCGATTCTGTTACATAATAAGCAAGGTTTCCAGGCAGACAAAGTTGCATTTTTTTAGATAAATATGGGCTTAAAGCATGATACAGGTAAAGTCTCAGGTACATAGTGCTTTTTCTCAGCTGTATTAATTACTCTAGTAAGAAATGATACTGTCAGGCTACACCAACCTTGTCCCATGCATATTTTTAATACATCCTGGCCATAACAACTCTGCAGGTTTTAACAAGAGCCAAAAATGACAAGCTAGATGGTTTTAAGCATCCCACATCAGCTTCTTTCATAAGCTGACATAGCCACTTCTAGGCACCATTTCACAGTAATTTCCAGTAAACTTTCTAAATGCTGCTTTGCTTTCTGAGTCTACAAAGCTCTGTCGCTGCCACCAGCCAAGCAACAGAGATAAAGGAAGGAGCTGATGCTGCACTGACCTTCTGCAACAAGGAGGAGAAACGAACAGAATGAAAACTCTCCACCCACAAGCAAGTCTCCCACAGATTTCTGCAAGAACACTGGCGTATTTTCACAGGGCCACAGACGAGCCAACATCTGCGCCTCTTCTAAACCAAAGCCACGGAATTGCTTGTTGTTTTTTACACCTCAAATATGCACTGACGCAAGGAGAGACCGAAGCACAAGGAAGAGGAGGCACAAAGGCCAGGATGGAAATACAAAGGGAACACAGAGCCACCCTCACTCCAGCACCCACAAACTCCTGCAGCTCCTTTTAAGTTTGCATTATGAGGGCTGTAAGGCTTAAGATCTGTAGGACTCCCTCCTTTCTCAGGGGCTCTGCCCCCCTGGGCTGTCCCTAAACCTGACTGGCTCCAAAGGCTGGGCCCCTGGTCAGGCTCTCTCAGCTCTGACCCCGCAGCACCTTGAACTGTGGCAAACCTGACATCACGCCCCAGACCCTCCTCGCCAGTGTTACAGAGGACAGGCCTTGAGTGATTCTATTCCTCCCACAAAGATTTTTTTGTTTGGAGTTTCTGCCAAAAGCCAAACCAGTGACCGAGACTCCTCAGCAGGTCAGCAGGGCCCTGCTCCAGAGGCAGAGCCAGCCACCCCAGCTGAGCCCTCCTGCCCCAGAGGCAGCTCCCCATGCTGGGCTCAGCCCCTCTCCAGCCCTGGCTCAGCAGCAGGGCTGCAGGAGCACGGGAATGAGCTCCTGGGAGCAGCCTGCAGGGCTGGGGTCTGCTGCTGCAGTGTCACAGACACACGGACTTGCATCAGCAAGGCCAGCTCAGGGCAGCAACCACCCAACCACACTCCCTGGGCTTTCCATAGGAAACACCACAGCCACGCCGAAATACCAAACCCTCTAACAGAGACAGCATCTGTTACAGGCACCGGGCTGCAGACTAAATGCAGGTGTGAAAGGGGAATTTAGTTTGATAATCTCTACATTTCATCGAGGTGATTCAGGAGCTCTTCTCTGGGAGGAGAAGCTGCTGGGGCCCCAGGCAGACCGGGCTGGCGGCACTCCCATGTTTCAGGTCCTACAGGTGCTGAATACTCTCCCTTTTCAGGATCTGGGATGAGCAAAGGATACACTCTGTCTTTCATAAAAACCATTTCAGAGGCAACTGACCATTTTGGCTGGGATTCTTGATGTTTCTGGGAAATGCAAATATATATTAAAGTAATAAAATAAAAATAGCACACATTCCTCTCTTCAAGAAACAACTTTCCAAGTGCAGTCAGAACCCAGAATCCTGCATTCAGCTGAACATTTTGCTAAAAAGCGATTTTTGTTTTCTATAACGACGTGACAAAATGTAATTCAGAGATTCCTGAGGCTTTGTAACACAATCACCTTAGATCATGTCTCTCAGCAATCTGGGAGAGGTCAAAGCTGCTCCTTCCTTAAGATAAATCAAGTAAAATCAAACGTCACGTTACTATCAAACTGAACTGCTTGACAGATCAAAACAAAAAGAAATACAAGTCCAGACAAAAAGATCTCTGCTTGTTTAGCTCAGAAGGAAATTTGCTCCCTGTCCAATACAAAAAAGTAATGGGATACAAAAAGCAGGAGAAACCCAACAAATTAAGCAGAACAACTATTAGCAGAGTAATTACCCAAAGCTGGTCAAAGAAGAACTCAAGCTAGAACAAGCCAAGTGTGGCCATCATAGCTGAAAAAATCCACTTGGAACAACTTCCTCCAGCTTCTAGAGAGACTTTAATGATTTTATAGAAGAATTAGACTGGATTTGCTACCAACAAAACACACCTTGAACCCCATAACTGCACTCTGCTGTAACAGCAGCATAGTCCAGGCCAAAAAATTAACAGATTTTATAAAGTATGAAATTAAATTGCTAAGAAGGCAGCCATAAACAACAGAAGTTTTACTGAGTTCACATAAAAAGTGAATCTGCAAATACAAAATTCATTTTGAACTCAAAGTAAGAATATACCATCTCCACAAGCATCTTATGGGTCTTCCTTAGTTTTCAAGGAAGCAGCATAATACTAAATCATCATGTAAGAGGTTATCATTTACAGTGAGAAAAACCCACTATGTGAGCAGCACTTGCTGCCATAAGCTTTGTATCTGTGCAGAATCTCACTTAGGCTGCCACAAAGTCAAGTACAAATTCTCTACCCAAAACTCACAGTGTACTAGCTTGAAATAACAGGTTCATTGCAAAAAACATCAAAAGGCAAAAGAAACTCCAAAGTGGCAGCAGCAAACATACGATTTGGGGATTTTTAACTGTAGGGGAGAAAAAAATAGTGAAGATGACAGATGAGCTCTATCCATTCAAACTAAGTAGGGCACAAGGCAACTAATTTAAGTGTTTAGAGACACTGTCAGTGAGTTTCTCACCAAGTGGTTCATGAACATTCAGTGCTGGTGTCTCGATAACTGTACTGGTGAACACAAGCTTCCCTAATGTTTAGAAACAAAGTTCCCCTTCAACCCAACAGCCATGAATTACCTTTTCCTACTGCATGTACTTCCCTAACTATGAAAATTTAATAAAAGGAGAAGGGATGGGGTCCCTTTGCTTCACATGAGCTGGAGGGGTCACACACTGCCATACAGCTGCATGGCAGGATCAAACCCAGACCAGAACTGTTCCACCTTTTGTCAATCAGGAGAGAAAACCTGCGTGCACTGAAGCAGAGCAACTTGGCAGCTCTCTTCTCACCATGCCAACAATACAGAGCACTGCTCACTCAGCTCCAATTAGACCCTCTTTTTACAGCACTCCTTCCTGAGCACTGGGTATAATCCTCGTTATCCAGGCAGTGAAACCAGCAAGGAAAGGTTCCTCAGAAATACTCATGTCACTCAACGGTAAAAATGAGAAACACAGTTTCACTGTCAGGTTAGTAGGTGTTAGAGGTCTTGGACTCAGCAGGACAAAGCTATGAAGGATTCAAGTCCTGCTTCACATCGGCGGTGGCCAAATGACCAACACCTCCAGAGGTACCTCTCCAGCTAATGGTTCTCTGAGTCTGTGGGTGAGGATGTGAGCAGCTCAAGAAAGAACAATCAAGACTGTTGTTGCTCAAGAACTGCACTGAGGTCACGTCAAAGGAAGGAAACAGCCGGACTTCAGAGCGGCAGGAAGTCACAACGCTGCAGCAGATATTTCAGATAAACACGGAGGCCAAAAAGGCAAAAAACGAAAGGGAAAAAACACCATCCGAAAACCCCAAATGGACAAACTGCTACAGCGAGCTACAGCACTGACAGTTACAACGGGAAACTGAGTGTCAAAGCGACTCCTCGTCCAAAGCTTTCCTATCACAGTTATTTTAAATATCTCCTGAGCCTGGTTATGCTGCAAGTTTTAAAGAAGCCTCCTTCAAGCAGCAGTGCTGACGTGAACGGATGCACAGGAACTGCAGCAGGGAGCACGTGGCCCAGCACACAGCAAGTGCAGGCTGTGACCCCCTTCTCTGCAAGCACAAACGACTTGGGCATGACATGAGAGCTTCTGGGGTGGTTTTCAATTGCTCTGTGTACCAACTGGAAAAACTTAATGCAAAAAAGAAAAATTTAACTTCAGTATTAATATGCTGAAGTTACTTATTTCAAGTGAAATGTCAACACATCTAACTGATCTGAAAGGCTTGGCTGGAATGTGGGAATTGCCTTGGTGGAGTATTGGTAACAAAACAGTCTTTCCTTACTTGAGCTGCACACCCAAATCCAGACTTACTTAAATAATCTCATGATGGCTAATAGCAAATGCCCACACAAGACTGAGATCTTAACAGAGACCAGTTTAGAGGATTTTTTTTAAACTGAAGAAAAGCACATCTGTCACTGCCCGGCTCTAACGCCATCCTCAGAAGACCTCTCCAAACCCTTCACAGAGAGCACACTGACATTGCTATTGGCATTAAGATGGGAAATGCAGGCCCAGAGACAGAAATGAACTGCTACGGTCTCGTGGTGAAGGGAGAGTGGCGTGACACCTTCTGCCCACTGCCTTCATCACAAATGCAGAACAAGCACACCTTGAGTAGGAGCCAAACCCAAGCAGCTAAGCACACCAGCGCTGTGCTCTGTCCCTGCCCACGTGTCCCTGTCACCACAGGGCTCTGTCCTGCTCTGCTATCACTGCAATGCCTCCAGCACGGCAGGGAGAGCCTCTGCCCCGCACTGCACTTGGCTCAGGAGAGAAAAGCCAAACAGCTGTACGTGTACAGAAAGCAAATCCTTCAGAAAAAATTAATTTAGCTCAAAGCTGGATTAATTCCATGAGAAGCCCTTAGCTAAAAAGGTCAGTGAATCTGGACTTTAATTTCCTACTGTGCCCTGTTTCCTGAAAATGCTCTGCAATTCCTCTCCAATTTCTTTGAAAACATTACAGAATTAACATTCTGAAAAAAAGTATTACTTCCAACTTTACGTTTCTCCAGATGGCTGAGCAATACAGTCAAGCCCTATAGCTCATAATAGTGCTGCTCAAGGCAATACAAACAAGGATAAATAAACAACTCCCCTAAACTTTGCAATGCTCTTTCCCCGATATTTAGGGATGACGCCCCAGGTTAGACTTCTGAAGAGATGTTCAAAATATTGAGGAAAAAAGGTTTGAATGGATATTGTTTCTCAGGAACATTGCTGTATCTGACCTTTACTGTGCACCAGACCAAGTGTGCTCAGAGGAGACTTTCAAATAGAACAAAAGGAGTTAAAAAGAGAGAGTAGAGCTAGCTGAGAGAACACATGAACCACGCTCTTCTCTCAAATCCCACTTTTTGTGCTTAAAATGGGATGTAATGTTTCCTTCTGGGGAACCCTGCCCGTCTGGCCAACTGGCTTGAATAACCAAGTTTTAAAAGTTCCCCTGCACAGCACAGAGCTGTAGAGATAAACTGGGATTTAAATTCAGCTCCTGACTTCCCTAATGACAGGTGACTATCACACCAACCCCAGGGCCTGATGCACTGGGATCTCAGAATGGGTCCCAGACAAGCAGGGCTCTGGGTTATGTGCTCCCCAGGCTCCTGAGAGGCTCCCAGCCCTAGGAGGGCTGCACAGCAATCAGAATGCAGTCCTGCAGCTCTTCATCAGCACAGAGCACACCAGGGAAATCAGCCCAGCTCGTCTGGAAGTGTCCCCAAGGCACACTTCTCCGTGCCACTGACCCCCAGCGGCGCTGAGCACAGCTAATCTGCACGTCTGACACCCTGGCTGCCTCCCTGGGGCACCTGCGCCCACACCGAGGGTGACACAGCACAGCTCCACAGCTCCCTATTCACACGGAAAATCTGCCAGGTGGCATTTCCAAACAGCGCATCCCAGCAGCACATTGTTCCAGCCAGGAGGCTCCGTGCTTTCCCGCAGCCCACTGGCGGCCACCCACCCTGCCTGGCAGGGGACACATGAGCCCAGGAGCCCCGCACACGCCGGCTCTCCATCCATTGTTCGCAGCACACAGCTAATCCGGATCAGCGCAGCATTAACTCGGAAACGCAGAAATAGACTGCTAAGCTGCCCAAGGTGAGCACTCGTCCAGTGAACGGGGATTAGCAATCCACAGAGGGGACAGACCGACTGCACCACACTCTGCCTATTCCCATGGCCTCTGCAAACGGCCAGGGCCTGACAAGGAAGGCAGGAGCAGAGTTTATGCGAGCCACAAGCGACTGCACAAAGCAATAAAAGCTCCAAAATCAACAGGAATCCACTTTCACAGTAGCACTGTTCAGCTGCTTTTCCTAAAGCTGGTCCCCTGATGCAGGTCATCGGGGCTTGCAGCAAAAAGCAATCCCTCCTCCTGCTCTTCGGAATTTTTAGATGCTTGTTTTATCAAAGGAAAACAATTCTTGAAACCCAAGATGCCAATATAAACTCTGAAACAGCAGCGCTGACCTACAGATACCACGAAAAGTAAATCTAGAGCACAAAGTAAACAATTTAGTCATCCGGTTTTTACACATTGAACTTGTAGCTCACCTATGCTGAAGCACGGCCTTCAGACAGCTTTTTCCCGGCATGTAGGGTTTCAAAATAAAGTAAAAACAAACAGAAAACAAACCCCTCAAACCTGCCCCAAATGAATTTTGGGGTTTCAACTTTGAAACTAGGATGCAGGTAGTAGTCCCTAAAAGGACAAAAATAAACCGGGGCTGGAACTGAGAGTGGAATGCAGGTATCTGTATGTTCAGAAGGATCACTTATTTTACAAACAGGCCAGGTTTGTATTTACATTTAATTTTCAGTAACCTGGAACCTACTCTCCAGTGTCTACATACAAGGCTATTGTTGGGAAAAAAATTCAGACTCTTCAGGTCTAAAAGAGACAGCCATAGTTTTCCTTTAAAATACCATTGTTCAATATGAAGTTGTACTTCGTAGGGAAAGAAATCTCAGTCAAAAGCCTGTTCTTGCAATTGAGCTTCTGCTTTGTCTCCCATGAAATAAAGTAGAACTTATTACCTAAGGGTAAGTAAACCACTTACTTTTCAAAGTAAAAACTAAGACTGAACTACACACAAATACCCAACCAAGCTCTAAGCCCTCCAAGCCCAGCCAAGCATCACCTCCATTTCACAGCCAGGACCTGACCTGTCTGCCCCACTCCATTGCCAGCCACCTGCCAGGACACAGCTCCCAGACTTAAGTGCCATATTTTATTCACTAAATGAATCCCAGACTAGTTTAAGTGACCACCCAGGCAAGGGCTGGCTCTGAAGTAGCCTCAGAGCTCGCCAGTGAGGTTCTGTTCATGAATATTTTTAGGGATGGACAGTCCTTGAAGGCACTCAAAGCAGCCTCTGGATTAAGCCTCAGCATTACCTTATTCCACAGAAAACTCAGTTACACAAGAAGAGGTAATTTCTCTAAATAACTTCCTGAAGCACACAAAAGTAAGGCTTTCAGCAAGTGATCAAATCACCCCATGTACCTCTACAGAAACCCAACACTGACAGAGCCTCCCGCCCTGACTTCAAACAAATACAAGAGTCTTAAGAAATTCTAAAGGTAGAATTCCTTGAAAGAGTCTTTGTTCCCATTACACTATAAATAATTAGCAGATGTGTGAATAAATTAATGCATATACCTACACACATTAAAATATTGATATATTTGAAAATACAGACAAGGCTAGTTGTTACATAAAACTTTAATTTCTTCTTGATGACTTCCACCACCTCTTAGGCTATTTTCTGCACTACTGATCCTTGTTTCCTCATGTAATGTGACAAAAGTGCAAAAATAACTTTAGAATCTGCCAATATCTACTCTGACATGTTTTAAAACTAATACAGGAAACAAGATTTTGTCAGGGTTTTTTCCCAGTCCCTTTTCTAACCCTTGGACTATCCTTTCTTTTCCTCTAGATGGTGCAAGGTCCTCCCTCTTCACAGCTGGGGACAGAGGACGATACCCAGCTCCTTCAGTCTTACGAGCTGTGGGCGCAGCGTTTATTTTTGGACTCAAAGCTGCTACCACGGAGTTTATTTCTGGAGTCTCCCTGGTGGAATTAACTTGAAATGCCTTTTGCACAGCTATTATCCATATAGGTTGTGCTGTTGATAGCAAACTAACAGACTAACAAAACGTCTATTTATTCCTCCCTCCAGTTTCCAGCAGCCCTGCTCAAACACAACCCATGCATATACCAAAAGCTGCTTCTCCCATGAGTGATGTCTAGACTGCAGCCACACAAGAGGCTGTATTTTCATGTATCCAAACACAAAGCAGCTCTAAACCAACTGCACTGCCAGAGCTGCAAAACCCTCAGGCAAGCCAGCACACCGGTTAGTAATTATTTTTACTTAAAGCTGGCCAAAATCCCAGTAGGCATTTAAATGTCTTCTTGCAATTCAACTACTCACACTGCTTCAAATCCAAATCCAATCTTTTAGAATAAAGCTAGTCATTTTCTCCTTCTGACTTCCTACATTTTTGAACTAGCTGGTAGACACTAACAAAAAAAAATTTTTTCAATGGTCCTGAAGTGTCTATTTAAAATCCAAAAACAGAGCGAGGAGTTTTGACTAGGTTCAGTTCAGATACAGGAACATTCAAACAAGCCTGCACCAGTAGCTCAGTCTTGGAACTTGTCACAGAAGCCGTGCATGCAGCTGAATGTAAGAAATAAATAAACCAAATATATACACCAAAGATTTCTCTTGACACCAGGACCCTTTCTCCAGCCTAAGAAGAGCTGTCAGCCTGCTTTACTGGCAAACAGACGGGCTAAGGCTGCTAAAGGAGAAGTGCAGCTTTCCTGGAGGGAAGGCTGAGCAGAGGTGGTTTGCTCCCCTCTTCCACCCACTGGCATCAAATGGATTTCTACCATTCATATCTCTCTCTGATTCAAACCTTTTCAAGATAAGTACTGGATTATGCCACCCAAAATTGCAAATAATTAAGAGTATTGATACCACATGTTACAGTAACCTGCATTTCCTTGTCCATCTCTGCCTGAAGTCCTTTTTTTGTCAAAATACTTTAAATTAATGGAGGTATTCAAAACCATCTCAAAATGATACTTACTAACAACAAGCACAATACCATAAGTGCTTGTTTCTTTTTTTCTTCTCTGTTACTGTACTAGTTTGCATAAAATGGAAAGAGCTTAAGGACACAGGAAGCAGTAACTGTGAGCAGGAGGTACTTTTCCTCCAATCACATTTGGAGCCATGAAAGACAGAATTCATCTCTTCCAACACCAACCTCTTGCTCATAAGATGGCCATCAAGTGGACACAAATTTCTGGAAGGAGTTTGTAACACTGGTATTTCTCAACACATCATCTCTCTACCTGTGAACTCACCCTGAACACTATCAGGTAGGAGGTGCAAGCTCTTCAAGTGTCCAAAAATATCCTTTGACTCATACAGAACAAAGCAAGAGCCATAGGTAGGACTGAGCTCAGTTCTGCAATTAATTCAGCCAATGCATGCTCAGAGATTATTACATTTAATTATTCTAATTTTTAAATGCTAAATGAGATTTAGAATCTTGTAAATGAAATTTGAAATCATCTATCTTTCCAATATAGTTTGTGATTCCACAACTGTAGTCTGCTTCATGCTATGTTTGGTTTTACTCAAGCGCCTGAAATACAGAACAGCCCTTGATGACGGCAAGCGACGGAAGCAGAGACCTTGTTTCATGGCAACACACACTGGGAATTTGCAATGCCTTGTTATTTACAGTTCTGAATATTGATTAATTCTGAAGTATTAGTAAACTGATGCTGTTTAAATTACAGGTAAGACTATTTAATTACGATGAATTAAGAGTTAAGTAATTAAAAAAAATGTTTACTAGAGTAAGTGAAACATCTACTTACCTTCAGTAACTGAGATTCTTTCAGAAAGCTCATGCCCATCTATTCCACTCCCGAGATGTGCAAACCCCACAGGGTGAGCCAAGGCTATTCTGGCCAGCCATATTCCTGAACTGCCCCACTCCTGCCTCTGCCTCCCCTGATGGAGGCAGAAGAAACAACCATTCACTAATCCTGACTCCGGAACATGATATCCAAAGGTGGAGAGTGGGTCACACAAAGCAAAGTGTAATTGGATCCTTGCATACAAGCCTCTCCCCCAGGAATCAGGGAATTCCAAACCAATTTAACTAGCAAATATTACATAAGAACGCCCAGGGTGTGTAGATGGGGCAGTTTCTCCTTTCCAGTGCCATCATCATGAGCAGGACAGCAGGAAATGTTGTGGGAAGCAAACTAGGTTTGTATTTCTCCTTTCTAGCAGATAAAACCAACTAATGATGAACTGGGTTCAAGGGGTACACAGAAAAAATTCCCACAGAAATCAGAGCTCAAGATTCAGACCAACTGACTCCATCAGTATTAGATCCCAAGAATTTGTAGTTGGAAGAAACTTCCAGGAAAAACTGCCTGGTATGAAGCGTCAAGAACAGGTACCAGGATGGACCCAGCCAATATTGCTGTCACAGATATCCCGGAACAACAGATCATCCTAAATATTTCAACACAGAAGGCCTTACAGTACCCAATGCTGAAGCTTCAGCAGTGCTCAGATGATAATGTCGTGACTGGAGAGCTTCCCTGCCTGTGCACATGTGTGCCTGGACAAACAGAAGAGCCTGGCAGAAGAGGAGCTGATCTCAAGAGCTACTCACTAACAATTTCTGACAGATGTCTTATACTCTGCTTCATAGGGTATACCCATCCCCATCCCTAAATTTTGGGAATGATTATGTTGATTTCAGAAGGTACAAATACTGGGAAGAAGAGAGAAAACTGAGTACCAAAGCTGCCTTCACTAGATTACAGTGAGTATGGCCATGCTTGCTTCCACCTGCTGTTTCCAATTTCTTCTGGTACCAATGAATTATCACACTTTTTGCTTTTAGAAACAACAGAATTAAGCACATCACTGAAAAGACCCCCAAAATATCAACTGAGCATTTAATCATTCTTCACTAGACTTAAGAGCTAAAGTTGGCTGATTCTACTTTCTTGGTTTTGGGGTTTTTTTTTAAAAGACCTTTCATGGATATCCATAAACTCAAACTGTGCCAGCAAGAAAGGTTTTTGAACACCTAATAAGGAAAGCCAAGTTAGAATAGCAGTAGTGAGTAACAGTGAATCAGGCAGTTCCACAGAACCATGAATTAACAAGAGGGAGTCAGTCACAGAAAAATCCAACCTGGCTCCTGTCATGGATGACCAAAGGTGTTACTGCTGCATTGTTGGCCATGAACAGTATCACAAAGGAATGGTAGGTCAATTAAGCATTTCAACAAAAAGTTTACTAGATCAAGTGAAAGATTTAAAGCATAAAGACTTAGACCCTTCAAGTCACAAGACAAAGACAAAGCAAATTTTCGTTTCTAGGTGGCATGCATTTGCCATCAGCAGCTTGGACGGCAATACTTCAATGTTGCTGCCATGTCCAAAGCATCCAAGTTATGTAAGAAAATGACGCGCTCAAAAAGTTTCACTTACTCCACTATCAAACTTTTTCAGCATTTCTCATCAGCAATGAAACATTTTGTCAGTAAATAATGGTGGCTGGTAGTTCAAAAATGGTAAAATAATTATTGCAGTAAACTATCACAGAAATGTCACGATACCTACTTTGGTAGCTCCTTTTCAAAGACTAACCCCCTGCTAACAGTTCTGCAACAAAGAGCATAGGGAAAATATACAGAAACCTTAAAAAGAGGAATGAATGCTAAGCCATTGATCCTGGGTGCAGGAAAAAAAAACAAGAGCCTTTGAAGTCATGGATATAGACATCACTAACAGTGCAAGATTTGGGACCAAAGGACTGGGATCAACCACAGTCACATGAATCAAGTGGAATGCTGATGGGTGCTTTAGTGACACGAGCTGTGTTAAGCAGACAGGACAAAAGGATGTCTGCCTTTTCAAGGACCTATTGACACACTGATACCCACCCACACAACAGAGTAGAGTGGGGCAATGCTCCCACTTTCCAGCCTGTAGGCACTTCACAAATTGTGGGTGACAGTTTACTCTTAAATACAAGACTTGGAACTGGAATTATTCCCAAAAGAAAGGATTTTGCTCTCAAAGGACATAAGGCACCTGCACTACAAACAGACTGACTCCACCCTACCGGTTGAAAGCAGAATGGAGAAATCTTACCAGATGCTTGCAGTCTACTCTTGCCGTGAAGGCTCCTTCTAAATACTAGGATCAAGTTGCTATAAATCTTCTTCTAATTTTTAGGCTATGTATTCCTTACCTGTTTTCCTCATTTTGGAAATATTTATTAGCTTAATCAAATCTTCTGCCTCCCTGCTTTTATCTTTAAACACTGCAAACAGTCATATTACTCCCCATCAGCCTTGGTATATAGGACAAAATGTACTCAGCTGGATAAGCCTGCTTCTCTATGTCCTCAATCATAATTCTTAATCCTGCTCTGCAATGGCATGAGTGGGGATTTTTTAAAACATGTTTAACCAAAACAGTTTATTCTCAGATCAACATTACATTTTAATTATTTGACTTGCAATAATTACAAGTTGGAGAAATTTAAGAGAGAGGTCCTTTAAAAGAAGTGTGAAATGTACTTTCCATTCAGAAAGTAAAAGCCACACATATAACCAAAGGCAGGTCTATGAGTCCAAAAAACCCCTGATTATTGCATGAGTAATTCCTGAACAAACAATAAAGTTGCCTGCCTCAAGGAAAAAGCTGGGCTAGTGAATGACATCAACAGGAAATGAGTAACATTATCTCTTCCTATCACTCCACTTGTGTTCTCAGTTCATTGTTTTGACAAGCGCTCTGATCACAAGGGGTCCTAACAGTAACATGCCATCCCTCAGCAAATTACACACTTCCACATTTGCATTTAGCCTGTTGGGTTTCAGCAGAAAAATAAAGGGAATATGGCCTTTTCAAGTCCCTAAATCACTTCATTTCCAATGACATAATGAAAAAATACTTAGAATCCAGCAGGAAAAATACAGCAGGAAGTGAAAATACTAGTTACTGCTGACCAAAAGCCATTTTTACCTATGCCACTTCTAGGACTCCCTAAAAGCCAACAGATTACAACATGGTGGTAAAATCATCATGCTCAGTGAAATGACAGAAGTCACCATCACAAGCTACAAAGGGAAAATTCCAATTGTAGGTTAGGAAAAAATTCTTCAATCAAAGCATTAAAGCACTGGGATAAGTCACCCAGCCAGATGACAAAACCTCATCGCTGGAGGTTTTCAACACTTGACTGGCAAAGCCCCTGAGCAACATGATCCAACTGACACTAGATGGTTCTTTGAGCAGGAGGCTGGACTGTAAGATCTCCAGAGATCCCTCCCAGCTTCTGTGACCTCATGGTTTCCTTCTCAGGTTGCTTACAGTCACTAGTGCCTCCTGCACCTCATACAGATAGGTTACAGTAACTGCACCTAGCTAAGTAAATCTGACCTGATTTAAGAAAAGATACAATATGAAAATAAATTTCCAATTCACAGTGTGCACATGAATTTTGTAAAACCACGTAAAGGCACAGCTATGTGCCAGCTGAGTCAGAATCAGAGCAGAGCAGCAGCTAAAACAGGAAGCAGCACCTTCCAGCAGATATGCTGCTCCACGTGCCTGCCTAGCACATAAAATACATCAAAGTATGCTTGGCTGGAACATTTTTGAGGATAGAAAAACATTCTAGAATTACTTCCTTTTCCCCTCGTCCTTCCTACAACCCCGTTTCCTCCTCAGCCTTAGTGCTGAGGTGTCAAAGTGTCTATTATTCTCCAAACATCCCCCTGCCTTGTCCTCAGTCAAGCACCAGTGACAGCTTTATTGCCTCAATTAAGTCCTGCTTAAACTGGTAAAAAACAACAAACAAAATACCCAACAAACTTCCCCCTACCACACTTCTGCCACTCAACTCCATTCTAGGCTTTATTCAGCTAAGCTGCAGCCTCAGATGTGACCATCACGTACCCCTGCTACGCGCAGAAGAAACGCACGTGGCATTTTTAGGAGTAGCTGAACCATGTGCAGAGCGGTGCCACTCAAGTCTTGCAAAACCTTTTAAATGCTCAGTGTCCAAGTGATACCAAAAGTCTGCAAAAGCAGGATTAGATGCCAGTAATAAAATTAACTCCTACTCACATGAAAATCAAAGAAAAGAGGGCATTTCTGTTTTGCACACAACATTCTCCAGAAGGAGCAAATGGCAAATCAGAAACCACACTTGATTCAAGGTAGGTAGTTTAATAATTTAGACTATTTAAATTATTCAACATACTGGGACACAAATTCCTGAAAGAAAATGGGGCTGTGCATGACTCAACCGTGTCTTTACATATATTAGTTAGTCATGCCTTTCCAGACTGGACAAATGTGGAACAGACAAGATGCCAGCATGATGAAAAAACAAAGCTTTAGTTAAGATTTCTACCCAATTTGAAGCCTCTTGCCAACCCTCCAACTACTACAGACATTTGTGGACTCAAATCCTCAACAAGACTCTGCACTGAAGGCAAATTATTCGGTGCATAAAGTCATTCTAATATGACATCAGCTGAAACAAGTTTTTTCTTCTTTCACTGCAATAACTGATTCTGAGCTCCCTTCAAATAATCTACAGAAATACATTTTAGAATTTAAAAAAAAAAAGTCAGTAAAAGCCTACAAACAATGTTTAGGATACTAAAACATCGTACATAAATTACGCTCATAATTAATTCCTTTGTTCACAAATTACTGTGCATCAATGACATGTATGTATCAAGACCAAGAGATATAAGAGCAATAAAAAACCAACATAATCCATCCCCCACCTCCCACCCACCCTCCTCTGAATCCATTGCCTTTTTATTCATCTACCCACCCACTGGTCTTCTGACACAAATACATGCTGAAAACCACAATATAAGAGGCAAAATAATTTTACAGTAAATCACCTGTGGCTCTTTCTTTATACCTACTACTCTTTTTCCTTCCATCATCTTTATGACTTTTAGAGAACAAACTCTTTTGATATGCGATGGTTTTACGTATAATAAACATACAGCTAATTTTACAACCATAGAACAAATAACTTCAGCTTATAAACCAGTCTACAGAAAAGCTAAATTAACAATTCTGACCATCCTCAGTATAGGAAGGCCCCACCATCACTACCAAAACAATGTGGGATTTGGACCCATCCTTGCTATACAGGATTTATTACAAGCTGTATTTTTCCCTTCATAATGCTCAGGATCAGCAGTTACTATGCTGGCACTGGCACCACTAACCATACATTTTCTATGTGACTGAATCAGTATCTTCAGAACCAGACAAATACACAGTGATGTTAATATTCTACTGCACCAGGACTTCTTTATCAAAAAAGCCACGGTGACAAAGTTTTGCTTCTTTGATTTTTGCTTTCCACTTTCTAAGACATCAGTTCAAAGAGAAAAATAACTAGATTATTGCACAAAATGTTTACAAAATCTTCAGGAAGTTTTCAGTGACTGGTTTAACTAAATCTGCTTATTCCACCTACTTTTTCAGAATCTTTTTTAGAACAGAGTGCTCACTATCTCAATTTCAATCTAAAAAACGTGTTTGAACAAATCTGTTCTCCATTGAGAGAAAAAAAATACAATAAAAATCAGCTTAAAATAAATTTATTAAACAATACAAAAATAAGCATGCTGGAAATCAAGATACATAAATAACATACAATGCAAATGAAAAATGGAAAACGAGACAGGTAACTTAACAACTGAGCCAAAAGGTACAACACAAATGCTAAAATAAAACTTTAAAAAGCATTTACATTTCTAATGAAATGTTAATGATGCTGACAAAGAAAAACAAACAAACAGCTAAAATGCTTGAATATCAAGAATTGCTATTACTGTAGCACAGGTGAACACTAAAACCGTTGCAGACTTCACACATGGAATGACTAAAACTCTGTGGCCCCGGCCTCTCCCACCTGCCCATCATGGGTGACGCCTCTCGGCACACCCAGCCCTGGCCTCGGCTGCCCAGGTGCCCTGCCATGAAGAGGAGCCTTCTGCACACATGGCAGGCCAGGGCAAGAAACTACAAGTGTGGGCAAGTTAAAGAACAGCTGGGTCAGAGGAGTCTCTTCCTGACCCCTCCTAGCTAGAAGCTGCCTTCAATTCTGAGGCAGGCTTCAAAAGCATATATTACAGAACTGTAATATATATATATATATTTATTTATTTAAAGACTGTGTAAGCTGTACTCTAAATATTCTTATTATGCATATTAAAGACCTAGTAGTTTCCTTATTTTTGTATTTCCCATGCAGGACTTGACTCTACCACAAGTTTTGCGTGTGGAAAAAATCTTCTATCTTCAACCACATCTTTAGAAGTGGCTTCAAACAGTACTAAAAATCAAGGTGGGTAGAATCAGATCAAGCAAATCCTGCATCTTGCCTTTTCCATTTTTAGTTAAATCCATAATGCATCCAGCAACGTCACCACTGTAAATACTTTTCATTAGCAGCACAGACACATTATGTTCCCTCTTGCAACTGAGGGCATTTCAGGTAAAGTAGTTCTGTGGGATCTGAATACTTTTTATGTCTCTGTAGCTACTAGTTTACTGTAAAATCCTCAAACAGGCAAGACATTTTTATAATTCAAGACTTTGCCTTTATTTTGAGGATAAGCACTAACAAACCTAACCTTATCATCAGAGATAAGAATATAAAACAGTTATTATTCAGCAATTCATGACTGACACTTATTACTGACATCTGCACCACAGATTTACCTCTTCATCCCAGTAGGGCATCAAATTCACTGAAAATTTATGTTCTGTGCTGTTTTGCTTAAATATTTTCATCCTAGGCTTCAAAGACAGGAAGCCCATCCTTTTACAATATTCTGCTAAATGAAGATAATTCAGGGTTTAGTCAGAGCTTTTTCAGATGTTTATGCAAAACCAAGAATACCTAAACAGAGTAATCAAGAGCAGCTTGCTTTCTCAGAGAACATAAGCTCTGTTTTATGCATCTTCCTAAACTCATAAACACCCGGATGGGTCAAAAAAGGGACAGGAAAAAACTAACTCTGCCATTAGGCAAAACTCACCTATCAACATTTTGGAGTTTTAGATAAACAAAAAAAGGGAGAGGGACTGGGGAAGGGAGCAGGGAGAAGAGGTGAAGGTGTTCCTACGGAATTGTCACTGTCTCTTAAAATCCTCTACCAGCTAATACCATTTATCATTGCTTGGACAAGTTTCCCCAGTTTGATAAACCAGGACTCTGTGTGATGTGTACTAGAGATGGGACATATCATATAATTTGCAAATTTATAAAGGAGAAAACTTTATAGAGAATGATTTTCTAAGATTTTTAGCATTATTAAGAATCTAATTCCTACAAGTGTTAAGAATTTAGCAAGTCTTTGACCTCTGTCCAGAACTGCCTCTTGAGCCTACCTGAAGCTTAAATATATCATTTGGAGCTACATCCTACTCAAGATACTCAAATTATCAAATTATGCAGTTTAAGAGATGCAGCTGCCTATAGAAAAATGCAAGTCCTTTTTCTCAGCAAGCTGACAGAGCTGCAAACTCAAAAACATTTCAAAAAGCAGCAGTTAATGATAAGTTCTCAAGAATTTGCTCGTGTGTAAGTAAGTGAAACCTCTCATCTTCATATACAAACATGCACACGCATTAATGGTTGAAAAGTAAGTTAACTGTAAACAGTTCTAGTAAGATCTACCTATCGGCTTCCCTCTGAACATATTTCCTGCCCACTGCTCAGTTGGTTACCACTCCAAACCCCAGATTGCTTACATTCCTTTCCAGGGTGGAGCACAGCACTATTAGTAAGGCAGACTTCTGAGTCATAACTACCAGCTGGCAGCACAAGCAGCAAGAGAGACACTCAAAATAATTGTGTCAGAAATCTCTCTGCTGCATTAGTTAACTTGCAAACAAGACAGGTTTTTTTCCTTCTCCTCCCTACTTCTCCCACTCCTGCCCAGGCATTTTTGCTCTCTTTATTACAACATTAGCATTAATAATTATTAATGGTCTGATTAAAAGAAAAAATAGTCTTCACTAGCACGGCATATGCAAAGGGTCTGTTTCTGCTCAAATTTGAAAGCTGACATTAAAAAAACCCTGATGTGGTACTAATATGACTCAGAACCCATCTCCACTTAATATACAATTATTCAGAAATTCAGGAATTTGGTGTATTTTGTTGAACACTATTTTATATTTTAATTAATATTCTATCTTTGCATGCTGACCCTGCTCAGTGGACACAAGTTCTTCCTCAGCCTCAAAAGTTTGTATACTTAAAATTCTCAGATATAAACAAAAATAAACAGATATATACCACTTTTGTGGTATATCTTCGAAAACACTAAGATTTACCTTTACTTTTTTTTTTTTTAACTAAACGTGTTCTAAGTAACTACAAAAGTCAGTTTACAGCTTTGGGTTTGTTGTTTGCACATGATTTTTCCCCACATACCCTTGAACTTTGACAATCTTTTTGGTATAGCATACAGAATTTACACAAAATGTATATATAAATGAAACACCAGGTAAACAATATTCAAACCAAAGTTAAATCTAGAGATGCTTGAGGGTTTTTAAAATGAAGAATTTAATGAAACCAGAACCCATTCGTTTAGTTCTGCTCTCCCCGACCTTCCATTCTATACACTACGGTTCTGGAGATGTCCTCGTTTGATTCAGGTGACACTTTTTTCCATACTGTTTCTTTTAAAGCAAGTTCTTGCTGGAGATTCTCATAGTCCATTGGTCCAAAGGAATGCTAGTTGTTCAAGCAACATACATTATTTATTAGTGTACTTGAAGGGAAAAAAAAAAATCCATACTTGCAGTCATTGCTAACAGACTCAAGTTTCTCAGCTCCTCACATAAACTCTTAGTTTCTCTTTTCCACTTATAAAAAAATCAAATTCAAAACTGGGTATTTTTTAGATGTATACATGCAAATAGAAGCACTTTAAAAATCATTCTACTTCACCTATTGAAATCTTCATGTCTTAGTCAAAACATTAATGGTATTGAAAACAAAGAGGTTTTCCTTATCTCAACACCTCACACTTGTATCTTTTGTGTAGCTGGAGTGGATTCAGTTCATTCCCAGAGACTGCTTACGCTGCTCCCTAAGTAACAGGCTCTTGTCTGCAGCACTATTCATGCCCGAATTCACTGCCTGTGCAACTCTCAGCAGGTCATGTGAGGTCAGAGATACCCCCATGAAAATAAAGCTAAACACATCTCCTGCATTGCAGCACCCAACAGAAAGGCTAAGCCCACCAGCTGGTCAAGTCTTTATTAAAGGCAACCAGTACAGTAAAACTCTTTGCAACTTAGATCAGATACCATCTACTTAATCTAGCAGGGGAGATGAACTGTATGAAATGGAGTTCATTTCTAATATGAAATTCTACTACAAAAAACCCTGTGATAGTGTGGTCCACCCAGGCAAGTGTCCACTAATAATGTGCACTAACTGCGTTATCTGAAAGCTTTGATGCAATACATGTCATTGAGCAGTTTGGCATTTAGAGAAGAACTTTTCCATATTTCTTCTGAAGTCTACAAGCAATACTCACTGAACACAGACAGTAACTTACCCGCTGATCACCACCTTCTCTGCGAGGATCAAGCTTTTTTGCAAAGTGTCTCAAATTATCGTAGTTATGGAAATTGCACAAAGAAACCAGATCCTGCAAATATTTAAGAACATGCATTATTATCTGCATATGATAGCCAAATGCATATACGTTAATAATACTACCCCTTACATTTTGCATCATATCCTAGTAACTTAAACCAGTAAGAAGAGAGGTTGATTTAATAAATCAATACCCATGTCTGTAAGGCCCTTTAAACATTGCACGACTATATGATAAAGCTCTAATAATACCTTTAAACTCCTTCTAACGAAGAACGAAACAAGGAGCAATTTGCAAAATACCTATTTTAATAAATTCCTACTCCAGCTGTATGGAACATTTCAGGAGCAGAAAGAATAGCCTGGGCTAGTCCAGTACATCAAACTGCAGTCTAAAGAATGAAACAAGGAAATGTGTGACATAATGGATCCTAAGTCAGTTTGAGTTACAGCATGAAAGGCTGTAATTACAAAACTTGGCAACGCTGTTCTATTTTTAAAAGTGAATGTTACATTCATGTTACTTGTATGCCATGATCATGTATCAGTTTTTGGGTCTCATTGGAATGCAGAATTGACGCAGTAAATCTTCACCTAGCCTGCTGTTCCAGGATTTTAGAGTTAAGTTACCAGCACAATTTCATATGAAATTTAAAGTACTTAAACTAGAATTAGTAACATCTTAATTTGAAGCTGTACGAATGTAAGATAAATAGAAGCATGAAAAGTTTTAACTGCTGCTCAACCTCCCATTTATAATTAAGCAATCATTCATTACAAGGTAGTTTTAGGGAGAAAAAAGGAAGAAATTTTTTACATTCTCCTCTCCCATAAAACATGTTTATTAATCATTACACAGTCATCCCCAAAATCTCTCCTGCTTCTAATGCTGCTATCATCAGACTATCCACAGCCCTTTCACTGGCACAACATAAAGCTAGGAAGAGCTTGCCCAACAGCTGGGTATCATGTATGAAGACATCTTTTATGTCACATGGTTTACAAAAATCAGTTTAAAAATACATCAGAACGGCAATATTTCATTACAATCTTTTTCTTTTATTGCAATGAAATAAGAGTTGCATTTCCCGTGTTTTGAAAACTGCACTTTATGACAAGAGAGGGAAAGAAGTCTATAAATAGAGCTCTACAGTTTTTAATGCAATATACTGGCATCCAGCACTTTTGTTACTTCATGAAGTGTTCCTTTTCAAAGCTTTTCCACAACAGATTTCTACAGCGTTTCTGGCATCATATTTTAACACTCACTGAATTCAAGTGCTATTTATTACTAAAAAGCAAATATCTATTCTTAGACTTTCACCCTTGAATCAATGAAACTTGTTCTGTAGGGAACAATCACAAATCACCATTTAATTCACTTAGATCTCAGCTATGCCAACTGAAACTCCGTAAACATCAGCTGCAAAAGCAAAAAAAAAAAAAAAAAAAAAAAACCAACCAAAACCCAAACAACCAAAAAACCCCAAGGGCAATGCTGCTTACATGACAAAAGTGAATTCCTTTAACACTGTTGCCCATCTTGTCCAAAGGAGGTGACCAGCACATCAAGCCCATGACGTTAGGAACAACCAGAAGAATGCCACCAGCAACTCCAGATTTTGCAGGAAGACCAACCTATAGAATAATCAGAGAATTACTGGCCTCTGCAGATGTTCCTGACTATTGTAACACAGTGCATCACCATTTTCCTGAAGATTATTGTGTAGCATTTATAAAACATGTATCTGGAAGGCACTTGAAGCCAGGAAAGCATTATTACTTATCTCTTTTTAGATAAACAATAACCTGATGCAGTTTGTGACAATCCGAGGTTCAGAATCATAAAACTATTTGCTCTCAGAATACAGTGAGTCAGTAATACTGTGAAAAAAGATAATTTAAATCTATTATAAAACAAGCAACTGTGACTAAGCAGTAGTACACAAGTGTATGTCTCATGAACAGCTTACAACAAGGTGGTAGAATGAAGCTGTAAAAATCTTGACTGGAAAAGGCAAAAAACAAAACCACAAGAAAATTGCAGAGTGTCTACGAAATCATACAATAACCTACTTATTTACAATATGAACAAAGGCATTACTTTTTTCCAGAAGGAACTAACATGTCACACATCCTCATAGCTCTCCAAGCAGCAACTCTTAGGTCACACAACGCCACCATAACCACTTTTACGTGCATGCACTAAGGAAAAACTAAAAATGCTCAGACCAGAGTACTGAAAGTATCAATAAGATACAGTCCATCTTGAAATATTTACATGTATGGAACACACTGCTAGAAAACAGGAGCACAGTACATGTGCTGTGTGTGACAGCCATTTTTACAACACATAAAGACAATTTCTGAGCCTGAGTTAGTGAAGGAAAAACAACTGTCTGCAAAGGCTTTCTGCTATCCTTGACTCCCATACAGCAGGATTTCTGCAGCCATGTTTTTAGTTCCATCTGCATCATGACCTGTTTCTCTCATGAACAGCCTTTCCTAAGGAACAGTATTCATGTTTTGATAGGAAAAGGATTCCCAAATGTGAAGGCAGAGTGCTATAAGGTATGTGACACTAGTAGTGCCATGAATCTTAGGTGAGATTTTCCCTTACAGTGTGTTCAATTTCTAAACAATTCATGTAATGCCCTCTCCTCTGCCTCAAAAACAAGGAAGCAACCCCTGGAACACAGAAAATAATAGCACAGATTAGTCTTCTTGGTCAGCTGTAATTAACACTTGGAAAGTACTTACATGGAAGGCAAACTGCCCTGAAAAGTCATACATGCCACAGGAATGCATCAAACTCAAGGTATTCCGGACTGCTTCAGGACTCAGGACTCTCTCACCAGTGATTGGGCAAAAGCCACCATTAGCCAGAGTTGCTGCCATCACACTTGCTGACTCACATGTTACTTCTATTGAGCAAAGCTTATGGAAAAGAAATAGAGATTATAAGCATTGGTACTTCTAGCACAGTAAGGCCAACTACAGCAGGATCAACAAAATACAGAAATATTAAAATAACATCTCAAAATCACCTGTAACATACATTTGTTACAGATGACACTAGTAGCATCAATTAATACAGTCTGAATCTTTCTACTATAAAGATCCCAGTGACAGTGTTTGTAAGCCCTCTTAAAAGCTGGGGACAGTATTTTATGGGTTAGTGTCTCTGCTCAATTCCTCCCCCCACCCCCCCTTATGTTCCTTTGAGAGGAAGAGGTCTGTAAAACAATCTCAGTATTTTGCATCTGCTTAAATGGCAAAGCCACAGAATGACTGCTTTTTTCAATTTGAGCTAGTTTTGTGTGGTGGGTTCTTTTCATTTTAAAGCCTTAGAAGATCCCACACATTATTAGAAGTACAATTTAAAGCTGCAAATTCTAGCACATGCAAGTATTAATGCCAGCACTTCCTGCTGATGCAGCCTTATTTCGCCTTTCTCATATTTAATTTTTTATATAGTAATTATACAACCACACCATAGTTTTTCCCAGGATCCCTGCTTCAGTACAGACTATACATACTTTGGTGACACATCAGGAAATGTGATATGATGCCATCACCTGATGCTGCCTCATTTCTGCAGAAACCAAAAGATAAGTTGGTTTCAACCTGAAGCTGAAATGCTGCTCTAAAAAGTAAACAAACTAGTGCTCGTATTCTTGCTTTTGCCAAACAGTCATTACATGATACTTCATGAAGTTACCTAAGCCACGTTTGCATGAGTAGTTACTACCTGGAATTCTTATTTTCCGGGTGCCAAACTCAATACATCCTAGTCCAATCAACTGGAGTTGCAAATCAAGAGATTGTCAGAGACGCATCTAAAATGGCAACCGTGTTTTAAACATATGAAGTATTACATAGTATCACCTACTTTGAAAAAAAAATTGTTTCTAGCTTCTCAGTTTAAGCACCTGCATTTTGTACCTCGGTTCTCTAATCTGAGAACAATCCATCCTCACTTTACAGAGATAATAGGCAAATACCTTTATTCCTGCTCAGAAAGTTCCCAGTTACAAAAGGGAGGAAGGAACATTACAGAAAACCCAAAGAAAAGAAACAACTAGACTTTCAAGTAGAATCTGAGTGTTGGAAAGTTAAGCATTGTACCCTAACAAGAAAACAGAAATGCTGCTCGTGTATGAGCTATCCTTTTCCTGAGCATGGAGCGAAAAGGGGATTTTTCAAGGGAAAAAAGAAAGAATGACACATGGTCATTAAATCAGAGATCAGAATGCACAAAAATTAGGCCAAATTAAAATACATCAGAAAAGTTAGCTTTAACATTTCTTAAGTTATGAATAGCTTTCACTTAGAACACATTATCAGGCAGTGGGATACAAGGCATTTAAAAAGCACGTTTACACAGTAAATTCAGATAAATTACACGTTCTGTTCAGTCACAAGGGAAGTTTAGAGCAGACTATTAGCTTGTACCTAGTTTCTAACTCAACACGAGGTCAGCTACAGCTAATCACACATATCTTACTTCACAAACACACATCTGATCTAAAGATAAGAGAGCAGGTGCATCCAAACACAAAAAACTTGAATAAAATTTGCATTTTGAAAATAATGGCTTATGATTTGCGTAAGTAACAGCAAGTCTCCAAGTCAAAAACAGATTTTGAGAACTGAACTCTGTGGTTTTTTTTTTTTTTAAACTCTCCCAGATGAAGTGAATCAGTAACACAACTAGAACTACCTCTTGAGAACCCTACACAGCAGGGCTGAGTTGTGAGCATTTAAACATTAGGAAACCCTTACTGAGGAAATACCTCACACTTGCCAAGTTCTCATTTTGTGACAGTTGCAAACAACTTGCTGAAAGTCAAAAAGAAAAAAAATGGGGGAGGGGGAGAATAAATATATATATAGATTCTTTTACTCAAAATTAAACTCACTGAATTAAACTAAAAGAAGGAGATATTGCCATTACTTCCCTTGTACCACTCCCCTCAAGCCTACAGCTCAGCATGCATTCTCCAGTTACACAGTAAAGTACTCCACAGCACAGTAAGAAGCAGCAACCCAAAGAAGAAGAAATGTTTTGTCAAACTCACTGAAGTAATACAAGACATTTTAAACTTCTACTAGTGGTTTAAAGACTATCGCTAGTTTGTATTAGCAATAAAGACATCTGAGTGGATCACCTAAACAAAAGCAAATCTGGATACATCAAACACACATCTGTCATTTCCAGAGTTTAACAGAAGCTGACAAATTTAACTGCAAGTCATTAAAGCCTCCATGTCTAGGCACAAATCAGCTTCTACTGCTTACAATAGCAATTCTAAGTCTATAGTTAGTCTCAATTTTAAAGTCAGTTACCTGAAAATAGAAGTCTAGTATAGCAACCATATCCGTGCCTTCAGGAAAGCACTGAGGAAGAAAAATAAAGACTCTTTAGGTAAAATTATTATTTTTTTTTAAGTATCACTTTTAGAAAGACGTAAATTAAGCTATATTTTTGTCAGCATACTAAGCATTAAGCATATTTTAATATAAATATTTAAATATAATAAGTAGAAATATTTGATGACATCAGATTTAAAAATAACTTGGTGCAGCGATATCAATAAACTAGGTACTAAAATATTTTTCAGTACACCTTTAAATGTACTTTTTTCAGTACATCTTTCCATCATCTTTAAATAAGCAAACTGCAAAATGCATCCAGGAGTTTTATGAAGTCACCTGTACAGCACAGATTATATGCTTTACAACAAATAAAACAAATTACCATGGCTACAATACAGAAAAATACTTAGAGGCGTTTTATGAGAATGGCTTAAGTATCACACTTTTTTAATGACAGCATTTGAATAACATTGATAAGACATATACAGTGTTAATTTATGCCATACTGTACATAAAATAAATTAAAAGTCTTCACAGACTATGGATAAAACCCAGCACACCATCTTCAAAATACACTCAAGAAAAAAAGAGATTAACCTTTTTTTCTTTCAAGTAATAGCCAATTGCAAAGTTTCTATCTCCACTCTCTCTTTCAGACTGGAACCTAAAAGAAAAAAAAAAAAAAAAAAAAGACAAGGCAACATGTCAAACTTTCCAAAAAACCTCCAAAAATCGCTGAACTCAAGATGTATAATGTAATTCAGTAAAACTGCATGTAAAGGATATACCACTTCTGAACACAAATATTCTACTAATGGGACAGAATTGGCCATAGAAGTTCATCCCAGTTCACCCAGCTGGATTGAATCAGCATTGACATCCAAATACACACAGTACTGGTTACCCACACAACATAAGCTGACTTGGAGATAAGGCAAAGGAGGGCAAGATCCTAATCTCGGAAGCATTTCTAAATAGGCCGGAGTGGAATGGAACATCCCACAGCAAAAGGGTCATTCCTGACCAAAGCAGAGGAATCTGAGGATCACACACACACAGCAGATCAGACAGTGACCAGACTGATGGCTGCACTCCTCATTGTGATGATTAAGGTAAGGATGAAAACTAAAGGAGGAATACCTGCCTGGTTCCTTCTACAGTACACACCTTTTATTGTAACAAAGCTCAGGAAAAACACCTCTGCATGTGCATTCCAGCTGGCAACCTGGAAGCAACTCTGCTAAAGGGAATCTTCATGATTTCCCTCATGCTGCTGGAAAAAGCTCTCCAGATTTTTGGAATGCTATACACTGAGTTTATGAGGGGAACTGTTTCTTCTAGAAAAGAATTTAAATATGCAAAATAAAAAAGCAGAGGGAGTCCCAGTTGTTATAAACAGTGCTTTCTAAACATTTGCTACGCAGCCACCAACACGCAGAGTTTAATTTTTAATATGAATGCCCGGAAGGGAAGAGTTGCACTTACAGCTCTCATTGCCATAGCACCAGCAGAGCACTAAGACAGAATACTGACATTTCAAAGAGGTAACCAACACTTCTAGGTGAAATTTAGCCACACTGATGTCAGAGACATGCACAACTTTAGCTGTAAATTTTAAGTCAAAAACACCCTCCAATATAAGGGATGAAATGCTGGTTGAAATGTAAATAACTAAACTTTGTCATAAGCTCGTATGCCAGTTATCAGCTGAAACACTTTCCACCTAACCTCAGTAAGTGAATAAAAAATACTTACGTAGCATTACTGAATCCAACATACTCATTACCAGCCATTTTATTCATGAACTGCATCACCTGTTAGAGACAAAGAGAAGGAAAAGCAGTATTTTTACACATGAAAAGGTTATCAACTTTCAACCCAGCCGTACCCTAAATCTTGCAACACCATTTTACAAATGCAATACAAATCACTAAATGTTTGAACAACCAAGTACATCTACAAAGACAAAACATAGGATATTATTAAAATTTAACTTTCAATTCTTTTGCCATCTTGAAAATTTTCCATTGAATTTAGTTTAAAAAGCAATGTTATAACATCAACTTACGTAGTCAAATTTTTCTGCATTATTTGCTCCTTGCTGCAAGAAAAGAAAAAATAATTTACAAAAATTGTTAACACAGGAAAGAAGTTAGTTCACTTAACAGTATTAGGATTTTAATGCACATAACTAAGGTATGAGGCTAATTAAGAATAAGGTACTACAATCACTTCATATATTAATGAAAAAATTAAAGTGTTAGGTAAGTAAATCTTTAATTATAATTTAAACAATCCTATGAATCTTAACCAACACCTGTATGTTGGAAATTAATTTAAACTGGAAGGTAATAAATGAAGGTATGCTTTATTTTAAGTGCTCTCTATTCAACTTTACATGCTTAGCATAAGTAAATGCTGTAGCTAAAGCAAAAAAAATACAGAAGTAACTACAAACAGGATAATTACAGTAAAAACACTAACTTTTTATAGATTAGTAAGCCAAAAGTATTCTCATATTACCAACAGAGCTGAGCATAGGGAGATTGAGGCTACTGAAGTTAAAATATTTCCATGGCCAGTGCCCATACTAAGAATTTAGACCGAAGACTAAAAATGAAGTGTTACCCCTTACTATGAAAATAACTGCAATTAGTTTTAAAATATCTGATTTAGTTAATATCTGATTAATGTCCTACCTATTAAAAATTGTTAAACAGCTAGAAAAATAGAATTTCACATCATAGGGCACATCATTGTGATAACAATGTACAGGAAAATCTAAATCCAACTTAATAAGGATGATAGTGAAACTTAATTCTTAGGGTGTGCTTGGTTTGGGTTTTTCAGGAAGGATGAGGGGTGTTACTTTGAGAATTTTTTTTTTCCTCCCACATTGAAGAACATTCTCAAATTTAGTAGCTGCCAGTTAAAAACATTAATTTTTCAGAGGTCTCTGATGGGTGGCCTTTCACAAATTCCTATCAAAAGAGATTGAAAGAGGAGTGGGAGGTAAAAAATAGCATATGGTCTACTGGGGGGAATTTTTAATTTTTTTTAAGTAGCCAAGTAGAATTTTTGGAGGAAGTTTAAAAAACAATGGCATCGCATACACAAGTGGAAACAATGTATCTGTTTTAATACATTATTTTAATATTAAAGACACTCTATTTAGAATAACAAGCCTCTAACAAATCTCAAACAATTCAAGACGCTACTTGCACTGTGTTTAGTGTGGGGATGGGGAAGAAAGTGGAAAAAACGGAAGCTTTATATCAACCAGTATTTTACTTAATGAAATGCATAAAGCCAGTCTCATTTCCCACTCTGTGTGTGGATTAGGGTATTGCAGATAATCTTGGAAGCCCATGCATCAGCTCATCTACAGGAGGATGTGCAGACACACACGTATGATCACTGGTGAAAGGAACACCACACTGTTCTCTCAAAATTATGCGCCAGTGGCTACCTTATGTTTAAAGGCTAATAACCTTACTCCTAAAGGCAATAATCTCTAGCTCATTTTCAATTAGATAAAAAAATGCATGATACATTTCATCAAAATGTTCCTGTATAATATACCAGAACACAAATCTTAAAAATTTAACTCCAAATCTGTTCAATGAAAAATAATTAAAAGAAGAAATTACCAACTTCATTGAACTGTTGCAGTTGTCAAAATATTCCATAGATCCTAATGCTGTAAAATATGTAACAACATTTAAACCACAAAAACCTTTTCAACCTTTCAAATGCACAATGAACATCTTTTTCTGGGAAAGTGGGTCAGCATTAGTTATGGGATGCTGCATTGATAATTGTATGGTTAGACATGTTTAATAAATTGAAACAGGTTCTTTTGTTAAAAAAAAAAAAAGAAAAGAGGGAGAAAGAGATCATGCTTTCTGCAAAAATATAAATACATAATACTTCACTTTTTTGTTCTGCCTGGTTGAAAAAAATATTCCCTTCAACAAAAACATGGCTTTACCAGCAGCACATTAAATTGGTGGGCGAAAGACTCAATGCAAACTTTTTCCACATTGACTTTTAATAAAAAAGGTTCCTTTTCAAAGTTCACAACTAAACTCGTATTTTGGGAAGAAAATCTTCTGCATACTAAGCCAGATGATGAGTTTTTAGTCCTTGATGTTCCGCGCACTTGTAGAGGTATTTCATATCACACACAAAAGCATTGTTACTGAAATCAGACTGCTCATTCACCTGAACTACTTGCTTAAGCAATCACACGATCAAGACCTCAGTAGGGATTTACTACAACATGTTACTGAAATGAGAAACTCTGCTTCCATACACATGATGACTAAAAACCCCAGCAGATTAGTTCCCCTCTTTCAGCAGCTGACAGAGGTATCCTGCTCCTCCTAAAAAGCTGAAGAGACACAGTGGCAACACACATTCTATGATTAAAATTCAATTGCAAATATAAAATCCTAACATTTAGAGTACTAAGCAGCTTTTCCGTAATAATTTAAACAAATATAAGAGACAAGGAAACTTCTGTTCTTCCACAAGCCCTTATTTTTAGCTTGACTGTATAAACCTATGAATTTGAGGGCAACCATGACAATACTTCTTAAAAAGCATTTTTAAAGTTCAGATGCAATTCAACCTGTCTAGAACATCAAAGAAAACATTCCATGCACTAACTCCACAAACACTTTGTACATTTACTGGAACATATGTTCATATACACACTTATACATGCTTGTGTGTATAAACATATGAAAAAACACTTCTAAATGAATACAAAATTAAATTTACAATGTTAGGACTGAAGCAGTTTGATAGGCAGAAAATTCAAACTTGCAGAAGACAGCTCAACACAATTTTGTAAACACTTAAAACCCCAATGAACCTATGGCTGTCAATCATAAATTTGAATTTTTTGACTGTGTCAGGTTTTAGTGATCTTCCCTTTTTTATTTTAAACAAGGTACTTGTACTATATTACTTGTATTTCTATTAAAAAATAGAAACAGTTGCAAAGGCTACATGCCTACATAGGAAGGAGACCCATGGATACTTACCAGAGCTTGCAACAACAAAATCAGGCAGTACTTATTGGAAAAGTAGTTAATATTAGCCACTTTTCATTGATCAACACTGTTTCTATGATTAGACCATATAAGCTCTTACCACGTGTCTCTTGCTAAAGCAATTTCTCGATTTTGAATCTACGCAAAGCTAACAAAAACACCTGGATCATGAGAAGTTTATAATCTTCTAATAATAGAAGATTATTTAAAAATTAATTTCTGGAATATTTAAAGCCAAATTTATAATCTAATGCTATCCTGTGATGAAAATATCCAGAAACAAAAAATCGTAATACTACATCAGAGTGCAAGAAAACTCTTTTCTTTACACTTGTGCATTTTTCTTTATGTCTTTTCTTTATGTCTTTATTTTAGCTTTCTGTACTTACACACTTTTTATATTTATTTGTTAAGATGGTCCTGTTCTGTGAGAACTGGTGTCTTGCCAGTTTAGTGTACCATTTTCAGCTCTGAAATACTTGAGAGTACACTGTGACAGACAGTACTTGACCTAAGACAAATACTATGAAAATTTCAAATACATGTCAGATTTTGTGTGTCCTTCACTTCTGTGTGTTTGTGACCACTGAACAGACGTCATTTCACAGAATCTCATACATATTCTACATCAGATAACATCCAATATACTTGAGTTACAGTAAAAAGCAAGTGGAGAAAAACATGGATGTAAGTTCTATCCCCAAATTAGTTACCAAAAGAAAATTAATAACCTAGGAAGAGAGGCAATGTCACCAAAGTAAAGACAAGTATCTGGTAGAGAAGATCACAACACCAACACATGATGCAAAGTGGTTTGTATGTATATTTACACAACAGTCTATCAGGAAGGATAACTGGAGTGACAGCATAGAGCAGTTAAGCTAAATCAGTACAGTTTATTATAACTATACTCCCAAATAAACCATGCATTTTCCCACCTCTCAAGTATTAAACTGTAACTGCATAGGTTTCCTAATAACTGAATCCTGACAGCAAACAGACCCTTGGCACAGCCAGACAGGTTTTTTCTACCACTCTTTGCCTCATTTACTTTCTGATTTATCAGTATATTTAGAAAGCTCTTAAATATATCACAAACCCCTCCATGTTTTATCAAAAAAAAAAGCTTCCATTGAACTAAGGTCTTTTCAGGGTCAGTGAGATCAGCATTTTCATTTTCTCGTACACCGAATTTTTTGCAAGAACTATGAATTTTGTTATTCCCAACATGTCTAAATGCTTCCCACATAATTCAAGACCACAGAACACCTCCCTTCAGTGAGCTTTCAAGTCCACACTGTCTTACAGTCTGCGTGTGGCTGCCAGTACGTAGAGGATTTAAAGATGCTGTATTTGCCTGAACCTTTGCTGTTAGATTAGGAAAACTTTTATCTACAGATGGAATGTTAAAGCACACAATAAAAATGACTTAAGATTAATCCTTTATCCTCTGGTGATTCCATCCACAGCCATCTGCCTTCTTCCACATATTTCTCTGTGAATCCTTCCTCTTTTATCTCACCTGCACTTCTAATACGACAAGTCAGTAAAGGTAAAGTGGGAGTGGGAAGTCCCTGACAAAACCACTGTTATTCCTGGAGTTGACAAGCTTTGAGAATTGAGTTTGAAGTTTAAGAAAACAGATCAAAGCAGTAAAATCTATCCCTACTACAGGCAATAAAGACTTTTCCCAGCCAATGTGATGTACAGAAAGCTGCACTGAATCTGTACTAAATCTGTACAGGAGTTGAATCACCTTCTTTCAAGCACCTATATTTCCTTGAAGATATGGAAAAAATTACTGTTTTATCTCATACCACCTTTCCACAAACTCCTGTAATTGCCACACAATTTTCTTTTGATAAAAATTATTTGAAAATTGTTGTAACCATGTCATTTATACAACTAGTATTACAGGCAAATGGCTGTACAATTATCAACAAGGGAAAAGGTCCTTAGGGGTTTTTTTTAAATTTTATTTCTTTAAAAGTGACCTGCAGGATGTCCTTTTGCTAATGCATTTTTATTGTAGATACATCCTTTAAACTGATAAAATAGTCTATGGAGTGTAATGCAAGTACAATCAGAACAGAGCCAGGGGTTGAGACACCAAAATGTAAATACACTGTAGCTCCAAACCCAGGGCAGTCGGAGAATCACTTAAGATGGCAGGAGCATGATACAGCCATGCCTAAGTAACTCAAACAAACGTACAATTTAACATGCACATACCCCTCATTATTTATTATTATGGATTGCAAAGACAATGTAATGTTACAGTTTAGGTCCCTGCTCTGTTCCAAGGTGGGAACACCAAATTCTTACAGAAGCCAGAACCGGGTAAGTGATGCTAAGAGCCACTTTTACCCCTAAAATGTTAACATATTACATGTTAACATATTCTGACAGAAAGATTACTCCAAGCATCATTGCTCATCCACAAGTAACCATTATCTGTGCCAGGCTCTAAGGACAGCTGTGTGCAAGATCGTGTCTACTAATAGCTGCTAAACTCAGTACCACGTATGGGAACTTTGAAAGACTTCTTAGATCCATTTCTCAGAAAGAGATAATGAATCTCAAAGGAGATAAAAGCATTCTTAACTATGAAACACAGCAACAATCTCTCCATAGTTATTAACATGCTGTCACATTAGATAAATCTGCAATACATGGTGAATTTAAGTTTTCTTGTACTTTAAGAGTCACACACTGCCTTTAAGACATGTAAGTAACACCTTAAATAAAAAGAACAAATGCAGAGGAATTGAGGGCAAAACATGAGTTAATGAAGCCACCTTTTTCAGAAAAAAGGTAAGTTTGATATTAGATCAAATACAAACGTGAATTACGTAATTCACAGGTTAGTAGGAATAATGTTAAGTTGCAGATTGTAAAGAAGTTACTTCACAAAAAATACAACTACTAGGTAGTTTTGTACCTGTGTCCCTCTACATAATTTTCTTCAGAATATGTTTAGCTTGGTTAGTTATTCAAATGATAAATGGTATCTTAGTGAAAGCAGTACAGAAAATAATCTACATTTTAATCACACTGAAAACAAATAATGGTGTGATAAGATACGCGTCCACTAGACGTGCAGTTACCACATGCAGAAATGTTAGTGCAATGCAATACTCTTTATAAGAACATTACAGAAAAAACCCAAATAAAAATTTAAAGAAAGCCACCCAGCAAAACCAATCCCCCATCCTTGCAACAAATACCACAGTTGCATGCAATAAACAAATCCATGTTATCTATTCAGAAGTACACCATTTATCAAGAACTACGTGCCTTCTGCAAGAGGCACATGCTTTTGTTTTGCCTTATGATCAGCAGGGCATGTTGTATTTGGACTAACATTTTGACATTTCAGACAAGTGTGTTAAGTCAGTTTTTAAAATTCACTATTATCCAAGTGAATTTCAATGCTCAGTCAACCTTTAAAAAATATTAAATGTGAATAAATTTACCTGTCATACTTAAGGCCATTTTCTTTCACCTACAGCTATCAAAGATAAATGTCTTTAAGCAGGAGTTCTTACACCTTCTTTAAATATAAAATAACAGAAAATCAAGATCTAAGTAATTTTAAAATCAACGTTTTGGAAATAGAGGGTAGGAAACACACTGTAGCTATTGGACTTTGAAACACAACCAAGAAACAGGTTGTAAACAAGACTTTTAGACCTCTGAAGTAACAGTATCAAGCTTACTACTCAAAAATTCCAGGGGATTGACATGTTCCCCAGAACTCTATGCAGGTACCCTTAGAAAAAAAAATTAATTTTTTGTACCTGTGGCGACCAACACCAGCAGAAAATACAAGTCAAGTATCTGGCAAGCATTAACATTATATGGAGTTTATACCATTAACAACTTCAAGACATTTATACACAGCTATTCTACGGAAAAAATACAATACAGCTTTCCAAAAGTCTCAAGATCATGGACTAAAGATGTAAAGTCATTATTCAGTCCTGGTGTGCTTGGCAAAATAAGTGACTATTTTCAAACATTCTTATTTATGAAAGCACACTTACATCCCAACAACAACTGTGTACCATAGAAGCCTAACATAATTTAGTGGTGCAGGATGTTAACAGCACACAAATTCAACATAAGACTGACATTTAGATACAGCACAATTGCTCCTGTACAAATTATAGTATCTTCCATTTCTTCTGCACAGCAAGAAATACTCTTGTAACTTTATGCTCTGGAAGAGCACTAGACACTCAGAAATGTACTTCTAAGTGCTATAAAGTATGTTCCTGAGCAATGTACTTCCTCAGCAATTAACAAATTGAAGGCAACACTCTCGAGAGAATATCAAGTGTTGTGCAGCTAAAGAAGGAAACAAATTAATACCATCAAGGAAACAGAGTTTTTGAGATGCACTGATACTTGTTAGAAACTGCTAGTCTAACACTGCATTTGTTTGCAAGGGTTTTACTATTTCCAAAATATCAGAGGTTGTCTACCTGCCAATGAGTAAAGTGCCATCAGATATTGCAGTCAAAAATCAAATACAGTTTATAATCTGTACAAGACATTTTTTTCTACATTCTACTAAAATACTCGGAGAGAAACTAAAAATTAACTTTTTACCTTGATTAAAGATGTGATCACAATTGCTCCAGCATTCACCATAGGGTTATGAGGCCTGTCTGTGAAATAAAGTTTTCAATTACAAATATATTCCAAGACAAGTTTGTCAAACAAAACCAGTCAAGTGCCTAAGGGAAAAATTATTCTAGATGTATGACTTCAAGTTACTATTACAGAATAGCTATTATATAATCCTAAACCTTTAAAAAAATACCGTAATCCAACACTATACACAATATTTTATAATTCTGAGTATTTTACAGCTTAGAACACACTCAGTCTTATGCAACTTAATCCAGTAAATTATTTGGTTTGGCATAATTTCTTTTCTTGAAACTTACAAATGCTCTTCAGTGTTCCAGTATTGGATCAACGCAACACTTAAAAGCAGAGCAACCCCAGGACTTTCCAATTTTTCCCCCAAGTTACCAAGTCTCAGTGATTTTAAAAGTGTTTAAACAGGACCTTTAAAAAATAATTAAAATCCAGTTCCTAAATTTCCTTATTGCTGACCATGAATACAAAACACTGATTCTTTTCAAGAGCCAGAGGTTTCTACCGGCAGCTTCTGAAATGCAAATATCTATTTACTCATCCTCCCTAGAATTTAACTTACTTCATAGCTGACTTGCACATACCTGCTACACTTACATTTTCCTTTTTCCCACTGATCTCCATATTAACAGTATCTTTGCATTCCCAAATCATTCTTGACTGCTGAATGAATCACCTTCTCTTCTATTTTCTTTTTCTGAAAAACCTCTCCTTATCAGCCATCTTACTTTTCCCAAATAATCCACCTTCAACAAATAACCCTTTTCTTTTTTTAACTAACATTTTTGCTGTGCCTTTTAACTAGGATGTTGACTTCTGAGCAAACTTTGAACAATTCTCAATGCATTAATATAATGACATGTTTGAATTCTTTATTTGCTATTCCTTTATCTCCAAATTTGAAAAAATACTAATTAAAAAACAACACAAAAACTCTTTAATACTTTTATGCATGATATACAAATATGGACTCTAAAGGAAACTTGAGATGATTGGGGTTTTGGATATGAGTCTGATATTCGCAGCCAACACACATCTTCCCATGAAAATTACACTGGGTATGGTCAATGACAGCCATCTATGGCTATCAGTTAATCTTCAAAAACTGATCATCAATTTTATTAGTATTTTTCAGAAAGTCAATATTAAAAGGAACTTTTAAATAAATCCAACTATTCTATTAGTGGGAAAAAAGGCCAGTATCTTCCAAAACAGCGGAGCTCCCCTAAAATACAAACTTGTTGTCTAGATACTATTTTAAAGTTGTTACTGCCATTCCTTCTCTCTCTGAATGAGACTGACAAATTGTTCTGATTTCATTTGATTATACTTAAGATCCACATATATAAAATATCCTGTTGTAATCTACTAATGCAAGCAATGAGGGTCAAATGTATCTGACTTTCAATTAAGACCAGATCCTGGATAAGAAAACATAAGATTTCCATAGCTCCTTAGGGACCACAGACCTGAACACAAGTCAAATGACCACTCACAGCATCACAGCCTGCACGTCAGAAGGGACATCTGGGGGTCATCTCCTCCACCTTCCCACTCAATGCAAGGCTATTGCCAAGGTTCTATTAACTGAGTCTTGAAAACCTCCAGATGTGGCAAATCCTCTACCTCTCCCGCAATCCTGTTCGTGCTAGAGGACAAATTTACCCTAATATCCAATCTGCAGCTCCCAAGCCACTGCATGGGGCCACTGGCCCTTGTTGTACCAGGTGCCACTACCAAGAAGAATTACAGAACTCTTCATGTTGGCAATTCCTCTTCAAGAATTTGAAGAGGCTTCCAGGGGAGCCCCTAGACTCCCCCTTCCGACTGCTCCTTGGGAGTTGCACGTGCCCTGGACTGCACAGCATCCTGGCAGCCCTTCGCTGGAGCCCTCCCCAGTTTGTCACTGTTCTCCTTGAGCTGGGGATCCCAACTCTGGACACACAATTCAAGACAACACGGCTCTCATGCTTAATCGGAACACACTGTCACCCTCATTTCTCACTCTAGCTATGCTTCTCTTCTTTACAGCTTCCTCTCACCAGCATTAGGTACCACTCCAGTCCATAAACTCATGACTTTATCATACAGAGCCCATTCTAAAAATATTTTTATAAATATTTTGCTCTTGATTCTTCTGTGCACCTCTATAGTTTCAATCTGCCACACAGTACGAAGAAAACAACACAACCAGATTCCATACCACGTGTATGTTTGAATTCTCACCAAGAAGAGGTTGTATGTATGGATAAGAGATACTACCTGTTCATATATACAGGTATTGTCACACTTGTAGCATCATGAGCTCAATAGATATTAAAAAGCCTGTAGCTGCCTAATGACCATAGCCAGGAAAATTATTCCTGATAATGCCTGTTTCAGACATATTTTACATAGTAAAATTCCTGATCTACTTCAATCAACTGGAATAGTATTTTTAAAATTAGCATGGAGATTGTTTTATTCCTTCAGAAATCTGACTTGGACTGGGCAATATATTCCCTTTGATAAAACAAGTTTTAAAATTGAATATGCATAAGCCTGCAGAAGTTTCCAAATTTCCATTGCACAGCACAGATAATACTCTAAACACAGCAACATCTTTTTGTTGTAAATTGGCATTTTTACTATAATTTTAAATTATGTTAAAATATTCTTCATTCTTTCCAGCTTGAATCTCAATACTAGTAAACAATGAAATACAAGAACATCCTGTTTTAGGAATCTTCCATAAAGTAAGTATAGAAAAAATAGCTTCAGATGCATGTCTAAACGGTTTTCAAACACCTGTGTATCACTTCACAGAATCTGGATTATGAACATGGAATTCAACTACATCTGAATATTCAGAAAGTAAATAGATTCAATATCTTTTTTTTTTTTTTTTCATTTTCAAATCTGATCTTCAAAGTATTTATGGATGCTCAAACTGACAAATACTCTGCACATCTAAAGTTCATACAGTGGTTTAAATCTACAAGCAAAGTATAATCCATTCTTCCCTCCTCTTCCTTCACTTGGAGAAACTCAACCTCCCTTTCTCTCCCTATAACTGAAATGTTCCTATTTATTAGACTCCTACTTTTTGTTTTAGTTCTTCTCATAACGACTGTACAAGAGGCCATCCAGGTCAGTCCCAGCACTTCTTTCCTGTGTCTATCAGCCATAGAAGCACATATTTAAAAATTAAATTTTCTATCATGTGAATTAGTCTTCTCTATTAATTTCATGTTCCTTGGTCAAAATTTCCATAGTCCAAATTCTCTTATGCATAACATAATATGCATAAGAAACACTCTTGCCTTATAAACACTCTTAAAGTATAACAGTAATGTAAAAGACCACAGCCCACCAATTCTTCTCCAATAGTTCAATGTTAAAAGTAGCAATAAAAAGAAGAAAATAATTTCTATACTTTGTCACGTTATTAAAAAGAGAAAAAACAGAACATCTATATTAGTTCAAAGGAATTAAGGAGCCATTTTCAGCACCATCAAAGCTTTTTTTGTAGTAAACCTTTTTGTAAGATATGAAAGACAAGTCTTCTTCACACTGTTACAACACTGTATATTTGGAAAAACTAGGAAAGCAAAAACAAGACAGCAAAACTTGACAAAATGCTTAATCCCTCTTGGCAATATATTCATACTGGTATTTCATCACCATTTACTAACATAATAAAACAGAGAAAATAAATTGTCATGATATATTGTATTTTTAAATATGGTAAGATGATTTTAAGATATAAATAAATAATTTTTATATAATCGTTTGAATATATTTATAAACATAATAAATATAATCAGGTGTCATTAATATATTAATAATATAGATATTTAAGTCAGAATTCAATACAGTCCTTGAGAAAAATGTCATCCAAGCCTTATGCTGGTAATTAAATATTAATTGCAATACCATGGCAATGGAAACATTGTCTGTTCTTTTACTGAGACAGATCCACTAGAAGAAACATTTGTGTTTCAGAGATAATATCCAGTATTTCCTCTAGGGCTACCTGAGTCACCTTTCTCAGATTTTTGCCATAAAGTTTATTAAAATTAAATTTCCATGCTTGAGAATTAATATAACATGAAAAAGAAATAATCTAGGTAAGTGCTGTATGAGAAATTCTTGCTAAAATACTCCTGCCACAGGGAAAAAAATAAAAACATCGTTTTGAATCAGTAGCCAAATTCCATTTAGAATAATCTGTGGGAAGATTTCGCCTTCTGGAAACTAGTCAGTGCTGGCCTTTGGCACCAGCACCTGCTTCTCAGAAGGCTGAGAAGTGATATGTTTTTTAAAATCAATTTAACATCTTTGATTCTTTCACCACCATTTTTACAGAAGCCATGATTAAGGAACACTTGCTACCAACTCAACTAAATAAAAATAAATTTAAAATACTTTCATCGTTAAAATTCTTTGGGTTTTCCTACAGCTCAATAACTAGCAAACAGAATAGAAGCAATACAACATCTTTTACTAGCATTCTAAATTAGGCAAAAGTGACTAACAAAAACTAAGTTTACCTTGCTGATGCAAAATATTCCAGAAAGCTGCCTAGTAATATGACTTAAGAGGATAGGGTAAAATGACAAGACTGAAAAAACTGTGTAGGCTTGCCTCATATTTTTCTAAAACTGAGTATTTGCATTATTAAGTAAAATGTATCTCTTACCATCTTCATTCAGGAACAATTTGTTGAACCGTAATCCACTAGGCTCTTTACCAACATATCTGTGCACATACTCTGTGCCAAGATCATTGACAGCAATCGCATATTTCAAAGGCTTTACGCAGGACTGAAGACAAAATGGAACTTTGGTATCACCCACAGAATGCCTGGGAAAAACACAGATGAAGAGGCTTGGAATTTCCTGATTGTCAGCTGTGGCAGTAGAATGTTAAATGCTTCATCTATCCTTCCACATACAAGGACTAATAACAAAAACGCACCAAAAAGCAAAAGCATATTAATACTAAGTCTCATTTTAAAGAACTTAACAATGAGATTTACAGGTTTTAGCAACTGACTCCATAAGCCAAGCATAACAAAGTCAGTTGCTGACTACTGCAGAGGTAACAAAATGAAAATGGGTTCAGATACGGGTTTGTACCAGAGCAAGAAATCACCTCAGACCTCTAATCTCACACTTATCCTACTCAGTTGCAAACCACATACTCAACAGGGTACAGCTGACCCAAACAGAGCCACTACACTTATTCATGTCTATATAAACAAATATGAGATACAGTTTGGTTTTGCAATTTGAGAACAATAATCAAATAGCTGCATTTACATTCCCTGTGATAATGGCAGAGATGTTTTATAACACTTACTACATGCTATCTTTTGGAAAGTTTACTTTCAGCATCTATGTCAGACTGCACCAAAGAGTGACTCATGCAAGCAGCATATGCCACATCTAGAGCAAAAGGCTTGAAGCAGTCACTTGTCTGGTGACAAAATCAGGAGTGTATTTGCTTCTTTTCTTTGCAGAAAACACAAGCAGGCTTCAGTGAAAATCACAATACCATTTTGGCAATATAAAAGCTAACATTACTAAACATTAAACATCACAAAAATTAACATTATAAAAACTTTCATTAGCGCATAATATCCAAAACAAAGCAAAATGCCAATTTAAAGTATAAGGTTTTTTACTATTAATAGATTGTAGCTCAGACACTTAAACAGGGAGATGAAAAATATACTTCAGCTCACTTGTACAGCTCCTCCCCTGAGATTACAGAGCATATGGCTAATTAGAAGCAAACATATGCATCTCAAGAGATCATAGCAAAATAACTTCCAAGCCATAGTCACCAGAAGCAAGTCTGATGCTCTCAGGAATGCCCCATTCACAAACCCAACACCCAAAAACTGCAGTTTCCAGAACCTGCAGTAGGACCACACCAAACTGCAGGTCAGCAGAGATGATGGACATCTTGCATTGTGTACTCACAAAGGTAGACAGAGTTTGTGTTACTTCTCAGCTAGATGGTGCAAGGTATCCCTTTACATCGAGGCTCCTAACCGTCTGCTACTCTGAGTTACTAATACTGAGAAAAATAAAATCACTCTGACTATATCTAAGACCTACATAAACCCTTACAGGGAAAAGCCTGATAAACCTGAAAAGCAAAATCATCTTCAGCTCTGTCCAGTTTCCACATCTTCATTTTCTTTTTAAAGAACATGTATCTGCATTTTTTCAGTGACACACATATTATATAACAATGCTACAGTGAAAACATTAAAATGCGGAGAAGGAACTAACACTTTGTACATTGTGACCTACACAGAAAGTTATACAGCTCGATGCACAAGTACTATGAGACAAAGCTTTTCAGCTTCCAAAGATTAATACTACAGAAGCATTGCCTTTATCTGTCCTTCAACTATTCCAAGAACAAAATCTAGAAGTTACAATATACCTTTGTCCATCAACGGTGCAAAGTGACACCCCCCACAAGTCGGGGCTGAACTTGGCCAGTTGTGGAATATAGTCAGCAACCTATTACAGCGTGAAATAAAGAGAGACACATTACAATATCCAAAATACTTAACTCTACGTTACTTAAAATAAATGTCAATGGAAAGAATATACAAGGTAGAACTGAGTTACACTACTAATAATGACCTGGTATATTTAAGCTTCATTAGAAATTATTATATTCACTGGATCACTATCAAATAAAACATTTTTTCAAAGTAAAATTTTCAGCACATTCAGAGAGGTATCTGTGTTCTGTATTACAGCATGTTCAGCATTTTCAAATCATATAAAATTTTTAGCTTGTAACGAAGTCTGGGATTTTAAAACTAATTTATTGAAAATAAGCACCAGAATAAATTTTATTTACTAACAAAGGTGTGGTATTGACAATTGCCAGATGTGTAGAGCTGCATAATTTTTCTATAGACTAAGTGTAGTCTGACAAATTATACAGCAGTTTTATAAGAAAGAATAATGCTATTTTCATATTCCAACATCAAAACGCTACAAGATTCTTAGAGGCTATGGACTGTATTTCTAACAGTTTACAAGTTGCAGGCATAACTGAACTTCCAAAACTCTTTCATTACGCTATCAGTTTAATTTTTCTAGAAATGTTAAGAAAAATCTATCTACTTAACAAATGACGCATTTGGTTAATACTAAAAACCTACAGAAGTTTGAAGTTGAATTTATAAACAGGTTACCTTTCCTCCAGATTGTTTTTTAGCACTTTCATACAGCTCATCAATATGGGAAGTAAACGACATAAAATCTGGAATGACAAACTTCCTTCTGAAAGCTTGAGTAAGCAACACAATATTACTTTGTACACACCTGCAAAAAGTTGAAAAAGTTTATTAGTACTTTGATAACGTACTGTCAAAAAGCCTACTTAAGTAGCAATTACATGTTATTTAATTAGGACCTTCAGTCCCTTGAAGCTACATGCCTACAAGAACAAGGCTTTATTACTTTTCCAATTTGCCACTCTATTTTTCTAAATTAGTTATAATAGTTTTATTGCATTCATTTTTATTTTTTTCTACTTAAAGCTCTCTTTTTGAAGTTTCAACTGTGAAGCTATACTGCAAGGTATTATCAATCTGCCTTCAAGTAGCACCTCAGCTTGCAAAAGGGATCTAAAGCACCCAGTTCTCAGGATCAAGCCATCTGTAGTTTATCTAGCCCAGTCCTTGTCCAAAACAGTACTAATTTCAGAGTTAGATCAGACTTAGGAGGTTCAGGGTTGCTTTCTCTCACTTGACTCTTTCACCACGAACTGAGGGGAGAACGCTGCCAACAGACCAAACTGGAATGTGATTCCCCTCTAATAAGAAAAAAGCCCTGTGGAAAAACTTGGTAACATCTCCTGAACTGAGCAAAAGTTCATAGTGAGCAGTACCGCAAGTTTCTAGTTTCAAACCGACAGCACTTAAGGAATCTCTGTTGCCTTTCAGCCCAGAACACAGTTACACTATCGGCCACACCCTCGGAACGTCAGCCCATCTGGGTCAGTCAAAAAACCGATGAGGTAAAAAGGGAAGGACGTATCTAGGACAAACAGAAGGAAGGATGAACACAAACTGAGACATGCTGAAAGTGGTGTGTCTGTGGGTGAGGGGGGAGAGCACGAGCAGGGTGGCAACTGGGAGCCATTATCAAGTCAGTTGAAATATGACCTGATGAAGGGTATTAACAGCCCTATCCCAGTGCAAGGAAGACAAAGGGAGGTTTAACACCAAACAAACAGTTAACACCTTCATGCCATGCCTTCTGGCAGTGTTGACAAAAGCAGACACATACTATTAATGCAGGCAAATGAAAAGTTAAGAACATCTAGGCACATGCTACAAAGAAGAACATACCTTCCAATTAAGAGTTACTCAGAAAAAAATAATTTTTAGGGAAATGTTTTCACTTAGATTAGGTATTTCAATAATCCTACTATTAAAAGTCATCATCAGTTCAAAACGAAGGTGCATGAAGATCGGTGAAGAGACAGAATTTTCCTCCCTTTGAAACCCCCTCTCTTTTTCTAAGTCTTTAAAGTCGCCTTTAAAGTCCTTAGTACTTAGACGACTTATCTTAAATTCAATTGATACCCATTTCAAATGCTGATAGGCACTGGTCTCCGAAAGTGAACGAGAAATTGTGACGTTTCCGATGTACACAGTCACCTTACAAACTACTGTCTGTAATACGCTGCTCTTTCTTAGCCTATGTTAAAATTGCAGTTGAGTTGTTTTGTTGCAATCTGTCATATTTTTTTCTGTATCTTGCAAAAAATCCTGTTTGCTTTTGTTCCCAGCAGCTTCCAATTACAGTTACCTACTCCAGGTGCAAAACCCCTTTTCAAAAGTAATTAATAACACTGATGGCAGCTGTGTGCAGAATGAGTAACAACATAACATCCACTAGGTTCAAACTGCAGATACATTTCTAACATTGCCTATACCACCTGGCCAGCATTAAGCACACTTGTAAGAAAAAAAAATATCCAAAATTCACCCAAACCTATTAGAACAAGTCAATACAAAGTCTGGAAAACAAGAAGGCAGTATGCACTGAAATACAGTCCTCTTAAGATCACATTGTGTTTCTGAAACAGGAAGGGCATTTATACACTTAAAATTCACACCAAGTCTATGATGCTCACTTCAGCAGTACAACCATTTTAATGCAGGGACTGAAACTCACCACAGAAATGGCTAAGCTGGCAAAGGACATTACCTATCATTACCAATTTTTCCCAGACTCTGCCAAGGTCATTGTCTGGGTATTTATCATTAACCCAAGCAAATCATACGAATTCACAGACTAAATTAAATACAAGGGTTCAAGTCATCTAGATGGGTATTCAGAACAATAGGTGCATGGACAAAATAACAGAGTACTTAGGTCTCCCTTTAACAGGACAGCAAAGTTTTCAGTCAGCCAGGACATGAGCCATGACAGCCTCTAAAATTGTGCAGCTGACATCTCCTCCCCACCGAAATATTTAACTACTTATGTTCCAGGTAACCCCCTGGAGATGGCTGGCTTCAGGCTCCAAAGAAGTGGAGCACTAGGAAAAGATCACAGGGAGGAATTTAAATAAATAAATATATTGATCTATAAAAACCTTTCTATGGTCAAATGTTGTGAACAACTTGGCTCTTATCTCTCATACAGTTTAGTAGTGTTCCAGACAGGTGCACTAAAAACTTCCTATTTTACATTCTTCCATTTCAATGAACTTCACAATCTCAGCCTAAAAAAACAAAAACAATTCTCTTGCCAAATCCCAATCCAAGCATTTCTTGCCCCACTTTTAAAAAAAGTCTTTTCAAACTATAAATGTTTCCAGACACATTTTGGTTAGGAAGATTAGGCTGCAAGTCTTATGATCTATATTAACTGTCAATGACTTGTATATCCAAGTTTGAAAGCAACAGTTTGAGGGTCTTTGGAAACTGCATCTTTGTGCTCTAGCATGAAGTTAGAATTGCTTTGTTTCCTTTATCACCTTGTTAGGTTTATCCATCATTTTTCAAGTTCTGACTCAGATTGCTGATTACTGCTTCCCTACACAAAACAGACATGGCTAAAAACATAATCTGAATTTTCAATTCCAAAGAGCTTTTCAGCTATGTGTACAGATACACTTTTTTCCTGTTTTGAAAGCTACAGTTTATGCATTACAGAAAGCCATGTGAAATTCCATTACTAGGTCTGTAGAAGTGTTCAACACATTTAAACATTTTAGAAAAAAAAGTAGCATGTTGACAAACCAGATATTAATATTCTAACATGGTGGAAATCCTCTACCTTCTGTCAAAAGATTGCTCAAATCTAATTGCTCAAACAGGATGAAAACATTTAGTAACACCTGGGGTTAAGTTCCTCTAAAACTAAAGTTTTCATCAGGATTTGCTACCTATATTGAGAGCAGCACAGCCACTCAGCAGCAAACAGCAAACCCTGTCTGAGATCCAGAAACAGATTGACAGGTCGATGCTCAGTACGTAACACACTGAGACTGCTGCTTCTTACCCACACATCAAAGACGTGGTAGCAATACCACACTTCTGGGTCAATAAAGCAGGATAGACAGCACCTTGTGACAAAGGCTAATCCTACAAAGCCAAGCAAGCTATTCTGAAAAAAAACCAGGGTTTAAACTTAAGAGTTGAACTGCTACTCAGTAGCTATCATTTCATTCAAGTGTACACTATAATCAAATTAACTCAATTCTGATTGCCTTATACCTTTCCTACCCCTCCTCCCCACTCTACCCCACTGACCAAAATATTGTTATTTGAGAAAAAGGGCTTTCTGCAAGTCGTATATTTTTCTGTTAGGAACATGCTATGAGTTTAAGGAAAAGCTAAGAGGGGTAGGAGGATTTCTTACAAATATTATCAGACTTTTTTCTACAAACTAGCTACAATGCCATAGAAACTTCTAAAAACACAGGGCATGTCAAAATGTGCACACTTTGTAAGGAAGATTAGCAAGTACAATCTTCCATATTTATTAAGTTGCCCAAGTTTCAACTAACAATAGATAGTACTACTGTAGTAAGTAATACCAGAAAGAAGAAAATTCACATAGCAAGCTAACCAGCATGTCACACTGCTTTCAGTAGCAGCTTGGTCTCACTCTGCAAAGACCACATCACGGCCATGTTAGCAACATAAGCAACTAATTCATGAATCTGTCAGCACTCTCTCCAGAACGTGCACCCCAGAAATCTTCAACTCAAGAAATTCCGCAGATGAAAGATTAAAACTCCAAGTTGTTCTGCCTGTAACATGGAGATTCTGATGTGGAGAGTGCTGTAAAGCCAAAAAACTTCAAAATAAAGCAGTTTTAGTCAAATTGGAGCCTAATGTGTAGAACCACTAAAAAGGCATACAGAAACAGACAATATAGACATATGAGCTGGTGTATTTTACAGCTAATTTCTACTGGATTTCATTGATTTAGTCAAGCTTATGTTACCACTACTCCAGATCACTTAACCTTGATACTTTATGTGATCTGGCAGCTTTGGATTCAAATTCAAGATGAGAATGACACCACTGACTTCTATGTTTAGGGAACTGAAGCTTCAAAGTCCTGAGGTAAGTACAGTTGAGTAGATACATTACTTATATTTCACACCTTAAACACTTGTAGAAGAAAATACAGGGATTCTGTGCAAGTCTCTTCACAACAAATGCAGTGTCCCTACAAGGAACAGGTAAGTGAAGTTTGGGGGTTTTTAATTTACGAAAAAGGTTGCAAAGGAACCTTCTGCTGCTGCAAAGAAAAACTTGCTATGTGAAGTAAGATTCACCTCTCCATGTCTGTATTATCTTTATGTTCAAAATTCTTCCTACACAAGAAGCAACCATGTAAGCTTTCCACAAATTGTTATAGTAACCACTACTCTCCTCACACAGAGGATCGAATCCCAGAGATGTGACATAGAACATAAGATAATCCTGCTAATTAGCAATCACTTGTCCTTTTTCAAATGTACAGCCCTTGCCTAAAACGTAATTCAGAGTGTACTGTGACAAATAAGCCTTTTAGTACAAATGTAACACATAATAACAAATGCATTTCCTTTCCAAACCATCCATACACCCAGGAAGGTTTCTGAATCTAACAATTTCAAGTTTTTACTGGGCTGACAATAAAAACAGTGAAAACCTGGTCTTGAACTTAACACAGGAGTAAAGTCAGTCCATGCTGGATCTTTACAAAGTATCTCACATCTGCTTAAGGAGTTGACTGGTCTGTTATTTTCTCTCACACACAGACATTCGCTTTTTCTCAATCTATTTCCAAAAATGTTTATATATATTTTAATATCTATATACATACCTTTTATGTTTATACATTTACACTTATATAAACTATGCAAATACACAGTATAGTATATATTTTATATACCTATATGTATATAAAATAAACATATTATATATGTATAATATATACACACATACAAAATAATATGTGCAAATAAGTTTTAAATATTATGATTTACCCTGTAAATGGAATTAAAATGCAGATGGAAAAATAGCCTAAAAATTACATTTCAAAATTTAAGAACCTCCAAATTTCCAATATTTTGGCGCACAAAAGCTGTAAGCAGAGGAGCAAAGGAGTGTGCTTGAAATGAACAGAAGACAACCTGAACAGTGCTTATACTATTCAGCTTACAGACTTTGCTAAAAAAAAAACCAATAAAAGCATCACTAAAATACAGCACACAGGTCTTTTCCAAAACAGACCAAAGGAATGTCTGCCATCCTAACTCCTCTCATTTCCACGTATCTTGAAATTTAACTTCACTGTTTCCCACATACTCACTTTTAGAATTACACACATGCTCGGAACATCTCGCCACACAGAAGCAGCATCCTGAACTTCAGATTAAAAACTGACGATGTAGTGAGAGAGCAGTTTTACATAATCCTACTAAATACTTCATGCTGCATCAAATCATTTGTTTGGCATCTGACCAATAGTTGCAGTATGGGGTGAAAACACATGCAAACAACATTGACATATTAAACTCTTGTGGAGATCATGGAGCCTGTCTGCTGCATGAAATCTGAGAACAAACTTTTATCAAAACAGCATGAGGAGTGTACATTTGACTCCCTTTCTAATCGATTTATATACCTTATGTCTCTCCTTAAGACAGCACTCAGTAACACACAGACAGCATTCATTCAGAATTATAGTTACATAATTGACAGAAAGTTTACTTTTTAAAAAGGTCTTTGTCCAGCATAACACCATCTGAAGTTGTCTGAAGAGTCAGTCTTAGCATATCCATGCACTCTTTCAATCGAGGATCAGATGTACGTAATCCTGTAGATTTGAGTGCCTATTATGATAAAACAGTAATTACTAAGTGAAAAGATATGCTATTACAATCAAGTTATCTACTGCTCAGCATTTATCACTATAAGAGATCTGCCACTGCATTATCAACAGAGACATTTTGACACTTTACTGATTCTTTAGCAATTTCCTTTGGCAATTTTGGCTGCATTATATGTCAAAGCATTAATATTACTTGAAATCCAGTGGTCCAACTACATTTTACACAAGCACAAATACTACTGAGCTGTGCCATAGGCACAGATGCTTTCAAGCATACTCTTTTGCACATCAAAGAAGTGAATAACAACATTAATATACTCATTCTCTTACTCAACTACAGAAACAGCACTGGGGGAAAAACAAGTTATATTCCTTCCCACATCTAAACATGGTCAACAGAAATTCTTTGCTTTGCTCTTGCACTTAGAATGTTAAAATAACCTTGCAGTAGTTAGCTTTCATACAGCACTCTGGAACAGTAAACTTACAGTTATGAATTTATGAACTGGTATTTTTTCTTGTCCTTCTGCAATAGTATAGAAAAGTAGATCTTCTAAGCTGGGAAGGAGACCTTGTTTCATTTTACTGGAAAACAGAATATAAAAAGTATAGATTATTTTAGTGCCTATTTTTATTTATACACATTTTTGCATTATTCTCAGGGAAACACATTTTCACTACCAATGTAACTGCTACCACTAATTTCAAAGAACGTTTTTATCAGTGAACACAAAGCTTAGTTTGACTTTAAGTAGAAAAAAATGGTAATATTACAAGTAGATTTTACAGTAGCAAACATTCTTAACTGCAACACAGTTATATTTTTACTGTCATACATTTACTGCTAAGATTATATTTAGATTTTTCTGGGAGTAGATTAATCACATATCCCTCTTTTTGATGTTACCAAGGATAGCTATGTTACTTGCAAGAGGATAAATTATTTATAAGATTCCAAGATGTACATGCCTCATAATAAAGTTGTAGAGCATTATGACCCAACTGTTCTACAAGCAAGAGGAGATGATAAATGTGTAATATTTTCTTCAAAACAGTCCTGTTTTCAGGACTCCACAGAGGAGTCCTGAAGTCCTTATCCTTCTAGTAGCTTATGTAAGGCCCATCAGCTACTGTGAAACAAGCAAAGACATCTGCAGCATAATCATCGGAGCACCTGAAGCAGGAGTGACTCTCATCACACCTACTTAGCTAAGTAAACGCAGTGTAGATGCACCTTTAATGGTCACTGTGCTTATCAGTGTAAACACACCAGCTCTCCAAGATCCCAGGTGCTACCTATTTCACTCCAAGATAGGCTTCCCCTATGGCTGCAGTTTCTTGTTACCTGCATCTCCATTTTATGTGAAATCTGAAGGAAACCTACCAGACTAAGCATTGAGATTCCTTCTAAGACAGAAAGCTGTAGCACTGACAGCTTTCCCTCAAAGCCTTTGGAATGTTATAGATTTAACCTATAAAAAGTTTCGCTCTCCTTGATATTCCAAAGCACCCTGCAGCAGGCAGGAGCCCAAGTCTTTACACTTGGCCTGTAAGCAGTAGAACATACACTTTGAGACTGGGAGGGGCAGCAACAGCAAAGGGATTCCCATCCTTTGGTCCCCTGAAGTGCCTAGGTTTGCTTCCAGACAAAAAAAAGCCAATGTTCCGATGTTTGACAAGCAAACATACATAAAACCAAAAGAAAACAAATGTAGATATTAACTAAAATGCAGAGTATGTAGTCTTACATCATTCTAGCCATCAACTGTAAAGGTCTATCTTATAATCTATTAATATTGGCAATACTTTCTTACTATACGGTAACGGATAAACTAATGCCTGAAACTAGAATGCTCAGTGGCCATTTATGTATTTTTATACATTCATGCAAGCGTGTACAAAAAGCAGGTCCAAATTCTAGTCACTGAAGTTTTCAAGAGATTAGTAATCTTTGAATAACAGAACTCAGGGTTCTAACTGCAGAAGTAAAATGCTACAACTAAGCACAGACCCTAGACAGGCCAATGCAATCTTACTGACTGACGTTTAATCCTCTCCTCTCCCAATACTTGCACAAGTCAGATTTATGATTATTTTTAATAAAAATCTGATTATATCCAAATACCCTTTTAAATTTAAGACAACCTCTAGACTGCCCTTGCCTCCCTTCTTTCCTAGTAACTAGCTGTGAAAACCAGTAGTAAAAAATACCACCTCTCATTTTCTAATTTAAAACACTGTATTTACATACTAAGAACAGAAGACAGCTTTGTAAGCCAACAGAACTTTCCTTGTCTTACAGACTAGATTTTTTTTTTTAAATTTAAATTATGCTGGCTGACTAATGCACAGACAGGCTGGCAATTCAACCAAGACAAACGCTTGCTACTACCTCAAGCAAATTACTGAACAGCCCTTTTCCTAAAGAAAATTCAGGTCTTCCAGGCAGCATATTTTGCTTTCAGTCCTTTGGGGACAGTATGTCCAGTCAAGCCAACAGAACCAGAACTACCAACATAGCAACTAAAGCTTCCCCCTGCATCTGCATCCTAATTCTGCAGGGAACTAATTTGAAAAGTTATGCTAAGTTACATCGTCTACACCCCTACATCTTCATCATTTACACAGAGCTTTTAACTGAGCTCCCCAACGTGTCAAGATTTCATGTTTTAAGGGATGTCTATGCTACATGAGTCATTCCTGGACTGCTGAAGGTCTGGCAGAGGAAACTTTCCTATTTCACTTTAGCAAAACCAGCCAGCAAACACACTGAGAAATTTTAACTGATAACCTATTTAATTACACATTTCTGAGCAATTACTCAGAATTTTACAGCTGTTCCAAGAATTTCTGTCTGGAAAGGTGCAGAAAAATACTTCAGACATTTAACCAAGATTTTAGCTGCCTCTTCATAGGCTTTTAAACTATTAAAGAGATGTGCACCCTTCACAGCAGAAAATCTCTCAACATGGTCTTCATATCTTTCACATCTGCTGTTGTTCAATATTGGGTCACTCAGCCTAATTAAACAATGGAGCTGCACAGACTACGAAAGCAAAGAGGATGACATTCAATATATTTACAGAAAATTGCTCCTCGTCAAATAGTCCACCTTTTCATAAAGTTTATCAGCTAAATAGGGGTGAAAAGGCTTGCTCTGCAGTTTATCAGATCAGTGATGTCAGTAACCAATGTTTGCTTAACCTAAAAGATGTGTTTTGGCACTGGGAGCACACTTAGCAAGATAATTCTGCTCCACACATGTAAAAAAAGCTGTTTTTCAGGTCGGGGAACTTGCAATTTTCACAGTCAAATTAAGTGGAAATTCCAGTTTACCTGATTTGAAGAATAATGACTTTTGATACTTATTTACCTTCTTTAAAAAAATAAATAAGCACCAGACTATTAAACAACTAGACTTCTTTGGTAGTGTACTAATCTGTGGGCTACAATACTGGTGGACTGTTTTAAATATAAAGAAAAAAAAAACAGGAATTCCAAGCACAAGGACTTTGCAGTCCGTATCATTCGTTCTTTCAACTCTTCCTTTTGCATCAGTACAAAGCCTACACCAGATTCTGGGGATGATTTCATTTTAACAAACGCTGCATTTCTAGGACAGAAACAAAATTAAATTTCAAAAAACATGGAAGATTCCTACTTTGTACTTCAAGATAGAACTGCCAAAATGCAGAACAGGATTTACAGAACAACAAATGATATAAAGATATGATATTGCTAATAATACTTTCAGGCATTATTAACAAATATGACACCAGTCATAAAAATGTGGTCACAATTACTGTCACAAACAGTGGACCCTCAGGGGTCTGTACTGGGACCAGTACTGTTTAGTATCTTCATCAATGACACCAACAGTGGGATTGAATGAAGCCTCAGCAAGTTTGCCAATGACACCATGCTGAGTGGTGCAGGTGACAAGCCTGAGGGATGGGACACTATTCAGAGCAACCTAGACAAACTGAAGAAGCTTGTCCAGGTGTGAACCTCATGAACCTCATGAAGCTCAGCAAAGCAGGGTTCTACACCGGGGCCACAGTAACTCCCGGAATCAACACAGGCTGGGGGACAAACAGATCAAGAACAGCCCTGCCGAGAAGGACTCGTGGGTGCTGGTGGAGGAGCAGCTGGACATGACCCAGCCATGTGCACTCAGAGCCACACCTGTCCTGGGCTGCGTCCAGAGGAGTGTGGGCAGCAGGTCAAGGAAAGGGATTTTCCCTTCACTCTGCTCTGGTGAGACCCCACCCAGAGTACTACATCCAGCACTGGGGTCCTCAGCACAGGAATGACATTGGCCTGTTGGAGCAGGTCCAGAGGAAGCCACCAAGATGGTCAGAGGGATGAGCAGCTCCCCGCGAAGAGGTAAGGTTCAGGGAAATAGGGTTGTTCAGCCTGGAGAAGAGGAGGGTCTTGGGAGACCGCACTGAGGCCTTTCAGTACCTAAAGGGGGTTTATAAGAAAGATGGGGACAGGCTTTTTAGCAAGGTCTGTTGCAATAGGACAAGGCATAATGGTTTTTCACTAAAAGAGAACAGCTTTATATTAGATACAATGAAGAAATTTTATGGTGAGGGTGGTGAAATGCTGGAACAGGCTGTCCAGAGAGGAGGTAGATGCCCCATCCCTGGAAACATTCAAGGTCAGATTGCATGAGGCTCTGAGCAGCCTGATCTATTGAAGATGTCCCTGCTCATTGCAGAGGGGTTTGTACTGAGCGACCATTAAATAGTCTCTTCCAATCCAAACTATTCTGGGATTCTATGAAAGCTGCAAGTCACAGTCAGATAGCCCCTCTATCTAAAACAGGCACCTTGAAGAAGTTGTCACCATAACACAGATAAATATTTCCAACCAAGAGACACAAACACTTGTCAAGTCACTAAGAAACTACTTTCTGTCCACTTGTATAGTGAGACGCTGGTCCCATAACAGAGGTGGGCAACTATTTACCCAAGAACTTAAACAAGATTCAAGAGGAAACTACATATTTATAAACTTAGACCAAAGATAGACATGTTAGCTATCAAAGTGCTTATGGTAAAACAAAAAACTGTAGCTTCAAAACCTTGGCCTCTACAGACGTTATGAAAGGTCTAATAAAAGTGCACTTCTAACTGTTTCTTGCATCTCTGAGTATTGTATCCACACTCCACAGGAGTATCAGCGAAATGAACCACTGCCTGGTTATTAGTTATTCCTCTGTAATCTGGCCTGGCTGCAAAAGCAAATTTATTTTTAAAAGTTTCTCCAGAATTCATCTCTGCCTTAAAAATGAGCACTACCACTCCCTTGTCATTTAAAAAAAATAATGAAACATTTCTTTTAACCGCTTTGTGATATTCTATATACTAGTGTCCAGCAGTATATGTAGCTGTAAAAAGTGAGCAATTTAGCTTTCAAAAGTTAGGGTCACTCACATTTTGCTCCTCCCTCTCACCTTAATCAAGGCCTTTGTAATTTAGAAATAGCTTCTACTAAGATAAACTGATCCCTTTACTGTCCAGCATAAGATGCAAGATGAACAATGCACTCTTATACTGAAAGTAAAAGCAAGAAAAGAACAGTTATATTGAAAGTAGGAGCAAAGGGTATTAAATATTATACACTTCTGTAACTGAGGAGTATATTAGGCTACTGTGTTTTAATAACTCAGGCATGAGCATAGATATTATTGTGTTTTAATCCACAGTTCCCATTAATTAAATTTACCAGTCTGTGACCACTCTCAGTTTAAGCTCAATTATTTTTCCTCTCTAAAATATATTAAGCTTTAGTTGGATACACAGTGTGAAGGCTGAATAGCAGGGATAAGGAGGTGGTGGAAGATATGAAGGAAAAAATGCACAGGGGATCTGGTTATGCAATGGGATACTAGTTATTTCATCAGCCACAGACCTCATAATTTATTCTATGAGGAATTCAACTGTTCTAAATTTCTCTGCAGTATTTGCACAGAACATTTTAGGCTCTCACTTGCAACTGCTACTCTCTCTATGCAAGAACTGTTAGACAAGCAAATAATCAGGAAAACCTTACTGCTGCCTTTTGACACTGTGGGTTATTTCTGTATCCCAGAATCATGACCTTATAACCAAATAGAAAAAAAAATAGCCCAACAACGCTAACAAATAAACAAAAAAAAAGAGTAAAAAGGACTATTGCCAGTTGGGTCCACAAACCACTTGCCAAACACCACTCAAATGTTAGACACTACAGATGGCAAAGTGCTGGAATCAGCAGAATACACAGACTGCACTGACTTAGCCCAGTTGTCGATGCAGTTCAGACACCTATCTTTTGAAGAACCTCACTTTGCTCAACCCTGTACTCTGTCTTAACAAAGCAATGATTTCCACATATATTCTACCATTTACAAATGCTTGAAGGAAGATTTTCATAGTTCTGCATTAAGAAAAGTAAGAATGAAAGTATCCAGCAGCCTGACTAATGTCCTACCAGGAATTCCTGCACAACCTGAAATGAAAAGAAAGTTTCTTGCTTTTTCCTTGATCATAACTATATGATAGATGTTTTATAGAATTCCTCCCGGTTCACTCTGCAGTAAGACTCAAAGAACAAGCATCTGACTTTAAAAAACATCATTTTGTCAAAAGCCAAAAATTATTAAAAGTGCTTAACTGGTTTGTGATTACACAACTTTACCACACACATTAGAAATTAAAGAATTTCACTAATTGTTGCTAGCTGTAGGAAGCTAATAACAGCTCAGTTTAAGAAAACATTGCCTCTTCAATAAATCACCTTTGCAATACCCTCAAAAACCCATCACACCTGGCATGCTGTTTTTTTCCAAAGTTTTAATGTCTGTATTTCTGCTTGAAAACAGAAGTGCAATCTTTATAAACCACACCTATTTAAGCCACAGAAGAATAATTTTCATTATATATATAATTCCAAAACATTATATATAGAGCTAATTCAAAGAAGAGACTTCATATTTGTTGAACAAAAGCATATATTTAAAAATTACAGCCGTATGATTGTGTATTATATTGTACATGGTTACATAACCTGACGTGCATGCATTTTTTAAGGCATCTGACAGCAGAAGTAACTAGTGATACCTTCAAAGCAGGCTATACCCCACTGAACCAGGCTGAGCAGCTAACACATCTGGGGGGAAAAAAGCAGAGAACAGGGCCACAGCCTCCTTCCCCACCTGCCATATTGAAGTTCATGCTAAAAAAAAAACCCCACAAACCACAACTCAAAAGCAGAACTATTAGCAAGCTAAGGGGAAGCCTTCCTGACTGGCCTTGTGGAATCTTTTCCAGACTTCCTCTTAGCATCAGACTAACAGAGACTTTGCTCAGTGTCAAGTGCCCTTTCTCAGCCCTGTTCCTTCTGTCATTTACTCTTCTCATCTAGGTAATAAGCATAGCAAAGCCTGGGAAAGCAGCTTGGGTGTAATTTTAATTATGCCACCCCATAATCAGCACACAGGGTGCCTACAGGAATGCCACGGGGCACATTTCAAACACACACAAAGGAGAAGTCATCATGGGCTTGCAGTTAAGCTGTCAACCTTCTTCTAAAAGGTTATCTGAGATACTAAATGTACCCAGGTTCAAACAACCAATGCATAGACTGTCAGACAGGGGGTGGTAGGAAATGAACATTCAAGACTTGCATAATGCTGAGTACTAACAAAGCAGAATGCTCTGCCAATCCATTTACCTCATCATTATACCCTATCCGTGGTATCCACTACCAGTCATTACCAGGTAAAAAACTGGAGCTGATACACCTGTCTCTGACCTTTTTTTTTTTTTAAGGAGTATTTCAAGTTCTGAGTGAAGGAATTTTAACTTCATAAACATATACAGCCTTATCATTCTATGACCTGCACGTACCTTTGCCACTAAGGGACAAATAAGGACCTCTTGGCACAGGCACACATCCTGCCTAAAAACATCTGTACTCACCACGTACGAGTGGCAGTATCTGTCCCTGGCTGCACTAGATCACAGAATTCTTAGGGCTGGATGGGACCTCCGGAGATCACTCAGTTCAACCCCCCTGCCAAGGCTGGGTCACCCTAGGGCGGGTTACATAGGAACGCACCCAGGTAGATACAGACGTGGAGAAGACAATCCTGCAAAACTTCCAAGGCAGCACTACTCACCATGCACACTGCCTTTAATAATTAATGCGAGATGACACAGCTTTCGCTTCTCTTGAAAAATATTTTTAGCCAAGTGGAAACGCTACCAAAGCCACCCTATCGGCACGCTCCCTGCGCCGGGCCTCCCCACGGACGGCACCCCCGCACACACGCAGGAGGGACCCCCAGGCCGGGGGAAGCCCGAGGCGCTGCCTGGGCCCCACGCCGCGGTGAGCGGAGCCCCGAGGGACGCACACGCCCCACCACCACGCGTGTACGCTTCCCTCCCGCTCCGACCCCCCCGGCCGCGACCCGCGGGACCCGCCGGCAGCCGGGCCCGCACCGCCCGGGGAGCGGCCGGGATAGACCCCGGGGTCCCCGCACCTGCCGGGGAAGCGCCCGCCCGGCCCAGCCCGGCCCCTTCCGCAGGCACCACGCGTGCGAGGGGGAGGCGGCGCTCACATGGCGCCTCCGCATCATCCCCCGCGCCCGCCGCCCCCTCCACACTCACTTCTCCCCGCCGCCGCCTCCGGCCACCTCCTTGCCGCCGCCGCCGTGGTTATTGTTGTGGCCGCTGTCGGCGGGGGGCTCGCCGGGAGTCGGTGACGGCGCCTGCGCCCCCTTCCCCGGCTCCTCCAAGGCTCCCTCCGAGCGGGTGCACAGACTCCGCGCTGACGGCAGCGCCGCCGGGCCGCGGCGGGCGGCGGGAGGGCTGGCGCCGAGGGCGGCGAGCGGCGGCGGGAGGCGCCTGGTCCCGGCGGGGGGTCCCGGGATCGGGGCCCCGCCGCCGGCCGCCCCCGGCGGGCCGAGCAGTAGCAGCTCCCGCAGTAGCGCCGAGCGCCACAGCCGCATCATCCTGCGCCACCGCGCCGACTGCCCGCCGCGCCGCCCGGCCGCGCCTCTCGCGCCGCGCCGCGCCCGCCCCCCGCCGCGCGCCATTGGCCGAGCCCGCCTAACTGTCAGGCGTGCGGCGCGCCCATTGGCCGGCAGGGACGCCACTCAGGGACGTTGCCACGCCCCCGGCGCGGGCCGAGTCTCCCCGCGGGGCCGCGGGTGTCGCGCGCGGCCGGCGGGGCGGGAGCAGCAGCGCCCCCAGCGGGCGGACCGGGCGCGCTGAGGGGGCCCCGGGGCGCCGCCTCCCTCCCTCAGTCGCTTCCTCACGCCTTCCTTTCCGCCCTCCCTCGCTCTGCGACGTGTAAAGGCGTTGGGAGCGGGCTGGGCTGCGGCGGTGTGGGGTTCAGGTTGCCATGGATATGGCCATTTTTTAAAACTGTATGTTTTTGATTACGAAGTGCACCGCCTCTCCCGTGCCGGCAGGATCACAGAATATGCTGACTTCAAAGGGACCCACAAGGATCAGCGAATCCAACTCCTGGCCCTGCACAGGACACCCCAAGAACCACACCCTGTGCCTGAGAACCTTGTCCGAACACTTCTTGAACTCTGTCAGGCTGCGGCTGTGACCACTTCCCTGGGGAGCGTGTTCTGCTGCCCGACCACCCTCTGCATGACAAAGCTTGTCCTAATACCCAAACGAAGCCTCCGCTGACACAGCTTCAGGCCATTCCCTCTGGTCCTGTCACTGGTCACCACAGAGAAGAGAGAAGGAGGCACAGGGCCTGTGCCAGCCACACACCAGGCACCCTAGGAAGAGGTTCAGGAAACAGGAGCTGGTTGAAAATATCCTCAGGAGGAATTCTTGTTCCCGCATTCTTTGGGCCAAATGCTTCTGGCAATGAGCAGTTACTAAGGGGTTTCCACATACTTTCAATAAAAATGTAACTGCATAGCTCATTGCCAAAACTTACAGTGGAGGCTGTAAGTCTTGGTCAAATGTATGAAGTTTCTTGTTTTTAGGAAAAAATAAATAAACCAAACACAAACCCACAAAAATCAACCACCTGGATGCCCAGGTGAACTGGGTGCGGCCATTCACATCATCGAGCATTTAATCAGAGTGTGGAAATTTTGCTGCTGCTCACCTACATGTCCCAGTTTGGGAACCACCGACCCATGGTAGTGCAGTTCTAAAAGCAAAAGTGTACCAGAAAAGAGTAGCAGAAAATAACTGCAGGGCTTCGAAACAAGGTGTAAATGTCAGTCCTTATATACACTTAAGCTTCTGTCACAGCTGTCAGGATACAGCATTTTGGAAGTCACAGATTTTGCAGTTACTTGGTGAAACTTTGTTCAGATCACCAACTGCTAAATTTGTCCTAGATGAATACAGATCTATATTAGCAGATTGTATCCATTATGGGTAACAGTGGAAGAGGAGATTTCTTGTCATCCTACTTCCTCAGTAATGCCAACATGCAAACTAGTTTTTTAATTGTCCCTAGTCTTCTCAGTTTAGGAATCTTAATTTTCTGAGCAAAAATGTAAATACTTGTGGATCTGTGAGTCTATTACAGCTAAATTTCCTTGCGAACAATTTCCCCATGCATTGAGGTTTATTTCATCTGGTATGTTTATTATGTTTGGCAGAGGTGGGGGCGGAAAAGCTGTAGTTCTGAGTTAGAATGATCTTGCTGCACACTTTATTGGAAGTGTTTTACTCTGAAGGTACTGATATTTTGTTTTCCACTACCGCCCCAGATTGAAAGTTTCATGTGTCTAGGCACAGTAAATTGCTCTTAAAGACCCCCATAAAACAGAGAGGATTCTGTTACCCCTTTTTCCTGTTCTCTGAAATAACTACAAATAGACATGGAGAATAGTCCTTCCTTGAGCTTCTACTTACACAGCAGCACAAATATCCACAGGGGTTTCCTATGCTAATAAATTGTCACAACAGCCATGAGGGTTTTTGGAAGAAGATATAAAGATAGCTGATAATCTATGCCTATGAAATGAGCCTCCACGCACCAATGGTTTTTCTTCCCACTGAACAAGGAAACTTGAAATACCAGTGTGGGATGTGTAATCCTGTGCTGCAGTAACTTCACATACAAAAATGCAAAGTACCTGCAGTTCTCACGTACTTATTACGTTACCTATTATATTTCCTGGAACTAATTTTGGATTTCCATTTGCTAAGTCCTTTTTGGCAAGCCAATACTGCCTCTTTTATCCTGCTGCCCAATAATAATATTTCTCATTTTTAAAATTCTGTTATGTAAAATACTCTAAAGATGGAAGTCTCTCGAGCACCTTTTCCATTCTTTCTACAGTCTGCTGCTCTAAGACCAGAGACAGTGACTGCTGTCTCTTCCAGGATGTGCATTTGGTCACTAATCAAACACAAAGTTCTGCAGACACTACAAGATTCTGAATTTTAGTGCCAAGGTGGTTTTTTGGTGTGACAGCTGTGCTCTTTTCTAAGCCAGCTGTTTAGCCACAACCTGGTGCAAAAGCTTGTCTAATTCATCCTTTACACTGTAGGGGGAGAAGAAGCAGAAGAATGAAAAATGTAATGATCTGGATCTTTCCTTTTAGTGCTCCTATTTCTGGTCAGAACATTGCAGATAAGGTGTGTGGGAAGGAAAAAGAAGAGCTACTGCATTCACAAAAATATTTGCCTCTCAAAACAGTACCCCCATGCTACACGTTCTTGACCCCACAGGAACTCTTTCATTTTACTCACTTCCTCTTCTTTTTTCTTTTTCACTTTGTACACTATTGCCTTATTCCTTTATTTAACCTTTTAGTATTGCCTTCACATTAGTACATTAGTACTAATTATTACATACCTCCCAGTGCATGCATTCTTCACTAAAGCTTTTCTTAAAACTCACTGAAAGAAATTAATCCTGGACTTCTCTCCCTGGAAATTCCCCTGTCTGTGTTTTAGCTCGTGAGGGCAGAAAATGCAAGTTGCTCTGTGTGTGGGACTACAAACACACAGCTTGGGAACAATGCAAAATGATAAATATAGCTTCAGATCCAGAAAGTTCAAGGGCAATAGTGACTCATTTGCTATTCTGAGAACTTTTGCTGCATAATTCAGGCCATCACTCCTTGCTTCTACTATGACTAAGCCTGAGACGTTTCACCCACTGATTCTCTCCCTTCCTCCCACTGCCACAGGTATACCAGAGAGTCTTAATCTAAAGACAGATTTTTAATTTTTTTTTTTAATTTAAAATGAGCCATAAGAAATGTAGTAAAAATAGCATCAGAAACACAACTATTTGCTTGGGAAAAGTGTTATCCATTAAACCTGTTAAACTGACACTGATTTTTGTGTTGATACAGATGTTAGACTGGGCTTTCCCATATCCCAGTGAAACCCCCTTTAGACTTCTCCTTTGAACAGAGTGATACTACTCGTCTCTTTGGAAAGAGAAGACACACCATCTGCTCTGCCATTCTGTGTTTCACATAGTATCCCAAGAGAAACAGAAAATTACAAAATGGTTTCCACACAGTACAAAGAAATTTGAAATTAAAATTCCCCATAGCTTTTATTTTGAGTTGGTTACATAACCAGCAGTAACCATAAGCCAATTACTCTCTTTTTAATTTCCACAACTATACATGTTCTTTTGTAAGACAAAAATTATTTGAATTTAAGACAACAAGGTTCTTCAGGAAAGGAAAAAAAAGAGGATCTTTTAAATAGGCATTATTCTTTAAGTATTTCCCTTAAGCTGTATTATAGCAAAATATTCCTAGTATAGATCTCTAAAAATAATCCCTATTTCAGAGGTTTTCCTTTCTAAAAGGGGCATAGCAGCATTAATCTCTTAGGAGAAAGGGCTCTGAAAAGCAGGTGGAAAGAGGTCTTCTCAGTTCAAGCACATACACTGATAGCTTTCAGGAAGGTTAAATCCTCCCATCAGATCAGCAGGGCAGATTTCAAATAAGCGGCAGAAATTAAGGATTATCTTGACTACGACATGAACTGTTTACTTTGCTATTTTAAATGGTTATGTTGGCTCCATTTCATTTGTTGCTGGGTAATGCTTTCTGAAAGAGAACTAAGGACGAGAGACAACTTTTATCTATTCAAGTATTTCTACCAAATCTAGGAGCAGTTCCTAAAAATATTTTTTTCTTTTGTGAGGCTAGCTTGCTGCACCTTTGGGTAACATTTTTATACTGGTTCAAGTGAAAGGTGCTCAGTCACAAGAAACATTCCCCGTTGGATTGTACAGAGGATACGGAACAGCTTCCTCTGCGCACAGAAGCATAAGCAGTAAATAGTTACTATTTAATCTCAGAAAATGAATGTTCAAATGTTTGGGCATAATAGCTCAGAAATCCAACAAGGAGGAAAACATTCAGAGCATTTATTTAACTGGAAAGTAATGGCTGAGGGAGTGACCTCAAGTGACAAGCAATAAAAATAAAATCAAAAATGCCCTTCCTGCATAGTGCATCCATGAGTCAATAGCTCAGTTCATATCACTCACATTCCAGGCAAACAGAGGCAGCGAGGAATTAATTCAAAGAGAAGAATATTTGGAGGATTTGCCGAGACTGACGTGAAAAGAGACTACAAGGGCCTGGGACATTCCTAGCGTGGTTGACAGACAACATATGATGTGTTCTAGTATATATAACAAGAGCAAGCAAATCACAGAAGTAGGGTTATTGAGGATGACCTGCAAAGACTGGCACAATTTTTTCCTATTACTCTATTTGTTAACCTGCTTCCTTTCCTCTTGGTTGGTTAGACAGCACCATCGCTCCTCATGCTCATTATCAGTAATAGCGTTTTTCAGATGCAACATTCTTCACATATCAAGAACATTCACCTTCAGAAGCCAACAGCTTACCTGCCAGAGAAGCATTCCTTGCTGCATCCAGCACACTGCATGTTATTTGCACTACAACATATCTAAATCATCCTGTTACATACCCCATGCATTCCACCCACAATCACATTTAATGCTTAATTCTGATGACATCTCTTAAACTACTACAGTCCAGGTCTTGATCTTACAGGAGGCCAGGACACGGGAGCGAATTTGGATCTTCTGTTTGTATTCCCAATCCTCAAATATTGGCCTTGGTAACCTTGTGCAAGCAAGGAGAAACAAGTGACAACATCATCCAACTGCTCTATCACATGCCTGAGATGAGCATGCATGAGGGAGCTCAGGAGAGCCCACGGGCTCGTGTCTCACTGCTCTTGAGACCAGACATGGGAAATTGGTGCCAGCATTTAGCAGAGGTTGGAGCACTTGGGCTGACCACAAGCTGACTCGTCACGTACAAAGCTCCACAGTACTGGGCAGTCACTGGCTGACCATTAACACCTGAGTTATTACGCCCCTAAAGGGCCCTAAGGAAAGATAGGGAGGGACTTTTGACAAGGGCATGCAGTGCCAGGACAAGGCGGAATGGCTTCCAACTGACAGAGGGCAGGTTTAGATTAGATATTAGGAAGAAATTCTTCATTTGTGAGGCTAATGAGGCCTTGGCAAAGGTTGCCCAGAGAAGCTGTGGCTGCCCCATTCCTGGAAGTGTTCAAGGCCAAGTTGGATGGTGCTTGGAGCAACCTGGTCTAATGAAAGGTGTCCCTCTCCATGGAAGGGGTTTGGAATGAGATGATCTTTAAGGTCCCTTCCAACCCAAACCCATTCCATCATCTACATGTGCCACCTCAGCCCTGAAGTGATGGAGAAGCCAGTGCGTGCTGCAGCCTCCCCTTGTCCTAAGCTGATTGCTTTTAGCTCTGAATTTCAGCACGTTAAAAAGACCCTGGGAGAGGTGCAGGGTTTCAGGCCAAAGCATAAAAGTGCATCTCATTTAATTCTCCCATGTTGGAAAAACCCTGGTTTTACCCTTTCACAAATTCGCAAATACCTGTGGCCATGTAAAAGCTTAAGCTTAACAGAACACCCAGTCATAAGAGGAGGGGTTCCCATCCTGCAGAAAAACAAAATAAACAAGGTAAAATGAAGCAAGCAAAACAAGCAGTTAGGCTGTAATGGAAACTGTCTCATCATAAGTGGTAATCCAAATAGTTTAAAAGTCTTCAACCTCCAGAAGGCTCCTCTAGAGTACATAGAAACCACTCTGATTGGGTACAGGGTATAATGCCAGCACCCATAAAATCCTACTACCTCTGAAATGGCAAACTAATCAGCAAAACCACATGTTTCTTTCTGCCTGATATTTTTGGCACCCTCTCATTTCTGTTGCTGCACTGAGGGAAGAGGAATGTTCAGGTGATTCAGTCCTCAGCCTTCCTTTGCAGCTGCTGTGAGTTGCCAGTCTCCTTCCAAATTGCAAAAGTGTTCTGTCTCCTGTCGACTTAGAAACAAAAGGTCCCATAAAGACTAATGAGAAAACAGACTATTTTTTTTAGTTCTTGAAGGATGTAACCTTGAAAGATTTCCCTCCTCCCCCCACATCTAATTCTCTCTTTATAAACATGTAACTTTCTTAGGGAGGTGAAAGGGAGAAAGACCAGCAGCACTTCCAGAAGCACACAGTGTACCATCACACTCCAAGGGTATTTAATGTTTATCCAAGGACTTTTGAACAGTTCCACAACAGTAGGCCAGGGGACTGCAGATCTGCAAAACTGAATTCCAAAATTTAAAAAGTAGAGCAATCAAGGTTGTAAAATAGCCTGGATTAAGCGTATTTTTTTGCTAATAACTAGTCTAGTGCTTAAACGTGTGTATGTTTATCCTAAATTCCAAGAAGAAAAACATTCAAAATTTTTGTATGGTATTTTTGGTGCATTTGAAACATTTGTGAAAGCCAAAGATTTGTGCTTCTTTAACATTGACTGCTGTCACAGAACTTCTGCAAATCCTCCTTAACTGCTCCATAATGTTCCATCTTTTCAGCCAAGGCTTGAAACAACTCTCACTGAAGTCAGTAGCTGATGGGAAAATGTACAGGACAAGAAATTTTACCTCTTAAATAGTATTTTTAGCCCTCAGCATATTTTTCGTAGCAGTATTAGACCCAATTATTTGGGCTTTTACCTCAACTGACTGGGCTGTGATGTGGAAATTGGTAGTGTTTCTACCACTACATGATCTCTGGTGGCAGCGTCACTCATTCCCACACACATGCCATGGCTTGTCACTCCCTCACAATTGTCCTGGGACAGCTATTGAATTGGGTTGCACTGTAAAACAGAAGTGAAACAAGCTGGGTTACAAGTTGACAGGTCATCATTCTCTGCTTTGAGAAAGAGGAGTTTCACATAATAAATCTGTGAAACATGTCTTGAGGTGCTTTGAATTAACATGCTGTAGGAGGGCTCAGAGGAAGAGCAGTAGCCAAGAAATGCTGATAATTTTGTTTCTCTCTGTACTCTTGGCCTTGTACCACAGGAAAGGGATGTTGTCAGACAACGGACTTCACAGCCTTCCTGTCACAGGCAGTTTTTAAACGACGACCACGTGCTTGGATATTTGGAATAGTTAGATAAAGTTTCATCTGGTTCCTTGATCAACAAATGGAGCTTTGGGCAACAAGATACTATAATAAAGCATAAAGCCAAACCAGTTGTCTATCTGAATAATAAAATTGTATGGATTTTAGGAAATATAAGTTCTGGAATTACTAGAACACCCCTTATTCTGCCATATGCTTGCACAGAAAGTAACCTTGTAATACCCTACACTAATCACCCAAGACATCATGGGCCTAATTTGAGAAGAAATCTAATAGGCCCTACTGTAGTCCATTCAATAGGAATTTTTGGTTTGTTTTCAGGCTCTTTGCTATACGTGCTGTGTTTGACTAAAGTCTCACTGGACACTTGAGGATCAGCTCTGCTAAAACAGAGAACAGTGGCATAGTTGAGCAACCCACCTGTGGCAGGGAGGATACTTTCAGCTAAAAATACTTTAAGACAACAAATAAAAAATGAACTATATTGAGTATTTTGGGCCAGAAGGCATGCAGAACAGACACATGTAATTATTCACATATTTATGGTTAGGAAAACATCATCCAGCCACCTTTCTGTTTCCTCCCCAGCTTTCACTTACCGTACCATGACTGCAGCAGAGTTACAAACTCTCAAGATAGGAAGACACATGCGCTACTAGTCATGTTTCATCAAGAAGTTACATTTGTTTCATTTCTTGGACTTTCATTATGTGTGTTTTCATGCAATTCTTCTATCCAGTTTATCTCACCTTGCGCATTTCTGCAAGTTTTTCTTCTGGTTATGTACCTTTTAAGTTGTATTTCTGTCTTTTGATTGATATATTCTAAAAGGGAAAGCATAATCTAAAGGAAGAAGAATAGCTTAAATAGTGACTCATTTTGTTCTGTTTTGCCTGTTAGTTACATTGTTTGATATGTCAACATGTTTTCTTAACAGTAAAGGTGAAATTCAGAGTTGAAAAAGCACAAGCAGTAGAATGTATTGCCTTTTTACACAAAAGTATGATTGAAGAGAAGGGTAACTGCTGAGCAGAGCTTATTTAATCTGCCTTGGTCTAAAGCCAAATAAATTCCACCCTTTGAAATAAGAAGTAATTCTTAAACTACCAGTAGTTGTTAATGATTGTTAGAACTGGAAAGAATCAATCAAAACCACATGCTAGTGAGTAATAATCTTCTAGAAACATCCTGAATATAGAGATTATACTCTTTATTTAACAGATAAGAGGGAAAAGGTTAATTTACGTCTCAGTACTAATTTGAGTAACAAGAACCATTAACTTATGAAGCTAATGAGCTGAAACATTCACCAACTCAGTCCAATGACCCTGTACTTCAGGACAAGCAGAAGGATCTGTGTGGTGGAATGCTGCTGATCGTTTCCTGAGGATTGGCCAGGCTCTGGATGCCTGGCACATCCCACCTCAATGGCATTCAGTCTGGCTCAGGATAAGTGCTTGTATGGAAAAAGAAAATCGTGAGGAACAGTGCTCTTCCCACATAGTAGTTCTCAAAAATGTTGGTAGCCTTTTTTTGCATCCCCAAATAGATTGCACAGAATTGGCTCCAAAGCTGCCAAATAAATGTTACAGGGAGGAGAAAAAGAATGAGCACCTTTAATAGCATTACAGCTGTGCTTTTCTGTCTGCTTATTTCATCTCTTGCATACTTCTGATGTCTAGGCCACACTGAGACCTCCATCTTAAAAACTGGAAGAACATTGTATGCATAAGATGAAGGTAGAAGCAGTATAGTCACCAGGTGGCTGTCACCCAGACAGACAGTCACAGGCCAATTTTGAAGCTGAGTGCTGCTGAAACTTCATATCGGGAATGCTGTGCTCCAAAGAGAGCAGCAGCAGAGCAGACTGGCTTCAGCCTGCCCGTAGCAGGACACAGCTGGTTTGTCCTTACCTCTGTTGCCTCCTGGTCTTCTCAGTTCAAGGGCATGAGTAAGAGGCAGCTGTGCCACAAAGTTACAGGTGTAACCTTTGAACGCCTATTTCAGAGTTCACGTAGAAAGTCAGCTGCATCTTCCAGCCAGAACTTGAACTGCTTAACCTTCAGCTTTCAGAGGCTTTTAGATCAGAGATGCAAATGGATGGAGAAGATTATTCCCAAAAGGTCTGGCAGTCTGTTACACATTACTTCAAAGCAGAGTGGGCAGAAGGATGTCAGGGCACTCTCTCTGGAGCAGAAAGGGATCTCCCAGGAACAGTCAGTCCACTGGGTCATGCCTGCAAAGGCCATGCCATGGCCCAAGAGAGACATCATTTATATAAATCCCTTCCTCACAGGTGTCACAAAGCTGTCCACTGAAGACATTAAGATCTCAGTGCTTGAAATGCTTTAGAATTGGGCTGCATGAGAATAAAATTATTCTTAACTGCTTCACTCTTCCTCCTAAAGAATTACATACTTTTTTTACCCGGTAATAATAAAATGACAAGAAGAGAAAAGTGATGAGGAATGATGCTACAGGTAATCATGAGGTAAGCAATCTTAACAAAGCTAATTAGTTTTGGGTTTATGAAAAGAAAAAAAAAGAATTAAAAAAATTTTCTAAGTTCCATAAGTGATCCTATAGAGATGAACTATGCCACATTCTACTAAAAAAATCCAGAACTCTGAGTGCAAGCTTACACATGCAAGCAGCCATTTAAAGAGGTAAATTTTACTAAGAAAATAATCTGTTTATTCTCATTGTTGTGACCCTTTTTGGTTTTTTAACTCATATTAGTGCAGCAGATTGAACACACTTTTGCATGGGAAAAGTTTCTCTCCATAGCATTGCATGAATCCTCAGCAGAATTGGCTATAGGACAGTATGTTGTAGTGGCACTGCCAATCTGTCAAGCATTTGTGTGACACAAGGCAGCGCACAGGAGCAGGGCTCCTGGCACAGCCACTGGTGTTCTGCCTGCTGCCCTGAACAGTGGGAAGAGGGGCATTTGGAGCTCCCTGAACAGTGGGAAGACAGGCATTTGGAGCTGGTGTCATGAGCAAGTCAGAGCAGAAACTGCTTAGCAAAAAGCCAAAGGCAGAGGCAAGGCAAGCTTATCATTTTTGTAATTGTCTTTTAGAGATAAACCTCATTTGAAGTCACTGCTCTGAGAACAAAACCAGAAAAAAAAAAAAAAAGAAAAGAAAAAGACAAAACGATTTCTAAAAGCCTGTTCTGCCATGAGGAAGTTCATCTTTGATGAAACCTGGAGGAACAGATGTTACTGCATTCCCAGGCAAGTAAAATCTGGAAGGAAATGAACACTATTATCCAGGAAATGGAAGTGATGGGAAGCAGCTGCAACCTGGAGCCTGCTGGCTCTCCCTGGCAAATTCTGTGACTGTTGTTCATCCCTGCAAAGAGGAGCTTCGGTCTCCCTTTAATTCCCTTTACACTGTCAGGGATATCCCGGTGGAGGCTTGCTGCCCCAGCCCCACCAGCATACTTGAAGATTAGTTTAGGGAAAGTGTGGATGTTGTCCTAATCCTGTGTTGAAGCCATGATGGACTGCGAGTCCTGTGTTATACAACAGGATCCCTTCTCTGACTCAGTGGAAAGGATTTCCTGGATGCCCAGGGCGTCGTGGATCAGACACAGGGAGGATATGCAAGGGAGCGGGCGCGCGGCTCAGTCAGTCAGTCAGTCACAGCACAGACATGACCTATCCGAGCATTTGAAATAAGAGTTGCTGGCACATTTCCACACTTCTGGGCAGCTTTCCTGTATGCAGAACTGACACACTCACTGTGGACCCACACAGATATTCATATATTCATCTCTAGACCCTAGAGATTAAAGTAGACACATGCAAGGCTTCCCCTCCGTGCTCTCAGGTGGGCACAGTCAAGGCCTGTGTACCTGTGCTGTGTGCCCAGCTCACCAAAACATCCTCCCCAGCTGCTGCTGGAAAGGACTGCCATGATCATTGTCACCTCGCAGCCTGGCTGGCGGCCATCAGCACTTCCAAGGAGTTGAAGATAAATGAAGCAAGGGCTTTCAGCAACCTGATAGTGCCACAACTGCACAAAGCAAGCTTTTCCTGCCCTGACAAAGGTGTGGGTGTGGGATAAAAGAAGCCATAATACCATAGCCACAGAATTATATAAATACTTACACAAATGCAATGTCTTCTATCTGGAAAGCATTTGCAATAATATGGGTAGTGTATTTAACCACTTGCATTTTTTGATATACTAAATCATCCCAAGAGCTCTGACACAGAGCTAGTGGAAGAGATCCTTTTCGTTCGTCTGAAGGTGAATCCCACCCCTACCCCTCCACATTTATTTCAACACTCAAGCTCTGCTAGAGGACTGAGAGGGCTACCAGCAGTCAAGTGCTACATCAGCTTATTTGGGACATGCAGATGACAGCAGCCATGGCACTGAAGAGACTGCATGACAGTAACAAAGAAAGCATGAGTTATCTTCAGAGAGCTGGCCAGTGTTCTCCAGCTGGCTCCAGGCCCCAGCTCAGAAGGTCACACAGCTGACATATCATCCTGTGAGTCACCCCCTGATACTGCCTGAGTCCAGCATAACTCATGTGGCTTGGCAGCACTGAGGGAAGTTCTTTCTCCTTGCTTGCTGCCCAGAGTCAATGTTGCTCTACAGAATACACGACACAGTAAAGCCACCAAGAGACAGATGGCAACTTGACCACCTTGTTAGTCATCATCACCTCCTTGAGTGGCAGCACCAGACAAGATTCATACCACAAATGCCACTTACAAGCTGTCTAGAGGAGGTATCAGCACAGCCAGAATACACCTACCTACATCAAAACCAAAAGTCTGCAGCCCAGGTCAACTAATTGACCCGCATTCTTTGCAGTCTCTGCTTAAATGACAGAATGCATTCAGATCTTAGCCAGGCTGAAACAACAGACATCTTCACAAAACACTGAGATAGATACCTGCTCTCCACAGCTCTGTGGACTAAGGCCCATCAGATAATACAGGTTTCATTCAGGGTCTGCACTGCTACACCCTCTGAGTTTACTCCCTAACAAGAGACTTGACTGACACCCTGACAGCACTAGAATATGGCTGTCACCCCATTAAACAGATGCTCAGTCAAAGCCACCCTGTCAAACCACACCCATGTCAAGTAAATGCGAAAATTACAGTTCCCAGACTAAAGTCAGGCCTGAGTTCCCTGAATTTTGGATAAACTTAAAAATTAAAAGAAACCCCACATATACCAGAGGGAAGACATTGTGTTTCAGGAAAAGGACATGGAACCTATTAAATGAAAGCAAAGAAGTGTGGTGAAACAGGACATTCCTGGCTTGCCAGGTGTGATTCCATCCCTTCCAGGCGAGCACTGCCAGTCATCCTGGAGGAGCAAATGCCATGTCTGGAAGAAAAACTGCCTTCCTGGAGTGTGCAACAGCACCCAGCATGTAATTTGTCAATGTAATGACAATGAAAGGATTATATTAATAGGCAGGTAGCTATAATGAGAAAACAATGACACAGATGGTGCACCATACATCTTTCCAGATGCAAGAAGGGATGGTCATGGTGGTTGAGCTGTGTGTTGACTGTACAGACAAGTGTTAGAGATGGGTGCTCAAACACACCGTCTTTCATGAAGAGCAGAGCAATAGCCTAATGGGTTTTTTCTGTCAAGGTGAGGTGTTTTTTCCACAGCATTAGGTTCTGGTGACCACCTCCTTGAGAGAAGCTGGGATTTTCCTTCTGCAGTGAAAGAAAATATATCATACAAGTAAACATTTAGCTGTAGTGCTGGACAAAGTCCTGCAAACTGCCAAGGCTGCTCCAGACCCACCAACAGCAGAGCCTCAGATGAACCTATGAGTAAAATACAAGTCATACTGTACACCTGAAACAACACATCTGTGTGACTGTCCACTTCAAAAAGCTACATTGTGCATTTAGGGATAGACACCAGGTAGGGAAAAGTGGTTAGGGAATGTACAGGTCAGAAAAAAGATGGTCAAGAATACTTCTCTAGATGCTGCAGTACTTTCAAGAGGCAAAGACAAGAGTTTTAACCAAGAAGGGTTTTAAACAGAGGAGCTTATACCTGTTTCCTGAATTGCATGCTAAAGTTACTCATTAGCAGTTTGAATTCAGGCACAGGGATGTTTGGGGCAGGAATGTATGTCTGTTTTTAATTTCCTCAGAAGCAGGTAGCTTACATCTGAGGGACATCAATTATTAACTCCAGCCTGAGATGAAAGTGTGCAGATTGAACTTTCCTGAGAGACAGGTACCTACATCCCTGTGTTTCTAGATCTGACAGGTTCTGGTGTGGCTTGCTCCCACACAGGAGTCAAAACACCAACTTACAGTGAAGTGATCCCTCTGGGAGAAAGGACCCTGCACTAAGTGCTGATGGGGATACGGGAGGGATTGATTTAATTTAAATTCAAATTTTTACAGTCCTAATAGAGAAAATGTTGCGAAAAAAATATTTATTGTTCTTATTATCCCCAGACCTTAGGTTTTGCTAAAATCTGTCAAGAGTTTTTGTCAAGAGTTTTTGACTAGGTGCAATGTTCCTGCACCTGTGCTCAGTAGATGATGTTTCAGACCTCTACAGAGCCACTAACGTGTGTGTGTAATTAATGGGGGGAAACAATCTTGCACTTTTGAAGGCTGCTCTTGAAACGTGACTTCAGACTCCTTAATCAGACCTAATTTGAGCTCTTGGGTATCAGATGTTTCTGCACAAACATTTTTTTCCATGCACAGCAGTATATATATATATATCTTTTTTTTTAATCCGTTTTTATGGTTGATCCTTTAGTGAGGAGACCTAAAGTTTTCTTTCATTAACACCAGCTTATCATCATTTACACCTAAAAATCACCCCAGCTTTACAGCTGTATGACAGTAACGTCACCCATACCTAGTAACAGCCGCGGACAATACGTGAGTGCTCTCACAAGCAGGTTTTGTGTCTTACATGAACACTTGCCCTCAAGGGATATTCTAGAGCAGAACCTGCTCCCCCAGAAGTCATAACCAGGCTCAACAACTGGCACTAAACAGCTCCTCAGAGGGATCCATTTACTTCCAAAGCGGGGGCCTGACCAAACTGAATTCCCAAAGCGCTGGAGGTCACTGCCCTATGCTGGGGTCTTCAAAGCTGGGCTCAACACCAAGTGGGACCAGGTGAAGCTCTCCTGTTGGACGACAGTCCGTGCACATGCGTGGCAAGCTGGTGGGGATTTCCCAGTTTTGGCCTTTGTTTTCTAAAACGAGGAAGGGAAGTTCCCCACATCTGCTCGCTTGCAAATTCCATTTCTGTCTGACAGTACACTGTACAGCCTGCGATGGCTGCACCAGAGGCAGCACAAGCAGAGCCCGGGGCTGGAGCATTGCCATGGTGCTCTGCTTTGGGAGGCTGCCCCCCGCACAAAGACGACCTTGTACTCTCCCACCAGGGCTGTGCTTCATCCTGCCCCGTTCCAGCAGGCCCTCTGCGAGCACTGTCTTGCAGCCGAGATGCCAAAACCCAGGGGAGTCACATGGCTGTGTGGCAGACATGAGCAGATCTATTTAAATTGATTATGCTTCAAACAAAACTGGTGCTGTCAATGTCTACTCACATTCTGGTTTCAGGACCATTTCACAACCACTAAGCCTTTTAATTAAAAAATGTATGACCTTCATTGCTGAGCCACCAGTCTTTGCAAAGCATCTTTGCTGTCTCCCTAACAGCACGTGAACTCAGGAAGGGAGCTGAGGCACAAGAAGAGAACCTATTGGCCCGATTCCCTCTCTCAGAACCCCTGAGCTGCGTGGGCACATCTGCAGATAGGTGAGGCTCTTACTGACCACAGAATTATCTGCCCCAGCAGTCAGAGAGGACAGCTTAGACTGGTGCCGGGGGTGACAACCAGGAGCATTTCCTAAACCAGGGGAAAGAGATCTCTCCATCCAGTTGAAAGTGCCCGTTAGTCAGAACGTGTTTATAGCTTCCAGCTGAGAAGTCAGCTGAAGTACCAGCCTGCAACAGAGACTCTGCACTGGCTCTTACAAAGGAGGCTGCTGTTCAGGCAAACTTGTTGCTGTTTCTTTGGTGTGACTGCACACACACTGCTCCTCAGAAGGAAGCTGGTGGCCTCCTTCACACTGAAGTTTGCAGTTATTTTACGGAGTGTTGTTCTTCTGGCCATCCCTGCAAGCTCCGGTCTGACACATCACCGCCGCATTGCTTTCTGGATTTCTCTCCCAAGGAGAGGCTTGCCGGAGATCTGCGCTTTCGGGCAGTTCCCTTATAAGGCAAAGCTTTGGGCTCAGCTGGGTTTAGCTATTCCCTTAGTCTTTAGTCTTCAGTTCCAAAAAATAGTCCTGCACTCTGATAAGCCATTGTACCAGTGTCAAGCCAGAAAGAAGAAAACATAACTGCTCTTTTTGCCTTTGCTAAATGCCAGCTGACTTCACCATTTGAAAAAAGCACCCCAGCCCCCCAAAAACAATCAGCTCAGAGAATGTGTAATGTTTGTACGATGAGCTTTGCCCACCAACAATAGCCTGCAAACTCTTCAGCACTTGTCTCTTCATCACATGTTCATACACTGCTTAACTGTGCAGAGCTCTGCCACTCATCTCTGATCCCTGGGCAGCACAGTCATGTAAGCACTACAGAAAACAGGGAAAACCCAAACAATGACTTGAGTTACAAGGAGTCTGGGTTGGGCCCTGACTCATCCCTCCCAAGAGCCCTCTTGGAAAAGGGCACCAGAGAATCAGTAATAACAAACATGCCAGCCCATCTAACTCCCTTTTGCACTCTTAGCCAGAAAAAAAACGTTATTGTCTTGAATTCAGGGAGTGTAAAACAATTTGGAGATGACAAGCAGTTCAGTTACTGCAGTAGCAATCCTGAGAAGCAAAAGGAAGAGACAAAAAGAACTCAGACTGTGGTATATATATTTATATTACACTCAAGTTGGAAGCCAGGTTTAAGCCTGACCGCGTTTGTGGTTCTAACTGAACTCAGATCAGATTTGAGTCCTAAATTTTCAAAGGAGCTGCAGAGATGCAAGTCTGAACTTAATTCTGCACAATTGTGGTGCCCTGGATAAAGTTATTCTGTGTCAACCATCCTAACACGTAAAATCTTAGCAATTAACACCTCACTGCTGTGTAAAGTGGATTACAGATTTGCCTTAAAATGTGCTTTTTATAAAGAAAACCTTTTGCTCAGATCCAGATTCAGGCACAGATTCAATGAACTATTGAAACAAGGTGACAGGCAAGATGCTATCCTTGGCTGCCCTGTCTGCTGCAGATTATCAAGCCAGTGGCCAAGAGTATCTTTAGCTGTCGGCCTCCTCTTCCCAAGCAACAGCATTTACTTTGGCATAGTTAAAAGCAGAATCTATTGTCTCTTTATAAAGGATTAGCAGTGTCCCCATTGATTTTCCTATATGCCTGCCAATGCCCTACTTGTAGGTGGATAACTGGATCTATAAATGAAAAAGCCATTGAAAGGCATCATTGTGTGCTCCTCAGCTTGGAGATGACTCACTTTCAAAACTGAAATGCCAGTAGTTACGTGGTGGTTTCTCAAACCCCAAGAGCATTCTGTTGGAATAGTGTCCTGGAAAAAGTCACGTCAGCTGAAGGGAGAAGCTGAAATTTGTCACCTTGCAACTGCTCCCCAGTTTACTTGCTACCTGCCTGGTGGAACATTGCCTTACCAAGTGTTGTTTCCTTTTTGAAGGATGAGCATTTTGCAAAAACAGCACGTAACAGTCTCTCCCTCCGGGACCCCATGATCCTTTCTTCTCCCCCAGTGGGGAGAGAGGGGCTGCCACCCTGCACTCCAGCAGCAGCACGTGAGCCCTGCTGAATGGGTGCTGAGGCACGTGTAGATTCAATGGGGATTTGCTGCTCCACCCAAAATGAATCTCATCATAATCCAAGGTATTTGTACACCAGTGTGTGGTTCGCTGTAGATAACCAGGGCTACTGTGTCACAGGAGGCTTGTCTGTCAGGCAGGGCACGTAGTGTCTACCACTGCTTTCATGGCTTATTTTACAAATCTATTGCAGCAATCAGAACGAAGGTGAGGAGATCAAAAAAGGTAGCAGAGAACAACAGAAATGTTTTAGACCGGTAGGTTTGCAGTGCAAGAGGAAGAGTTGTGGTGCACTTTGTTTTGTTTACTTCCTTGAGTAGTACCACCATGCATACCGAAGCTATGGCTTAATCCAAAATAACATCTTTTTTTATGTGTGAGAGGAGGAGGAGAGCTGAGAAAGGAACATGCTGTAAAAACAATGCAAACTGGATATGCAGAAACAAGGGATATTTTTGTTTCTTCTACAAAGTCATTAAGCAAAACAAAATGAAACCTGTTGTAACTAAATCCAACTTGTTCTGAGCCAAGCTGCCTGTTTCCTCCTGCGCCTGCCATATCCAAGCTACTTCTCCATTTAGCAGCACAAGGCACAACAGCCCTTTCATGTAACAGCAAAATCAGCCCAGGCTTTTCACTGCATTTCACTAAGTCTGAGGAGTGGCACATTATCAGGCGTGGTCACCAACAGAGGTATTTCATCATGAACAGCAAAGAATTCAACGGAAAAACCCCCTCGACCATAGAAAACACACCAGCCCCAGCATTTTCCTCATGCCACTGACGTTAATTAATCATGCAAAGACATTGCTGTTCCAATATCCCAACCAGACAAGGCCCTTCCTCGTTGCCCTTCCCCCAAACTGCTTTTGCTCCAAGAGTGCTGCGGGGCAAAGATCTATCTCCCAAGGCTTTGAAGTGCACTGCTGGAATCATGTGAAAGCATCGTAAAATATACACAAGCAAGTATCTGTGTAGATTATTATTATTACTAAGGCTGTTGCTGCATTTGTTGTTTATTTTACCCTGCAGCAGCTATCTCGCTCTGATTTATAATAAGTTCATTACAGGTTTATACAGATGCAAAGGTAATCTAGCAAATGCGAGTGATTAATAATTTCCCCAACTAGTATAATCCGCGAGCAGTAAGATAGAAAGTGCGTCATTTTCCGGGCCGGGTCTCGGAGAGCAATTGGAGCTGATGGGAAAAGCTATCCAGAGGCACAACCTACAGGTACGAGCTGATACTGCACCTCGGCCTGAGGGCACCAGCGTGGCTCACGCCTATGGAAAAGCAGTTTGTCCAGCAGGGTAAAGTCCTCCTGACAGGATAAAAATGGTTATGGGTGTGAAAGGGATACAAGTTCCACGGCTCCCCATGCACAGCATCCAAGCGTTCCCCTTCCAGAGCAAGGGCCTGCGCTTACCCCTTCCGGGCAAGGGGCTGGAAGAGGATTTCCAAACCTGTCAGGCACTGGGTACTGAGTAACACGGTGAATGAAGGCTGGATCATCATATGATCCAACGGTTTTACCTCGAAGTTCTTCTGTCCTTGGAGCGAATTAGTCACTGTAATTTGTAGTATCACCTCCCTGCCAACAAGTCAGGAAGACTTGGAGTCCATGAAAGCATTATTTATACCAGATACAGAAAGAGAAATAGCAAAAGGAAAGGTGGGTTGCCTCCAGGGAAGGCTCCTTCTCTTCAGGGAGCTTCCTAAGTAGCCGTGAATGCAGCCTGCTCACCCTGCTGGCTACCTCTTCTGCCTCCACCCCCTTTCCTGCAGCGATTTCACAGGGAAATAGTCCAAACTCCATATTTCTGCATCTCCAGGACATTACTTTCATCACCAGGCAATGTTTTTTTTCCAGTCTCACCAATACACCTGAGGCCAGTGAGCTCAGGCATAATCCCAGCAGGCTGCTACAGCCAGGGAATGGGATCTAGAAGGCACTCATCACAGGCAGGGCTATGCTGGTACCAGGTCGTCAGGGTTATCCAAATCATGGATGGGGGAAGAAGAGGAGAGCCCTGGCTGCTAATGCTCAGTCAGCTCTGCCCCCTTGGGGGTCATACATCAGAAGGGAGGGATCTTGTCATTCCCCCCTCCCCAGGCAGCTCTGTGTCCATTTGGCTCGTGACTCCCAAATGTATAAACGTTGCAATTTGTGTCTTGAAAAATGCAGGTGTTCAGCCACTCCAGAACTAATGAACAAGGTTTGTCTCTGGGCTGACACCTCTAAAAAAGGCTTGGCTTTCGGCTGCACAGCAATTTTTCTAAATTGGCTCCACTTGAGAGGATTCAAATGGGGTGGCCAACCACCACCTACCACTCTTCAAAATATCAGTCTTAATACGTGCCCCGTGAAGGCCACATACAATTTAAAGACCTTTGCTGCTCCCAGGTAATTCAGTCACGCTGTTAACTGCCGCAGGTCTGCATGCAGAAATTGGCTGGAATAACTATTTCCGAATCACTGCAGACATTTTGTTCAGGGATAAAGGGAGCATTCTTTTTTTGATTTTTTTTTCTTCTTTTTTTAATTCTTTTTTTTTTTTTAGGTGGAAAGTCATATGGAGGCAATCATCACATGGGCATCTGGGAGAGATTCCAGAGCAGAATCAAAGAACAGGTTTTTTTTCTCTGTGTTGCTATTCAAGTAATTTTCTTCCTGTGGAAAAATCCCAACAACGGTCACAGTGTTGTTTACCTCTCTCAGGGCATGGAGAGGTGTCTTATACAACCTACTTTAGGTGTTAGCTGTTTCAGCTACATGATGAAGTCATTTTGGTAGGCACACAAGTCTGGTAGAGGTTTCTAAAAGCACTGTAATCTGCTGTGGGAGCACTCCTGGCCAGGCAACCTCCCTAACTTCCGCAGGTCCCTCCTTAGCAGTCCACGCATCACTGCTCATGTTTTAAAAAGTGAAAACCAAGAGAGATACCATGGCAAAAAAAGTTAATTTAGATTATAAAAAGACAGGAATGCTGTTTCTTCATAAAAAGTGTAGCCATGTATTTCCTTTGCACTCTCCCTGCAAGCCAGCAGGGTGTGCCTGTGGACCAGCTTTCCTACACACAACTCATTTCTTTCCTTAAATGATGCAAACTCTCCCCTTTATGCATCATAGCTTTCTTAAAAAAAAAAAAAAAAAAAAAAAAAGAGGCCATGGCCCAATAAAACTAACAAGAACAGATCATCCTTGCTGATGCTACACCACCTTTCTGTAGTTTCTCACTAAAATACAGCAAAACTTCAGCAATACATAAAACTAACAGTAGGCTGAGAATCAGAATCACTTCTGGTTTTCTAATAAACATAAAACACTCTCAAACTCCTCTTTACACTGCCTGCTCTTAGGCGGATCAGCTTGGCAGCCTTCCCACCAGCACCTCTGAAACCAGGTTTCCTGGGAAGGCACACAAGGGCACGGCAGCTCCTTCTTCTGTCCAGCACCGCGGAATGCAGCGAGTTCTCCAGCTCATAGGGCTGGGAAAGGACCGTGTCCCCGGGAAATGCCACACCAGTAGCACAGCCAAAGCTGCCTCCAAGAGCTGGATGCAAACCCTGAATTGTGCCGCACCGAAAGCTCCAGCTACACAGAATAATACTGTTATAGCACCAGGTGGTTTAGTTCACTGCTGAGTGAGACACACTAGGAACTGAGCTGTGCAAAAACACATGAGAAACAGCAGTTTAAAAAAGCCTAAAAGGAACGCCTGATTTTTCCCTGCTGCTGCTACACATTGCAATATCGTGCACATCACTCTGTGAATTCACCTCCACTGACCCAAAAGAGCTACAGCTGGCACTTGATCTATTTTTGACACTAATGCAAAAAAGCCGTCCTGGATCACTAGCGAGTACCATCTGCTCTTTGCAACTGAAATGCCATCAATTCACACACCAGGGCCAGGAGATTCAAAAATAGCTAGTCTGAAGTGAGCTGCCTTGATCTCTCTTTAGGCACCTGACTGACTTTCAGGGAGAGCTGGGCCTGCTGCAGCTCCCATTAACCTGAATTTGGAACCCCTTACCGTTTCAGCCTCAGCAGTGTCCTCTGGGTTTCTCCAGCCTGAGACAAGCAAAAAGGGACTGGTTTGTACTAAATGCTGGTTTAGCTGTCTCTCAGATGAATGAAGTTCTCCAAAGCATCCAAAGTCTGAAGTGGCCAGATTGCTACTTACTTTCCATTTCTTAAGCCAGAACTGCCTTTTAACTCAGTAACCTTTTTTTTTTTTTTTAATGAAGTTAGAACGATAATTTTCACCTTACAGAAATAATAAAATACAAACTCTAATTTTTAGTGTTTACTAGGTAGAAAAAGCTTGCAGAAGTGATGGGATTGCTATGCTGAAGTTGTAGCTACAATCCATTGCACCCTATTTAACATAAAAGACTTCCAGGAATGTCCTTGCTCCTACCACACTGACATACTATACTCATTTTCTTCTGAGGGGGACCAGAGAAACACAGTTTCATAGCTACTGTGTAGGTCCAGGAAGACATTTCCATACCAGTGGAGATCCAGCATTTACACAATGCAACATAAAAATCCTGAAAGCTCTAAAAGATGTTTTCACTGTATTAGTGACGATCATTTTGATGTGAAACCTGCTTTAATGAATACCTGACAACTAAACCTCTTAAAGGAATGATTTCACTTGACATGAATGCATTCAACTACTGTTTGTTGAATGATATTCTTCTTAAACAGCAAGCCAAAGAATAAAGTGACACTGTAAATCAGGGGTTCACAACCTTAGCAGCACTCAGGGCCACGTTTGAAACCTGCCAGTGCTCTCAGGATGATGCTGGATTTCAGGATAAGCTCTGGGGGATTTGCATAAGCACAGAGAGGCCTTCAGGAAGTCAGTGTTTGCTCTGCAGCCAGGGAGCAGTCCTCACAACAATCATTATCAAGTACTGCACACAGAATATCTCTTTTTCAGCCAGCATATTTACTTTTTCCTCATAAAATGTGGGCTGATGTAATGCCAGCCTCTGTTGGTCAGGCACTCACTGCTTTCATGTCATTGTACTGGTTCATATTCAGAGCGGCTTCTGTTGCCACTGAAATAATTCCAAGTTTAATTAGTTTAGGGATGGGGCTTTTTGAAAGCCCGTTTTCTGCAGAATCAAAAAAAAAAAAAAATCAAACACCTAAAGAGATACATCCTGTACACATAAGCGGCCCAGAAAAGTACTTCCCAACCTGCCTAAATGAGTCAGAGTGCTGAGAATACCAACCAGGAGCACCAATAAGCCCCACAGAGGAAGGGTGTAAGAGATTAGTGCTTTTTGGAAAAATAAAAAGGCACGAGCACATCTCGTTTCCAAAGGGCAGCCGTGCCTCTTCTTACCAGCAGGTGTCACATAGAAATAAGTTGTCATTTCAGCTGACACTACATCCCCTGCCCGGGGCAACAAGTCTGGCCCCAAATCAAGGTGCCTAGGGAACATAGTCCTGACCAGGAGATAAACGGAGTTGTCCCCCACCCGGACAAGGACCAGAATCACCCACAGATACCTTACATCCCACATTGAGGACCTGGCTAGCGTTTCAGGAGCCACCTCCCACTGGGCACTTCTCTAACAGGACACACAATCCTCATACAGGGCAAGGATGCCTGACAACCGACCTGTAGCTGCTTCCTTAGGGGCACTAACTGTACCGATGCTTCATAACTGTTTTTTCAGGAAATGTCACTATTTTGTGCCGCTTCAGCCTGCATTGCTCTTTCCATGAGGTCAGAGCTAGGCCCTCCAGGCTGCCAGATGCAGACTGCCCAGCCCAGTATAAATACACAGAGGGGGATTTTATCAGGATGTGCAAGAGCAAGGCTTTGAGTGGTTTCTCTTCTCAGAAGCATTGAGACTCCCAAAGCGTTCCTTTCCACAATGTGAGTTGTGAATGCTAAGTAAAAAAACACAGGCAAATAGCAATTTTTCGTCTCACAGCAATTTCAGAGCTTGAGGTAAACACTATATAGGTCATTTTCTAAAACACTTCAACAACTGCTTTCACTCAATGGGATCCTCTGGAGCTCAAATCTCTTCTCAATCAGCTCACCAGAAACACTGTGGGCTTCAGTGATGTTGCACAGCAGCTGCACTAATCAGCCCATCACTATCAGTGCATCATCTCCTAGAGGGAAAATGTCATGGAACCACCAGGAACTCACCCAAACCTCTACACCACTGGCACTGCAAACTCCCCTGGTCCTGAGGACTTTGCACAGGGAGCCTGCAAAAGGAGTCTCCAGGTGGCCTATGGGCTGGGGAACCGTCAGATGGACAGCAGCCCCAGGATAACAGGAATTGCGCCCTGGGTAAGTGCCTTGGCTGTGCTGGACCACTGGTAAGAGGGAGTGACAACCATTGCTTTGCCCAAAAAGAGAGGCCTGAGCTTCAGGTCTGTCACACCCAGAAAGGAGGCATCACCTGGGGGAATCCTGCACATGAGCAGCTGCTGGGCCACAAAGCCTCAGCTGCTGAATGACCAGCAGTGGAGCAAATCAAAACAATTATAACTATTAAATATAAACATTGATTAGTATGGTTCATAAAGTCAGGAGTCATGCTGTGTTCACTTGCTTTGGATTTGCTCCTAAATGCTGCCATGAATGTGGGTGGCTTTTCCAGAATCCATACAGCCTTGTATTTTGTTCCCCTCCTGGAACAAATACAAAGGGGAGGATGGATGCTTCCTAGAAACCCATTTTCAAGAACCCTGTGAAAGTGTGAGAGTACAAATGTCTGACATCCCCCTGCATAGCTTCAAATATCCTCAGGCCCATCTCCTACTTACAGGCTCCATCAGCCTATGCTAACCTGGAATACCTTGAAATAGAGATGAGTCATTTGTAAGGACTGGTGGCTAACATTGCTTCCATCACCCTTCTTTGTACAAGAGACTTTCCTCAAATTTTAAAAGACCATGAAGTTTTACAGAAATTAAATGCTTCAGCAAATGTTTAAAACTAAAGAATAAAGTAATAGGGTGACCAACAGTCCCTACATCTGGGAGATGCTCAGGAAAGCAAAACATAAGAGATTTGCTTTACTGGCTTTGAGCAAACAGCTCAGCTTGAGCAGCACAACTGGCACAGAAACACGTGGCCCTAGCACTGCTCCACAGCACCGGGATTGAAATGACCCACACTCATTCTTGCCAGAAAATAAGCAAGCTCACAACTGAAGTCATCATCTCAGGATGGAAATGCTCTATCACGGATGCAGGATGGCACTTCCCATGCATACATGCAGCAGGGAGAGGAGTAGACCAAAAACACACAGAAAGAAGTGCTTGTGTGGCCTGAGTGCTGCATGGCCCCATCGCTCCCATCACCTCACCATCCCTCTACCTCCCCCCAGACTGTTTCCAGCTTTCACTTTTCAGTCCTCATTCATCCTGGAGCTCTGGAAGGCTGATGGCAAGGACTGTGTCCTCCTGCACTTCTGGTACAGTGGCTACAGGCAGCAAGAAAACACCCAACTATTCCCATCTTCCTCTCCAGAGCATAGCTGGCTCTGGCACCCCGTCATCTACCAAAGTTCAAGTAGGGAGAGAACACAAAAGTTATTTAAAATAAACAAATTCACTCTGTAAATGCTACATGTGGCCAAACCGGATCTCCCAAGGCACACGGAGCTGCTCCTTAGCTGGTACAAAGTGTATCAGCAAAGGATATTTGCTCAGAGATTATGGCCTTGGGGAGCAAAAGCCAAGCCCTGTGACAGGGCAGAGATAAAAGAAACTGGAACTGAGAAAAAGAGAAGGGGAGGAAAAGGAAAAATCAGAAGAAAATGAAATGTCATCTTTCAACTGCACAGTAACAGACATTGAACAGAGGCTGATGTTACACCAAACACCAAAGCACATGTTGCCTCAGAACTGCCACTCTGTACTCTGACATATTTTTGCAATGGCTGAATATTGTGATTTTTTCATCAAGTGCAGCACCATCATTGGAGGATCTGGCATTTCCCAGGGCCTGGAGGACCCCTCTCCTCTTACTCAGAGGGTGAGGGGTGGGAAAGGGGGCAGAGAAGAGCCCAGCTGGGCCAGGGCAGCACAACTGCCCTTGGTCTGAAGGCAGGGCAGCAGAGCTGGCTCACCCTGGGAAGATGCTGCAGCAGATGAACTCCATCCCAGTTATCCTCATGAATTGCCACTGGAAAGGCACTGGGAAGAGCACAGTTGTGGTTTGCTCCTCAAATTTTCCTTCTCTTGCAGAAAGACCAGACTACAGGCACAGAGATCATAATTTTCTCCAGAAGAGTCTTTCCTGACCAAAGTCAAAACTGCCAGAAACATGTCCCTGGCTGCTGCATATAAAATGACTTACCCCTTTCTCCATTACAAGTGGGGAACTGTCATAATTATAAAACATTTTTTAATATATTTACAGGAAAAAAAGTGTTATTCTAATGGTTTTATCCTCTTCACACTCAGTGTCTGCTGTGAGCCCAGCACAGTAGCAGCTTGCTTGTGTCAGAGCTCTGGTGGGGCAGTGACTGGTGGGAATGAATTATCCACCTGCGTCCATGGCATATATCCCATCCTGTTTCTTCCCTTCTTTGTCTCAGTGCTCCTTTCAACTGAAAACTTTCAAATTGGAGTTGTTTGATTTTTCCCTACCCCAAGGCCCCTTTGCCTGTGAGGCACAGGTTGTGAGGGTTGATCAGAGTTCTGCCACTATCAGGTCCTGTTGCAGCGACCAGCAGGAGGGGACCAGGGAAGCCCCAGCAGGAGACCTTTAGATCCAGAAAAAGAGATGAGAGAGATGGTTTGGTATCAATGATTCCCAAAACATTAAAAGTTCAACAACAATTCAGTTCTGACATTTAGCAGAAGCAGCTTAAAAATAACACTTGTTATGCTCCTACCTGGAATCCCACCACCAGGAAAACGAAGGCCAAGAGAGGTGCTCGTCCAGCTGGGTTGTGGGACCCAATACTAAGGGGGAACAAAGTTTTAAAGATCTCAGGGACCACGGCATCATCCCCTGAAGCACCTGGACAGATCCACAAGCTGGTTGACATCTTGACTTAACCACAGAGAGTATGAGGTGACAAACAAGCATGTCAAGAGGCTGCCATTCACTGCCATCCCCAGGGGACAACGGGAATGGCAAGAAAAATTGGTTTTGATTTTTAAGTGCTTCAAGAGGCTTTAAAAAAAAAGAAAAGAAAAAAGGAAAAAAGGAAGACAGAGTGATGCAGGGAGTGGAGAAGCAGCAACAGCAACGTGTGAAGGTGCAGCAGGGCAGGAGGATGAGTCAGTGTGAGTGGGCTGGGGCGAGGGCCATGAGCAGGACTGGGGGAGTGGGGATGTGGGCAGGCGTGCTCCTGCTCAGGGTCCTTGCAGAACACATGGGCTCCAAGTGCCACGGGGAAAAAACAAAAAACACCAAAGACCTGATTTTACACAAAACAAGAAAGCAAAAACTGATGGTTAATGGCTCCAGACTCTCTCCTTCATCTTGTACATCTGGCAGCTTTGCAGACACCTGATCCTGGTGTTAAGCCTAAAATGCTTCTCCCACGAGATGCCAAGCCCTCCTGTCGGGTGCACAGCCACCGCACCCCAGCCTGCTGGGCAAAGCTTTAGGAAGCAGCCCTGGCTCCAGGAGAGCCTTCAAGCAGGAGGGGCTCAGGGCACTCAGCCCTCAGCCCCCTTGAAACAACTTTCCATATTGAGGGATCATCATAATTAAACCAGAGCCAAGTGTCATGGCAGAGTAGCAGCTAAGTTACAGGGCTGGGAGGTGGGAAAAGGCGGGGGTCTGACTGCCTGGCAATCAAAGAGGGCAAAGGAAACCTGAGCTCTGATACACTGTAATTGCACCCCAATCTGAGAACAGGCAGGAATAGAAATTTCTCTCAAAAAAACTCATGTTGCAGTTAAATTTCTTTCCCTTTCTAATCCATAATTTGAAATATAAGTATTTTAAATTATGATGGGTAATACCTCTGTAGACCACAGAGTGTTGTAAATTAAAACCTACCTAATATGCAAACCTAAGCTATCACCAGTAAGTTATATTCCATGAAACTGCTTGCAGTCAATGTCCCAGGAAGTGCAGCAAGTGAGGTGAGCACCAGGGTGGCTGGAACTGACAGAGTTTCACCTCACCTTTGTACAGTACCTCACCTCTGTACAGGACATCCACCGCCCAGCCTCAAAGTCTCCCAACTCAGTACCAGGTGCCTTTTCTCCCTGCTGGCAGGGATAACCAGCTGTGAAAGTACCACACTGGGCAGCTATTTCAGTATGACCTTGTGTAGCCACAAAAAGCAAATCGTTGCACCCATGGCTTGGTGTAGTCTTGGAGTAGTTCTGAGGTTTAGAAACCAGGTGAGATTTGGGCACTGGAGCTGATGGTGGCTGGGCTCAGCTCTGACAGCAGAGACAGGGCTGCTCATATGTGCTGGGAAAAGCTGCAACTGCGTGGGCAGAGTATGCTACAGTGGACACATTTAGAAGCACTTACACTGACTTTTAAAAATACATTAATTTTACACATCTACTACTTCAAGAGGCTGGGTTTTTTGGGGGGGTGTTTTTTTAATTATTCAAAATAACACCCTTTCTCCCTGCTAAAATTTGTTCTGCATATCAATCAGAGTGAAGAGCAATCCTTTAGACCCTTCTCTGTACACAACACCTCAAAAAAAAAAAAAATCAATAAATTATAAAGCCTTCTTTCCACAGCCATCTGTGTGGAGAAGGAAATCCCCAGTATACATGTCTCCTGGCAGGGCTACTTTATCAAAATACCACTAAAAACCCTCATGGTTTCCACCAGAAGTTAAGAGATTTTCTGAAGCCTACAGGCAATCCTGAACTGGCAGACCTGGAAATGTGCAGGGGCCCATTTGTAGGACCTGGGATGACATCTCTTCTGGGAGCTGTGCTTCAGCACACAACATCCTCATGGCACATGAGATGCCTGAGCCACTTGCACTTTCTGGCAGCAAATCTAATTACAATTTATCATTAGAAGAGGCAGGAAAACACATAGGGAATTATTTATCTCTCATCTTGCAACAGAATGGCAAAGCTGGCCTTTGAGAATGACTTCTAAAATTTTTTCCCCCCAAAACACATAAAAATTCTAACAGACTCAAGTAAATTCATACTATGAATTAAGTCATCAGTGCTCCTGCATAGAAGTGAAGCTTGAACACCAAAAGCCTAGATATCAGCCCAAAGCAGGTGTCATTCCACTGATCCCTTGCTCAGGTCACATGAGGAGGTTTAGCTGGTAATGCAGGTTTGTGGCCACAAGATTTGAGTTTCCTACATCCCTTACCAAAAGAGGGCTTTATTGATTTATTTCTTTTAATCAGATTTCTCTCATGTCATGCACACTTATCAAATCTGATTGGCAGGGCATGAAATAGCAATACCTAAAAATAGCAGTGAGGAAGAGTCTCGCTCCACTTCCACCCTCCTCCCAAAACTCTGCCACACGGGGCTGCAGCGAGGTGGGGTCCCCGGGGAAGGAGTCAGCCAGACGGTGTAATATGGATGCTGCTCCCATTGCAGGGGCACCGAGACCAACAGCAAAGGAGCCAAACCCAGGTCCCTTGGAGGCACTTGGCTGCAAGGGATTTCCATTGACTGCAAAGGCAGTGGTACAGCCCAAGAGCTTTCTGGGCTGGAGTACCGGGGTCATGTCTCAAGTGGGATCCAGCACCAGTCCCTAGAAGCAATAGTGATGGGCAACATAAAAAAATCCCCACCAGCTCTAGCAAATTTTCTGTGAGCTCTGGGCATGATCCTAGTCCCACAGAAGTGCGTGGGCGTTTTGCAACTATTCCCAGTAAATGTAGGTCTGTTCTCCTCTCCGTGTTCCCTTACTGTCTCTGCTTGACATTCCTTCCTCCCCTCAGCTCCCCTTCCCTCTGCCGGGGTCACCGCCTGCAGCCCCAGGCAGGGATTCACCACCCATCCTGTGCCCTCATGGAGGTGCGCACAGCAGCTGGAAACCAGCCCATTTCCAGCCAGCAACTACCCGAGTTACCTCCCACATCAGCAGGGATAACTGGCTCCGGGAGCACGGCATCCAACGGGAAACGCCCGCCAGTCCCCGAGCTGCCGGGAAGGAGCTAGCTGGGAAGCGCTGCGTTTGCAACCTGCGCCTTTAAATTCATTTTACTATTACAGTCATTTCACTAACTACTTAATTGCAGCCATCTCTCTGCAGCGTCTGTCTCGGTCCGACACCCACAGCTGCAGCCGCCCACGCCGCCACCCACGCCGGCCCACGCTCTGACTCATGCTCCGAGCCGTGCTCGAAAAGCCCCGCTCCCCGCCGAACGCTCCCTTCAAATGTGTGCTGCTACTTTGATCTATTTCCATAGATTCCTGTGAGTCATCTGATCCGTCTCTGATCTAAACCCAGTTGACTAGAGCCTACATGTATGGTGTTTTGCATGAATTTGACTTGCACAGAGGGCTGACCCTGCTGAAATGCACAGGCATGTGAGAGCACAAAATTCCTGGGAACTTCTTCCAGGAGGGAATTGCTTACTTATCCAAAAAGGAGAGCAATTATTTCCTATTGAAAAGTCCCATTGTGCTCTAAAATTTTTTTTTACACACACACACGTATATGTATATGTATATATGTATATGTAGTGGGGACAGCATTCTTCTCGGATATAAGGCCACAGTGATGCTCAGAACCCCTTTCCACCAAACCCCTTCACAGCCTTTTCCCACCTCCACCAGCTTGTTACCCTCTCCTCACTTTGCAGATGGCAGCACGGTGGTGCCAAACCTCAGGGTTCACTTCGGCAGGAGCGGGACCCAGCCTCCCACCGGCAGCACCTTAATGAAGGCAGCGGGGATGATCCATCCCGGGCACCTCGAGGCAGTGCAGTTTGGCTGCTGTCACAGGGGAAGGCAGTAACGACACCCACGCTACCACCGAGGCTTCACGCCTACTATCTGGCACATTTGTGGTCCCTCGTTATCCTAAACCCCGAGAGCTGTGCCCCAGGGATACCCAAATTCTTCCCGAGTGGGTATTTTCTCCTGGTGATCTATCCAGCACTTGTGGGTGGATCCACAAAAGGCATGGGGGAACATTTCTAAGCTTGCCATCTCTTCAAGCCATGATGTGGTTTGTGGAGAATGCTGTCACGGCTAAGTGTGGATGGCCAGAGATGCTCATTCCCGCCTGGAGGCTGTTGGCCAGGTCGTGCCAGCCTGCACCTGAGCTACCCCTCCCCTCCCTCAGGCAGCACCACTGGCTGTGTCTGCACTCGACCTTGCAGATGTACCTTCCTCAAACACTGCCGCTGCAGCCACCAGCATTATTCCCATTCTGCAGCCTCCCTGGGCATGGCAGGCAGGCAGCATTCCTTCCTGAATGCTTCACAGGCAAGTAGCAGATGGTGCCTGTCACTAAAAGCAAATAAATGCTTTGGTGCCCTGATTTATCTGCGCAAACACCACCTGAGTTATCAAGGACAGGAGGCCCTGTTGGAAACGCCTTTCTTGGTGGATTTGCACTCGTTGATAACAAGTCCCAAGCACACGGAGTTCACACTTCACAGGGTGTGTATCACTAATGGCTTATTTAGGTTTGCACAGATGCATTTGAAACACAATTTAAAAAAAAAAAAAAAAGAAAGAAAACGTAGAGAAGCCAGATGGGTTTCATGAAGTTGTCACAAGGATCATTCCAAGACATGCCTAAAATGCTAAATATTAAGGGGAAAAAAAAAGTGAAACTTGAAGCCTACACCTGAGCTTCCTGAAGTCAATGGCAAAGCTCCTGTCACCTCCCTGCAAGGAAGAGAGCTGCAGGCATGCAATTAGAGATGGGAAAGCCAGGGCCAAATTGCTTCCCTTTGCTCCCTGGGTATAAAACCAATTAACTCCCTTCTGCACAGCAGATGAATAACAGAATCTTCAAAGCTTCCCAGTGGCTGGTCTTTGGGCTCACCCTTTTATATTCCCCATCCATCCCCCTAATGGGTCTCAACACTGCCATCATGCCTGGCACCAGAGGAGGGGGGGAACCTGTGGCCATCCATCTCCCCCTGCAAAGTGCAGCCGACTTGTAAAGGAGCTCTGGCAGCCAGAGGTTTATTCAAACCAAGCCGGTGGAGCTGTGCGCTCCCTGCACCGTGCACAGCTGCTCTCAGCTCTCCCGGGGAGTGCTGTATCTTCCAGTAATTCCTCCCGGTGACCACTGCAGGGTGAGGCGCAGGGAATGCTCGGCCGGCCTGGAGGGGGGCTGCTTCTTATTGTAAACATCTTGGACGAGTGAAGCATGAATCTCAATCCGGTAATTTGTCACAGGAATAACATTTGCATCAAGAGAGTGACCAGGCCTTACTGCAAAATGCAGCTGTGCCCCATTCCCGGACACCCCAAAAAGTGCCAAAAACAGCCCAAGTGTCCCAGGGAGCATGGCAAGGATCGCCAGCCGGGGGTAATGCTCCCCGGGTGTTTTTTCTGGGAAACCTACAATTATGTAGTACATCAGTACTGAACAACCCCTTCTCCCTTTTTTCCCCTGGTTGTTTTTGTTCATTTTCTTTCATTTTGTTTTTGTTTGTTTTGAGGAGAACTGGAGGAGGAGGAAGAGAAAGGGGTAGAAAAAACATTGTGTGATTTGATTTGAATTGCATTGCACTTTCCCTGTGCTTTTTTTATGCTCGGTGGGAATGATGCATGCAAGTCTGGGAAAACAGCATATTTCACCAGCCTGGAAAATATTGCCTTGGGCCTAACCCAAATTTTCACCAGTTTCACTGGAAGTTGAATAACTGTTTTTGAATAGCTGGAGCAGCAACCTGTGATACCCGGAGTTCTAAGAAAATAAGTATTATATGGTAACTGAAGCCTCAACAGTCTCAAATATTTTTAGGGTGTTGATGGCCATCAGCAGTACTGAGCATCGTGCTCAGAAAGCAGCACTCAACCCTTGCCAATCCCTTGCAGCACTTCCGAGTAGGAAGCGGCAAGGCAATCAAGTCACAAGAGGGAGAATTTCTGTCTTCCAGGTCCATAAAGGATATGCAATATATAAACAGAATCAAAACGAATCACGAAACCACATGGAAACTGCCTGATTTCCCCTAATATTCCTAACACATCCGCTCTAAATGATACACCCCAGAAGAGCTGCAGTTAAAAGATGGTTGTTTATTCAGTTATTTCCATACGCGTCTTATTTACTTAGGATCAAGACGAATACTACTCGTGTGCCTGCTCTGCTGGCATTAATAATCTTCTGCATCCTGGGCTGCTGGGGATGCAGGAGTGGGAGGAACATGACAGCCATGTGTGTGGGCAGGCACAGAGGTGGATGTTTGCCTGCTGGAGCAGAGGTTTGGAGCAAGCCAGGGTGAACGTTCAAATTCAGAGCCTTCCCAGGGTCTTGCACGACACTCCATGTTTATTTGGGGTTTTTTTAGGCTTAAATATCCTTTCTTTGCAAGTTTTATTTGTGATCAAGGGGCATATTATTGGGGTTTGCTGCTTTGGGATAAGAAGGGGTATTTGCTTCCCTTTGGTGGAGGCTCACACCTCTGTGGCCTTTGAACACAGATTTTCAGCCTTGCCTCTCTGCTGCATCTTGGCACTCGGCTGCTCTCCCCACGAGCCCTCCCTCTCCATTCAGAGCTGCTGAAAGCACCTTGGCTGTGTGTGAATGGGGGAACATTTGTTCCTGCTCGCTCCAGCACAGGGAGGGAGCTGTGTGTCGAGCAGTGACGTTGGTACAGCGCAGAAGCCCCACCAGTGTAGCCGTTCACAGCGCGGGTGCCAAAGCGCGGGCGCTGCTGGCTCCACTGGCAGCAGGAATTGGATCCATTGAGAGGAGCAAAGCCACACTGGTTGGGAAGCCCCAGGCCGTACAGCCATGGCATCGCTCTGCAGAGGGGAGGCAGCCCACGGACACCTGACACAGGGATGGGGGTTACAGCTGTCCCCCCCACCACCAGCTCTCTGCAGCTCCCCAGCCACTGACTCCTTAATCAACACAAACCCCTTTTCAAACATTTATTTAGCTTAAGAAAATGCTCAATTTCACTTGGAATGTGGTCCTAGTCTATTTAATTAAAAATCAATTAATCCTGTATTTAAACAAATGAAGGCAAAAGAAAGGCTTTTGCACCAACTCTAGTAAACCTGATTAGAGCAAGCCTCATCAAACACTCCCAAGTTAAACATCTCAATCCATCTAGGCACAGCCACACTGACAGTCAGTCCTTTAGGCTAAACCCCACTGGCAGTGTACACCGTTTGGGGTATTAACAATATATTTAATGTCTGAATGTCCTCTTTTATTCACCTTGGAATTATAGAATCAATTAGGTTGAAAAATATTTGCAGTCACTGAGTCCAACCATAAGCCTAACACTGCCATGTCCACCATGAAACCATGTCCCTAAGTGCCACATACATTTTGTTTCCCACCTACTTACAGCAGCAGGGAAACCTATAACATCTCCTGTTGACGTGGTTCACCACCCAGCTGTGCCCACAATGAATTAGGTGACTTTGCAGTTTGGACAGCAGAACAACTCCCTTTTTTGGAAGCCCTCTGCCACGAACAGAGGCTGAATTGGCATTACAAGAGTGCTGATGTCCTGCTGACCTGAAGATCAGCCTTGCACAGACAAATCCCATGCAAACAGGAAAGCAAAAGCCAGTATCACCCACCTTTACTTTCTGCTACCAACTTCCAGTGACCACAAGGTAGGCTTTAATCTCACCAAAGCCTGAGGCACTGTGGTAACATCCATCGTCTTACATCCTCCCTTCTCCATCCTTTCCAAGGAAAGTCCTCAGAAGATCAAAGAAGAAAACAGGTAAAAATGTAGCAGCTGCTTAAATATGATTTCTGCCTTCTTTTTGGAACAGAAATTTTAGTGAAGACCCTGAGGTGGGAGCCCAAGGAGGGACAGGCTGCATCCCAGCCTGCCCAGAGGAAATGTAATCAGCACAGTCCCTGGGGAACAGGGGCCAGCTGCTGCCCCTCTCCCAGCTGTACCAGGACCACCACTTCGATTTCAGCTGAGGAGCTAATTGTAAAAAAGAAAACAAAAAAAAAAAAAAGGTAAAAATTCACTATATTTTGGTTCCTTTCACCAAGGACCAAGAGGGTGGCAAATGGGAATTCAAGGTGATCTGCAGAGAAAAAAGGACCTCATACCTTCTCTTCTTTCTTTGAAATGCATATAAAAAGTAGCTTTAAAGGATAATTCTTCTGTCTTCTCTTTAACAATGGAAAGAAAAACATAAACTTGGCATTTTTGCCCTCAGCTACAAAGACTGTGAATTTATTTTGGGAGAAAGCAAAATGGCATCTCAGAACCTAACACATTCAAGACTCTGAGGGCTCCAAAAATAAAGCTGAGCATCACAAGACAGACAGCCCTGTCAGCAGGCTCTGTGCAGGGATCGCCTGCCCCTGTCAGAGCAGATTTCGTGAGGCTTGATAGCAAAGGCATCTGGTGAGGGCTCTGCTGTCTAATCCTCAAAGCACACCTGATACTGCAGGAAGAAATCTTGGATGTACTCAATAGTCACACTGTCAGACTGGGGCTCCGTTTAGCACCAGGAGCTGTTTCTAGAGAGCTTGAGAAAAAGTGAGGGAGTGGGAAAGAAGGAAGAAAAAGGGAATAAAATACAGGATGACACTTACATGATGTAATGGCTAACAAATGGCTTATTTTCTACCCGTAGAAACATTCCTGTTGAAAAATACTGTATTAGTTGTCTCCCAGTATTGGAGGCTCTATAGGACACCTTGATCTTATACAAAGCGCAAGGCAAACATGGTCCTATAGTGGAAAATTGGTGGGGTTTTGTTCCAGCAATGGGAATGGATCGTTTCTGGAATTAGTCCTCAAAGCCATTACAATGGTATATTAGGCTTTAAAACACGCATTGGGTAAACCAGCATTTACACAATGAGAGCACAGGGGGAAATCCTCTAGACACCACAGAGGAATTTGTTAATTTGTCATTATTGAGTTTTGATAGATGCTCCTTGATGTGTTTCCTGCACTCCTGAAGTTGCCATCGTTGCACAGGGACTGGGTGTGCACCAAGCCCCAGGAGTGATGTATTGTAGCAGGCGGCCCCAGCAAAGAGCTGTCACTCCCGCAGGTAAGAGTCCAAGCATCCTGCTCCCTCCTCCTCCTCACAGCCCAGTCATCAGCACAACATCCCTACATGCACCAGAAATACAGAGGCAAGGGTTTCGTCTGCATCCCAGCATGAGGATGACCCGTGGAGCACCCTGACCCTCACGTTTTACTCCCTTTGCACTACTGAAGAAAAGGAGAGCGTTTTGGGGATGCAGAGCCTGGCTGTGCCACAGCAGCTGGCTCACAAACCAGGCAGTCCTTACTGCAGGGACCCCCTGCATTTTCTCTGTTGAAGTAATTTGTGTAGGAACGATGACACTATCATTAAGGGTAGATGTTATTAGAGATATCCACACAAAGAGTGTAGTTTCAGCTGCTCCGTTCACGCTGTAGCCCACAAACATCAATGAGCAGGGTGAATAAATATGCACATATCCCTGTGGGATCACTCCCCTGACTTGCTTTTCATCCTAAACCCTGGTGAACTAAAAGCTACAGTCACCTCCACTGCAACTCGGTATTTAGGCTTCATGGAAAAACAATAAATCTTTACATTCAGAGAAATGGTCTGGGGTGTTATCCAGCATTCCCTGACCCCAGGCACAGCCTTTGCTCCCATCCCCTTTGTGGTGAGGAGCCCAGGGTTCCCCAGCCAGCCATGCCAAACCTGCCAGGCACTGCATGGGCATCTGGGGCTGTAAGTGTTCCTGCTCCGCTTTTCACCTGAGCTGCTCTCTTCAGGAACGCTGTAACACCCATTAATTACTACTCGGAGCAGCGTGATGGATTGGGATGGGTTTGGAGGTGGTGCAGGGACAGCAGTTTGGTGGGATCCAGCTTTATCCATGCCTCCATCTCTTCCCCTCGCTCAGGCAGAAAACAACAGCTGTGACGAGCGGGGGAGCAGCATCGCCCACTTCCTACTCCCACTCACTCCGGGAAGAAAACAGCCTGCTCTCAGTTCCTCCTCACTTCTGTCGGCTTCCAGCAGCGCCGGGCTGCCAGCGAGGCAAGAAGTCATGTCAGCAGAGCCGGTGCAACTCTAGAGATCGGGGGAGGTCACTGATTAAACATCTATCTCATTGATCTTTTTCCAAGGACGGGAATTACAGAGTGCCTGAAGCGCTTGTAAATTGTCATTGTTACGGGATTACGTTCACCTATAGTAGCCAGCCATGAGCAGAGACTGTGTGTCAGAGTCAATGATTAGTTACTTATTTCCCTGGATTTCCACAATACTAAGGCGGCACCCATCCAAAAAGCTCTGGGCTCAGTGCCATCATTTAAAACATATACATCCGAAGTTATCCACCCCCTGTCAGCCTCACCCCCAGCAACACCCAGCTGCAAGCCTTGGGTGTGGGGAAAGAGAAGGGGGGAAAAAAAATAAGGAGAAAAACAAGAAGTAATCCCCTTGGCCATTCCAGCCTTCTCTGGGAAGAGCAGGACCTCCCTCAAATGCTCAGTTACCTAGATTCTCTCCATCTGCAAGTCAGGACACAGGACAGCCCCCAAAGCCTGGTGTCAGCTGCCGCAGCCCTACCCTGCAGCCAAGCTCGGCTATGGCCTCCTCACATCCCTGCAGGTCACAGGGATGCAGGTGCTGAGACCAAGAACAAGGATCTCTAAATCCTGGTTTGTGAGCAGTTAAACCAGGATGGGAGACTGTCTGCAAGGCGAGGGAGAGCTTTTTCTCAAGCCAGGAAAGGGAACAGTGCCTCTTAATATAGCAAGGGGAGTAATATAAAAAGAGTCTTCCCTATCTCCCACCTCCCATCCCTCCTACAGCCTGACTTATTTTAGTGCCTGGCTACACCCCGGCATGCAGAAAACCATTAGGGTTGCCAAACGCCTGTTTCAGAAGACAATTTACATACACAAAATAATTTAGTTTTTGTTTGCTGCTCCTCACTGGAGCACCTGTGGCTAAGGCTGGCCAGCAACTCTGCTGACAGCTCCTGAAGTTTCAGCAAACTTCGCCTCCTGGTTGGGAGCAGACTGGGCCTCCTGGACCCAAATCCCAGAAGTCTTCTCTGGTCCTGGCCATGCCTCCAGGTGGGCTGGTGGCCAGGCTGCTGTATCGGGTCCCTGCCCGCCCTGGCATCTGCCAGGGGATGAGGGGGATGTTTAATGGGTCATGGCCACACGACGCCACGGCTGTCAGCAATGCAGGGTCCTTGATTTTGGAGTGAGGACAGTGAGACCCCAGCTGCGGTGGGCTGAGGAAACCTCCCCTCCCACACCAGCTCTCTGTGTCCCAGGGAGAGAAATTAGTCAGAGCCACAAGGTGAGGTCACAAAGTCACCTACTGAGACCACAAGGGCTGTTTACATGCAGCTTTGGAAAAAGCCTGAGCAAGTAAGTCTTTTTGGAAGAAATGCTGCAGCTTCCCCACTTCTCAGTGGTGGTCAGCATCCCCCTCCTCTTCCCAGCAGAGCAAAGCTGTTGTCCTGTCCCCTGGTACAGGGCACATCTGCCAGAGCATCCCTGCATCCCAGGAGGCTGCACACTGGGGACCCCAAGCTAATGACAGCTGTTCCTTAATTTTTGGTCAAACTAAGTATTTTCCATCACAAAGGCACTAGCAGCAGAATTTAGCTGGTGGTGAAACATGTGTACGGATGAAAGCTGCCACTTTATAAATGAAGGCTTCTCCATTTAAAAAAATATTATTTTATGGAGTTTCATTCTAATAATATTTTTTTTACCTATTAAATTACATGTCAGAAGTAGTTACTCTATCATGTCATATTATGACAAGAATAATAGTTGAAATATTCTCCTTTTACTTGCCATTACAATCACAAAGAGCAGCTGTTATCTGGTGCTGTTCAAGATATCTTTTCTTTGTTCTAGATCAAAGTGGCTCCTGTTTGTGCCCCAGCAAAGTCATCAAACCATTTTGTTACGACATGAACATGAGCCACTTTGATCTAGAAACAAAGGCGAGGGAGATTAATCAGCATCAAGCCAAACCACTCTTAATTAAAAAATTAAAAATAAAAATAGCTGAAGCTCTTACGTCATGCTATGATGTGTAGGTAATTGTAAGGCACGTAATGCACTGCCTTTACAGGGATGACATGTAAAGTTGGAATGGCAAAACATCCACACACACTAACCAGATATTCCTCAAGCATTCTAAAATTTAAAAAAAAAAAAAAATTAAAACCAACTATAATAAAAACATTTCCCAAAATTCCAATTTATGAAAAACTGAAAATATTTGGGTTTTCTCTAATTCAGCAGAGGATTTAATAAGAATCCTGAAATCCGATGAACTTTATATCTCTGTCATATATTGCGTTTATAAAACATCATATTCAAATAATGACTGCTGAAGCCTGATTTGGTTAGCAGTGGATTATCACATAAATTTGCTGAACTCTTTTTGAACCAGGTGATCTCCAAGGACAAAAAAAATATCATATTTAGTGAATCCAGAATATTTCAAAGGCATGTTTCTGTCTCATCAAGAAGGTCCTAGATAAATAATCTATGATTTTTCTTCAAATTTACAATACATTTACAAATTAAAACAGCAAAATAAATTATCAAAATAAAAATATCTTTGATAAAAATATTTGTGCATTAATTGTATAAGGTTTTTAAAAGGTCAAAAGACATTTGTAAATCCTCAATTTCTAGATCAAAAGATTTCTGGTTTAGGGATGAAGTAATATTCCCTTGTTTTTCTCATCAGCTGTACTGGGCATGTCTTTTGCTGAGTAGGGGAAGGAAAAACCCCACCAGCTCCACTGTGCAGAAGCCTTGCTGAAGGCTGCAGTGGCAGCAGGAAGAGGTCTGAAGGACCAGGGATTTGTGTTCTCCTCTGGCGGTCCTTAATAAACTCTGTCTCCTGCCCCTCTACTGCAGAGCATCTCTGCTTTCCCTTTGGTTTGCTGTCCCTCAGCCTTGATCATTGCTTTCATTTATGCAAACCCGAAGCCGCATATTTTAAAGGACTGTCTCAGCACTCCAGCAGATGCAAAGCACAACATCTGGATATTAATGCAGTTTGGCATTACAACCATTTGGGGCCTTTTTTTTTCCCCTTAATTAATGCACTACCATATTACAACAAGGAAACTGTTTCTCTTCTTTTATTACCATCCGAAACCTGAGCCAAGTATTAAATAAGGCTTAACTTAATTAGTTCTTATATTTTTTCCTCTTGCGAGATTATTCAGTAACACAAGGTTCCTACCCAGCTCCCTTTCTTGCAGGCAGATAGAAATCCTGCTGATGGTGGTGGGAACACCTCAGACACCTAATTTACGTGCAAGACGGATTACTGGGTTATGAAAAGTAGAGATATTTTCAACCAGTCCTGTGGTTCACCTTTTGCTTTGCCACACATTCCCAAGCTGCTCCACTCTCCCTGCCCTTCTGCAGCATGTGGGGATGCCACCAGCTTCAGACCCCACTCCCAGCAACACCAGGCAACACCTTTGGGGTGCTCCAGAAAAATGGAAGCTGTGAGCTGTAGGTTCAAGGGTTATATCCTGGCATCCCCTTATCCTGCTGGCATTGCTTCTTTCCCTCACTCACCGCCAGCTTTTCTCTGCAGACTAGGTGAGCCAGTTCTCCTCACTCTGGTGTTTCGAAGGAAGGAAATGCCGCTGGTCTCCTCTCTTAAGCACGCTCCTACTTGGAGGTCTCTGGTGTTCTCAGACTCCCCGGACATTTGCAGACAGAGGACATCCTGCCAGCTCCTTCATGAGTCTGCCCACCGAAAGCCTGGCTGGAGACCAGGCCTGAAGCATCTACTGCATTCCCATACTCCACCACTAAAACACCCAATTAACGGGGTCCCTGCTCCAACAGAGCCGCTCTCATTCCATCAAGGGGAGGCTTCTGCTGGGATTGGAAGTCATGGAGTCACCACTGTGTGTGCCCAAGGTGGAACCCGACTAAGGGGGACCTTAAGGGATGGGACTGCTGGAACAGAGCTCTCCAAGGGGCACAAGCTGCATCAATGTGTGTTGGAGCAAGCCTGAGTCTCATCCCAAAGCTCATCCCGAGTGGGAACAGCAGTGAAACAGGGCTGTCCCTGGTGCTCGCTCTGGGCAGTGAGCCGTAACAGCAGCTGCAGAGGATGCTGCTGAGGGGTTTGACACCACTGACATCTGGGCACTGCTAACCATGGCTCACCACCTTGATCTGGCCCTCGGGTGACCAGCAGCAGCAACACATGCCAGGCAGCTGGGAGTAGATCTGCAGATATTTTGACTTAGGAGCGGGCATCTCATCCTTTTGAGGCACAATAAATAACCTACACGATGTGATGAGTCACTCAGTATCAGTTGACATGGACAGCCACAGCTTGGATGGAGCACAGAAAGCAAAGCCCTTGCAAGAAGCCCTTCGGAAGGGGACACACAGTGTCATGTCACACCGGTCATCTTTGAGGAATAAAAACCTATGTCCCAGGCTTATTAGCTAGGCAGTGCCTTCTCCACGAAGCACACGCTTCCAGCCAAGCACGGGGAACATCACCTTGAAGCAACAAATTACAGCAAAACTCAGAGCCTCGGGACAAGTGCAGCCAAGAGAATGAGCAGGACCCAGCTCTGAGGGTTTCGTTCAGTCCAGAACAGAAAACCCATAGGCTGAGTCAGGCTGCTCGGCTGTGAGTCACATCCATCGATTTCCCAGCACTCCTGCCAGCAGGCTTGCCCAAGCAGGGGCTACAGCCTGCCTGCTGCTGGCTCTGCCCTCAGCATCCACCCTGGATCTGTCTCCGAGCACTCTGCCTGCAGAAAACCAGGAGTGATGCTCCCAGAGAAGAGCAAGGAGAATTCTGGACATGAGCAGTGTCAGGAGGAGACATCAAACAGCAGCAGCACTAAAAGGGGAAGGGAGAGATTGATGGGAAGGGTGATGAGGCAGAAGAAGCCTGGGCAGGAGTGGGTGTCTGGTCCAGGTACTGGCGACAGCATGCCAGGAGGCTTTGGAGTCTGAGAAAAGCACTCTGCAAAAGGAAAAACACATTCGAGCAGCGAGGTGAAAGGTCTGGAAAAAGCAGTGAGCGAGAGAGAAGGAGTAGGAGGAAACGTGGGCGCAGAAGTAGGTGGTGCCACATAGCAAGTGTCTGATGTAGCCGGGAAAGGCATCCAGAGCTCCCAGTTTCCAGGCCCACACCTTCACCAGGAGACCATCTGTGCTCTCCCAGGGAGAAGGAGCCCCCGGGTCAGGCAAGAGCATTTTCCTCATTCTGCAAAAAATAGCAGGCAGTGCCAGGGCACAGAACAGCACCGCTTCCCAGGGTTCCTGCGCTGGCAGTGACGTCCGAGCTGGGCCTGTGCCTGCCAGTACCCGCTCTGTGGGAGAGCTGCATCACTGCTCTGCGACCTGCCGTACTCACCTGCCTCCTAAAATGGTGTCTCAGCTGATGTTTTAAAAGCATCAGATGATAGCTTGGGGTTTTTTCTCCCAGTGCCCAGCCATAGATAATCCAATTCCTCCCTTTGGAACATTTTAATGAGCGTTTTAGGTTGGACTTTTTTCTGATTAAAGGCTGTCTTTCAGGAAGAGAGTCATTCCCCCAGATTCTGTTGAATGCAGACTGTAGAGCAAAGCAACCAAAGCAAACCAAAGTTCAGTGGTTAGTCTCTTCTTTCTGTTTTTTCTTTTCCCCTCCAGCCTTAATTAAAAGGAAAATTCTAACAATTCTGAATAGGGATTCTTTTTCCTGATATCATGTGTGTTTGTGAGAGCAGGCAGAACATTCACCTGTTTCTCCAAGTCCTGATGCTGAGGTGCCATGGGGATGACTCACAAGCAGTGTCACGAATGCCTTCAGTGTGATGCTCAGCTGCAGTGAGGGCGCATCCCCATGGCACTGGCCTCATCCCCTTCAGGGCCCCATCCAGCCTGACCTTTAACACTTCCAGGGATGGGACAGCCACAGCTTCTCTGGGCAGCCTGTGCCAGGGCCTCACCACCCTCATAGTGAAGAATTCCTTCCCAATAACTAATCTAAACCTGCCCTCTGCCAGTCTGAAGCCCCTACCCCTTGTCCTGTCACTACATGCCCTTGCCAACAGTCCCTCTTCAGCTCTCTTGTAGGCCCCCATTAGGTACTGAAAAGCTGCTATAAGGCTCCCCAAAGCCTCCTCTTTTCCAGGCTGAACTAACTCAGCCCATCTTCACTGGAGAGGTGGTTCAGCCCTTTGACCACATTTGTGGCTCTCCTCTGGACTCATTCCATCAGGTCCATGTCCTGAGGTTTAGGTGTCCAAGATCAGGAGACTGAAATGTAGTGCAACAGTTCTGAAAGTCAAGATGTAGCTCATCCACATAAAACGAGGCACCTCTGGTAGGCACTTCAGCTGCCCCTCACGGGGTTGGGAGCAGGGTCAGCAGCAGGTGACACATCCAGCCCCTTCCCCAGCGTGGCTGCAGAACTGCCCAGAACCCCGAACAATGCACACATCCGAGTACTTTGCAAACACCACAGCCCATGAGGAACAGAACACATGCCATTAATTTAAGAAAGAGGGTGTAGAGCAGGGGGAGTGATGGCTGCGCCAGCCTCACTGCCAGCCAGGGGCAGGACGCAAGGAAACCAGGCAGTGTGGGTCCCTCAGTGTCCCCTGCCAGCAGCACACACCTCCTGGGTGCACAGGGCTGCCAGAAGCTCCAGCACAGCCACAGCAAGGAGCACACCAAATCAACCTCTTGCCATCCCCTGGGAATGCAAACTTTTGACACTGTTGGAGAGGCCCTGTCGATGTGAGCCATGCATTTACATGTCTCTGCTCTCTCCCTGAGAAATGCAGGTGCCAGTGTTGCTGTGTTACCTGTAATAAACATTTAATGCCACGCATTCAGGATCCCCTGTTTGCCCTGTAGAAAGTTTCTCTTCATGCCTCAGACTCGGAGAACAAAGCCTGGACTGTTTAGCCGCAGGATTTAACCACCTATTGTAATACCTGGTTGATCTAATCTTTTGTTTTAATTAAAAGCCTTTCAGTTTGGTTTGCAGGTTTTTTTCCTCCCTGCACCCAATGCCGGCTTGCCACCTGCTTCACCAGCTCTGTCTCGGCTGTGTTCACATCAATCATCTTCATTGCCTCCAAAGGCATGGAAATGGATAGAAAATAAACAAATCCACCTCAGCAAGTGTCCAGCCTGAGACCCAGCACTGTCTGGCCACTGCTGGGCACAGCAAAGGGTAAAGTGAAGCAGCTGCCACAAGTGTGGAGCCAACAAAGCAATTTGCAGAGTGTCTGCTGCTCTCCAGGCCAGCTCATCTCTGTTTGAGGGAAGAAACCAACTGCCTTTGGGCAGCGAGATGGGACCCCCACTCCACTGACACCCAGGGGACTGCTTTGGACACCAAGAGAAAGATGTTTGCGTGAGGTAGAGCTGTAAGTTTGGTTTCAAGCACTGACATGAATTCTCCTCTATCTCATAATTAAAACATACACAGATACATCAGGGATCTCCTGCAGTGGATGCATACTTTAAAATGGCCACTTTGAATATCATTCAGACTTTTTTCCTCCACAGATTTAAATAAAACCCAGACTCCACCAGCCAGCAGAATTAGTTTTAGCCTTTTGAGTAGGTCACTTCAGAGGAGGAAAATCAGCAAATCAAAAAACATTATTTCAGAAAATGCCCCCCACCACTCCCACTTCAGCCATGAACCAGTGCTGCCTTCCCCAGCCACTCACAGCGGCTCCTTGGCAAGGTACACTCCATTCTCCTTCCCATTTGCAATTCTTTGTCCCTATCAAGCTTCAAAAGCTTTTCTTATCCTTCTGAGGAGCACAGTGACAAGCCCTTCAAAACTGGCCACATGCCTACCACGCCAAAATAATTTGAAAACTCTGTATTCACACTATTTCTGGCACTTCACCTGCCAGTGCTACCAATACAGCAGGGAATCCTGCACAGCCCCAGCCAGCCCTACGGAGTCACCTTCAGCTCACACAGCCACCACCACCTGTGAGAATGAAAGGCCAAAACGTTATCCAAAAAGACTGCAAACAACGCTGTGGGAAGATCAAGTGGCTGCCTTTTCCCTTGCCTTTCCCCTGCTTTTGCAAGAGGTACGTCAAAAGCCAAGACACCTTTGGTGCCAACACCACCCGTAGCAACCAAAGCTCTCCTCTGCTCCCCCGGAGGTGGCTGCTACTGGGAACCCGTGGGTCCGGCCAGCGGGAAAGCGGGACACAGCGTAGACGGCAGCTCCAAGCCTAGCATGCCGTGCCGCCGAGACCTGTCAGGATGTGTCACAACACGCGGCGTGTCGTGCCTCACCGCTCTGTCGAGCAACAAGCCGAAGAAAAAAAGGGAAAAAAAAAGGATTCGGATCTAATACGTGAGTGGGCCGGTATGTGCAAGAGAGATGAATATGAAGTAAAATATGCTGGATGCTACAGTAATAACCGGGCGCACGCGGAGAGGCTGGAAGCCAGCCAGGGAGGGGAGATACGAGAGGGATGCTCTGAGCTCAGTCTGTGCGTGGCGGAGAAGCTGCAGCTCCTGAATGAGCGCGAGGCGGATCCCGAGGCTGCCGCATGGGCGTCAGGCTGACACCGCTCCGCCAAAACCAGCGGGAGCCCATGTCACCCCAGGCTGGGGCTGTGCCCCCTGCCAGGCTCAGCGGGGGGTTCACCAGACACCCAGTGTGGGGGGGAAAAGCTGGATTTTGTCCCTTAAAAATTAAGGCGGTTCTTACACATGTGTCAAGTCCAGTGAACTGTGGTGCCAAGCGCAGAGAGAGGTGACTTCAACGGGTCCCTGCGAAACACAAGAATGTGTCCCCCAATATTTCTGTGTTAAGGGTGGGACCGGCTCACTCTTCTTTGTATGGCAATGCTGAACCTAAGGGCCCCTCTGGTAGCAGCTTCGTGTCAGTGCAAATCCCATTTTGGGGACCAGTGGGAGGAGAATGGAGGTCACAGGCAGGCACCCACTGCCAAGCAGCATCCCTGCCTCCATTCCCTGCCCGCCGGAGGCGGCGGGAGGAAGGGCTGACTTCCCCAGGTCCCGTGGGCGTTCACATGGCCCCTTCGCAGCAGCCAAACACACATTTACGAAGAGCAAACTTCTAACGGCATGGGGATGAGTCATTACGGGGTTTCAAAATGCGTAAATACGATCACATCCTAATTCAGTGTGTCACAACGAGCTACCCTGCATCTGCGGGATTAGGCGGCTCCACAGAAACCTCGGAAATTCCTGCCCAACCTTGTGATGCAAAAATTCATCTGCATTTGTGTCACTGCATGCAGAGAGTCAATGTGGTTTTTAGTTTTGGGGTTTTTTTTATTTTGGCGCTGGATTTCAATGGAGGCTTATGTGCAGTGTTACAACCCAGTACTGCTATGTTTTGCACCACAAATTTACAACCGAGTAATAAGTAAACACAAGATTTTTTGGCTACATAGGATTTTCCAAGGTGATTAAATCATTTTCTAAATAGCTTTGAGAATGAAGCTGTCTGAAATCCCCAAGGTAATAGGAAATTAACTGCATCCCCATGTACTCCATAGACATAGGAGGAATTCAGATTTACTGAGGAGTAATATAAAATATTTAAGAAAGCAAATAGAATTGAATAAAACCTCTTGCAGTGTAAATTAAATCTGCCCAAACCAGCAGTGATTACCTTTGCTGCCACGGCTTCTCCAGAGTCTCTGCTTGTGCCCCAGGCTCCACAGGGCCCCTGCCTCACCAGCACCTGTCACAGACAGTGTGCACCTCAAACAAATATGATTTGAAGACCTCCAAATATTTTTTTAAACGGTCAAAAGCAGTATTTGTTGCGCATTTACCCAAAGAACAGGGACACAGGAGCATCAGGAATCAGGCTGAGTGGTGGTTTTGGAGTGAGCAGGTGTCTAGAGCACCATCTGATGACCCAAAGATTTGGCAGTAGCCTACATTAGGGCTTCCCAAGCTTTTCCACAGTGGGAACCACCTCCACCATCCCTCTCAGCCCTGAAGCTGCTGCCTGCCAGCACTGCCAGCTAACCCAGGCACGGCCAGTCAGCTGGAGCCCCATTCTTGGGTTAGAACCACAGCCCAAAACCACGAGTGGAGGGTCCTCGCCCTTGTCCAGGGCTGCAGGTGCAGGTGATGGGCAGGGCAAGCAGCCCCACCTGGGGCCTTCCCTGAGGGGGCCGGCCTTTATCCCGGCACAGCCAGGCAGGGGGAGCAGAGAGCCACCGGGGGAAGGGCTCTGGAAAGCCATCCCTCCTGAGCAGCTCGAGGAAATTCATATTTCATGTTCTGCTCCTTCTCTGCCCACAGAGTTCTTTCTCGTGGTGGTGCGTAGGTGTATGTGAGGGATTTATCCTTTCCCCACTGAATCACTGCAGCACAACATCTTTTCAACCCTTCTGTACAGCACAAAAGAGCCTCATGGCATTTCTCCTCATTTTCCTGCTGAAGGAGACAGCCAGCAGGCTCCACACTGTGACCCAGTTGCACCTCGGCTCAAGGCTGGGAACAGCGCAAGCCCTGCTAGCCCTGGTTGGGGGCATGTCTGGAGGGGCAGTCACCCCTCCTTCTGCCAGCTGGCACCCCAAAACCACAGCCCAGCCTGCCTGATGCCAGCACGAAGGTGCTTGGAATGATGCTGCTTGTTCAGCTGGAAAATGGCTCCACACTCAAGGGAAGGAGCAGAGCAGGGTGCGCTGAGCATGCTGTGCTCTTCTCACGGCCTTGTGAGCCCAGATCCAAGACACAGTTATCAAATCCCACATTGCCACAGTAACGAACCTTTGTGCTTTAACTAGCGGCTGCTGACATGCTTCCATCAGGTCTGACACTGGTGCTGTGTATGAGTTCTCTGTATTTTGAAAGGAAAATGGGGAGGAAATGAGTTCTGCAGCTGTTATCATGGGCAAAGTCATTGCTGTGAGTAGAGGCTCAGCCACAGACAAAGGCCCTCCTGGCTGACCCTCACATCAACTGCTTATTCCGAAAAAGACACAGGAGCTTTAGGCAGGTAGCCAGCAATAAAAATTTAAATTTTAGCTATATGAGAAACCTCCTGAAGCTCCAAATGAACATTAATGACCCTTGTATAAGTTGTTCCATCCAACAGTGCTTTCCAACCAAGGATCTCACAGCTCAATGAGACACTAACTCAGGCAGGCCTAATGCAAACCTGTGAGCACCAGCAGCACCACTGTGTTCTTACTGAACTTCGGGTAGCCACTGCTCAGCCCGTGTCAAGTTACAAAAAATAGACATCTAAAGGTTTTCCATTTACACTTGTGCGGAGCCTGACAGTAATGCGGCTGTTCTCCCCCATCCTTGCACCTTCAACACCAGAGTGTGTAGCTGCTCCTTTCTCCTCTTTCCTCTCCCAGAACAGGGCAAGATTGCACTGAAGTGCAAGGCCCAAGCCAGCAAACACTGGTTCAGATTCCCCATGTTTACCCTCCTCTGGGTTGCGAGAAGGCAGGGGGATCGCATCTACTCCGTCCCCATCTCTGCTTCAAACCACTCCTGACTTCCATGCCATCTCAGCAATCTGGATGTTCTGAAGGTATATGGAGGGGTTCTACCCCCTGTCCCCCCAACTTCTCTTTGATGTTTTTGCTCCCTTGTCTGCTCTTCCCTTTTTACACTCCATCTCCCATCCAGTTTCTGCCCCCTAACAACCTCTCAGCAGAGATGTGGGCTGCTGCTTAGAAAGCAAGCTGGAACAGGGTAGCAGCTGCTGAGGGCAGCAACGCTCTGTCTCCCCAGTTCCCAAACAGCACTTACACACATGCCTGGCATCCCATCCTAGCAGCTCTGTGCTGTTTACAACCCTGTGTAAATATGAGCACATGCAAAAGCAGGAGCACAGGAGGTGGGAAGGGAACTCAGTACTACCCTCAGTGCTGCAGACCCTTTCAGGGTTTTAGTTCCTCCCTCCTTCCTGGGCCCACTGAGCCCTGCAGGCTGTGCACATAATGAGGCCACCCCTAAATGAGCATTCAACCACAAGAGCAGGAAAAGGCTTCCTCCAGTGAGAGCTGCAGTTTGAGGTACTCCCTCCTCCCCTATTCCCCCCCCCCCCCCCCCAAATTAACATCTCCTTTAAGAAAACAATTTAAAAAGAAAGGACAAACCCTGGGGAAACTAAAGAGTTCTCACGGTGAATTTTATTTTGTAAGGAACAATATAAACATGTGAATAAAACAGGCATCATTTGCAGGGCTGGCCTTTGATCCAGAGTACCCTGGATCTAGCAACCCTTCCCGAGCAGACGAAGGCAAGCCTTTACCTGCGACTCCAGAGGCTGGCCTGGTTGCAGTCCACCAAGACCTTTGTCATGGAAAGACCAATGCTTGAGTATTTGCTATTACCAAGCGTATGTGCAATCTTGGAATGTACCTCCCACCTCCCCCACCCCAGGATTAAAAAAAAAAAAAGAAAATCATACAGCTGCAAACCAGTAAAAAAAATTGCTTCCAGCTTATTGAGACTGAAATGGCCTGTTGGACTATAAACTGAAATATCGTTCTGGAGATAACCAACTGGTCGTGACACAAAGTACTGCATTTACAACTCAAAAATATAACTGTTATATACTTTAATTTATAGCAAATTTAATACATTAGTGTTTACAAAATAAATTCTGGACTCAACTGAAACAGCGTGCTGCTTAGCAAGTTCTTTTTCCTTCCTCTCACTTTAACTGAAGAGACCAGTAAGCTTCAGAGCTTCTTCTGTGACCCACACACAACTTTTGATGGTGTCAGATGCTGGAGAAAACCAAATGTTTCCTGCATCTCTAAAGGTTTGCTGCTTGGTGCCTTCTACTGCTCAAGCTGTACAGTTCAAACCTTAAGCTGTCCTTTAACAAGTTCCATACACATTTCATGAAAGCTACTCAGGTACTAACCAGGGTACTGGTTAATGTTACAAACTGAAGAAACATCCGTGCTACTAACTCACACAACAGGAAAGAGGAAATATAACTACACATTCAATCTCTTACGCCTAAACAGCAAAGCTGTGAACTCCATTGCTTAAAGTAAGATACTTCAGTAAGTGAAACAGTACCATACAGTTCAAGAAACATTTTTTTTTTAAAAAAACCAAACACTTTAATAGTATAAAAAGTTGTTTTACTGGTGTTTCTACTATAAAGCTTTGTTCCACAAATCAAGTGATAAAATAATTAGATATGTTTACAGTGATAAGAGACTGCAGTGTAGACATTTCAGCTCACATTTTGCTGAGCATTTCGGTACAACAGAGACTGATTCGTTAATACACACCTATGACACAGAGCGAACTGCGACATGAAGTGCACACCTGAATAGGGAAGTTTACCCACTGGCATGGTAACTCACTTTCTTCAGCTCTCCCTTTCCCCTCCAGAACACGTTGTAAGCAAAAACTGTATTCAGAAATGGAGGCATATAACTGTTCTGACTGCAGAGCAGCACAGAGGAAAGATGGATGCACACAAACACACCGTGGTAAATTCCAAAGTTATATGCCAACTACTCCTCCTTAGACAAAATGACATCTTCAAAAGTGAACATGTACAAAAAATAAAAACTGTCAAATAAATAAAGAATACAGATGTTAATTAATCACATACATAAAGAAACGGATTGGTATACTGTATGCAGTATACAGTATATTCATAGAATCATGTGGGCTGGACAGCACTTAATAAGGAGTTACGTGCTGAAGTCATAACTCCTTGTCTCTCTCCTCCAAAAAATCTTATGGTTTCTGGATATCAAGTGCAACCTTTTACACCAATGCATAAATCCTGCACCGTATCTCATCTTTGCCACACTTGGGATGCCTTTTTCTTTTTTTAAGATCCACAGAGAAGTCCACGAAGTTATAATGGTCTGAATGACAATTCTTGCAGCCCTGTCCATACTACTTGGTCTCTTGAGTTTCCTACCAAATGAGATTTAGTAATTGTATGGTACATCAAACCCCAGTTTTTCCCAAGGAAATGGGAGCCAATCATATGGACTCTTCCATACTCTAACTGGCATTTCCCACACTCCTGACCTGTATGTAGGTATTATGCTGTAAGTGTGTTACACAAAGGCTGCTGAAACCATTGGAAGTGATGTAGCGATAGTTAAGTGTCAAGTACATCTGCTATAATACAGAATCAGGGTCTAGGTCTATCAAATGCTATATCCACATAACATTTTAAACCATGAAAATATTGTATGCATTTTCCTTTTTCTACAAATATTGTTGCAAACTTGCTGTTAATTGTGTCACGAGGTTTGCATTCCTAATTCTCCAATGATTTTTAATTCAAATGTTTAACAACCATATCTACGCTAGGTACACTGAAAGTAGACATTGAAATTTCAAGTAAAATGAACTGTAGCCACATCTACTGGACTCAATACACGTCCCGACATCTAGATTTACTTTGATAAGTTACACAAATACATAATACATTCTTAAATAATGAAGACCCACAATATTAATTTGTGAGTCTTCCCACGTTATAAAACCACTTTTACAGGAATGTTTATTCACCTGTATTACTGTTTCAGTTGCAGTGTCTCTTGTTTTCCTGTTCCAAGGATTACTGTACCAGTTCTTAGGCTTTGGCTATTGAAATCTCTTATTTGAATGAGGCAACACTGGTTATTAAGGCTGGTTTTTTTTATCTCTTGTGAAGTTTCATTCTTTACTATGACACTGTTTCCCAGAGCAGAATGACTATCTTGTGTCTTCGGGTTCTGTTTTTATGACCTTCCTTTCAATGTTGTTAAAAGCTGAATGAGGAAAATCCTTTAAAATACCAAGGCCTTCTGCATTGAGAAAAGAAAGAAAGAAAGATGTTAAAACACTGGTTGGAAACAAATATATTTTGTTCTTAAATCAACAAAAAGGTCCAAGAACCATATGAACATCAACAGTTGAATCAATAAATTTTGCCTCCTCCTCTTCGGCTTTAACCCAGCTGGGTTAGAACCACCTCAGTTACACCACAGTGATGACAGAGGAAGCATCACAGATTTACTTCACCCCTCTCTGGGAGCAGGGGCTAATGGAGATGCGCTCTGCACTTGCATTTTGAGAGGCAATGGGTAAAAATCCCCTACTGGAGATTTCACTAAGTGAATTATCACTGGGATTGGGACAATCTGCAAAAGAGGTGAGACAAGATTACAGTATCCCAAAGTGAAAAACGCAAGATTCTGCCCTGTCTTCAAAACAACCACTTTTGCATCTTGCCTTTCAAATAACCTCTTTGCCACTGCATCTTTCAAACTCAGATGGGATTTTATTATTACTCTCAAAGTTTCAAGGGTCTCAAGAACTCCTGGCTTTATCTCAGTACACTGAATATTAAACTGAAACCACCCACAGAGATTTCACAAAGGTTTCTTGCTCTCTTCTATCAAATTTAGAATGCCAGAGGTAAATGACAAGACTGGCAGCAAGCAGAGGTCAGTGAATTAGAAACCCAGGTGGAAAAGACTTACTGCATGATATGCAGTTCACAGTAGAGAAATAGTGCTAGGTCCTTACAAACTATAATAAAGAGGCCTTTTTTATAAAAAGCCTGATTATTTTATACAGAATGAAGCTGTGTCATAATCACGTTGCTGTCACTGTGATGCAGTTAAAGTATTTAACAGCAGTAGTTTGGGTCAATACCACTCTCTGAGGACAGACACATGCCAGAACTTGCTTATCTGATTCCAGTTACTACATCCCCTGAACTTTTCCGAAATAATATTTAATCTGACTCTAGATTAACAAGTAACACTCTTCGAGTTTTCTCCAAAGCCTTGATGGCATGGTTACACACAATGCATGCCAGGCTGCCTTCCTAGCTGCTTCACTCAGAGACATCACAGAAAGGTAAGAAATCGTGGGTAATTTCTCAGGGGCAGCACTAACCCGAGGACTGGGACTTTGCCTCACCACTGGGGTAAAGCCGGATCAAATCACTGCACAGAGATTTCCCAACGTGCTGCTCTCCATCAAGTGAAATGTGCTGCATCTGTCTGCTTGGCAGGTTGGACATTCGGAGGTTCAGTGGTCTTTCACCTGCAAGTTGTTCACAGTGAAACAGTGATGTATTAAAAGCAAAGCAGTATTAAAAAACAGGTAGAGCCTTAAACACATATTAATTCTATCAGCAAAAGTGCATCCTAAATTCCAGCTGCTCAGGGAAGTTTTCTAGCAAAACAAAGCTTATGTAAATATACTGCTTCACAGACTACTCCAAGGCACTGCTAGAAAGGGACACCCAGCCAGACCAAAAAAAAAAAAGTAATCCTTTTTAAAAAAACCCTTTACTCTGCTCAAAAATCCTTGAGATAGAAAAATTTTCCTCTCCCACTGCACAATCCCTCTGAGATCCTAAAAATTTCCAGTTCCCCTGCACAATGGCTAAATGGCATAAAGAAGCTTGCTCGGCCAAGGAAAGCCAGATCCATACACCTAATCTTCATTATTACTTCTGTACCTCATTGCTTGACCAATACACACAAATCAAAATCTGTTTTTAACACTTACTTGTATTGATTCCCTTCGTTGTCCCTCTACTACTTCATTTCAACCCCCTTAAAAAACCTAGCACTTAAAAACCAGACACAAGAACTTCTGGTTGTATTTCTTTTGTTTGTAACATTTTGTCTCATTTCACAACAGTAGAAAAAGCAATCCAAACAAAAACGCTCAAACAAAACAAACACTCCTAAAATTAATTCAAGACAAGGAATAGCCAGTTGGTAAATCAAAAAGAACCACAGAACTGTAAGCTTTTTGAAGAATAACAAGCTACTAAGAACATCATTAGAATCTGCTTAGTGCTAAGTAATTTACATAGCCAGCTCCTCAGGTTTTGTTCCTAGACTGCGCAAACAGGTAAACAAAAAGGGGTACCAACTCTATTACCTGCTTTCGATTTCCACAAAACAAGAACACAAATGAAATGCAACACTCTGCTTTCTTTTCAAAACTGAGGATAAAGGTAGAGCAAAGTCCTGCTGTCAATAACAGCAGTGCACCCAACCTCCTTCCCTCCCCACGTTATCCCTGGGGAAAGCAGCTTGCCAGATACACAACAGGAACAGAACAGAACCTGAGTGTACATCTGATTGTATTATTTAGACCATAAGCACTTCAGGGCAGAGAGAGATCTTGTCTTGTCCATTCAGGGCTCAGGGTTCTGTACGAGATAAACACCACCATTGACAGAGGTTGCATAACACCAAATGTCTTTGCTGGCAGCAACGCCCGTGCCTGGGAGCTACCATACCTTGTCCGTCAGCATTATCTAATGACATGCCATTGGGGCTGTGCTCTTCCGAGTTCTGCCTGTAACACCCTGTGGAAAGACGTCTCTCTAACGCTGCCTGGTTGCAAAGAAACTCCATCTGTTTTGCCATCACCTTTTCTGACTGCAATTAAAACAAAAAAAAGATTTCTCTCTTTATACATACATAGAGCAAGTCAAAACACAGGGGTAAAACCATATCAGATGAAAAGACTAACAGCCTAGATAGTGGCTTTTGTTGACTCATATGTACAGATGTGTGTTTTATGGTTTCTTCAAAACTATGAAGCAAACAAAATATTTTTGCACCCATAGAGATTTTCATAATGTACATCTGAGTCACTCAAGAATACTTAAAATGCAAGCTGTTGTAGTTCATCTACATAGAAATGCAACATTAAATTCTGTTCTTCAACAACACACAAAAATCACTTCCTGCACTTTAGGACTGCAGGTTACATGAAGAGAATATCACGAAAAGCAAAAAAGAGTGTCATAATTATCCAGTTAGCTCTGTTCAAATATATGCCTTCACAAAGTATTCCAGAAAGTATTCCAAGAGCAATGGCAACATCTGCTAAAAACTTATGCCAAGATTTCACCAGACATCTTGGAATCTTTATTTTAGGAAACAGCACTACACAAGCTTAAAAATCTGCCATTCTGAAAGTGTAGGATGACAGTATGTTTGTGGGGGATAAAGGTGTGAAATGTCTGTCTAGAAGAAGAACAAGACCTATACACCTCTAGAGAGTGGAGCTAAACAATCCAGTGCAACGTGGGAGGAAATGGCGTCTGAATGTTTGTCATTGACTCTAATGCCAAGAGAATTCTAATTTTCACTATAATCTTGTTCTCGAGAGAATGTAAACAAGCATCTTGCAAAAATAAGAAGAAAATCACAAGTCAAGAAAGTTGATTTAGAAGAGCCACAATGAACATAAGAACAGAAAGTGTACAAACTTAACATGTACAATTGATAGGAAAAATTAATTTCTCTTTCAGGTAATGCCATAATTGTTTCAGCTACTACAGAGCTCTATTCATTGCAGAGCATTTCGCTTTTCTTGGGAGATGCTGAAAGCCCTGACTTCCCACAAAAGGCTGCTTGCTCAGCATAGTTCAATAATTTAAATGTACAATGACAGCCTAACAGACCAGCAAAACCTGGGCTTCTCCAGCACAGTGGTGACCCCGACAGCAGGGTAATGACATGGCCAGTATTTACATACTCTGGCTCAGAGCTCATCAGGGTCTGCAGAAGACCACAGATAGCTCAAGCTTGGTCTTGGGAGGAAGGTAAAAAACCCCCTATTTTCAAACAGTTTACTTACAAGTGTGCTTTAATTTTGATATTCTGTCACTCCTTTTACCAACTTTTGAACTGTGTAGTAATTTGAAAAAAAAAATAAAACCTTTCTCATTCATGCTATCTTTGTTGTTTACTTGGGATAAAACTAGAATTTTAAACTTCAACGATGCTTCAGATCACCACAGAAAAACCTACAGAGTTGCAGATCTGTTTAAGCTTGAATTAAACCTGTAGTCCCTTGTTATGAGGCAGTGACTAACAAAAACTTTAAAGCATATACAAAACAAAAATAAGCTCATGTAATTATTCTGTGACATCAGAACATGTGGCATAATTGCATTTGATGTATCACAGATTTGTATGACCGAGCACTACTTTGCAATAGAAGGTGGTAAATGATAGGGTAACACATCCATTCTCAGAAAACAAGAGGGTAACTCCTAAATGTAATCTTATATGCAAATTTGGTGATTACATTTGCCCAAATCAGCTATACAAAATAAATTTGTTGCAACTTAGCATGAAATCCCTCCTTGGCAAGAACTGGCAGTAGGAGATGGGTATTTTGCCTCAAGGCTGGGATATAATACAGGAAAGACAAAGAAAGAATCGGCAACCTGTCTTCATTTATACAAAGCTTTCTGTCTGCTCCGGATCACTGCACTTCCACCAGGCTAGGTGTTGTTTAGGAAGCCAATTTATCCTCTCAGATCCAGAGGTTCACTTATTTCCTAAACATAATGGCCTTTCTTCTTGTAAGACATGTCAGAACTGAGGACTCCAAGATCGCCTACTCTATTCCTCTCAACTCAGTAACTTGAGCTTTCCATTTATAGCAGATAACGCAAGTAACACAGCACATACTGTACCAATACTACCCTACTTGCTCCCAACAGGCAACCACAGATTTTCAACCCTACTATGCTGCATCTTACCTCCTTGGAACTAACAAGGGCAAAGCTGTAGTACTGTGTCAGAACAGTTTTGGGAGGTAAACGTGAATTAAGAGTGATGCAACCACAGCTAAGCTAGGTAGCCTTTTAAAAATTATGGGAATTAATTTAGTAATCAAAACAACAACACATCAAAACCAGCGTACAAAGACACAGCCTGTGTTATTCACAGTGTAGTTTAGTTGGTTTACCTGGGAATTAAGAGCTGTTGGGTCTTCACTCTTTCCTTTAGCCAAAGCAAGTGGCATTTTGTCTTGCTGATAGAGCGTCTGGACTGTGTCCTGGAAATCTGGATAACCGTCCTATTGAGCATAAAAAGAAAGCAAACCAAGAGGGACATATTACTGCTACCAAGAGGGACATATTACTGCTTTTTCTTCATCCTCTCTGTACACTTAGAAGAAAAAAAAACGGACTAAAAAACACATTCCTGAACTTCTGTGAAAATTCTGGACTGCAATTTACATGTTTTGTGCTATCCAATTCATTTAAATTTGTGCATAAAACACAGCCCCTCCGCAGCCACTGCTATATACCTAACATGGCGCAGACAATCTCATCTCTCTCAGTCTCAGGTGAATCCAGACTACCCCTGTTACTGATATTAAACTAGTTTACATTCAGCCTTCACAGGCAGATTTAGGCCTACGGTTTCTGTCACTCTTCAGAAATCAAATTTATATGCAGTTGAGGACATATACTAACCCTGTGAAACTGCGAAAAGCCTCCTGAGATTCAACGTTTTTCACACAGAACCTACACTAGTATCACAAAACAAAATATCATCATTTCAGAAGTACGGTGGAAAATTTATAGACTATGGGAAACCATGATTCAATAATTCTTCTAGTCTGAAATTCTTATGACATGCAAATCTCTTCTGCAGCTTGCATATGTATCAATAAAGCAAATAAAGCTCCTGTGAAAGCCTGCCAGACTCCATTAAAATAAATTAACCATTGAAGCAAAGGTTCAAGATGAGGAGTTTATCCAGCTTGGTATTATAAAAGGAAAGCTCATGTGCCCTAGAGGAATACCCAGAAATGTTTACAAAAGCACAGTATAGGTAACTGTCAAAATGTGAGAGGAAGCCAGAGATCTTAAGACAGACCCAAACCTGAGAACAACGACATCAGTCACTGAGGTTCTGCAGACCTGGGTCTCAAAAATACACCAAATTAGGTGCATTTTCCTTGTCTATTCTAAAGACACATACATGTCAATAATTACATTTTTGACAATAGATGGACAAAAGGGTTACAGCCCAAGAAAAACAGAAGTGATCTTTCTGAAAAAACACAGGGGAAGGACCACAAGGTTCCCTCCACTGGCAGGCTGCCCACTGACCTGAAGAGCAGTGGCCTGACCCAAGGCAGATGGCCAGAACCTCAGTGCAATGTAATGCCATTAAACCTATTCTTTATGCTCAGGAAAAAGCCCTAAAATCTGTATGAATGCTGCATATTGCTTTCAAACACCCAGCATACTCCCTCACGGAACAAATAAACACAATAGCTATGCAAAAACTTCACAACCAGGTAAACTGCCAAAAAGCCTCTAGTCTAACCCAGAAACAAAGGATTTGCACCACTTTCCCACAAGCACTGACCACTTTCATAGCTAAGACCTGAATGTGTTTGGGAGAGGAGAATGATTATGTGTAGGAAGATGAGAAGCTGAACACACAAAACCCTATCACTCAGGATCCTATTTTTGCAACAAAACAGGTAACACAGTTCTTTATAACACGTTTGTGATCACCTGCCTATACAAAACCAAAGGCTGTTTCCCAAAAGTGGGTCTGGCTGCCTGTTGCTGTGTCACCCCACAGTCAGGCAGATAACTCCTGGAGAGTGATGTGGTTCTGGATCACGTTCCCAGAGGCCCTTCCCACTGTTGCCTGTCCCCAGCGCCCTGTGGGATGAGGAGCACACTGGGCCAAGCACCAACCTGCTCTGCCCCATGGCTGCCTGGAGGTCCTTCTACATGCACTGCAGCATTTTTGTTTTGCCATGCTGCTGCTCAGTTGTTTTCCAAGCAGCTTTGAGCAGCAGATGTTCCCAGTCCCACATGTGCTTTTTTGCTCCCTCTAATGACATTTTTCCTATGAAAACAGTAGCTTCTACTGCTTTTGCTGTTTTTGTGAAAAACACAAATCCCACACTTCGGTTTTCTTTTCAGCCTTCTCAGAAATAGGGGAGATGGGGCTTTTCTCTCCTCTTCCTCCACCCACACCGGCACCAAGGGAAGATGCTTCCTTACAGCCTCTGCTCAGGTCTCCCTGCCTGTGCGCCCTCGACTCCCACTGAGCTTTGGGAAATCAGTTTTTGAAAGCTCTTCCCATCCCTCTTGTAGATGAATGGAGATGCTGACACACAAATTAATTTCTTTAGACCATAGACAACAAGAATATTTTTCAAGACTCTCCTTTCTTCCTCTCTTGGCTGTTCATGCTGACTCTGAAAGGGAACCTGGTCGACCCCAATAGTGATGAACAGCCTCTCCCTCCACGACTTCTGCCTGATGTACCTGTGACTTGTTTTGTTTCTAAGCTGGTGCCACAACAGCTCATTGCTTTCAGTGGTGCCGGCACTGAGTCACAGAAGATGACAAAATAAGGGGTCCCCCACCCCACAACACCTAAGCAGGAGAGATCCTTGGTCTGCAGGATGATGTGCCATTTCCATCCCTATTTGCCTGTCCTGCTCTTTGTCCAGAGCAGGTTTAGGAACCACCTCCCTTTTTAATAATCTGCTTCCAAATACCAACTCACTCCACTCCTTTTTTCACTCCCTCCACACCTTTAGTCTGTCATTTGCCTGGAATTTTTTCCCCTTCTCCTCTTTACACTTCACTCCCACAGCTCACCCACCCACTCAACGAATAAGAGGGGGAGAGCTCGCAGGGGAAGAGAAAGCCTTTTACAGGTAATTTGATGTAATTCATGGCACATTGTTTCTTTGTAATGCTTTTGCGAGTTTCATATTCATGAAAAGGATAAATTTACAACGTGGCTGCAGATTGACAATGCTGCAGCTCGCACACACAGCTCTGCTGGCTCTGCTCAAGGATGACCTTCAGAGCCTCTCTGGAGGCTTTTTAAAGTGTTATTATATTTCAGGAAATTAACTCATCTTTTTTTTAAGTAATCTTTTACACTATGCAAACAGGCTGTGAAGTCTTTCCAAATTGAAGCCCTAGTATTTTAGGCCACGCTTCACAGAGACATTAATGACTAACGGTTAAAGGAATGGTGAATCAAAATACAGAGTTCGGCCTTAAAACAGAAAGGCAAAATGACCCTTCTCAAAAAAAAAAACAAAAAAGGAGAAACAGAAAAGAGCTAGTTATAACAACAAAAAAGTACCCCATGTTCAGGTCCTCTCTGTGTTTTCATGATAGTGAGCGAACAGATCTGCAATGAAGCACTACAACTTCAAAAACAGTGTAAGTAATTCTTCCCCGGAACAGAAGGAAAAATCTGCATTTGCTACCATTTTCCTTGTTACTTTCACCTTTCCAAAAAAAACCAAACCTAAACAAACTCTCAAAAAATCCCTGAACATGCTACTAAAAAAAGGATTTTTTACATTTTTTTTTTCAAAATGCAAGACCCAGGAACCCAGAACAGCAGTGATCTATGTCATACTGCATCTTTTTTACATTTCATTGAAGTAAAGCCCACAATTTACAGCATACCTCAAAATTATAATGCACTGAAGTAATGCTTTACTCCTTCTTAGAAGACTCCCAAAGTTGTGAGGAAAAAAGACATTTCTGCTGATAACAATATGGGTAATTTTGAAATTAATAATGCTAGGCTATCAGATTAAAGAATATTTAATTCAATTTAATTTTCAATTTGTTATTTTGGAAAAATGACCTATTTCTGAAAAAGTAATTTGTACAATTAGGACACAAAATTTTCACAAGCATTTTAAAATATAACTGGTAATTTTAGATAAAACTAAACCCAAGTAAACATCCTTTCTCAGAATTATTGAACAAAAATGGGTATAAAAGAAGCAGGCCTTCCAGACTCTTTAAGATTTCACCATGCAGAAAATAGGAGAATACACATCCCCTAAGGCTGTCCAGATTTCCTGCTCTCCAGAAAACCTCAAGTTTCAGCCTGTATGTTTCAGGATTTTAATTTTACACTTTCTTTCAATAAAGATCCTGTAAAAAAACAGCACCTCCCTTGCAGCATGTCATTTTAGACACTTGCTCATCATCAATTATTACTGAATAAAGGAAAAACTTCCTTATTCTGAAACCGAAGTCACTGAAATACTACTTCACGCAGAGGAGTGGCTCCCCACCAGCTCTAACAAATTAGGGCTGGACTGAACAAAAGACAGGAGGCTCAAGCAACCATCCTGCAACATGTTGGTCAAGGCTGATAATGGTGAAGCTGGATAAAATCATTTAATGCAGCTTTTCCCTGCTCTTTTTTGTGGATCACAGAACAAGCATAGGTCAAAAGCAAATCCTGACACACATAAATGACATTACTGACTTACCAAAGCTACCAGTAAATCCTCACTGCACATGTATATTTTGCACTACATAAACTCAAAACTACAGTAGTATATGGGCTGATGGAACTTAATAAATAAGATGAATTCCTCTGTACCTATTCATAACTGCCTTTTCAAAACCAACTGCTCTCACCAGGGTTTGCCTCACAGGAAAAGCCTTTGTACAGGTAAAAGCATTGCAGTACTGAAAAAAAAATTAAAGCCGTCCTATATACAGTGCTTCATTTATCACAGAATGCGTTACATACAAGAAACACATTTCAGAATGTGTTGCAATTTTCCTCTACAGTTAAAGAATATATCACCTATCTGTGTCACATACAAATCTAGCTCAGGTCTAGCTCATATTCTAATACACGTTTAACCTACACCTTTTTTGAGTAGACAGTACAATAAAAAACACCCACAGTGCTAAGGATAAATTAGATACCCATGTAACAGTGAAACAGTAATTTGTTTAACATACAAATTAAAAAGAAAGATCTGCTATTCTTATCAAGTATATAAGTATAAATACGTACATCTGACATTTTTTTATTTTTACTTTTTTTTTGTTAAAAGTAACTTTTTAAAAGGCCTCAAATTTCCCTTCCAGCAGTGGTAACTGAAGAAAAAGCTAAACTACATTCCTGCTGCTCCTGCACTCTTAACAAGAAATTCCCAGGATCTCCCTAAGCAACATCTTGTGCAAGTGTATACATCAGCCATGTATACATGCATTTGACACAAAACTCATTATAAAAACCTGTAAATTAACATCTACAGGCACAACCATTTGTGTTGAGATATATAGCTTTTAATTAGTTTTTGACTTTTCAATACGATCAGTGTCATAATTTATGGCATGGTCAGAGATAGCTAATATTCTGCCGTCAGTCCTTATCAAGAACTCTGTATTTTGGACATGATCAACAGCTGATTCCAGTGAATTAGGCAAACTCCACCTCATGCTAACTGAAAAGCAGGAGGCCTTATGGGAAGACATTTCCTATAGTGCTTGAGCTTATTCCACCACAGGAAGTCAGTCAGTCCCATTCCTCCCCTCCTACTCACGCTGAGTGCAAAACACTGAGAGTATCTTTACCATTAAACAAATCCTACTCTTTACCCCTGCTCCTACAGGTTTCTCCATCAAGCACTTACATTTACAGAGACAGTGGTGATGTTCTCCCACCCTCCCTCTCTCTGTCATACCCATCAACTGTCTATCAAATGTTTTTCTGACAAATTTCCTTAAGACAGATCCCTTCAAAACAAAACTGAATTTTAGCATGCACAGGTCAAAATACAGGAGTCACATTACTGTACCTCTATCTTGATTCTCTTTGGTGACAGCTCATCCCTTTCTCCACATTTAGATCTAGAAGAAAAGACACATACAAGATCAGTGAACAGCACATTAACCCCGACCATCAATAATAATGAAAAGGAGTCAAGGAAAAAAAAGTAGATCGGGGAAGAACAAGTGAGATGCACAAAAAAAGCCCCCAATTCACTTTGACATGGCAGTGAAAGTCATTCAACTATAGGAACACAAGCATTTTGTGTTGTTTTCAGAAGCATGAAGAGATTCATGGATTCTTCTTTCCAAAGAGGAAGGACAGCCCAGAGAATTACAGAAATGCCCTTGGCATTGCTTATTCAGCATGGATGTATATTCATATGAATCTCCATGAAAGAAAGAGGAACAAAGGAAAACTTTCTAAAGTGTAGAAAAATGTATTTTGGAAGGGTATTACATTACAGGCAAGGGAATTAACATCTAAAATCTAAAGAAAGTACCAAGACATTTAATCATACTTGCTAATTCTAAGGTTTTAATTGTATTTAAAAGCTGTTAAGGCTGTGTCACCATTTCATAATAGCAGTTTATTTAACAGAACAGTAACAACTGAAATTAGGACTCAGCTTCAGTTCCTTTAAAGCAAGTTTGTAGGCCACTCCCTGTGACCTTATCTTTTTGGCTAACAAGCCAAATCTGTATATGGAAAAAAGGAAATTGATGCCTTGAGCATCTATGGCTACTCTGCCAATTTACATTAACCTTAAAATACACTAATGCCTTAAATGCTTGAAATACCAGCCTCTCAGATGCCTCTCAACATGCACTATCCTCAAAATACTTGGAAAACTAGAGAGCAAATAAAAAGGTAATTCAAGACAGCTGAATCTTAGCAGTTTAAAAAGCTTCAGGACTCAAATAGCATTTTCCTCCTTTTCTCAGAAGAGCATTTTGCTGGCTGAAGAGCAAGAAGAAAGTGTCTCTAGTGCCTCAGAAGAAATGCCATCAGCCTGCTTAGTTCCCTACAAGTAAAGACCCTCTGAGTTAATGAAGCCTTACTTGGTGGTCCTGTAGGTGTACTTGTAGGTGACCTCCCGAGAGATTTGCCGGGCCAGGGCGAAGAGCTCATCTCTCCTGGTCAACAAGGCATTATCTTTCACACACAGCTGGGCAGCTGCTTCGTTAACTGTTAGCTGCAAATCAAACAAACAGGCACTCATGATTTTGCATACTTTCACCTACTGTGCTTGTAAAAGTACCTCTTCTGAAATAATAGAAAATTTTGATGGCAAGTAAAATTACCTATAATTGTACACTAAACCCTGGAGGGTTTCTTCAGTTTATTTATATCCCTTACTAAACCAGGTAAGCCTTTAGGAAGAGAAAAGATATTAATGTAGTTGGTGCATAAAGTGAAACATTATTGTAGGACTGTCTCAATGTGCACTGCTTTTGCCTCATCTCAGCATTAATTAAATCTCAGTATAAAACAGTAGGTCTGAACGTTCAGTGTTTGGCTTCCAAAGCCTGGCTTACAGGGAATACTATTTTTATAAATGCAATATGCCCAGGACTTGGGGAAAAAAAGAAAAAAACAACCACCCTGAGAGTGTGGGTACAGATGGCTTTCCCTGGTGAATACAGAATAAATTCTGTAGAAGGTGATGGTTTAAGAAACGATTAAACTTTTTTTAGCTATGTTTCTCACCCTCGTGTTTGTGAAGACTATCTTCAGACATGAATCAAATGTAACTTGTTTCAAGGATGTTTTCCTGAGCCTGCCAGGACACATTTCTAGTGCCTCTGCTGCTGGCAAAAGATTCATAAAGAAGGCGGGGAAGAAAAAGCCTGAAGTTGAGGCTCAAAATGGTTTTGCAATGCTCTTCAGAAGCCTATAGGAAGTGGTGATACTGTCATGAATTATATCAGCTTAATAATACTGCTTTCCAAGAAGCCTATGGTCAGCAGTATGGACACAACATTATTAATGCAATCAGAGACACAAATCAACATAGCTGGAGAGGCTATTCCAAGCTCCTTCCACAGGAAGCAGAGCTTGAAGAGACTTTCTCACTTTTTTCCTCAGCTGAAGAACAGCCAGAACGTGTAATGAGGCATAACAGCAAGAGGCCAACAGAATACTACAGGTGTTTTGACCAAGTGCCCACAACTCTTTCTACTCTTTTACTTCTAGAAATTAAGCTGCTTTGAATAGGCTTGGCTTCTGGCAAAGGAGCACAGCTGCTTTGGAGCTACTGTCAACAGTATGTTCTGTATCTGTCCCAGACTAGTGAATATTCCGGAGCAGCTTGGTTTCCACAGCATAGTCAGCACATCCACGATGGATGGAGACGTGCCATCCCCGACCCTCCATCTGGCAGCGCCGGGAGCAGCCGCACAGGCAGGACAGCCCACACGCGACCTCAGACACCCAACCCACTGCTCCCACAGACCAGCAGGTCTGCAGTTACAGGGCGTCTCTTGGGAGAAGGCCAAGAGCTCACCCCTTCACCCTGCTGTCTACCACACTGCAGTGTTACCTGTGAATTAAACCACAGAGGCCAGCAGTTCACCCGAATCGCTGCACGCTCCATCCCTGAAGGATGGAAGCTGTCACAAGACATGAACAACGTCCTTCGCCACGGGGCCTGATGGCATCCAAACTATCAAAAATTTATTTTACCCAAAGTGACACCTGTTCTCCAGGAAGGCTGGAAAAACAAAAACATGTATCAAGAAGAGCCAAGAGTCTTCTCTCAGCAGCCTGTGCAGTATTTCCAGTAAAATCTCACACAGAACTGCTGCTCCTAATACTTCATAAGCAATTTTTCCTGTGTTAAGCCTAAAAGCCTCTGATCTCAGTAGGGCATTTCCTATGGTGCCTAAATGTTAATCAGAGCACAAACTTGTTTTTAACAGGCGAACTAGGTATGTTGCCTGATCCTTTAGTCTCTGTACAGACAAAAAACCAAATCTCACAGAGATCAGATGTACAAGGGCGCAAACAGGTTACTATGTTCCTACAATACAAGGTACTAAAATAACAAACTATAACCCCTTAGACAGGAACAGCTGTTCTACAATGTCTGTCTTTTCAGAAAAAAACACAGACAGGAAAAAGATACAATATAAGATTAATACAACACCAATTAAAAGAATTACCATCCAAAGCAGGCATTAATTTCTGTAACAGTGATAGCTATTACTCTGCCAAGGATGAATAATATGGCTAATGCTTACAAAATAATTTGAGATATTTTTTATCCTTCAAAGTGCTGAGAGGTTGCAAAGAGCTGAAATGACTGAAAATGCTTTGGGTAGTTGTAGGCAAATGCTGTTTATCCTAATATGTGAGAAAAGCCAAATGTTTATTTGCTTGTTTTTCCTGGTTTCCTCTTTCAGGTCACATTCAGACTTACTGAATTGAAGTGCATCATGGCTTCCTGGCTTTTCAGGAGGCATAATACTGCAGATACAAAGTGTTGCATGCCTAAAAATAAAGATTCTGTGTGCTGGAAGCCTTAAGGATATGGAGCAGCACATAACCATGCAGGAGAGGGATGGGTATATTTTCATCTGATGGGGTTCACAGATTCCCCCACTAGAAACCACATAATTAAATACCAAACCGTACTGTTTCGGTGAGTCAGCAAAAGAAATGGAAGAGACCAAGCTAGATAAAATTTATTGGGTTTTTTTCTAATTCCCCTGAACTGGATTTTTTTGTTTGTTTTATAGGTATGAGACAAGCACTGAAATATAAACACACAAATTACAAATCTGACTCGAACTTGCAGGGGTCACCGAGTTCAAGGGCATGCCTTGCACTCATCCCTCCTCCAGTCCAACTTTAAACATTAAGTGCTCTCTGTGTTTGAAAAGCTGTGTAATACTGAAACAATGGGATGGATTAAAAACATCATGTTTATTAGTTTTGGAACACCTTCGAAAGATTCCGCATCAGATTTTATGTCAGATTAATGCCTTATGCAAATACTCCTACCCTGGAGTATTTGCATAAGGCAAACCCATACACTTCCAAACCAGCACAGTGTCTGCAGCTCTCACAGGCCTCTAATGGCTGCTCCAGCCCTCTGAGACACTTCAGTGCTCATACTGAAACAAAATACTCTCCCTAATTCACCACTAATAATTCCATTAGGTTTTAGTTTACACACAACTCCTCTGTGCTTGAGGACCCAGAGATACCCTAATCTTTACATTAAAAAGCTAACCACTACTTAAGCTTTTTAAATTCACAGTGAAGTTTATTCAGCTGTTCCTTGCCAGCTGCAAGGAGAAACCTTGAACTGGGAGGCAGAATGAGCAGAATGACAGCCTTGGAATGTATTAACACGTGCAGAAAAACGGTCTCTGGACAAGCAGAAACTTACCTCCCTGGGTGTTTAAGGTCCTTCCTTCTGAGCAGCAAATTGTTTAAGCCATCAAAACCAAAACCACACTGAGGCTGAGTTTACAAAAGGCAAACTCTGGTTTACCAGATTTTAAACAAAAAATAAATGGTCTCGTTGCTGCTATTTATTTTCTGCTTTAAAAAAGAAATGAAGACAAAACTGTTCAAGACAAAACTTTGTGAAATCCAGCCTCTTTAAGCCAACAGTAAACCAATTATGAGCAAATTCTTCTTGCTTGCATGTGTGCAGTTCCCATCAAGTTCAGCGAGGCCCCACATGCGTAAGTGAGGCATAAGTCAACCACAGACTCCTTTGATCTTGTGCCCTTAATCACAATAGTGATAGAAATATTTCCTAAAGCCAAACCATGCTCTCATTCCATTTTTAAACGTGGTTTTACAATGATGTAGTAAAGATCTGTAGTGCAATACTAAAAAAAATTAACAAGGCAGAGCAGTTGTCCTTTATTCCAGGTTATTGCTATCCTGCTCCTTCAATCACTACCCCAGTGTTCATCCCTCCAGCTTTGCACAGCCATGCCTGAGCCTACACAAAAGGTGCCCCGGAGCCCACCTTCCAGTACACTGCTGGATGCCAGAAAATTATCCTAAACAAGAAGTCTGCCCAGATTTCAGAGCATTTTCTGCAGTTGCTACTCCAGAGAGAGGCTGTGAAAGCACACAGCCACACATGCTGTACACCTCAAGTGCCTCCATCCTCAGGTGGGGAGAACCCCCTTTCTCTGAATCCTGAATCTGCAGCCATGTACACAGGGCATCTACACAATCAATCCTTTCAAATCCTGCCTCCATCTCATACACAACTTGTTCTGTTACGAGAGAGACTTCCACAAGGTCAGGGGAGTAAGATGAGATCTCATCTTGTACAGTGGATGAATTCATAGATTATAAGTGTTTGACATAAAGCCACAAAGCACGTAAGTGAAAGCTGCACAACTAGAACTGTGTGGTAGGAATGTGGCTGACTACTGTGGAAGTGTCTCCCCAGTCTGCAGTAAAAGCCCTTGTCAAGTCACTGCTGGTGATGTGCAGTTGCCTTATAAATGTAAATATATAAACAAAAATGTAAAGAAATATGCCTTGTTTCCTTCTGCCCTTCTACTCCGAAGCATAAAGAGAACTCAGTCTTATGCTATGGATCACACACCTACAAAACTTCTTCTTCAAGCAAAAAAAGGCTAAAGCCAGTACAGTTTTTTTGGCACTCCTGTAACATAAACACTGCTTTTCCTTTTGGGAGCTAAGCCTTACATGCCAAATTTTAAATCCAACTGAAATTTTGCAATCACTGTTAACTGTGAAAATGCTGATGCAGCATTCGTATCAACAGTGTTTTGGCACTGCTTTGAATTAATGTTTGTTCTCCTCTTGTACTGTACTTTGGCTCTAGGAAACTACTCCCCACACAGACACACCTATTGCATTACAACACATGCAGTGTGAGCCTCAGGAATGCCACAAGAGGAGCAAGGGAGGCCCACATGGACTTTCAAAGACAAGAGGGAAGAGATGCTACTGAGGGATTAAAGGACAAACATTCAGATTACAGCCACCCATGAATACTGGAGACAGTCCTTTCCCTTCCTCCTCACATGGTCTGCATGTCACTTGACAGGTTTAAGACCACCGTGCCAAAAAAACACCACAGGTTGTATAACTGAGCTTCATCCCAATCCAAGTAAAAAAATAAAAAATCCATGCCACTGGGTTTAGGGACCTCATTGACAGAATCCTTTTTACCTCAAGTGCACAAGCTACAGAGCAGAGTCTTGAGGGAAGACAGCAGAGGGTAGTAACCACATCAGACACAAGCAATTTTAGTTACTGATCTTCCAAGCAAGTCTACTCTCAAAGCTGCAAGGAAATATCACGACAGGACCTCTTTTAAAATGTACCAAATCCATAGGATCCCAAAGGCCATGCTTAGTGCAATTCTGGTTGCTATTTCAGTGCCAAACTTTCTAACCCTTCTGCTTGACAGGCCGCACCAGCAACCAAGCAGTCTGAAGACACCAAGCTGAAATCAGCACGTGCACACCCACACCCACCCACACCCACCCACAAAAGGGGACTTTTGCTGTACCTGAGATTTCCATGTTGGGCCAGGACTGCCTACACACAACTACCAAATACACGACTCTCATCACTCAGCAAGAAGTACCCATACAACAATTGCACCCTATAAACACATCTCAGCAAAGGTGTAAGAATAGGGGAGGAAGCCTAGTGCCACTCAAGGTGTTTTACCTCATGGAGGGTGAGATGCTTGCCATCCTTTCTTTTCGAGTCAAATCTGCCATATATTGCACTGTACTTCCTGATCTCCTCCTCTTTGTGAGGGTCATCGTCACTCATCTCAAAGATGTGACCAATCATCTTTGCCAGTTTCTTATTTGTTTTCAGTAACTCCTTGACTTCATTGGAGTCACTTTTGGGCAGAGAGGGAACCATACGTTCTACACATTCAGCAACTGACAGAGCAGCAGCAGCATCCAGGGTCTCGCTGTTTTCCTTTGGTGAGGCTGGAGAGCCAAGGTCAGCCGGGGAAAGGCTGTGCTCACTCTCTGTGGTGTGGTGTCCTTGCCAGAGTCTTGGTTCACTGCTGCTCTGCAGTGATAAGCTCCCCACCACATCAGATTTGCTCGTGCCCACGCTCTGCACGCACGTCGTGGCAGCGCATTTCGGAATCTTCAGGTGAGGCTCTCTGGTGCTGCTGTTCCTTTCGTAGCTGCTGCAGGATATCCCCAGCCACGCAGGAGACCCTTCTGGCAGCTTATATATTGGAATGCTGCTGACTGGTAAGGAGGTGAGAGGCTGGTTAAAAAGGCCAGGGTTTGTGACCCAGTCCCTCAAAGCCTTCTGCAGCCGTCGGACATGAAGTGGCTTGCTAGCCATGCCTACGAGAGCCATTATCTCCAAAAACTCCTCTTCCCCTGCTTCACAGAGCTGCTGGACATCATCACCACCCTGCTGAATGAAGGCATCGAAGTAGAATAAGAGATTTGCTTTTTGTAGTATTCGATACAGCTGCAGTTCTCCGAGGGTTCTGGGTAGAGCTGACGCCATCACGGATGAAAGAACCTGCAAACAGTAAAAACAGAGAGAAGATGAGCACCAAAGCACTGACATCCAGATGCACTGTCCCACTACTCATCTTTCCACAAGGCTGTCAACTCAGAGGACAGCATTTCTTTCTCTCATTACAAGAACACACACTGAAATGAAAAAGGGGCAAAAGCTCTATTTTTTGACTTGTTAACTTAATGGAAACATTTTTGAAAAAAAACCAAATCAGCAGATAGTTGTGATGTACCTACAAAAAAGATGATTCAAACATGAAGCCAGCTTGTTTTCAACATTCCCACTTCATATTTATTCCCAAGAATGTCAGTCAATATCGCTCAAAGCTTCTACTCAATTCTCTTATATCTTAAAATCAAAATGATCACAAAACACATTCTGAAGAATTACAGAATACTTGATTTCCTGAAGAAAAAAGCTCATCAGCTTCAATTCTTCTTAACTGTCGCATCATTTTTCCCCCCTAAAGTGTGGAGGACTGTAAAAGGAAAGCAAAGAAGAAAAGTGCTTCACAGAACCCCAGAGGATTAATGAAGCTGGGTCAGTAAAAGGGTGTTTTAAGAACCAAGTATTTCTACAGTTTTACCTGTTTCACATAAAAAGGACCTAATGCCTCTGCTGATCTTAATTATAGCACCAACTGCTGCAGACAAAGCAAAAATACTGATGGATTCCAACATATATAGTTTAAAAACCTTAGTTTGCGTTCACCTGCCCGTTTCATTTGCTAACAAGGCTGCCTTGTCACTGACACTTGAGACATGAAATACCACTCAGCAATACAGCAATTGTGCTTAAAGGCTCCCAACAGACAGATTGCTGCAGTGTTCAGCCCTTACGGTGGCAGGAAAAAACATTTGCACAAGTTTCAACTTCATAAACCCCTTATCCAGTTATACCACAAATAATAAACTCCTCAAGAGAATTCTAAGATCTCACACACACACCTCTTCACTCTACGGTGGCTTTCACAGCCACAAGCAGATAATTTCCAGTATTACTGTATTAAGCTAAACCACCAATCAATAAGGTCTAAAGCATGTAATTTATAGTTTGGTTGAGAAAGTAACAGAACTGAAACATTGAGCAGGTCTGCTAACATTGCTCTGGCTCTACTATCACACTGGACGTGAAAAAACACACAGTAGTAACCTAAAAAACAATACCTACAGAAAGATTTGCACATGCTGGGGGAAAAGTATTTTAATAATGTGCAACTCCCCTTCCTCCAAAACTGCAGTGCAAGCAAATACATTTGCTATGGGGCATTGGGAGATTGGTTATCAAAACTCCGAGAGAAATTATTTTTACAGTATGTGCTTTTGCCTATTGTAAAACATGTAAAATATTATAAAGAAATGGTCTGGGTGTTTTGGTTTTTTTTTTTTTAAATATGAGCCTTTTCTTCAGCAAGCCAAATATACAGAAGAAACAAACAGAGCCCAACTTCTATTCAGGAGGCATCTGGAAGACCAGGCTTTTACTACAAAATTCTGATTTAACTCTACTAGAGAAAAATAAAATCAAGAGGCCAACAGAAACTTTCCAGAAATGTATGTGGCAGCAACAGGATACCTTCATTCAATCTCTTCAGGAAGAGAGATGGAGCCCAGGGAAAAAAAAAAAAAGACCCAAAACATACAAAACCCCCAAACCACCAGCTGAACATATCATTCCTTGTGTGCCAGAATGCGTAAAGCAGAAGGGACAGCAATAGCAGTTTAGATTTGAGCAGCTACCTCAAGGAGCCGTTGGTGAGCTTCAGAGCTAATCAACTACACTCTTTGGAACTCAGGGTGAAACTGTAAACATTTAAGAGCTACAAAGTTTAGAAACACAGTTTGGCTTCAGAAATTATAGTTAACTGCAGAAAATCAATCACCTACTGTCTACACCCAAAGATACAAGAAGCAACAAGGAAAATGAGGAAAATCACTTAAAAGTAACCCTTTTCAGGGCACAGAATTCACCATTTTAAAAATGTCATTATTTCACTAGATTTCTCAGAAAAATCCACTCTAGACAAACTTTGTCAAGACAAACAAAATTAACAGCTTATGTTTAGTGGTATTTCAGTAAACTGTTCCTACCCTCCCATTTCAAACGCTGCTGACTTTTCACCACCAATACCACAAATTAACTTATATAACTTTTAAAGGAAGGCCCTTTTCCTCTGAAAGTCATTCATCTTAGCACAAAATCTACATAAATCTACATAAATGGGCTCTTTGCAGAGAGCTAAATTGAATCTTGGAAGGACGGTGGCAGTGAAATTACACAGAGCCTAAGAGCTCCAGGCAAGCCATGGAACTGAACTCATTTTTCCAGCCCACAGGCTGGAAGAGCAGCACCAGTCCACAAGCAGCCTTTACCTAGAGGCTTCTAATCAACAAATCTCCTCATGACAGATAAAACTGGATTAATATGTACTATGGAGGTGTCAGCAGTGACTCCACGGTTCAGACTGCATTGCGATTTGCATTTAAAGCAAGACTGAAATCCCTTTGTTTCATACTTTACGGACCCATTCTGTTTTTCAAATTCAGTACACTAACTCCTGAGAGGGCCGAGCAATTTTTCCACGTACAACTGCTACTGATTTCTGCAGAGAAGGCATTTTCAAACACTCCTCCTTTTGACCTCTTTTCTCCTTGCATTAAACAGAGTTCCTCCAGCACTCACCTCAATGCCATCCCAAGTTATTTCTAAATTTTAACAAGGGGAAGGCTCCCTTCCCTTTCTGAGACGGCCTCTCCTGCTGCCAGCTATGCTGTTTCTCCAGACATGACCGGTCCGGTCCCTGGTTCGGCCCAGCTCACAGCCTACAAAGCCCGGGAAGCAGCTATGCTAGTCCACCTGCAGGAGTAAGATGAGGCTTAGGAAGAGGACAAGCAACAAGCAAGGAGTGCTGAGAAAGCAGCATACCACTGCCAGAACCCGAGGAGGTTAACCCAAAGGACACCTGGCACTGCTGCTGCTGCTGGCTCTGCTCACCTGGCTGGCTACGCAAAGCCTTAGCACACCCACTCAAGTCTCAGCGCCCCACATCTTTCAGGTGACCTTTAAGCTGTATCTAAGAGACCTGAAGTACTGCTTTCCACCACTGTTTTCACTTCTTAGTGCATTGGGGACTGTGCTTTTGGGACAAAGGGTGAGCACGAGAAGAGGTTACACAGCAAGAAGATGCAGGACGAGCTCACAGCCTACTCCTGTCTGCTCCTCACCAGGAAGAGCATCTTGGATAAGGCCCTGGGGCACCATGTGTGATCCCCCTCTTGTGCAGCCTGCTCGATAAGTCTTAGGCTGTCTAATCTGTGATCCCAAACCAACCTGGTTCAGGAGTAACAGCCTGGTCATGTCCTCTGGCAAACCCTAAGAAGCCAGCCAGAACGATCTGCTGCCTCAGGAGCAAGCAGGTACATCTAACACATGGCCAACTGCAAACCCTTTTCCCAGCAAGAGGCAGGAATGCAAAGCTTGCACAGGGAGGTCTACAGGAATAAATGAACACAACCATGGCACTTGAGCTGCTACTTCTCTCCCTTCTTTGCTTGCTGTCCATACCAGTGAGAAGTATCAGAACACACAGGGAAGAGCGGCCATCTCTTATGTTTTTCACATATAGAACAAACAAAGAAGCCAGAAAACTCCCCACAGCAGACAAAGCTGTTTAAAATACACGCAAGGCTGCATATTGTTATAGCCATAGGAGAACCAGGAAGTCACAAGTTAGATTTTCACTCAGCCTTTGCAACCCACAACCATGCATTCTGATTTTCCACATTACCTCATTCACATCCACAGCCCATCACCCCACATGCCATGCCCTCCTCTCCAAACGCTGGCTGTCACCTTAACTCTGACCACAAACATAACTCCTGGGAAAAAGGAAACCAAAAACCACAGAGACAGCACAGAGTGATCTTAAATATTTGTAAACAGCTAGTGCACCTATTCCTGCTTCCTCTATCAAGACAGCGGGCAGCGGCAGTAGCAGCCCCGCTCAGCATCTTTAACCACTGGAAAACACCCGTTCCTTCCTCGTCGTGCCCGCTCCCAGCCGCACACTTCCCGGAGGTGGCAGGAAGATACACGGATGAAGTAGGCAGGTGGTGGATGTGGGTGAAGCACCGGGAAAAGGAAAACTCGGGAGCTGTGGGATGTACGCATGGGACAAGGACTTCACGAGCAGCTGTCCTGCTTTTTAAGGCTGCACTGGAAGTAAAAGCAATCGAGCAACTCTAGCTGATTTTTAGAGATTTTATTTCAGGTGAATTCTAATTGAGCTGTCACCAATTAAATTAGGAATACAAGGAGAAAGTGTGAAACATCACTTCCCTGTATTTTAGGCAAAAGTGATTATTTCATAATGTATCTTGATCACTTTGGGCGTTTTGAAAAGTCTCTGAAGACAAACTGGGTTTGGGTTTGAGAGCTGGCTGCTTTGCATATTCATTACATTTCTGCAGCGTTTCCAAAGGACTTTTAGCAGGAGGAAAAAATTACATGTAGCTGCAGAAGAGAGACTTCGCAAATTAAATAGTCTTGTCTAGCTCTGAGATGTGCCAAAATACAGCCGATGAGTGAGCTCCGCGTTTACGTACAAATCCGTACCTCGCCGCAACTAATGAGAAACTTGAAACGTGCAAAAACCCCCTCGCGTAAGGACGAGACGAGCGCACAAATACCTCCGGAGCAGGGTCCCGCACCGCGGGATGGAGCCCACGGGAAGGAAGCCCACAGCGCGGGCACGGACGGGGGGCTGCGCTCCCCACACAAAGTTCGCGGCCGCTGAGCCCGGTGACAGGAACCTCCTCGGGGCGGCTTTTCCGTCGGGGCTACCCCGCGGGGCGCCGCCGCGGCCGGACAATCCCTCGCGTCCGAGCCGCGGAGGGGCACGGCCCCACAGAGCCCGGGGGGCGGCCGGTGCCACGCCGGCCCCACCGCCCCCCGCCCGGGACCCCGCCGCCGGGGCGCCTCCTCCGCCCGTCCCGTCCCGTCCGCGCCGTCCCGCCCGCCGCCCCCGCCCCGCAGCCCCCCCGCCCCGCGGCGCACACACGGCGGGGACGCTTCTGCACTTTCCGCCCACTCCCCCGTCCCCCCCGCGCCGGATTTCTCCGGGAATCACCCACGCACGACCCGCCCGCTCCTTCCGGCCGTGCCCCGCGGCGCCGGGGCCGCGCTGCCCGCGCCCCCGGCCGCCCCGCACGTACTCTGCAGTTGGCCGCCGCCGCCGGCTGCCCGGGGCTCCCCTCGGTGCCGTCCCGGGGCCGCAGACTCAGCCCCGCCGAAGTTCCTGCCCGCGCCCCCCCCGCCCAGGCTCCTCCTTTCCCATCGACGGGGCGGGTGGGCGAGCCTGTCCCCGCCACCGCCTCGCTGCTGCCGCCGCCGCCGCCGGGGAGGCGCGCGGCCGCCCCGCCGCACCTCGCCTCGTCGCGGCCGCACCTTCGCCGCGCGCGGGGGACGAGCGGGCGGGCGGGCGGGCGGGAGGGAGGGAAGGAGGGAAAGAGGGGAGGGAGGGAGGGAGGGAGCGGCCCCCGCCCCCCGCGCACGCCGCCCCCTCCCGCGCGGTCACATGGCGAGAGCCCGCGCGCGCTCCGCCGCCCGCCCACGCGCGGCCGCCGCGTGACGCAGCGCCCGGCGGGGGCGGCACCGGCAGCGGCAGCGCCCCCCCGCGGCCGTACCGCGCCGGGGCCGCGACCCCTCCGCGCCGCCCCCGCGGGAATAACGCGGCTCCCAACTTCCCGCTCGGTCCCGCAATGGAAAAACACCACGGGAACCGAGCGGAGGGGCCCCTGCCGCTGCGGGCACACCGCCCCGGGGGCGGCGGAGGGGGCAGAAAGGGCCGGCCTGGGGTGCGAAACGCAGCTGTACGGAAACCGGTGCGAAAGTACCGAGTAGCATTTCAAGCGAGGAGAAATGAGAGCGTGTATTTGTTTTACTGATGGAGAATGGGTTAAACAATGCATTTTTAAGTCATGTTTCGGTGATAAATAAAGTTATAAGTAATAAATTAAGTAACTCATATTTAGTGCAGATAACAATGGAAAAAAGCATTAAATGGGTGGAAAAAATCAGCGAGTGAGGGGAAAAAAAGCCTCGATAAAATACGCTTGTCTTGTAGGCAACGTCCTGCTCTGCCTAGAGCTGGGAATACTTTTCACACAGGGTATCCTTTCCTTTTTCCTTGCCTTCTCATCCATACCTCGGCTCCGTTGCACCTCATGGCTGTTTGTCTGAGGAGGAGAGGCCAGGCAGGAAGCAGAGTCATGACCTGCCTCTTTGGTAAACAACTCCAAACAAAATTGACTTTCTCCTTCAGTTTTTCCAACAGAAGGCTGAGGCTTTGTAGCGTCTATGTCAAATCACTGTCACCAAAACTACATAAAAACCGTCTAAAAATTAATATATAATCTAGGAACAAAGTTTTAAAAAGTTTTCTAAGGATGCAGGACTGCATTCTGGAGCTGGGGAAATGCAAGCGCCCTTTTTTGACACCCTTTTTTTTTTTTTTGTAACACCCAAACTCTAAAAACTTGCATTCCTGCAGGGGGTATGTCCCTGTTTCCCCGTTGTTTGTGACCCTGGATCGCGTAGGGGCTGCCGGCCGTGGGGCAGGGCGCTGGCGGGTGCCACACAGGGCCCCTCTGTGCGGCCCCGGCCCTGCCCACGCGGGCACGGCACGGACGGGTGGGCGGCTGGCGGGAGCTCTGTCTGCATTGCACACCCTGACCCGGACCAGGCACGCTGCTCTCCAGCCTGCTGGCAAGTCCGTGCCCCAAATCAGCGCTTGCCCAATCCTAAAATCACCCTGCAGGTGAAGCTGCCGCTGACTGCACGGAAGGGATGCTGCCTGAGGAAAAATACCTGTTGCCTGGAGGAACGAGCAGCACCTGCCCCTAGAGCCCCTCTGCAAAGCAGTGTGGGTCAGCCCAGCTTTTTCCTGAAACTGGAGTGACTGGGGCTCTCTCCTCCGTCTTTGGGGTGTGATCCAGTATCCCAACAGAGCAGACGAGGCGGCAGAGGCAGCTTTTCTCCCTGGCATGCTGTGGTTCCCATGAGAAAACTCCATTGCGCATTGCCCAGCAAAACCACAAAAATGTTCACAGCGCTGCCTCCTCTCCACCCACTCAAAATGCTTTTGCATACGCCTCTAGGCACTACAATCATGGTAATTAAAGCCGTAAAATATTATTAGTATCACACTTTATATAGACTTTTTGTCCTAAATGCTTTATATACCATGCAACAAAAATTCAGCCACTCTGATGGAAAAAAGGAGCAGGAACAATGCACATCAGGGTGAGAAGCCAAGTTTCACCAGGAGCACCCAACACAAATCCTTTCTCCCACAAGAAGTTCCTGGGACCTCACTGAAGTCCAGGGTGATGCTGATGCTGTGCTGGGACTCAGGCAGGGGTACTGCATGCCTGGGAGTGTGAGTGTGTATCCTAGGGAAAGAGAGACTAACAGCACTGCTCCAGGAGCACTCGAATGGACTTGTGGAGATTCTCACACCACTTGGCTGTGCTTCCAGACACTGTTGGTGGGCGAGGTGTAACTCAGGCCTGCCCCGGGCTACTGAATGTAGCAGGGCAGGTACAGGAAAGGGTCGAATAGACTGTAGTCCCCGCTGTAGTGTGTCCTTAGGAACACAAACAGCAGCATATCTCTCCAGTCTGGCATCTCACTCTGGGGAAGGAGGAATAGGACAAACGTGCTCTGCTCTCTCCCTTCACCAGTAGATCTGAGAATGCTGGGCAAAAGGCCAGAGGCAGCCAACAAATTGAGATTTCCCCAGCAAAAAGCAGGGAAGTGTTTTTAAAGTGCTTTTGAGCACTGTCCTATCATTAACATTCAAACACTTTCCTGTCTAGGTACTGTTTCTGCTTACATCCCACAGAGGACACACAAGCTCAGAGTCTGCTCCCTCTCCCACATGTCCTGACATCTGGAGGTAAAATTGTCCTTCAGATGTTGCCCTGCACAAATGGGAAGGGAGGGATGGATAGAGTCCTGTTAATTTTATAGCTGTTCTATACTCTTACATTTCAATATTGAAATGGTTGTAGTGTACTGAGAGTAGGTAGGTAAAAGCAAAAAATTGTAACATGAAGTGAATAAAACACTAAACAAATGATGAAGGTGGCAGAACTTCACCTCTATTTCAGATCTCCTTTCCTTCCTAAAATGCTTACAAGCTAGGGAATAAATGCCAAAATTTAAGGCCCTTCCCTAGTGTGGACTAGCTAGTCTGATCTTCATGACAGAGGCCCTACAGAGTGCTGAAAAGCTTTTGATGAAATTCCAGTGTAATGTATAAGGAGCACATGCACCCTCACACCCACAAAAACCCACCCAACCTTCTACACATGCTTTTTCTACCACTGTGCTAAGATACTTGGGTGGAAGTCATTAAAATTCTGGCCAATTCCATGAAGTGATTTGGTCCCTTGAGACCTCCAAATAGCAAGAGATGGGTTCATCTGCGGCACACGCAGATTTCCAGGCAGACATGTTCTGCCACTCCTCAAGGACTCCCCGCAGCCAGTGCTGCTCAAGCAGTCGTGCCCCAGCGGGCTCAGCCAGGGGCAGAACATGCCTTGCCATCGAACATTTGCAAGGCTGAGCTGAGCAGGGTGTGCTGTGGGGAGGTAAAAGGGTTAGGGAGGGGGAAGCCAGGGATACGCCGTCACCTCTAGGGAGCCGGGAGCACCTCCGCAGAAGTAGCTCCGTCCTCCCCCGCCCAGTGCACAGACCTGGCTGGTGCAATCTGACACTCTGATGTTCTGTCTGATTAAAGGAAAAAGAGATTGGAATCACACATGGCACAGGGACACTTTCATAATATACAGAAGAAGTCTGCAGATGATCCGTTCTCTATTTCCTCAGACTCCCCAGATTGCGAGATTGATGAGGAATCTGAGTAGGGTACGAGTGCTACAGAATCAAAGGGAAAGGAAAAAAAAAATCAGCAGTGAGCATTATATTCAAGGAGACAAGACAGTAAGACCCAGAGGCAACTCCAAGGCTGCCAACACAGCAGCTGGTATTGCAGAACCTCTCCGTGGTCGGTCCCCAACCTCCCCGACTGCCACTGGAGGAGCGGAGGGGTGCTGGAGCAGAGGAACAGAGTGCAGGGGCGTAGGTGCAACCTTGCCCCAGTTTGGCTCCTTCTAGCAGGTCACAGATGCTGGCTGGGGCACAACACACACACAAGCACTGCTGAAAATGCATGTTGAAACATATTTCTCAGGCAGGCTATTAATACCTGTGAAGAAAACACTTGAATAGTTTGCTGTTAATAGAGAAGAATGCATTGCATAAAGACAAATTTCATGAGCTGTCATTGAGGCGGCTGCAGGGTCTAGTGGCTGTACCATGCAGCTGGGGACAGAATTCCCTTTCTTGCTCTCCTTTGCTGACATTGGACAAGTTATTTCACCTTGCAGCACCTCAGTTTCCCCATCTGGATATTAGGATAATGATTTGACTGCTTCCTCAGTGAAGCAATGCTAGATTTGCTGATGAAGAGGGTCAGAGGCAAGCATTATTATTTAGCATCATAAATATTCATACCATTGTGCAATGGGCAGGACTTGCTGAACAGACAACAGCCCTTGTTAGAGATCAGAAAGTTTAGTCTCCAATACCCTACACCTATAAACTCACCCAATGCAACAAAGAACAAATACGAAGCTGGATATATTTTTGGCAGCTACAGCACCTGCCTGAATGCATGGTTGGGAAAAGAGTTTTGAAGAAGAATTTGCATGCTTGGAGCATATAAATCAGAAAGTGGCTTCAAATTAAAAGTAGAGTACCCCAGACAAGCAGAAGAGCTGCGCAGGATCAGGTGGAGCAGAGCTTCCAGGAAAAAGAAAGGTATTTAAACTTGACAGGATGGTGAAAACCAGGAGAATAGGTCAGGGCTGAGTAGCAGAGGAAATTATCTCATCAACATGGCAAGTGATATCTTTCTATTGATTTTCAAATGAATAGATTTTATGGCCAGGAGCAACTGTTTAAAATCATAAATCATCATGATCTCACCTCTTATACCATGGAGATCAAAGAATTTCACCTAGTCATTTGAATTACATTAATCCTATGTAAATAAACCAGTGCACTAATTATAATCAGTTGGAAGATACAGATTCATCACAAAGACCTGTGTGAGCATACAGTTAATAAAAAAAGACTACTAAAACTTAGCATTTAGTCTTCATCAAAACAGGCACAAACCTGGAAATTACTCCATTTTAGGGCTGTGTCTGTGTGGTATTTTGGTTATGCCTATTTCAGTGGCTTGGGAAACACAGGTCCCGCTGCTGTCCTCCCTCGAGATCCCAGTGCTCCCACAGCTGGAGGTGGGGCAGGGCTGCATGATGGGCAGTTCATGGTCACACTGGCACTGCTTGTCTGGCCACCACACAGCCCCACACCGTTTCTTGCAAGGGCCAGAAGGTGCTGGCATGCACTGTACTTTGGTGTCACCTGAGCACTTGGGAAGCAGAGCTGGGAAATGTGCTGAAACAGGGAGCTCCAGAACTGAACATCTTCACAGGTTCAGCCTGTGTCTGACAAAGAGCTTCATCTGAAAAGCACAGGGAGGAAAAGGAGGAACAACTGCTGAGAAGTCCAAATATACTATTTCAACGCTTTCAAAATAGCAGGGCTGAACTTTTTGCTTTGAAACAATGTGTTTCTGATAAAGAAGCACTCAAAAATATAAAAACAATATTAAAAAAAAACAAAACTAGGAAAAAATTGGTTTGGGGAGCTCAGCATGCTGAATATTGTGCTGATGATGGAATCATCATTTTGGCTCAGAGTCATTGCTTTGGTCAAATAAAAATTACAGACAGAAACGCAGTAATAGTGCTTTGTGACTTCTGTGCTTTCAGCCATAAACTCAAAAAGGCCATTATTTGCCCAGTCCTAATGAAGATCAAGTGGGAGAAAAGAAAAAAAAAAAGAAAGAGAAAATATACTGCCTGTGAGCATACCTAGTGGTAGTTTTGCTAGGGTGAGGCTTGTAAGAGACCTCTAAGAAATGACCAGATGGCATCAAAGGACTCACGACCCTCCCCGTGTGGTTACCATGCTGCTGACCACCAGCCCTCCCTCTCCAGCCCCATCCCACATCCCAAACAAAGCAATCCAGCCACCACAACACAAGCAAGCAAGGTGTCAGTGGAGGCTACAAACCCCAAAGCTCAGGTGTGCAATGAGGGGAGCGTAAAGCCATCCCTGGAGCCCCTGGGTATTGCCAAGGCATCACTCAGGACCATCCTTCAGGGAAAAACTGGTTTATTATTTAATTCTTGGTCCTTAAAACCAGTGAGAGCTGGCAGCAGGAGGGGCTGCCGGCAGCCAGCGGCTCCAGCGTGAGCGACAGCATGCACAGCTCCACATCTCCGGAGTGGGAGTTTGGCCTCGCAGCTAGGCACTCAGATCTCATCGGGAGCCCAAGGGGGTTTGCAGTTTGTGACTTTAATCTTTTAATCTGGCTCTCTTCTGGTGCTCGTGGGCATGGAGTGTGCAGTTGGTGGGTGAACCCTCCGGTGCCTAACCCTCACTTGCTGCACCCCATGCAGTGGATCCACACTTAGGACAAGAAATGAAAACTAAGACTGTGAGGGGGCAATAGGCCAAGGCATCACCCCCAGGGAAAGGGCTTTCAGCACACAGGGTGACAAGGTAGCCCGATTTTCCTGAAGATGAGGCAAGTCAAGGCCAGCAAACAGAGGTTTCCATTACGTGAAGGTGGAGACATGAGCACCAGACAATACTTTAAAAATTGTAACCTGGAACTAAAAGTACATAAGTGCAAATAGGGATTTGTGCTTGCAGTTGAGACCAGGTAGCTGTCACTGCCCTCTGAAATTCCTGCCCCCACTCTCAGAGCAACATCCCAAACTCCTCACAGGTGAGCCTGGTGCATGCTTGCTCTACAGCTTGGTACAAGCCTCTCCCCACTGACATTTAGGGCCAGAGGGCAAAATCTTGACATTGCAGAGGTCAGGAAGTCATTCACCACTTATTTTGCCATGGCTAAGCAAACATCTGAATTCATACTGAAGTCTCTTAAAAGAGTAAGCCGGCTTTCAAACATGCCATGCACTTGTATATACAGACCTGAGTACCTAAATGTTAGATGCATTAATTTATATACTCTGTGCCTCAGAGAATCTATCTCTCACTGGTGGCTGAGGGTTGTTCACATCACAGCATTTTAGGAAGCCAAGCACTGACAAAGAAGCCCAAAGTCTACAGGTGAAATCCTGCAGGAGAGGGGAGTGATGACTACCCTCCTTTTCCAAGTAAGGAGAAGGCTTCTGCGCCTTCCAGCTCCTCTCTTGGCAGGGATCTGTGTGTAGGCAGTGGTCATAATCAGGAAGTGCCTCCTCCAATTTACAGCTGGTGGTACCACCTGTGCCTCTCCAATTCCAGCCAAAACAACCACCTCCTCAAACCCACTTGTAAGGAAGGGCAGAGGATCCAGCTATGACAGCTCAGAGGGAAAAGCAAGGCTTGGGTTTAAGTGCTGACATTTTCCCTAGATGTGTACCACTGCTTACCAGCGTTTTCTTTCTCCTTGTGAAAAACAATTACAGTGCCTGCTGGGAGAAGGTGATCCCAACTGTACCATAACAGCAAGCAACTGATAAGGCAGACACAGGACAACAAGAAAAGGGGAAGACATTCAAACTTTGCTGGGTTGATGAGGGACCAACGTACATGCCTGTGTGGCAGCTGGAATGGAAGAAAGTGGAGTCATTACTCATCACTTCAAGTCTGTCAAGGATTTACTTTCTGGAAGAAAAGCAGTGGGTTAGTGACTGCTGGGGAGGCAAGGGAACATTTCTGTACAAGTGAGACATAGCTGTGTATATGGGAGTATGTATGTACATGTGCCTCATCGGTATCATCCTTCTGTCTCCTGTGGTGGTTTTTGATCGCCGGGTCCCCCTGGCCTTTCACCTCATCATGGCTGAAGCCATCTCTGTACCAGTGCAGCATCTCAAGAACCAGTTCTGGATTAGCAGTCACTGCTTGAATCCACCCCAGACCTCGAATGGAGCCCTTTTACTTTGGAAACTGGAAACCTGAGGAGATTTTAAGTAACAGAAATTTGTAAGAATTACACTTCTGGTCAGCCAAAACTAATACCAGAAAGGGAAGTCTTGCTGTTCCCATCAATGGAACTAACAGCAGGGCTTCCCGGACTTCCATGAATGAGATAGTCTGGATAAACAGAATGGAGGCCACTACCTTATGAGCTGCCATTCATTCTGGGTGGCTTAATTTTCCTAAATATATATCTCCCCTGTGTGGAATATACCATGTTCCTGCTCTGGTCCCACTCACAAAACTTAGGCTGACTTCTCTGAAGTGCACAGGGCCAAGAGGCACTTATTTTCAGATTTACTAAATGCCTGCATTTCCAGTTAATCTGGAGCTGTGGGTGCCAAAACCTCAAGAGAGTCACTTACCCTCATTGCAAATATCATCTCAGCCTTTCTAATGCCACTGGAAAAGTAATAACCTTTTGAGAATATTTAAGAGCACTCTAAAAGCTATATACAGAAAAAAAACAAGAATATTAGAATGAAAGCCAACAACTTCTGACATCAGATAAAATACTTCCTTTCAGTGTTTTCTCCTTTTGATTAGCTATTTCTTTTCATTTACATCCTATAGCCTCAAAAAAGCTATTTTTGAACGATCTGTTTGCTGCAGATTTCCTGTAGAGGCCCTACCATCTACTCATCTTTGAGTAAGTACCCTGCTGCTGCCTGGTCCTGCAATTGCTTCCATATGAACCTAAGGCAGGCAGGTTCTCATCTTCCATTTAGAATTTTTTTTTTAATGGATGATGAAAGTGGAAACAATTGAGGCATACAGCTCCCTAAAGCTTTTGATGTTCAGCTTCCCCAGTCCAGCGCCATGGTGACACACAAGCACAGGGAACATCCACCACACAAGAACAAAGAAATGTGCACTTTGCATTTCAGAGAAAGTGCTCTTCACATGGCAAAACATCTGTCCAAAGCTATAAAGCAGGCAGTTTGCTGTCTTTTAAGGCAGTCCTGACAAAATGCATACAAGTCACTCTCCTTGGAAAAGGAGGGATGTTATTTTTTCTGCTAAAGTCTGTATCTGTTCATCAAAACCCCTGTACAGGCCATGCACTGAAGAGTCGGACTTGATGATCCTTGTGGGCCCCTTCCAACTCAAGACTATTCTGTGATTCTGTAACAGATCCCCTACACCTGTCCCTGCTGAACTCACACATTCACTCCCAATCTCTTGACACTGGGGTTGTCTTCTCACTGGGATCCAGCACCAAGGGGTTCTGACCCATGCCTGGGATATCCTGGTGCTACTGACACATAAATGAACCATAAATTTTCTTCCTCTAATCCACTAAGATGTGTGTGATCACCTCAGATCCTTACATTAAAGCCACACTCCCTGGGACAGCTGGAAACACACAACACACATCACCAGCTCCAACAGCTGTCACCAGTCCCACCAGTGGCCACCTCCATGGGATCTAGAGTAAGGAGTTCCACTGTTTTCTTCCTCTAGCTGCTTCCTTGAGGTAGAGCAGCAAACTTTGCCTTTCCTTGACATACAACCTAGGTGGTAGTGCCTTAGAGAGCACCAGTGACAGCTGGGTGAAAGGGAACAAAGACTAGCCTTGGGATTTGTCAGAAAGTGACTGCTGGCCAACACAGACATGTGAGACCTGGGACTTAGCAACAAACAAGCAAAAGCCAAGCCTGCAGCTTTGCTTTCCTCTGTGCAAGTTTGACATCACTGAGAAAGGTCACATACAAGTGAAACCCCGCTTTGAAATATGCTGAAATACACACAGAACAGAACCTCTTCCAAAAGGTTTGCTAAGAAAACAAAGCAGAAAAGACATGGTCACCTTTGAGTATTGCACGGCTGGCTGCAAGATTGACTCCAAAAAATAAAAAGGCTGTATAGGCCTTTTTCTTTCCAAAATTCACAGCCAGCTTTTCAAAGACAGAACAACATATGATCTTGTTAAGGTGCTGATCCATCCCAAGGTGATGAATACTATCAGGTCTGGAAGCTTCATCTCTTACCTGACATTTTCTGTAATGAAACCTTCTGGCTAGACTTTGACATGGAAAATTTCAATCCAAATAATTATGTTGAGTTACCTTGAGTTGATGCATCTTCATACCTGTTTTGAGAAGTCTTGTATCACCATCCTCACTATAGAGGACATTAAAATTGCTCAGTATGCCCACTACCTGCAGGAGCAGGAGTAAGTAGGTCTGGTGCTACCCTACAAGAAACAGACAGTTGGAGATCTTACACGATCAGGTGTTTTTGACAACAGATGAAATTTTTTGGGGAGTGAGCAATTTTACTAATTCTGTAAGCCTTTTCTACACTGAGACTTATTTTTAGCATTGGCAAGACCAAGCTCATTAACATGCACAAAAGATTTTACAGTAAATTAGTATCACCATTTCTTACAATGTGTGGAATTTTGCAATATTCCAGAAGTATGTTTAATTTTACCTGTTTCAAGGGTGTTACTGACCCTTCACATGCACAGCTGGAGGGAAATGACAGATCCTACACCATGGTGAGAATAAGGAAGAAGCTGAATGCCCAAAGGTTGCTGCTGCACTTCTCTTTTCCATTGTCTTTTCTCCAGTGGGAACTGTTTAGAGAGAGGATGAAATGACTGTGGGACAGAAAAAATGTGTGAAAAAGGGAACCTGAAAAAAGCAGCAACGAGAGGTCATTAGAAATGTCTCGGACAGTGAGAACATTTCAGGTTTGTTGAGAAGCAGAACTATTCATCTCTGTGCCACATGCAAAGTTGCTGAACTACACTATTTTCCCTCAGCTAAACACCAGTTTAATCATACAGATTTCAATCATGTAAGCAATTAAAAAGAATTGTTTTCCTTCAGTTGGGTTTTTTTTTTCCACAAAGAACTGACAAAAATGGCACATTTCTCCTCTTATTTGAATTTACTTTATTTGTGCCAAAATTAATTTCTGACCTCTAATATGTACTCCAAAAATTGGTGACTGAAATAGAAAGCAAGACTTTCCCTCTGATTAAATGTTTTTATGGTTTATGGTCCCACAAGACCCACTGTCTAGTGCTTTCCTGCAATTCCTTCTTGGCCTTTAGAAATTCCCGATCAACAAGGAACACATCTGGGAAACCCAGCCACAGCATTTCAGGGAAAAGAAACTAAAAGAAGGATTTCAGAAGTGACAGCAGTGTAAGAAATAAATACGGGAAAAACGTTGGAAGGCCAGCCTAGAACTTACCCACAGATCCCAGCAGTAGTTCCAGGCAGGATTTATTTTAGTAATAAAAATACCTGGGGGATACAGGTATCCTAACATGGCAGAAGTGGCAGCACTGGTAGAGCTGAGTTACAGAAACACAGTGACACCTTCTACCTGCCTGCCTGGATCTCTCTGGGTAAGGAGCAGGTTCTGTGGGATCACAAATGGGCAATTTTGTTAGCAGAAGACTTGGGAGCAGATGAAAGCTTGGGTCCACCATCCCCCAACATACCTGCCAGAGAAGCTGAGCTGGTACAGGGTGGGGAAATTAACTGTGCTAGATAAAGGAGTGGTTTTAAATTCTCCTTTTGCCTGGAGCAGTGAAGAAACCAAGAGAAGGAATGGCAACTCTGGAAGGGATGCAGCTGCATGCCACTCCTTTTTGAGGGTGAGCTGCGATACTCCACTCTTGCCTCTTGAATTCTTCCCCAGGGAGTTAGAAGCTGGTGGAAAATTAGGGGGTTTTATTTATTTATTTTCACCAACCCATTGTGCAGCATTCTTAATCTATGATCTAATAACTCTTTTAGCATTCGTAACTTCTGTGATTTCAACCAGAGGAAAAATGCGATAGGATTTTGCATGACTCACGGGTCTTGTGAAATGCTTTAAAACAGCTCATCTTTCAAGCTTTTTCATTGAAGCAAAGTAAAAACCCAAATTCTGTAAAATGGTCTGGACACCAAGTTTCTGTAAAGCATGCTGATTTTTAAAGGTGATTTTCCTCTGAATATACAAACTGTTCTGGAAAATTTGGCAAATATCTACCTGATTAAGCCCGCAAAGGTGTGTTTCTACATTCTTGGGTACATTCTTACATACCTGCCCAGAGCTTCAGGCTTTTATCTTTTTTTTTTCCCCTTTTTTAAAATCAACGCCAAATTTTCAACTGGCAAAGTAGACCTGCAGATTTGGGCTGGCTAAGCCAACGGGAACTATTACCTGAAGCTTCACAGAGTTACCCTGCTCTCAGCTCTGCTGCCACTCTTGGTTTCTGGGGCAGACTCTCAGTGGTGTGAATCCACGCAGGGCCACCAGAAATCTGATTGCCAGAGATCACTCGGCTTTGTTTTTAGTGAGCAACTGCCACACAGGTTTCCCTTTGCACTGAGGTCTGATCTGCCTGCATCCCTTCTCCTGCTCCCTTACCTCATCAGAGCTTATGACAGAAAGGCAAGTCACTGCCTGGAGCTCCTTGAGAAGCAAAGCACAGCTGCAAGTTCCTCATGCCTTTCCATCTGCATTTTTGCGGCACAGCAGCAATGCTCTGTGCATCACAGGCACTGAGCCTGACTGCTGTTAGTTTCCAAAATCCACTACACCCTTCCAAGTTGTGTGTCCTCTTCTTCGACCTTCCCATGCATCCTTTTGGTCACAAGAACACGAGCTTTGAGCTTTCTAGTTTTCAAATGCCTGCATTGTTCACTGCATTGCCGACCTCAGCCAAGGGCTCGGCAGCTTCCCCTGGGACAGAGAGGCGCTGTGGGGAGGGGATGGACTTGGGAGGCAGCAAGAGAGAGCAGAGGCATGTCCCTGAGAGTTGCCCTTCAGCGCAGCTTTGAAAAAGGAAAGCTGTGACCAACACACAGAGTGACAGGCTGCCAACGGTGGCATCTGAAAACCCTGACCTTTCCCACGGTGGGGAGTGTTGTGCTGCTGTTCCAAGTAACTCCTCTTACAAGGCTTACTAATAACAACAATTAGGAGTAGTAATAATGATGGGTTATAGAACAAATTTGGGGTTCTGACTACCATTCAGCAGGGAGTGAAACATATCACAACTGCCTCTTTTAGAAGTGCTGGGAAAACTTGTCACAGTTAAGGATTAAAATACTAGGCAGATGTGACATTTAATATCTGAACTGCTATCAGACAGGAAATTGCACTTTAGGTTGCATTGTTATCCAAGTTAATAATAATATTTTAAAAAGAAATAAGGCATAAAATAAGACAGATCTAACAGTGAGCACTGTGTGCTGTAGCCCCTCATACCCAAGGGTGGTTCCTGTACCACAGCACCCCTTTGGAGCCAGCCCTGTGGCTGGGGATGTGAGCAGGCTTCACATGGGCCTCCTGTACAACTGCATTAGACACACTGCAAGTTTCCAGGCCACACCATAAACCAAAAAACTAAGACACTTTCCAAAACAAATGAAAGACATCTCTTCTTTTATTTCCCCTAAATGCTTGTCTCTGAAATGTCTTGCTGTGTTTGCCTCAGCCTTCAGCTGGAATAGCTGTGGCACAACAGTAGCAAGCTGTGTGGACTGAGTTCCGGCAGAGCTGGATGGAGCAGGAGGGAAGTAAAAGGGGAAAAAGTTTCACATTTCAGTAGACGGAGACAAGTATTTCCTATAATAAGGAAACAGGATTTGACAGAATTTTTTGTGTTTTAAGCTTTTTATGCCCCTCTTAATAAAAACTAAGGTCCTTTTCTCCTCCTGCCATAGTGTATAATGCCTCACATAAAATCCTTTCAAAGAACAACATGCACACACAGTATAATCTGACATTATTCCAGTGCTACAGGGAACATCTTGAACATAATTGCACCACATGGAAGTTGACTTGCTATGAGAAAAACACACAAAAAAGCTTTCAAAACAAATCTGTAAACACATTTATGCTCCCAATAGCCACGATAAATCCAATTAAACAGCCAGGATTTGTGTTACAAACTGTCACTAAAGGAGTTAATGCAGTTTCTGTGGCAGGGAATGTACCATCTCTAAGCAAGAAATCCCAGTTCCAAACTGGCTGAGGTTCATGATTTTGTAGTCAAGCCTCACTTGAGAGGACCAATAGCCAAACCAAGACTCTTTAAGCCCAGCTCACTCATACCCCATACATGGTGGCACTGTATTGCCTGACCCTCACTCTGCCTCGTCCTGGCATCACTGTCTCTCTGTGCCATTTAGGACCTTCAGGATGCCTACTTTCCTCTAATATGAAAAAGGTCCTGCAGATCCACATGCCATGCCCCACACAATACCAGTCTGATGTTCTGCTCCCGATACACTGAAAACATACAGCTGAAAACAAGTGGGGAGGAATTATTTCAGCCTGAAACTGAAGAATTTTTCCTGCAAATGCCAGTAATGAACAAAGGAGGAATGCTGCCTTTGGACTGGGAAGGGCATGGTGGTTTGCAGCATCAGGGAACAAGAGCCCCTGACTGAAGAATGTCTGCTTCTGAGGAACATCAAACAATCCACAGCGAGGTTTGCACTGGCTACCTGTTAGCCATGCTGGAAACATAAATCCTACTAAATCAGTAACAGCACAGTAGCTGTAATAACATTGCTTTGCATCAAAACAATTTAAATCTCATCAGTACTTCCCATGAGGGAGCAAATTCTGTTTATGAGTGCTCAGAACAAGAACAGCAGCAGCTGGTCTGGTTCCCCACCGAAAGCTGGTCCCAGCTGCAGCACAACAGTGGAAACCCAGAGCAGTGTGGAACATCCCAGCACTCAGCCCCATTGCTGGGCATCCCAAGCACTCATTAGCTTACACAGGTAAGGCTTCAAAGCTCAACAGCTTCAAATAAAAGGAGTCAATGGACCCCAATATGTTCCACCTTTCTGCTGGAAGGGGCTGAGGAACACCCCAGCCATTGCTCCCCTGCAGTCTCCCTGCTCCTGTTTCCCCCCATTTTTAAGGTCTGTGTACACAACCTCCACAACCTTCCCATTTTTCTTCTTCAAAGGTTTGAAGACTCCATTTTTGGTGGAAGTAGCAATGATCTCTCTCAGGGCTGTGGTGCTATAACTCACAGTAAAAGAAACTATTATAGCACCAGGCTTGAATGCACAGCTTGGAAGCAAAACCAGCAACAGGGAACAACTGCAGAGCAATATATGCCTACAGAACACTGGACAATGATTTTGAGCACTGCAGGTTTTGGTCACTTGGACATGTTTTAAAAAATGTCTTAATTCTCAGCAAGTGGCAGTATTCTGTCTTTCTCTAAAATTAACGTTCTTCTAAAGGCATCCTGTCACACAAGGTCAGCTTAGCAAACATGGGTGTTTTGGGCTGGAGGGTGCTGCTGCTGGCAACCAGCAGCATGGATGGGAAGGGCAGACGCAGAGCTGTGCCACAGGCAGTGGCCACCTGCCTGTGGAGTAGGATGCTTCTCCCCTGGCCTGATGCCAGCAGGCACTGCTTTTTCCCCGCTGTCTTTGAACACAACCATGGATATTTTTATCCCTGTCCTTTCTACATGTGGATACCTGGAAAAGCCAGCATCTTATCTCCCTACAAGGACTATAAAGACTTAGATAACAATAAATTAAGAAACGGACAAGTGCTAGCTGTCTGATTCCAGCCTGCTGAGTTTTTTTGGGCATACGAGCTGCTGAAGCCACACCTGCCTGGCTCATACACCATCTGAGTGTTTGCAGAGCTGCTGGACACCTTGAGCAATAATGACGAGGCTCAAGGGCTTTATGAGTATTTCCAGGTGTGTCTAAGTTGTTTCTGACTTCCTCAGACTGCAGCCTGTTTGGCTTACGGAGCTGGCAGGATCCCCTGGTGTGTTTGGTACTGTAACTCCTTTGAAGCAGGGAACAGTGTTTGCAAGCTCACCAGTTCTGTGGCGTCTCATGCCAAGGAAGCTTGCCTGGAGCTGGGAAGTGCCAAAGGTCCAAGTCAGCTGGCAAATAATACCTGCCTAGGGATGCTTTCCTTCGGACATACAGTTCTGGGAACAGACTTGAAGTTTAATGACACAGAATAAAAGCTCTTGTTTCCAGACCATGCTGGTTTTGAAATAAACACCTTAAAAAGGTTTTTTTAATTAGGAGTGAAAGAAAAAATCCAAGTCAGAAGCTCAGTCTCCACTTAACTTCAACCTTTTGACATAATGGACAGACAGACATATTTTAGATCCCCTTGCATTCATATTAGATAACTGGAAAGGCCAGAGGAATGCAGTTAAAAAAGCTGGCAGTGCATGGAAAAGAAGTTTTGACTTTCAGCCTGGAGTCACTCTCGTGCCTGCATCTCTTGTGCATTTTCAGCATTATATGCATACATAATTCAGCATCCTAATCCTGAGCCAGGCTCCTCCAGGCACCTGTGCCTCAGAGGAGCCTGGTACTGATGCCACAACCTTCGGCAGATTTATAACAACACTGAATGCGGCTCCACATCCGGAGGAAATTGGAGCATGAGACAATGTCGGTCATGAGTAGATGGTAGGAACCACAGAGACCAGCCCAGCATCACCCCTCACTTTCAGAAGGTGGTCTCAGTCCATGAGTCCCTGTGGTAAACTGGACAGCAGATAAACCAGGCTATCTCCCTGCTCAGCAGACATGTCCGTCCCCAGTCTCAAACAGCCAAGAAGAAGTTACAGCTCTCACTAATGCCTTGCCCTGCTAATGGCATGAACTGGGCTCTCCCGCTCTTTCACACTCTTGGACACGTGCCCTGCAGTCAGGAGAAGCTGGATTTTCACACAGGCTCAGCACCAGAGGAATCCCGCTGAGTCCAACAGAATCAGAGCAGCAGGACACAGAGAGAGAGGTGCAAAGCTGTAAAGCCCCTGGACAAGTCCTATTGCAAGGACATTTGGCAAGTACCTTTGTTGCATTTGGCACCAGATCAGAAAACTAAACCCTGCTAGTACTCTGAAGAGAAAGCCTCTCTCCTCACCTTGCCACACTATTTCTTTAAGTTATCCTTTCTTATCTTGTTAGAATAGATGCTAGAGCTGGAAACATTCACTTTGTGAAGAGGATGATGCAGGGAAAACTGCTTGTTTTCTTCTTTGACTTTCTTGAAGATTCTCTGGCCACTGTCAGAGGCAGGAGCCCAGGCTTGTTCAACCCTTCCTCTGAGTCAGCATAGCAAGTCTTTACCTTCACTTGCTGGCTGGCATGAAAGGAGAAGAAAAGCATTTGTACTCTGCTGCAGTCACCGTCACAAAAATCCCGTTGTTGTCAGCAAGAGCTAATACGGATGTCAGGAGAGGCTGAAATGACTCCATCGGGGAATATTTGTAAAGATCTATTTGGGGCACATCCTGCATTCCTCAAGTACCTGCAGGAATGGCTGTGACTAGCAGAGGCAAAATGACTGTACATCCTATCCTGGCTCTCCCTGCCTTGACATCCATACACGCACCAAGTATCACTTGCTTATCGGCCTTTTACAAAAACATAGCCCTTTAAGCAAATTACCTTGTTTTGGAGAAAGACACTGGAAAGCTCCCTGTGAGTAATGTACAGTGTAGATCCATTAATCAGGCATAGCCACTGGCATATCTCTTCTTAATCATTGCATAGCACTTATTTCTTAGTCTCTCCCATGTTTATATTTAAAGAGAAAAAATGCAGCAGTCAAAAAATTCTGAGCTGGTGAGGAACAAAAAAAGTCATTAAGCAGCCTGTTCAGAAAATGTATAATGCCAGAGGACTGTGTCTAAAAGCAGGAAAAGTAGGAATTTAAAAAGGCCAGGCATGCTGGGAAGGGGGGGGATGCATGCCAAGCTGGTGTGCTCTGCTGACAACAGGAACTGTGCACCGGTGGAGTCTATGTGGGTGCAGGTGTACAGCGGTGCATCCGCAAGGAACAGCAAGCTGTGAAAAGAAACCATCAACAACCCTGACCAGACAGGCTCTGAAAGAACAAGGAGATATTTTAGTTAGCTTGGAAGTGCCTGGTTATGGGGTGCCAGTGGCCACCTGCCTGAGCTGGACCTGGCAGAGCACACACATCGAAGAAAATAGGAAGCAGCAAGACACACAAAAACTTAATGGGCCAAACAGCAGTGGAGAGCCACAGGTTGCCTTTGTGTTGTACTCAAGAGCTGGAAAACATCATCAGAATCTTCTTAATACAAAACAGCCTCCTTTGATCTAAAAGAGCTTGACAGGCTCCTTTGACAATACAGAGATTAATCCTGAAGGTAGTTGAGCACACTGGGGCTAAATTTAATTTCAAGAAACTCTGGAAAGAGAATAATTCTTTTCACATTTGTTTAACACTGCTAGCAATTCATTCTTCCAAGAGTGCTTCATTAAATCCCAGGACAATTACTAAAGGCTAGTGTATAAATGTGGAAGCAAGAAACAACAGTCAGTATAAAGATAAATCTGAAGGCACAAGACAGACAGACATGCACTTATCCATAAATAAAACATCGCTCCCGTGGCCTCCTTACAAAACCATACCACCTTCTGTGGTTTCTCATGGCAAACGCAGGGGGTTGACTTCGTCTGTTAGTTCTCTTTCCCTCCCAGGCTCTCAAGGTTTGTTTTAAAATGAAATACAGAATGATGTTTTGAAGTTCATGACAGTGGGAAAGCCCTCTTTCTCCACAGGAGGGATGCAGCAATAAAACTGGTCCTGCCAGGTGCTGACCTGTCTGTCTGTATGGGGTGAGGGCTGTGCAGCTGCAATGAAGCCCTGGTGTCTGAGACTCAGTCAGGATGTCAACATCAGTGGTAGGATCACCAATGTACTTACCACAAAGCCTCTGGAATCAAAAGGAAACAACAGATTTAGGTAACTACTAAGCTAAGCCACCTATCAACCGGTGGCCTAACAGCCAAAAGTGCTAATTGCTGAGTCAGCACATACAACTGCACACTCTCTTCTGTCATCTCCATCCACCAGCCTAGTTTACCCCTCATGTTGCTTTCCAGAGGGAATGTCCTTCCCCACCACACTGGCATAGATAGATACAGGCTCACTCGCAGCAACACCCCCATCCGCCCATCCCACATCCAGCAAAGCCTCCCAGGGCAGAATATATTCTATTCTGGGGTTTTATGGGTAAGAAATGACCAGCCATAAGTGTGTTTTTTCTTGGGACCCTTCCCCACGGATACATCCATGTAAGGTATTAGTACCTGCACAGCAGCACAGGGCAGTCTCACAGCTGCTCTTAGGCTGCATCAATGCTCCTTTACAGAGGTAACAAGATCCCTTATGCTTGTAAGCAGGGGTTCAGAGGCTCTTGAAAAATGAAGCCTATAACATATTAATCAGAGCAAATTTAACACAATAAATAAGAGCTTGTGGTCAAAAAATCCCAACTGCTTCCCTATTGCAGATCCAAAGCAAAGAAGGAATCCAGTCAGATTTGTATCATTGCTTCCTTGCTCTATAAATAACTGCAACTGCCATTCTAAAAATAAACCAGATAAATATTTAAGGCCCACTGCTACTTAACTTACTGTTGTACTTACATACTGCTTACTGTTGTGTAAATCAGGAAAAATATCAATGAGATCCATAAATTTACACCACAATGCTTTGCTGAAGTCAGGGGGAAGGGCTGTGTTTCCAGCGATTACAGCCAAGTCCTCCTGTGAACACTCCACCAGCAGCTTTCCTTCCTCCTGACCTACAAATCCTTTTGACAGACATGGGGAAATAAACATGGGGGAAATGCCAAGAAAGCTGCTACAGTCCTTTTGCCTAATCCATAAAATGGATAAATAATTTTTTTAAAGGGTACCTCCGTCCTATTTAATTTTTGAGCTTAGCCTGAACAAGGACTGCAAAAGATACCTGCTCCCTAGAGCAGTTTAGGAGAAAGTAATCTGCTGGAATTTTGCTACCTAGCTCAGTATCTGTACTTGTCAAATAAAACAGCGATTACCATAAAACTACCGTAAAAATAAGCAGCTATATTTTTCTTTTGTAGATAATTTGTCTCCCCCCAAAATAACTCAGTATTTTGCCCATGAAATACATCAGACTAATGCACTTTTGAAAAAAAAGAACAGTTGGAGATGAACAAAATAGTCTCAAATGGCTCTTCTGTCTAATTTTAACTCAAAGACACCATTTTATATAAAATAAAAAGAAAACATAATGTACCTGATAATAAATCGCATCATTTGTGAGGGCACTTACAGAACACAAATTATTTGTATTACTGGAATAAACATTCAACAGAATACACCAAAACACGTGAAACTACTTAAAGGAAAATACAGTAGTTCTCCATCCTGAATAAACCAAAGGGAAAAAACCAAACCGACCCAACAAAACCAAAACCAACCCAAACTGTGCTTGAACATCCATAGCTATTACGTTATTCTGATTACATGGGAAAACTAAAGACACAAAGGCTGCCTCTTTTGCTATTTTTCCTTGCTTTTCCAGGAAACCAAATATTAAGTACCTGGCTTACAAACCTCCAGCAGTTGATCCCACTTCCTTTGACGTTCGCCTCCTACGAATGACACAATCCAACACCCACATACCAGCTCTAAGAAATCAAGAATGCTGTTGCTTCAACAAACCCCCATGCACTTGGGGCCAGCCAAAGAAAGATAAAACACCCTGGAACTCTGCAAACAAATTATACCCACTGCTGACGTAAGGAGGGGGAAGGGAGGGCAAAGGGGAAAAAAGAAAAATTAAATAAACCAGAGGAAGCATCCTTAGTCATCCAGAGCATGTGTTGAGATTTTAGCAGCACACCTGAAAATTGAAAGCCTCTACTAGCTCTAGCTAGAAAAGAGCAGTAAAGAGCTCTAGCTAGTAAAGAGCAGGCTGCAAGTGGGCAATGGGCATCACTTTGTGGGGTGGGAATGGGACTCGAGTGCCTTCTCCTCAGCCTGACCTTGCAGGTGCTGTAGGAGAGAGGAGCTGCCTCCAACAGCAGGAGAGCCCAAGACAGGCAGGGCATTGGGGGCTCAGAAGAACTCCCTCCCCCATCAGTGCCTTACACACCTGCTGCCTATTCCTGCTGCACAGGCCAAATAAACCACCAGCAGTGAGCACCTGGGGCCTTTGTGGAAAAACATGGATTCAAGCAGTACCGACAGGATTTGGTATCCCATCTAACAGTGCAGCCAGCTTTTAAACAGCCAGATGAGGACATTGTGGATGATGTTGAGTGTTTCAGAGGTAAGAGCGTATGGGGTGGCATAACCTAGGGCTCCAAAAGCCTGGGATGAAAACACATGCTGTGGACATGGCTCTGCACTGCTCCCCTGCCTCCTTCCCCATTACTAACATGGCAATTTGTCACACATGGAGCTTGAGAGGTCTGCATGCTGCATCCCAGGAATGTCACCCATTGCTGGTAGCACCAGCACTGCTGCCTGCCACAGCCAAGTCTTCCCTTGAGTGCTCCCAGCCAAAAGCTGTTCTCACTCAATTTTCCACAGCAGAGAAGGCCTGGGAAGGGCAGAGCTTCCATGAGCTGACCTGCACCTGTAAGTGGCTTCCCCTTTCTCTCCCTATTTTCAATTATATTTATGAGCAAACAGGTAAAAACATTGCCTTTAAGCTCAGAACCCCAGCTTTGGCCTAAGCACCACCACCATTTAGGAAATCAGACAAACAGGAAGCAAGGAGAAGGCTGCACAATTACTCAGAGCCACCCTGAAAGGAGGGCTGTTACCAAAACCACCGAGTCTTTTACTGAGGATTTCTCACTGCAGTAGAACACTGCCTAATAGCTGTGATACCCTGCTTGAGCGAGTATATTCTCCTTGGAAATCAAGCAAAGGTTTCTAATAGCTTTTGACAGAGTGTGGTCCCCTAAAGCTGCATTTTCTGTCTGATTCATGCTGACTAACTGTAACCCTACGACAGTTATTGAAAGTTAATTAGCGGTGAAGTGCTAAGAGCTCTAAAAATGAAAATACAAGTGAGACCTGAATACAGAGTGTCTCCCTTCCCAGAAAAAATACTGTCAAGAAGGTTAACAGAACCGAAAAAATATTGTAAGTTGAAAATGTGAGAGGGATTCCTCTAATAACTTGGCTGTGATGGTCCCTTGTTGTGCAGACACACAGCTGAGAAGTAACATATTTCTAAAGGTTTATCAGGGAACCGGGGAACAAACCTCAGTATTTCTTTCTTCATTAAATTTTCTAGAGGAAGTGCCTGCAAAGTTACATAGAGACAACACCCGAGTTACATAAAGACAAATATATAAATCAATTGCTGCTTCCTTTGGGGACTCAAGTTTGTCAGATGTTGCACACGCTATCAAATCCCAACTATTTTTGCCCTTATCCTTCACTTCCTCAGTATTTGCAAGGAAAAATCCACACTTAGATGCGAGCCCAGCCAGCACCAAGCGGGCGTAGGAGGTGAGGCGAGGAGAGCCACAGCCCTGCACCACCCACTCCCTGCAGATGTAAGCGCCGCGACAAGGTGCGAGGCAGTGGGCAGCACCCTTCAGGTGTTAAAAGAGCCCATCCTGGCACCCCCAGAAGTTGGATACAGCCCTAAACAATCAAAAAACAAAACTAAGAGCAACCTTCACGCAGAGAAGTGGCATTGTTTTAATAACAAGGAAGGGAACGCATTGAAGCAAAGCAAGTAGGTTGGAAAAGCCAAATGTAGGGCTCAGTATAAAAATAGACAACAGCGATGGCAGAATGCCTTGGCAAAATTGTGTTTATTGATTTTCATAGAATAGGGAAAAAACCTCCAGCCCTTTCCACCCCTGACTGCTGACTGTGACTCACAAGTGATCTAAAACGGCTGCAATGAGCAAGCGGGGACTGAGCTGAGTTGGACCTCGCTCACGTCTCCTCCATAGGGTTGACAGGGGAACGGTGCCTGCTCCAGGCTCTCCTTGTGGCTGCCCAGGAAATACAGAATAGCTGTGGATGTTCACCTCCGTCACAGCATCTAACAACACTTCGCTCAGGCAAGTCCTCTGTGTGGACGGAGGGTCTGATTAATGTGTGGTTCAATGTCTGGCTCAGCCACCGCTGGTTGCCGGCACCCTGGTGACCTGACTCGGCCTTTCCCTCGGGCTGGGAACTGCGTGTGTAAGGAGGACAACATCCTCTGCCTCCCGTTCAGCTGGGTGACTGCCTTGGTTGAGGTCTGCAAGTGTCAAAAGCTGTCCACGTTTGGTTTGGAACCACTTTACACCTCTACTGGGCAGCCAATGCTCTCGCTCTGCCGAGATCACAATCCAGGGACACGCTCTGCCTGAGCTGTTACGTTCGATGGTTTTCCTCCTTCTTTCTAAGCGCACCCTCTCAACCCCAGGGAAGGCGTAACAGAAGCCGAGGGCGGGGTGTCACACTGCAGACGGGCCCCTCAGCCCCCGCACGGGCTGCTCCCGCCTGCTCCCGCACAAGCGTTGGGCGCCGCGGGTGGAGCCCCGGCCCCGGGCGGGTCGCGCCCTGCGGGGGGAGCGGGCAGCGGGGCCCGCGGGGCCGCACCGCCCCTGCCCCGCCCTTCGCCGGCCGCGAGGGCCGAGGCTGCAGCCGGCGGCGGCCGCATGGGTCCGGCGTGGCCGCCTCGCCGCTGGCAGCGCCCGTGGGCCCGCCCGGGGCCGGGGCTGCTCTTGCTGCTCGTCCGGCTGGCGCTGCCCGGGGCGGCCGCGGGCAGCGGGGAGGCTCCGCCAGCAGGTACTGCCCGTCCCTCCCGCCCCGGGGCAGGGCGGGTGCTCACAGGCCGGGGTTCCTCAGCCCCATCCCCTCGGGAGCGGGGGACACGCTCCGCTCCCGCTGTCCCTGGGCCCCGCCGCTCCCGCTGCCGCCCAACATGGCGCTGCCCGGCGGACGGGCCGGAGCCGCCGCCTCGCCCCGCCGGCAGCTGCAGCGGAGCCCGGGCAGCGGCGGCCTGAGGCGCTTTGCCGTGTCCCGCTGTTGTCTCGCCGCAGCTCGGTTCCCACAAGCCGGCCCCGTGCCGTCCCCGGTGGGGCAGGGGCGCGGGGAGCCGGCCCCGGCGAGCTCGCACGGACAAAGGACCCGCGGCGCACAGAGGGCGGGCGCGTCCCTCCCACTTCAGCGGCGGGGCCGGGAGCTGCCTCTGCGTGTGCGACTCCCTCTGGCTTTCTCAGGAGCTCGGGTCAGGGGCGTCGAGTGCAGAACAGATCTTTTATTAACATATTTGAGGGCAGGAAAACCGCTAAAGGCTGTGCTCAGTTGTAGTAGCAATATGGAACTCGAGAACCGGCTGCCTCCTTGCGTTGACGTTCTCGAGTCTTGGGCATCCTCCGGATTCTGCAGCAGATGCTGATGCCTTATAATTTCAAATTTCTTTGCTTGCAGTCTCAGAATTTGCGAGGTACTCTACCTGTGTGTCCTCCCAGTAGCTAGACCTGCCCACTACCTCAGAGTTACCTGTTCAGAAGCATCTCTCCTTTTGTAACATCGTTGTTTCACTCTATGGAGCGATGCAACATTTCAAGCAGATTATTTTCCCCAAGAAAAATGCCTTAAAACTATGGGTAGTAAGAAAACATTTGCTAGCCTTGCGTGTGGATGACATTGCCTCTGACATGGGTGGATAGTTTATCCATAGTGGCAGGAGATCCTAAGATGCCCTTCGGGGAAGGTGTGGACCCTCCGGGCTGTGTTTTGGCCCTGCTAGCAGGGTATTGTCATTTCCTGTTACTGGATTATCTTGGTTTTAGGCCTGGGTAGTGCCCAGCCTCACCTCCTTGCTGTGTCAGTCGGCAGCACTTCAGTGACAAATAATCCTTTTGCAGCATCATCCGATGACTTTTGTGAAAGTGCCTGTCTAAAGGTACAGGCAGCGCTTGGCTGAGTGGTTGTGCTCCCTCCCACTGGATTTGCCGTGGATGAAAATTAATCAGATGGTTATTTTTTCCACAAGAAAAATGCCCAAATTTTAAAGTTAAACCAATTTAGTAGGATCACGTGTGGACAATAATTCTGCAATGCTATAATAAACCTAAGTAAGAACATCCACACAGTATATTTCATTGGCTTAACTAAATTGGTTAAAATATAATTTAGCTTAATTTCAGCTTCCTTATAGAGGCACAACAGGTTTTTACCTGCAAACAGCATCTCCTTGTCTGGATTGAGACTGCACATAACCATTTTGCTGCTCTGCGTGCATGACAGTGTATTAGCAGTTATTACTGAGCTTGGCTGAGACCTACATTTTCTATTCAGTAAGCCAGATGAGTCCCTCTGTTCAGATGTGTAATTATTTCCTTTATTCTTCTCTTTAATAATGTTCTTGAAACACTGTGGTAATGCACTGTAGGGTATATTTTACGCATGTATATAGATCAGAATGTTATTCAAACTTTGCTCCATTAGTCTTTTAGGTCCATTTCTGCTCAAAAGTGCAATCTTAATTCTAAAGATCCTAGGTGCTCACTAACATTTCAGGAGGGTTAGAACAATTCACATCCCTAATTCAATGATTTGTGGTGAGCTGTCAGTGCAGTTCCCTTACAACATGCTGTGGCTGGACTGTGACAGCAGAAAAAATGTTCTAAAAAGAAGAGTTGTGTTATTTAACATTAGAAACATTTCCGAGGGAGAGGAGCATGACTTCTGTGATCAGCAGCTGTGTCATGTGCTAAATGACTATGTTAATATGTAAGTCTGTTTACCTGCTCAGACTCCCACAGTTGCATTCACCAGTGGTGCAGGGAACTCTGGTGGAGTTACACCCACTCATGCTGGCAGTGAATTTGGCCCAGAGGCCCTGTTCCAATGCCATCAAAACACTGATGCTGAAGCCAAGCTTTTCTGGATTACATTTTTTAAAAATACCACCCTAGTTATTTTTTTTCCAAAGGTGTTGCAGTGTACTTTGGAGCCTAAATGACTTGATTAGAAGTCCAATTTGAATTTTCATCTAAATCATATTGAACATGTTTCAGCATTTGCAACAATGAAATGGACTGAAATCAGACATTTGTATTTGACTCATGCTTAAAATTAACTTTTTTGCCCCCCCCCCCAGGTAAAAACTGCAGCTTATTGCAGGAGATGGATGTCATCCAGAAGCAGGATGAAAACTGTTACTGCTATGTGCAAAACAGAACCATTCACTTACAGTACCTTTGGTCAACTCTCCAGGTAAGAGGCCGTTCACTGTGCTCCATGTGAGCTTTTCCCAGCAAACCACATGGCCAGTTAGCAAGATCAGGGCAGCATCTCCATGTAATTAATAGTTCAAGTGGTGTATAGTTGGGACCATGATAAAAATGCAGCATTATGAGCCTCCAGTTGGCATGCAGAGAGGTTTGGGCTCTACTGTAAGGATGTCAGCCAGGCTTAGAGCATGATGGTGCCACAAAAACATTAATTTAGGACTGTGTGTTATTTTCTTGCACACCTTTTCTATTGATGAACCAGTGTTAATCTCTGAAAATTTGCTTGTCACCAAATGCCTTTATGGAACTTCTAAATTTGAGGACTAAATGCAGTTCTGAGGCTCTCTCACCATAGCATACCGAAGTGTAGGAACCAAAGGCTCGTTAGATTGTGACTAATGAACAAACAGCAGCAGCAGTGTGTTTGTTTTCCTGACTAATAGAGGGTCATCTTACAAGAAACACATTTAGAGATTAGTTTGAAGCAAGTAAAAATCTCTTCAAGAGTGGAAGCAGTAACAGCTAAAGGAATGCGCTAACCATCTCCATAGTTCCTTTTCTTTCCTGGGAAGTATTTCTCCAGACAAAGGAAGGGCACAGTTCCATTTTGACTCTGTTTGAGGACTTTTCTCTCAGATAAAAGAAAGAGGAACATCTCTTTGTCTGTTCCCAGGACTATTTTCCTCAGGAACATGTTGCAGATGATTTTATGAATGGTAGCAGGCTTCAGGTGGTAAAACCCTCCATCAGTCACACAAACTTTCCTGGAGTCAATGTTTAAAAGCAGGAAGTTCAGATTTTTTCCACAACAAATTGCTTGCTGACACATTGTCTCCTCTCCCAGTACAAACCTGGTTTATTACCCCTTGCATCACTTTTTTGCAGATGGGTCTTTTTTGTCTAGTGGGCCCCGATGAAGAGCTCACAATGTATCAGAGTCTTCAGGAAAATCATCCCAACTTAGAAGATGGACAAGATCTTCTACCATTTTGGTGGGGGAGGGCACAGGGAACCAGCAAAAAAACCCCAAATACCCAACAGGAATGTGCTTCTATTTAAATTTCTGGTTATACTATCTTTTATTTGCCTTATCCCTCTTGTGTCCCCAACATGAAGATTACATGATAAAGAAAAGCAAGTCCAATTTGTTATGGTTCGGGAGGGGAAGGAGGAGGGGTATGAACATTCACAAAAGAAAATGTGGTCAGTCAGATATTACTGGTTTCATTAAAAATTTGTGGGCAAGTGTCACAGTAAAACGAAACCCACTGTGCTTTTGGATGGATGGAGTTCCCTCCACTGAACTTTGCTGCCGATGAGTTCTCTGAATTACCTCGTAAGGTGATCAATTGTAAACAAGTAATCTTTGCATAATATAAATAACCAAGACTAAACAATTGAGATTGATTTTCATTACCACATGCATGGCTTATATGCGATATAGTTCATGAAAACAAAAACCCACAGTGATTCTGAGCTACTTCTCTGTGTATTCTGTTCTTTGTTTCTAGATAAAAGTTAACAGCAGAGAAAAGTTCCGGTTTGAGCCTATTTCAGAAAAAAACAACTGTCGGAATTCAGAAACTGTTTTTGAGTTTGCTGCATGTGCTGTTCAAATCCTCTGGAAGGCAGAGACATGTACAGAAACTTTTCTGAGCATAAAACAATATGGAGAGGATGTTTGTTTCAAAATACAACCCTTCAAAATTGAACCGTACACTGTGAGGGTGAAAAGAGAAAGTAAGTACCAAATCTTTGAGTTTAGATTACAGATAGCTTGGTATTGCCAGTGCTACTGAATGTACCACCTCTTCTGTAAGAAGCTTGGGACTTTTCTGTTGATATTTTATATGATCAGCATTTCAGATTGAATTAGTCTAAAGTCAATTTCTATTTCTTTCCCCCTTTTTTAGTGCTAGATGGAAAGCTCTTGTTTTTGTTTGTAGCTGGAATTTTTCTGTTCCATTTTGCAAACAGCCTGAGCAGGTGAGTACTAGCTACTTTTGAGCTTCTTTCCCAAAGCCTGTGCATCTTTGGTTTGTTTGCTAAGCTAAAGAGGCAGTTCTTTGGGAAAGTGAAATAAGAAACTGAATATATATTTAAAAATTCCTCATACCACTTGTGTTTGGACAGATTGTGACATACCTTGGAGTGCCTAACTGTTTATCAATTAGCTGTGTTAGGGTTTTTGTATCCAAGCTTCCTGCACTGGGGGACACCAGGACAATCCTCAGTGAGCAAGTGTGTGGATCAGAAAAGTCTTTTCTCCCTTTTGTTCACCATTAAGGGTAGCTGAATGCTAAATAATGCTGATTATCAGTGGGGGAAAATATTTAGGATGAAGTCATCTGGGGCCTTTTCTGCCACCACCTTTGTGCCAGCCTTTCTTCTGATGCACGTTTTACATAGCATGTAAGGGAGGATACTCAGTTGTTATAGCAAAATAAGTGGCCCACAACTTCAAAGCAAAGTGAGTCACAAAATAATTGTCAGGAGGCACCTCTAAAACAAGCAGAGCAGTCATAGGTTTTATAGCATTAACTGTGAATTAGTAAGTTGGAATTTATAAATGCATATGCTTAGGCGAAAAACCTTGTGGGTTTGTGGAGGGTTTTCTGCATTTTAAATTAAAATAAAACGTCTCTTGCAGTACAGAACCATGTTGGTTACTTCAGTTTCTTCTGTGTACTAGAGACTAGAAGGTCAATGCAGTCAGAAGTAGCATGAGTTTTAAAAATCCACAGCACAGTCTCCTAACCTGTAACAACTCCAGTGATCTTAAGTATCTGTTGGGAATTTTTCCTTACACGGATTTAATACCTGAACTGGGCCTGTTAACCATATAACTACAACTCTAACTTACAGCAGAGTTAAGTTCTCACTGAAGATCACTGCTGTTTTTACAAATGTTGGCATCTTAACCGATTACAAATTGTATTTCTCACCATATTCTCTCTTGTTCTCTTTACAGGAGTGCCAAGTTCTTTTACCTTTCTGGAATAATACTGGGTGCTCTTGCTCTGCTAGTCTTTGTCCTGTTGACACTTAAAAGGTTTATTCCAAGGGTAAATCTACATTTATAAAACAAAATAATAGTCATCATCATAATACCAGAAGTGAAGGTACAGAGCCAGATTCTGTTCTGGTTTTGTGGCCAGGTAACTGCACTGAAATGACTGCAGGATTGCTTGCATCAAGTAAATGTAGTTAGGTCAGAGCCAAGTTCTATTTAGCTTCCTCCTGAGTTTAAACTGAACAGGAGATTGGTGATGTACAAGAAGAGTTCGTTCTGAAACATAAATTATTTTTATTGAACTGGAGCTAAGCTTACCTTTGAATCTGTGAATCAATCTAAATAAAAATACAGTGGCAACTGAGACAGATTCTCTTCCACCCACCAAAGACAATTCATTTTAAGGCAGATGTGAATTTTTCCTTTACTTTTACGAAGCCTGTGCATTCCCATAATATTGCTGAGGTATGTTAATTGGGAACACAGTGCAGCAGGGTTACACTGTAACACTGGGACATGATACACAAATACAGATGCAGTTGCTCTGCTTGGAATTGGCACTGTTTTGTTGTAGCATGCAGAGGATTGTGAAGTCTCAATGCAGATCATAAACCCTGTAGCTCTAAAGAATTTCACATCTGGTTTTGCCTGTGAGTTCCTTTGGAAACAATGGTCCTGATTCTGACTTGATTTTTTTTGATGAAGTTTTTTCTTCTTTCCCTTTTTTTTTTTTTTTTTTTAAATTTCCAGCACAGTACCTTCTGGATCTTAATGAGTGGCTCCTGGATGGCCTCTCTCTATTTTATTTATTGCTTCAAAGAGAATATGCAGTGGTTGTGGTCTGAACACAGAAACTACCTGTTGGGTAAGAAAATTACCAAGAAATGTGCTGCAGATTTTGGTTTAATTTAGTGGTCAGATGAATACCTGCCCATAAAAAAAGACAATCAAGTGACTCATTTATGGAGTTCTATTTTCTCCTAAGCCGTAGATGTTGAAACATTCTAAAGGTTCCTAATCCACTGAAATGAGCGTTACTCACATTGTATCATTAAATAAATAGTTTGATGTAGAGGACTAGTTCTAAGAGCAGATTTTGCCTGCATTATTAGTTCATTGATTTGCTGTTACATACTTTCCCTGTAAGAGCAAAAGGGCAGCTCCTCTGGCTTGCACTTTGCTGGTTGTGGGAAATGGATGCACACATGGCTAATGGGATGTGGCTGCAGGGGCTGACAAACCTATTGATCTGGCACCTGCCTCGACATGGTCACATGAGGAGAACTGACGTGTAGCCCACAGCATTGGCTAAAAGCTGTTCAGAGATAACCTTGTGAACTCTTTGCACACTTTGGAAGTACAAAGCACATAAAACATCATGCAGTTATCTGTAAGACAACACAAGAATCAGTACGCTACACTTCACAGCAGCTGCAAGCTTTGTGAAGCAAAGTAGTTTATAGGTGTAGTTTGCTTCTTTTTCTCCATGTCCTTTTCTGTATCTACAGGGTATTTTCTGGCTGTTGGGATTACCAGCTTTACCATTTCCTATCAGCATGGGCCACTGACCACGGAGCTCAGCATAACCTTGTTCACATGGACGCTCCAGTTAACAGCCTTTGTCCTGATCTACTGTGGTGTCACCATCCCTCAGGTTGCATATGCAGTCATAGCAGTCAGCCTCTGCTCCAAAGGCCTGTGTTACCCCCTGGGTGCTGCCTGTCACATTGCCAGGTCTGTGTCTATTTGTGAATGTCCAGGTCCTGGGAGCACCAGGAAATACTGGAAACTGATAATGAAAAAAGCCTCTGCTCTTCAGTCATGATTTAGGAATTTCTGATACTAGTTCATAATTTTGCCAAACATAAAACTGCAGTAGGAAAGGTTTCAGGACCCGAGACACACGAATTATTTTCCATTTGGCAGTTTTAAGCATGAGTTTTGTTCTATGGATAATGGAGTGACTGTGTTCTTAAGGACAAATGTAGCAGCACCTTCTAGTGCACGGCATATGGTAACCAGAACATTTCTGTTTGATTGATTAGACTGCAGCAATACTGCCTTGGTTTGACGTGTAGTGAGAGAAGCTGCAGGGAACTCATATGGAATCTTAGGGATAAAATAGTGTACCACCACCAAGGAAGTAGCTGTTGAAAAGTGACAGTTCTTGGAGGTTGAATAGAGTTCAGACTAACATCACATTTCCACAAAAGTAGTGTTCTCCATTGATTTTAGTTTTCCAAGGTTGTTACCTTGTACATGGAAGCAATCTATTAGAACTATGGAGATACTCCTCTGTATTCCTAGAGGCCCATTTACATTGTGGATTTGGAAAAGGAACTGCTTGCAGTAGATAGACCTTAACTTGCTAAGTATTTTCAGTAGCAATACAGGAACAATGTGTTTGCTCATCCTTGAATTTGAAGCATGTTTTAGCACAAGCACAACACTCAAATGAAGATTCTAAAAAGCCCTGCCAGTTTACATCTGTTTTTCTACCTTCAGTGATGGATGGCATCCAGGTTCAGAGTCTTTAGTACAGACTGTTCCATAGCTGTGGACTCTGCTGAACTGCAGAGAATTAGGATGAGGCAAAGGCTAGAACTGGCATAACCAAAATAATACAAATCAAATAATTTGGGTTTTTTGTTGTTTTTTTTTACACATTGTTTAGTTTTGAAGAATATACTGCTTTGATCTTCTCTTTCCTTTTTACCTGCTGAAGTGGGGACTGAATTGAAGCTTTTTTATTTTAGGTAGAATTTATCATTTGTTGTAGACCAGTTTTTGCCTGCAGCTGAGGAGCACCAGCTGTTTCAAAAGCAACTTGTAAGATCAGCACCTGTTGTAAGCAGGTTCAGAAAACTCTGGAATCAATATGATTCCAGTATGTGGCCACAAGTTCACAGAACACACTTGCTTTACTCTGAAACATTGTAGTTTATTCTTCATGTGGTTCTTAGTTTTTGGTTTTCATGAACTGATGCTTCTATAAAGAAATACAGCTCTACAAATCTCTCTTAGGAGAATGATAAGGGCTGTTTTCTTTCTCTGTTTCAAAATCCGTATGCCACAGCACTGAAGTGTGAGGCCATGATGCCAGATACACAGTTCAGAGCAGCAAATATATCAAAATAATTTAGAATCTTGCGGTATTTCTTTTTAAGAACAGTGGATCTCACTGAGCCAGCAAGACCCTTCACTGTTTGACCTAAATAACGGCTGCAGTTCTCTGCTTTAAAGGGATATAAGGAAGAAAGTTGAATGCTGCTGATGTTGGAGCAGGTGTTTTTATACAGAGCTGAAAGTTTTACGGGCATCCAGCCCTTGCTTATCTTAACTCATCACAACATTTAAATTGAAAGCAGTCGACAGAAGGGAACTGAACATGGCACACTTTCTAATTTATATCTAATTATATTATACATCGCTACGCAGCAGCTAAAAAACCATCAGATTGTAAACATTTTGGCCTCAGACTACTCAGTTTTGTAACTTAGAGTAAGATTTAAGAGAAGCAATCTAGTAAACAACATGAACAACTCACAACAGGCTTAGAGCATTGCTTATCTTTGAAGTAACATATGCAGACTGGGTTTTGATTCAGCCCATGTCTCTGCACAGACACATTTTGCATTTTGCACCTAAAAATGGCTGAGCAAGCAGCCATCTCTTTAATTCTGTGAGATTTTAGTCCATGCATACACAATAAGAACCTGATCTAAAGCTTATCTGAAGCTTATTAAATATCATGTGAAATTCTACAGCTTTGGTTAAGACCTAGGGTAAACAGGCTAGCAAACATTACATACCTTGTCCTCAAATGTAAGAATGCAGCTTATTCTCTTAAAAGGACAGAGGTGATTAATGCATGTTAATAGCATTAACATAGATAATAATTACGTGCCAGAAGACTTTAGAAATACTGATTATTGTCATTTCATTCTAGAAAAATGAAACATCACTTCAAATCAAAAAAACTGGTGTTTAAATACCTTACTGAAGAGGAGTATCGAGAACAAGGTGAAAGTGAAACTATCACAGCTCTGGAGGAGCTGCGCTCATTCTGCAGGAGCCCTGATTTCCCATCATGGATAGCTGTGTCCAAACTCCAGGCTCCACACAGGTAAGAAAACCTGGCTCCTCTAAAACAGGAAACACATTGCACAGACACTGGCACACAGCAGACCTAAATGCCACTTCAGGCACTGTTCCAGGTGTGTTTATCTTGCATATCCCACTCAGGACCGCAGCCACACCTCTCAAGGGTATTTCTCGCTGATGGAATTAAACTTCTGTTTGTTCCTCCCTGACCACAAATTACTCTTGGGAGTTTGCAGCCCTTCACAGCTTATTCACGGTCATAGAACTTAAGGCTTCCTGCAGTGCCTCTGTAAGCTCTTGCAGTGACCCTGGTGGCTCTCTAACCAGTGAAATTGCCCTCCTTCAGGTTTTAGAGCAGTGCCCTTTTCTATGGCGTAGAATTGGAGCAGGGTGAAGATACATACTCAAAGATTACCTATATTAAGCTCTCCAGTTGCAAACCTGCACAGTCAGGGAATCCTATTATTGAAGTATCACTATCTAAGACTAAGAATACAGAGAAAGAAATCAATACTTGCACCTAGCAAATAGAACAGGTAGAAGAGCTGTGCCATGTATAGCTTAAGAGATAAACTTAAGACAAATATAGGTCAGAAAGGGTCAAGCAAGCAAAGCCAGAAAACCCTGCAGAATATAAAATTAATCATAACAGTGTATTCCCATCAAAACAGAAACTTAAAGATATCAGAAGCAGAGTTTCATGTATTAGCCAGCCACAGAGACTTAGTCCTTGCCACAGAACCAAGTGTCACAATTTTAAAGGAGCCCCAGTCCAATCTTCCTTGGATTGGCACGCAGACAGCCTCTCTACCAGGTTTTATAGATTTACTGTTAAACAGTCTTACTTTCTAAGCTGCTTGCCTGCTTTAGCATGATGGAAAGATAAAAAGTGAAAGCTTACTGTTGTATTGTACAACTAAATACCACCAAATGTACAAAACAACTGAGACACAAGTATTTTCTAGCCATCATTTCATTAATAGAGTTGTTATAAACTGTTCACTAATTGAGAATAGGGAAATAAAAAGAAGAACCAACAGCAATCAGATTTGGAGAACCCCTCCCAGCTCCCATTAAGCATCAGACGGTGGTTCATCCCAAGGCAAACCTGTTCCCCATTTAGACTAACAGAGCTTCCAAGAACAGCGAGGTGATGACATTCATCTCACAGAAATGTTAAGTCTGAAATGTAAATTATTGATCAGTTTACCAGAACTCCAGAATGTAGCTTGCATTTCCTTTTTCATACATTTCTCTGATGCTGTCGACACTTACCCAGGTGTCAGAACTGCCGTCTGTTCCCACACACTTGCCAGAAACCTCCAGCTCTGTTCTCTCTCCTCAATGGAGTTGCCCACTGAAAGTAAGACTTGTGGCAAATTGCAGTGTAGGGACAGTGCTGAGTTCATGCTTTGTTCTGCCACACTTCCAGTTCAGCATTTACTTGGAGCAGTTGCAGAATTCCCAGTCTGCAGCTGCAGGTTCAGCAGAGGTAGGAATTCTTTGGGAAGACTTGAGCTCAGCTTGCCCACAGTGTGCACGCAGCACCAGCAGCAAGGTGACTGCACCACAGTGTAGGAGTGCAGAATTCTTGCCATTTTTTCCTTTCATTAGCAGTATCAACATACCTGAATTCTTACAGCCTTTGTCTCAAATATGCTACAGCTTGAATTTATTTTTTTTATTACCAAGTACCCCACTGTACAAATGCTTACTCTGGATTACCCCACAAGTACTGACAAGATGTGAAAACAAAGTTAGATCTTCTTGCTTAGTCACAAGACTTTGCAGATGGTCTCCAGAAGAGCAAAAGTTACTTCTACAGAAAATACTGAAAAGATGAGCCAGAAAAACCGATCTTTGGGGTTGTTGTCATCCGTTACTGGAACTTCCCCTCATCTGCACTGCCTGTGGGGATGTCCTTACAACATTCCTGCTTAAATAGCAATACCCCTAGCATTTACAGTAGTTCTTCTTTTAATTTCTCAGCTGATCACTTCTCCTCTTAAAAATTTGGCAGGTTTGCAGCTTTTGTTTTGGGATCTCCCCACGTCTCTCCTGCAGAAACAAAGGCGCATGATGAGCAGTATGGCATTGGGAGCTCCTTCCTGGAAGAGCAGCTGTTTGAGACAGGGGCACAGTCTGAGCAAGATGAGCCAGACAATTCCATCCATGAGGATGAGGAGAATGAAAATGAAATGCATACACAAACTCCATTTCCATACGCTACTGAGCTGCTCTGAGGGTTGAGAAATAACAAAAAAATTTAAAAAGACAGAAAACACACTTGTCCTAGAAAGGGAAGATACAGAATGAGAACTCACACTTGCCTTTTCTTGTGGTTGCTCGTGAACAAAGGATTTTTGAAAAAACTGTATCGCCAATGTTACCTGATTAGAGCAACAGAAGGAAGCCCTCACAGGGGCTGTTCAAGTGAAGAGGAATCTCATGCTATTGGTATTTTCACTGGGGAAGACAAACATTGTGTATTCCTAAGGCAAGTACTGGTGGCAGCCTGTCCACCAGGATGCCTTGTTTTACCAAGGATACTACCTCCAGAAAACAGAATGTTTTGGCCCTTTCCATCAAGTCCTCCGTGCTGAGCACTAGAGGGAGGAAAAGCCATTTTTAATGCTCTCCTTTTACTAAGTACCCTCTGTGTCAACATTTCCGATAATGCTGTCAGAGTGTTGATAAACTGTGTTCATTGTTCGTGAGACTTTGCATAGAGTTAATGCAGCTGAACGAGGTTTGTTTCCTCTTCTGGCTGGGCTTGCTGTCCATTAGCTTCATCCTGCCTCTGCCTTTAGTTTTAAGCTCCCCTTACCCCTCAGAATGCTGCCTGACTTTGCACCCTCTGCCCATATTATTCTGTTCTTGATCTCTGCTGTAGCTGTACTGCATTTTGTTCTTTCCAAATCTTTGTTTATTTATGTACATTCTTCCTGCTTGTACAGATCCATCTGCTAAACCTTGCTCTAGCCCTCTGCTTCTCCCCCTCTGACAATGCAGAGGGTTTAGGAGAGGTTTTCCATCCCCAAACATTTTTGCTATTGCCTTCAGTTTGTCAGCTTACCTCAGATGGGTGCTGCTGTCCATTCCAGGCCTCTCAAGAGCCCAGAAAAGACCACAAAGGCTGAGGCTGTTTCAGCTGCTTGGAGAAACTGCTATCAGCAGGGTCAGAGTGCTGCTGTGACCCTGGAATTGGGAATGCAGATAACCCATGCAGAGCTCCACTGGCCTCGGAGTACTCAGTAGTTTGCTCACTCAGTAAGATGCAGAAAGTACTTCCTGGCAAAACAATGAGGGAGGATACCTGGCTTTTACCTTTCCTTTCTCAGCTGTCTGTGGGACTTCTCACAGGAGGTATGTGGAGAGGAAAAATAGACCAGGGAGAAAAATTTAGGCAGTCACGTGTCTGTCAGCATATGTATTACACAGTCCTAGGCTAGGGAGTAGAGTGTGTACTTCAGTTCATCCACCTGCAGATGTCATTTCCTTCTTTTGTTCTTTAGACTATCCCTCCTTATATTCTTCTGTTCTCACTTCGCTGTTTTCCTTTACTGTCTTACAAACTGCAGAAAACAAAAGACCATTAATTCTGTCACCATCTGATCTTACAAACTCACCAGGAACTGTGAGCGATGGGGAGCAGCTGGGGCTCAAGAAGGACATGTGAGACTGGGATCTGTCTACTTTAATGGGGTGTCTGTAACATGCCTAGTGGTGCAGCGTGACTGCAGCAGTGCAGGTGCTGTCCTGGGTTCTCCTTGCCATCGCTGCACCAGGGACAAAACCCGTTACCTCTAACGGTGCTAAGAAGTGTGGCCGTACCCTAATCCAAGAGCTCCTCTGCGTAACAAAGGACTCAAGAGTTGGTGCTTGAAAGCCCTAAGCCTTACTTACGTGGTCTTTCCTTCTTTATATTGCTTCAGCTTTGCTTCAGTTTAAAAGGAACACTTCCATTTTACAGTGAAGAGACACTTAACACCCTTTAGTGCCATAAAATGATAAGTACCTGTGCAGAATCTATAGCATGTTTAGCAGAGAAAAGCCCTGTCAAGCAGGCGATCCAAAATGCACTCACTGTTAAGTCAAGAACATTCAAAAACAGAGCAAGAGTTCTGTATAGGAAGGCCACTAGCAGCAAGACTCACCCCTAAGAGAGGCTGCTGCTACCAAATCCACAGCTAAATTGCCACTCACACTCTAAAAGTCAGGTTTGGCTTGGGAGGCTCTGGCAGTAGCAACAAGCAGTTGTGAAAATGGAGGAAAGCCTCATTATCTTGGATGGTTTGAGAGAAGGGTGGAAACTCCTCCCTGAACAATTACCATAGACCAAATTAAGATTTATTTAATCTTTGCCTGTCACCATCATGAAAATTGAGCACTTAAAAACATTACAGATTAGGCAAAGGATACTCAAAAAGAAGTCAATGTTTCTTGCATGTTTTAAAATACACAGGTTTTTTTCAGTGTACTTCATAGTTAGCCAAGAACTCCCATCCAAGTAATTTGAGGCCAAGGAAGAAAATCAGATTTGTCTGAGCTTAAACACACAGTTTTTCTGGATGTCCTCTCTTTAGTGAGGCAGTGATGATTATCATTCCATAATATGGAAGTACATAAGTACATATATGTACTATATAAGTACATAATATGTATTTACATACAACAGCCTAGATTATACATTAAGGTAGTATTTTACCTAAGCAATATGTTAAATGGAAAAGCCTCCCCAGTTTAGGTAATTATATGTTTTAGAAGAATACCAGGTAACCTACTTCAAACAAGGAAGAAAGTTTAAAAGCAATAAAAATTAGAAATAAAAATCAACCCATGTTGTATGTAGTTGTGAGATCCATCATTTGGCAGGGATGGGTAAACACTATCCAAAGTAGAGCATGAAATGACTAAATGCATGCAAGACAGAATGGCAGCAACATGAGAAAGATGATGGCTACCTTAGTGGGTAGCTAATAGTGACCTTAAAAATCCTCCCAAGCCTGTTCCAACACTGGAAGGGTTTCATAAACAAAAGCCACCAGAACCAGCTGCTGTCACTGGAGCCCTGTTCACTTGCACAGTGCTCCTGTGATAGGTGGAGATGACACAGCCTTACTGAAACAATTGTTAAGTACTGTCCACTGTTCAGCTAGAAAATCTGGGAACAGAATCTAGGCATTAATCCATTGCGCTGTTATAAAAGCCTTTCTCCCTTAACAAAGGATGTTACATTTTTCTCTGTAGTGTTTACAGTGATGCCCTGCACTCTTCCATATCGACCAGTTTACAGCACACATTGCTTTGTGTCCCTCACATTCCCTGCACATGACAGAAGGGAACTGGTGCCTACAGTCAGATTTTATTATGAAATACTGTTTTAACACAGTGCAAGAGTAGTTCCCAGGCTCTTGGTTCAGCATCCTCCAGTGACTTTAGTAAAAGGTCATTATCACTGAATTATTTTCACTTCAGGTTTTTCAGGTTATGTTCACTGCTGACATTGTAATATGAGCAAATGAAATAAAAGTTCATGTTGATACTATTAAATATGTTATGGATATTTTATATTTCTTACCACAGTTTTTACAGTTTCACAAATATCAAAATCCAGGTGTACATGTCCATTTTGCAACATAGAATGACTATACAATTCCAAAAAGAGCAGGCATTTCAAATACACAATTCTGAAGTGTAAACACAGTGTACAAGCTCTTCACTTCACAATCCAGGTGCTATGCAGTAGCAGCTGAGGTAACACCGTACAGCATGAACTCAACAAATGGTTGGTTAGCCTCAAGATGATTTTTAGCATTCTTCTGTCCTGTCACCTGTTCAGTCTTTAGTTCTCCCCCAAGTTATACAAACATACAATAAATACATTTCTGATTTTAAAGGACACTTAGACAAGTCATGAGGATTTATGTGAGTACAGTACATTTAAGTTCAAGTGCAAAAAAAGTAACAAGTGGCTAGTCATTGATGTTTCTTTTTATCGTCTATGGTGTTGGTCCCAGGCACTGCCAGAACATGGGTTGTTCTAAAAGCACAGCTAAAGCACAGCTATGGGACACCCCTTCAGTCAAGCTAACAGATGTCAAAGTGGGTAAACCTGTGCACCCCTTCCCTGCTCAGCTGCTGCCACCTTCTTCTCCCTGGCTCTGGGCTCCGGTTGGCTTTACCTCTGGCTCACCACAGTCCCACAGCAGCACCTTCCCCACGGAAGGCCTTGCACCTCACACACATCTCACTTCCAGGAGGGCAGCTGAGCAGTGCTCCCTCAGTCCCATGGGAGCTGAGTGCTCAGGATCTCCTGGGAACCAGCTGTTCATCTAAGAAAACGGGCCAAAACACTATCCTGACTAAACCCCCCCGACTCTTCCCTGAGCCCGAGGATTTCCCTCCAGCAGCAATTTTCACTATGCACCAGCACGAGCTGGCTGCAGACAGTATTAAGAAGCTTAACAAAACATAATCCAAAGTCCTCCAGTGTCTTGACATTGGGCAAAGTAACTTCCTAAATACACTGCAATTGAGTTACATTTGCTTCCTCCTGAGAATCTCTCACTCTACTCGATTTCTGCATCCACTACTTCGCCCCTATAATCCTAAACATTAAGATTTTTAGGTGATTCCTCCCTACCCCCCCCACCTTCCCTAGGCACTTAAAGCTTAATGTTTTCTTAATAAATAACCATAGTAATTACACTGCATTAAATAAACCCTTGTATAGATGATGAAATAAAACCCCCAAAAAGACCATTGATCAGTCTCAGGCTGTGCAATCTTGATCAAAGATTCTTGTCTCAATAACTAAAATTACCCAAACGCACACAACCTTATGCCCAACTGCAGGGCTGCAAGCACAGAGGGTAACTTCTTCAGAAGCCTTCCTCCAGCTTTTGTGTTGCACTAAAAGGCCTGTTCAAAAACCTTTGCTTTGCAGAACTAAACTTTTATCTCAAACAAGAGAACATTAGCTTCAAAAACATATTCTTTGAATATGTATGTGGTTTACTTAATCCATCACCGTAATATTAAGATACACTTCCTTAAGCTACTCTATTTCTGAGACATCTTTCCAGAGACAGTTTCACAACATTCCTAGAATTATTGGATCTGGTATTTTCTAATAGACTATTCAGGGAAACTCAGTGTCTCTCTTAATTGATTTGGGAATAAATTTAAGGAAAAAAAATTATCCAATCAAGTCAGACACTCTGTGCCTCAACAAATGAGGAGTGAACTCCCTTTTTTCTACAGATTGCAAAGAAATCTCATAGCACTTGACTCAGCTTTAGCAAAGCAGCCGAGAATTCTTCCTACCATCATATCTGGCCACATCACTTCCCTCAAGAATCCGAACTTCTGGCCTCCCTGCTCATGTTGCTCTGTGTAGTCATATGAATATTCTTTATATAGTTAAAAGCTTGCACTGCATCACATTATGATTGTTAAGATGAAGGAAGTCCTACTTTTGAGCTCCTACTCCAGCGTTTCCCATGTGAGAAGCAGAATTCCATGCACTGGATTTGGTAAGATGAGCGCATCTCAGGGCCCTGCAGCAGCAGGCTGAGCATCATGATCCGACACAACACGGTTGCCATCTGCTTGAGAATCTGATGTTGCTGTAGGTGTTGGTGCCGAACAATTTCTGGACTGCTCAGAATCTGTCGGATTTTGGGGTTGTCTTGCTGAGCTGGCTGACGAAGCACTGCAGTTCTCATTGGTTTTCTAGACAGAGGGGAAAGGATTGCATGCCAAAAGTCACCATGAATGCTCAGGACACTCTCCCCCCCCGGCACACCCCCAGATGCATTCAGGCACTGCTGGAAAGTCACAAAGCACTTGCTTTGAATGCCCACAACATAACAAGTCAAACGTAAAGCAGCAAAGCAAAAGTAGTACATTTAAATCCAGATGACACTAATAGCAAGCAGACAGCAGCTTACCTTCCATCTCTTTTCCTAACTGCACTTTCCCAAGAAGCATGCAAAAAACAAACTTGTTGTGTTTCAAGGGGAAAAAAACAATTAACTGGACTTCAAAGTGTTTAGACAAGATAATTCTTTTGACTAAGCAAGTCCATAACTTTTTTTTTTTCACTTAAATACACTTTTTTTCCCCACTTAAATGCTTCTTAAATACCATTTTTCTCAGTTGATCCCTCCCTCCCCAAGATACTGCTCAGACTTCCTGACTGGCAGGATTTTTGCTGTACTGATGTACAAATCCATCCAATCTTCTCAAACAAGCCTTACCAGGGAACATAAGAGCACATTTAAACACCAGTTACATTCCCAGGGCTGAAATGGCAAACCTGCACACTAACACATTTCATTAGAAGGTGATGCACTGCCTTTGATTTTTTGTTTTGCATTGAAGCACAGAGAATAAGGCTAGTATGTGTATAAGCAAGCAGAAGCAAAACTGATCCAAAATCTTTATGAAATAAGAAGGAATAATTTTTGTCACTAATTCTCTGTGCACCAACCCTCCTTCCAAATGATCTATTTTCATTTTAAGGAAGCCATTTAATATATTTAGTAAGAGACCTGGACAGCCTTTTCTAGTTTCAGTATTTTAATATCATCAGCCTAAAGTAAATGACCAAGCACAAAATCTGAAATATTTTGGAACAAGTTTGTCCTCTTGGAGCACTGAAACAGGGATGAGAAATTCTGGAGAATACACATGTTGAAGAAAATGATACAATGAGGTGCATTGAATTTTGGCACATCAAAAATAAGTACTTTTAGATCAGCACTGTATTTTTACAGGAAGAAAGACATAATGAAGAGACCATATGCCATAGAGAACAGGCACAAAAGCCCTTCTGGCCACTTCACAGTGCTCAGGGAAGCAGCTGGGTTGTGTCCAACAGTGTTGGACAAGCCACTCTCAGACACCACATACCTACCAAACATTATTTTATTGCCATGTTCATTGCCTGAGTTCTGTATAACTTTTTTTCTCTGATTTAACAGAGGCAGCTTAACCAAGACCCTGAGGGCATTTGCAGCGGGAAACTGAGCAGTTTGTTTGGAGACATTACTTTGATGTCAGAGACCTTGTGATATCTTCAGCTCACATTCTCTGTCTCTGGAAAAGTCAAAACCAAACAAAAACCCCAACCAATCTAAAGCACGCCTGTAACACATTTACAAGAATAAAGTCAAGCAAGAAAGGCAGGTGACCAGGTGAAATTCCTACACACTGCTCTGCTGATTCACATTCATATCCCAAATTACCCATTGCTAAAGACAGCACTTGAGGAAAAAGCATTTCTGTGTTTACGCCTACTGGGTGCAAGAAGGAACCTCACCCACTCCTTCCAAACAGGTAAACACAGCAGCTGAGACTGACCGTGCTGCTCTAAACCCTGACTGACAGCACTTCCTTACTGGGCTTAGCAGCGTGCTCCAGCTCCAGTCTGAAAGACATGGCCAGAGCATTTCAAGTTCAAGATCCAAGCCCATCCAACCACTGAGGAAGCTATTACAAGCTGTTCTGGGGGGAGACTGAACAGAAGGGGAATGGTGCACAGTAAGCACCAGCCACCAGTATTTTAAGTCCCAGGATGGCTCTTATCTGGTGTAACTAGGTGAAAAAGAGATTAACTTCATTTGAAAAGAAGGCTCTGTATCCAATCAGTAGCTGTCTGGCACACAGCAACCATGCAGATGTCTGACAGCATCATCTAAGGAAGCAAAACTAAATAAAAATAATCTTACAGTCTGTTAAGCAGCTGTGCATCTTCATGTTCAATTATCACCTTGTAAATTTTGCAAAATGCATAACCTGCACATTCCAACTAATATGAAAAGAAATGTAAACAAATATATCCAAATCCATAAAACAGAGTCCCTTTCCATGTGTCGTCTTCTCCTACCATCTTCAGGAAGACAGTACTTGCAAAACTAGTTATTCCTGCTGCATTATACATAGAAAACAACTCTATTTCATGCAGTATTTCAACTACTGTGTCACAAGTCCACCTTTATTACAAGCTGATAGAAAATACCTGCCAGGTACTAACAGATCTACAGAGCTATAAAGGTTTTCAAGCAGCTAAAATTACCTAAGAACTTCCTGAACATTAGAAGATTACCTGTAAAGGCTGATTCTCAGGAGCTGGATTGGTTTTGGATAGTTTAACCATCTCTTTTATCTGGTAGACAGCATAAGCTAAGGTGACCCAAGGAGAAGAACTGATGCCCCATGCAGGCCTGTTCACATCCTCTTGCTCTTCTTGGTGTTTAGTTTTCTTTGGAGGGAGTCTGGGCTCAGTCCGAGGCATGATATCTTCCGACTGCTGTTGTACAAGGTCAATAGTTGCTATGGGAACAGGACTGGAAGGCACTGGAATCCTTTCTGCCAGCATTGTCTTTTCTGAAGTTCAAAACAAAATAATCACTGGCAAAGCCAACAAGCTTAAAAAATAAAACCTGAAGCAGACAATGAGCATGAAGTGCTTCTTGCTTTCACACTATGGTTATCACTGCCCTGAAAGCAGAACACTGGCACGAACAGCCAGGAGCCAGACACAGCACAGTCTGGTTAGGGAAACGTGGCTGGTGCCTGACAAGCACGGCTTGCTGTGCCACTGCACAAGGGCTGAGGAGTATGAAAAACTCCAGCTGTTCCCAACAGTTACTGTGGAGTTATGCAGTTAGTGAGACGAGAATTAAGGGTAGTGACACACTGGAAGACACAAAGTATCTGTCAAAGAGTTTCAGGTAAAGGAAGAAATCCTCCCATGAGACCTTTACATATCTTAGGTCTTCCAATAAACTGTAATAGTTTTCATAGCTATCTTGAAATGTCATCCATAAAATGACTGCCAAGACCCAACCCAATGTGCTTTACAATCCTGAAGAGCCAGAGTATTTATACAAAAAATAATTAAACAGATTTTTAGTAGCTGGGCGATATTTTCAGTACTAGCTGTGTGCTCTCTGTAAAAAACACATTCTGTAAACTTTGAAAAAATTTTTTTTCCAAAGAAAATATTTTACAGATTAAAAAATATCTTTTTTTCAAAATTGTAAAATCACATTTGGTTTACAAACTCCTAGATAGTACTGGATATTTTAAGCAAGGGAGTGAAGAAATGAAGAGACTACCCCTGCACACACTTGACCACATGCTTCATTTTACTCATCCCACTGGTCTGCTTGAAAGCAGCCTAATTACTGTCATGCTTAAAATTAACATACACACTGTTAAAATGGGTAGTATGTATTAAATGAAAACAAAAGACAGAAACAAAGAGAATAAGGACACTTTGAACAAACTGGCCTTTTGTAGATTCCCATGTAATTAACTAGATGCTGATGGGAAACTGAAGCAGCAAATATCCTTTTCATCTTTCCATTTTTTGCCATTATCATTTGAATACAGGTGAAGAAAATACAAGCAAAATATATATTTGAAAACTTCAGTACAGGCAACTTGGTAACTACTTAATTTCATATTCCAGTTAAAGAAAACTAACTTTCATTTCATACTCAAAGCTCATATTGGGAAGTATTTGGGTAAAAAGCAGCTCAAAAATTCATGACTTTTCACACTTTGCCAGAGTTTGTCTTTGTAAGAATTAGATTTGTGGCAAACCTCTAAGTTTGTTCCAAGTATTTAATTTCTGGTTAGCCTTTATATTGATAAAAGTAGAGATTAAAAAGTTCAAGTTCCACAGAGAGGCGATATCTCAGGTTTAAAAAAAAAATCTATGAAGTTTTGTGTCCTCTGAAGCCATCTCTACAATTTCTAGCAGGTGGCTTTGACTAGTAGAACATGAGAGCACGAAGTGGGATCAAGGTGACCTTAAAGAATTGATGCAACTGACATGACTCACTACAGCTCTTAAGACTAACCTAAGGGATTCTCAGAACTGAGAGGACATACAGGCAGCAAAATATATCATGCTTTCCTTCTATGGACCTTCAAGAACTCAGTGCTACCCTTCTTACAGCAGCAGCAGCATACTGCTTAAATGTCTTCATTGTTCAGGACAAAAACTTCCCTCTTGAAAACAAACTGCTTTGTCAAAATCCAAGTCAAGACACCAAACATACAAAATTAAAGCTGCCAGAGCAGCTACAGAGAGATCTTTTTTCACTACTTCTAATTCTGTAGTGTCTTTGTGACACGAACATTTACCTTCTTCTTCATCAGGAACCAGCATCCACTGGATCAGTGCAAACAGAAGCAGAATCACTAAACAAGCCATCCCTATTCCTCTGAATGTGGCAGCAGGACCTGTAATGAGATTTTTTTTTTCTAAACTGAGAACCTACTTACTTAATAAAATAAAATGAGTCAGCATTATGTGCTTCTTGGCTATATATTGCCCATGCAGACTCTTATTAGCTTGTTTCATTACATTTTCCTCCCCCATCACTTCTTCAACAGGCTTTGCAAAGGATTTTTAAGCAAGTAATTAGATTCTCATTTGTTCATTGAGAGGCTTTATAGTATCAACCTATTCTCTCACAAAGGATTCATTCATCTTACTTACAGATCAGGTCGGGTATTCAACACAATACTGAAAATATCTAGGCGTAACATATTTAATCAATCTGGAACACTGACAGAACAAAGCCATGAGCAATTTGGTCTGAATGTAGTGCTGACCTTGCTTTGATGACAGGCCTGGACTGGAGATCTCAGGGCCCTCCCCAACCTGAGCAGTTCTATGATTCTGTGATCCATACAAAGCGTATTACTCTAATGTATAACAACACCTACAGCACAAATAAGTTTAAAGCCAACAATTCAGTAAAACCAGAATAAATAAAAATGAAATTTTCAATAAGATTTTTCCTTACCGAAGTAATTGACCAAAACCCCTCCAACCATGGCTCCACATCCCCTGCCCAGCCCCAAGTGGAGACCTTGCAGTATTCCCTGTGCCGACGTTCTCAGCTCCGGAGGCACTGCCGCGCTGAGGTACGAGATGCAGGCTGCCCAGATAGCCGCATGCGTGACACCTGGAGAAATGAAACATCGTCAGGAGCACCAGGGCCACGGGTACCAGCACAACATCTGAGCAACTGCACTCACCAGCTGGAGCACATGGAGAAAAACCAACAAAATCCCTCCAGTGACAAATGTCTGCAGAGTACAAATCAGTTTTTGGTAATGTGATACTGGCAACCAAGCCACAGGGAGACAGGACAACTCCTTCTGCAGAGCCTGTCAAAAGCTCTTTCTCCCTCTAAAATGACTTCACTCCTCTTCTTGAGACACAGTCCCTAGGGAGACAAGTCTCTCTGCCAAATTCCTTGTGCCTTCAGAAGAGACCCAGGGCCTTTGGTATACAGTCCCAATTTTACAAGCTGCAGGCAATTAAACCATTGATGTCTCTCAGCAGTCTCCTTACTGCCACAGTGAAGGCAGCACAAAGGTCATAAAATCCAAACGCTATCAGAGATATCCATGCCCTTCTCACTCCCCGCAAAAACCCAGCACCTCCCAGCAAACTCCTTTCTGAACTCAACACCAACACACTCTGCATTTGGGCATGGAATGGTCCAGATGGGAACAGCACACAAGCTCCTCAGGGTAAGCCAAAGATGTCACTTTCCATGGCTGCTGTTGAGAGGCAGAGTCAGCGTGCCTCCCTCCTGCTGTGGCTGCATCCTGCCCTGTGCCTGCTATGCATGCATCCTGAGTGGGCACTGCCACCGCTTCGCTCACTCCTGCAGCAGCCATCCTCACTGCCATCAACCACGGCCCCGCGGCAGCCCCAGCCCTCACTGCCATCAACCACGGCCCCGCGGCAGCCCCAGCCCCCAGCCGAGATCTTGCAAGTGTCTATCTGGCATGTGCCCGGCAGATTCAGGGCTGGGAACACTTTTTCCTCCCCCAGGAGAGCTAAGGGAAGGCCAGCGCAGCTCCCTCAGTGTGGGAGACTGGCTGCAGGTGGAGCCCTCGCCTTGGAGCACCTGCCTGAGCGCGTGTGTGGAGTGCGGAAGAATGGGACAGGAAAAGGCAGGATTGTGGAGAAGTTAGAAAAACAAAACAGTTTCGTAGTTCATCACACATTAAATAAGCCTGAACTATTTTGCCACCCTCAGACTGAGTGGGAATATTTTTTCCTTATTTCAGAGGTATTAAAAATAGTCATCACAGTTTACCCATGCCTGAGCTCTACTGCCTCAGTTTTAAACAAATATTGGCACAATTGATGATTCCGTCAACATGTTTCTGTCCTCTACACTTGACTTAGTAATGAACAGTTGGACAATAAATGCTTAGGCATTTAGGCTGAAGACTCCTAAGAGCAAGAAAACATACTTTCATAACATAGGGAACAATTTGGATTTTGCTTAGATAAAATGATAAATAGCACTATATGAAATTGATATAGTGCAGGTATACACATTAGATGTCCACCAGGCTGTAAAGGTCAAATTCATTCCAAATCAACCCCAAAATTCCTCAAACTCTGGGTATTATACATATATATGTGTATATATCTCTATAAGTTTTGGTAATAGTAGATCAGTGTGTTGAAAAACAAAATGCTTGCACTAAAATGAGTCTGTATTACCTTACCATTTATATTTCCAGGTTTTAAAACTCACAGATTTTCTAATGAAAAAGCTTAAGAGCTTTAAAACTCATTAAGTCTCTACTCTTTTTAATGTAGATTCATGGATGCATTGCAAATAGCAACCAAGAACTGTCCCAATAATAAAGCAGAGCTAATTTAAAATAGGTAAAGTGGTTTTGGTTTGGAAAGTATATCAATTAACATAAAACATGCAGTTTTATCAGCTATTAGGAGTGAGTCAATTTTTAAAGCCAGGCAAATAAAAAACACATTAGAAATTATTTGAACTGTGAAGCACAATACCACTGAGTTTGTTTAAATACAAAAGGCCATAACTTAACCAACAGGTTCTTGGATGTTTTCATCTTTACCAGTGAAAGTCCCACCAGAACACAGTGTTCCTGGTTTCTCTGAAAACAAATCCATACCTTTAAATCAGCTCAATACACTTGCATTTAAAGGCACAACCTTTTTATTTTAGTATGTGTACATTATTAATGTGATTCTTTTTATAATTATTTATACAATAGTGACTATTTGGAACAGTTTTTACCACAACTTGCATATGAAGTCTGGTCTGGATTACTGTTACTGCTAACCACAATTCTTTTTAAAAGAAGTTGCTCACTATATATATTGTGACATTATATGCTAAAACCACTAACCACCACTTCATCATCTGCACTACAGTTCCAACAAGTGCAGCAACCCTAGAGTGATGCTTGTTATTTTAGTAAATTTAGGATAACTTATATGTAAACCATGACCTGAAGATTTGGGGATCCAAATTTATTTCAAGAGAAAAATGTATCATAATTATTGTCAGCTAAAGGCCAAACTCTTTGCTCTCTAGACATAAAACTGGGCTGCTGGAACATCAGTAGGAGTCACTTCCTAGAATAGGACTTGTTTTGGAGTTTGTTGAGTAACTGCCAAGTGAAAACAGCTCATTTTCAGGTTAACAATATAGTTTTGTAATTTAGAAAAATTCCTGTCATGTAAATTGGTGAGCTAGCATAGCTGTTACCAGAGAATCTGGACCACTGCCCTGGAACAATAAATTACAGCTAACTAGCATAGCAAAACTTCATCTAAGTGCCAACTGAACAAGATTACTGGTGTGCCCACATACTGATGACACAGATATATATACTTTACAAGGATGTCTTGAAATCTTCAGTTATTAAAGATTCAGCCTTAAGCTCTTATTTTCATACAATGCCTGTGCAAGTCAATACAGCATAGTGGTAGAAAACTTTAAATTGAGAAGTGAGTTTAAATCTCCTCATTTACTCCTTTGAGAGTGCAATGCAATGCGAGTTGTCCTCACCCCAGCTACAAACAGCAGCTGGAACACAGCATGGTTCTTATTACAATCAATAGATGGAAGTCTGCACAGTCATCTTCCAGAAATGTCTCCATGCCCTTCAGCACAGCACATGGGGATAATCCTACTTGTATTGCAGAAACATATTAAATAGAAAAATACATTTTTCACAAAAGGCAACTGAAACTTTTGTTAGCCTTAAAACCCCTCGAGCTGATGGAACTTGAGTTTAAATAGAATTTGACAGCTTCCTGGGAAAGAGTTATGTACAATTAGAACAAGGACTTCACCGAGGGCTTTTGAAGACCCCTCAACTTGATGGCCCACATGGAGCCCACATGTTCTACACAATATACTTTTTTTTGGTTTTCAATACTTCTAATCCTTACACAGGGAAAGCAGCTACAACTCTTGTTTCCCTCTGTCAATGAGCTCACTTAAAAACAAGAGCTTCCACCTCAACAAATTTCATTAAGGTGTCACTTCTTACTGCCACTGACAATTCAGTAGTTATGTAGGAGAGAAAGCAGAGCCCAAAGAAACAGGACTTGGAACTGCTGCAGAAAAAATAACAACTCTAGAAGAGATGAAAACTGGTAAGAGCAGGAAGGGAAATGAATAAAGAAGGAGGGAAAGTCAACAGTACTTCTAAAAAGGTAATCTTGATCCCCCATTTGGAAGACTGAATGAGATGACTGGAATCCCACAAATGCAGTGGCAGTCGTTAGAAACACACGGGGCACCCATGGACTTCAGGGGCCAACAAGGGACATCTGATGCAGGCTGAAAAGAGCACAAAGAGCACAGAGACCTGGGGGCTGGGCAGGGGGAGTTGTGTGTGGGTTTGGTTTGGTTTTAGCTTTTTCATTTGCTGGCTATAAATACCTGTTAAATAGCCAGATCAACCAAGGAGCCCATGATTCAACAGTGGCTAAATATGGTAACAACTGGCAGATACATTTATGACAAAGTATTATTTTGAAGGTCCTTAATTTTTTCTTCAAATATCAATTACTCAGGATTGTGCCACACAAAAACCCCCACCAAAACCACTCCCTCACAGCCTTGCTGCATGTAAAAGCAAACCTACATATTGTGCAACTCATATTGAAATTTCAGCAGAATAAAAACCACATTCAAAATACAAGAAACTTATTTTTCAGCCATGACTTACAGGATACTTCCGGGCACAAACTTATGGCTGTATTGGTGAAACCACAAGGTTTTTTTCCTATATTTTGATATGGGCTATCTTTAAAACAGGACTACCTAAAAGGCAACATCCAAAGCTTTGTATTCATCATTTGTTTTCCCTAGATGTTTAAGCAGGCAAGAGTATAACACATTCTTCAGGTTCTTTCTAACGTTTTCCTATTTTAACACATGGTATGAACAATGAAGTATCAATTCAATAGTTGTGGTTTGGGGGCTTTTTAATAACAAAATTCAGAAGCTTGCTGTGGTGGCAGTTACAACATGATAAACTGTTTTTGTTAGCTGGGAGGGTAAGGAGCCAGGACACAAATGAACCTCTCTCTGTCTGTATGTAGAGATCCACACAGCGCTCTCTAATAGCATTTTGTAACTCAAAGTCTAGCTTACAAAGACTTCTGTAAATATAGTAAAAAAATTTAATTTAAATTCAAGTTATGCTGCACACAGAAAACTTCTAAGTATAATCTGTGGAAAAATGTCTAAATATTACTGTATAAAACCAAAATATTGGCTTTAAAAAGATGGTCAAAAATGGTATTCTTCAAATACTGAAAAATAGAAAGTAAAATAGTTCCACTTTTTCATGGTTTTGAGAAGTGGTACTCACCACAAAGACACAAAAAAAGGTCATAAAAACTAAGTTAGAACAATGTATTCTTTAGCATTGCAATGACGGTCTTACAGACTTCTACAACAGGATTTGAAAACAGGACTCAAGTTACTTGTCAATAGACATATCTCTGTCCTTGTAAATAAGTTTGTGAAAGGGCATGTATCTTAAAGAAGTTCTATTAGCATTGAGAGAAATTCTGCTCTAGCTATTAAAACAAAAATTCTGTAATCTAAAAATACTGATCAAACTGAAAAACTGAAATATTTCAACAGACCAAATGACCCAGACTATGCTTGGAGGTTTTTTGCAGCATCCTTTCAAGGACTGCAACCTCTTGCGTTTAATGAAGTTCACATTTATCACCAAACAGGATTTGCAGTAGGTGTGTACCCAGCTCATGCTTCTGTCTCTTTGTTTATTTAATGGGTGTGTTGTTCTAGCACAGTTCTGTTTGAATAAACAGAGAACTATGCACAATCAAGTGCACACCCACCCTTTTGATGTCAAATCTTTCCCAGGACAAACAGTAATGGTTTATGTGTTTTATGAACCTGCATCTTCTGGGGTATTTGTGGTCAAAAAACTAGAGAAATACCAGATTTTTAATTTAACCATAGCTCACTTGAAAACAAGATAAATTGAAGCAGCTGATCTTATGCTGGAAGGTCATTACTGCTCTGTCTTACCTTGAAGCACTTCCATCGGAAGAACAGTCCAGGCGTTTTCCAGATACGAGATGTAGATGTATCGTGCTGTATTACAGGCAAGACCAATATACAGCACTCTAAAGGAAATAAAGAAAGGAGAAGTCAGGATAGTTTGCACTTTCCCTTTCTGGCATGTTATAATATAGCTTACTGATTTAGAAGTTATTTGCATGCATACAGTTTGCCAGTCTAAAGCAGCACTTGCTCAACACAAAATATATCCTTTAAGTCCTACACCCAAACATAACTCTTGCCCATTCAACACATTTGAAATCCTAATAGGAAAAAAAAATCAAAGAGACAGCAAACCCACTGAGCTTTTAACTAAGCTCTGTAGTTCTATGCCACACTCTATACAGGACTGTGTTCCAGAGAGATAATTTCTAAGTGCATTCAACATTTTTTCCAAACCTTCTTTTCTAATCATCCAGAGATTCATTCTGCCATTTCAGTGAAAGCCTGGAGCAGGTTTGTATTAAAGGAATTAATTTAAACCCAATTAATGTAAGTTTATAGTCCCAGTATCTGCAAACTGCTCAGAACTACTCTAAAACACATCCCACAGAAGCAATATGGTTTATAACAACATGCCTCAGGATAAAACTTAGCCATCCTGTTGAAAAGCAGCAGATGCTGCATCTCAGAATTTAGAGAAAAAAAAGCGCTTACAACAGTTTTTAAACAATGAGATACAAAGACTATTTGTGAACTGCATTTCCCATTGCACATTTAACCTGTTGACTCTTCCCTTCCAGTTTTTAGATTTAGCATAGCTTCTCCCTGGGGTGCTCATTCATCCAGCTATCTTTCTCTTATTTTTAGATGGATCTTGGGAAACAAAGACTTAATTGAAAACATGTTTACAGCTTGAGAAAGGGGGCTATTGCAACCTTTAAAGATTTTTTTCAGGGACAAGGATAATTTATTGTCCAAATAGGACTTGTTGGTTGAACCCTGGTTTGGCATAAGAGAAATAAATGCAATTGATAATGAAGGTGAAGCACCAACCCTGTGAAAGGGCTCGTTATTCTTTGTGCTGCTTTTTCAGTTAGTTTTTCTACAAATGCACACCAAGATTTAATTAAATGGTACAGAGTCACTGGAAAATCTAGAGTGAGACACCATCATAAAAACGCAGCATCTTGTCAACATCTGAGGTCTCCAAATACACATGCTGACAGTGAAAAATCCAGTAGCATACTTTTCATCATGTCAGTGATATCAAAAAAGACCTGTGCATTTCACAACAACATGAATTTACTTTCAACAAGTAGGGTAAGCTGGCAGGAAGTCATCCCCTCTCAGTCATACATCAAACCAAGCTTCCAGATACATGTGGGGTCCATGAATAGCTAGCTGCTTGAAGCTGCCTTTAGGCAACACAAGCCCAAGCATTCATGGAAGAAAACACGGGAAGCCATGAAAAACTTCACTGTTATACAATAATGAGAACAAACTTCTTCTTTGTGCTGTGAATCATAAATTTAATCTCATCCTTTAATTAATGCCTTCTGTTCCAAACAAATAACTTGGTTCCTTTCCTAGCCACAACTTAATGCAGTTCTTATGTACAGTCGCATTTCTGAAACGTATTAGGACACACTGGCCACAAAAGGTAACCAAACTCACAAGGTCTGCAGGCTCCTGTCTTCATTCCCCTACTAGAAAGGCCCAGGGTGATGCACACTCTTGGGAACACAAAGGAATTGTCTCACCATGTACACTTGTTTTTCCTCAGCAGCAGTACAAATGCACCTCTCTATTTAGGATGACTTCTAGACAGCTTAATTTCACTTTTGTCTAGCAAAAACTTTGTCTGTTCACCAAGAACTTTCTTCCCACCTCATCTGTTCCCTAGCACAGTCAGACCAAAGATGCGACTTCCTCCTGCTTCAGAGTTTTTCCATCATCACTAACCACTCACCTACCTGTATTTTTCCAACACATTACATTCGCAGAAAGACTTAGATTCAGGGTTTAAGAGCAGCAATTTAGTCAGGTTCTACCTCTTAATTTGTTAGAATATATATACAGAATTTTAGGTAAATTACAGTTTATGAAGATCTCTATAAATATGGTTCTGGAGAGGAATGTCACACAAGAACTTCTGTGTATTTACAGCGTCTTTTCAAAAATGCATTTATAATAATCACTTAGGCTCCTTATCAGACCTAAATGGAAAATGTAAACAGATGTTCCTTTTGAACCCTGTATGCAGTACCCACAGAGATACCATATTCAATTCACAGGTTAAACATTTAAAACATTGAATCTATATTTGTGTCAAGGAGTCTAAGCTGTTTACAGCCATGACTGCCAGTCTCTGCTTCCCATAAAAACTCACATGCTGGAACTGTGGTCAGACAAACACACTGAAGCTTAACCTCAAGTAGGAAGTTATTTTCAGGGCTTGACATCATCATAAGCCACTGGCAGTTTTGAATGCTTCGACACCAGGTGCCATTCAACAATGGGGTCTAAATATTTCATAACCAGTTTTGTACACTTTTTTGTCACAGTATCATAGAATGGTATGGGTTGGAAGGGACCTTAAAGATGGAGTAGTTCCAACCCCTCTGCCATAGGCAGGGACACCATTCACTAGACCAGGTTGTTCCAAGCCCCATCCAGCCTGGTCTTGAACACTTCTAGGTATGGGGCACCCACAGCTTCTCTGGGCGACCCATGCCAGGGTCTCACCACCCTCACAGTAAAGAGTTTCATCCCAATATCCTCTCAAAGAAACACTAGAAGCATGTACTACATAGGCACACATGCAGTGCACAAGTGTATGAACAGTACAGCTAATAAAGTCAGAAATTGGGCATTTTTTTCAGCACATATTTAACACAGTCATGCTTAAAATGCTTGGACAGTAATTTGAGTATTAGTTTAAAAAACTGTGAAAACAGAATAGGTTCAAACTGTTGTAAGGGTTTTATATGCCACCACATAAAATGGTAGAAACAGAAAGATTTGTAAGACTTGAAAAGGGAAACTGAGCTTCTGTCTGATAAGGTGTAAAGCCTGTTTTCTTGTAGTTCTACAAGGACATTCAACGGCATTTTTTCCTGCTACTGTGACAATGCATGCAATTCTGGTACTCATACCTGTCTTCAAACACTCAGCACAGGAAAGAGAGACTGAATGATAAATGTTCACATACTGCAGAAACAATGTCTACAACATCTGGAAGTCCAACAACCCAGAAGACAGGAATTTTGAGCTATTAAAAAAATAGATAAAATATCAATGCCAAATGCTTCTGGCTAAGACTGTTTTAAGGATATGGAGTTGGAGGCTATTGGCTCTTATTAATAGGAAAATTAATATCTGCACTAGAAGGCAGCAGACAACACATATACAGAACTGTCAAAGAAGATGAGTTATGAACTCCTATCCATTTTTCTTTGAAAAAAAAAGAAAAAAGCTTGCCTCCTCTCAAACACACCATGCATTATACAAAGTTCAGAAAGTACAAGGTGGCAGGCAGCCAGGAGGAGTCACCTCAGACTGTGATGACTAAATACAAGTAAGCATTAGATAACATTAAAATATGACTAATGTGCATTTCCCAGGTGTAGATATGCAGAAGGCTGTTTCATAGCAAATAGGGACTGGTGTTTAAACAATTTAATAATCTTGCTCCAATCTTGTCTTCACAAGCTTAACAGTGCCAAGAAAAAAAAAAAAGAGTTAATCCCATACATCATCCTTCTTTTTGCTCCGCAATGCTTCCATCCCTTCTATTTCATCTTATTCACAATCCTATCACTATTTTGATTTCCATTCTTCCTTTAGTTGAAGTCTAAGCCCGAATTTTGTACTATAATATACATTGAAAGAGCATACCCAAGCTATCTTTAGCTATCAAGACTGTGATCTGTTCTCACCATTCCTCCATCATCATATCCTTCCTCCAGGCTCTGCATGCAAGGTGTCATTTTCTCTTACTAATTATTGTCAAATTCAGAGATTGAGACCAACTCTAAGCAAAGAGATCCTCCTCAGTTTAAAGTAAGAAAGAACATAATCTTTTAAGTAATCTCTCAAATTACTGTGCTAAACATCTCAGATGTTTTTAGTAGAGGTCAAATGAATATTCATCCCAATAAAAGCAAAACAAAGAGCAAAACCTCAGAACAGAATACGCAAAAAGAACAGTGCAAACAGTTCAAAAATACTTACATCTCAATGACTGTATGATTATAAACTGGGCATTTCGAAAGGATATGACTCTGACAACACACAGCTCTGTGCTTTGATGCACAGAATACCTGTGTAAACATGAAAGACTCCATCTTTGCAGCTTCATCAACTCAGGTTTTCCCCTATCCTTCCTCCCCTGTGCTTTTTTTAAAGAGTAGTGAAGGGATTTAGAATATATGGAAATTAAGTCCGTTTAGTGAATTTACTGGAAACCAATGTTCACTAACATGCTGGAAGCAGTCACTTTCACTTACACAAGGCAAAAACAACAGGACAAGCCCTGCAGCCATCTCACTCCATAGCTGACACACACTGCTTCAACTAAAGGAGGAGAGCAAGCTCCGAACTGGTAAGTGACACTGCCAGGCTGCAACCTCATTCTGCCAACACCCAGAGTCTGATTACAAGGCCATGTGCACAGGAGGTGCTCACCTCGTTTCCTCAGCTCATCTTCTCCCCTCTCAGCCTGCAGCTGACACCTTTCCAGGCTACTGTGGGGGCAACGAACTGCCCTGCAAGGGGAAGCAGGCTAAAGCAGGAGATTTGCAGAATGCTGCTACTCACAGGAAAAAAACTGAAAAACTAATGGTATTTGTATGTCAAAACAGACAACCCTTGAGTGGGTGGTAATTTGTAAAGATCTCTAACAGAGTGATTCATCAGGGAACGAGGATGTCTTCTAGAACCATCTGCAAAAGGTTATGGTGCCAGGCATAAAGCACATACTAACACGCAACTCAAATGCAAAGCAAGCATTTCAGCACATTTTCAACTCTTAAAATAACAAAATCTCCATCATGCAAGCCACATAACTGAGCAGGACTTGGAATTCAAAAAAAAGAAAAAAAAAAAGGATTGGCTTGAATTTCACTTCGAAGCATAAAGTTCAGCCCGAGAGTCAACATTTTTTGTATAGCTCTTTAGTGATTGCTGCCATCTTACCTGATGTGACCAACCAATTCAATGAGTTTGTGGCTGAAGAAGTAGGCAGTCAGCTCAGACACATGACTGAGCACAGAACAAACTCCAAAGAGAGTGGTGGTGCCATTCAGGTCTTCCAAGTGCCAGTACAGAAAGGTGAACACAAAGCCATATCCAAACCCCATGAACCAGGCCACGAAGAGCACAGAGCCATACTGGATACTGCACAGCAGTTTAATGAGGTCCCAAAAACTGAAAGACTGTGACTGGCTCATACTAGTGGGAGTGTTATCTGAAGATTCATTGGAGGCATTTCTGTCCACCTGTGAGACCTCCACCTCTTTTCTCTTCTCATCTTGCTTGAAGTGTGTGTAATGAAATCGAAACTGGGTGGCCACAATTAACGCCATTGTCATTAGGACACCAAAAACAATGAAAACGATCCTGTAGTTCTTGTACTCTGGAGCTTTACATCCTTGACCTTCAATGGCAACTTCTGTGTGAGTATAGTCAATGCCAATTCCCACGGAGAGCATGGCCAGCCCCCAGCCCAGAGACCCCCACATACGCTGCAATCCATACCGGTCCCTGTGTTTGCCAAGGTACTGCAGAGTTATGGTGTCCACAATGGTAACAGAGGAAGCACTGAAAAATTCTCCTATTATGACAACCAGCAGAATGAGTAGAAAGATGGCCTCTACTTCTTGTTGATCATAAACGAGCACAGCTTGGTCAGAAGGCATCGGCTTCGTGCTGATGGAAGCTGGTGTGGTACTTGGAGTTGTGTTCCCTGGTGAGGCTGGGCTAGTGGTGATGTTTCTCAAAATCAAATGGGTACTGTTTTCCAAGACAAAATCCACATCATTGCTCTGTGTAGGTAACAGGAATGTTATTTCAGGATTAGGTGTCCCTGTTGTTTCCAAAGTGACTGGACTGGAAGTGACCAGGTCTCTCCTCCCACGGACTTTCGGGGATGCAGCACTCACTGTGGTCAGCGGAGAGGACATCGAGGCGTTTTGCGGAATTGTCGTTAAAAGGCTGCTTGCATTGGTGGGATGTGCTGGGGGAAGGCCCTTTGGTACACATCTTAAGGTGGCTGGTCTCACAAATCCGATGCCCAGGTTAAACAAAACCCAGCATAAAAGCGAGAACAGGAGGACAATCTTGCCTTTCTTGAAGCGATCTGCCACCACTCCCCAGAAGGGAGCACTGCAAAACTCAATAAAGTACCTGATACCCACCAGAAGTCCACTCTGACTGGGTGACATACCCAGCTGCTTGTAGTACACAGGCAGCAAGGGGTAGAGAGAGCCATATGCAGAATAGAAGAAAAAATAAAAGACCTTTGAAATCAGAAGATCATTGTTTATTTTGACACAGTGCTTTTCTAACCAATCCAGCTCTTCATCTGGGACAGTGGTTGTCTCTGTAGAAGGGGATTCATTATTGGGTGGCAAGTCTTGATCCTTGGAAATGCCATTGAAAGGATCAGCAAGCACATACTTTCTCTTCTGTTCTTCTTCATCATCAGTTAGAATGGCCACCTTATCATCAGCTGCCATGGTTTACCACAAGCATCCAATATATGGTAGACTCTCAAGGAATTAGGGCTACCCTGTGAACAAATAAAACATGAGGTGGTTAAGATACCACAGAGGAACAGACCTGCAATGCCAGCCATCAAGGACAAAGACAGCTTCTTTCTTATAAGTAACATCCCTGAGCAATAAACGCAGTATTCAGGGTGGGGAAGGCCATTTGTCTAGACTGGTACATGGTAGCATCAATAAAAATGTGGTTTATGACCAATTCTGTGAAGTTCTCCCAACAGCAGCTTTTATATTGTGCATTAAAACCTCTTTCATGTTTAGGACAGAGAATAATTTATATATTCAGAGTTACTGTGGCAATTAAGTGCTAGCATTTGCAAGTCTCTTCTTTCAAACTGGCTTTTCTCCCCAAGGCTAACTGCTTTATTTCCAGTATTCCCTCCTATACCAAAGGATAGCCGTGATTTTGTAATTAAGTAATGCAGCCACATATATCTGGGTTATTTTGATCATCAAAACAAATTACTATCCAAAGCCTCATGACAGCCTTCAAAAGGTTCATCAGTCTCCTCTTGAAACACGTTTTTCTAAGCCCTCCACAACTACAGCAGAAATTGACGGCAAGCTTGAGCTTCTAGGCTGAATGGGAAGAGAGGTGGGAATTAGGATGGGGCTTGAAGATCAAAATTAGGATAACAATCTCAAAGACATCAAAGTTCTGGGAGCAAAGAAACACAGGGACAGGCCCTATGAAGGTATCTTCAAGTCAAATTCTGAAATCGAAAAAGGGTGGACTGGGAGATAACAGCACTACAGCTGCCTGTGCTTATCTTCTGCAGAAGACCCTGCAAAATTGATAAGCAACACTAAAAAATAAATTAACCACTCCTTAGACTTTGAATGACCAACCAGCTTTCACATTTAAAAACAACAACCCACTCCAATAAGCTAGGCTACCTAAGAAAAGCTTCCTGTTCAAAGAATAAAAACCAGCTCTGCCAGCAGGCTATCAGCTCAAAATCATTATTAGAAAACTATTTTTCCTCTATTGGTATCTGTAAATTTAACCTACTAAGATTAGCTCATGTTCATTGTGAGAAAGTTAAACATTTAGTATATTTCGGTTTTATTATCCCTTTGCTGTTTGGGTTAGTATTACTATTACAAAGGAACTTTTTCAAGGACCAATATTTGAAAGGAGAACCAGAAGAACCTGAAATTTCTCTAAGAGCAGTCAATTTATGATCTGGACCTGCTCTAGGAACTTGAACAGGATGATCCTAGTGAGTTCCTTCCAACACAGGATGTTATATCATTCTATAAGTATTTTTTTGCAGGGCTGCACTTTATTCCAAGTAGAAGGGGACAATGAAATCAGTCTTTCATTACTCATCTGAAAGCACAGTATCATCCCCTTAAAATTAGTCATACAACAGTATATTCAGTGCCTTTAAATTAACTAATTACAATTCATCATTTTTTAGTACTGACAATGGATTTGCAAACTGATACAAGGCTAATAAGAGAAAAGAGACTAACATTCACTAGTATGTTAAATTAATTGTTTCCTATTGATTCAACATATATTGATTCAACAGCTGACAACAAGCCACAGATATTTCTAAAAACAACAGTTCATGCAAATAATCTAAACCTTACACAGCTCAGTGATAGACAAGCCTAAAAATACCATCATTAAACTCCCAAACACTCATAAGGTTTGTGTATGCTTTTCATTTTTAAATGTCATTTCTATGGGATACTGAAGATCTCTGGTTTCAGTTAGGGAGAAAAGGCTACATACAAATCTTGGAACCTTAAATATTCATGTATTCAAGGTTAGAAGTAAATGAAAACCATGACAGCACATACACAGAGACTTAAGTTTTTTCCTTCAGTTTCTTCAGAGACAAACCGATTAAATTTAAAAAAAAGTATTTCAACTGTCAAAAGATTAGACAGTCCTAATTAAGTTGTTAGAACAGTCAAATGTGAAAGCACATTTTCTTTCTCTTACCTGTTACCATCAAAAGCCACATGAACCAAAAACCAGCAGCTGTCTAGTGAGCTCCCGCAATTTTCGGTTCAGCCAGCCACATCCACCTGACCGGTGGAAGAACTGTGGGGTTTTTGCTCATTTCTATATCCATAAAACAAGCCCTTCTAATAAGTAAATGAGATCAGTCATCATCTGTGTTATTTTCTTTATGCCTCGCCTTACTTTGACAACAAAGACTCCAGAACTTGTGCAGGGCCCCACTTATGTCAAGTGTAACTGAGCTTCCAGTATATGCTCATCTGTTAGCAGCAACTTGCTTACTTGCTGCATCAGAGCTTTACAGCATTTATTTTTGAAGAATAGATTTCCTGTTCCCCAGACATGACAAGACAGAACTCACATTTTAACCATGTGGATATTTTAGGACAACTTCTTTGTAAGCATGGCTTGAAATTATCCTGATTTAAACAAGCTTATTCCCATATTTGAGCTCTGAACCATCTGGTTTCGTATAAATTATACTGAAGGCTTTCAGAGAAATTAGTATTCAATCTTTTTTAATTTAGTTTCCCTTTTCTATTGAAGTGGAATTTCAATTTCTATGTTGTATGAATAGTGAGTACATAACAAATTATGGTACTGTTAATCTTTAAACACTTCAGTTGTTGCATATTCTTCCCCCGTCCATAATTTATAACGGCCTCAGCACCCATCTTCTTCTAACACATTGCATGCAAGGATTAATCCAAAAGATCCACTCCTGCAATTCTGACTAGAACATCCTGGGTTAGAATGCTATGAAAAGTATATTCCATAATAATTTTAATAAATATTTTCCCACACTAAGAGCTTCATTGAATGTTATTAATAATACAGAATATACTCTTCAGAAATGTAACAGCGTTAAGACTGGTAGGAGCCATATGGCATTCTTTATTGTTTTGATCACTAGTTTGTTTAGGAGTCAGGTCTTTGAAAGTCATATTTAGCAATGTTTTGAATTCTAAAAATAAACTACTGAACATGAGAAAATGAACAAAGTAGTATCGCTACTGAAAAAGATCTACAAAAACCCTGAACCTATGGGGCTTTCCTTCTACTGACAAAAACCCCATGCCAGTCTGGGATTGAATGTGCAGCAAACCAGACAGATGGAAAATCAATATACTTCTCAGTGATAAGAGGCTAGTTATCTACTGGTTATTTTAACCATTGCCTTCAAATACTGTATCTTCACTTAGCAAATTTTTTTTCTAATCCACAAGACAATAGGAGGACAGAAGACAAGCACAACTGGCAAATTTAAAACGAACAACGGAGAACAGGAGTAAGGGAGAAAGGTTCAGAGAGTTAACAGATGGAGTTCAGAGTGAATATAAACTTTAACTCATTTGAAGAGAACACAACATTTTGGTACAGGCCTGTTGAATGTAATCAACTCAACCAGGACAAATGAGAACAGCAGAGGGGTACCATCACTTTAAAACCAGGAGTAACAGTTTGGATCTATTTCCCCCAAACTTAGGTAAGTTCAGAAATGCACAAGAAAGCCCTAAGATGCAAACTGGAAGAAACTTCTGCAAGGATCTTGAGAAAGCCCTGCAAAGGGAAAGGGAAGAGGCATAGCAAGGGCACAGCACAGCAGCACACGCGTGTCATGAGAAAGCGCTTTGGCCCTCCAACTCACTAACGAGCTTTTATCTTGACAGAGGTTTACATTTCCAAACCACTACAGAATTCAGAACTGGGAACCAAGCCCTTGTTTCCTCACCATCCCATCACACCTGACAAGGCTACAATGGAAAAAGATCTCATTGAAACCTGAAGTGCTGATTTCCCCCTGAGACCTCAGCCTGAGATCCCACCGTACCGGCCTGGGAGCGTACATCCCTCGCTCGCAGCTGCACGGGAAGCGCAGCCGACCCAGCTCTCTCACACTGGGGATTCTTCTGTGAGCTCAGGCGTACTCTGAATCTCTTTATGCACAAGTGCATGTGCTTCTCCTCAGATATAAAGAATGTACTTGTTAACCACAAGGCTCTTCTTCCTTCAAGATTTGCACAGATAGGATTTTTTTTTTGTAAGTAGAGGCTATTATTTTTTCTAAGTTTCCTGATACAGATTGCTGTCACCTGCTTTTATATCTATTCCTCCAGCAAGTCAAAAATCCACTTTCAAACCCGTACATCTAGAACATGTTTTTTATCCAGTCATCTCCTGCAAACAGCTACAACTTCCCTGCAGACTTGCACCTTTGAGCAGCTATCTTGGGAATGGAGGAAGAACCATTTGTCCCAAGAAATTCAGTGATGACAATGCAGTGGTCATTTTAATGACTGTAATGAGCCTCTTTGGCAGGTAAGTAGAAAGAGGGTATTCTACATTTAGTTAAGTATCTCCTTGGCATTCTTGCATTTTATTTCTTAAATCGATCCTCATTTAGTCTGTCTCTCCTAGTAATTAATAGGATTTCAAGATCAGAAAGGATAAAAAGCTAATCTACTCAAGACAACCTGACATTATAAGAAGTTCCTTACAAAACAAAGAAAAATAATAATAGAGTATACTAAAAAGTCAGCTCTCCCCTTGGAGTCACTCTTCCCAAAACTCTGGGGTAAAAAAAACAACCAACCTGCTTTGAACTGTATCTCAGATTAAAAAAAAAAAAAAAAAAAAGTCAATCAAGAGATCAGACTGGGGTACCAAATCCCTAAACCTCTCAGGGAAAATACCATGGTACTCACAGCACCAGGCACTGAAACTTCATTTGCAGACTAACAGAAAGTTAGATTTAAGGTGAAATAATACTGTTGTTCTAAAATAAAGTTTAATTCAGCATAAATATTTCATTCACTAGGCTTTGAGAATTAAAGTATAATTAAGACTCACAAAGCAGAGCCTCAAATCTGGGTTTGGATGTATATGAATGTTAAAAGACAAACCACCAAAAAAAACCCGTGACAGTTCATCAGACGACAGTGCAAATGATCAAGAGAGGCTTAACCCATTAAATACCTAACAAAATGACTCATTGTAGAAGATTTATATTTACACAGTCTCAGAAAACATACTCAAAACAGGAATGATCAATTAATCTCTCAAACAACAAGCAGCTGTAGGAACAGAGTAGGCCAGCTTGCTGTTTGCATTGTGCAGACAAATCAAAGCCAGCCAGAATGGCGTCACATTTTAGTTGACCCCTTCCAGTCTTTCACCGACTAGAAAACTCACTCTGTAGCAAATACATTGAAGTCCACATGAAATTTTCATACAAACATTTTAAAATCTGCTAACAGAGAACGTATTTCTTAAAACCACTTTTTTTAAAAGTCACTAATTATTGTTTGATTGAGAACAAGTCTGTTAGAGAAAGAGACTTGAAAACTATTCGAAGGCTCACCTCACTCATCCCCCAGCTGGTGCAACTGCCATGAGTACATCCATCACACAGCACATGCACACTACCTCCCCCTGTCCCATTGATCCAAGCTACAAAACCTTCTGGTCAAAGACTTTCTGCTACCTCCAGAATGAAGTCCCGCATCCAGCAGGCCTACAAGGCATCGCTGCAAGAGCCATAAATAATAGACCATGTTTTCCATTTTCAAGCAAGTTTCATCCCTAAGGAGCAGCCTGGCGCTGTTGCCTGCATCCATGCCAGAAAGGAGGAGAATGTTATGCAAACAACTTACAGCATGACAGGGAAGTGCCTAGACTTCATTTACTTTTGCATCACGTTCCCAAGCCTCTCCCAGTTAAGCCAACCTCCAGGCGGAGCCCTTGGATGGGCTGTTCCCTGCCAAGCCATACAGAACAACTCGACAGGTTGACTCACTTGCCCCACATCATCCCCTGCTCTCTAAAGGTAAGCAGTTCCTCCTGTGAGGCCCCAGCATGAACAGCTGGCTCTGAATTTATAAAATCAGAAGTAAGTCGCATAGAGTGAATTAACTTGGTGCTGGGAGATGTACTTGTTTCAACTGTGAAGCAAGACATGAGTGTTGTAACATTAACCAACATAATTAGCGTTTTCCATGAAAGTGAAACCAACCCTGTTCTAAAACACTTAACACTTAAAATTGCTTTATTTTGTGTTGCTGATATGCACTTACTTAATGTGCTGGGCTACAGGTTTTTCTGCTTCTTGAATACAGATAAAAAAACTCTACACACCGACACATTTAGTCAATTAGATTGAGAGACAACAGTATGTCTGAAATATGTCAAGATCAGATTTATAATAGGCTTAATGCACTTTAAGATAGGTCTGAAGTTGCTACAATAGTGCTAGTATTAACATTAAAGAAAAGAACACTATGAATCCTCATCTATTAAAGAAAAACCATTAAATTCACATCCTAGGACTCCTGCTTTCCAATCTTGTTTTCCGTTTAATATGTGCAAATTAAGATGTCCAAGTAGACTGTATTTGTTAAACATGTTATTTTTAGTTGGTATCAGCCTCCAGTTTTTTTTACCAGTTTTCAATTTGTCAACTACCTCCACGGTTTACACTTGATTAATGATGGTAATTTACACATGTACCTTCAGATACAAACCAGGCAAGTGCCCAGAGCTGCAGGACTCCAGGAGCACACTGCTGCCAGCGCTGGGGAGGGACACGGGCACCCAGCTGCCCCATCAAGCCTGGCAGCAGCGGCAGTACTGGTCTGCTGTGAGACAGCAAAGCCTTCCTGGCCATTCCAGCCTCTGGGACCAACTGCTGCAACTGCAGATGGACCATGTCACCAGTTCACAATTTCCCACATTGCTATATAAACTCAGGCCCATTGTACTGTAGCTGAAGATTAAGATGAATTTTAGGCTACACTCAAGTTGTGCTCTAGAACCAGCTAAGTTAGTGATAAACCACAACTTCCTCCCATTAGTTCCTCATATTGTCAGCTTCTCCTCTCATATTCTCACTCCACCTGTTTGATTTTTTTATTAAGTCTTCTCAGGATTTTTACTGGATTTATGACTACTACCACAAATACCATCCTTAAAGGGATGATTGTTTTCTTTTCTCCTATTCCTTAGTGGGTCTTCAGAGAATACCAACAGTAAAGTACATGTCATCTTTGTCCGCTATTTCTATCCAGTGAAACAAAAAACACACACACACACACACACAAAAAAAAAAAACCCAAAACAAAACAAGCTAGAAAACTAGCATTTTGTAATCTCTTTCCTTGGACATTACTAACTAGTGGACAACAAGACCCAATGTATCTTAGTAACATAATAATGTTTGGGGCAAGTTTTTACTGAAATACTTCAGTGCTATGTTTATTCAGCTGTTCTCCTCTCCTCAAGTTTATCATTCCAAGTTTATCACTCCTCAACACTGCACTTTTCACTAACACAACATTTAAAAAGAGCCTGCTGTTAAAACTTCAGAGCTGCTGAACAGACATGGGTTTTAAACTCCATCTAACTTAGAACATCGCAGGCATCCGTAGCAGCTATGGCACCTTCACCACCGACTGCCTAAATAAGTATCTGTTCCTACGCTTGTTCCAAAAACAGAGGAGCAACCGACAACCCGCTTACTAAAACCTATGGTATTTTAAGGATGTAAGGGCTCTAGATCCTACTGACAGCCACACGTAACGCCACGCCTGGATGCTGGCGGCAGGGAGAAGTGCGGCGATGCCTGTGCAGGAGCTCCCGCGGGACACGGCCCGGCCAGCGGCCACCTCCGGGTCTAGACCCTGTCACCGGAGAGAGCAGGGGGCATTAAACGACTCGGCCGCAGCACGCTTCAACCAGGATGCTGAGCTTCAGGAGAAGCGGGCCGGCACCCCACCAACGTCAGCACCTACCAGAGCGGCCATCAGGGCTGACACAACCGCCCGGCTCCGCGGAGGCGCAGCTGACCGGCCCCGGCGCGGCAGGAAACGCCTCCGGGGAAAGGCTGCGGCGCAGGCCCACCGGCAGCATCCCGGGCGGCTGCGGGGACGAGGCCCGCCGCCCCGGTGGGAGTGCGCTGGAGCCGGTGCCGGGGCAGACACCAGGGGGGAAACAGCCTCCCCAGCCCGGTGGCTCGCAGCGGCTCGGTGCGCCACAGCCGCTCCCGGCCGCCCCGCTGGCCGGTCTCCGCGGAGCGCGGGCAGGGGAGGCGGCGGCGCCCCACCGGGCGGCCCCGGCTGCGGGCCCGGCCCCCCGCGCACCGCGGGGCCGCGCTGACTCACCTCGCCCGGGGGCGGCTCCGGGGGGGCGCTCGGCCGGGAGCATCGCAGCCCCTTCCCTGCCGCCGCGGCTGCTGCGGGCGGCGGCTCCGCGCACCTCCCGCCCCCCCCCGGCCGGGCCGCACCGCTGCCGCCGCCGCGCAGGGGCGCTGCGGGGAGGGACGGAGCCGCCCCCCGCCCCGCCGCGGGGGGGCCGCGCACCCGCCCGGCAACGCCTCCACGGGCCCCGCGCCGCGGCCCGGCCCGGGCTGCCATTGCACGGGCAGAGCGCATCGACTCACGGCTGCGGTGTGGTGCTGCTGCCGGGTCCGCACCTGTGCTGGGACACGGGCAGGCCTTTGGGTTTAAAATCACTGCTTGGGCAGCGTTCGTGGGCCCCAACAGCCGAATGACATTCAGAGCGCTTCCTGTTCCTCACAAGTTCCAAGCACGTATTACAGCATAAAGAATTATTTACTGTAGTGCCTTTCACAGCTACTGGCATCCCCTCTTCGGTAACACTGGCTTTAGACTTGCACACAAATAAAATTACTTAAATGTTTAAAACAACAACATAAACTTCTCCCCCACTAATTATTGAGGCAGAAAAAGGCAGGGAGGAAGGGTAACTCCTGAGCAACAGCTGAGTCGTGCTGCAATATCAAAACATCAGTGGTGTTAAACTAAATAAGGGGAACAGTCACGAAGTGAAAGGCCAGCCAGAGATCTGGAGGGGTTATCAGCCCTGAACTGAACAGGAGGCCCTGAGGCTGTTTAAGGATTAAGCTCAAATGATGGTGTTCTTTACACAAGAGTTTACATTGGGCCCTAGTCCAAGCAGGTCAATAGAGTGGGCTCCACTGGCCATCCCTTCCAGTGGCACAGCACGGCAGCTTCTGCCCAGGTCAGTGACCTGACTGCAGACATCGTTAACTGGGATACTACAGAACAAACACATTACTACTTGCATCTTATTTTGCATCTCCCTTTTCTGAGGGAGGATCTCCCTTTTTTTTTAAAGAATAAAACATAGTTTGCATTATTTTCCCAAGGGAAGAAATCGAGAAAAAATGACAAGTTTGCGTGATTGAGGCAGACGAACGGGAACCGAGGCATGGCAGGCATTTGACCCATTTAATTTGAGTTCTCACCAAAGTGAAAGGGACTTCAGCCAGCAGGGAAGGCAATGCTCTCTGCAGGTTGTTCTCCTGCCACAATGACATACCAATGGGGCACGGTCTCTGTATGTGGATACACCCGCCATTGAGGACACCGTCCCATTAAAATCCTGCCTACCTCTACAGTAAAGGCTTCTCCTGAAGGAGGTAGGAGACAAAAGCTGACAAAAATTACCTGGGGCAGGAGAAGGCTTGTTTATCATCTGTCTCTGGAAGGATTTTTAGAACTTGCCATCTCTCAGAATCTCCCCCACGGCTAATTAACCACAAAGAGAAACCACGTCTGAGACTAGGAGTGCATGCCTCTGATAATCTAGCAGAATTCAGAGACAGACAATTGTCAGCTCATGTAGTGGGGGTTTTATTACAAAATGTTACTGTAATAAACCAGATCTAAGCTCCAAACAAAATTATTTAATTTTGATGGAGACTCTTTTGGCAAATTACTATAGAAGCTTTTAGGGACAACAAGTAATTCAAATAATTTGCAAGTCACTGTTTGACAACTAAAAAGCAGATCTTTGTAGTCACAGACTACATTTAGTGGAGCCTTAAAAGCAGTTTTTCTCTAGACTCTGATAACTCACTGTTGCCCACCACACTAAGAATGTGACCATCTTCTGCAGCCTCGCTTGGAGCTGTGTTTTTCCTTTTCTTGTAGCCATGTTTTTAAGGACTTGGATTGTGATCATCCCCTTTCCTTCTACTTGGTTTCAGAAGTGCCAGGGACATTTACTAAATAAAATTTTTTAAAAATTAAATATTTTTTTAAATGCTCTCTGAATAGAGGAATTAAGACCAAATACATAACATTTCTTTGTAGGCTGCATAACCTGGTATGTGAACAAGAAGTTACAGTTGAGGACCAGAGTATAGAATACAACTAATAAAGAGTGATGTACAGTGTTTTTATACATATATATATATAAATAGTTTCTTACCGTGTTTAAAAGCCCAATCCATCCCCAACTGAGTGTGGTGAGGTGAGCACTGTGAGAAGCCTGAGCACAGAACAGCATTATTCCAGCCTGACAAGCTACTTTAGCCTGGGCAGAACTGAACATAGTAGGGCTCTGCATGGTTATTTCTTTCAGCAAGGCTGTGTATAAACATCTGGATTACAGCCTGTTACAAATTACTACACTTTCTCAGAGAGTTCTTTCATCTATTAAAACAAGGATTAGGAAAAATGGAGAAACTGCTGCCCTGCTCACAACCTGTCCTAATGTATCTTTATTGCAAATATTTCTAGTCAAAGCAGTCTTCAGAGGAAAGGAAATGTAGCTGTAAGTTGCTTGAAGTATAAAGCTTTTTTAAAAAATACTTGCTAGTATGAAATAGCAACTAAAAAGCTGAGTCAGAATTAAAATCCATTCAAATTAATTGAAATACCTCTTCTTCAAAAACCTCAAGCTCTGAATGACAGTAAAATGTGATATATAAATGTGATATACCAAAAAACAATCTTTTTCTCTTAGCTAATTGTCTTGGGGTGACTTTGTGATGTGTATCCCCTATCACTGCCCCATGGCCAGAAATTAATCTTGTGCCTTTCTGTGCCTTTAAACTGAGCCTGAGAGGGGGGAGAAAAACCTGAGCAAACTTCTTCAAAGCAGTTTGCAGCTTGTTCAAGGTCATACATTGACAGAGACTTTTTTTTCAGCTGTGGCAGCAGAGCGAGAGTGGGGAAAGCACCCTGCTTGCTTTCGGCCAGTTTTTCAGCTCCTTTTTCTTTCTCCGGAGAGAGACGGAGAGTTGAACTTTTGTTTTTCCTGGGACTTTGCTGGACAGTTTCAACATCAGAATACATTGGGAGGAATTTTCACTGAGGCCTTGACCCTGGAGGTGGGCCCACCACCCCATCCCAGCTCCAAGGAGGGAGAGAGAGAGATCTACAGAAGGACTCTGAAATTTTCCCAGGTTTCTCTCCGCAGACCAAGTGGTTTTATCATTTAGCATTATTATCCTTTTCCTGTGTGTTTGTTAAATAAATAGTTTTTATCTCTCTCACTTTCCTTTGAGGAAAATTTATTTTTTCCCAAACCCGGGGGGGGGGGGGGGGATGACTGTAACCTGCCTTCTCTCAGAGAAGATATTTCTAAGTTTGGCCAAACCAGAACACTAATAGAGTGACACTAATAAATATGTACATGACCACTGGATATTAGAAAAATCAGAATTAATGCTTTATATATATATATATATGAATATATATATATAAATGAATATAAATCATACATAAACATGCATATAAAAACCTCTGTACTATAAACACACACCTGGGTTAACTTATCCATGCCTATGGGCTTCTGTGGGATTTTGGTTCAATGCATATGTTACTTTATAAAGATTTTGATTTGTGTTCCCCATACAACTTTACCATATATAATGGTGAGAATGCTTGCCAAAAATAGTTACAAATGCTTAATGGCTTAAAAAACAAATAAGCAACTTTAACGTCTAAAAGAAAGCACCAAATAAACTGAAAAATTAAAGCAAAGTAGTTATCTTTTAAAATTAAAATAAACAAAATTAATTACAACTACCTGCTAGGACTGCACACAGCTAAGCATAGTCGACTTTACTTGAAAAGGACAAGGTGGTGTCAGCTGACTCCATCATTTGTTCATTAAGTTAGAGGGGAAATAAAGCAAATATGGTTTCTAGGAGCTTAAATTTTCATGTTTAGAAAAACTTAATGGTTTCTTTAATAAGCTGGAACTGTACTTTGAAATCAAGAATTTCTGGCTGATACAAAATATTCTGTCCTTTTGCAGCTTTTAACTCTGAGCCAAAAGAAAAAAAAAAAAAAAAAGGCATCATTTACATCAGTCAGATTAGAAAGATAAATTGAAGGTGAGATTTATGCTGCTAGGACTTGCTCCAGAATACAATGAAGTCAAGAGAAAAGCTTTCCTGTTCACGAGACCTTTAATATATTTTGGATAACATGAAAACTACTTTTTTTTTAGTCAATCCTTTGCTAGTAGGAGAGACACTGCATTAAGACAACTATGACATTCATATCTTCCTCTTGAGGTTCTTTACAGCACAACAGTTTGTACATATCCCAGGGTAAATCTGGGAGGACTTTAAGTCAGTATGAGGAACAGTGTGACTTTTCCTTACTTCTTCAAAGACTAAAAGCACTTATGTTACCAGTTAGGGAAAAATCCCAGCAGAGGAACTGAGAAACAGTCACCAAGTGAATCAGCAAATCATACACAGCTGCGGCAATGTTAATGGTAACCAAGGGCAAAACATTCACAGCCAGCAAGACAACCAGTGCAGTGGTCTGTCCCGTTTGGCAGGGAAGCAGAGTATTCTCTTCCTCTGAATTTTAATCTAACACTTTTAGAAGCATTACATTCATTAGCAAAGGGACAGCAATGCACAAAACCAAAGACAGAAACTGTGTATGCTGTGACTATCTTTACTGTGTGTGTATACACCAATTTTTTCCCTACTGGATAGGCTTTTCTTTTTTTCCCTTAAATTCAGATTTGTCTTTGCATGGTGTCTGCTGACACAGTATTCAACCTTTCCTCACCTCAAGACCTTTGAACCCACTGGCAGATATTAAATTTGATGGGCACAAATATTAAATTCCTACAATGTAGTGTGGACATCAGTGGCTGGTGCAGAAAAGAAAGGCAAGACAGTGCCCTCCGTGGGAGGAAAGTCCAGGGCAGGAATTCCACAGCATCTAGTGTCCATTTGTCCAGTGAATCACTTTTTGTGCCTGAGCAGTAGTGCAGAACTTGGGTGCAGGTAAGAGAATAGAGGAGGGAACTGGAAAAAATGGAGGGGGAACAGGTGAGGCATTTAAAGTGGTGACACAAGGGAGTGCATTTTAAAAATGCAAATACACAAACCCATAGGAAATAACAGCTTCATTGGTTTTGGTGTCCGTAGTGTAAATGTTTAAGTTGGGCTGCGGACAACACTGACTCCATGACACACAAAAATATGATGTCCTTGACCCTCCAGACTGGGAAGTGTGCAAAGCACTGCTGACCCTGTAGTCCAGGCAGGAACTAGAGACAATTTATGCAATTTATCCACTGAACCTGCAATGAATTCTGCGTTGGCCTGTCTTCACAGAGGGAAGAAAGCTTAACTGGCCAGAGCTTAGAGATGAGTCCACTTAGACCCTCTGGGGTCCCCAGAAAAAATCCAACTTGTAAAACTTCAAAAGACAGCTCCCACAGGCTCATACATCTTATTCTAAATAAGCACTAGAAATGTTAAAATTAAAATGCAAAATGAGTAGGGCAGGCAAAGCACTTAAAAATATGACTTATCCTCCCACCTCCTCTGCCCACTATGTCCTGCACAATGAGTCTGTACTTCTACATTATTTTAGTAACACAAATTTATGTTTTTTATGCTGTTCTCTGAGCGTACCAAGTACCTGCTGAGCCTCATGTGTTTGATGATTGCAGGTATGTGACCAAGGACAGCAAACTGACCACTTCTCTCTGATCCCTAAGAACTTCTTTCTGTCCCCTCTGAGAGCAAGGGGTTGAGCAAATACCAGCATTCAAGTAGGAAATTCTTTACTATTATTGTCCTTTACATCCACAAAAGAAATTCATATAGGGTCAGATATCCCAGCTTTCCTAATTACTAGTCAATGACTTGAGGTCAATGGGAATTTGAGTTCTCAGCTTTTAAAAAAATTAAATTTCTGACAATAGCTTGTAAAGGAAATGCCATACTACTGCAGGGCAAAATATTCCCTCACCAAAAGTAATTTTGAGGTTCCATATTCTACATATTGAAAGACTATTAAAAAAAAGGACTTTTGATTTCATACAGCACTAAATATTCTTCCCTTTTAATACAAGGACTAGCTCTCACAATTTATATGGCAAAAAAAAAAAAAAGGTGATAACTCAGACCACTTTTCACCTGAACTGGTTTTTGTTTGTTTTAATCAGATGCAAGTGCAGTCATATAGTCTTATCTCCCTGGTTAAATTCAGATCTTCTACAATGTAGAAGATTTGTCAACCTAAACCAAGACTAATGCATTTTTGTTCAGTACCTGTAAGTTTAAGTGACATAAGCAGTGAAATAATCTTTTGTACTGAGGAACACATTGAACCACATTCGGACCAAGGCTAGCTGCTGACTTCAGAGGCCTCACATCTAACTCTCTCTAGAGCTGAATTTGCCTCGTTATAAATAAAAGCAGTAAATGTCACTTTCCATACAGAAGGCAGTCACAGTTAGCCAAATCCTCTAGCTTCTTTCCCCAGAAAGCATACTGATCTTTTTAGTCCGTATTTCCTCTCAGGACCTCCAACAAACTGATGGGTTGAGCTCTTAATTTCTTGGTAAATAGGAGAACATCCAAGTGATACTGGTAGTTGAATTTAGTTTCTAGGTGAATTTCAAACAGTTCCTTCCCCTCAAAATGTGAAAACATTGAGCAATTTACTGATGCCCTTCTCCAACTCTTGAAAGGATATCCTCACTGTAAAGAAAAAAGGACCTGAGTACTTAAGTCAGTAGGAGGATTGCCACAGACTTCAATTACACTGGGACTTGAAACAATATCTCTGATCAAACCTGACTGTGAAATAAATAGAAATTTCTTTGACAAATTGAAGGACTCAGCTATTGAAAATGTGCTTAGGACAGGTAAACTATGTTGCCAGTCATGCCATGGAATAGTAATAGCAGATTCAATGTTCTCTGATAGTATTAGAGGACAAAGTTATGTATTTTTTTCAATTTTTGTATTCTCTTTTCTGGTTGGAAAGAAAAAATCTTTAATAACATGCAAGAAATATTTTAGATATTTTCTTTTTAGGGTTATCAGTGCAATGTGAGATAAAGTACTTTACTTCATATAAAGGTACAAATTGTTTCAGAAATATTGTACACAGCTATTTACTTGTTTCCTACAATATCCCAGTTATCACAATGTATCTAAGACAGCATATTGTAGTATTCTCAGTGGAAAGCTTCAGAACATCTGTTTATTTCAGAGTCTGAACTTGAAGATAAAAATAAGACAAACAAAATCTCAGAAGATATTAATAGTTACGTACTTACAGAGCTCATTAATAAATTCATTGGATTCTTCCACAGGAAGTTTCTCTTCCAAACCTGGAAACAAAGTTATCGACAGTGAAAAAAACCAACATATGTTTAGTTTTCAACAGAATGCTAATTTAGTTTTGAAGGACCTGATTCTGCAGTGTGTACTGGCTAAAGTTCTATTACAACAACTGGGGACAGGCTTCAGGCAAAGATCAGGTCCTACATTAGTGGTATGATATTGTGTTTGACAAGGATTGAGAATGGATAGCTTATGTTAAGCCATGATATAGCTACTGTGATATAGCCTGGTTTCAGGAAGCAGCTCCTCTTTAAGGCAGAAACATGTCTTTGAGAAAGTTTGTTCCTTCCATTTAATGTCTTATTTTATCCACACCTTTCTCAGTCTCTAACAGAATTATATAATCAGGTATAAGAAAATGGACCTCAGCTATACATATATGGCTGGGGGAATAACACCACTCCCAGGTATCAGGTTTCAGTGCAGGACAACTCCTCGTTCTCCTGAAGTCTGTTTGGAAGTGTTGGCAGGATCTAAACGACCTTACAAAGGAATTACTCAAACAGAAACAAAGGGATATTCAACTGTTTCTCAGTTTTGATTTTTTCACTGCCTTATTAGACAAGGTCGAGCTTTCAACCATATGCTACAACACCTCACTAAATTGAAGGTGTTTTGGAGGCAAAGCGGAAAAAGGGAGCAAACTTGACGAATGCTATCAAGTCAGAGTACACAAGTACTGCCAGAAAAATTGTGGTGTAAAAGTGATACATTCTGATTTAGTGTCTCTACAGTGTATAAAAGTGTAACTGCCTCTTGTGTTTTAGCTTTGCAGTAAGGAACAGCAAAGTGCCTCCTTCTCACATCATTGAGCTGAGACCTCCCAGGGACGGGGCTGGACGTCGCTCTCTGCTTGGCACCATGACCAAAAGCACCACCTGATTCCACCTGGCTGTTCCCCCCTACTGCACAAAGAGCACGGCTTCCTCTGCAGTGGTTAATAAAGCATTTCAAACTGAGCACTTCTACTCTAGGAGACAGCCGGAATCTCAATCCACCTCTAAATTTTTCAGTGAAGCTTTTACAGTATTTCCATTGTCTTAGTCTCTTGCAGATTGTGATCTATTTATAACAGCTCAGCTATTTCTAAACCTCAAGTAGACAGAAAATTGATGCGTCATGGCAAGGATATGCCTTTGAAATGGCTGGGTGGGAAAAGAAAAAAAAATTCAAAACACAGGAAGGTGACAAAAGTAGAAAAAAATAGTCTTTGTCTATGTAACACTATTAACATTCCTTACCTTTTTTCTCTGTCATATCTCCTGACTTCCTAAATCAGCACATCCACTATGAATTCTAAGTACCTGTGCTTTTTAAAGTCATTTACTAATTCCTTTTCTTCTTTCCCCTCTCTTCCCCTATAAATAGCTCTATAAATAGTTCAGTAAAGGCCTGTTGCCTGCAGAGTTGGACAATTTTATCTGCTTTTAGGATGCACAACCTCGCTCCCTGAGCATTTCTTGTATTGCTACAGCATGCTGTTAACTGTTTATTACCAGAAGGTTCAAAACTGTCAAAGCACCTATGAGGGAGGAAAAAAGAAATTATATGTGCAAAACCAATTGGAAAGTTAGAAATAATTCTATTTTAGCATTATATATGGATTTTTTTTTTCACATGTAGAGAAATTCAGACATAGATTTTGCAAGAATTACAGGAAAAAAATTGGGATGTCCTCCTCCTTTCAAAAAGAATATGATAGTGTTAGAAAAGGTTCTAAGAAGGATGCTTGGACTGAATTCTCTGCCTGGAACAGCCTAGTATTCACCAGTCAGGAAAAGAGGCTAATTAGCAGGGATAAAGCAGATCTAAAAAGTCCTGAATTGGAGAAAGCAAGTTCATTTACTCTTTCTTCTCATACATGGAATATGAAACATCAAATGAAGCTATGAGGAGACCTGTCCAAAACTTGCAAAGAGACTGAGGATGCTAAACGTTTGTCAAGTGCCAGCAAAGGAACATGCACAGAAGAGAAATCCCCATGTTACTGGATTTTTTGTTTCCAAGACCTGTAATCTTCTAGGGAACAACGAAAAGATACTAGAATAACAATAAATTAATAGTTCTCAAAAATTTTGTATGACAATTTATTTTCCCTTCAGTTTTTCAAAATATCTTGCATTCTTGTAATTAAACATTTCAGGGTTTTGCAGCTCCCCTTTGGGCCAGTGGTGGTTTCATGAGCACTCCAGTTCCCTGGGCCACCATGTAGTAAGTGTTACTAATCCTCATATTTTGCCTCAAAAATAGTTTACAGATGTGCTCAGTTGGGAAAGAATTTTTCCTATTCCAGAATGGCAGAGCCATTCTAATGTATTTAAAGCAGCAGCATTTCCTACATGGGTGACAGAAGAAGCCAGAGCAAGCTATCAGCAGCTGGTCCCTCCTTGTCATCAGCTATATCTAAGTCAGAAAAGCAGTAGTCAAATGTTCCTCGTGTCTTCCATAGCCTTGGCCACTGACAGCAGGAACAGCGGGGAATGTTAAGGAAAGCCTGAGGTCTCAGTTTCTTCTTTCTTTGTGGCATGTGTGCTGAATAATATAACTACAGAGAGAGCAAATGCCATCAGCTCTGAACTGTAGGGGGGTTTTGGTGTTCAGGTTGAAGTGGAATAAAAAAGTTAAACAATTAAACTAAACACTATGGAGTACGATCGTGAATCAGCCCTCCTGATGCCTAAAACCCCTTCAGACAGCACTCTCAGAAGTAAGACTTCTAATTTTGAAAGTTCTCCAGTAAACTGTGTTATTTATAATTTTCATTGGCAACAATGAAAATGTGGATAGACACTAATGTACATGACACATAGGTTGTCTGTCTACCTCGTATGTCTCACTTTCTAAATTAGTAACTTAAGCACAAACTACCATTCCAAATAGTAATACTGGAAAAGAATTTCGAAGACTTCAAACTGCAATATATTTTAAATTTTGACGCAACAGCACCAAATTTTAAGTCAGTGCAGTATCACTAAAATAGATTGCAGTAATTAGTCTACAAAACCTGTCTTATCTTACTCATCTTTAGATTTATAAGCTAAACAAAACTGGTAAACCTTTGGACTTGAGCAGGGTGGGGTGATCCTGCAACAGCAGTGGCTGAACAAATGTACACAGTTTATATAGAAAAAGTGCAAGAGGAGGAAATGGATATTGGAAGGGTGGTTACTAATTAACCCAGGCCTATCCTGGAAAGGGAGACAGAAAGTGAACTGAACTACAGTTTCAATTTGGCTACTTCCTGAGCTAAAGCTCTTTTAAAACATATCAGAGCTATAGCTTTTTTTCTGCGAGAAGTATATAGTGCTCACGTTCTACATACTAGATAGGTGTGAAAGATTGTAACAGATCTGCAACAGTTCCTCCTCTTAAACAGGAAAAGCGAAGGTTACACAGTGGGGGTCACTGCAGTCTTTGGCAACAAGGTACCAGGTGTTGAAGTCCCATCTTGAAGGGAGAATGCTTTCCTTCACCTTCCAGAATTAGCGCACATATTCCGGAGAGAACTGCTCTGGTTGTTACTATGCAGTGACAAAGTCACAACTCGTTGTTGCAGTCATTCTGTGGTGAGTAATTATGGTACCTACAAGCATCAAGACTGATGCTTGACTGACTGATCAAGACTGACTGTGAATAACTAACAAAAGCAAATGAGTTCCTGGGAAACAGACAGATGATTGCAAATACCCTACAGCCTCCTGAAATGACATACTGGAGAACATGACAGAGTTTGGGGCTTCTTACTTCTGTAAATATAAATACTAGGCTTTTTTTACTTAAAAAGTAAAGAAGGTGGGAAACTCTTAGATAGGTGGGAAATTTCCTCAGAAGAAAAGATAAATTGAAAGACTCCTGGGGAAAGGAGTGTGGCTGAGTGAGTGCATTTTAATACATGGAGGATTTGTTTATCCTGTGCTAAAAAAATAGGCTCATTTCCTTCTGCGGAACTGGGTATCGGCTGACAGGTGGCAGAGTTACAGGCTCACGTGTGAAGCAATGGTCAAACTATTTCTTTCCAAACTTTGCTTGGAAAGAAAAAGCATGCATCCCTTGTAACATAGAGAAGACCCTTTTAAATATCAGTTTATAACAGTTCACAGAACAGTTTTCTTTAAGAAATAACTGGAGAATATATTCCATGTGTTGACTTGTAAAGCAACACAGAAATTCAAAGCATCTGAACCTTCTTCCTCTAGATCCCATAATCATGGGCCATTGTGCTATGTGGCTTTTTCTGGTACATGCACTGCAAACATAAACTATTTTTTAGCTCACTAATAGGAGCAATGACAAGATGCCATTTGTTATCACCATTGTATGGTGTCCTACTGTTTCAACTAAAAGGTTAATGTTGATACTACAATGAAACAGATTACTTTCTTTACTTCATAGAAGTGAAAACTAAAATAGAAGAGTGAAAAAGCCACAAAGTTTTTTCTCATTGCCTGCTTCTTCTGACTATTTGAAATATGCTGAAAATTGTATGTTGCTGTTGTAATTCAGATGTCAGAGAGCTGTACCTGCAAAATTCAGCTGTCTCTTACTAGGATGGTAACTGGTCAATGGTGAATGTTCCAAAAGGCTCACAAAAGCTAAGGGATGCTAGTGGTGACACAGGAAAGGGAATGCACAGATCAAATGTGTTTCATGATTCTCCTGCTCAGTCATGGGGAAAAAAAAATCCATTAACATTTCAAAATTAAAAAGAATTTCTCTCTCTTTCCTTTTTTTTTTTTTTTACATAGTCTCTGCTTTCTTTTATTTAAATTTAGCATAAAACAAACAAAAGATGTTTGTTCTTAGTGCTGACCAGAACTTTCTCTTCTTTATTTTTTTAGGCTACAAATGCCAATAAAATCACTTTTCACAGTGTCTTAAATTTACAGAATAATGTCCCAGACTAATTCTACATGGTGCAACATCTCTTAGGCAGAAGCCCAGCCTTTAATTACATGCTTTAATTTTTTGACAAGTCCCAGACTGAAACCCTGCTGTTAACTCCTGCAGTTAACTGTACAATAAAGCATCTTCTCTCTCCTAGAGCCTGAAGAAGTGCTCTTAGCAACTGCTCTGTAAGGGAGTGCCTGCATTTTTCTTGGCAGACAGAGGTGTGTCAAAGTATGACTCAATCACCTTGAGTTCCATGTTATTTCTGAAATAATTATATATATTCCCATACAGGGTACTTAGCAGCATGAAGCTCTGCCCCAGCATGCTATTGCAGAGACACAGAGAGATGGACTGTCTGGGTCTGGACAGGAGAACCAGTGGCATCACGAAATCCATGGAGCAGATGCAAGACTGAGATTACAGAGAGGAGCTAGTGATACTAGAGACCATGGATTGCCTTTGGAACAATTTAAATCTATGTTGTGCCTTGCCACAGCTGCCACTGCCTTTCTTCACTGAGCAGTATATCCCTAGGGAAGCCTATCCACTCAATAAGTGCTCAAGGAACCGAGTACTGTCCCTGTCACTGCCATTGCAAGTTTGTTTATGATCCAGGGTGACCATATTTCTTTCCTGAAAAAAACAAAAAAAATCAAAACAAACACTTCCCCTTCTGACATGCTACACATCCTTCTGCCAGGTTAATCATTATACACAGAGCTGATAAATTGAGTTGCATTGAAACTCATGATTACCTCATACTGGATGCTAATAATTTCTACTTTGAACAGAATATATCTGCAGCAGTGAGTGATATATGCTTATTTAATAGTTTAAAGGCCTCTGTTTATTCTACTGACCTATTTTCCCCCTCATTTTTAAGTTCTCCAATCTGCTCTGCTGTCCTTTGCATCATTTGTGGCATTAAATGAGGTATCTTTCCCTAGGCAATGTTCAAGTCATTATTTTATGAACAGTTTTCACTGTACTCCAGGATGAAATAAAACAAAAAGAAATTTTGAAAAATATTCTTAATATTGACTTTTATAGCAAAATGTAGATCTTTTCAAGTGAAAATTAATGCTTGTGTGAGCTGCCAGATGAGAAACAGGGAAAAGTTTGAGTACACCACATCCATTTAATAAGATACTGTCAAACTGTCAGCCAAACTGCCCTGATGAAGGGCCTCACTTTCATTTAGAGTAACAAATTCTTGAAGTAAACATCTGAGGTGATCAATTCCCTGGCCTGTCAGAAAGCTACTAATTAGCATTAAATGCTTTTGTTCTTAATTCACTAGGATTTTGATGGAAACAAAATAGGTAACTAGTCATTCACTACAACCCCTGAGAAGGAAGCAGATGGTTCAAGACCAAAGTGTGTGACACTCCAGCTGAACGACAGACAAAATAGGGAATCTTATGTACAGGACTGAGCTCCTAAAATAGATTCTTAATATTTCTAAATGTTTGGGGGTTTTATTCCTTTTTTTTTTTTCTTTTTCTTTTCCTCCTGTTTCTTGAATAATATAAGTCTACCACAATAGATAGATTATACAAGGAACATTTCGGGCTAATGATAGTTGGCAAGATAAGCATATAATCTGCATTTAAAATCTGATGTACATTCATTGATCTAAAAGGTACGAAAAGCGCTACCTTCAAAGTTAACTGAACCAATATGAGGTAGAATTACAAATGGGCCAATAGTGCTTCAAAATGGTACTGACAAAGGAACTGCTGCAATGTCTTAAAGTAAATCAGTCAAGGGACATGAACTTAATATTTGGAATATTGTTCCTCCTCAGGCTGGGTATGTAATTCCAGTAGATTATAATTATGACTTACATAAGATTCAGTGGAAGGTTAGAAGGATATATTTAAAATATTATTCACCATTCATAAATAAGACTTTTAAAACACCAGGATAATTAGTTCCATTAAGGTTACATCTCCATTGATAGGGCTCTGGCTCTTGTTAACACAAGTCCATCAGCTGATCTGTCTGTTGTGTCACATGCAAATCTGTTAATTAGGCTTATTCATAACTTCCTTTGTTTCTGAGTCTAAAAATTATGCCTACATTTTCCTTCCAACTCTAAGGTAAAATTTCCAGAGCTGCAGGAGATAGGCTGTGGAGGAAAGCACTGAAGTCAGTGAGCCCAGTTCCCAGGCTTGAGGCTTCTGCTCACTAGGAAAAAATAACATGTCCTACACAGTATTTTTTTCAGGTATCTCCAATACTTTCAGTCAAATTTCATTATTTGGCTGTTATTGCACCTCTGAATCATTAAAGACCACATCCTGATAGAAGATTCTGCATCACTTACATATATGGAAAGTCTGATGCTGGTGAGAAATCTAGTCAAAACCAATGTATGGGTAGAGTTTTGACTTGAGAAGAATGCATGCAACTAACTCAGGTTAGGATAGCGTTGATGAGGATTACATATTGTAAAATCTGTATTTCAGATAGTGAAATCAAACCAAGTCAGAAACTCACGGCTGTTGAGGACCCTTGGTTCTTGGAGACTATCAGAGAGACTTTTTAAGAAACAGCACTATCACTTTGCACTCTATACCACAAGTCTTGGAAGTTCTGTTTTCCTATACTAGTTTCACAGCTATTTTCATGTAATACAAGCAAAGCACCTCAAATAACAACCAGTTAACACAAATAAGCTTGATTTTAATTTCTTATAGAAGCACACGGAGTAAATCTTGAATTAACTGATATTCTGGGACAGTGCTATTTCAAGAGGTCCAACAGGGACAGTATTTTGAAATACGGACCCACACTGTGTGAAAACCACATGCCTTTTTCTCTTCCTACATACAGGCAGCTCTGACTCTCACAGAATCAAGCACACACATTGAGAGCAGAACAACAGACGTGATGACACAACGAGATGCAACACAGATATAATTTGCTAAGCAGACTCCTGAAGTCTGGTAGGCAAGCTTCCCTGCCATCACTTGCTTCATTCCCTGCTTCATTCTTTCCAGACCTGGGAAACTCAACCTTAAGAACTAATTATACAGCCAAAGACACCCTCAGCAGTGAGATATCTTTGGGGTATTTTTTTGGTCCACTAGAAGTTAACTGTCCTACCAAGGAAAAAATGCACTTTCCTCTAGCCCCATTCCCACACACACTCCCTACAGCTATTTCCGCCTACGCTACAGCTCTTTTTAACTGTGTTTAAAAAGCTGAGAGCAAGAGAAATGTGCTGCTGCTGCTAGTGCTCCTCCTCCTCAGGTGGGCGGGTTGGTAGCTGGTCAGTTTTCTGCAGCATTTCTCATTGCTAAATGCGTGGGAGGCTGAGAGCAGAAAGGGAAGGAAGCGGTCCTCTTAGGAAGGGAGGCGTATCAAAGCGAGTGGGAAGCAAATAGCCCCTTCCCACCTGCACATGTGCAATTATATGCAATTGAAAAACGAACACAATAGATCTGCAAGCAGAGCTTTCCAAGCTGTAGTCCTAAAAGGTATCAAACAGCTTGGGTCTCAAAGCCAAAGTCGGGGGTGACCAGATCTCTGGGAAGATTGCATTTTTCACCCATGGAGAACAGGCTCGTGGGGGGGGGAAAGGAGGAGGGAAGAGGGCGTTCCTTACAGTTATGGCTTTGTACGTAGGTGGAGGGTGGTTCGGGGAGAGGAGTGACAGATTGCTTGTGGCAGCAGGGAAGAAAGATGTAGGAGGGTGTTTGCCCAGGGTCCCGTCTAACCCAGGGGGTTCTGGCAGGGTGGCTGCAGCACGAGTGCTGTGTCTAAGCCGGGGTGGTGGGAGGAGAGGAACTCACTGCTGGATGGACCTCGCTTGGAATCCTTCCTCGTTGTCTCATCAACACGGCAGCATCTGCAGCAGCACCCAGCCACTCCTACACTTTCCCCGGTGCTCTCTGAGGCCAAAAGAAAATGAAAACTACTTCACTCATCAGCTTCATTATGGATTTGCTTTCCTCCTTTTCCAAACACTTTCTAGTTCCCCACTGATAAGATGGAAATTAACTGGTGAAGAAAAAAAAAGGGGAAAATAAAAGTTGATTTTTTTTCCCCCTCCCTTACACACACACTTTCTTGTTACAGGAGAAATTCACTACTGCATGCCATTAGCTGTGCCCTCATTCCAAATCTATGATTTCAGATGTTGCATGGATGCATTATCTGAAAGATCTCTGACCAAAAGCCCCGGGGAAGGCAGTCTGTTTGCATGAGATTACTCAGGTTACAGACAAAAGCAAAAATTTGTTTCTCCATATTATATAGATGTTTCAGTCCTTCCCTGGGTTGGCCTGCTGTTAGAGAGTGAAGAAACAGATTAGTCTTCTGCTTACTTTCAGTCTACTTCTGCTCTCAGTGACATCCCTGGAAGACTCTTACTGCAGACCTGAGCCTTTACTATTAGGTACCCGAGCTGGCACGAGGAAATTTCAACCTGTGTAACCTGTGGGGGTGTTTTAGAGGGCTGTCAGCTGAATCTGGACTGAGAAATAACGATGTGAGGACTGTTTGTCAGCACGGTAACAACCAGTTAGCAGGCATGAACTGGAAGTTTTCCCATTCTGTTCCTCCAACCTTCACAGACTCATTTTTCCTTAACCTTCACACGCTGTAAGGATGCACTTAACTACCCACACATAGAGAAATTAGATGCCAGCTGTTAGACCAGCAGAGGAAAAGACTGAATTTACAGCAAGCCTGGACACAGCAGCATGGGGCATGATGAAGTACCTGTAGCATTTATTATCTGGTCTTGGTCAACTACTCTGGGACCTCTCAGAGGCAAATGCGAGGCACAAATTAATGGTTAACTAGGGGTGTACAGGTGGCACACAGAATGCAGCTGAGCTGCTCTTGGAATTCTTCTTGAGAGCAAGAGCTCCCACATTCTAAAAGTATATGTTTTTCTGGAAAAGAAACAACGACAACAAAAAAACCAACCAAAAACAAAACTGAAAACATCTGCTCAACTCTGAAGACCTCCTACAGTCTGCAACTTGTTTTCTCTTTTCAAACCTGCTGAATGCACTGCCAGGAAATTTCTCCAGGGGGAGGAATTACACGCTGCTTATCCTTCTGGCTATTGCACTTACACACTCTCAGTTCCTGGCTTGGTCCAGTGTTGTGCAGCCCTCTTTGCCAATAGTAATATCACCCACAAACTCCCAGGTTAAAGGTCATCTCATTCTGCTTATTCTCAGGCAACTCCATTATTTTCACTCTTTTTCCTGTTTCTACTTAGAGAACTCTTTTATTTACTTTTTAGAAAGCATTTGCACTTTGATATTCCACTCTGAAAAAAAATGGGGTGTGCAGGAGGACTACTGAAAAACAGGATGATATCTGAGTTACTTTTTGGACAGGATTGCAGTCAGCTAAATGGCTGTGAAAAAACAGCATTTTTCTAACACCTAAGAATCCCCTGCCCCCCCAAAAACCTATAGGTAAATTCAAGCCATCACCAGCATGTTTAAAAATGAGGGCTCAAGGAAGATGGCTCTTTTGTTACCAGCCCTTCTTCTTGAAAATGACCTAAAAAAAAAAAAAAAAAGAAGGGAAAGAATTTAAAGAAAACATTAAGCATAAAATCAATGTCAGCACTGTGGAGAGAAATCAGTAGTTTTCTCAAGACAAAGCTTGCTGTTACTTCATTGTTTACAAAGGAGTAGGCCCACCTGTGTCTTGCATCAGACATACAGCTGGAAGACCACAAAGGGTTTACACCATTGTTTACACTGAGGACAGGACGAGAACAGATTAAAATCAGCATAAGTAAAAGATGAATCAGATCACCAACTTCTAATTTGGACCCCCAGAAACAAACATCCCGTGTAATCATGTCCTGTCCATGTGCAGGTAGAATTTGTTAGGAGATTTCCAGGGGTTTCAAACAGCCTCCACCTGCTCTTACCCAAGGTTAGCTGCCATACACCCATTTCTTCATTTTCACAACAGCCCTAACTAAGAGATTATCCCACAGAAAAGTTCTTTTCATATTTTTCTGTGAAATGTAGAGACTTTCAGTCACAGGAAATGAGAAACAAAAATGTTATCTGCTTATCAAACTCCCTGCAATTGGTTATGCCTGGATGAGAGCTGCAGAGTTATCCTCAAAAATATATTTTTTTATATGTATCTAAATCAGGGTTCAGGTTTGGCAACCGTGATAATCTGGCATCGTTTAGTCTGGTTTAGATTTAATCGCATGGCACTTGGTACAAAGCAGGATATAGGGCTGTCTGTACTCAAGATGACACTAATAAGCTGCATCATTGATTATCATATAACCTTTAGGTGAAAGTTTGAATAGTCAGGATCATCTAATGAATTCTGCAATTAATTAGTTTGCAGTAGGCAGTCTCTCAGTGCCTGCAAAAGCACCTCATGTCCTGTTCTCAGTTACTTTTTGTTCACATTGTACAAGACTGAAAACCTAGACTGCATTAATACAGAAATGTTCTGTATTTTTTTTTTGTGTGTGTCTATTTAGTTAGATTAAAATTTTTACAACCAGATTTAATATACTCTGAGAATGACTGCAACAGAAATGCCAACGCAGATGACGCTGATATAAGCAGGGGGCTGAATCATTTTTGAAATGAAGAGCAAGGTTGCCCTCTGGAGACTTCTCGAGAAGTGCTTCTGAGAGCTGGGATTTTTTTTTTTTTTCTTCCAGTAAAACAAATTTGCTAAAAGGTTTTAAGATTTTTGTTTCTTTTAAATACAAATGCGAATCAAGGCAGCTAATGCTAAGAACTTGTTACACCAAGAGCTGATGAAGCTACGTTTCAACCTAATGCACTGTATATTGTAATTTAATCAATGGTTCATCGTGTCTTTTCAATATCAGTCTCATGTTGGTATGTGTCAGCCTAAAAAAAAAAATTCATGGTACGGTCTTAGTTACTGAAATCAAAGCGAATTTTCTATTATTGACTCCTAGCGTGACGGCCATAAATTCTCAAGTGCCTTAATATTTTATTTTTTTTAAAAAGGCAATTTTCACAGCTGCAATTTTTGAGTCTTCTTATGCTGAAGACACAGGCTGTATTTGAGCTTACAGTTGTCTGTAGCTACTGTTGGGACAGTAACCGTGCAAGTTCTCAATCCATGTATTTGCCTTGACGGATAAGCAGCTCTCGGTGGGCTGTTACATTAGAGCGGCTCCTTACTCCCACCCCCCTCGCTGTCCGTTTGTCCGTAGCTGTGAGGGCAGGTGCAAAGGATCAAGAGAAGCCGGGAGGTCAGAAATTAAGAAATCAGTCTTACTGCTGAAAATAATAAGCCGTCTAAATGCAGCTCCAGCGCACGAAGTTCAGCTCTGAAGGCAGTTTGGCAATGCGAGCTTTCCCCACCTTGAGCAGCAACCACCACGGGTGATGTTATTGCTACACGCGGCAACACTCGCTTCACCGACAAAGCAGCTGCATCACCTGGTGCCCTCACACTTCACAGCCTTATCCAGGACGGGGAGCAGCACCCCTTCCCTCCGGTAAGAAATCTGCCTTCGTTAATAGAAAAGGGCTGCTCTTGGGAGCGAGCTGGCAGCCGGCCCACGGCGTGTGGGAGCCGGTGCCGGTGCCGGTGCCGCCGCTGGCCCCTCAGAGCCCCGCGCATGCGCGCGGTGCCGTGCGGCGCCGGGGCCGGAGCCGGTGAGGGAGCGGGTTGCCGCCATGGCGGGCCGGGCGCTGCGGGCGCTGCCCAGGTAACGGGGCCGCCCTGAGGGGCTCAAGTGGCGGCGGGGAGCGAGGGGGAGCGGCGGCCCGGGCCGGCCGGGGATCGCAGCCCCGCAGCTGCTGCGAGTTATAATCTGGGCCTACATCAGCCAGGCCTTCACTAACTTTCACCTTCAGGAGCGAGCCTGTGATTAAAAAATAGCGTAGTATGCCGCGTAACTAATGTGTAACATGTAGTTGACTGGGTGTGTGCGCTGAAGTAGCTGAAAGGTGAAGTTTCTCCTTCGAGCTCTCTGGTGTCTGGCCAGCACAGCCTTCCTCAGTGGCCGTAAATAAATAATAGCCTCGTTACTCAAAACGAGTGACGTGTTCGCAAAGTTTGACAGCGTGGGTCTCTTCTGTCGCCCACAGCAGCACGAGCACTGGGCGAGCTCTTACATAAACTCTGTGTAAATGTATGTAATAAGTACGTATACACGAGGGCAGGTTGGTGTCATGGAAGCTTTCGGAAATACACGAAGTTTTTGACAAGACTTTCTTTTTTTTTTTTTTAATTTAAAGTCAGTATTTAAACACGCCCGCACAAAGGTTGTAAATCTTCAAAACACAAAGTGTCAGTCATACCCCTCAATCTCTCTATCCTGGTATTTCCAGGTTCTCCTAACTTGAAAACATTAGTAGCTGACACTGGTGTCTGCTGTGTATTTACTAGTAAGCAAAGAATTTCCAACTGTTTCGATAACAAAACTGTGCCCTAATTTAATTTAAACAGGAGAACGTAAAACAGTAGTGTTCAGAAATTTTTCTGCCATTGCTTTGCTTAACCCAGCTGTCAGATATTTGGGGAATGGTGTGGCTCATTTATGGTTTTAGCTCTTTTTAATACTTCTTTTTCAGGCTAAAGGCACTCAACAGACTGCAAGTAATATTACAACATTTGGTAAGGAGAGCATCATGTTTGACTGAGTTGGAAGCTTCCAGGACTCTTTAGCTCCCCTGAGACACACAGCACATGCAGCTTCTAATGTGTCTGCACACAGTGGTTCTGAACACTGCCATTTATTGCTCAGGCATAGTATTGCTCACATCTTTGAGCACTTTGTTACAAGTTTTTATTCTACTGTAAATTAAAGCTTAATTTTTTTGGCTTTACTTACCTTTATAGATAGTTTCTATGTTGGCCTCCATAAATTCCTTAAATATCAGCCTACTGTGAGTGAGAAAAAAGTTCAGGGGATTTGTTCTGTAATGTTAAAAGTTACTTAAAGACAAAGCAGGATGTATATTTGGGTTTGCAGTGTCAAACTACCAGTAAGGATATATGGAACTGACGTTTTTCTAATTGTTGCAAGTATTTTCAGAATGTCAGTTTTAAGGAACCATGGGTTTGTGTTTTATTAGTAGGATGCGGAATTCTTTGTTTGTTTGTTTGATTTTGGTTTTTGGTGTTTGGGGTTTTTTTTTGTGTGTGTGTGTGTTTCTGTTGTAAATTTTATTTAAGTGAACTCAGAATATTACTGTGAAACAATGTGTAGTCTGAAAACCTGTCTGAGGTTTCTAACTTCGAAGGACTCAAACATAAAGTAGTTTCCAAAGAATTGTTTAGTAAATGCAAATAGAAGTACAGTGGGAAAAACTTAGCATACAATTCCAGAATGCATGTTTGTTTTGTGATCCTAAATAGTGTGTTTTGAGAATAAATTTCCATAAACACTTTTGTAAATATGTTACTCAAGTTATCCAACTGATGACGTTTGCTTTATTTATTTGTTTTTGCCTGCACAGAAAATGTCTAAGCAAACAGATTTGACAGCAGAAGTGTTGTTGGAAAAGAAAGGAGGTGCAGGAATAATAACTTTGAATAGACCCAAGGCTCTCAATGCGCTAAATCTGTCTATGATCCAACAAATTTATCCTCAAATAAAGGTTAGTAGCTCCATTTCTACCCATCCACTATACATATGTTATTTGAAACCGATTTTGAAGTGCAGTTAGACACTTCTTAGTGTACTGATTTAAAGAATGAAAGTTTGTGTGAGTACAATGGGCTCAGATTTATACCATGGGAAAAACCAGGCTGTTTCAAGCAAGTTAGAAAGAGGAGAAGACAGGTCAAAGAAACAAGCTGTCAGAGTTAAATTTAGCATCTCCATAGGTAAATGGACATCCGTGTTAATACCAGGACTGAATTAAGAGCAAGCAGTGCTCAGCATTTGTATGTTCCTTTTGGCAACACCCACCTCATCAGTTGGCATGCACAGATTTCAAACTGTCCAGTGGTGTTGCCTCTTGATGGAGTGCATGTTTTGTGGGGAGGCTGCATGGCTGAAGATACCAGCCACTGGGAAGCAGGGGGCTGTCAGTGTCGTTCCTTAAATGAGAACTCATGGATTTACAGTCACTGTTTCTACAAGCTAGTGAAGTACCATGAGATTTTAAGCATGAAAGTAGTTCCTTTTAATTTAATGATACTATTTATCATGTGCACAGAGTAAAATTCATTAGATGCCAGTAGTTTTTGGATAATTGTCTGATGCCTTTTGGTATTTTGGTAGATGGTTGTGTTGCAAATTTGTGCATTCTTTGAAGAACATGTAAAGAAAGAAATACTTAATTTGTAGTACTGGGTACCAGGCTTTATTTGAAGCATAACCTTAAAGTTTTAAGTGCAGTTGCTGGCATACAGAAATACCGTGTCCCTCTTTTATCTGGGTACACTTACTTGATTAAGGGACACGTAAACATAATTTCAGAGGAAGGGTGGAATGCCTGAAAAAGGCATCTTTTTCTCTTACAGGTGCACCACTGCTGAAGTCAGGTGCAAGTGTATTTAATTAAAGAAAAAAAATCCAAAGCCCATAGTCTTTGTAACTATCAAAACATACATGGACAAATGGATTCGATCCATTCCTTCATTAGTGTCGACTGCAGTCATTTTGACAAAATCCACTGACAATTTAAATGCTGATTTCTTTGCCAGACATCTTAGGTTTACACAACTTCCATGATTTGGATAGAGACACTGTTACTATATGTCTTCCATATTCCCACCTTTCTGCCCCCGCAGTTTTCCCATTGGGATTTCTGTCAGGCCCTGTTTTGTGGTATGCTGCCTTTCCCCAGAGGCTGGGAGCTGTGCAGAGGTGTTTTTCTGAAATATGTGAGGCAGCTCTGCTGATCTCTGCTCTCATGGTTGAATAGGATGCAGAAGTGGAAGAAAGACACTTAGCTCTTAAGACAAACTATTTAAAAATACAGTTTGATTTGCTTTTTGAAAAAGTAAAGTAAAAATTATAGACACTATGCAGAGGAAGCATTATTTGCACAGATTTTAAGTTCTCTGTGGAAATATTTATTTCTTTTTAGACGTGGGAACAAGATCCTGAAACTTTTCTCATAATTATAAAGGGAACTGGAGGAAAAGCTTTTTGTGCTGGGGGTGACATCAGAGGTAAGGACTATACTCTCTTAAATATTTGATGTCTTTCCCAGTTACTACTTTGTGTTGATCTCCTTTGTTTACTGTGACTTGGGCAAAAAAAGCTTGCTACACAACAGTAAGAGATCAGTTGTGCTGACTCTTATGACACCTTCATGTGCAGATGCTGTTTAAGGTATTTGTCAAGAGACAACTGTCAGGACATTGTATAAAAGTGAAAAAATTACATTTTTATGAATAACTGATAATAGCAGCCAGTCATTCCAGGGAAGAGGGGGTTCTTGTCTCTACCTTTCTCTTCCCAGATTTTCATTACTGACAGCTTCTTTACAAGAAATTTGAGCGGTCCTAACACGTAGCTCTGATAGTATTGGATAATTTGTGTCTGATGTTTTGGATGGCTAGATACAGATCTGACAAGAGGGATCAGTGTATCTGTGATTATTTTTTAGCTATGATCTGCAGGAAATCTCCAAAGTGTCAAAATTAGCAGTTGTTGTAAACTGTCGGTAAACAAGCAGCACAGGTTATTGTTAGATTATGTCATGCTCTAATTGGTTTCTCATTTTTAGTATTTAGAGTCTTCAGTATAATCAGTTTTAAGTGACTGTTCTAAATGTTGGTATGAAAAAATATCACAAATGAGTACTTGACATTAGGAGGGGTTCAAAAATGGACCATACTCTCACATGTATGTGACAAAGTCTCCAGCAAAATACGATTAAATACAGTTTGAGACTTAACATTCGTATTTAAATTTGAGCAAATTTTCTCAAATATAATAAAGCAGGATTAAGTTGCTCTCTCTTTGGTGTAGGAAAAGACCCAACTTGGGTGACATTATTTTCTTTTACTTTATTTTCTATTAAACTTACAGTTATCTTCAGAATTTTTATTTCTCTTAAGCCATCACAGAAGCGGGGAAAGTTGGAGATGAACTGTCACAAGATTTCTTCAGAGGAGAATATAGACTGAACAATGCCATTGGTATGTTAATAGCAATTCTGAAACAGTACAGTTTTCGTAACGCTGGCTTCAAATGTAAACTTATCTCTTTGATAATCTATTAAAGACTGTGGTAACATCAGAGAAGTAGTAATTTTTTTTTTACTGAGTTCAATACCAGTAATGTAACATATCTCATTTTTATACCTTGCATGGAGAATGTGTTTCTTTTGTTTAAGTTACTGTGACAGCTGCTTTATCCCATCCCATTGTTCTGGTTAGTTCTATTTCCTCTGTGGAAGAATTAGCTTTAGCTGCAGACACTGCAGTTCTGCCCTAAGTATCATTGATCTGCTTCAAAGAAGACCTGAGGTAAAAATAGATGTGTGAAAATCATTAATATTCAGTCAGAAAGCCGAAGATCAAATTATATTAAGTCTTTCCATTTAAATAGACTGCATGAAGGACTAGGGCTGCATAACTCAGGAGTGAGCTGCCTTAGTTTATTGCAAAGAATGGCAAAGACACTGGGTGATGTTTACTGGAGTAAAGCATATTAAAAATGGATATTAATTCTTTAGGGTAAAAGTCAAGAGTTGAAGGTTTTGGTGAGAAGAAAATACTCCAAACATATTTTAATTGAATACAGTTTGAGTTTTAAAATATTGTATCCAGTGTTAGTCACTACAGGAGGACAGGTGAAGGTGTTGCTTACATTGACAGAAGAGCACAGCTATTAGAGTAATTCCTAAAAAGTTGTTTTTACTTTGTTTGACAGTTTTTCTAGACTGAGCATGCTTGTGATGTACCTTTCTTTTCTTCACCAATACAAAATGAAAAAGTAGTTTAAGGTTTCACATAGTTGGAGAAAAATAGTATTACCTTGCCAGTTGAACTTGATGATGATTCTGTTGCAAGGGTACGTAAAAGTCTGTTTTCTTTTTTTTTCATTAGGTGTTCAATATCTATAATGCATCTAATTACAAAACCTAGATTTTTGATAGCTTTAGTATGATTGTATTCCTTTAAGACTGAGTTTTCTGCTAAAAAGATTTATTTATATCTTCCATTTTACAACCTAAAAATACAGCAGGGAGCTGCTTTCACAGCCTTGGCAATGGGAAAGGCTTTCACTACAGAAACTTAGTTCAAGGAGTAGCATCTACCGCTCATGCATTAGCTTGTATGTTCATCTAAGAACAAAGTTCAAAATACAATTCTCTTAACATTTTCTACCTACTCATTTGAAGGATTGAACTGCCTTTTAAAAACAGGGTTTTTTTTAAACAAAGCTCTATATAGTTGTTACAGAAAAATTCACAACGTGGTTGCGGGGGATACCTGTATCGGCAGTCTTTCTGGACTGTAAGTCTGACCTGAAAACACTGAATACAAGGCAGCTGTTTCATTCACAGTGAAGCTCTGAATCTTTCCGTGAATAGTAATGGAAAGCATTGGGGCTTTAGTTTTATGCCTTCTGAAGGCCCCAACAGATGGAGCTGGTAGTTCAGGACATTGTCATCTGAACCTGCCTGCACCACATTCAGGGTTGTATGCAAGAGCTGGCATGACAGAGCATGCCTGCATTGCATTAGTTTATAGTCACATTGTGACTGGAACCTGCCCATACATCTGGCTTTGTAGTAAAGCACTGAAGGGCTGGCACACACCTTGTGCTGTTGTTAATCCAGACTGTGAGAGGGGGTGAAAGGCCATCTGCTGTGTCCCAACATCAGGCAAAGCTCTTTATGATGGCTGAACTGTCAGGTACTCACACAACAACCAGTCTGACATTTGATAGTTGTATAATGTTCTCTTACAACACTCACAATCCAGTAAATCAGAAACTAGTGTTTCTTTTCATTTCTTAAGAACTTGATGTGGTACCTTCATTGTAAGTTGATAACATGATTACTGTTTAAATTACCATTTATTTTCTGCTGCTCTTGCTGAAGTAAGACATAGGGTAACGTGTCATGTGGCAGCTAGTCACAGGTCCACTCCTGAAAAAGATGGATGATTGTTTTTCTTTACATTTCTTACAGGGACTTGCAAGAAGCCATATGTGGCACTTATCGATGGCATTACAATGGGAGGGGTAAGTTAAGTACCTTGGTGTGATACCTGATAGATTGTTTTCAAATAATGTAGTGTTCTGTCCGTGAGTTGAATGAAGCGCACACAAGGCATTTCCAACAGGGCAGTTGAAGAACAAGCATCATCATCTGAACCTTGTCTCTTGCTTGTCAGGGTACACTGCTGCTCTTGTAGGGCCTCTGCTGTTCCTTGATAGCTAATACAAGTGCTTTCTCTGAGGAAAAGAGCAGAATCCCCTCACTGCTGGAAAAAACCCTCACAAAGGTTTTCAGAGTACTGAGGGGGAGTTGGTATATCATACAAAAGCTGAGAATAGTTCTCCACTCTAAGTGTATTAAAAAATAGAACTATATAAAAATACATTTAAAGAACAACTCTGAAAAATTGGGAAAATTCTCAGCTACACCTTAACAGACATTCATGAGTTCTATATTTTTCCAACAACTAATCTGGAAATGCATCTACTTTCTCACCTCTGTGGTACTTTTAAAACATCATTTGTGGGATCCTGATTCCACACACACACCTCACCCAGGGCTGCACCTTAATTCTAAAGCAACATAGAGAAGACTCTATCATATTGCTAGTTTTACTCAGTGTTAATAATTTTTTCAGCAATTGTTGTCTGTAAATACCATAAGTAGGTAGTTAACAGGGCAATGCCGTGCTTTTTTTTACATGCTAAAATTCTGTTCTGTTGAGTTTGACATCTGTAGGATATATTTGCACCATATCAGAGAGTGGACTATAATGATCCTCAGTTATTTTGAACAATGAGTTTGACTAAGAAGCGTGTCTACCATGTCACTGCTTAGATTTCCATTGTTTTCTGGCACGTCCCTATGATATGGGTGTGGAGTCTATTTAAATCAAGTTTGTCAGAGATAGGATGGAAGAAGTGGAACACTACGTGATCCATGACCTGTCATGACTCTTCCCTTTCCATCTTTCCTTACACATTTCATTTGTCTGTTTTGGTCTTTTCAGCTTGTGATCTAAACACACAGTAGCTCTCTTGCCCTTTGCTTCTTTTCTACCAAGTCCCAAAGATCTCAGCTAGAGAGCCATTCCCCCCAGCCTAGTATACATACATTGTTTCCAGCATAAAGGGGTCTTGTTCTGTAGCTCTTCTTGCAGGAAAAGTACTTAATTGACCAAAGGAGACCTGAAGGTTTGTAGATAAGAGGTAGGGAGTCCATTTATTTTATGGACTTTTGAATAATAGGATGGAAAGCTATGAATGAGCAAAACTGCCCAGCAGCCACTGTCTTTTTAAAGGTCCTGCAGATTGCTCATTATGAATGTGGCCTGAGCAGGAATAGAATTCTGTCCTTTGAAAGGAAAGTGTATTTTTGGACTGAAAAGAACATAATGGAGTCAGATGATTCTGCATTACTAAGATTCTTCATGAATTCTCTTTCCTCTAAAGAGCTTCTAAGAGACAGCAATTAGTCTGAAACTTTATTTTGGATAACCAAATTTTAGTGCAGGATACCCAAATTTCAGTGGGACCATGACAGAGTTTTAACTGCCATTACGGTTTGAATGACCATATATTTGCTTATCATATACTAGAAGTAGCAGTTATCTTTGTGGGTAGGGGATTAGATTTTGACTCAGCAAGTATGCGGCCTAACTTAAGGGAGCAAGTAGATGGGTCTCATATTCCAGAATATTTTAAACTTTTTTTTTTGTGTAACCTTGAGTGCTGTTTGATTTGAATTTGTTAGCACAGCTGCAGTTTACTCTGAGATAATGTACTTCCTACAGGAGTGCAGCATCAAAACACTTCCCCCCACACGCTGGCAGCGCATGGAAGCATCTCCTGATAATTTAACAAAGAAGGCTAGCAGTAGTATTTCTCAACACTGATTAATTTTCATGTGTGTGCTTTGTGTTAGATTTGAGTTGTCTGACACCCTTTTCCTTTCAACCACCTCCCCTGTAGGCAGATGTCTGTAGAACATTTGTCACTTACAAACTACAGTAGATGCCTTTAAAAGATGGACATTCAAGCCCTGGGCTTTAAAAGAAAGTCATTTCAGCTTGGGTTTAAAAGTCAAGGGACACGTCTTAAACACTGCAATTTCACTATAGGCCATTTATCTCTGAATGAAAATGCAAGCAAGCCAGTCTCAACCTTGCTCAAACAAACAGCATTATGCAGATTGCCTTGCTGTTCTTATTTAAAATTACTTAAAAATCACAGAAGTGTGTTAGAAACTCAGTTATTATGTGCTTAGGTAGTAAAACTTGCTACTGGTGCACGGATACCATAGATCCGTGATGGTAAAACCAGGAATTTTATCCAAAAAACGAACTGTTTCCACTTCCTTATTGGCTAGGGGCTGGTAGATGGCTTTGGGAGCTTCATTAGCCAACAGATGGGGCTGTGGAGCTTGTCCTCAGCCCCTTCTTGTCTGTTCTGTAGTTCATCAAAAATTGATATTCAGTATAAACGTATCTTTTCATCTTTTTGTACTTATTTGGAGCAGTAAGTTCAAATTTGTAAGACAAATTTGTTAGAAGCAAAGGTGTCTGCAGTTTACTGAAAAATAGTGAAATGAGTTACAAATACCACATTTACTGCTAAAGGACGTGCTCTGTTGAAAGGAACACTGGGCACTCCCATGTTGCTAAAATCTAGTTCACATTTAGCTGATTTCTATCCGTAAATTTTCTTTTTCTTGAAATTAAGTACCCGAACAGTTGATAAGAAATTGTGAAGCCTGTGGTTTTTAAAAATACTGCCTGCAAATGATGTCCTAAGTTTGGTCTTCTTGGTTTTAGAAAAGTCACAATCTTAAGTTCTTTGGAGATGAATATAAGTGATTTATAAGATCAGTCCAAAGCTATGGTTTTAAATAGGGCTTTGGCACAAAATATATTACTGTGTCAGATACTCTCTCTAACAGACAAAAAGATTCATAAAATTGTTTTGAAACCTCTTTCAGAGCCAAATAAAGCACACTAGACAGATTGAGTGGTGGCTTTTCAATGATTTGGCTTGGAGTTCAAGGTGAATATATGACAGGAAAAAAAAAGATAAACAGGGTGTAGACTTTGGAAGTTGGTGAAAATGTTCAAGGTCACTGGATTAACTTTCAAAAGTTTAAAATATATGTAAAAAAACTTAAGGAGCTTTGCAAAATCAGAAGAACATTTTCAGGAGCAAAGGCCATTGCTTTTAGTTTAGACAGGGATCTGTAACAGCATGAATGAAGTACCCTTTTTGCTGTATCGTATTCTAGATCATGCATGGATTTAGAAACTTCCTGAGCTAGGCTTCATTTCAGAACCGTAGTGCTAAATAACCATCAGTGGTCACACTCACTCCCCTCTCTGTACATCTTGTATTTTATGACAGTAAGTAGGCTTGGTGTTCAGAAAGGCCTCTGGCAATCTATTTCCCAGTTCAGTGTTGTGCTTTGTGAAAAGCAATTTCTTGCTGTTTCAAGCCTATTGTTTAATATTATTAAATGCTTATGTGTTTAATTATCAGTAAGGCCAAACTAAAACCCCAAATGCTTATTTTTTTACTGGTGAGTAAAGAGAGTGTTGCTGAAACATAGGAATTCTTGGCTTTGGACAATTTTCTACAGGATTTAATCCTTTAGTCTGGCCTCTTACGCAGCATATTTGCTAAGTTTGTTTTAGCCTTGCTTTAAAAATTTATGATTTTAGTTTTAGGATGAGAAAACATCTTCCTGTGGGGGAAGTAGGTTTTAACTTACATGGTAACTTGCAACATTTTCAGTACAGAAATTAAGTTTGGTAGAGTTGCTAGCTCTCTTAAATCCTTTGCAAAGCACTGTGATTTTAGTTATTCCAAGCATCTTATTTTCCAATCTTCTTGTTTAGGAAGTATCATGGGAAGTTTTTTCTTTAATACAGAAGAAAATCTGACCAAATTTCCACCTCTGACTCCCCCAGATTGTGGGGCCTGGTTTGTGAGAGTAAGAGCAGTACACAGGGCTGACTCCTTTAGTCTTTCCTCAGAGCACCTTAGTAGTACAGACTGGGTGATTAAAATGTCAACCCCTAACTGGGTCTTCGGGTTCATGAGTGGCTTTCCTTTAGTTTTGTCAACACACCTGTCGGTATGAGTTTTTTAGGCAAGGTCTTTTACTTACACTGAGAGTCTACATCTAAGTTAGAGTTTCTTTAGGGTGACTGTTGGACAGCAGAATTTTCTTAAGACCCGTTTAAGTGTTACTTTCTCATGTAGTAATGTGAAATATGTTAAGCTTTAGACTACACAGATGTGTAGAGCTGGAAGGAGCATCAGGATTATTCTTTTGCACTTGCATTAGGGTTAAGTACTGCTAGGTGACTGCTTAGCTGATTTTCACCTAAAGCACTCAGAACTCTCCAACGGCAGGAATTCTGGTTTTTCTAGCTATGTCACCTGAGTGCTTAGTTACTCTTTCAAGCTTGGTTTCCCTAGTGTCTAATATAAGTCTTTAGTATGTGTAATCAGTATATTCCAGTCTTAGTCACAGCTCCCTGTGGACATTTTGAGATACTTGCATTTCTTCCTCCTGGTCCTCTCTCTTTAATAGGGATAAGGATAGCAATTCAGCCTTTCCTATAGATTAAGTCTCTTAGTCTTCTTGCAATCCTCTGGAATCTCTCCCATTTGTGTACTTTACAGTTCATTGCCAGAGACCAGACCATATTTCAGCTGGAGGATTCATCAGTACCAAGTAGAGCAGAATAATTATCCTCCCTTTATTACAGAGATATCCTGTCACAAATAGTCCATGTAAATAGGAGTTTTGAAAGCATCCAGTCCTAGTAGGCCACCACTTCTAGTTCTTTGCAAAACTTCTACTCTCACCTCTTTCCTCTTTGCCTAACATAGACTTCCATCACAGTCCATTCTTTTATTGCTTACCTTTTACCAATTTTAAATCTTCTTCCTTAAACTGAACTCATTTGTCAAAGAGACAGTTTTGCAGAGCTACTCTTTTCTTCAAAGACTACAAAGGAAAAAAAGTACTCCTTTTCTCTGAGTTTCAAGACACCTGAGTGCCATATCAGGTGGCACTAGGCTGATGAGGCTGCCCAGATGTACTGAATCTAGGCTGAGTGTTCCAACCGCAGCCCTTGGCTGCCTTGGTGCAGACTGTGCTGTAGTGTGATACCTTCAGTAGTTCTTTTCACAACAGCATTGCCTTATTTGTACAAATTTCATGGTTGCTGTAAACCTGTGAAAAACATCCAGTCATTTATTCCATGGAAAGCATACTTATCATCTCTGCATTTGATTATGCCTTCCTGAGTGTAGTTATTTTCATTTTGTTATTTTCTCCAAAGTGAGATAGTTTTGAATCTTGCCCTTCAAAGTGTTTGCCTTCCCCAAAAGTAAACTGTGACTTATAGAAATTCTTGTTACTTCATCATCCAAGCAGGTAATATAGCTGTCAAATAAAATTTCATTAATGATTGGCTTCTGCATGACCTCAGCTGGGGTGCCCTCTCAGTTTTATTGCAAACTGCTGGTAACTCTTAAAATTGTTTCAGAGGATGGTGCCCTCCATTTCCCAGGGGTATCATCTAGGCTGTGCTTCCCTTGCTTGTTTGTGAAAGGAAACTATGCTGTGGATGGGAAAGCATCACAAACACTGCAGTTCAAAACATGAAGCTTTTTCAGAATGCTGCTTAATGAGTGATGTCATTTTAATCAAGGGATAATGCAGGTGTTCCAGGGAAACACATGCAGCCAAATTCCTGAACCTACTCCATAGTTTGGAAATACTCATTCTATTGTGCATCTACCTGTGCATCTTCACTTCTGGAATACAGAATCAGGATTACTGCACCTGTGTTGTAGTAGAAGAGTGAACTCAGTACCTAATATTCAGTTTTAGTTCTTTTTCACATTGCTGCCATTTAATTTTCAGCAAAACATTCCAGATGCTGACATTGTTAGAGGAATCTACTTTTCCTTGTAAATCAGATCCCAGGACCTGATGGGGTATCTACCAATAGTTACAGACGTCTACACTTACACTTTAGTAGGATTTGGTCAACAATTCTTACTACATTAATATTTGTTCTCAAGTAAATTGGTAGTGATGTCATAAGCAGCTTGTATGTTATCCATTTTAGTCAATAGAATTTTAGTACACGAAGGAGTTGGAGTTGACCAATAGCTGTCCTTATCCTGTCCCATTTTTATCCAGATTGTGCAGCTGTAACTCTTTAGGAATGTTCCTTTCACTACCAACATATATCTGTTCATGTAAGTTGTGTGCATGTAACTTTTACTCAGAAGTGTAGATAGCAGCATTTGAGACTAACATTCAAAAACGACGAAACATTAGGATTAACCGTATCTATAAAATCTCACTTTTTTGCCCACTTGTGATACAATTTTTAATTACAGGATTGTGCATTTGCAAGTGGATATTGCCCACAGAGCAAAGCTATTCATTCTGGTTTAATTTGGGGTGCAAATTTTATTGCACATCATAGAAAGCTCATGAAAAATTATGATTTTACATAGTACTTCTCTACTGTAGTGGACATTATTACCCCTTTAACCCTTTTTAAAGCTAGGAAACTGGAACCTAGAAATGTCAGTACTTCTTGGGACTTCTCCTGATTCTTATTCTTTTTCTTTCTTTTTGTAAGTATGTCATGCCTCTTGTCAGCCATCATGCTCTGGAGCGTCTTCGGTTTTGTTTTAATTCACACTCTACAATCTGCCCTGAAGTAAAAGTAATTGTCATACTAAACCTAGATAAGCTGCTTTCCAATCCTCTCCCTGCCTGTCCCCCTCTCCCCCTCCCTCGTGCCTGTGTACCACAGAGAAGCTTGTGGCCTGTTTTGTTGCCAGTGCTTCAAAGCTGAAGGCAGCTTCTACGGTGAAATAGAATACAGATTTTGCAAGTACAAACAAATTGTTGTGAGATTGCCTTGTGCACCACTTATCTTCTGAAATATGGGTTGTTGAAAACAATGCTGAGGCAATCCTAAGAAAGGGTTCACTCCTTGCTGCTGTTCCAGTCTCTCTGCCATCTGGCCACGCTGCTCTGCCTGCTTGGCTCTGGTGTATGATCCCAGGGATAAATGGTGCTCTTCATTTTGTGGCTAATCGGTCTAGAATGTCAGCAGCTCTTCACATCAACAAAATGTAACCACTGAATGCTCAATGGTTTGCACGTGATGTTATTCCCCAAAGGGCTTATCATAAAGCACTGTCTTGAATACAACTATTTTAAATTATAGCTCAGTACTGGTACAGCAAGTAAAACTCCTTTTCTCTCCCTCTCCTAACTCTACAATGGCTGAGATTTTTGCTGGCTTCTGCACAGATTTGTTCTTTCCATTTAACACCAGACTCTTGGTGTGCTAAAAGTCCCACTATTTTTCTCCAATTCTAGGCCTTCGTATACATGCCTAGCCTCATATTGAGAGTTAGCTCATTATTTCCCTCTCCTTCCCTTTATTATAGATCAAGGAATAAAAGTTCTAAAGGGAATTATCTTTGCCTGCTTCCCTGTCCTTTCATATTTCTGCTCATTTTCCTCAATTCCTGAAGAATTTGAGTGCTCATGTTCTTCTTGAGTTGTAAGACTTTTAATCAGTCTTATACTTTCTAAGCACTTTTTTCGGAGAAAGAGAGCATCATTACAAAAATCCTCTGGATTCACTCCTGTTATCCCAAATAACTGTGCCACCATTTAAATGAAGTTCTGATGCACATACCTGTCTTTAAGAACAAGAAGTGTTTCTTCAATTCTAAGATAAAGCCTGAAAGCTCAGTTGTGCACTGATGCACGTTGCTGAAACACATTACCTCCCACTTGCCTGCCCTCCCTGCAGACATTAGGATGTGATGAGCTGGACATAGAAATCTCTTGCAGTAGCTACATTTTTAGGTGATACAGAAGGACAAAGGGAGAGCTTCTTCCAGAATTTTAGAAACAATCAAAAAGCCACACTTGCTATCTTCTGAATACACATGGCCAGTTAATGTATAAAGAAACCAAATTGGGATAAAAAGAATACTTTCAAATGTAAAACTAGAAAAAGTTGACCTTGTTGCTAATTAAAAGCTGTAGGCTTTTCAGATCTAGGTCTTCTTACATCTTCTCTTTCCCTTCTGTTGCAGTACAAGTCTTGTGCCCATAAAAATTTGTGCAGATTATGATAGCTACCGTAGTAAAAATTGTTAGTGATCACTGAAAGCTTGGGCTGGCAGTAGAAAAACCAAACCTGGGCTTTTAGAAAGTCAGTCTAAATTTGGTTGATAAAGGTCACTCACTGCAGCAGCATTGGTGCATAGAATGGCCTATGTGTTTTTTTCCCTAAGTTTTCCTGTAAGAAGAACCTGACCTAAATGATTGCTATTCATGTAGTTCAATCAATTTGTTTAAATACTTAGGGGTCAGAAGAACAAGACCGAGACATCAGATACTACTACAGATAATCTGTCTCCTGTCAGCTCGTTCTGCTTCTATGTGTCTGTAGCAATTTGGACTGAGACTCTCTAATACATAATCAGTATATGAAAATTAATATTTTATATTTAAATTATATCATATTAATATTTTACGTTTTAAATTACCGCACTAAATTACTGAAAAATTTCACAATACCCACTGTTTTTAAAGATATTTTTAAAATACCTGTATAGAGTTGATTTATATGTCAACAGCCAAAGGAAGTGATATTCTAAGTCCAGATTGATCTGTCATGCTGCATTGCTCGGGTTCATTTTGTCATCTTGTCTGTTAGTATCTACAGATGAAAATGAATTATACTCTTTGGAGTAGGCCATAACATTAATGATGAATGAAGATTAATTTTGATTCAATTTAAGATTCATTGTGTCTGGATGCAGGGGGTAATGCTCTTACATCCCTGATTTTTGATACACTGTAGCTATAAGCTCCTGCTGCTTCCTGAATCAGTTCCAATCTGAAAACATTTTTGCTGCACCTTGGCTATTTTTACTCATTTGTATGCAGACATATTTGCCCTTTGTTGTGTTATGCTCAATTGATTGCTACATTTCTTTTTGGTTCTAGCTCTACCAGAAGCTATTCTCATGCAGTTAAAAATGTAAAAAGTGTAGTCACTAGATGGGAGCTGTTACAATAGGTCTTTTACTGCAGTCAATATTGGTATTATCATAACAGTGCTTAGTCAAACAGCTAAAAATTATTTACCAGCCTGGTGAAGGTGACACAAGCAACATTCCTGAAGGCCTTTTCTATTTATGTTTCTTTTGTTGTCTTGCCTACGCATTCCTTACAGTCTGGGATGGATTATTTAGTAAATAGCCAAGTGTGATGTATGGTTTTGCTGTGACACAGGTCTGCTTTTCTGTATGTGAGCAGATGCTTAGGTATGTCATTCAGAAAGGGAGTATTTATTTTGCTCTGTATTTTTCCCTGTTGTGATGGCCCTCAGTTTCTGAATAACTTTCCCAGATGTGATAAATTCTCTCATTTACTAAATGTGGGTCATTCTCAATCTAAGATAATACAGCCTTCGGGACACAAAAGATTCACAGTAGCTGTATTTCATTTCTTCATCTATCGGTCACCTGGTTTTTCATTAGAAAGATAATTTGTAATAAGGTTCTGTATTTATCATGAGAAACAAAATGGAGATCAATGATAAAGTTTCTATACACAGCCACATAATGATTTTTGAAATACAGCACTGAGTAGGCAGTCTTGTATGGGAAAAAAAATTCAGATACTCTACATTCTTTTTTGTAAGCTTGTTGATGAATTCAGACTGAACTGCCTATAAAATTACATTCCTCCCTGAGGTACACTGAGACTGAGTTGAGTTCTAACACTGTTTTTAAGATTAATGCTCTAATATCCATGTAGTAATAAATCTGTAATTTGTAACCAAACCCCTTGATAGCCTATCTCCAGTAATACATTGTCAGACCCTCATTTCTGCTCTTATCTATATTTTTGATTCATATATAAACCCTACAGAAGGAGAGTTGCCATGGTTTAACCCCAGCTGGCAGCTAAGGCCTGCCCAGCCACTCCCTCACTCACTCGTGGGCCAGGACAATTGGGAGAGAATCAGAAGTGTAAAAGTGAGAAACCTCATGGGCTGAGATAAACACACTTTAACAGGTGAAGCAACAGCCACACACACAAACAAAGCAAAACGAGGAATTCGTTCAGTACTTCCCATGGACAGGCAGGTGTCCAGCCATCTCCAGCCATCACACGTAATGGTGACCTGGGAAGACAAACGCCATTACTCCAGATGTTCCCTCTGCCTCCTTTTTTCCCCCCACTTCATGTGCTGAGCATGATGCCATATGATATGGAATATCCCTTGGGTCAGTTGGGGTCAGCTGTCCTGGCCTTCCATCTCCTTGGTACCACTAGCCCCCTCACTGGTTGGGTGGGGTGAGACTCAGAAAAGGCCTTGACCCTGTGCAAATGCTGCTCAGTGTTAACAAAAACATTTCTATATTATCAGCACTGCTTTCAGTGAAGACAGAACACAGCCCCCATGCTAGGAAGAAGCTACTCTGAAGAAAACTACCTCAGTCAAATCAGCCCAGGAGTTTAAGTTGGTTGCTCATTAATTTCTTTATTCTCCTTAACTTCTAGCCTGATTCTTTAAGTATCCTTTACAAAATTCAAACACTCAGGTGTCAGTGGAAAAATGTTTCCAGCCAGTAAAAGCCTGATTGACCACGGGAGTGTATTACCTTGGAAAAGTTTGAAGGAAGACATTAGCTTTAGTATGTAAGATAATGAAAAGCGGAACTCTGACAGCAATATATAGTGTATTTTAATAAAGATATTATAGTGTTAAGACTTGTATGTGTAAATGCTGGAAGTACCTGGTGAAGTGAACACAGTCCAATTGAAGATAGGGGGGACTCTAGCTATGTAAGATTTCAGCTAAATTAAAACAAAATAAAATCAGAAAATCTAGAAATTAAGGAGGAATGCATTTAGACTTCTGACTGGTTTGTTCTTTACACAGGATATTATTAAACTAATGAGTATCTGTCCTCTGTATTAGCTCTAGAAGGTTAAACACATGCAGTGATCTGTTAACTGTTTGGGAAGTTACAAATAAACAAACAAAAGCATATGAACACCAGTAAAGAAGTTACTGGGATTTGTACCATTAATTAATTTTTCTCTCCAAATTTTATTTTAATATTGGATTATTTAGAAATGATCTTCAAAGAAGTAAGAACATATTTGCACCACTTTCCTTATAATAAATAAAAAGAAAATAAAGTTTTAGTCTTTTAAATATACATCTGAAATAAGGCTGTTATCTATGATATAAAACTCGAAGGCTATCTAGAAAACAAATCCAATTATGGCTTAAGCACTTGAGAAAGTGAAATCTGATTTAATTACTTCTTTCAAAAGAAAATTACATCTTTCAACTTTCTATGATTAAAACTTGACATTTATTTTTATCACTCTAAAAAAGGAACGAGGTTGGAAGAGAAGCTCCCTTCATGAAATTCACACTCAAATCTTTGTTACTTAATACTCAGGCTAAAAATTTGAGTCCTTAAACAAAATTCTGATTGTCTAGAAAGCAAGCCAGAAAAAATACTTTGAGATAGATGGTATTTGTATTTTAGATATAGGATTAGAAAATACGAATTTAAGTGTAAGAAGGACCAAAATGGACATGATTTTTATTTCATTATCTTTATAAAAAAGCTCATAGTTATTGCTGAACATGCCTAAAAGTAACAGCAGGCTTTACTTAATGCAGTGAAAATATGCTATTATGACATTTAAAAAGTTGAAAGTGATGAAGTCACATTTACATTTCATTTAAGAGTTCTGAAACTGTTTTAGGAGTGAACATAGCTTTACATGCAGCTTTGCATTTTCAGGAGAACTAAATACAGGCCCATTGCTCTTGCTGCTGCTCAGATGAGATCTGACCAGTGCTCAGAGAAAGGGCTAAAGGACAGATAAGGGACGAGACATAAGGTTTGTGCAAATAAGATTCAGATGTTTGCTCAAATCCCATTTGCCTCCTTGGAAGAGCAGTTCTTCATGTGAATACATTTGGCTTAGTCCCTGAATATAAAATCAAGTTTGATAATCAGTTACCCTATGAAATTAAACTGGAATCTTAAAAACTTCATACATCTCTATTAAAACCCAAGAGTGGCAGAGAGTCATTTCACAGAAGAAACTTGAAAATATTTTCAGGTTTAGTTGTGTATCACCCTAATGGAATAACCAGTGACAATTAATTTCTTGTTGGGCAGAATTGTAAGACAGGCCAGGGAAGGATGTAAAGGAAATTGAATTTATATGAAATTGAGATAACTTTTCAAAAATTTTGATGTAAACCCCAATCAAAGGTCTCTGTAGATAAGCAAAAGGAAAAGAAGTTCTATTCTCATCTTTAAAACCTGTCAAATACATACTGGTCGTCCAAGGGAATATCACCCAATTAATCCCACTGTTTTTTATGGGAAGTATGAAATATTGTGAAGATATTTGTGAAGACTAATAGCCTTAGTGGGTAAAGTGCCATTTTTTTAGTATTTAAACAATTAAAAATGTTATTTAAAATCTCTTGTATTTAAGTAGTCAGACACTGACTACTTCGGGCCAATGATTTTTGAGATATTTTAGTTTTAACATAAAAAAGGGGTGGCTGGAAGGACTGAGCAAAGGGAAAATTAACAGTGAGGAACGGAAGTAAACTGAAACAGTGAAAAGGAAGAGAGAGAGAATATTTGTATGAAATAATTTCTTGTGAAGTATTCAGCAGAGGGTTTTGTCTCCACATAGGATCAAACACACATTTCTATTGACAAATATCATGTAGGTAAGCTTTGGGAAGTGAGACCTCAATATGTGTGTTGTGGTTGTGCCCTATAATCTAAATATTCTTGTATTTCTTCAAATACTATTACTAAGTAGTAGTAACTTTTTCAGATAACCATTTTTGGTTTTACTTGTCAGTTTGCCTCTTGAAGATTTATCTAAATTAAATTTATTTTGTGCTAAGTTAATTTTTTTTTTTTTTTATATTGGGCCTTGTTGCTGCTCACTACCTAAATCAGAAAATATGGTGTAGACAACACAGAAACTCTTCTGCTTTTGAGGGAAATGTTTCATCAGAACAGGCTGCTAGAGAAGAGTGCTAGATACTTAGAAATGTAAATTCCATTAATGACTTGGTGAACACAAGTGCCCAGGATAAAAAGTGAGTTTCTTTCACGTATTTTGAATTTCAATCAATAATGCTGAAGGCTTTTTCTGCTTGAAATACTTCTGTGTTTATAATGTAGGTAATTATCACATTAGAAGAATAGTTAATTATTATTTCTTTTGAAAGTATTAGGATGACAGCTTTGTGAAATTTATGTATTTTCCAAAAGGATTGGCTTTTTTTTGGTTGGTAATTTGAAGTACGTGCAAAAATTATAGATGGAGTAACATGAGCAAAAGGATGTCAACTCCCCTAGTAGTGGAGATAACAGGGTCACTTGTGGATTTTTGAAGTTATTCTCTGTATGACTCACCCATCATTCAAAGCATAGAATGCTATTTCAGCCAAATCATGAAGGTAATATGAGGCTTTATTAGTGTTTGAACCATAAAAGGTCTTCTAATATTTTGTTGAGATGCACATGGTAAATCTAATGCTACTTACGTTGTAGAGCAAAGCAAGAGGTATGTTACATAGGATTGTGGTCATGATTATTTTTACCAGTAATTTTATAACTGTGTCCTTTGCCTGTGTAGGGAGTTGGCGTCTCAGTCCATGGACATTTTCGAGTTGCTACAGAAAAGACTCTTTTTGCCATGCCAGAAACAGCAATAGGTAAGTGTGTTAACAGGTTATCACAAGTTAACATGTTTAGGGTTTCACTGTTTGTGTAACCAGGGTGAAATATCTTTGAATGCTTTGGTGGTAGGGAAAGAATTTTAAAAGGGAATTAGAGATGACCGTATATGAAAAGTATTTTCTATTAAATTATTAGAAACTTACCTGTATTCTGGGAGTTGATCATTGAAGCTCTTAACTGTGTAGATTGACACAAAGTCTGACAGGATAAAACTTCTTTTTAAAAAGGAACCAAGTCTTGCTACAGATGAAGGCAGGTAAAGTCTGAAGCTCCCAGTGCAGGTATGCCAGCTTTACCGTGGGAACTCGGTATGTGTCAAACTGGGTGTACTACAAGCTGCTCTGCAATGTTAATGAGACAGATTTTGGAATTCCAGCTTTTCTTGTAGATTAATAATGTAGACCCATTAAAATCGTGCACAGATTGTGTCTAGGCAAGATCACAATGTCTTCAGCGTCGCCTTTTTTTCTTTTAAATAGCAACATGTACCATGTGTTTTCTAATGTTTGATCCTACAGTTTCTTTGTTAATTCTGAGAGGTACAAAAGAAAATGTAGAGCTACAGAGCTTCTAAGCTACATAAAGATACAGGTATGGCTCAAGAAAAATCAGATTGAAGTGATCTCCTGATGCAGCTGTCAAGCACAATAAAGCATAATAAACCACGCAAATATAAGCAAGCTCGTTATCATTTTAACTCCTGAAAAAATATTAGAGCAATTCCTGCTAGCTGATAAATGTAATGTAATTTTTCTGAACGAGTAAAGTTGGGATAAAAAAGCCAAAAGCTATTTCAGCCCTCTAAGGTCTGGGAGTTTTTTTTGCTGAAGAAAAACTTAGTAAACTAAACTTAAGCTTTAATACAGCATGAGTTTTCTAAAACTCTGAAGTTTATAATCGGTTGTTGTATATGAAAATAATTTGAAGTAAACAATTTGTATTTGTATTTTTTTAACTAAACATAGAGGTTCATTGGCATGTGAAATTATTCTAATAATAAAAGTATCTTCACTTTCTTCTTCAAAGGTAAAGATGTGAGTAGTTTTATATTAACAAAAACTACGTACTTTACACAGATTTCTTGTGGTGACAAGGACGTATTTAAACAAAAATAGACTGTGAAGATGTGAAGGAAAAGCTTGGAACTTGCTTAGGAAAGAAAGTAATTAAACCGCTTTTGGGATCACTTAGAAGTAAAACCACTGAAATCTGTTTGGATTTAAAGGCTTAGCTGTTTTGATCTCTGTGGGGTGTGTTTAAAATGTCGAGCTCTCTAGATACTGTATTAATTGTTTTTTTTCATGTGCTCACTTATTTCAGTAGGCATGACACCTTTGCTGGGAAATGAAAACAAAGCATTCATTCAGTGGCTCCATTTTCACACAGTTACTCTGCACTTGTACACCACCATAAATAAAAGGATATTGATAAATATGCCACTTAGCAAATGGAAAGAAAAGGCAGTTTTAGACTGTGGAATTTGACGTAGATAAGATAAAGCACTAGAAATCAGCACAGAAGTAGGAGGGTATGGAAAAACCACTGGTGGGGAGAACAAACCATGAAAGTATAATGTGTGGGCTTTGAGGTGGTGTTACACTAATAATGGATACTTTCTTGTATATCCCTGCTAAGTTTTTAGCTTTCTGTAAGTCAATACTAATAAATTCCCAACCCCTTGTGCCAGACAAGGTAAGAACATAGCAGCACTGCCTTTCTTATGCTTGGCAAATGCAGAGTTGCACCTTTGGGATTACAGCAGAGCATGTTGCTCCTGTGTCAGAGCACAGACTGCAAGTCAGCAGTACAGGCATAGGCTTATGGCCTGGGCAGCCCAGCAGTAACACAGCTCTTCTCTTACTTCAGTAGGAAATTGAGAAATGATTGCTAAATGCTAACAAAAAAACCAAAAATCAAGTATGAAATACATTAAGAGAACCCCAGTAGCAAAGAGAAACATATGGGAAGCGTTACTGAGAGAATTAGGAGCAATATGTAGAACATGGACAAGAGAAGTAAAATTATAAGAGAAAAAGGAAGACAGGAATACTGAAAAAGGATACAGTAGAAGCTATAGCAGACTATGCAACCAAGTAATTTTCAAGTGGATTAGGTAGACCTTCACTAATCCTGTTTGTAAATTCCTTAATTAAAGAAACCTTCATTCAATTTAGCTTTATTTGCCTCTAAAACAACTTAGGCTAATCAACTTCACAGTTTATTTAGAACTGAATTCCCTGTGTATGGGGAGTGGAAGGGGGCACTATGGATCCCAATAGAAAGATGTTTTTCCTCTGGAAATGTGCTGGAGTGTGGGGAAAACAGTAGTCCAGCATAAGTATTATTTTACAGCAAAAAGCAAAAAATATTGTTATTGTTCCAGTGGAGGGAGAGAATAATATAATTACCTTTTTGCTTTGGAGGGCATTTTTAAGACAAGTTTTACTTTGAAATGAGGTTGGGTGGGGTTTTTTTTTGCAGTAGAAGGATATCCAAGGGGAGACAGATGAATAGAAACATAAAACTAAATAGAAGTCTTGGCATCAATGTTATGATGGCTCAAGCTGAGAAGGTATAATGTAGAATAGACTATTTGAGAATGTGAGTATAGATGAAAAAGAAGGTAAGTGATGAATTGGAGTTAATACAGCTTAGGGCTTTTAAAGGGTGTCAGCAAGGCATTCAGCATTTCAGGATGAGAGTTTTATGTCTCAGTAGCCTGGGGGATGAGGAATAAATCAGTTCATGACAGCACACCCATCAGTGGGAATAGAATACTACAGCTGTAGCTGATAGGAAGTGACTCCTAAAACCAGCTTTTTGATGTATTAGAAGCAGCAGAACAAAAAGAAGACCAAGAGGGAACCAAAGGGGAACCTGAGATGGGTTAGATATTATTAAGAGGGAAACACTGAAGAGCAGCTGTCTGAAAGAAACCTCCCCTTATTCCATCTGAGGGGGAGGACTGTTCAGGGACCACTAATTTCCCATGTCTCAAAATATTTGGAATAGGGTCTTTCTATAATACATACATTGACTCTTCTGTGAACAAAAGCAATTAATTGTGAGTGAAAAACTACCATCTTCTATCAGAATCCCATTTAAACTCCTTATGTACATGTGAATTTTCCCAGTTAGTATCTCTTCTTTGGCATGTGTCTTAGGAGTTTCTTATTGCTCATTTATATTCTTTTTCATTTGTTTCCATGATTCATTTATTCTCTGGAAGTGAAAAAAACGCAGCACACCTTTAATTTCTTTAAAAGACTTTCAGTTCCATGAATGCACCATTGGCATGATTTCAAACTAGTAACTGGACCCTGCTTCTATGCACTCAGATTTCTGAAATCAATACAGCTAAGCCAAAGTTTTCTCAAATTTAAGTATGTTACAAAACATGTCTAAATTTATTTTGTTGGTGATCAATGTATAGAACAGAAGGTAGATACTTTGTAATTACAACTTTTTAAAGTATTTTAAATCCTATTCACAGCTTTGAATTTTTAAAAAATTACCCTAATCTGTAGATTTAAAAAAATATACAAGACAGTTACTAAACTGGAGTTTAATATTTTTTTTTAATTTCAGCTTAGTCACAGTTCTGTCAAAGAGCCAAGTACTAAGTCAGCATCTTGTGCCTCCACCTTCAGGAAGACCCTGGCAATGCTGTTGATCTATTATTGAATTCTCAACCCCAAAATTGGTTCAAACTAAGCTGCGCAAGAGGCGCTTCATCAGTGTTTGATATTTTTATCATAATAAAAGATTTCAGTGAAACAGCAGCATCCAGGTTGAGTTTGCACAAATTATTTCATAATTCTTTGTGTCACTTCTCTTTCTTAGCTGAGAACACACTTGATTTTTCAAGCACCTAAAATTGTCTCGAGTTGTTGGCAAATAGCTTAAATATTTTTGTTTGGTATATGTTTGTAAAGTATGTGCCAGTAGAAAGGATGAAGTTTGGAAAGTGTTCAAGAGTTTGGTTTTAGGAAGGGTTTTGATGCCAGAAATGTCAAGACAAGTCAAGAAGAAATTTGGACAAGGTTGCTGTGCTTATGTGAGGGAGATGAAAGTGAGACAAGAAAAAATTGCTGCTAGTGGTGATTAGTACAGGATCTTCTCCCTTCACTTTTGTTTTGTGTTGTTTATTACAGGCCTTTTTCCTGATGTAGGTGGAGGGTATTTCTTGCCAAGGCTCTCAGGAAAGATTGGCTATTACCTCGCGCTAACAGGATGTAGGCTGAAAGGAAGAGATGTGCTAAAAGCTGGCATCGCTACGCATTTTGTAGAATCCGAAAAGGTAAGGTGCCAACAGTGCTGGCCAGGGCACAGCCCACAGCCACAGTGACAGGTTTGGGGTTTCAGCACCCCAATATACTGTTACCAACACGAGTGTCTGCAGAGGTGCACTTATATTAGCTGGCCATGCCCTGCAAACAGGGATGGTGAGACACTCTCAAGCTGTCCTTCTAACACTTGCCAGCTGGTGACAGCTTTGCTTGAAGAAAGGAGCAAATGGTGCTGTTTTTGCAATTCCACTGTTGGAAGGACATGATCTACTCAGCATTATGAAAGTGGCTTTAAAAATGTACAATTTAGACAACAGTGTATGAAACTAGAGATTTATACAACTGCAAAGGTTGCAGTCAAGGTAACACCCCATTAATGTGTTCTTTCCTCTCAGACTGGTGCAGCCTGGCTTAACTTGCATTGGGGGGCTGCTTGGGAAGCAGTTCTTTGCTGGTCACTGCAGACATAATTAAATTTGGGTGGTTCAACACTAGCAAATGAACTCTGTCTCCTGGTGGTGTTTGTTTTGTACTCCTTTAAGGTCTATCAGAAATTTGGGGAGGATGAGGGGATGTTTATATGCTTATGTCCTACTATTACCATAGTAATAGCGCAAGTAGTATGCTTTGTTTTACTTATTTGTAATTAAATCTCATTTTTAATAGCTACCTGCCTTGGAGAAAGACCTGATAGCACTGAAATCCCCTTCAAAAGAAAAAATTGCAGATTTATTGAACTCCTACCACATGAAGGTAACCTGAAATCACTGAAATCAAGCAAAATTGTTAAATATATGTAGACGTTTTTTTATCCATGCTACTGATTATCTTTTCTTATGGTTGAAAATAATGAATTTCCAAACTCTTTGCACTCTATCCATAAAACTTGTGTTAGCCCCATGTAACAATGGGCATGAAAATAAAAGGTTTTTCTTTTACAGTCAGTGGCTGTTTTAACTGTTTTGATGTGCATTGCAGTTCTCTTTCAAAAGAAAGAAAACTTCTAGAGTCAAACCAGTATTCAGTGTTATTCAGTCAGTCTATTACTCTGCTGTTGTTCGGCTTTAAAATGTGCTGTGTCTACTCTTGTTATTTCTGTTTTGTAATTACTAAGTTCATAAATAAGATTAACTAGAAAAATTAATGGGATAAACTAATTTACATCATAGTACTGATTTTTTTGACAAAACAGAACGCTATGAAATGGGAGTGATTATATGTTGCAGTATCCCGCTTTACAAGATGACACTGAATGGAAACGGAAACTGTGTATTTTTAGTTATCAGAGCTGAAATGCCAGGGAACCTTTTTCAGCTTCAGCTGCTGTTCCTGAAACATCTGCTTATGTCCCAAACCCCTTAATGCCAGAAGATGCGAAACATTTGACAGCCTTCCCACAGAAGGCCGATGGATCTATCACACACTTTGTCTAAATAAATTTTTTAAAATGACATAGAAAAGGAAGAGAAATGCTTTTTTTTTTGGTCATTAAAAAAGCCTAAACATAGGCCTGTATATTTTTAAAGAAAATGAAAGGGTTTTTTTTTTAAAAAACAATCTCAGGTTTTTGAGTAGATTTATCTACACTGACTTTCTTAGTGTATTGCACAGAAGTGTTTTGATAGAATGATCAGAATTACTTGTGTACAAGATAACCACCCAGACAAATATGCATACAAAGTATCTCAGAGCAAGCACTGCAGTGTATGAGGCAACATCTTTAACATTCACAGGATAAAGTGACAAGTTCATATATACACACTGCAAAATTGTAATTCATTAAAAATGGCACTGTCTTATGAATATTAAGTGTTCATTTATGATACGATATTTCTGTAACACAAGTCACTGAAATTTTTTGGTACTGGTACACTTTTAAGTCTAAAATAACCAAGTAAAATACGTATTTGCTTTTTAAATAGTGCACAGTTGATCAAGAAAAGGAGTTTGTACTTGATGAACATATGGAGAAGATTAACAGGTATTCAGCAGTCTTTTTAAATTTTTTATTCTTGTGGGTAGAGAACATGAAGTTAAATCTAGTAACAGTATTTCACAGATAAGGTGAGAGAAATGACCTGCAAGTTTAAGTAACATTTTGTTTCTAGGGAGCTTTAGCTGAAGCTCATTAAATATTTCACTCATCAGTACATTGAATACTTAGGCATAGTGGCCTGATTCATAGCCTATGGCACATTAAAATTAACATTTTCTGTAGATATTGGATGGGAATTTGTAAGAGTAACTGTTAAGTTGAGCAGGAAATGTTACCCAACACATTTATAGTACTCATTGGGTTAAGGCCATTTCTATGATAGCTTGAAACTTCTGTGTATCAGAAAGGGAAGGAGAAATAAGTGGGAGTGATAAGAAAGAGCTAAAACTGTGGAAGAAGGATGGCAATAACTACATTTAGAGATAAAAGATACTGACACCAAACCAGTAGAATGGAACTGATAGCTAAAGATTTGATATGTTATAAAAACACAGCTGAGACTGATGGCAGTAATTGAAGTTCATAGATAAATACCAGTTTGTTAGTGAATTGAACAACATGGAAGACATTGCTAAGAAAAGCCAAATCAGCTGGTTATGCCCTGCTTCTAATGTCAGTGTTATCAACCCTTCAAAGGTAAGGGGGAGACTGAAGCAGCTTGTTAACTAATTTTTTTTCTTTTAGTATTTTTTCAGCAAACAGTATGGAAGAAATTGTTAAAAAATTAAAGCAAGATGGTTCTCCTTTTGCCATGAAGCAGCTTGAGGTAAAGTCTTCTATGTCATTTTTGTTAGAGATTTTAAGTCTGGTTTTATGGTTTATTATCATAGGGAAAATTTAGTCACCCTGTAGGACTTTGGACTGAGAGCCTCAGCTTCTCACACATAGTCCTGAGGGATTCTCAGTAGTTCTACTCAGACAAGGGTATTCCTCTAAAATCACACAATGTGAGCACCATCTTATAGTGCATAAAACTGTAATCTAATGTAAAACCAAGCTCCCCTTTCTCTTCCTGTCCCCACAGTCAGGGGGGTCGTTGGGAACAAGTGTTCCCTTTATAGCTTCTTATTTTATTGGCAAAACTTGGAAGAAAACAGTGCCAAAACAGTGTTGTTGTTTTTCTTCAATTCCAGATATCTCATTTGGGTAAACAGCAAAAAATTTATAATCACGAAGTTTTTTTTTACCTTTTTAATGCATTTCTGAGAGTTGGATGTAGTCACTACTCAAAAAACGTATAGCAGTGCTACACACATAATTCATACTTCAGCCTCAAAAGCAAGAAGCAACTCATATTCATTTATAAATGATGTCTATATTTTCTTTTTTCCTTTGAAGTATCTTTGTTCAGGTGCCTTGTAAAAGTTTGGTTTGGAGCTAGTGAAATACTACAGCTGGATAGAACTGAAGCATTTCTCAACAAAAGGGTCATTTTAACTTTAGTTACAGCTCACAGAAGAAATCCTCCTTTCATAGTAAAACATCCATCATGTCTGACTTTGATATGAGCAGAAGGAATTTTATAAGGTAGTGTTCACATTAGGCATCCTGTCACTTTTAAAAAAAAAATGTAACACATTGTCACTGGAACTATCAGACAGTTTTTGAGGAAGGGAGTTTTAAGATTATCTTTGTGCCAACCAGTACATCTAGTACCTTGCAAGAAGTTTAGCATAGCTCTTATGAAAGTGAAATAGAATAAAATGGAAAGCTCATTTTTTCCCCCTAGTATTCAAGTTTCATTGAATAAAGCAGTCAGATGTACTCTGGTGCCAGAACACAAATTTTATCTGTTTGTATTTTATTGATTAGGTTCAGTGGATGTTGAAAACAACCAAGAATTATTGGTTCTTTATCCGTATTGTTTATGATAGTACATTTGTTTAACAGTTTTAATTTAGAACTTAAAACTAGGTCATCTACTTCAAAGTTACAACTTTGTGTAACTGATTTTTAAAATTCCTGAACAAAAAAGAAAAAAGGCTATTTTGTTGCTTCTTCAGTTCTCTCATGTCTTTAATAGGACTTTATAACAACTTTTTTCTTTCATGTGATTCATAAGTGAACATCCTTGGAGTTGACCAAAGTTTCAGAACAATTGTCTGTTCTGTTCAAGAGATAAGAATGTGTTAGTATGACTTGCTTCAGTCCATGCAGAAATTCGTGGGAAAAACCCCATGAAACAAATCCCACATTTTCTAGCAGATGCAAGACTTGCTAGTGTGAACAAATACTCAAGTTTCAGAGGAGTTTCTGACAGCAGATGTACTGTGCTAAGCAGTAGGATTAGGCAAGAGTGTGAAACCAAGGTTTCACTTTAGTGTCCAGGTACAGGAACAACAGCAAATTCAACTGATATATACTGTATCAGCTGATTCAGTAACAGCAATGTCTATCTTATTCCCCTTGTTTACCCCTATATTTATTATATGTATAAGAAGACTTATGGAATAAGCCCAAACTGAAAGTTTAATACAAATATCCTAATTTGGTACATCTAGCTTGTACCTTGGATCAACAGATACCTTTTAGTGTTAATAAAATGGAACTCCTAGTTGTGCCATAATCCAAGTACGCTGTGAGCCATGCTATCCCAAGTATCCTGTTCTCTTTGACCTACAGTACTCCTGCTTTTTACTTTCAAAACATTCCTGCTTTGCAGGCTGTCGCATATCTGATACTGAAATACTGCATGAAGAAGAATATAAATTCATTAAAATTCTGCTTGAGAATGACTTCATGATTTCTACCACATTTTGAATGCAGTTACAAACAGGTAGAAAGCTAGAGAACTTTGAACTCAGTAGTTTCCAAACCTTTAACTTCACTGCTTTGTTTTCAGGATTTACATGAGCCAAAAAGCTTTAATCTGAGTGGCAGGTGTACCATTTCTAATGGGATGAAGTAAACATGTAGGGTCAAAACCTGAAAAGCATCAGATACTTGACTTGGTTTTCACGTAATGCTTTCTTAGAGCTTTTTTGGCAGGACAGTGCACCTTCTGAGCACTGACACTTAATGGTTTAAAATCCTTCATTGTTACTGAATGAGTGCCAATGTAGTGTGCAGGACACTGCAGACTAAGAATTACAGGACACGTTGTCCCGATCTACTGGTCAGGCAAGGATGCACATAATAGCTCCTGAAACTTTAATGTGTGTGCAGCAAATGGGTGAGGTAGATTACAGGAATGAAGCTTGGTAATGTTGAATTCAAAGCAGCATTCTGAAACTGTTCTAACAGACCAGTGAGGGTGATGTTCTGTCCTTAGGCAGCTTTCCTGTGTGGCTTTGGCTAGATACTCCTCATACATTGTCAAAGCTCCTCCAGGACCATTGTTCCCTGTAGTTGACCAAATGCATTGATACCTCAGAAAGTAAGTGATGGGTGTCTTCATCTGTTGCAAGGGGAGTGATGCACTGAACCTCTGAGACGTTTTTGGGTTTTTAAGTGAAAGAAAATCACGATTCCCTCTTGTACTCTTGTAAGGGACTCCACTGTGTCAGCGCCGCTTAATTCAATCACCTTCTGATAGTATTTTATTGGTGTTCAGTCTGCTGCAAATTCAGCTCAGAGCTTTTGGGATCATTGTGTCAAAATCAAGATGGTTTGAAAGGTACTGGAATAGATGTCAAATACTTCTAAAAGACTTCTTTGCATTTTAGTACTCCCCACTCCAGCCTATCCTGTCTCCCTTTCAGGCTTGTTCCCTAGCACCAGTCTCCTCCTCTTTGTACAGAGATGTATTTATAGCTACACTGGTGACTCATTTTTCTGCAATTACACCTACCCGTTTTCCTGCCATGTTCCTCTTCCTCCAGCTTGATTTATGTCACTACCTCCTCCACCTTCAGCCTCATTGATATGCCAAGATAACCAGTCTAGTGGATCTAGCAGCTGCCTTAAGTGCTGTTTTGAGATCTTCCCCATTCCAATGCTTGCTTTGACCAGAAAGAACTTGCCATTACCATTTCATCCCTGGAACCACCTGACTGTACCATGCATACCATTTAACCTGGTCTGAACAAAGACTTCCTAATCTAACTGGCAGAATGTGAAACTCAAAAGGGGAAAGGTCCAGCTGAAAGGTAAGGCCAGCAAGAGCATCTTACAGGAAATAAGGGGTCTAGTTAAGAGCTGCCACCCATCTGAGACCTACAGAGTGATGTATTTAGAGGTACAGCAGATTTCTTAATCTGCTGAAAGGCAGCTCATTGTTTGAGAGCTTGATCAGAACTCAAGAACTGTTGGCACTTAGAGCCAGTGTTGGCTCTTTCTTTGCCAGCTTCTCTCTCAAGTACAGTGGTTACATGCAAGTAACATGACACTGAACTGTGCCATAAATCAAATCCCTCCTGATGGGAGAGAATTTTAAAAGTCCTTGCAAGGAGTTTCAAAGATAAAGCAAGACTTTTCCTGGAGTTTCAATGCTGCCGGATAGTTGTTTATTAAGTCTTATCAGAGGAACAGAGCCACCAGTGTGACCTAGGTACAGCATAGAGCACAGAAAGCAGGAGAGAAGTCTCTCTAATTATCAAGATTTACACAGCCTTTTAAAGATATTTTAACCAATAGTTACTAAAAACGTACATTATTTTCATTTTCCTACCAATTACTCAGTAACACGGGCAGGAACTGCGGAATTCTCTATCCAGTCATTCCAAACTACTTTTACTGCAGAACATGGAGTAGTAGAAGAAGGAGACGTTTTAGAGAACACAACAATCCCATTTTGATATTTTTTACTCTTAGCTATTTACTACAAAGAGAAGACCAAAACCTCTAGATTTTTCACCCTGTGACAATCTTACATAGTAGTCTATCACCTAATTCACACCACTGTATTTTCTAGTTCTTGTCTGATTGTTGGTAATTTTTTCCAAGGTTGGAGGTTGAAACAGTGTTGTTCAGGGGGGTAAGAACCCTTCAAAACAGGCAGAGAAATATTCTCGGCACTCTGGGTTCCTACATAACAGAACGACAGAACCAGTGCTTTGAAGGCCCAATTCCACAGACTCCTGCTTGTATCACATGTTTTCCAGCTTAACTAGGCAAAATGGGTCACTGCTGTATCAGCTGGTGTCTGGAGGGATGAAGAGTAATTGGGAGCTAGAAAAAATGTTGCTGTTGATGACTGGAAACTTGCCATTTCAGTCTGTGGTAAGGAGCCTAATGTCTGCAATGAAAATAATGTAAAGAGGCAAATCTTACCATCTGCTGCTTTTTAATAGTGGTAAAAATGTCCTAATTATCAGTAAATGTCTATTGTACTGTGAATGATCCAGAGCTTTTATTTGGGTTCACAGAGGAAGGAGGATCTTGTTTCGAATAAGAAAACAATGATAAGCAGCAGTAAGATTTAGCTCCTTTTCCCCAAAATCCATGAATCTTTAAAGCTCAGTTCTGTTTTCTTAATTAGGTTTTTGTCTTTCTCCCCACTTTATCCTACTGTTTACTGGCATGCTGTTCATCAAAGGATACTCCTGAGAGCCAAATTTACAGCATTTGTTCGTGTGCCTTAAACAAATCCTGTCTGTGGCACAATATTTATAGCCTTACTTCTGTCAAAAGTAAGGCAAGACCTCCAAGCTTCCTATCAGCAGAGTAATGTAGGGCTAAATTACTTCAGTATCTGTTGATCCCAGACAAGAATCCTGGATAAATATGTTTGATTTAATGTAACATTTTCTTTCTGTTTTCTTTGTGTATCATTTGGTCTTTGCCAGTAATGATAAAGCAACTACCTGAAGTTTGTTGCCACTCTCTCTATTATTACCTTATTACTCTATTGTACCAAATAAAACTTAAATGCTGAGCAATACTAATATCAGCTACAATATCAGTACATCTAAGAGCAATTCAGACTACATATATATGATATTCAGAAACAAAGTATAATTGCTTGTAACGCCTTCACTTAGCAAAAGATTATTCTTGAAAATGTCTTTCATTAATTTCTCTGGCTAGTAGTAATTTGATCTTAAATAATGGGACCTTAGGAGTTGTAGGCTTTCCACAAGTGATGGCACACATCCCAGAGATCTTGCTGATCAAAGTTTATGAAGGGAAGTTCATTTAATGTGACAGCCTGGTGGGAGGGAGCAGGAGGAATAGGTGTCACAAAGGGAGCTGAGGGAGAAGAGAGCCATCATTGACTTCACAAAGTTTAAATTGCACAAAAGACAGACTTGAAAATGTGTCCAAATTGAAGAAAATAAAAATAATGTTAATGTCTTCCCCAGACTATTAATAAGATGTCACCTACATCTTTAAAGCTGACTCTCAGACAGCTCAGAGAAGGAGCTTCCATGAGCTTACAAGAGGTACTCAGGATGGAATACAGACTGAGCCAAGCATGCATGGTAAGCAACAGCTGAGCCTCTTCTCTTTCTCTCCAGCCACAGAGGGGGAGCAGTTTATCAGAGGCTAAAAATTTTATGTAGATTACATCAAGGGTTTATAATGTATAGGTTTTAATTTTCAATATCATCTTTTTGAGTTTGTGAGGCTGTCACTTTTTTCCAGTTTCATGTTATTATATGGAATGCAAAGGACACTACATTAATGATGGTCAGATGGAAATGTAGAAGACTTCTGTTAAAAAAGTATGAAAACATTAATATATAGATAGTTTCATATTTGGATTGTAATTTTAAAACTGGTGTTCTTGAATGGGTTTTCTATTTAAATTACTTAGTCCTCAGTGCCTTAATTCCCAGCAGCAGGGTGCAAATAGTTGTTTATCACTGCCTTTCAAGAGTGTTGTCTATAAAAAAATTTATCACAGCAAGAGATTTTAGTGCTATTTGTACTAAGTGCTGAGTACTTGGATAGCATATGAGAAAGGGATCCTTCCAGTGGAACAGAGCTGCTAACTGAATTATGTGAACAAATGCCTTGCAGGGCTCCCCATGGTATCCTTATTATTAGTTGTGTCACATTTTAAAATAAGGTTTTTATAGGTCCGATTAAATGATTTGCAATGGTTAAAGTAAATACTTAAAGAAGTGAAAATCTGTCTATTTCTGATATGTTCTAATGCCTAACTAAAACTAGTACTGTGGCTCCATTACTAATGAAGCATGCTTAGGGATTTGTTACATTTACCTTTATCAAAAAAGAAGTGGATGTTTACAGGATTCCATTTAACTGCAAAGTGTTCCAAGTATGCAGAATACAGCACAATTCCTGAAGACTAGCCTTTCTCAGAAGAATTCCTGATACTACACACCTTAGACCTATCATGTGAAGCTCTTTAGAAAAAGATCTGAGATGTTACACAGAGAGAGAACGTGGACTGTGCCAAAGTGCCTGATCAGCTACAGGCTGACAGACTGATTCTAAGAGATGTGGCTGCATTTAAGCAAGAAGATAACAGAGCTCTTTAATAAGTAAAGACAAAGTAGGCCTAGAAAAGAACAGTACAAGTGGGATTTAACTGAATCTTGAGAACTTGCATTTCAAGCAGAAGTGGGATAGGGAAAGATGGGATAAATAGAATGTCATGTTACAACTTTTTTTTTTTATGATCTTTCAGAAAGGCCATGACTTCTACGAAGGGGTTCGAGCAGGTAAGCATGCACACCAAAAACACTTCTCAAACATAATAATACAGAAATTCACTACTGTGGTGCTTCTTTGGAGATCACTACAAGTGGGTACAGCAACACCTGAGAGAAAACTTCCCAGATTCCCATAGGTTTTGCTTATTGGACTTTTGTGTGGCCAGAATTTATTATTGTTCCAAAGCACAAGAGCCATGTTGTTTCCTTTGTGCGATCTTAGTTCCCTAACACTATTCATCCACCTGGTTTCACCATTTCACATTAAACACTGACAGTACTGAGTACGTGTATCACTGTGTCCAGGCTTAGTGTTGCCACAGAGCTGGTTGAGCCAGCTACACAGTGCTTTAAGACTCAAAATCAAGAACAGCTGTTTGCATAGAAAACAAAGACTTGCTTTCCCCCGTGTCCAGAATATCTCTAAATGGAAGTGTCTGACTATTAAAAAACTATATACATAATGTTAAATAATTCAGCATTTTAAGGCATTGGTCAAGAGAGGTAGTGGTAAAAGTAGAGCAGTGGCTCAGCAAGTTCATCCAGGGGACAGACTTCGAGTCTGTCCTTGATCCTACTGCTGATTCACAGTGCAGTTTGTCAAACCCAAAGTCCCATCTGTTAGGGGCTGTAGCAATTATTTATGTACTGTTCATCACGAGATGAAATAAAGCACAGGCGTTTCTTTTTCCAAGGAGCTTACAGTACAAGGCATTTGGATGGATAACTTTTGGTTGGACTTTTAATTCACACAGTTACATACTCAAGTGTGTATTATCACCTCCTCCTCATTGTTTTATATCTGTCTTTATAAAGCAGTTTAAAAGCCACTTGAGGAATGGATATTAGTTTGAGTATCTGCTATTAGTAACACTGTATTAAAGATAGCCTGGGGTGAGAGATGCAAAATTTATTCATACAGCATGAGGAAAGTTTCTGATTTTAATTAATTAGTCTTTAGCACTTATTAGCAGACACTCCTTTGAAGAATTTACCACGTGTTGAGAAGTGGCTTTCATTATGTTGGTAATGGGGACAAGGATATCTTAAAATTATTATTCCTGGGATGTATTCTAAATCAGCAAATAAGCTGCTGAAATGTAGTTATTCAGGAAGTGACAAACTCCAAGTCTGAGAGTCTGAGGAACACCAACTGAATTTCTCCTTGTAAGGCACAAGGTCGTGAAACCATCTGGGACTGCAGTACAGTACAAAAGCAAATCCCTTGTCAGTATGGCCAGGAAATACACAAACTCATTGTAAAGAGAGAAGCTGCAACAACAGCAGTTGGGAAACTTCTCTTTTATGTAGGATGATGTAGCAAAAGTTTTAGCTATATCAGGGGAAGAAAAAACAAAACCTTGAAAAATGCAACTGCGCTGAGGAGATTGCTTGTATTAATAATTTGTTCATGAAGCAATTTTGTTTTCTGCTTAGTGCATAGATCTTGTTCTCAGATTTTCAGTCTTAGGATTGTTTCTCATTTCAGAGGAGTGTAGAGTCTGACTCAAGATCACTTTTGTAGTTGGGTCTAATTTCATAAAAATCATTATCCATCAATGTGCTGAGCATCCTTTTTAATAGGAAGGGAGATTATTAAGTATTTCAACCAGCCATTGTGAATAAAAATGATAAAAGTGTTAAGTATTAGCTTTTTCTTTCTTAAAGCATTACATTACAAGCATTTAAGAGCCAGCTCTTGACCCACTCTACCACAAAAAGATTTACCACCAAAAGAAGTTGAGTTACAACAATCAGATTTTAGTTTAAGAATGTTTTTCAGCAGCCAATGGCCACAGGTCAGGTTTTAATAATACCTTTCATCTGCTTCAAACCATAATTTTAAAGGGCATGCTAGGGAGTAGTTTAAAAGCTTTTTAAACCTGCTTTGACCTGAGGTCAATATTTTTTTTTTTTAGCCGGTTTTCTTTCAACCTGAAAATCTGCTGTGGCAAACAATCTTCCCTGTTTATGATTCTTGTGATTGGAGCTATTAAAGAAAAGCCAAAACCCTTAAAGCATAAAACACATGGATCATATTTCATCAACATTTTCCCATAAAATAGTAAATGTGGGCTTGGAACACATTAGGTATCAATTTTTCACCTTGATTAATAGAATAAAACTAAGAAATGCATAGGTCTGGGTAGCTGCCAAGAATTGTTTTTCAAATCTTACTGCCTAAGAAAAGTGGCCATTTTTGGAGTCAGTGCTCAAACACATCCAGGTAGGATACAGTCTCAGCAGCAAATCTCAGGGACAAATACCTGTTAAAGCACCCTCCTAACTCTTTGTGCAGAATGTGCACTTGAAATGAAATTGTAAAGGTCTTCTACATCTTGCTGATCCTGCAAAGATGATATTTCTGTGCAGCTTCTGCCACCTCCCCTGCAGTGCTGGCAGATGTGAGCTGTACCCTGGGCACCCCAGGGCCCTGCACGAGTTCAGAGATTTTATGGCAGCAAACAGAATGCCAGGGACTTGGAAATATCAGCGTTTTGACTGTGCTGAAGGAAGCTCAGCAACAGAGCACTAACTGAAGTCTGGTAAAGTCACTACTACTGAACAGAGGGGTTTAGGATTTTGATTAAAAAAAGGTGAAACAAAAGAACAAACCCTTAACATGATGTCTGTGCTCAGTTACTTTTATCATAATGAATTTCCCTTAGCCTACCTTAGAAGTCTTCAGAATTTTTATTCTGTTCTTGTAATGATTGATCTCAACCTGGAGAGATACAAAATATAAAGAAGTCAATGCAGAAAGGGAATATTTTCATGATACTACTAGAAAACAAGTATTTTGACTCACACAAGATTAAAGACTTCACAGGAGAGACCATTATGAGCATTCAGCTTATCCACCAGAGTAAAACTGGCCACAGATCCAAACAGAAGGATGAACCTGAATAGACAGCAGCACCCTGGAGTGGAGAACTGGCAGCACTTACTACAGCATAGCAGAGGTGAAGCTCTGGTAACATACACATGGACACTTTCTCCTCTTTAATTTAAAGCATCTCTAATCAGCATTGGCTTTTGTGCATAACAGTTTAGACTGTTTTGGCTGGACTGTGAACTTCAACTAAAATTGAAGAAAATCAGTAGATAAGTACTACTCCAATGGAATAAATACAGTTGATTTGGGACAGTTACATCATTTGACCCAAGCCAATCAATGGTTTCACCATGTTCAGAAATAACTTGGAAGATCACAGCTTTTCAGTAAGTTACCCAGTTGAACGACAAAGTAAAAGCACTCTACAGGACATTTCTTTTAAAGAATTGTCCTCATGGATTCTGTCTTCTGTGGAATTGCAGTTTCTGTCCATATAATGGGTTACTTTCTACAATCAGTTTGTTTCTAAGGAGTCCTTAGTTCCCTATTTGCAACTAAATGGATGTGGGACTCTGATTTGCCTTGCTCTTTAGGGATGTAAGCTGAAGAGTTGTGATACCTATATGCCTTCAGCTACAGAAATATTAATTAGTGCCATTTCCATTTGAATAGTGTTTATTTTCTAACCACTCTCAGCCATTGGTTAAAGACAGAATAGTTAAAGAGAAGTTTTCAAGTCACATTTTTTACTACAAGTTGGTAGGCAGGCCACAATGCCTGTTTTTTTGATAAGCACAATCTTTAGGTAGGTATTCTTTTCACTGTAAAATTCCACCCCCTTGCACCTTCCTCATCTTGGATATTTCTAGTTCATTCAATAAGAACAAAGTTTAGTAAAACATAACTTACCCAAAAATAGCTGTTATTCTTTGAAATATCTGGTCTCCGTGAGTGTCATAGTGCACCTGCCTTTAGAACCATCCTACTCTAAACTCTTTGTCAGAAAACAAACAAATAAAGACCATTCTCAGGAGAGAAATTTGAAATATGCTCCCTCTTCCCGCCCATCCTCTCTTACATGCTGTGGGCTGTGTTGGTCAGGAGGTTGCTGATTTCACTCACCTGAAGAAAATGTGTGTCGTGAGGAGTGTTGGGCAGTCAGTGCATCGTAGAGAGCCACAGTTCTTACAGTTGCTCTTTTTTAAATGATAAAAATTTCACATTTTCAATAGCACTTTTATGGGTTTCTTAAAGCCTGAAAGGTACTTGGAAGGATGCTCTGGAGTTCCATTCATACTGGTCATTTTTACACACAAATAAACTCCCTCTTGTATTGTTTGCTAATGCAGCTGTTGCTGGCATGCCTTTGAAATTCCTGTGATACAGGGAATGTTTTTTGGGATTGGCATTTTCTTGTTAGCCTTTTACATGTGATTCATTCAGTGATGGTTTTTATCTTCAGTCGTGTATTTCCCAGGATACAGCATAAAGTCTGTATACTAAGATCATACAGATTGTCACAGTTAAATCTACCCAGGCCTCAGTATCTGTCAGTATTTACAAATAAACACTCTTGGTTCCCACAGAGATACTCTGCTTTAGTCCTTCCTCGTGAGTTATTTCATTATTAGTTTACATGATGTGTTTAAATTCGTTTTAGGCACTTAGCACCACTGAGTCATCTCTTGTACTCTCCCAAGAGTCAGATTTTGCACAGAGCTGTGAAAGCCTTGTCCCAAAGTAGCATCATAATGTACTGTTCCAGGTTCCCATGAAGGAGTGTAAGTCAGCAAAGAGTGGCAGGTCTAACTAAACCACCAATTTCAGGTCTATTCCTTCAGTACTTCTGAAGTGATGCACTGTTCCTTGTATCATCCCAGATACATCTCTGGACAGGTCACAACTCAGGAATTCTTATCAGAGTAGAAATACGCGTGTTACAAAAACTCTGCCTTCTCCAGAGCACATGGATTTGTCTTCCCCATGTAACCACTGTGGTGATCTGTCTTGATGCAACCTTAAGTCATTTTAATTAGAGGAAGTTTACAAGTAACTCTGGTGTTTCTCTATTCCACCTGACAGTGCTGATTGACAAAGACCAGTCCCCCAAATGGAACCCAGCTGCTCTAGAAGAAGTCAGCGATGAATTTGTGGACAACTGTTTTAAACCACTGGGAAACGATGATCTCAGGCTGTAAAGATCAAAGCTAGTGACATCTTATCTATCTGCTTAGTTCTGTGATACAAAAATTTATAGCAGTGTGATCAATTTTGACAAGACTTTTTTAGCTAGCCTGACATTCACAAGGCTTTTTTCTGTTGTTTTTTTTTTTTTTTTTCATTCAGGAATATTCTCTATAATGAGAAAATAATTGTATCTCTGGTTAATAATGGGAAAAATCACTTCAAGGCAAATTGTTATTTTTACTGCTTTACACAGTGATTAACATTTACTTTTTTGCATCAGCTCTTAGTTTAAGAGGAGCCCTTGGGGAAAGAGCACAGTGAAGGGGTGACCTAATAAGCAAAAAGTCAAGAGGCCTTTTGTGTTCTTGGCTCTGTCACTGATCTGGTAAATTGGTATTGTGCCTCAGATTCTTCTGTATACAATGAAAATAAAATATGGTTAAACCTTTAATGTAGTCAGAGCTACAAAGGAAAATGCAACACAGAATTCATGGTGTTAAATACCCTTTTAAATAAAAGCTCAGACTGATACATTATTAGTCTAAGAAATTGTTCTGTTGATTTAACGTTTGGTCATTTTTCAGCCTTGCTGTGTGATGTAAACGTTTCAAATGTGATGTTGCCAGAGCCTAGAGCACATTTCTCTTTGCTTGTATAGCCCATTTTTTTAAATGGCATTAAGTCTGATTCGACTGCATAATCAGTTTTTCACGATTTCACAAAATTGCTGGTTTTTCTTGGTCTTACAGTGGTGAAGAAACAAATGCCTCAAAGCTTGCTGTGAACACCAAGCAGCACATTTCCTGTGCATTCAAGGTGGCTGGGTTCTGATAATACATGAGGTTATATGACATAACCAGAACCCCTTGATACAAGTATTTGTGAGTGGGAAATTATTTTTTCTATCGTGTATGCAACACACAGCTACCAATCTTTCTTCAACATTACGCCTTCTTCTTTATGCTTCATCAGTTCACGTTATCAGTGCTTCTTCCTACTTATTTCTACACTTACAGACAGGTCACAAGTACAAATTTTGGCTTCTCTGAAGACTAAAGAAAACTTCTGTTCAAATGCCATAGTCAGTAACCAGCACTGGGGAGTCAAAAAGTCAGAGCTGCAGCAGAACCATTATGGAGTTTTCGACAGTGGGCAGTTTTTATTACCAACAGCAATGCTCTACAATGGTTTAAGGCTCCTTCCTTTCCAGGAGCTGTTGCCTGGAAACACAGTCCAGGAAATTCAGGCATCAAGGTGAACTACCAGAGTGACTTTCAAAAAATCAGAGGTGAGCAAATGGAGAACTAAATCAAGAAAAAATGGCACTTGCTTTGTCACTGGAGTCTTGTAAAATAAATTCGTTAAAATTTCAGCTGCAAGTTTATGTTACCATGGACATGCTTGTTATGGGACTGTCCTTGAGTTTAGCTCCAAAAGTAATTGAGATTTCATTAATACCTTCAGGGTAATTCTGAAAATATCACTTGACTTTCTACCTCAAGCTGGTTCCGTAAGAAGTACAAAGCTTCCCCTGTATTTTTAAAAACCTTTGCATGTTTTACATTCATAAACAATTGCTATTTTTAAAAGATTGGTTAACTCCATTGTTTTTGTATAAATGGAGCAGTCTTCAGCCAACTGTATTTAATGAAAAGCACAGTAATTCCCAGGGAGTAGGGATCATGTCTCCGCTGATTGTAAATGACTTACATGATTTCAGGAAGAATATACTTCTGAATTAAAAAACTTTGATTTGCATGTTCAGTTGCTTCCAGAATTTATGTGAACAGGAATTATCCCAAGCTCAAGGTAATGAGATCTTGTCTAATCTGTGCAATCTTGTGTTTTTTTCAAATAAAAGGCATAAAAGCAGATGGTAAGTTGAATTTTATTTGGTCCACAAGAAAATATTTTCCACAAAAAATATTGTAAAAATATATTGTAGTGTGTTTTATTTGGGAATACTGATGTGCCTTACTCCAGAAACGTCAACTTTACAAAGTTGTGCTGCAGTTAATGTATTTTGAACCATTATTAGAATATCAAGTCAGTCATATCATATCCACTCAGATTAATCTTGTTTCCTGGAGAATATATAAAGCAAATATATTTTTAACTCCTAAATAGAAGTAAACAGTTTTGCAGAGTATGCCAGTCCCAAACTGGAGTGCCTTTATTACACAAAATCAAGTCAAAGAATCAATGGTAACTTAGCTGGAAACCCACTGTCAGTGGCTCTATGACACTGTAGCACAGCTTAGCATAATCTGAATTTATGAAGGTAAAGAAGTCTTTATTTTTACACTGTATTAGTATTATGCCTATTAAACGTACAGCAGAGCTCTGGAAAGAGATCTTCCTCAATCTCTCACCAGACTGTAGTACTGAACACATTTATTTTCTGTTAGGGGTAAGTGCATTATTTATAAGGACAGCATCCCGTAAAAGAGATGATTTTCCTGGTGAGAAGCCCTCTCCCTGTTGTTTGCAAGCTTGTTTGCTTTCCATTTGCTGCATGCCTTTCCTGATGTGCCAATGTCATGGAAAGCATCATAAACCAGCTGGAATTGCACTTGGGGCCATTCTGAAGCTGCTGTAAACTTCAGGCACCAGTGAGGGCCGAGGTTGGTGGCTGCAGGTGCGGAACTGGTTGGGCCACCAAGCAGGTGCTGAGTCACCCTATGGGCAGCTGCGGGGGCAGGCAGGGCAGCCACCCCTCGCTGCAGCTCCTCCACATGGGAGTGGTCCTTGGGGCATGTTCAACGTGCCTGGGTAACTTGCTCCTCTGGGGAAATTCCGAGTGCTGATCAGAACGGACGCTGTGATGGAACCTTAGGCTGCTTTAGAACTCTGCCTGCTGTTGGAGCGTGCAGTGGCAGCCTGCCAACGGGGAAGCTGCTTTCAAAAGTGCATCTGATATTCCTGAAGAGCGTCAGATGCTAAGGCTACATCCAGAGGAAGGGTTTGAGACAGGCAACAGGATGCACTGCACCACCCGCTCCCCGTGGCAACTGCCAGGGTCTCTGTACAGAGCCAGGGCAGATCCACCTAAAGGTGCTCTGGAAGTGAGTGCAGTTTTCTACCTGCTCTTCATCTGCCTGGCCAACAATGGCTATGGAGCTTTGGCTTTTTATTTAGTTACTGTGGTTTAGCAGTGTTAACATTCTCAAGTCCAGACTCATCTTAGAAAGGTTGGCCCTTTTCTTCTTTTTTGTAATAAAGCTTTATTTTAGCTAGAATAAGAATAGGAAATAGGAAAAGGAATCTTTTTTAATACTCTGGTTAAGCAATATCCAATTGATATGTACTGACTTGATCAGTGTTTTGGCTTTGCTTTCTAACACACTAATATGGAGATATTTTAGAGCAAACAGACTATGATCTCATGTTTTATATGCTGTAGAACTTGAAGGAATGTCGCTGTTAACAGGAGAATTTAAGTGAACCATAAAACCTTAGTCCCACTTCGCAAATGGCTTTGCAGATGACTATGTAACTTCAAAGAGGACGACATTACAGCATAAGCTGATTGTGTTCCCTATTCCAGCAAAAGCCTGAGAACAGCCTTAATAGCAGGTCACTGGGAATCCAGTCTGCTCATTGGGATTTAATGGCAGCCTTGTGCTGTGTCACAGAGAAGCATTTTTCACCCTTTATTCCTGATAAACCCACTTCCCCATATAGGTGAATTTCAAATACCTAGGTTTGTGTCACAACATTTGCAAAACAGCTCAATTCGTAGACTGTCTTATGTCGGGGAATAAGCTAAAACCAGCAATTGACATGGTCCTCTTTCTGCTTGGTTCCCATTGCTTGAAAAATCATGCTTTGTATCATTTACTAGAACTACATGTACCTTTTAAAAATAGTAACAGCTTCGAGCCAGTATGGAAAGCATTTCTCTATAAAATGAAAGCAAAATGGAAAGCACTTTGATCTCAAAAAAGGAACTATGTCTTTTAAACTGGGCATCACAGAAAAATGAACAAACAGGTGGTAAAAGCCAGGCTGTTAGAAGGCCTTCACTTTGTATAAAACGTCAGCAACATTGTACCTTTAGGATGAATAGGAGAAATTCATCCAAGTCCTGATCTGTCAAATGCCAGCTGTGAGTGCAGAGGGTCAGGCTGCGAGTCCTGGGCAAGCAGGGAGCAGTGTGTGGATGCAATGGGGGAGGAATGCAGCCCTTGAGCTTTGGGCCTAAGGCTTAGTTCCTAACTCTGCCTTCAGAGCACTGCTCAGGGCTGGGGCTCCCGTAGCTCCTACTAGCATTGCCACAAACAGGTTTTCCAACTGGGAAGCAGCAGCCTACAGAAGCTGAAGGAAGATGTCCCAAGGGTGGTACTTCAGAGAGGAATTTCAGTGTAATGCAGCCACAGTTCCCATGAAACAAATTGTCCTAAAGCACTGCCACACCTTTGAAGGTTCATTTCACCAGTTACCCATTTGCACATCTCTCTGGGTTACAGTAAAACAACAAAACCAAATCCTCCCAAACCAGCACCCTAACACAAAAAAAACCCCCCAAACAAAACCAAAAAACCAAGCAGCTTTGGTCTGAACACAGCGACCAGATGTCATTAACCTATCTTACTGCAGGATTTTAGAGACAAGCTCTCATGCATTTACAGAAGCATCTGTTAATGATAACGCACTGCTTATCAACACTGGCATGTTTCTCTCTGGTTCACTTCAATGGAAGGTGAATAGCATCATCATCCATATGGTTGCCTGAACACCACTTGGGTTTACAAAACACTTCTCATCACCTTCATTATTTTATGGTATTACAGATTTAGTTAGGTCACAGAATCCAAAGTAAAATTTATCATAGCAGTAACCTTTGCTACATGCAGACCTTGATTTCACTTTAGCAAAACGCAGACAAATTCACCAAGCACAGAGAGTTCATCTCACCTATAGACAAACCACTCATCTTTTATGCAGAACATAGAAATAATCCACGTTTTGTCCACTGTAGCAGTGCTTGTAGAGGTGCAGGGCAGCCACAGTCTTCCTATCCTCTTTTTAACACTAATTTCTGGTCACATCCAACACATACAAAGACAGAGTATACTCAACATATGGCTGACAACAAATGACACTTGATGAAATAGGTTCTACTGCAATCCAATTAGTTTGTTAGCAATCTGCGTTAAAAGGCAAATTTTCTCCCTGCAAACACCTCCCCACAGTGATGCTCAGAGGACAGCTTGGGGTGCTTTGTCTGCACTGGTGCCACGCAGAGCACTCGCAGGCGGGCCAGGCTGCGGGAGGGCTCAGGGCACGTCGCTCTCGATGAAGGGGATGTCGCTGTACTTGCTCTCGGTCACCGCCCACTGCTTGACCGCCTGCTCCAGGATCTCGCGCGACAGCCGCTGCGCGTAGTCCAGCACGACAGCGCTCGAGGGGCCCTTCTCCTCCGCCTTCACCGCCAGCAGCGACGACTTCTCCCCAGTGCACCCTTCGCTGCCTCCCCCGATCCTTTCATCCTGGACGGCATTGGACCCTTGGAAGGCAGCCTTGGATTTGATGCATCCCATGGTACATTGGAAAATGCAGCTGCAAAATTCAGTTCAACAGCATGTTTTGATAACCTGGAAGCAGTTCCCTCGTTCGATGCAGGGTTGCTGCTTCTTGCCAGTGCCTCCAGTTATTTTCAAAGTACAGAACATCTCCTTTTGTGCTTCTTCTGAAGAAATCTGTCAAAATAGTGTTTCATATAAAGGCAATAAATAGTTTACCATTCTCAGTGAGCTCAAAGGAAACCTAAATTCACTACAGGCGCTTGTAGAAGCGGCTTAAATAAATCTCTGCCCAGTGTGCGTAAAATGTTTTTATCGGTAACATCCATCTACTACAAGTAGGCAAAGTTTGACCTGAATTCGCGCTGCCTTTGAACGCAATTCCCAGTACAGGATGTAAGCCATCTAGGAATGGAAAGGTCTTAGGGAAAAAATAAAGTCTGTTTCTTCCAAGCTGACAATGCATTGCTCTTCTCCTGAAACTGCAAACAAATACTGTTTAGCTCCAGGGACTGCTGCTGCTGCTGGAAATAAACACCAAAACCACCCCACAGAAGCACCACACAACCACCATAACCAGAGTTCTGTGTCATGGCTGTCACACGCCCTCTGGGCACGATGACACTAATTCCCAGTGTCATTCTGCTGTTGCTCAAGGAGGCTTGAGCAGGGCAGCCACCAGAAGGTATTCACAAGGAACAAGAGCTGTTTTTGTTTTTTCCCTGGAGAGGGTAGGGAAAGCAGCAGCAGCCTGCTGTGATCAAGGCAGTTCCAACAGAGCCAGAGCTCTTCTCACTAGAGCAGAACAACTCTACATCTAGAGAAGGGAGACTGACAAATGAAACACCTGATAGGGTCCCTTTCAACTCCTCAAGATCCAGAACTGGTTGACTCCAAATTCTGGTATATGGATTTTTGTTTACTGGCCTACAAAGCTGTTTCTGGGGCTACTTTCTCTCCGCAGGCAAAGCAGAATCTCACGATATGCCTGACTTTGCTTGGCATGCACTTACCCACTTATCAGAGTTAACAGACTGCCAGCCAAAATAAAGACTGCGCAGCACAGAAACCAACTGTTCCCTACAGCTTCACCCAATGACGTTGTGCTAAGGTCAGCCAAAGTTAAAGATTTTTTGTAAATAGCCTTTGAAAATATAATCATGGCAAAGATGTTAAGCCTTATTTATTTTCTTTATACACAGGAGGAAATAAGGGCTCCAATCCAGTAACCTGATCACAAGCAAATATTTGCAGAGGAAATCAATCCCATTTGCAGGCAAATAGTGCTTCACAGGTAGGATGGGACTTCCAGGTCTAGCAGCTGACTCAGGAGAACCAGATTCCTGGGACAAGCTCCTCTCCTCTCTTTGCTGGTTGATAAAAACCATTGCTACCTGTTTGTAGGGCTGAAGTGCAACAGAGAAGGGGTGGCTGGTGCTCCTGGCAGGAAGTCAGCCCTAAAGGGCTTCAGAAACCACAAAGTCCATACAAATGTTTTTACACCTTTAGCTTTGTACCAGGACATTCCAGCATTGTAGAGAAACATTTGTAAACCACTTCAGTGAAGTTCAGCAAGTCTCTTTTGTGCACACTCACCTGCTGCAGCACGTGCCCAGTGCTTTGGGGCAGGCACTGTAGTTCACAGGCCTGTAACACAAACCCTGCTGCCAAGGGCTGACCTCCACTTGCAGTTTTACCCTACACAGAAGAGAGCCAAGCTATCAGGTTTTTATTCCTATAACTTATCATGAAATGAGTAAAGACTGGATGAATAACTTGTCATTAAATGAGGAAACAGCAGGATTCCCTTCACTGCACAAGAAACTACATTTATCCCTATGGAGGTTCGTACCTACGTCTATCCATCACATACACTGACCAAACTGAACGTGCCTACAGACCAGAGGCCAAGGAGATGCCTGAAAGCAATTCAGACAGCTAAATAATTCAAAGCTTTAATAGTAACATCTTGTGCATGTCTAATTTCAATATTTACCATTAATAAAACATTAATACTAATCACTTCGCCTTGCTCTTCTGGACAAATATGTAGTTCCAAGTATATGGTAAAGAATCACTAACAGCAGGTACCACCCAGCACTGCTGACACCTGAAAGCTGCAGTCTTGATCCAGCCAAGGTAATGCACAGCTTCAGTGTGTTTTTATCAGAGTTTATCCCTGACACTTTCCTTAAAATAGACAATTTGAATTTTTTACGCAAGTTTGGAGCTCTAGTTTTTAATTTGGGATTTTGGGTTTTTTTGGGGTTTTTTTTGAGCTTTATAATGGAGGCCTGATAAATAGAAGCCAGCTTTAGTTAGTATTTCATCAGTGCTTTAATGTTTTCCTTGTGCAAGTGGAGATTTCTGTTAGGGAACACCAGCAGATGAGTTAGTGTCTAATGGAAAGGACAGAATGTGAGTAGAGAGAGGATAAACATCGCCTAAAGCAGGTAGGGAGAAATTCCCTAAGGTCAGCATCTTCCTCTGCAGAACCTACCACCTCTGCCTCTTCATTTGGGCCAAGTCAAACATTTGTGGGACTGTCCTACACAGAGCACAAGGTGGGCTCCAGAGCTTGCAGACAGCAAGGCACACAATACAACTCAACTGTTCCAAATCAGTTGAGCTTCAAAGTTACCGATCTTAGTTTAAATTCTTGCCTGTTGCTCATTTCAGTCTTTACAGAGCTCAGTACTTTCCAAGCCACTCCAGTGAGTGTTACAGTTTGCTTGGTCTACTGGAGTTAATAATTGTTGGCACAGAAATGATTGCAAATGAAGCTGCCCTCAACCTTCTGGCTGCTTTCTTGTTTTCCTGACAGCCCTTGCCTGCACATACACAGTGAAGTGCTGTTTAAATCCTCTGTGCCTAACTCATCTCCAGAGTCTTAAGTTCTGACAAGGATTTTAACATCTCTACCTTTCCTTGCAATGCTCGTACCCCAAGAGAAGAAAAACCCCAACAAATTAAACCAGCTCGTTTCACTCCCAGCACAATGTTTCATCCAGTAACTGCACAAGGCAAAGTTGTGTGATAAGAGCCTGTTTCTCTCAGTGCCCAAGCTCTGCTCTGTGGCCAGTTGTGCCCCAGACACCACTGCATAGATGGTTTGGGGCTCAGGCCAAGAGCTCTGCAGCACAGTTGCTCACATGACAAAGCTGCTGGGCTTAGCTGGAGCCAGAGGTCAGTGAGCTCAGCTTGCTCTGCTCGCTCTCAACCAGGAGCTAAAGCAGCACCATCACAAACCAGAACTCATCTTCTCTTTTTAGAGACAGATTTTACAGTAGGTGAAATGCTGATTTATTCATCTGAAAAATACAGGCTCCTAGTTGTGCTCAATTTTACTGGATGTACAGTCAAAATGTTTTTAAAGGCTTCATTTCACTTCAACATGACAAACACTGTATTAGTTTCAGGACAGTCCTAAAAACAATCAAGTCTGTATTGGAATTGGAAGTTCACAAGGATAAGTTCAGGTGTTGTTTCACCTATTACATTATTTACTGTGGTAATACAAAGAGAGAGAAAATATTGAGGGGGTGGTAGCTGAACTCACCTGGCATGTGAGGGCTAAGAGGTCTCTTTGCCAGCCTGGCAAAGTGTTTCCTGCCAAGATAAGTTCATTTCTAACTACTGAAGGAAACAAAACAATGGTGAAAGGATGCCTGCAATTCACTCTTAGACAATATAAAATACAGGAAAAAAAGCATTAATCATATAACTGCCATTTTTAAAAACAAATAGGATTTTTTAAAGACTTAATCAATAAAAATAATTGCAAAAAGGTAAATGTGAAATATCAAAAAATAAGGGTTCTATTGGCCTCTGCAATACACCATCATATGATGAAAACAGGCAGAAGAGCAAGCGTTTTGCTGTTATGCAACATCTGTAGCCATCATAAGCAAGTAAGTTCCTGCTGCCATTTAAATATTTTCCACCCATAAGAACATCAGAAAAAAATCTTGAAGTTCACTATTATGCTATGAGAAACTGCTGTCTGCAACACTTTCTGTTACAGCAGCCACCGGATTAAAAATAAGTCATAGTTTTCAAAATAGCTTCAAAATGTGCAGCTCTGCCCAGCTGAAGGCAGCAAGTAATTCCTGCTGTGACAGAGCCAAACTTTTCGGCTCAAATATGACTCCTCCTCCAGCAGGGAGGCTTTCAGTTTTCCCCTGGGTATCCACAGAAGAAGCTCAGAGTGCCACTTACCAGAACCACGTCTGCTTCTAACAGGTTGTCCCCGTGTCCCCAGGAGAGCACAGACAGCTTCACGTCTGGGACTCTGCAAAGGGAACCCAGGAACAGAGCTTAGCACTCGCCAGGGTGTCAGAGGTACACGTTATTACCAAGGTGATGCATCTGTAGTGCTGGCCTTGCACAAGTCTGCCTGCCTTTTCTCCCACACAGAACTTGACTTTGACAAAGGTAAAAGGATGATACAGCACTTAATAAATTAGACTGAATGACAGGCTGCAACAATTTATATACAGCACCTAATCCCGGGTGCAGGGTGGGGCCACTGCTTGGGCAAGGATGCCCATCTGCAGGATGCCAACCTCCTCCCACAGCAAGTCCAGGTAAGGAGGATTTCAGCAAGGATATGGGAAGGGTAATGTGCCCCATCTGTTGCCTAACCTCAAAAGTTCTCTCCTGTTTTCCCTTCTCCCTCTCAGAGCTTCTGCTGAGACCTGGACCTCGATCATCCAAGGACACAGGGCAAACAGTCAGACAATCCCAGTGCTGCCATTATCATGGAAACAACTCTGGAACAAAGGTATTGAAAGCTGGAGTTTGGGCAGGTGACCCAGCTGACCTAGCAGCAGAGGTAACAAAACAGTACTTGGGCATCCACACCTCTGAACTGCACCCAATCACATAAAATACTCACACCCTCCATTCATAACGGAGAGGAAACCCAGAACATCCTCTGTCTCTCCCTAACAAGGTGGGCTGTAATTCAGGAGCACACGTGGCATTAGCCTTTGGATACTCTGCAGATCCAAGCAGAGCAGCGGCACATAAATGGCAGAGGGATGAATCATTCACTCAGTGCACAGCATCCCCTCCATCGCTGCAGGACTCAGAGCTCCGAGCAGAGCAGCCCCAGGCAGGGGTTCCCAGAGCAGCCCAATCCACCAGGCTTTCAATTCTGCCTCTCCTTAACATCCAGCTTCCTGCAAATCCTACAGAGGAGATGCACTGTGCAACATTTATTATAACAATTCTTCCTAATCATAGGAAAATGAAGTTTTAAATGAAGTTACTTTAAGACAGGCACAATATCAAAGATTCTTCTGCCTCAGGCAATCACTGATACCCAAATATCCCAAAACAACTCAGGACATGAAAAGCAAAAATGGAGATCTCATTCCTCTCAGGGCCATCCCCTCCCTCTCCTGTCGCTTAGTGCCAACAAGAGATAAGAGCTACAGATTGGAAAGGGCTGGATGCAGCAACTGCAAGCAACTGCTGTGCAGGATTAGCGTGGAAGTAAAAGTCTCCTGGTTATCTGTCTCGAGGTACGTGCCGGAATTTCAAAGGCTTGGGTTTTTCCCCTCCATGGCCAGAATTGATAAAGCTTTTCCAGGCTTCTAAGCCAGTTTGTAACTGAATGGGGAAACGACACATTTGCTTTTCCAAATCAGGCAGACCTCTAGTCTACTTTCAAAGGTTTTTCAATAAGAGCACAGTTGATCACAGAATCATAAAATTGGTTTGGTTGGAAAAGGCCTTTCAGGTCAAATCCTACCATTATCCCAGCACTGCCATGTCCACAGCTAAAACCTGTGCCTAAGGGCCACATCTACACAGCTTTTAAATACCTCCAGGGATGGTGACTCTACCACTTCCCCGGGCTGCCTGTTCCAATGCCTGACCACCCTTTCAGTGAAGAGTCTTTGCTAATATCCAACCTAAACCTCTCCTGGTACAACTTGAGGTCAATTCCTCTGGATCTATTGCTTGTTACCTGAGAGAAGAGACTGAGCCCAACCTGCCTACAACCTCCTTTCTCAGAACACTGAGTTACTTAATGGAGGCAATTTCCATGACAAATTTCATCTCAAGCACTTTCAGCAATGCAGTTAAGGAACATGAAAATCTTCAAATTAGAGGGAAAAACAAGAGAGAATAAAATGTTTCTTCTTACTTCACTTTATGATTTACATGCAAGTGGGGTGTTTTTACGGTTAAATAGTACAGCTGTGTTGATGTTTTTATGCTGACAAACTCTGGAAATTTAAAATGAGTACTGACTTGAAAAAAAATAAATAAAAAAGGCAAAAGCCCCCACAAAACCAAGTAACAGACTCCCCCCTCCTCAAGGTACACAACCACAGAAGCCAGGAACAAAAACAAGTGCTTTCTGCACTGTTCTAGCAATCTTACCCAAGCTCTGGGAAGCAGCAAGCAAAGATGAAGTACCAAAAGAAACCTTTAGGTGAAAATACCAGTAGTTCAGAGAACAGCAATACCAGTAGGTACAGTCCTCAGCAGCCACAGTGTTATTCCTCATCCAGGAAAAAGAAGTCTTGTTAGAAGCAAAGAACACTGTGTGCTTGGTAGCTGTCTAATTTCATGAAAGTAAAACTGTACCCAGTCGGCCTGTCCTGAAATCCTCCCTCCTCCCTCCAGTGCAGCAGTTTATTCACCAGAACTGCATACACACAGCTCAGGCAGCAGCCTGAAGAACACCAGAGAACAGGATGCTAAAAACTTCTTACAGGTTCTGCTCATATTTTACCTTAGCTGCCTGTCTAAACAGCTGTACAGACTGCTGTTAGTCCAAATTTGGACAGAATATACTTACAAAAATACTTACAATGTATTGATGGGTTTTTTCCCAATGTCTCAGAATGTAAGCAAGCAGACATGCACCAGTACAGACTCTGCCAGACCATGGACAAGAGGGAACATTAACTTAACTACCCCCATAGGGACAGGAGAAGGATGCCTACCATTGATGGAAGCCTGTTTCCTAGGTGGGTGACAGTGAAGCAATGGATTTCCTTAGCAATGAAAGCCTTGGAGTAAGGCTGTAGAAGAAAGGGCATGAAGAAGATGCAGAGCTTCTCAAAAACTCCATCTGCAGGAAGTTTAGCCAAGACTTAAGGAACTCAACTACAGAAACTATAAAGGAATGCCTTTGGAAGTGGAAGCTAATAGTGATAGAGGAGATCCAAAATTCTCCAAGACCCCTAATACAAAATAATGCTCAAAACTGGTGAGTGAACAGAAACAAAATATCAGAAATCAATATAAAGTTTTTGACATAGATGTACAGCTGTTTCCTTGCCCGGCATAACACAGAAGGATGCAGGTTCAACACATTAGTCAGCACAGCCCACAGTTCTTGTAATTATCAGCCCCTCCCATCTGTACTAGCTGCAAATCCATGGTCTGAAGACCATTCCCACAGCAAGGGAAAACACAAGGTGTCAGAGACACTGGCCAAGTCCCACACCGAGGTTAGACTGCTCTAAGGCACAGCACCAGGTCCAGATGAAGCAGCCTCTTGGTTTATTACAATGCTCTAACACTGGAACAAACTAGAGTGGAAACATGAATTTTGCTACATATACCACAAAATATCCATCCCAACAACTCAACTGTGGAGCCACAGCCTTCCTATTAACAGTCCTCTTCAGGAACACATTAAAACATTAAGCTGCTTACTCTAAGGCTCAGGAACTAGCCTTGTTTGTAAAGGTGCCTTACTGTCCTCCACAGGTGCCAGGCAGAGACAGAGCTGTAGACAATGAAAAGGGATGCACAAATCTTTACGAGCAAGAAAAGCCCCTCCTGCAGCTATTGCTGGCTGCTGCCCAGCCTGGGGATCCTGCCAGCAGGAACTGAGGAGCAGCAGCAGCTAAAACAGTGATCGGTCTCTCAGGCTGAGAGGGTTGGGTTTTATTGTAGTGGCTGTCACAAGACTCAACTACGAACATATGGAGCTGCAGAGCATAAGGTATGAATGAGGGACACTGCCTGGCTTTGTGATGCCCTCAAGAAGCCAAAGGTTCCACTGGAGTAACACAAATGAAAGTCAGAAGGAAGGAGACCATCAAGATCTGCCTAAGATCAACCACAGAAAAGCAAAATAAAAGCAGCACACAACCCCATTCTGTTCTTTAATCTCCAGAAGCCCAATTATAAGGTAATAGTATATATTACAAGAATGGGAATTAGGAATACACCAGAAAAGCCATTTTTCCACATCTCACATAAGAAGGTACAGGAAAACACAGCCCCACATTTTAAAACCACAACTATGTTACTACTGATTAGCACAAATTGAGGAGTAAGAGGACAAAGTGAGGATTTAACAACCAGATGCTCCAACTGTACAAAAAGTGCCCAGAGTCTCAGCGAAGAACTATGTCAGCCTTAAAAATCACTCTGTCTCACGGCTCTCCCCCGGTATTTGTTTCCTTGAATTCCATCACTCCTAACGTGCCAGCTCCTACTTCCAGCAGTTGCCGCCTTCGCGCCTGAGAAGCGGGAAGGCCGGCAGCCAGGCGAGGCAGCCGTGCCCGCACAGCCTGGCACTGCTGCCAGCTGTCTCTCCCCCAGGACCCTGCCCACAGAAACACCTTGTACCCAGAGACACGAGCGTCATGAGGCTCTGCCCAACCCCTTGGGCAACTTGTACAAACCAAGGTGATTTTAAAGCAAAAATGTTCTCAGCAGAATGTGATGTTCAGAAGCAAACTAATTTGTATGTGCTTGAAGGTTAAAAATGCTACTTTGTTAAGGCTACAGGATAAATCCCTGCATTTTTCCTTTTTTTCCCAATTACTATATTTAGAAATCTAATTTGGACTGCTACTTACTGAACTATGAGAAAGCATAAAATATTTCTAAATGTTTAACAATTTTTGCCATGACAGGTCTTGCATTATTAAATCTGTATTTTATAACATGCCAGATGAAGGTAACCTGCTCTGTATAAGGCTTTGTGTGGAAGCCTGGAAAAGGTACTCATGGCAAAGCAGGGGCTGACAGACCCTCGCACCACCTCGGCCAGCAAATACAGTAGTCTCACGTCTTCCCCACAGCAGGAACACCGCTTGGAGAGAAGCAGCCACGCCGTTTACCTTCCCACTCCGCATCACTCTCATTGCTGTCCACAGCATCACCTTTCCTCAGGGTGCCCAGCGGGAGCGGCACCTCCGCTTTGCTCAGTTTGGAGGAGTCCGTGGCCGGCAACCTCGCTGCGAGATGATGGGAGGAGTAAAGCAGCACCGCCGCCTGTCCTGCAAAACCCCACCTCAAAGCACGGCTCTCCCTCCTCTCCTGCACAACACGAGCCTAAGGCGGCTGAAGGCCAGTGCTGCCCACGGCCAGCTCGCCCCGCGGGTGCGGCCGCGCATCCCCCCTCCCGGCTCGGGGCGGTGGAGCGGGCACATACCGGCGCGGCGGGGCGGTGTCCGTGCGAGCAGCATGCTGGAAGCGTGGCCCCGCCGCGCACGGTCCCCGGCCGCCGGGCTGCCCCTTCCTCCGGCGGTGCCCGCGGGATCCGGCCCTCGTCCCACCGACGCCGCCGCCTCCTCCGGGCTCCTGAACGGCAAAGACGCAAACCCACCGTCAAAGTCCATGCTGGGAGCACCTCCCGGCCCCCCGCCCGGCCCCGCGGCGCTCGCACAGGTAGCGCCGGGAGGGCCCCCGCGCCCGCCGCCGCTCACGCCACTCCCGCCGCTCCGCCGGGCGCTCCCCGCCCTCCCCGGGGCGGCGGCGGCGGGGCCGGGCGGGGCCGGGGGGCGGGAGCGCCGCCGAGCCCGGGAGCAGCGCCGCGGCCCCGACCTGTCCCCCCGCCGGCACCTGTGCCCGCCCCGCAGCCCCTGCGCGCCCCCGGCCACGGCGCTCCTGCCCCGCCCGCGGGCAGCGCGGCCGCCGCGCCTCAGCGCCAGCACCGGCCCTGCCATTTAAAGTAAGGGAAAAAAGGGGGAAAAAACACCCAGGCGGAAAGCCGCCTCCCATTGGCTTCTCCTCCTTTAAATCCTCCTCCCCCTCTACTCGGCCCTAGTGAGGCACATCTGGAGTGCTGTGTCCAGCTCTGGGCTCCTCAGTACAAAAACAAGAGGAGCTACTGGAGAGGGTCCAGCGGAGGCCACAAAGATGATGAGGGATCTCTCTTACAAGGAGAGACTGCGGGAGCTGGGCCTGTTTAGTCTGGAGAAGAGAAGGCTGAGAGGGGATCTCATCATTACATATAAATATCTCAAAGGCAGGTGCCAAGAGGATGGTGCCAGACTCTTCTCAGTGGTGCCCATCAACAGGATGGGGAGCAATGGCCACAAACTAAAACACAACAAGTTCCACCTCAACACGAGGAAGAACTTTACACTGAGGGTGGCAGAACACTGAAACAGTTGCCCAGTGAGGTCATGGAGTCTCCAGTGACATTCCAAACCCACCCGGGTGCATTCCTGTGTCCCCTGCTCCAGGTGACCCTGCCTTGGCAGGAGGGGTAGACTGGACGATCTCCAGAGGCCCCTTCCAACAAGCCTAACAATTCTGTGATTCTGTGAAATGTAGAAAAGCATGCTCAAAGAATAGCGTTGGCATATAAAAGCTTAGGGCCATTGCCATTTCGTGTTCCACTCAGCCCTGTGACAGCACTGAGGTGCCAAAACACGTTGAGCATGCAAGGACTGGTGAGTGTTAAAGCAAAGAAAACAGTGGGAAAGACTGGGGAAGAGGCCTGGGTGATGCATCTCTGATTTTATCCTGTCAGGCAGCATCAAATCATGTACAACCACAGAGAAGTATTAATTATACCAAAGCTTTTTAGGAAACGCCCCCATTCCAAAAGAAAGCTTCCAGAATGAAGGAGATGAGCGACCTAAAATAACATTTTCAACTTTCAAAAATAAAAGCGATGCTAAAACTGAAAACTATTTCATAAGAGAGGCTGCAAACAGACATCCTGGGTAAAGCATTCCTGTTTTGGGGGAGTTCTTGACACCCAAACTACTGCACAATACACACGAGCATGCCTGGGCATCACCTCTGGGAGGCTGTCACAGAGCTCACACCTGGCTGGGGCTGGCAAACAGCACCCCAGGACTTGCAGAAGTCTCCTGGCCCTGAGAGTGACAGGCATGGGGACACGAGGCTCATGCTGGGCCCTGGCTTGTTCTGTGGCAACAGGCTAAAAGCCGGGGTGCCGCAGGGCTGGGCACTGTGCTCATGCCCCTCACTGGAGTTAGCACTCGCTTTCAGTGCCTGTGCTGAGCTGGGGCTAAGTCTTCCCATCTATTTAGGCAACAGTTTTATAGAATCAGAGAATCATTTAGATTGGAAAGGACCTCCAAGATCATCAAGTCCAACTGATAACCCAGCACTGCCATGTCCACAGCTAAAATATGTCCCTTAGTGCCAGAGCTACAAAGCCTTTAAATACTTCCAGGGATGATGAATCCACCACTGCCCTGGGCAGACTGTTAAAATGCTTGGCCACCCCTTCGATGAAGGAACTTTTTCTAATATCCAACCTAAACCTCTCCTGGCACAACCTGAGGCCATTTCCTCTGGATCTATTGCTGCTATGTGGGAAAAGAGGTCAACCCATCTCACTACACCCTCCTTTCAGGTAGTTCTAGGGTGCAATAAGGTCTCCCCTGAGCCTTCTTTTCGACAGACTAAACACCCCCAGCTCCCTCAGCCCCTCCTCATATGACTGATTCTCCAGCCCCTTCACCAGCTCTGTTGCCTGTTCCTGGACACGCTGCAGCAGCTCAATGATTATTGCCAAGCAGGTTTCCAATTGTCAAGCCTAATTCTAATTTTCAGGTAGGTTTCTAACACATTTCCAGTCAGTCATGGGCCTGCCAAAGAATCTCTTGCAGCATTTTCAAAGCCGAAGGCAACACTACACTGGTAACATCAGTCAAAAGAAACACCACTGTAACTGTAGCTGCTGGTCACAGATCATCCATTGCACTACTGTGATCATGTCCTGAAGGGACTGTGCAGGGCTGGGAGAGCCAGGGGATGCACAGGTGCAGAAAAACAGGAACAACATCCCTCTGGTCTCCAACAGCTGGGAACCCTCCCTAGCCTGGAAAGCTGGGAGACTGGGAGCAGGCACCCACCCCTGTATACCTCCACCAACAAAATCCAGCAGCTCCTTGTATGAAAGGGCTGCTGCTACAGCTGTTGTGACCACCCAACAACAGCACACAATATTACACTCATTACTTGCAAACAGTCCACCTGTGAATTAAAAACCCCATATATTTTACTAATTACTGCCTTCGGAGCCCAGAGAAAGCATTGTGCTGACAAGTGCTGTGCACAGGGTTTGTACACACTGCGTTTGCTGTGTCATTTCATCCAGCTCTAATGGGAACTATGCTCCCTTACAGACCAAAGGAAGGGTTTCTGGGGCTGGGTTGCAACAGGAGACCTAAGCTCGACCCTCAGCAGCAGTTCCCAGGGCAGGCAACCTCAGGTGCACATCAGCTCCAGGTCCTCACGTGTGATTTTTAATCTGACAAGATCCCCAGCCAGGATTAAGCCCCTTGGGCACTAAACACGTGCTGCAAGTGTTTGCAAGGGCAGGTCTGAGGAGCTCGACCCAAAGCCTGTTAAAGCTGGTGACACTGTGCCCTCTGATTTCAAGGAGCTTTGACTTGGGACCTGCTGACCTGGGTAGATTGTGTGCAGATGTTTCATTACTGTTTTAGGTCACCTGTAGGTGGCTGGAGGAGAAAATCAAATAAACTCCTAGCCCTGAGAATTAAAACAAGATGAAGTATTGGAAAGGCATGGTTACCTTGCATTAACACACTGGTATTATTACAACAGTGATTTTTAAACTATCTCCTGTTTTTTAACAAGAATTTAGTAACTAAATTATAAATATCTTTGTATAGGTTTAGGGCTACTGTGCTCTTTATTATTCTAGCCCGGTTTCTAATGCAAGGCTCTACTTTTAGCTTCAGCTTTTAATCAATGCAGCTCCCACTGAGCAACTTGAAGCTGTAGGGCAGACATTCCACAGGCTGCCTTCCTCTGCATGGCACAGGCTGCAAGCACAGCTGGTGCCTGACTGGATCACTTCATTGCATCCCAACAGATAATACCCTGGTCCTGGTGCACTGCTCATCTCTTGTGTCACGACCCAAAACAAGCCTTGTCTTGAGCAGCCGCACCTCAGTGTGATGTGGCAGGGACAGGAAGCTAAGGAGAGGGAGAGACATGGGATGAGAATCTCGAGCCTGTATTTATTTTTGGGTGCCAAAACAGATTTAATATTTTATTAGCTGTGGAGTTTGTAAGACAGCTGATTATGTTGGGCTGAGGCAAAGCAGTCAGTGCTTTTAAATGCAGAGCATCCATTTGAAATGACTACCACAGGCACAGGCCAGGCAGTCGATGAAATATTTAGATCGTAAAGCATTTCAGTGTGCAAGGCTGGGGCCAGACCTGGGCGCTGTGATGTTGAAAACCACAATACCCAAATCTGAGGTGCCCCAGCCCCAAAATGGAGGCCTCAGAGGTGCAGCAGTTGCCCATGGAGTAGGGCTATGGGACTTCAAGTTCTCCTACCCCCTGCCCGGGTGCAGGAACCCTTGCTGGGCATGAACTGGTTTGGGAGAACACAGGCATCAAAAGCCTTTCCTGAGACTCAACTTGCCAGAAAATGCTGCCTCTTGCACCCCTCTCCTGAATTTCAGTGGCTGAAAGCATTTTCCTGTAGGGGTAAGGAAGGCACTCTCCCTTCAGAAGAAGTTGTTTTGAAGCAAGTTTGACTTTTTGTTGTCACAAGATCTGATATATATTTTATTAGATTTTTTTTATTAGTTACTTGCTTATTGGAGTTTGCTAGATCTTCCTATAACATGGTCCAAATCCTCTAAATTCTTCGCATGCCCTGCTCTGTGTGCACATCTTCACCCCAGAGTGATGTGGATGCAGCATCAATACATCTGCAACGGAGGAAACTGCTGCAAACTGAACCACAGAAGCCAGGGAATGGTGTTAGCATTGGTACTGCTGGAGTGGTACCCAGACTGGACGATAGCTATGCTGAAGCTTCAGAGGAACTTGGGTAAGAAACTACTAAACTACTTCTTTTGGGTTAAAATTTGTCACTTAACAACCTCTGCACCAGATGGCAAAGTTGTAATGAGTTTGTCCAAGGGTAACAGAAAAAATGAAACCTGGTTTCTGCCTCCTCTGATACAATTTCACAGTTCCTGCCCTTGCCCTTCCATCTGCTACTCTTCACAACTCCTCCACATCTGCAAACCCTTCTCCAAGACTTCAACTCCTTCTCTCTGTCCCATAGACCCACAATAACCCACTCTCATTTCTGGACTACTCATGTCCCCTTCTGCCTGGCAATACCTCAGCTCCCTGCCATTTCTCCTGTGCCCAGTTTACAGTAACCCCAGCTTTCTTCCACATCTTCTGACCTGAGTTGTGTGGTTGGCCAGGTGGCAGCAGGAGCACATGCTCTGGCTTTGCCATTGTGCTGCCTGGATGGTCAGTCCTTCAGTCCTGCACACCACAGATGCTGGCTCAGATTCTCCCTGCCTTCCCGACAGAAAGCAGAGAAAATACAATCATTTTTCCCAAGCAGTGCTTAAGTTCATTTAAGAACCCACTGACAAGGAATGCGGCATTCAAAAAAGGGCTACAAAACTCCATGGATTTATCCAAATCCAAATGCCAACTCAATCCCTCATCAGAGGTCACTGGCTGAAACACTTGCTCTGTTTCTCAGTTCATTTTTTTAACTATACACTGGTACTAGGGAGGGCTTTACTGAGGCACAGATTTCTAATTCAGCTGAAGAGTTAAAGGGAAGCCATGACAAGCACTCTCTGCCCCAGGTGTTCCCCCCAGCATGCCCACAGCCACACGGTGACTTTACAAAATCTATTTATACGTGCAGTAATCCACTATTGGTATGGGTTGGAAAATGTTGCGCAGTCTGAGAAGAATCAATATGGAGTCTAAAGAGCTAGAAAGCCCTGAAGATTTTTGTTAGTAACTAAAATCTCCTAATAATCCAAAAGCCTTGAAGTTATACCTGTTATGCTGCGAATACCTTGTAATAAGTACTTAGGTAGAGTTTCAAAATCAAACCCATGATGCAAAGCAGGTCACTGCAACACAGCTTTATAGACTAAGGAACCTCCATCTAAACAAAGGCTCTATTTTCAAAAACTCTGTGCCTGGGAAAGGTGTTCCTTTCCTCAGCTATGGATTTTTTTTTTTTTTACCTAATTCTTCTTTCATTATACACTGCTCTCAGCTGCTCTCGCTGTTCTGCATAGAACTGAGATTTACCAAAGCCTTTTCTCAGAGCTTTTATTTTCTTAGAATATTTCCTTCTTGTTTGCAACCAGGTTGATTAAAAGTAAGGACAAATATGATTGCAGGATACCCAAGCACATGCCATGGAAGTCACTCAGTGCTGCCCTAATTTTCAACTCTGTTACTACCAAAAGTACATGACAGTGGGGATTGCACAATTGCTCTAAACCTTAGGGCACAACATTGATTTCTATGTCATGATTATTTTTGGAATGTGCCATCCTCCTGCTTTCAAAAAAAGGTTTGATAGTTTTTAAGTTAAAATATAACAGAATATAGATATAAAGCCTAATTCCACTTTCTTGTATGAAGAGATCCTGAATATTTAAAATAGGTTTAGCCCATTGCTATTAGTTTTAATTCTTTTGGTGTTAGTTGGATGTGCATGTACTGCTATAACTCAAAGAAGAAACACAAAATCAGTGTATGCACTGAATTCTGTACCCATTAAAGAACCCCCAGCGATTATCACTTTGAGACATTTGGGGAAGGACTTGGTTTGTTTTTTTTTTTTTTAATTGATAAAATATCCCATTTAGCAGCAGAACTTGAAGAACATGCTCAGTTTTACTCATGTACTTACACTTCAGTGTATCCTGCAGGACTTCATTGGATAGGGGCTGAGTTGCAGAAATTCATTTCATCCAGTCAGCAACATCTGTGCAAAGATATTTAGAACTGCTTAAACCATCATATTTGCAAAATTTTCCATGAAAAAAACCAACATTATTTACTTAGAATTTGCCTAGATGCTTAAAAATTTGCTAAAAAATAATTATGACAAAGTTACACTATAAAGGCACTCTGCTCAAAAAAAAAAGAGATGGAATAGGTGGGTATTCTTTTCTCCCATAGAACAACCTATACTTACCATCCAAGTAAAAAAGAAGAAACCAGAATCACAGAATCATTTAGGCTGGGAAACTGCTAAGATAATCAAGAAAATAAATGACGCATTTCTACACAGCACAAATGTTTATTCAACTGACTGTACTAGTTGTTAGATGCTTTTGTTTCCATTTGCATAATTAATCCAGCAATCATTAGGAAGTTTGTAGTGGAAATCCATTTGGGCAATTTTAGGAATCTTTAAAACAAAATCTGTGCTCTTGGGGATTTCCAGGTTTTGTGTCCTGGAACAGAGAGTGGTGCTGACTCCTCGGGACTCTCCAAACTCTCCCCAAGGGCAGTCAGATCAGTGTCTCTGAGTAACCACAGAGCAAAGACACCCAAGGAATTCAGAAGCAGCCAAAAAATTGAGCACTAATTCTCACTGGAGATGACAGTTTTCTGGAAGAGTGGAATTTCTTCCAGCACGAGGAGATTGAGCATTTCAGCTAAGGAATACTCACTGGCAGTGAGCCCTGACCTGGGCCCTGCAGTAACAGAGGAGTGCACCCTGTTCCCCACACACAATGGCCTCAGGCCAAGGGCTGATCTTGGGGCCACAGCAATAATTAGGGGTGTTTTTTTCTAAGAAACCTTTCTTCATGATGGCTCCTTCTGTGGTGCACACAGAAGCTAAATCACCACAGCAGCACTGCACATTCATCATGGAGGAAAACTGAAACAGCAGCAACAAACCCCCCCAGGAGCTCTGCCTGGGGAAGAGGCAGCTATTGCTTTTTTTCAGTCTATTTATGAAACTGAAGACTGTGTTTGGCAGGAGGTCAGCAGTGAGTCTGAGCATACATTGACTATGGACACACGTGGCTTCTGCCACCCCACAGCCTGAGCAGCCCTGGTGTGGTTTGCACCAGCCTGTGCAGCCAGGCACTTACCTCCTGGTGAGCAGAGACCATCCTTACCCTGTGCACAGGGCTGGAAAACATAAATAGATACAATAAATACCAAATCTTATTCACTTTTTTTTTCAAATAAGGCAGTATACCAGCCACAGAAATATTCCTAATTTATATGCAAGTCCTCTTTTACTTAATTTTTTATCAGTACCTAACAGCACTAAGGCATGAGGCCTAGGCAGACATGCAAACTGCAGCCCTGGAAAACCCAGGCAGCAGCACAGCAAGAGGATTAACCAAACATGAGGCATTAGAATATTGCAAAGAGGATCAAAGGAGATTTGTGACTGAAAAGCCACCCACCAGAATTACAGTCAGCTGAGAAGCCGGACAGAGAAAAAGCGGGTAGATGTTTTGCATTTAGATCTCTCCTAGAATAAACTCAAACTTTGGGATGTGCACTGCAATACACCACCAGATCAGGCTTCCCTGTGACATAGAGCTGCAAACAAAGCCATCTTCTTTCTACACTGAAAATTATAGCTTCGTGACAGTCAAATATTAGATGGAAAAAAGCAAGAATCATGTTGAAAGACGGTTGCTGGCACGCCTAAAACAAAGAGCCCTGAGGGCACCAACAAAGCAGTAGCTGTACAAAAATTGCCACACAAAAGGAAACAATACAGAGAAATAAGAGGAATGTAAGGCCCAATCTTGCCATAACATTTCCTTCTCCAAAATAAAAATCACTGTCAGGGCTCCTGCTCCAAAAAGATACTAAAATTAATTATTAAACAGGAAATTGCCTCCCAGCAGAGATAAAGACAGACATCACTGCAGGCGAGGTTGTGGATCAGCAGAACAGTGACACTCTAAAACCCTGCTCCCCCAAATTTTGTAACATCTGTGGACGTTAATGTACTTAATGTAGAGAAGTCGTATGTTTCAGAGGAATGTTGTACCAACATCTGTACCTTCAAATTTCCACACTGAGATCAGCATTATGATGAGCAACAACTCCTCCCTTTTCCTCCCCCTCTGCCTTGCTTTCACACCTTGCTTTGGCTGCACCTGCCTTTATATCCATCCACAAGTCTTTCCTTCCTCCTACTTTCTTCAGATCCATCAGGAGAGAGGAGGGTATGAGCAGCCAGGTGGGTGTGTGGCTGTTAACTGAGCTTAACCCACCACATTATTTCATCCCAGCTTTGCTCATAGTAAGTCATCCTGCCCCTAAGAACTAATTCATCCCCTAAAACATATTCTTCGTGTGTTTTTAGGGACTAGGCTAAAGATGATGAATGGGTGTGAAATTGAGAGTTTTTCCTAGTACCTGTAGTAAGTCCCCAAACCATGTTTCTCTGTGAGACCAGTTTCTCCACCTTGAAAGATTAAGCACTACAAACATGTGAAAGGGTGAACTCTTGCTGCCATAAGAGCAGTGGTGATGGCTTTTGCTGCTTTAAGAGCCTGGCCCACTTCTCTCAATCTTCCTTGAGGGCAGGCATGCATCCCCCCCAACTCTCAGGGATATCACAGGCAGCCTGTGGAGAGACCACCAAAGACTGCTCCTGTCATGCAGTCTGAACTGCTCAGTGCCTTAATGAGGTGGGCAATAAAACTGGCTTCCTTTGAGCACAGGGCAAATGCATTTTCAAATAGGAAATGAGACAGAAGATGCCTTAGGAAGAAGCCGGGGTAGTGACTCCTTCAGAGGATACATTAAAGCAACGACAGGGGACTGAAGGATACAGATGCTGAGGAATCACATCCCTTGGGGAGATTTATGGATGACTGAATTTGAGCTACTGCTGCTGCTGAAAACTTCCATTTCCCTAAATTGCCTTGCTGACTGAGATCAAGCCCTCTGTACACTTTTTCTCATACACCAACATCACCTTTTGCAGCACAAATGGAAAATAAAAATAAAGTGTCTTGGGGTGACTTTATGATGTGTATCCCCTATTGCTGCTTTATGCCCAGAAATTAACTTTGTGCCTTTATACGGAACCTGGTGGGGGAGGGCTGGTTGTAACCTGTTTTCTATTGGAGGATATTTTTCCTCCAAATTTGTCCAAACCGGCACATAAAGTCACAAAATCACTTCATCTGTCACTGAAATGAGAAGATGAATTTGAAATTAATTTTCAGAAGAGTCTAATTTACCAACAGTGTCATCATGATTACCTCACATACTAAATATTTTGATGTCTCCAGACATTATTCAATACCCAAATGTTCTAATTGTCTTATCTGAGATACCATCCAATATTAGATGTCCTTTCCACTTTATCACGAGGTTTTCAGCTGCATCGTCTTCAAATCAGACAGGGAAGTTTATGACATTATATAGATCAAATAGAAAGATGCAAAAACATTTTTTGGAGGTTGTAACTAGAAATATTATCTATAACCACATAACAGCAAAGAACCAAATAATGAATTTCATTCAGTCTATAGGTAGATCCCTATACACATAACTTTGCAATTTGATTTCAAGAAGAAAAAAATAACTTTTAACATTGAAAAAGTCATTTATTTGGGGGAACACAACTGTCTTGAGGACATCATGAGCAAGTGGAACACCTCTGCTGAAATAAATGTCAGTCATAGATAGTCTGTGTAATGGTGACGCTGCGAGACTCAACAGAGCATGAGCTCACATTTCAGGGGCCCTTTTGGACTAGAGTTCTTCAAGTCTCATTTTTCCCAATTTCTCATTAATTTTATGATATCCATTCCTACCTTTAATATAGCAGTGGCAAGAATATTTCAGTTGGAATATGGAGTTAGATGGCATAAGCTTGCTACACATTTACTTCATTAAGGCAAGGCTTTGAAGAAAAGCTAATCTTGAGCGCATATAAAAAAGTTTTTATGACTAAAAAGACTCAAAGTATTTGATCTGTTAATATGCATAATTCTAAACAAGCCATTGCAGCTAAAGATTAGCTACTGCTAAAAAAATCTAGAAACTGAGATGGCATGATTTGAATAGTAAAGGGTTTGTGGAATAAGCTTTGAGACAGAATAACATCAGGATTAATACCTAGGTTTTAGTGTTAATTGAGATATAGCATTCACCTTTGACAGGTGGTGGGTGCACTCATAGGTTTGGGACTGGCAGAGGCTGCTGAGCTAAGCCAGGGCTGGAGCTAGGGTCAAGTCAGACCTACAATACACTACCAGTATGCCCTGAGAGGTGATGCCTAAGCATTGGGTTAGGCAAAGACAAATAGGGTTTAGACTGGAGGAAAACTTGGATCTAAGGCAAAATCTTGTTTATAGAAGCCTGCCAAAAAACAACCAAGGCTACAAAATTTATCCATGGATGTTTAATGGTGGTAGCTCCAACCTCCATCCATTTTCCAGCAAGCTCTGGCTTACGAAAGAGCACACCTCGGGCAGTATGAACTGATGCTGGTTTTGTTATACAAGCAGAAGTGCACGTGAGAAAAATGTGATGAGTATTATATGAGAATTAAACCTCTCTGGATCAGCACTGGGCTGTTGTAAAGTGCAGACACCAAGAGGCATCAGACATACTGTATCGCATTGGTTTGGGATGTGGCCCTAAGTTTTAACAAGGACAGATATGCACAGACATACACACAGAGAGAGTTTTGTACTCTAATAATCTATGATCCAGTAGCTCATAAAACTAGAAAATGCCTTGGAGGGAGTTTCAGTATGATATGGTTATATTTTGATAAAGTAGTTAATATAGGAAAGTAATACAATCTCTGAGAGAAAAACGGGCTACAAAAAATCCAGGAAGGCCATTCTAATGCAGGTGGTCTGCCAACAATTCTATAGCTTAATACTAACTTGAATAACTTCTCACTCTCTTTCTGGCTGTCCCTTCTTCCCCTTGCCTTCAAGTCAGAAGTCTTTTTGATGCTGAATTAAAGATTGTTCATATCACACAGTTCAAAGTTCAAGATCCTGCTTGTATGCGGCATGACCTCTTACTAGCTGGAAAACTTTACTCAAATACAGGCTCTGTGATGAGAGGCCAACTACTGGATGCAGTTTCCACAGCAAAATTTGTGTCACTTAGCTTCAAAACAAGCCTGCATTTAGTGAACTAAAGGAGTTGTTCAGTGGCACAGCTAAGAGCTCACAAACACACACAGTCTGACAAATTCTTTTCAGCCAGCGTCAACAGTATCCACATACAGACAGGCATTTCAAGCCTCAGTTCTTCTGAATCAGACAGGATGAATCAGGATGAATAGTTTCAGCCAAAGAAGAATATTTTGTGTTTTTATCCATCTCATCTAGGAACAGCATCACATACTACTAGTAGATAAATAAATAACTGCTAACTGCCTGCAACCTGTACCATTTGCCACCTTCATACCCAGCTGCCTGCTAACAGAGGTCTCACTGGGGCACTGTCTTGGAACACCATACATTCTGTTCTCACAACTGTCCTCCAAGCAGAAAATTAGATTTACTTTTGAACAGTGGGGAAATGAGAGACAATGAGGGGGAATGGGTGTGGAAGTTTGGAAAATGTGTAGGCTCACCGTATGTGTGCAGTGAGGAGCTGTGCAGAGCGATCTGAGCCAGCACTGCACAAGCCGGGCCATGGCACTGGGCACAAGGAATCGTGTTGTGCCGTATGGCTGTGCTGCAGTGACAGCAGGGATGTGTCACCTCCCTCGGAGCTGGCTCCAGTGCCTTAGCAGAGCTTTGCTTCGTGGGTGCATGGCCAGGAAGCGGGTGGGCCGACAGCTGCCGGAGGCAGTAGGAGGAATACAGTCCCTGATCAACTATTAGTGCTCGTGGTGCCACTGCTGCTGGGCGGGAAACACCAATCTGTCCATGGTGACCCCAACAACTCAGAGAACAGAACCAGAAAATTGGCTCTTCAGTTTGCCATAGTGACTCCATAGAGCAAGATTTCATATAATGAAGAGATGAATCCATATTTGCGTGACAGAATTATCGATTATTTCAGTAGAGCCAAGACCCAAGTTTTAATATTCTGAAACCAAATATGATCCTTTGAGCTTCATCAATCACCTTTCTCTATACCAAAAAAAAGATCCTAGGCCCCTCCATCTTGTTTATGGCTGTAAACAATTTGCTACCCAATTTACTACTGCCTTGATTTTAATTAATAAAGGAGTTCATAAGATTTTTTCTTCTAAAGTCTTTGGACAGAATTGATGTAAAATATACTAGATAGAGACCTGCTATAAGTAAAAATAATTTTGAATAAAGATATATCTATTGAATTCACTTCTGAGATTCCCTTCAGGCTTACAATACAAGCACTCTATTCCAAACATAATGACAGGCACGATAAATTAATGACTTGTATTTATGAATACAACATTATTTCATGGATAGCACATACATACTTATCACATCATACTGTCATAGTATTTGTTTGATGTTCATATAAGGGCACAGTTAAGAAGAGAGTGTTCATCACCTTTTTATTAAGGTGACAAAAAAATGAGAACCATCTCTCACTTGGAAGAAGCTCGTTTGGAAATAATTTGAAACACTAGCCCTCTCAGGAGATGCAGCAAAAATATCTCTTCTATCATCTTACAAGAGTAGCCTGTGAGCCACGTTAATCATCTTGGACTGAAATTTATAACAACATATGGAAGACTTGCCTCACTATTATTAGAAGTTGCAAGTTTCATATGTGTTCGTCAACTAATTTAAGGGTCACTCCTGCTTCGAACATTATACCCCAAGTAATAAGTGCTATAACAGGTCATTTGCATTCAGGAAATTATTTTTGGAAGAAGCTCCTGCTTGATGCAAAAGGGCAAAGGACACTGGAAACTAAAGTCAAGAATTTAGTTCTCTTGGACCCTGATCCCCACAGCTTTTGCAGGTCCATATGATCTTTTAATTCCGTTTCAAAGGATTTTGATAACATTGCCTTTGGAATATTTTGTCTTTAGTGATATTTTTCCAGGTTTTATTAGTATTTACTCATGGCTTTGTGTATGTGCTTCTTAAAGAACAGAATCGCACACAAGATTTGGTCTCTTCAACCAGCACTGTGACTTTTTTGCACTTTTCCCATGCTTCAAATTTATTATTTCATCCTTAGATGGAAGAAAGCCACTTCATGCTATAACATCTCTGTTTGACTCTGTCAGTATTATGGGCATGAATAAAGAATTTAGTGAAAAGCTGTCTCCATCCTTTTGGGGATTGATACAGCTTCTCAGCTCTCCCTAGCAGAAAACTACAAGCAAGGTTTTGTGCTCCGCCCTGCAGTGAATTTGATGGTGTTAGAAATGTTTACGTAGGCATGTTGATGATGATACCATTGCACTGCAATAGTATCCATACCCCACCCTCCTCCCCAAAATCAAAATCCCCCAGGCTCAGTCCTACAGCCATGAAAAGACATTTTGGAAGGTTCTCAGCCACTTCCAAAAGTCGCCACTGAGCATCAGTCAAGTGAACAAAGCCTGTTTATTTAAGCTCTGAAATACTTTTTTTCCCTCATAAATTTTCTTTAAATATAGTCATGCTGCTCCTACACTCAAGCATACAGCAGATGGAAAGTAAATTTATTCTAGCTTATTTCCTCAACACTGAGCATGCAGCAGGCAAAATCATAGGTGGTGGTGTATACACTGGCTGCATGATACACCACTGGGTAGTAGTAAAAACGATATTACATTTTACTTTTACCCTGTGAGAAGTAGATTTCAGATCTTCTAGAGGAAATCAAATCTCATCTTTGAAAAATTTTGTGTTCTTATCCACTGTTAAATTACATTTAAGGGATGTCACTGACAGAAGTATTTAGTATTCTAATTATCACCCCAGTAAACTCAAGTGCAGTACTTAAAACTATTGCATGATTAAAAAAAACCTTAATAATACATTGTTTGCACAAATTAAACCTATGCAAATTTCTTTTTAGATTCAAGACATTTCCGTGTCAATGAAGTAGCCGGAACCACCCAAAGTGGAATAATTTAGAGCTGCTTTTTAAGAGCCACAGTTCTCATGAGGTTTGGCCATAGCTAAATGGGAAGCACTTTGGGAAAAATGCTTCTGTTCTGCCTTCCAGTCAGACAAACCTGTGAAGCAAACTGTTCAGCTGGGAGCACTCAGGCAGCCAGAGGAACAATTGAATTACCTGAAAGGCTTACAGGGTTTCATGTTTATTACTATTTTAAAGAATTGTTATTATTTAAAGAGAATGCCACTGCGGATAGCTTAATTAAAAACTTCTCTTCAACATGCAGCTGGGTTTTTTTGTAACTTCCAAATACAGGTGTGTAGAATGAGTAAATATAAGACAACTCCAGTTTATCTACATCTGTATAATCTATATGTTACCTTGCTAGAAATATTGTAGACAGTTGCAGAATATTGTTGATTACTCCATCTTCAAAGAAAGAAACTCCATGCAGAGTAACCCTAGAGAGACAAAAATGATACAGAGCTGAAGCACCAATACCAAAAAAGCAGAGCTGTTTACTATAGAAAAAAAAGAACAAGATAAATTATCTAAAGTTATGCATGGTACAGAGAAGGCAGATAAGAAATCACTGATTTCTCGTAAAAATAAATTAAAAAAAAAGAGAGTACAATAGACCATATAATGGAATGGAAAGAAAAGACATTTCATATGGGTTAAAAAGACAATACCTAATACATAGAGAGCCCACAGGAAATGCCACCATTATAACTGATTTAGAGCACCCAGATCTACTGCAGTGTGCACCTCAAAGCTTGGAAAGGATTTTTGATCGCAGGCTTTGACACTAAAGCCAGTCCTTAGCAGAGCTCAAGGTGTGATGCAGTAGATTATTTTGCAGGCTTGCTGAGATTTCTTGAGGATTATACAGTTTCCTAGAGTCCATGATTTTGGTAATATAACAAAGGACCTGGTTATATTCAAACAGGTACATGTTATCTCTGATTTCACAGCCTCAGCCAAAATTGGTGGGTTATTAATTAAACAGCAGAAAACAGAAAAGCACATATGTCATAGAACATGCAGCTTAAAGACAGTTTTCCTGGAAAACAAGACACTGGTGAAAACCTGAAGAGAGAATGGAGAGATAAGAGAGGTGAGATCAGGTCAAGTTACAAAGTTTGCATTCCCTGTAGCCATGTTTCCCTTCATACCTCTGGATAAAGCCCTTTGAATCTGATGAAAAAGAGGCCCATAAATTCTAAGGAATTAGCAATTAGTAAGCACAGAAATATAAATCAACTGAATGTTAATGCTTAGGACACTAAATGGCTGAATTAGATCCAAGAATACAACCCTGAGAGTCGGCAATGAGATATTGAAAAGATATTTGCGTTACATCTTTACAAAAGCAGAGGAACCTTACCAGGCTTGTTTGAATTGGAATGAAAGCAACCTCAATTCCTGGCTCCCAAGGATTTTACCATATGGATGCAAAGCCTGCTCTGGAGATGTGACTCCTCAGACACTCACAAGAACTGCCCCAACCCCATTAGCTTTTTGGTTGATTACAACTCATTAAGAAGATTTGTGTTTTATCGTGGTCTTCTCTTTAAACACCTGCTCTTACTCTATCCTTTGTAGAGTGCCACAAAAGATTTTTGCAGGAAAACCCCAAACCAAATCCACTCTATTTTATAGCAGCTACTGCAGTTGTTGCAAATTTGCAAATGGAGTACCTGGATGCAAACTGTGAGGGATATTTTCCCCTGTGCTCTGAACCAGTGTAGATAAGACAAAATAATTTCAGTTCTTTAGCCATGTCTCAGACCAACCTTCATCACCAGCTCAGCTGAGGTAGTGCCAGTGTATTTGGGCAAGCTGGTTCCAGCTTCTCATTTTTCCCCTTGCCTTTGCTTCCCTTCTTGGCACTTCTCAGGAATAAAAAATGTGAGGAAAGTGTCTCCCAAGGCAAAGCTGGAAAATGTACTTGTCCTCAGAGGAAATCTGACTTCCCCCCAGATTAAAGCCTAAATAATACACTCCAAGCTCAATTCACTGCTGGAAGATGGAAAAATACTTGTTTATCATCACCACAACCTGCAGCTGGGAGAAGAGGAACCACCATTCCCATGCTCCATAGCTGTTACTTTACAAACCAGGCAGCTGCAGACCGTGTGTTGGTCTCCTCTAATCCTCCACAAATTCCCGTGATTGGGAATGCTTGTGCTGTGTGTTCTTGTGCTGTCTGCTTTTATGCTGAATGAGAAACTCCATGGGGACCATGCTGTGAGAAAGCCAAAGTGGAAACACCCCCCTCGTACCGTTGGCTGATTTTTCTTATTCTGTACAGAAAGAGGAAAAGTTTGGCCAGGGCACCACAACCCTTCTCATGTGAGGCGATCCTTTGGTGCATTTCTGGCAAGGGTGTGGGCTCCCTGACTGCCCTTCCTTCCAGCACAAGCATCCAGCCAGCCATGCTCTGGTCCCAGTGCCTGTTACTTTCCCAAGGAAGGAGGATATGTGATTTATATACTGCAGATGCCAAACACACTCATTTGAGAGGAAAGAGGTGCACAAAGCATGATGGGTGTGTTGTAGGAACTGCATATTAATGCCAGTTCCCAAAGAGCAACTCAACCCCAATGACTGGCTCTAATGCCCCAGCTTAGGAAGATGGCTGTTTTCAGGAAGCAAAACCCTTTCCAAATGCTGCAAACACTCGGAGCATTCTGGGGCTCTAATCCTTTATAAGCTAACTAAAAAGAGCACATCTCATACCTTCCTATTTGGAGCAATTACTGACAGAGGTGACTTTCTCATGGTCTGCAAACCATGAATGACACCATTATACTGAAACACACTTTTCAATTAGATTCTCTCTGGAAAATAAAAATTAAATTCTGTGCTATGCAATGGTATTTGCTGGTATTATCCTCTGAGTTTGTACTTGCTGCACTGTTCTGTTTTACTCTGGGCTAACACAGCTTAGGGCCTTTCCAAAAACTTCTTGAAACACAGCATATCAAAATGCAAAACTAACATCCTTTCACTTGTAATATGCTTATTTCAAAATTACTCACAGGAAAGGCTACAAAATTGCCTACCAGCTTTGCTCATTTTGTTACACTTTATTAGGCCTAAATGGCTGCAAGAACAGGAAATTTAGCCCTATGCAGCAGCAGCAATGCTCAAACTGAAAAAAAAAAGAAGCTGTTAATCTGAGTTACGATTAATAAATTACTAATTTATATCTATATCAGGTGACACTAAATGTTAGCCCAAAGTGCAAGATGTTAGCATTTTTAAGTACAGCATTCTTCCTATACGAACAGCAAATACCCATTTCATATCATTCCAGATACATACTGAAATAAGTAATTCCTTCACATTATTTTGATAAACCTTATTTCTTGTAAGAAACATTGACCATTCGCCAGGTAGCACAATTGTGGCAAGTATTTTGTGCCATTATGGTCCCCCAGATAATGCCTGATTGACTGATGTGAGGGAAGGGCTATACAGAAAGGAAATCTCATTTCTTAAACCAGCCAGTGCAATGAGAAAGCTGTTGAGCAGAAACTGCTCTTTTGCTTGAATGTCTAATTAAACATATCTATACCTATCTATATGGAATTATATGTACACAAACCATATAACTAGAGATTTACCAACACAGTAATTTTTAACACAGTTTAGGATCTAGTGAAGCAATTTCTCTCTACCAAGTTATTACTAGGATATTAAAATTTACCACACTGCTTTCTCAGAGTTACTCATATAAATCATTAGATACATCAATTAAAGTTCAGAATTAGCAAAGCAGACAACTGCACAATTCAATAGTTATTCACTAATTCTCATTTGTTCTAGAGGCTTTGGACAGAATGACAAAATGCTTCCATTTCTTAATGTTGAGCTACTTCAGTAAATTGTAGAAAGTATAATAAAGTAATTTGATGTCGTCAATTTTATTTCCATTTTGCACTGCATTCCTAATTGTACCATCCCTCTCTTTTCATTAATATGCTCTGGAAAGCCTCAAAAGTTTGGTCAAGTGCTTACATTTTTAATTGATCATAACCTTGGCTTTTGTATGCAGCAAGCCTTTTTTCTTTTCAAAACTTCAGAAGCAATTGTGAAGTTCCTCAGATTTGTGTACTGGAAAAACCCTGGTGCAAAGTTCACTTGACATAAAAAAAGCTTTGTGTAATTATCACAAAATCAGTAGCAAATAAATAACTCTGTATCTATTAATCTGGGTATCCATGGAATATTTTTCTCCATTAGCTCTTCCAGATCTACTCACTAAAAGCCACTCTACAGCCTTCATTATACTAGGATATCTTAAAAATAATCTCTAAAGAAACAACCACTGTAATACTTCAGACTTAATACGTGATCTCTGTTTTTTAAGCACCCTTTCAATTCTTTGCATAGTCAATAGAGAGTATGAAATCTTCACATGATTTCCATGAGTGTGGGGCATATATCCATGGATACAGTGATAGTCAGGCTCTTTGCTATGAAGAGTTAATCCTTAAGTAGTTTTAAATTTCTGCAGAATGGTAGAGGGGGTTGAAAGTCTGTTACTGATGGTAAAAACCCCCCAAACAGTAAACTCCCTTGTGGCTTATTCTTGTTTATCAACCAGTTGGCTAATGTTGCCAACTAGCAGGCTGGTGGGAGAGAAAAACTTGAAATCCCAAGGATAATAAACAAAAACCAAAACCAAACTTTTAAATTTTTAAAGCATCAGCCTTTAAAATTGTTAGGAATTGGAAGTGTCTCCTAGAGGAACCAGAGGCAATTCCCAAGAGAAAAGGGCAGTAAATCTAATGCTTTAGCCAGTACAGGCAGCTTTCCTTCTGTTGGTGCTCTTATGTGATGCTTCATAATGGAGCTCATAAATAGGGAACGTCTTTACTACATCAGCAGGGAGCGAACAACAAATAAGGGAAGATATAAAGGAGAGGGAGTTAAAGCTGAGTTTCTTCTTGGATGCCCCAACACTTGTAAACAGTTGTAGTAGTTACGTGAAAATCCTCCCAAGGTACCTAATTTATTACAAAACGTAGCATTTATGTTCTTTTCCTCCAAGTGAGAATCAAATACATCAAGCAGTTTTACGCAGCCTCCGATCTGCTCTCTGTCTTCTAAAACCCCAAAGCAGCTTATGTGATTTCCTGTCTCTGTATTATTTTGTACAGCAGTTTTCATAAATACCTGATTCTTCAGGGTCCTACTTTAAAAGAAGCAGCTTCCTCAGAAACCACAGCCTTTCATGCCTGCATTTTCCCATAATACACTTATGACGTTAAATAACTTTGTAGGGTTATATGTTTGTAATATGTCATATTTCTTCATAATCAGCTATTTTCTTAACTTTTTCCATAGGGTTATTAAAAATTTACATTAACATTAATTTTTAATGCCAGGGTTAAATCGGGTAGCCTAGCTCTCAGTAGTAAATTCAACCTTTGGTGATGAATACACCAGATTCAAAGGCGTTCTTGAATGAGTGCAGATCTGAATGTTGCTTTATTTCTTCAAGAATGTTACCGCTGCTTTTCATTCAATCCTAGAGGCACTAGGATTGTGCCTGTCTAAACCTGACCATAGATGAGCACATGGCAGAAAGGAAAGTTTAATTTCACCATAATTTCATCTTATTGCTGGCATCAGATGGAATTCAGCTTCCTCAAAGGTCTTTGCTCATGAATCAGCAGGGCTGACTAACAGAGCTTTAAACTAGACTTGATGGGAGAGGGGATAACATCAAGATTGGCCATGACAAGTTGTGGGATGACATGCCAGGGTTAGAGGGATGGGATGCCAGCAAGAGCCCTGAGCTGGTGGCTCCAAGACACAGTGGCTGTGCTGGAGCACACTTCAGGTCTTGCAGAGATGAACCAGGGCACTGTGAGGCAGTCAGAACCAAGATGGAAACACCAGTGAAATACTTCAGAGTGCCCAGCTGAGGTGCCTCTACACCACTGCACACAGCGTGGGCAGCAAACAGGAGGAGCTGGAAGCCACCGTGCTACTAAAAACTGTGACTTACTTGTCATTCCTCAGGTGGGACAAATGCCAGGACGGGGGTGCGGCTATTGATGCCTACAGGCTGTTCAGAAGGGACAGGTGAGGAAAGAGAGGGCGAGGGTTTGCCCTCTACATCAGGAGATGGACAGAGAGTGAAGAGCTGTCTCTAAAGAATAGCCATGAGCAGGTTCAGAGCTTATGGGGAAGAATCAGAGATGAAGTCAAGGAATGTTGTAGATAGTGTCTACTGCAGGTCCCCCAATCAAGGGGAGCCTATTGACAAAGCCTTCTTGGCCCACCTACAGGAGGCATCCCATTCACAGGCTCTTGTCCTGCTGAGGGGCTTCAACCACCCTGACATGCTGGGAAAGCAACACAGTGAGCTGCAGGTGACCCAGAAAACTCCTGGAGTGCAAGGAGGATAACTTCTCTGGCCGGGTAATAGACAGCCCTACCAGGAGGGAGGTGATACTGCACCTGATGGTCACCAGTGCAAGTGAGCAGAAGAGGGAAAAAGCTTTCTTAGCCCTGTATGTTGCTATATTGCTGTGATTTTTCTTATTGCTTATAGACAAGTGGGTGTTACAGGCTGTTCCCATCCAGCCTGTGGATTCAGTAGAGGCAAAAACCACAGAGTGGGACCAAAGCAAAGGAGGCATGCAGGTCATAGAGAAGGCAGCAAAGGGATAGTTTAGGATGACAAGCCAAATCTATTCCACAAATAGCTATCTTCTGAATAAAAAAGCTAATTAATTCAGTCCATAATGGCACTGGGGAAGATTGAACAGAGCCAAATTCACTGCATTTTGCAAAACCACGTTTTCTTGTTCTTTCAGGAACATGTTAGCTTTTAACACCTTATGCATTAAAAACAAACAAACAAACAAACAAACAAAACAAAAAAAAAAAGAGGAAAAAAAATAAAAGGAGAAAGAAACAGGAAAAGGAAAAAGAAAAAAAACCACTTCAGAGCAGCAGCCCTCGCTTCCCAACAGATGCTGTTCCAGAACAACCCAGCAGAGGACACGCCACTCACACAAAATCACTGACCTCCTGGGGTGAAAATCCCCTTCGAAGAGCTGTGCCTTGGAGTAACAAAAACAACCGTTTTTGTGGCTGGTGATGCCAAGAGAAAGTATTTTGGTATTTCAAACACTTTGTGCAAATGCACAAGTGAAACCTCTCCAAGCACGGTAACAACTCTTTAGAGGAATCCAAGGTTTGTCATCAGTGATGCAGCAGCTGATGCAGCTATTTTAAAAGACATTGAAGATGAAAGCCAGGATGAATGTCAGGAACTACAGGTAAAAGTAGAAAAGCTACAACTATAAAGAAAAGAAAGAAAAGACAGCATCCTTTAAGAAGGGCAGAACCCTTAGAATTAAGTTAATGTTTAATAGGGCTCTTTTACAAGATATATGATAAGATACATAGACACCTTAGCAAAGGCTGCAGAATAAAATCCTAAATACAAAAGAACTCAGAAAAACTGGAAGCTTTCACGATAACTGCACCCTTCCTTCAAAGTTTTAAGGAACTTAACATACTTCCCTATCTGTTTCTAGAGTTCATTTCAACTACTGTATCAGGCTAGTTCTGGAGCAATGTGTACTGGAACACGCAGGAGAGGAAAAAGCAACAGGGTATTTTTGGCCCAATTCCAGAGGCACAGTTATGCACGGCAACAAAAAAGCTGCAGGCAGGAGGGAGATGGCCAGGAGCTGAAGGTAACCCTATACAACTTCCCCAAAGGCTATGTTCAGCAGCATCTCTTGGGCAAGCTGAGAGGTGCATCATGGGCTGAAATGGCCACAGCAGCCCTTTGCCACCAGTTTTACCTGTTTGCCCCATTTTATCCATTGCACAATTGCATACCATGGCTTGTGAGACACTCCTTCCCGCAGCTTCTGAGTGGAGGAAATCATCTTCCAGAGAGAGTGACATTTTGTCCTGCTACTCAAACCACAGACCCAAATACACCTCATGGGAGACCACTGAAAATCCCAAATCGCTGAATGTTCTTGGTCTTCATGGGAAAGCCATCTGCCAGCAGGGGTTGAGAAGGAGTTGCAGTATAGCCCATCCAGATGCCAGTGTACCAAGTAATCCATTCCCTGAGCCATGCCTGCTCTTCTCCCGTGTGAAACAGGATATCTAGAACTCAGAACTGGTAAAACCAAGATGGACATATTTCTTTCTTGGCAAGCTGAAGGAATTAAATATTCATACCATCAACATATATGAAGTTGACTTCCAGAATGTTTAAAAGGTTATATATGACTACTTTCTTAGGGAAAAAAAAAAGTATAGCAAAGGACAAACTCTTTCAAGCCATTTGTTACAGAGCAGGAACTCACACGAGTTACAGCCTTCATATTTTAGTTCATGGTAGTAAGTTTAAAAGTGGCTATGCTTGCCCTACAGTGGATGCATTTACATAATGTAATTGCAATCATGTTTCCACAGGCATTTTGTTACTGCAAGAGTTCTTTCTAGGTGTTTTATAGACATGGCCTTATATCTGCTTTGTGGTTCAAAGTAATGCATTTATCTTGTGATTCCAGTGGCTAAGAGAAAGCATCTGGTGAGCTAAGACAGCTGGACTCATAGTTAAGCACTTGAAACACCCTAACTCCACTACATTTAAGTACGTCTGAATTTTTCTATTCAAATTTCACTGTTCTAAACAAAATAACTTCACAATAATTATTTCCAGCTTATAGCAGCAAAGAAAGAGATGAGTCTAGTCCAAAAAGACTTAAAATTGAGTTTTCTATCCATTTCATTTTGCTATTCTGGAATTTAGGCTTTGTGCTGACAAAAGTGAGAGAAAAGCTTACTCAATTAGTATCTTCCACAGCAGCTCAGGAGGAATGTTATCTCTTCCTTATAAGCAAACCAGGGAGCGAAGCCAACTGGTTCAGAGGTAGGACTTGACATCAATGTAAAGAGCAATCACAGATTTACAGTGCATTTTGCAACACCTGCTTTGTTTCTTCAAGTTCTACCTTCTGAAGTGAATCAATTATGAGAAATATTTCATTTAACTTAAACAAGAGATTAAAGAAAAGTGAATTTCTGGTCCTGCAGGCTGTAAAGAAGTGTTTGAAAATGCAGCCTACAGCAGGATGAAGTCGTCCAGTTGCTGCAGGGTTATAACCCATGTCCCTTTCCTCCCCTGCCAGGAAAGCAGCTCCTTCATACTCCTGTAAGTCTCCTTTTTCTCAGAAATGTCCTGGTTCCCTTCCATGTCCGCTTGGTCCTCCCCCAAAACAAGCTGAGATCCCATCCTGCTGTCCCTGCGCACACTGTGTGCATTGCTGGCCGGGCAGGGGTGACAGGCTGGGGATGGTCCAGGGCGAGTGGCGTGCTGAGCACTGCCGAGGGAGCACGAGCTCACTGGCTAAAGAGCCTGCCAAAAAGGATGGGTAATGCTTGGGCTCTGCTCACCTTCTCCTCAGGGAGGGCATTAGTAATCTCCTTTTCCTCTGCACAGTCACTGTTTTTCCATAGAACTTGCAGTTACAGCATGTCTTTGAAACCTCTATATCAATCAAATTTGTAGGGGGTGGGTTTAGTTTCTTTTTCCTTTTTTTTTTTTTTAATTTTTCAAAAAAATTTTTTAAGGTTTTTCCAAGAGCTCATGGTGGAAGGGGGAAAGTAGAGGAGAAGTTGCCAGGTAGACAGATGTATGCCTTTTTCCTTTAAAAAGGAACATTCTTGCAGTGCTTGATTTTGGGGGCCTGAGCCATGATCTCCACATAGTCAGGATTGGGAATACTATTCACTATTGGCAGGCACAACGGGTAGAATGACACAAATCCCAAAGATACTATTAAAATGCCATAACATTCAGTAAGATGTGCATTTCATTTTTAACTCTTCTTTAGTTTTGATAGTGATAATGTGTTAGGGTTTTGTTGTTGTGGTGGTTTTTCAAAGTATTTTTTGCCTAATAAATTTTAGAACAACTTTTACCTGGTCTCTTTATCACTTATTTTCCTCCCCTCTATCACCTTCTTCTATAGTCTTCACTTTCCAAAAACACTACAATGCCAGTCAGACAGAAAAACCACATATTCTATTATTATTATCAAAGAAATTAGATTCTTCAAGAGCTCCCGATCAAGTGCAACTCATTGTGCTCTTCCCTAAATTCTTGCAATTTCAGAGAAAAAAGAATAAGCCAGAAACCAGAAAAGATGAAAAGTATTCTACTAACAGCCCAGAGTTATTCAGAGTACATATGAAATGCATTTTATGAGGGAAATGGAAAAATATTGCTGTTATGCAGCTGCTGGTGAATTCTGGGGTGCTTTTGTCACCCTCAGACAGCAGTGCCTGTGCCACCACTCCAGCTGCTATTGCTGCCTCCTGAACAGCGGTGCTCAGCAGGGTCTGTTTGCCACCATGCGTCACCTGAGAGCAAGCTGAGCTCTTCCTCAGAGCTCACTGGGGTGTCAGGCTTACAGGAGAGGGCCTTGGTCCTGCAGCCATAAATAAGTGCTGCACAGAAGGGAGCAAAGGGACTCTAGTTTGCAGATTAATGGAATCTCTGCAGAAGCCTGGGAAAAGAATCTTGAAGCTCTGCACATTCATGCTGGCCAGCCAGAGCAGGAAGGCTTGCAGGAGAAGGAGCAGGCCAGGTACCAGTGTGGCTGCAGAGCACAGCCCAAGAGGAGGCACAGTGCTGAGGCCTTGCTGAGCACCTCTCTTGCCCCTCTCCCTCATGAGTGGCTTTTAGACATGGTCTGCCACAACACTGAATTACTTTCATATCAATGACTGCATCATTATTTCCATCTGTTTATTGATGAACCATTATCTTAAACTGTTTCTGCTGTGAAACCTGGTACCTGTCAAAGTTTCCACTTGGACTAGATTTCTTTTTACAGCCATCTGGTTAAGTCATTCTAGTTTAAAATAAAGAAATAATTAAAAATGATTTTATGATGGCATTTGCTGTCATAATAGTAAACAAACTCCAACTTAAATCCCCCCAAAAATTCACCAACAGGTCAGTGCTTTTCAGAAAGATTCTTACTGTGAATCATCCTATGCATCTTCCATAAAAACACATTTCTAGCACTTAAAATGTCCTAAGAGTCTGTTTTAAAGGTGTTATAGGCATGGCAGGCAGTCTGCACTGCAAACTCCTGACTTCTAGTTCCAGTGAACCACAGCCCATTTATGTTACCACATGTTGAGAGTAGCTGCATCGGTCTCTGTGTAAAACTCAGATGCTCAAGAGCTAAGGCAGCAAACTGCTCGCTTTGAACATGGGTTTTTGGCTAAAATCAGAATATCAGGGTCTGACCCTAAGGCTGTATGCCTGGAATGTGTGAGCATGATACATCTATCACTTGCATCAACTTTACATCAGGGCAGGACGACCAATTTCAATTGAATACTTGTGATTTATATCACTGGTAATGAGCTGAATATTAGGCTCAGTTCTGTGGTATACAGTGAATTTGCATGCCCTGGGGAGGTGATACCAAAAAAATATGAATGACCAGGCAGAAAAAAATTTTTTTTGAGAGTTCTGTCCACATCTTTACCTATACCAATGTTTTTCTTACATGAACACATGCAAAACACCTTTTCTGACATATTTTTAGGTGTACTCAAAATGGGAAAAGAAAAGAAACCATGAGAAACTGAAAATTCAGTCCCAACTTAGGCAAACTTTGGCGTATTGCATGAAATTCCAGGATTTCCCTTTGCTGTAATACACAGATTCCAAACATACAAATATATACAACACATACCAATTCCAGGGTTTCTGTTTGCTGTGACATGCAGTCTGTGCTGAGCAGTAACCCCCTCCACCCTGTGAGTTCCATAATTATTGGTAACAGCACACCAAAGGCTGACTACATTTGATTTTAAGATCCAATATAAAATTTTATAAGCCATAACCTATACAATTACACATAGATGTATCTCTCTTATGCAGAAAGAATATTAAAACTGTATTTTTAATATATAAGACATAAGAGAATTTCTAAGTATTTGCATAGAAAGTAAAAAAAGCACAGAGATACCACTTAAGTTGACATAATACAGAGACATTTTGAAGAGAAATAAAAGGTTACATGGAAACAGAAGATAAATACACAGTAGCGATTCAAATATTTTAAGGCTTTTAACGTTTTCACTAATAATGAAAATAGCAAGTTGAACTATTCCTGTGTAATATTAAAGTGAGTAGCTAAAGATACTCCTTAAAATACCTTTGTTATTAAAGATACTTAATTTACTGCCCAGGATTCTGGTGACAGCATGAAGAGGGGACAGACTCACGTTTCATAACTGACTGTTAATTCAGTAAAGGATTATTTCTGTGGATTTTAATGTATGTTAAAGGGGCAAACAAATAAGAGAGGCATTTGCATAGTGTCAGATATGCACAAAATCTCCAATACTGCTTTAGCTAATGTCTAGGAAAACCCAGTAAGGTTTTCTGAAATAGGAACTGCTGAATATTTATTAGTTGTTAAACAACATAAATTAGTACTCTTTGCAATCCATTTCTAAACTATTATTTTCCTGCCTGCTAACAGTAACCCCTTGGGATTTTCTTTTAAACAGAACAAACTTTCAAGTCAGAAAGATTGGTAGAAGCCTAAAGCAAGTTTAGAGCAAGGTCTCTCTTGATTCATAGTACAAGTACACAGTTGGTATAATATTTAAGAATGACAGTGCTGTCTTTCAGTACTGCTGCCCACAATACTTGGAAATATATCCTTTCAGAATGTGAAGGCATATCCTCTGCGAAGTATCCAGATAAATCAGTTCACCCTTGGCTGTAACTAAATGCTGTCTAGTGACTTGTGATCGACAGGGCTTTACCCTCTGACAGCCAGATTCATTGTTGGGACAGCAACCAATCGTCGGGTTTGACGACATGAGCCTAATCAAAGTTGGAGTATAAAAAGCCCCCTTGGAATATATAAGGTACACCAGTGTGGCAAGCTGTCTCTCAGATTGCATTTGCTTTCACGGATCTGTTTAGGACTGAAAGGGAAAGGGGGAGGGGGAAAAAAAAGAAGGCAAAAGTGCTGCACTGAATGTGAGATCATGCAAAAGCTAGTGCTCTATGCTTATATTTACCTGTTCATGCTGATTTCAGTTGATCTGGTGGCTCTAGATGACAGTAGTCAGCCCACAGAGAACGCTGAAAAGGACGGACTGTGCAATGCTTGTACGTGGAGACAGAATACAAAATCTTCCAGAATAGAAGCCATAAAAATTCAAATCCTCAGCAAACTGCGTCTGGAACAAGCTCCTAACATTAGCAGGGATGTTATTAAACAACTTTTACCCAAGGCTCCTCCACTGCAGGAACTGATTGATCAGTATGATGTCCAGAGAGATGACAGTAGCGATGGCTCTTTGGAAGATGATGACTATCATGCCACCACCGAAACGATTATCACAATGCCTACAGAGTGTAAGTAACCCTGCTTCTTTCGCCTCCCACTGCCCCTCCGAGAGAGTTGTCTCTCTGCTGTAGAGCCACACAACTCCTCCTCAGGCTCTCCCAACAGGCTGCTGACTGAAGTCTGCTGGAGGGAGGGAGGAGAGCATTATTACTAAAGAATTTGAGCCAGGTTCAGATGACCGTGTGGCAATCCTTTGTTTTACTGTTTGGTTTTCGGCTCCTTATAATGTGTGTGCCCTGTAGCACTTAGGATTTGCCCACTGCCTTAGAAAGCAAAGGGAGATCTGCAGTTTAGTCAACTTCATTATCTGCAGCACTCAGGGCATTTCCTCTCACAAATATAAAGTACAAGTGCAGATAACGAGAGAACTATATTTTTGTGAGGGAGGTTTCACTGGCCAGTATTTTTAGAAGCAATAGAAATCAACAGAAATGCAGCTTAGAGCACTATATCTACCTAACTGCAACATGCTATAGCAAGTGCAAGTAGAGAGTTAAATTCTTGCTTCTTTGCTGATCCCATAAACTAGCACCACCCACCTCGGAGTTAAAACTATATATTTAAAGCAAATATGTGTGTAACAGACTTAAATGTAAAAATGTCCGTGCTATAGCAATCAGCTCACGTAGTCATGCCAAGGAAGAATGAAGGCATTTACTGAATGAGCAGATTCTGAGTTATCTTCCGAGTGCTAAACATCTGCTATGGCTCCTATCAAGTATCTTTTGCACAGCTAATACTGTAGTATCTTATGTTCTTCATCAGCTAAGGTATTTGACTATGGCAGCTGTTTTTTTAAATAACACTTATGAATATGATGTCAAAAAGGAAAAAGATGACAGGACATATAAGACATGTTAGCAGTTAGAGATATCATTATGATATGCAGACTAGAATAATATCAGCTGCTCTCACCAGCTAAAAATGAACCCACAGATGAAAAAGTAAATTCTTCAGTGAAATTTTTCAACTTAGTAATTATTGAGATGGGCACTTAATAGCATTATTTTACTGCAGCCTTATCACAAAGCTGAGGTCTGCCTGCACTTTTATTCCAGCCTATTATGTATAAGGCTTTATAACTATTTTTAATCAAACTGCTTCATAGTTACAGTGACTGAAGAAAAGTTGTTGTGTTTCATTGCTGAGTTCATTTCCTACATCTTATAAAAAGCCCTTGAGCTATTTTAAATGCACTAAAGAGACAGGTATCTTAAGTGACGAGATTTATGAATGTTAAAGCCCTGCACCATTTAGGATTAGTACTACCCATTTTATCCTGGCATGGAAAGATATTGCCATGACTAGGTATGACAGCTGCATCATAGGCTACAGGAAGAAGGAGCGCAGCACTGCACGTGACTTTCCTCTAATATAATTCAAATGAAAACAAAATGATCCTTATATTAATCCTCTCAATTATTTTCTTCCACTGAGAAAAGAAATTTAAATGTTCATGCAGTTTGCCCAGGGCTGTATGGTCTGCAGCACGCTGAGGCTTTGGAGTAAATTAGAAATAGCTGGATCACCACACACGTGTCGAGTCAGCTTATGCAGAATTGCTATTCTGCATGCTTTATGAAGGTCCTCAGGAGGTGACCAGCAGAAATGAATTGGTAGTAGGTGATAGAATAATAATTTTGTTGACATCCATTAATGTTGCTGTAGAGTGTAAACCATAGAAAATCAATTAAGTTAAATCCACTTTATTACTGGTACTCTTTATAACATACTGTAGTATTTCCTATGCAGTCTGAAAAAAAATAGTCAGGTTTATATATGCTTTTTTTCTTGTTCTCTGTTCAGTAATCTGTTCTTTCCATTCATTTATAGCTGATTTACTTGTACAAATGGAGGGAAAACCAAAATGTTGCTTCTTTAAGTTTAGCTCTAAAATACAATATAACAAAGTAGTAAAGGCCCAATTGTGGATATACTTGAGGCAAGTCCAAAAACCTACAACGGTGTTTGTGCAGATCCTGAGACTTATTAAACCCATGAAAGATGGTACAAGATATACTGGAATTCGATCTTTGAAACTTGACATGAACCCAGGCACCGGTATTTGGCAGAGTATTGATGTGAAGACAGTGTTGCAAAATTGGCTCAAACAGCCTGAATCCAATTTAGGCATCGAAATAAAAGCTTTTGATGAGAACGGACGGAATCTTGCTGTAACTTTTCCAGGACCGGGGGAAGATGGATTGGTAAGTCTATTTAGAAAAATCCCATTTCACTGAAAAGCATTTAAGCTCTGTTTTAAGGTTAAAATGGATGCATTGTTTAGGGAATGGAAGATAAAAGTTCTGTATGTCCAATTCTTTCATTCTTTACTCTCTGATCATGCCAAAAATCAATAGCATTCCTCTGCCTGTTTCCCTATTTAAAAAATTGAGAGAAATTGTAGTATTTCAGAGAGACATTTCGAGGCATTAACTAGAAAAGGTTTTGGCAATTACTGATGGATGATACTATCAAAGTAACATTGTTTTCAATTTTGAGTGCAAACACTGCTCAATAAGGAGCTATTTCACATAAAGCTAAAAGAACAGTCTTTAGATTGTTTGATTGGTAGGAAAGATGCCTCCAATATTGCTGAGAAGGCAAGGGAGTTCCTACATACTCTCTATGCACATATTTTCTATTAAACAACAAGAATTGTCTCTTTACGAAGGTGAGAACAGATCTTCTCCATAATGTTAAGTTCTTTATATTCCAATACTTAATAGAGTGCATCATTCTAGAAACGTCTGAATAAAGAAATTCTGCTTGATACAATAATTGAGTCATAATGATAAGAAAGAGCATAAAGTAACTATCTGGTTTGTTTTTATAAGAATAGATGAACAAATTAAACCTGAAGTGTACCCACAAGTACACCTGAAGTAAACCTGAGGTGAAACTACAGTATTTCCCTTGCTATTTGTTTCTGCAAATCACTAATCATCTACAACCTATAAAAATTTCTGAACTTATCACAATGAAGTGATCCCTCCTTTTGAATACAGTATGAAGAATATTATTCTACTTCTATGTAGTAGATGAATCTGTTGATCACAGAAATATAGAAATATTTAGGTTGGAAAAGACCTTTAAGTTCATTGTGTCCAACCATATTTATGCAACATTTAACTTCACAGCAGCATAATATAATTAAAAAGAGCTTAAAAGAAAACTCTGTGATACCTTAATTGTACATCCAATATCAATACGGATCTCCTGTATTTGAAACAGGCCAGCTGGATATCATGATCAGGTATGTCTTCACCACCTCCATCCACTCAGATGATTATACATATGGATAACCCATGGCTATCACCATCTATAAATTAACATTTCAGTGGCAGAGCAGGGTTAGAGGCACAGCTGATAACGGAAGAGGAAATCTCTCCTCTCTTGCCTCCAGCTCCTCTCCAGCAGCTCCCGGTACAGGGGTGCTCCTCTCACCAAACTCCTCCCCATATAACTTACCTTTGGGAAGAGCACTTCCAGCAGCTCCACAGCTCGCAGCCAAGAAGGCGGGTATCGGGGCAGAGGGAAACCTGTGTAACAAAGTTAGCTGGGCTGTTACTCATTCCGGAGGAACGGTCTTTGTGGAATGGCCCCATCAATGCCAAACCAGCACAAGGGGCAGAAATCAGTGTGTGAAAGGGAGCAGCTTCGGGAACTTTTTCAAACTCATGATCATGATGGTTGCAATTCCCTTCTAGTCTCAGTTGGTGACTGTGGAAACACAACCTTGGTAGGAGGCATGTGGCTGGAAATCTGCCAAAAGTACATTCCTGGCCACAGGACTCTTCCAGGAGTCAAAATATTTAGCTGCCCCTCCAATTTCATTCAGTCACAGAGTCATTCAAGCATGGCAGCAATAGAGGAGCAACTTTTGTCCTCCTTGGTCTGGACAAAAAACCTTCCTTGATATCCAGAAAGCCTGAACTCAATATGCTTTTAATGGAGGAAATTTCAGAAGGACTCACAAAAGCTATTATGGAGTTTAAAACAAACAAACAAAACTCACACCAAAAGTAAAAATCCAGCATCCTCCAAATTTCTGAAATGTTCTTATAGCAGTTAAATGATTCTAGCACTGAGATAGTGGGGATTTCAGGGACAAATACTCAGGGTCTTAAAGCTCTGTATAGAGAAATAGCAGGGAAATACAGAGATAACTATAACAGAATTGTAGGAGGTAAAATTCTGTTTTTAAACTTCATTTCAGAATATTAATTTGATACATCTACATCTGAAATATTATTTGCATATTTTTAGTGAACTTGGGCTTACCCCAGAAATGATTCCAGTTCCTTCTCCTCTTCTCACAGAACCCATTTTTAGAGGTCAGAGTTACAGACACCCCAAAACGGTCCCGCAGAGATTTTGGTCTCGACTGCGACGAGCACTCGACAGAATCCCGATGTTGTCGCTACCCGCTGACGGTGGATTTCGAAGCTTTCGGATGGGATTGGATTATCGCTCCTAAAAGATACAAAGCGAATTATTGCTCCGGAGAATGTGAATTTGTGTTTTTACAAAAATACCCGCACACCCACCTCGTGCACCAAGCAAACCCCAGAGGCTCGGCAGGCCCTTGCTGCACACCCACCAAGATGTCCCCCATAAATATGCTGTATTTCAATGGGAAGGAACAAATCATCTACGGCAAGATACCAGCCATGGTTGTAGATCGCTGCGGGTGCTCATGAGATCCCCGTCAGATCCACTGCTTCACAAATCATGGAAGCTACCACAAAAAGAAAAAAAAGAGAAAAAAAAAAGAAAAAAAAAGAAAAAGTTATACCCCCTCACCAGTCTTTCAAACTGTGAAGTTACGTACACAAGGCATTGCCGACCTCCTGTGTGCTACCGTACAGATTTAGTGCAGCACCAGCTACAGAACGTGAACTAAAGGACAATGTAATTACCTGATGGCTGCTTGTGAGCCAGCAAAAGAGAAAAGCTACAGTCAAATCACCGGATTTAATCCATGAAGTTCTTACATTACGAGGGAATCAATATTCAGTCATTCGGATGCAAATTTATATGCAGGTTTCAGTACATGTTGGTAATCAAAAGCAAACTCCTTCTCACCTGAGGACAGAAGGAGCAGGCTTTTAGGTTCCTTTCTTCACAGCTTCACTTAATATCATAGTTACAGGAACATATATACTGGTAACATATACGCCACTACACAATACCACCAGAATCATCCTTAAACACTTGAATATATAGTGCAGACTTGTGAAATGTATCAGATGAAATTCCACATAAATGGACAAATCCTGAAATTAGGGATGGCATAGTGTATTTAGCGTGTTTCCATTCCTTTTTCTCATTAGTATCTTAGTAATCAATGGCAATGGTGCTACGTAAGCAGGCTGAGTAAATAGAAAGATAGTTATGTAAGTGAAAGAATTTAGGCTTAATAATGAATTTGCCCTATCCTCAGGTACACTATTCAACATTCGCAAGAAATCGATATTTTTTAAATGAAAAGGAATAGTTTTCTAGACATAGAAAAACAGAAGGCAGCAGAGAAGTCCAACATTCAAATTGCAATCCTACATTTTAACCTGCCTTTGCAACATTACCATTTGCACTATGGTAAACCAATGCAAATAGTTGGTTGCTACAGATATTGTTTAAAAACCACTTTGATATAACTGACTTGTGTAATATGTATGCATCAATATTTTGTAAATAAATGTTTATTTTTTAATCACTGTTGGTATATGTTCATCACAAGAAAAGAATAACTCTAACCTGTACTTTAGTTTAATAAACAAACCCCAATATTCTCTTCATAATATAATTTTATGGATTTTAACACAAATAATATGTAGGAACAATGCAACAAAGTAAACCATATGTTGAGAATTATTCTACATTTTATATGTTTTTTACATTGGTATGAGCCATCTAGGACAAATGATGGCTGTTGACATGTTTATAAGGTTCTTTGGTTTACTCTTTTTATGGTCATTTTGATCCACAACTGAATTTCCATATTTTGAATGTTATGTTCATAAATAATGATGATACCACAAAAGATTGCTATTAAATGCATTTTATTATATTTAAAAGTTTGCAGCAAAGTATTTTCTGTATTTGAGTAAACATAATACACGGATTTCCACACAAATTCTGTACATTTTCCTTACAGTAAAAAGTTGTTAATTGAAATTAAAAAGATCTATTTACTATAAAGTCCATTTTATTTCACATGTGAAATAGAACTGATAAACCAGGTGTTTGTTAAGACAACACAATCACTGTTAAAACACCTTCATGTTAGTATGATGCACGTTTTTGTTATATTCTGGAATTCAGTTTTGAACTTTCCTTTGTGTAAAACCACCCTAAAATTGCAAAACTGCTTGATTTTCTTTCCCTTCCCCTTTTATATATTTTCTGCCTTGGTGGTAAATATTTTGTATTGAGTTTTTTTACTTTTAAAAAATTTGTATGTAAGGACATTAAAACTTAAAAGTTTGAGCAATGAGGTTTGAAACTTAAAAGCAAACAGATTTTCTGCAATTTCTTTTGAATGATAAGGAGCTCTGCTAAAGCTGTGTCCAAGCATCAAGCAGATGTTCAGCTTCTCCTGATGCAGTTCACCAGAGCAGATCCCTGGGGCCCTTAAATACACTTTCAATTTAGTTTCCCACAAAACACCATCAGACTAAATAAAAATCTAAAAACTTTTGGAATACAGACTCTTGGTGAAGCCACAAGAATTAAAAGTACAACAAAATTCCCCTCCTAACCAAAGTTACAGAATTAAGGGAGAAATCCTCTGTTTGTTGAAGTCAGAGGCAAAACTTTCACTGGCTTTAAGGGAGACCAACGTTTTGCCCTTTGACTTTTAATTCATGACATTCAGGCACCAAGTAGTACCATCCTGCTCATGTGAACTATCAATAGCATCTCCTTGCGTGAGGCTTTTAAACCATTCAGAGACTTCAAATTAACTTCCATATACCCTGTAGCTAAACATTCACTGCTTTAATTGGGCCAGTTCATATAGCAACAGCTGCAGAGATGCAGCAGCATGGATTCTGCAGTTGACAGGGAACAAAATATATTCCCAGTCTGCACCAAAGTGCAGTTACAACACCTGCAGGATTATTTTTATTCATGATGCGTAAAGTAAAGCTAATGCAAATTCATTTACCCCCATACAAGTGACATCATTGGCTGCCTGGTAATAACCGTACCCTGCACAAAGGCAGCGTACAAGTGATGGGATTTTTTGTTCCTGGAATCAATGGAAACAAAATTAAACCAAGAAAATAAGTAATATGAATTCCAAAGAACATCTACTCCAACCAGCATTCCATCTTGACACTCAGACAAATTTTATTCCACGTAAATTTTATGCAGTATGCGTCTTTTATATTTTGCCAAACTTGAAACTATCATAGAGCAGTTCTGGTTCCCATGATTTAATATTGGCCTTACAGATAAGGGGCTACTCACAGAGCATGCTCTGGGCTTTGATCCTGCTGATTTCAGCTGCTGAATAGTTCATAATTAATGTGTTTATTGACAATCAATTTAAGATGTCAATGATTCCTTCTGTTCTTACCGCTACATCCTCATATTTCCAAGGCTCAGGTCTGAGAGACTTCAGCAGCATCTGTGAATACTTTGTATGGCTCTCAAACCTCACTGTTAAGCTGTGTATCCAGAATAATGAAAATAGCCCGTGAGGGATGATGTGTGAGAAACAAACAGCATCATTTCCTTGTCTGGCATCCTACGAATCCCAACAGGAATGAACCAGGTAGAACCCAGCTTTCCAAGGCAGTGTTCAAGTGCCCCAAGATGCACATGCACACCCACAACAGGGCAGTCCCTCAACTCTATATTGCTTCAGCTCTTCCCCTTGGCTCTACTGCCCAGCTCTTCCGCTCCCAAAATGAGCCAGTTGTTTTCCAGTGCAGTTCTACCCCTATTTCTTACCCAGCTCCAGTTACACTGTAACTCAAGTAGCATTTCCCCTCCCATTTTTCACAGCATCTCCCATCCCATCCCATCCCATCCCACTCCAGCCAATGTCCATCCCCAGCACACCCCACACTCTTGCCCCACAGCCCCTTTTGCAGGTGGAACAGCCCCCCTGCAGTACTGCCCTCCTTTCCCTTCTCCAGATCCAGTGCATCCTGCATCTGCTGGAAGCTGCAGTTAGGGGAGAAACCTTCCAATATGCTCAACAGAGCCCGTGGGGAATTAACAGCTGAACACAGAAGTCATCACCACTAAGCACAGATGCACTGCAATTTTCCACAGATGTACTGTTTTGTTAAATATGAGCAGATTTCAAAGGAAGAACTAAAGGCCAAATCCATTCACAGCTTTAGGTAGCTTTTCCTCAATTCTGTGGAGTCTAGGTTTGGGGTTTGTGGTTGTTCATTGGGGGTTTGGGGTTTTTTGAAGGTTTTTTTTGGGTGGTTTCTTTTTTAATCAGAAGGATTATTGAATTGACTCATTCTTGGATGCGAATGACCTATTTTGGCTAAACGACTCAAAAAATAAATCTGCTTGAGATTAGGTTTGGACAGCTCAGTCCAGGCAGACAGATTTTGTTAAAGCTACAGTAAAACAAAGCAGGTTATTATAATCTGAAGCACTGGATGGACAAACTTAACAACCATATTATCCCACCTCAACTTATAAACTTAGTACATTTCAACAAAAAAATAATGTTAGGAAACAGTTCATAATGGAATGCACTAGCCAGAAGCTTTGCAAGCAACACAGTACCTATGTAACTCAGCAAAATTGTCAGTAAGAACCTTAGTGGTGTGTTTTAACTGACTCAAGTTAGCTATGTGCTTCCACTTTAGCTTCCTCCCAACAATGTTAACTGCAGCAAGTAGATACCTATACATCGATTTAACACCAGCAAAGAAACTACTAATGCAACTGCATCTGCTTTTCTGTCAAGTCTTCCCCTGCAAGAAGTAAGACTGTAACTCTGGCTTGCAATGCAAGTGTAACATGTTTGAAGCCATAAAAATAAGATGTAAACAAACTCTGGAAACACTAAAGCTCCGATTCTCCTATTTAGTTTATAAAAGCCCTAACAAAATTCAAAGGAAAAAGTTAGGGCTACAGGCCAACTTCTGAATTTGAATAGGCAAAAAGTACAGTTCTGTTCACTCTTGGCTGCTTCTAAATAATCTCAAAATAAGTGATAGTGCTAACATCTGTTGTAGCAATCTTGCAAAACAAAAAGAAATGGAGAAGTGCAAACGTACAGTTCATTCAACAGTGAACTACTCCAATTAATTACTAGGTGTATTGATAAATTAAGCAGAATTATTCTCTTTGGTGGCTAAACGGGGTGAATTGGAGGGATGAAGAACTATTACAGTGAGTATGAAATGAAAAAACAAAACCTGTCTGTTTTTATTGCTCCAGAATATAGAGGAGAACAAGTTGTGAAGCCCTCTGTAGATGAGGTGTCAAGATCAGCAACAAGCTTTACAGAATTTTGGGTGTAAGTGTGGCTGATTTTCACCAGCCTTAGCCACTAAGGCCTTCTGAGGCTACAGGAAAGACTATTCCTTTTCTTTAGAAGTGGACATAACTCTCACACTACACATGCTTTCAAAACAGTACATTCAGAAAATATAAAATACCATAGTGTCCACAAGTCAACTTGTGATCTTGAACTTGTGTTCTTAATGTAGACACTCTCTGTGCTCTAAATCTAATTACGAATCAAAAGCAATCAGTGGTCCTAAAAGCTATCGCAATTTCTCCCTATAGAAATGCCTTTTACCTACAAGTCAATAACCGAGTAAAATTTCAAACCCGTAGATTTTCCATTATATTTATCATACTCCCTCTGTACAAGTAAAGCAAATCCCTCTTCAAGAGCTGAAAATATTCAGCTTGAATGAATCCTACCTGTGGAAAGGCAGGGGAACAAGCCCTGGCTCAGTAGTGTCTTTCCTGTTACTCCTGATGAGGCCTACAAGGTCTTGGGCGAGATCTGGTTAGGATCTCCAGTTAGGAAAGAATAAAACATGCTTGGTTTTGGCATTATGCTCCATGTTTCAGCAGTAAAATTACCAGGAGTGCTTAAAGGTTATGATGGTATGGGAAGAATACCTAGGAAAGCATTATGAAGGCATTACTTGGTAGACACCTTCCACTAAATTTTAAAAAAGGCAGTTTGGGAGACAGCTGCAACACAAACAGGACAATATCCTGAAATCATGTAAGGTGTAACATTAATTGTAAAGCAGTCGTGTGCTAACAATGGTCTGCTTCTATGCATTTCAAGGAGCTGAGTACAGTATAAAAAGTGAAATTTAAAGCAGTTAAATAATTTGAGGGATGTAACCAAGGCAGCAAGAAAGATTTTCTCTTCCCAAATCCAGGATGATACTGAAGGCATTTGCTAAACTTTTACTTCTTCTACCTTAAGAATGCTTGAACTGGAAATGTCTGCTCTTTGCCAAAATTAAAAGATGCTTTACAGCAAATCTAACTTAAGTGTAATCTGTTGCATCATAATTTGAATATGTAGCAATCCAAAATATAATTACTCATAACTTGGCTAGTAGCTTGCAGTTAAGGTTCATGATTCATGCACTCTTTCTGCAGAAATCCTTATTAGTTTTTTACCTAGGAGAGAAGCAATTATCTTCCCAACAAGCAGTGGTATTAGCGAGTTAGAGCACTATTTCAGGGCACTTTGTGGCACCCAATTAGGCACTCTTAAGCATCATACACAAAAGCACGGAGAGCAAAGATTTTCTTTACGCTTTACCCTCTGTGCATTTGAAGAGGAGGTTTATTATGATTTCAGTCAACAGCAATCTTCTTTCCTACTGACGTTTTCATCATCATGTTTTCCCGTTGTTATTCCTCAAGTCCGGCAATGCTGACATACGAAGCAGCAAGCTGAACACCTGGCTGTCACGCATTATGGCATCAGGTTGCAGCTTCGCCTCTCGCACAGCGCCAGGTGGTCGGAGGAGTGGGAGGCACGTCAAACACATGCCTTCGGGCTGAGCTCAGCTGCCTACTGTATGCTGCTGTCATGTGGGAAAGCTCAGCCTAGGTGCTAGTCCAGGGGAAAATGCCCGTTGCTTTGCTGCTCTAGGTGACACCTACCACAATCTGCTGCTGGCTGGCCAGAGCTTTCTGCTCATTTGTGTTGCTCACCCACTGCAGGGTGGGACAACAAATCTCACAGGATTCCAGTCATGATCCCTGTGTACTCCGAGGTACCAAAGAACATGGGTTATTCCAACTAACAGCAGCATAACTTCATCATAATTGAGTCTTTTCCTTCTAGAGAAGAGTGTTCTAAGAACACCCTAAAACTGGGCTTTTCCCCAATGCAGAAGTGTTCCTCTCATCATATCACAGCATGCAGCCACAGCATCAGAATTTTATACTCTGACCTGCAGTCAGATCTCACAGATCTGAGTCCTCACACCACCATGTATCAACAGTCACCAACCAACTTGATAAATCAAATGAATAATATTTATTTAACCTGGTTTTTGCTACCATGGCACATCCCATTTACAGTTAAACCATTTACCTAAGGAAATAGAAAAGGCAGCTACCCTAAATATTCTCTTCTGAGGTCATTGTGTTGTCTCTGAAATAGTCTCAGCATACTTGACTTACCTTTTTTTTTTTTTTTGCTTTTATGTATAGCTTGTGACTTATTTATCAATAAATTTTTTTGTACTGATGTATTTTCAGTTCTCCAATACCTTAGTAAAGCTGGGAATACTACTAAAGCATCTTCACAGAACTCTCCTTTGGTTTCTAAGAGCATCTTACTCTTCTTGTTCCCAAACAACTGTCTCAACTTTTCTTTTCAACAAACACAGACCTAAACACAAGCTCTAGAGCCCGAAGCTGACTATCAGCCTAGGGATTAATTTACTGATTTATATTTTAAAATTGCAGTCTTAGGAACATTTTAAAAAATTAGAAAAGGTATTTTTCAATAAAAGCACTTTTTCATCTTAACCATAATTTTTAGCAAGGTATCGCTCTGGAGACGGATCCTACATCAAGTGCTGCTTTTTACCACAACCTTCTTTTCACCACAGTGACACCCCTAATGCTTTACTTTTACCAGTGTACTTGTGTGAAGACTACTGGCCTTTACAAAATGCTTCAGAAATCTGTAGCTGTCCTTGATTGCCCACTTCTTTACATCACCCACGGCACTTGTACAAGACCTCATCTGAACAGAGTTGTGGTAATTGCTACTACCACATGAACACATACAACAATCCTCATGGATAAAACAAATCATGTTTATGGAAGGCACAGTGCAATCTTCAGCACCCATTGTTTGGGTTACATACAGCTAAACTTCAGGTCTTTCATTGAAAAACAACTGAAAATTGGTTCCACAAATTTCTCTTGCTATGATTAAGAAGGAGCTTAGTTACAACAAAATGCAATTACTCAGTTTTGGCCACGCAGCCTTCACGAGGCTTTTCCAGATCCGCTCCCACGGACCCTAATTCTGGTTTGGAAGCCAATTGTTCCTTGGCAGCGTTGCCATGGATCTCACTCAGAGATTTAGCAACACATTCTCCACCAGCTTACAGCAAACACCAATGTCTACAGCTAACCCACAGCTTGCTTATACCAGAAGTTGGAAGTTATCCATATAAGATCCTGCCTATTATAATGACGGGAGGGTGGAATGCTGTGCCACATGAGACTGAGTTGCTGTAAGTGTACCTGATACTGCATTTTCACAATAAGAAGTGCCTAAACTTAAAGTCATACATAGAGATAAACATGCAGGAGGAATTAGGATTTTCCAGACATTTGCAGAGCCACTGGGATCAAACTGATGTCCCCACCAAGGGAGACATCATGGTGGGTATCTGTTATGGAACATCTAACCAAGAAATCGGGAAGCCTCCTTTAAAGAGCTAGTTGAAACTTCACAATTCTGGGTTAACACAGGGACTTCAACGACCCCCAGCACCTGCTGGAAACGCAATGCAGCAGGACATCAGCAGTCCTAGAGGTTTCTGGAGGATGGCTGGGATGTGCTGCACAAGAGACTTTTCACTGGTACTGCTACTCACACCTCGGGAAGAACGTGATGACCCAGGATAACTGTTCTGTCCCAACCCAAGCCATTCCATGATTCTGTGACTGAGACAGTAGGGCAAAGGAAATGAGGGAGGCAGAATAATGGAGGAACAGCTTTGGCAAAAGTAAGGCTGTGTGGCATCAACATGGACATCAGAATCAGGTGCCTCAAATTGCCAGTATTTTTGACTATTGCTATAATGATGATAGAAAAATATGTGTTTACAGGATCTGCAAAGCCCCTGTTCCACTGGTTCTCCTACTGCACTGAAGCATCTGACTTTAAACGTGTATTCCGTAGAGAAATAAACTTCTGTTTGCTTTTCTGGTTTTTTTTTTTTTGTGGGTTTTTTTTTTGTTTGTTTGTTTGGGTTTTTTGTTTGGGTTTTTTTTGTTTGGGTTTTTGTGTGTGTTTTTGTTGTTGTTGTTTTGGGTTTTGTTGTTGTTTTGTTTTTTTAAAGTATGAGGAAGCCTTCTAAATTCTGTATTTCTTTTCTTCTGGATGAATGCACGCTCAAGCTAAGGGAGAACTCTCCTGATCAAATATTACTACCTAATGTGAATAAATAGATAAAACTTGGGGTAATGGGAGAATGGTACAGCCTCATTCACCAGGTAGGAGGAGGAATATTTTAATCCTTTGCTCCAATTAATTTTTAAATCTTCTCTCACCATTCATCAGCGGTGTAGGTAATGAGACTCCCATCAAGCACCCCAACTCTGTAAGCTGTGTGGACTTCAGACAGAAAGTCCTTCTTTCAGAAAGAAAGTTACGTAAATTTTTTGTAAAAATAATTATGTTCTTTAGTGATTTAAAAAGAAATATTTAACCTTTTCCAACAATACTTGACCAGCATGAATAATTGGAAGAATTATTGGCATTATTACTAAAAAAAGTCACAGAGAAATTCTTTTTTTCCCCCCTCTTCCCAGATGTCATATTTAAGCAAACAGTAAAATAATGAATAAAAACCCCTTGGACTCAATAACAAAATCCTGGACTGGAATCTGAATTTCATGACCATTATTTTACAAGTGAGACAAAAGTCTTCAATTCCAGATTTCAGTTGTGCTAAAATACTCAAGCAATCTTTATTCTATCCACGTGGAAAGAATGTAAGAGAATATTGCCATTGTGATGGTTTCCTTTAACACACTACTGAGATTACTACAAATAGATGCATTTAATCCCAGGAATTTTTTTGGGAATACCAGGAAACCCAAATGAGCAAATGGATGGAAACACACAAACATTAATTTGACTGCTATTCAGAAACCAGCGGCCTAGATTTCTGGCTTGATTTTTTGTATATGTGTTCTTAGCCCCTTTTCCTTTGGCTATATCTGTTAATAACAAAGAAGTTCCACTCTCACTGTTCGGAAGACAGTGGAATTTGGCTGCTCAAAGGCAAATTTTTAGTTGGACATTTTGAATGCTCTTTTATATTTCACATATTTGTGTCTAAAGGACAATCTGACCGTGAATAAACCCTTAGGTGAGAAAGTGGCTTTAACACACAGCTTTGACTTCAGCATTATTCCATAGTTTCATTCTTTCTTGAGAGTTCAACAGAGCAGGCTATAATTTATAGTAAATTACACTTAAGGCTACAAAATTCTGACAGTTTTACTCCTGTGTTGTTCAATGCACTAAGTGACCCTATCATGAGGCTGTTGACCTGGCACCCTTGGGAAGTACAGCAGATTTTTCTCAGCTAATGCATGGCCTCACTCAGCAGGACAGGGCAGGCTTGCTCTAAGAAAAGGGCAGCACAACAACCCCATGTTCCTGTTACCCGAACTACTGCTACACAAATGAAGAAATGAGAGGCACTCATCAGTTGAAATAAATATTGGAAAGAAATTCTAACATGTATTTGTCCCTTACAACTAACACTTGCACCAAAACTGTCTATCATATAGCAGAATGATTACTCCTTAATCAAAGCCATAATTAGCTGTGTATTTCAAAAACCTATTTTTCATATCAATGTGAGCATGAACTCGGACTGCCACAGACTGGGATACACATGCACTCTGACAAAGGGATACCCTGTTATCTTCTGTGCCACTGCTCAAAAACCCCAGACTGTTGCCAGATGCTAAAAGCAGACTTCATGGCTTGTAGTAATCATAGTAGAGCCACATGAAGTGCCCTACAAAGAAACAGAAACATAATTAAAAAAACCCACAGATGATTTAACAACATTAATCCCTTTATCAGTAATCTAATAATTTCCCCATCGAAAAAAATATTAGATTCATAGATTTTGATTCATATATAGAGTATTTTTAAATGACTTAACTCGAAAGTCCATCTTCCCTAAATGTGTACTGTGCAAACATGCACCACCAATCACAAGACGGAACTAACAAAAATAACCTTAATGAAAAATTGAAGCATAAAAGAGCTTCTGTATCCAGCTGAAGACTTCACAATGAAATTAGGACAATCCTAAACTAATGGTACAGTCACTGAAAGATTTTTCCATTCCTCTTTTCAGAAAACCCTATATGAAATGCTGAGATCTGGGAATGTACCTCTGGCTACGGTAGCTGTTCTTAACCCCACCAGAAGAGTTATGAAATTTGAAGCAGCAACCTTTGTGTTACCCTAATTCACACTTCAATTCCCAGCTAACTCCTAAAACAAAACCATGCAAAAGTCTACCTTGAAGACTAAATCATAAAAACATTCAAAACTACTGTGACCAGAACGGTGAAAGGTAGGTTAGAAGCTAATCCATGCTCCAGACTTGATCTTTTGGGGACACTGGGGGGGCACAAAAAGCCTCATCTTCCTGCAATTTCTGGTAATACACTCAATGTTTCCCTGAGTAATGTGATGAACTGACTGCAACCTTCATTGCCTCCCCCCCTGCACTGCTGGGGGAAAAGGTGGAGAAAACTGGGATGGAAGTTGAGCCTGTGAAGAAGGGAGGGCGGGGGAAAGGTGTTTTTAGGATTTGTTTTTATTTCTCATTACCCTACTTGGATTTGATTGGTAATAAATTCAACTCATTTCCTGAAGTCCCATCTGTTTTGCCTGTGACTGTAATGAGTGAGTGATCTCTCCCTGCCCTTATGCCAATCCATGAGCGTTTTATTATATTTTCTCTCCCTTGCCCAGATGAGGGGTGATAGAGAGAATTTGGTAGGCACCTGGCATCCAGTCAGGGTAAACTCACCACAGGTATGCAACACCTCTGGATTTTTGAAAATTCTAGAGATAAAAATGAAATAATTTCTCCAACTCCTATTATGTACTACTTAGAGCATATGTTAGATTTTTGAGTTTTGACTAGCTCTATACTTCTTGATCAAATTAAGCTCTTTACTGAATGCAAGCATACTCCTATAGCAGAAGGATCCTACACCACCAAATGCCTTTGAGAAAAAAAGAAATTCCCTACTGAATGAGAAGCTTAGAATATCTTATGCCTTTCAGTGAGGATACACTAGTAATGGAAATACAGTTTGCTTTTGAAAGTACTATTCCAGAAGGTGAACTGACTCCAAAAGCAGTAGGAAACTGAAACACCCTAAAACATTTTTTTCCTCCTCCCTCCACCATCATTATAGTTTACCACAGCTTAACTATTCTGTAGGGCCAATGTATCGGTGTGCAATGGGGACCCCAGCTGTGGAAGTCCAAGGTCTAAACAAGTAACCTGAATTAAATCATGGCAGCGGCAAGCCCAGTACTGTACCTTGAAGTGATACATCTACTCTGAGCATAGCACTGCAAAGATTCCCCCAGGACTGCCACTGTTTCCGAACACTCCTCTGTGATTTGGATAAAAAGCTGCCAGGGTGTTTCCTCGGAGACTTCACATCACCTCAAAAGAATGCTGTCGACACCTAATCTTGCAGCACAGAGCGCCAGACATTTTCCAGTAGGTCCATTTCTCTGAAGCTCTTTGCCACCAGGTGATTACCACCCTATATTCAACTGGAAATTCAATTTTCATCCCTAAAGCTAAAAACCCATCAGGTGATAAAAACCCCAACTCATTGCTTCAAGGACACCATCTCAAGCAACTACTAATGGCACAGACTCAGTGCTACTCATCAAGAAGACAAACTGCTAACACTTCTTCAGTATAAAACATTACCAGAGAGCTATTTCAGAATAACCTCTGCACATGGACATTTATTTTTAGGACAAAGTGTATTTTAATTCTGGAAGAATTACTCCTTTCAAATGTAACATACAGAAGAAAGAGAAGAATACCTAACAAGTATCAGTCACTCCTTGATGGGACAAGGATGGATAACACACCATCACCCCATGACCTACCCCAAGAGCAGTCATGCAACAGAAGGTATGTTTTTGGACAGTTGCCAGCTTCTTAGCCTTCCTCCAGGACCTTCACACAGTGTTTGGTAATTCCTGCCTTTCCATAAAGACACACAATTTATCTTACGTTGAGCACTGATGGACACTCAACAGTGATCTGCTGCTTTCAGTTTTCCTTCGTATATCTACCGAACTTATTTGAATATGGTTAATCTGGAAGAAGTTTGCATGGTTTTATCACTACACTCTGTGCAAAATGAAAAAGTCACAGTAAAAAACCAAAAAACAAACCACACCAGTTTTTAAGTCACCAGTAGAAAGAAGCAGTCTCCCAAAATAAAATTACTTGAAAGAGAATGCAATTCTGCTGCGTAAGTACAAAACTCAAGTGAACACAATTTTCCTTCATCCTTCTAAAAGTCTGTTGAAAAAGGATGTAGAGGAGTAGGAAGCAGAAACTTTAAGGATTCTTCAAAGATCCACGTGTCCTTCTGAATCCTATTCCTATAAAGGGAAGCCTTCCTAGTGAAAGGAGACACCTGCTTTTCTGTAGTGCACAGTTCCCCTATGGACCATGAATAATATGATACATTTCAGCAGTGGTTTTCATCCTTCTGAATCCAGTGGTAATCCTATTTAAAATACAGAATGGATTTTCTGAGGTAATAAATTATCTGTTATTAACATAAGATTTTTGTACAAATTTGGCTTTACAAAATTAACTACAGCTTTCTAAATACCTGGATAATTGGTCAGTTGTATTTTGATATCCTGCTTTCTCAGATTGATATTCTACTATTCAAGCTCAAACACAACTCAGACAAGGCAAAATAATATTCTGCACTCTAAAGATGATGTTTGTATTTCATTTGTTCACATTGTTACATGCTGAACTAAACATTTAGACACAGCTAAGAAACTAAAAACATTGATGGAAAGCTAAGCTACATATATATGTAGCACTCGAACATTCATCTGTTTCCCAGGTCTGAAAATCCAAGGCTAGAAGAAATATTTATTATTAAGAATCTCTCTTAGACATTCAATCCAACTAGTCCTGCTCAAGTTTGCTTATGCAAGCTATACTGAACTTAAAATAGTAATTCTCAATTAGTCAGTGATGTTTTTGCTTTCTTGCTTTTCTTCTAGCCTCAGGAATATTACAATCTTTGCTGTGCAGGTTTTTATAAGGCTTATACATACCTGATCATAAAAATAGATGCTCTGAATAGAAGGCAGTAAAACCCTCCTCCCCCCCAGTCAAGGTTATGATCTCACCAAAATTGACCACCTATAGCATGAACCTAGCAAAGCCAAGAAATACAGTTTGAAAACAAATTATTGTTAATTTTATAATTAGCTTTAGTATAGCAACTGTCCCTATCTGTCCTATATTAGGGGCAGCACCTCTGCTGCAGGTATATGCAGCATCTTCACCAGAGTGCTAGTGCCGTAAGAGCAGTACCAGAATACAATCACGAGCTGCTCTCAGACTGCCCCGATGAGTGATCCACTCTCAAACTCCACTTGACACATGGAGAGCAGCAGCAGCTACAAAGTCAGGGATAAGGCCTTTCAAAGCTGTAGCTCAAAGTCTTAAACAGGTTTGAACAAATTAAAACTGAAAACTCAATCAGCAGCCCAGACCTCTTTGGAGGGGTTTCCACAAATATACGTTATTTACTAATAAAAAAATAATTGCAGTTTTGCAAAGGTTTTTGCTAAGTCTATTTGATGAGTTTATTTAGTATTATTTTACATGGCTATGCTCACTTCAGCCACACTGAATGGATAATGAAAATCACTCAATATCACTGCCTTTCCAGCTGTAGTTCTAGCTGAAATATTAAGCTATCACATAACAGTGGCAGCTCTCCAGGCAGGGGAAGAGTGTTTTGCACCTGTTTACAAGTGTATTTAGGCATTATTCATCATTACCTTGACTCTACATCTGACTAAATACATTCATGGAAGACTCATTTTCCTTTATGCCTACTTCAATGCCCTCTTACAGTCTTAGGTCTTCACTCTGTAAATGAGGGGTAACCCCCAAAGGCACTTGCCATTTTGCTTTCCTGCATCACTGTGGTGGGTCGTTCCTGGCTGGATGCCAGGCGCCCACCAAATCTGCTCTATCACTTTCCTCCTCATCTGGACAGGGGAGAGAAAAAGTAATACAAAATATAATAAAAGGTTCATCATCTGAAAGGCAGGGAGAGATCACTCGCCCATTACCCTTGCAGGCCAAACAGACTGGACTTGAGGAAATGAGTTGAATTTATCACCAATCAAATCAGAGTAGGACCCTGTAGCACTCCCACTACCAAAACCTTGCCATGCAAACCCAATCTTCTGTGATTTAAAGAACCCCTAATATGCATTCATTTAACATTTCCTTTAAGATCTTTGAAGCCACCCATCTGCTGACCTACACCAAATTTACATATGCAAATTTCTCTTAGATGCTCCTTTCCAAGAGAAACCTCATCCCTGAGGATTGTCTTCTGCTACTGATCTTACTCCTCAGTGTCAGTAACTTACACAAGCATCATTCCAAGCACAGGCATAAAGGCAAAGGACAGTTTTACTCCTGCAAACACTGACCAATCCCTCTTCTTATTTTTAGTATCACAATTGCTCTAGGAGTTTGAATCAGGCTTGAGCTGTTTTGACAGCGTTATACAACTTGGGAATTGAAATCAAAAGTACAAATCAAACTTGATGACAAAATTTAGTTATTTTAGAGCCATGATATGATGTAATGAACTACTGGGAAAATTCAAAACTAATAGAGCTCCTTTGCTAAGCTTTGTCCAAGATATTGACATCACTGCTAAACCTAAAAAATATGGGAGGTTATTTGAGGAACAAATCGGACCGTAAGGAAAATGTATGAATTTCACCACCCCAAGATTCTGATTAATTCCAGTCACCACTTACCAGCTATGATCAACCTATTCTCCCTTAATTTGTCGGAATATCTCCTGTTCTTAAGGGAAGTGCTAGGCAAGAACCTAAACAATTTAGAGAGGAATAGGTCTTGAAAATGTTTTGCCCACACTGATCTGTATAAACTACACATTTGCTAAATGCCTGTGATGCCCGAAGTGGCTACCTAAAAAACAGAGACTAGACAGGAATAAGGAAATAAAGGCAGATATTTATTTGAAAGGCCTTTAAAGGTACCCCCTGGGGAGCCAGAGGCTACTGCCAAGATGGACCCCAAGATGGACCCCACGTCACTAGTTCTTCACACTTTTGTAAGTTTGGTTCATCTGCATATCAGGGTTAATTCTCCAATTAAAGCTTCAGTTAATGATGTAATTTCCACAAGCCTGCCCCCCCCTTTAGAGGCTTTTGGTTTATACTTTTTGGCCCTAGGACAGTCTGAGTGTCCTTGGAGAGCAGGCCTGGAGAGGCTTTGTTATGTCTGCCTAGCATGAGAGAGCAGAACTTAACAGGCTACAAGAAACTTCAGTTACACACTAGGCAGTACAGGATTTGAAAAATATGAAAGTTAAAACCTAAGGCATCACCTGCAATTAGATTTTTTTAGCATGAGTATTCCTTTAGGTGTGACTGTATCTTGTCTGCCCTCCCTATTGCTTTATAAGGGTAGTAGAGCTTTAACTGCATTTCAGGAGGGTTGGCTGATTGGTTGTTTTGTTTTTAACAAGACAGAATTTTTTAGACTTCAGAGTTTTTAACCTATATTTCTTCAGCTAATTGGGATGGTGGGGCAGGGTGGGTGACAGAAAAGGATCATTGCTGATATATACAAATTTACTTTGAAGGTATATACATGTTTCAGCATAAATGAAATTTATTCCCCAAAGACTCTCATCTATGGGATTCAAAGGTATTCTACACTGAGCTCCAGACAAAAAAGTGCAATTTGAAGACTGAAGAGAGCACACTACAAATCCTTTCTACAATTCTGCGTCAACAGGTAAAAATTTTATGCATAAATCTGATTCTAAACAGCAACACACAAAAAACTCCAAGGAACTGCTGAAGGGAAGCAGCATGGACAGTCAGCGCCTCAGAGGAACAGGACTTTAACACGTTCCTTGTTATTTGATAGCTAGTCTTAATATAGTTAGAAAAGTCTGACACAGATGAAGACTGACTTTATCAAGACAGGATTGGTAAAACTTGTTACTTTTGTGAGTAGGCAAAAGACATGGAGGGTATGAAAAAGTTCTAGGAAACAATGAAAATTCATTTTTCTCTACACTGAAACATAAAAATCGTTCCACATAGCAAGCAGAAAATTTAGCGTGGTTCAGAATAAAACAGGGGCTTTGAGAGGGGGGGAAAAAGATAAATAATTTGGTTACATTAAAAGCCTAAATCTACCTTTTACAGAAAGTTGAGAACATACCTACAACTTATCGCAACATAGGATATGAGATATTTTCCACAAGATCCTTTCCTTATCGTCTCTTCCAGTTGGGGCAACAGCCATACAGAAGACTCTACTTATCTAAAATTCACGGTAGCAGGTAGGTGGTTTCTCAGTGTGGGACCAGTGACACAGTAGACATATGGGAGTCCTCAGAGGCTGCCAGACTGATGGAGCTGTGGCTTTCCAGAGGGTTGCTATCAGGAGCATCTGGAAAGGACATGGACAGCAGGAACTCTGTCCTATACCTACACTGAGCAGAGGGTGAGAAAACCACCAAACCAGGATGAATGAACATGAGTAGCTGTTCAGGGAACATTTTCTTTTGATGCTCTATGGGACAGAGCCAAAAGAGCTTGCAGTGCTAAAAAGGGATTTGGTCTTGTAAGGCAAGAACAGGACAATTAAGGAGACAATCAGACCTGAGGGGGAAGAACCTCCCAGATCTGTGTCTGCTGTACACTGGTCAACACAAAAGCCAGAAGAGCCACAGAGGGGAGAGGGAGGCTGCTGCTCCACTTCTGCCAGTGAAGGCTTCGGCCTGTGGCCGCTGCTTGCCCTCAGTGGAAAGTTAAAACGCCAGAGTGGGAAGAAACAGGAAGGTTTTGCATTATGCTGTTATTTGCCATGCCAGCAACAGCCAAAACAGATTAGTCGGTGTCCAAATTCACGAGCATGTCCTTCAGAGCCAGCTTCCCAGTTGTTCACCATTTATCTACCCCTCATCTCCTTTTAAGAGAGTGTTAACTGTTTCAAACCTTAAGTAAGTCACCCTCAGATTATTTATCTCAATTTCAGTTAAAGTGAGTATTACTGGCATGGCTGGTTTCCCCAAGAGCAAAACAAAATTTTTGTGTAAAAATCCACCTGTCTCCACAACCAAGTTAACAAAATACTTGTAAAGAAATGGAATTTAGAGCAGTCATTAAAGACAACATCCCAAAATGATGATGAATTTTTGGAGAAGCTACAGATACTTCTACAGTTTCACTCTAATGAACTGCAATAATAATCTATTCTTCTGGGTAGACTACATAATCTCCTAAATATGAGGAGGTTGGGGCTCTGAGAAAATTCACTTCAATGCTTTTTTTGAAATCAAGTACGCTTCTTGCAGTTACTGGGACACTAATACTGAAAATTATTTCAAAAACCAAAAAAAAAACCCTACATCCCCCAAAAATTTGCAAGTGAATGCAAATTGACTCATTTTAAAAATCTTTTAGAATATTTAATTATCAGACTGTGCCTTTAATTAAATACAACCACAGAAGGAAATTTGGGTTTGGAGTACTGAAGATACAGGTTGAGAAAGAAGAAAATGGTAACAATGAAGAAAAAAAAAAGAGAGAAGAAACAGGTAGGAGACTAGGTGAAATAGGAACAAACCTTTGTCTTTCAACCCTAGATACGAAAGCTTCTACTGAGTTCTGTAAAACTGAATTTAGAGTGCAACAAAAAGGCATTTCTAATTAAAGTTAATTAGGCCAGATAATGCTACAGGGAACGAAGCTGTAGATGGAGAGTTTGAAAAGAACATGCAGACAGTTGTGGGTAACAAAAGGAAAGAGCAAAAGAAAGTGAAAAAGTTATGAATGAGTAGGAGAAAAAAAGAGCACAGTCCTCCTTTATAGAGGAAGAGGATGCAAGAAGCAGGAACAGCCAACAGAAAGCAAAGGAGAGAATCTACTGGAGAAAAATAAAGTGTGATAGCTTTAAGGGGTAAAGCACAAACAGCAGAGACTATTTGCTGAATGAATATCAGGATTAAGAATAATTTAATATGTAGAAAAATTTAATAAATTGTTTTTTGATATTAATTTCTGGAAAATTAAATTTGATACTTAAATTAATGGAAAACAGATGCACATGTGAGGCAAGGAAAAATATACAAAACAAGAGCTAGAAAGATCACAGATACACAAAATTATGGTTTATGCATTTCTCCAATATCTTGCTGTGAGTCACCTTCCATCTAAATAAAGCCTTTGCCACCTTATTCTATCAGATTACCTAAAATCATGACTCAAAAAAATAAATGTTTCTCTGGTACTAAAATACATGGATTTTTTTTTTCCTGCATGAAAGTTTCCAGGAATTTGTGTCTCATCTTGGCAACAGAACCTAGTACAAAACATGAAAGGATGCTGATTTGCCAAAGCTCAAACGAGTAAAAAAATGTAAACACTTTAGGATGCTTAGAAGACGTGAGTGCATGTGAGAGTTGGTGTCAAGAGTGAGTACAGAGCTCTTGTGCCTGTCAGGAGACCATCAGTGTGAAGAAAGCTATTTATACTTATTTACACTAACTAAAAATAACATTATTCCTTCTGTAATATATTTACAAACTAAAAGCTTTTTTAAACTGTGTTGGTAATAGCAACTATAAAGCATCATAAGAGAAATGCTTCAGAGCACAGCTGTATTTTATGGAAATATTTACTATCACACATTGCAATTAAAAAAGCACATCGGTTACAGTACTAAAACTATACAAATAGCTTACTTACATTCTAAATTGCAAACTGTTTTTAAATAAGAATATGTTTGAATAGATTACAGGCAAGAGAACTAAATTTCTTATTCCCGGTTAAAATCCATTAAAGCCATACTGAGTGGGATTACATAGGTATAACTCATATGAACATCTGGCTATGCAGTTAGTGCCAGCTCCTTTCTAAGCAACAAGCAGTAGAGCACATTGAGCTAAATTTAGTGTCAAATATTTAAATTTATTTCAGCTTTTATCACAGATTAGAGAGAAAGATATGTTTGTAATAGTGTCAGTTTTCATTAAAACACAATGGAAGACCTTGCAAGAACATTTTAAGTTCCAGGTTTTTAAATGATCTGTATTGTATTAGATGAGTCTTTTAAATGTTTTTTATGTAAATAAGAGTTTTTTCAGTTTCTTTATTGGCTTTTTTAATTTTTTTAACCTTTCTCAGCAGCACCAGAAAATGGCTGATGCAGGGTTAGTGCAGATCTCCAAGCATCCTGGCACAGAAGGCAACATAAAGAATCCTCCCAGGATCTCAAGTAGTGCATCACATTCACTTGCACAGGGTCATACATTGATTTTTTCCATTTGGGACTGGAAGAACATTTCTTGTGCTACCAGACAAGTCAAAAATCTTCAAAATCTGCAAAATCTTCAACTTGTCCTGCAGCACAGTGAGTAGCTCACCTGCTTAGGCCACCTTGAGGCATCTTCCTTAATTAGTGACGACATCATGGCACAGATCAACGATGTTCTTTCGTTTCTGTCTGATGTTCTAGGAGAGAAATATCTGATATAAACAACCTTTCAGGCTGTCAGACCAGACTAAGGGACCTCTTGAAAGAAGAGTTTAGCTCATTCAGGCTGGCATCTGTACAAAGGTTTCCTAGGTAGTGTAGACAGGCTTAGTACGAGACACTCCAAGAGTGAAAAGAGAAATCAGTGCTCAACTAAACAGAAAGATGTTCCCCCAGCCTTGCTTTATCCTGTTGGCATGGCATGTATCTGACAGGCAAAAATCCCATATTTAGAGAAGACTGTATTTGAAGTCTCTGTATATTTGGCACATACAGATATTCCCCACTGCCTTGTTAAACATTGAGTACTAATTACATATTTTTCTGCTTATAAGCAACACTTAAATTTACACATAATAAGTCTACTTACAATCAGGATGTAATACCTTAATGAAAATTATAGTGTCTTTATCATAAAAAGCTTTTCTAGAATAAAAAGCGGTAGAAGAAGAGTAACTTTTAGAACATAAGTTTTTAGGTGCTTCTTTTAAGGTTACAACAGAGCCCCTAAGCAGGAGGAATTTTACATATACATATGTATATATACACTTCAATTTGTACTTCAATTGAGGCAAAAATCATATTAGCCTTATTATATATTTCATATTATTCCTATTTTGTAGAGAACCCTTTAGAAAAGCTTCCTATACTTTTAGTTTGATCTTTTACCTTTTTTATCTAAAAAAAAACTCTGGGAAGAAGTTCAACAAGGAATGAGAACAGTTGTTGATGCTTTCTCATTCCGGGTCTGTTGCACACAGTTCACATGCATTCAGGGCTCAGATTAACCCAGTCCATCTTAAACAGCAGATAATTAAAAAAATAAAAAAAAATTAGGCATCATAAATTACATTTCATCCAGAAGGCTCTTAAAATGCTTTATAGACTCTACACACAGATCACTCCATCAGTCACCAAAAGCAAGTACCTCTGGGATGAAATGCAACAACTGTTCCACAGGGCACGGCAGAGAAGAGGAAGTGAGGAATACCAGCACATCGAATTGCAATTGCAGGGGGAATTTAGGTAGGAAGAATGTAATTACCCCGTTTGGAGCCTGGCCAGACCATGGGGGTTAACATCTTATAAAGAGCCCTCTGAGAATTTTAACAACCCCTAGTGCTCAGGACCTTTAATTTATATTAGCCCTCAGGAGCAAGGCTAACTGCTCTGCTCAACTGGGTTTGTGCGCTGCAGGAAACGGGGGAAATCAACTTCTAGCTGTTCTCTGCTTCCACCCAACTACTAAGCAGATTAATACTACTTAGGCTGCAACTTCTCACAAAAATGCAGCAGAAGGCAACAGGAATGAAAGCTGCACAGAATTAGAGCTGTTCTTATCTATCTTTCAGAAGCCATAGAGGAAAAAAATGTTTCCTACTTGAAAAAGTCCTAACTCCTCATACAGAAAGCACTCGAGATCATTTCAGATGGTATAACAATAATAGACACTATAAAGATATACAGGTTAGGAATATAACATCAGAAACACCCGTTCCCTCTCCAACATCAGCCTCTGAGAAAGAGCGTGAAACTAAAGCACGTGTATAGATCAGTTAGTTTCTTAAATGAAGGGAGCAGTTGTCACCAATTATTCTTACTTATATATCTGATGCATGTGCTTTTTAATTTTTTTGTAAGTGAGAGAAAACTAAAGGCAACAATGAAAATAAGAAAGATGAGTAGGTAAAAGAAAAAGAAATATAAGCATGCAGTTCATCTTACTTTTTTTCCATTGTCACCTTCAAGCAATTAAAGAAAAAACAGTAGACTTGATCCCAAGCTTCTTTCCTCTAAAATTAAATATCAAGTGAGGCTATAATGGAGCACAGATTTTCACTCCCATTGAACCAAAAGCATTTGGAGCAAGTTCCAAGAGATTGCCAAACTCTCTTTGAAATTGTTTACATTATGTATCCATACCCCACAGAAGGGTCTTACTCTTCAACTAGGTTACAAACAATTTAGAGTCATACAACTTCTCTATTATAGCCTACTGTAATGCAGTACAGATATTGTTACTTCATTGTTTTTAAACTTCTGAATGTCCACAGGGTTGGATTTCCTTTGACTGATTTATTTTGTCCACTTCAGACATGCAAAATAATAAAAGTATCACAGTATTCTACATTATTTTCTCTTAAAGCCTCTCATTTGTTTCATCTTATAATGAGAAACTGAAAGAAGAAACAATGAAAGGCTCCTCCAAAGCAAGCAAAGCAGAGCCCTTTAGCTTGTAAATATTGCTTGGGCCCAGCAGAGATGCTGTATATCACATGGACAACACTATTGCTGCAGGAGCTTTGTGATTTATGCTAATGAGAAAAGCCACCTTGACGAACAGAAAACAAAGGGCAGAACAGTTCAGTGCTGATGCAGATTTCAAATATTAGGTTTAAGTTTCACAGGAAATACCGAAGGCCAGTGGTTACAGGAATCTCACAATGCTGGCACATATCTGGGAATGCTCACTGGAGGAACGTCAGTCAGAGGCACAAATCATCAGTGATTTGTATCATGCAGTTTTATCCCAGGACTCATCAGCTCTGTGTGCTCTGGGGAAGAGTGGATCCCCTTAAAAAATCCCCTGCTTTTTTGAGGGGATTCACAGACCAGGACTTTTAACTACAGAAACACCTTCGAAAAAGCACATCGTTCAGTCTTTTTACGTAAGCCCATCTTGCAAGACTGCTCCATATCCCTGCAGCTATAAGGGAGAACTTTTCTTGCTACAGGTGTTTATGTTCAAACAGGTCCCAGCACCAGATTGGTGTGCTCCTCTTCCCTCCCACAAACAGCTCTGGTGTATTTCTAAAGGGTTAAGCAAGTGTTTAGGAGCCTAATATTTTTCCTTGACTTTCAAAATTACATGAACTTTTTTGAGTTTCTAAGAACTAGATTTTGAAAACCATTTAGGCACATGGAAGTTTTCACATGTGCTCATCCCTGACTTCCGAGCATTTAGGAAAACCCCAGTGCTGGTTTAGAATCTTTGTGTTCTTCCTATGTTCAAAGATGACCAAACCCAAAAGTGCAAACTTTCAAAGTCCATAAAAGGCAGAAATTTGTAATTCAAGAACTCAGAATGTGTTACACAATACAGATCTGCTCTGAGGTCTGAGTTCATTCCATGGACCTAGAAACTAATATGAATGAGTAGGTAGGTTACTTTTAGGGATAATATCTGTCATTTTAACCATACAAAGAATTGGTCTAAGTTAAAAACTAATTCCTTTTCCATATCTACTACGTGGAGGAGATCATGTCAGCTTATTGGCAAAGAAGAGCAAAAAGCAGCGACTTGAGATGTGGATTTATCCCTTTATAACAACCACACCATGCAAATTATCATGTACATAAATTAATCGCATGTTTTCACTTTTTACTTGACTAAAGTGTCACAGGCCATGGAGCAAATTTTGTCCTCATGATTACTAGAAACGCTGTGCCTCCCAGCTGCTCTAAGGAGGAGACCTGTGGGCATACACTTTGCCTTCAGGCTATTCGGGCCTCACCTTGAATGCAATACAAGCTAAGAAAGTGCTACACAGGTAATGACAAAATGCAGAACACTCTATGCAGACAACTCCAAGCTGCATTTAGGAGGAGTTCCAATTAGGCTCCTGTGCAGAAAACAGCTACTAAGTGTTCCTCTGAACATGAAATGGATCATTAAAATAATACCAATTGAAAACCAATTGAAAAATGCATCAAAACTCACTCTGGTTCAAGAGGCTTAAACTGCAGAAATACCCATCCTATCAAAACATAAGTAAAATCTTTTTCAAGCAACAACAATTAAAAAAGAGCACTTATGTGATTTGCAGGGTCAGCACTGCTAATTTATAGCAAGACCATGGTGAACTGAGTACCCTTTTTGTATTTCTCAAAATACATACTATCCTACAGATGCAGCACACTGTATCACAGGTGCCCAATAATTAAACAACATGGACAACTTCATGTAGTTGTTTGCTATGACCTATTGAAAAAATAACAAAACCCAGCAGTTTTCAGGCTTAATATAAGGTGTGGAAAAACAAGGACTGTATTTTGCCCCATTGGTTAAGGGGAACAAAAGTGGCCATGTATCTTAACACCTGGGAAAAGTCAGAGCATGCACAGCTGGCCGCGAGCTGGTCACACATTCCTGAGGTTACAATTACAGCCAGTGTTCTCAAACCAGGCTCACTGACAAGCAGTTGCAGATGGCCAAAACGCTTATGTATGGAAATAGCTTTACTCAGCAAAATCTTAGAAAAATAAGGTATCAATAGGAGCACTTGTATATGTAGATGTAGCACTTTCTCAGTGATGTTTTCTTCAGTTAGCCCACAGGTCATGTCATAGAAACCAAAAACAGGAAAACTTTTGTGTTGCACATCATATAGGCGATTTGGTACCAGCATATCATTTCCCCCTCAAGTAGAGTCCCCATGTAGTTAAAATGGGGATACTCTATTAGTGCTTTCAGTTCCCAGATTTGCCAAGAGCCAGCCACACAACCAGCCCTCTTTCCAAAACTCCAGTTTGATGAGGGGACAAAGGGGCATCATAAGGATAATTTGTGTACACAACTTCATTTGTGTATACAGTTTCACACTTCTGACACTCAGACAAACAGCTACCAACATTGTAAAGAAGGAAAACATGAAAAAAAAATGTATTAATGTTTTCTCTCTCTTCAGTACTGACATTTAAAAAAATACATCTACATGAATACTCCTCCGAGGCTCACTGAAACTATCAGAATTCAAACATAATAAAAAATGACCTGCTTAGATATGAGTACATAAAATGAAGGCTTTTGTTATTTGCAAAACCATTCTTGCAAGACACTTCTTTAAGGATGGGTCATCATACGATTGGGTGAAATTTTTTGTGATGCTAAAAGCATGGACACTCAATATAAAAGAAATCACAGCAGTTATTGTGTTAAAATAGAAAAGGAAAAAGATATTAGAAATATTTTTTAATAGAAGGAAAAAGATATTTAAGTGTAATATCTATTATGCTTTTAATTAGTAGTTTTCAAGCTCTTGGAGTGTTTGGCAAAATCTATACAAGAATTGATATAATAAAAATTATTAGACTTCGCACCAAACATGGCCAGAGCCAGCAATCAGGACAGCAATATCAACTGACATTTGAACTAGGGCATTGATGACTATTTGCACCACTAAGTAAAAACCTTTTTTACAAGAAAAGAACTGCTCTCTTTTCCAGAACACAATATGCAAAAATTGCATCAAGGTGTGATTATAACATTTTAATTGCGAAATTTTTTCAATTAAAAATGCAGTAGAAGAACAAATACATGAGGGTACTGCTTGTGCCTGCTATTCCCTGAGCAAGAATCCTGTTACTGTGATTAGTACAGGGCAACACACGAACATCCTTCTGCACATGATCAGCAAGACTAAAAGGTCACTATGATTTTAATTTACTATTTGATATAAAACTCATATCTTAAACTACTTTGCATATGTTTCTCAGTTATCACGCATACCTTGAAGTAAAAAAAATCAGAGGTTAGATTACAAATCACTCAACATAAACTTCTATTATTATTCTGTCCCAAACCGGCCAAAAGTAGAGAAGACCTCTCCAAAGCTTCTGGCTGTCCACTTTTTTGGGCCTTCCTCTGTACTCCCTGAGACAGGGAAATCTCCCTCTCTGAAAATCAGGGAATTTTGCCAGAGTAAAGAGTACAGGAACTGACCTCTTGAACAGCAGTAGACACATAGTTCTCTTCAAACTATTAACATTCACACACAACAAAACCTCGTTATTAAAAAGATTTTTCAATAAAATAATAAGCATGATACCCAATTTTGTACATTCCTATTTGTGAAAATGCTTAAGTCTCTTAAAAGTAAATTAGTTGTGAGGTAAATTTGAACCTGAATATTCCCTTCTGTATATTCAGCTTTTCACAGATTATTTTATTCAGCTTGTAACTACCAGCACAAATGCTGATTCTAAATATATCTGCTGAACTCTAAATGACTTCTGTTTATAGAAATAGGACATAACAAGCTATTAAATCTTCCTTACAACAAACTTCTATGCCAAAATACTTGCTCCATATTCTTGAGCTACAGTTAAAAGACTTAGACTGGTAACCAGAAGAAAACTGGCAAGACAGTTATTACAATATATTTTGTCATTTAAACCTTTCTTTAGATGGACTTGATTTTAATTAGTTCTGCATCCACAGAGGCTTAAAAAAATAAATCTAGTGGTGCTTGAAACCTTCATTACTTTATATGGGTAAGGAATTTAGCACAACACTTTGTTGCTCTAGAGCACCTAAATAAACTCAGAAGAAGCAGGACACAACAGTAACTAAAAGATGCATAACTTCTGATGACTTGGATTAATATAGAGTAAGAAATTATACAGAGGATTCCACAAGAAGTTTGCAATCAGGCAAGAATGAACTGCACACACCCATTAAACATTAGGTTCATGCTCAGCATAGTAAAAATACAAGTGTAAAACCGAATTGCAGCATTTGGGGTTTTCCCCCCTTGTAATTCTGCATCCCTCTCATGGCTGACTGAGCTGTTTCTTCAGTTTCCATAATCTACAAGTGGCTGGTGCACTATTAAGCATTTTCAGATTCTACAGCGAAGCTCACTTGAAGTATAAAATACTATTATTATAAAAGGTCAGTATCCGTTTTATTGCTGTTACAGTTGATGGATAACCACATTTACTCATTTGCAAACATAGACCAAAATTGAAATTTCAAAGCCACACTTTCTAAAGGAGTTGGCGGCATTTTCAGTTGCTCAAAGGTCACTGTAAATAAAGCATAAAAGATATGGCTCTCCTAAATGGCAATGATATCTGGGACAAGCAGTTTTGGAAAAGGGCATTTTGAAGCTTAATGTGAAGCTTTAAGGAACGGTTCTGTAACCCTTTTGTAAGAGAAGTAACTATGTGAATTCCTCTTATGAGGGACAGTTTTCGGGAGTTCCACTTGCCTTAGTAACTATTAACTGGTTCCTGTTCTAAATTATACACACATAAAGTGTCAGGGAGCATCAGGAATGTTAACTGACAAAATATTTCTATTCTGCCTGCTTAAGGGAAGAATAGACCTCCAACAATATATTCCTTTAAAATAATTTATTTACTACTAGTCTGTTTTGGCAGAGTCAAGACAAGAATCATAGTTAGATTTGCTTCTCACAAGCTGGAACTTACAAAAACTATTTTATATGAAAAACCTCAAATTATTTCCAAAAGAATATTCCTTTCATTCTCTTGAATTTTGATGACAGGACTCTTAAATCTGCTTAATGGACATGAGAGGGTTTCTCCCTACCTTCCTATTTTTTTTAAATTGAGAAAATAAACTCTCTTACCTTTCATTAGGAACATCTGTCATTTATCTAACACAAGCAGTATCAAGCTAATAAGAACAAAGGAAGACATTCCCTTTTAATTATTTTGTATAATTTTAGATAGTTTTACCTAAGCATCTTGAAGTTTTCCAAAAATACGCTGCCTGACATTAGAATTAAGACAGAATCTTAGTTCTACCAACGCAATTTTATTACTGCAATGACCTGACAAGCAAACACTCACACATAAATGCTTTATAAAGCATTCCTCTGTCAAAATGCTTGCCCCTTGTGAATATAGTAATTTATCAGGCATTTCAAGTGCTGAAGCAAAAAATATCAGTGATCCAAAATATGTAAAAAATGCAATGATTCAATTAATGCTGAGTTACTCCACGCATGAATGAACAATTTGACCTGGGCTTGAATACAGTATTTTTAATAATGCAGCTGCCATATTCGTTGGTCTCTGCATTTCCTGAAAATTAATCTGCCAAACAAGTTATACAGCATGAATCTTCTGCGCTTCCGTTCTTCGAGGGTGAGTTAGTAATGCTCCACCATCACATGTTAGGTCACTGAAATGCTGCATGCTTTAGAACATTTACACATACTGCAATTCTAAAATGAAGACATATGTTTGCCAGTTGAAGAACTCTTACTGTCACCTCTGAGCATCTGAGTGGCCAGTACAGGTTTCTAGGAAACTTCAGGTCAGTTTAGGCACTAATTCGTATTTTGAAATAGTTGTTTTGGGTTTTTTTCCCCTAACTACACAATACCGTGTCTGCAGTTTTGAGATATTTCTTTCCAAGAGATTGTCAGACTCATAGATTCTCTTTTTTTCAAAACGGAGGCAGCACAACACATTTGAAAAGAAATGAACTGAAACTATTTTCACACAAACCAAAAAAAAAAAGACCCTCTCCTGGACTACCTGACTGATACTATGCCAACTGCAGCACTTAACCTGAGTATGCTCTGGGAAAGGTTCACCTGTAATCGACTTCACATGGAGTTCATATTAAATGTGTGATAGCCTAGACGCTTAAGAGCAATTCTGCCCCCCTGCCCCCACCCCCCCCCCCCGGGTAAATACAGCTTGTTTCATTTCAGGGAGAAATCTGAAATACAGAAATAACCTTTGAGCAAAACCAAAATTAGGGTTACTTTGACTGTGTAGTTCAGTCCAGTGAAATCATCAGTAAAATTACCGATGTGAAAAAATCCTTAGGCTGGCTTGATGAAAGACTACAATAACTTTGGATGAACATTTACCACTTCAGATAAAAAAGCGATTAAAATAATAAGTAAATATTCTTTAACTGCAGATGACAGCAGTATTACAGTTAATATTTAATTATGACACTGTGAGAATATTCAGTAGTGGAAGACAGGATTAACATATTGCTTTAAAACATTCCATTACTTTCTGCATCTGTTTACTGATAATAAAAGAAACAGCTGTTCTAAATGTAACATTAACAGGTGTAAACCGTTCATTTGAGATTTTAAAACAATATTTCTCCTCTGTTTGCTCCTTAGCTATTCTGAAATGAAATTACGAACACCCCTCCTATTAGCTTACACAATTAACTTGTAATTGTTTAACCTCTCTGCATGTCCCCAAAACGTATACATGTGGAGTTAGCTTCCTTCTCCTTTTGGGCAAAAGCTCTGTTATCCTGCACTGCACATCCTGAACTAATGCACCAGATGTGTCCCATAAAATGGTTGGTCACACTATTCAGCAGCTTTCCTTTAGCAACTGTTCTATATCAAATTTACTGTAAAAAAGCATCATAATTATGAAGTAACACTGTATCAAATTCACAGACCGAATATCTCACTATGTTCGGTTAAACTATGAATGATAATTGAGCTTGAAATTGTATATTTACTTTAAATAAGTCCTCCAAATCATCTGCAACAATGTGTGCTTAATTCGAAGCCATTAACAAAAGATTTAACATTTCCACATTTATACTCTCCATAATTTCAGATATGATGCTCCTTACTTACAGAGAGAGGGAGAGAGGGGAAAAAAAAATAAAAGCAAGTCCTGGTAGCCTTCCATTTGCAAAATTAAATGGATGTACCTGACGTTTCTTGTAATTGCTAATCCATCCTGTTAAATACTGGGTAGAAAAGAAACAAAATTCTCAAGAACCCTTCAATATTCCACTGGAGCCAAAAAATAAATGCAGAATTATAAGTTTATTTAACAAAAGAAACCAATCCCCACTAAAAAACTGATCTGCTTTACAGAAGATAAAACAAACTCTGAAGACCAAATATTATAAACCTTTAAAAACCTAAAAAGTTGTTTGTTGAGGTTAACTTTCATTAAAGTAATACCAGTAAGTGTGCAGGGGGGAAGAAAAAGGAATGAAATCCTTGAGATTAGGGAATGTTTGCTTGTATAACTAAATAAAGTGCTTGGGAGTATTGATTCTATTGATACATATTTTAAATGTTCCATATCAGAATACAGAAATAGAGAAGAATCAATTCTAGCAAATCCCAAATTACATCATCTAGATTTTACCGTTACTAATGACTGCTAGGTGCTCCTGAAGTAGCTTCAATGTTCCTCTGATTTTTCTATAATTTTCTGAATGGCTACTATTCATGATAAAGAGAAAAAACCAAACATGAAATAATCCAAACTGCTTCTCACACACACTGGTTAACTGAGAGGAAACAGAAACTTCTATAGTAAGATTCCTACTACATTCAGAAAAGACACATGTAAGAGGTGCTACCTCTATTTCCTGTTTATATTCATATTTATATGCAAGAAAAAATAATTTTTTTTAATGAGATTTTCCTGTATTTATAAAGATAAATTGAGTTCAATGGTTTCCCATTAAAGGAATGTGCTTCTCAGAATTTGGGTGAGGGGGACTCCTGAGCTGCAAACATACCACCAGAACCAAACCTGTCCCAACCAATCATACAAACGAGCCTCCGAAAAATGCAAAGCTACATACAACCAATAGGCTTTTTAAGTTTTACTACGAGATCATGATTTGGGCCGGAAAGCTCCTAACTCTCCCCTAGGGAACACTGTTACCCAGATTAGGTGTATTTTAGGAAGCAAATCTGCATGCCACGAGGAGCAAGGTAAGCAGTAATGCTCTGACCTGCTGGGGACACAAAGTAAGAAAGGAATGATGCTCATCCATGGTCAGTCCCAGACCTCGATTTAAGTCCAAATTGTACAAAACCGAAATGCCAGCAGAGGGCAGCGCAAATACGAGAAGTCCCTGGAATGGCCCAGTCCGGCCACTCGTGGGGAAGCAGCTGCGTGGGTGCAGCATGAGGGACACAGGGAGGTGGCTGCCACTCGCTCGCCGCTGGGACACGCGCCCACCACGCCCTGCTCCACAGCTCTTCCTCTAAGGAAAGAGGTCAAGTATAACAATATCCAAGCCCACCCAGCATTACACACTTCAGGTTTTCTTTTTCCTTTCAAACAAACAGCCCACAGAGCTGGGGGCGGACTGACTGCAGGAATAGGCAGCCTTTGTGTGTTTCCCCAAGAGCTTCATGGGGCTCACTGTGGAGCACCCCGTGCTGATGCAATGGTGGAAGATGATGTGCCTTCCTTCTCCAGAACTGCTACCTCAGGCACACCATTTAACTTCTTTTAAGCTCGTAAACCTAGAAATGAGGTACTTCTATTCTTTAAACAAGGAACATAAAATGAATGCATCACTAGAGGAAGATGAACAGTGAGAACATCTCTAGAAACAGAAAGTAACGTTTCTTTTTGTTCACACTGGATAAAGCAAGGAGACCTCCACCCTGTCCTATCTAAAGCCATCTCCCATCAGCAGAGCATCAGTGTAACTCACAGTTGCAGCTCGCAGTCCGAACCACAAGTACTGTGGTGGGGAGACACCCAGACTTACAGCTCCAAAGCTGTGCTCCAGCACTCGCTGCTGCCACCCAGCCACACAACATCCTCCAGTGTTCCACAGAGACAGAAAACAACTTATGTACACATACCTAAGAAAGAAATCCACAGCAGCTCTCTGAGGTGTAAGGACAGCAGACACAGCCAGGAAAGGAGGGAAGACCCAGCTCCCAATTGCCTAACCTGGTGCACCTGCACCCACTGAAAACCCTGATGCTAATTTGCTTCCATAGCAACTAAACCCACCCTGGCACCTACGAATACCATTTGCCAATCTTGTTTGTCCTCAGTCTAAGGCCTGAATAGCTATTAAAACTTGTCCTCTTGCTGTAGACTCAGGTGTTACCAAAGATACTAGCACTGGCTTCAGTATAATTAGGATACAGCTATCTTATATTTTGGAGAAGAACCAGCAATTATTAATCCCATTAAATACTATATATTACAGTCCAAACTGACTAAAATTGGTGCACTATTAATTTAAGTTCCAACAAACTTAGTCAGGAGATAAATTTCTATTCTGCAGCTTGCTTTTGGCTTTTCTCACTTTAATAGCTACTCTCTAAACTCCCAGAGTTTGTATTCCAACAAGAATAAAAATAAACAAAGTATAACCTTCTGTATCCCGTGCAAGGCTGAGATCCTGTTTCCCTATCAGAGCCAAGGGTCACGTCTCCTTCCTCCATCTCTATCCACCTTCTCACTTCGATTCTAAAAATTCACATCTTCTGCACTGAGTGACATTTAGAGCCAGCAAGTGTTCAGTTTGCAAGTGACATTCTCACTTTGTGCCTTGCTCACCTTCAAGCTTGGAAAGATATCCTGCTTGTGCCCTCTGATGATCCTTGCTCTTTATGAAAAGGATAAACTTACTTTAATGGCATAAAGAAATAATCATAGAATTGCAGAATAGTTGGAGTTGGTCTTTTTAAAGGTCACCAAGTACAACTCCCCTGTAGTGAACAGGGACATCTTCAACTAGATCAGGCTGCCTAGGGCCCCATCCAACCTGACCTTGAGTATTTCCATGAATGGGATATATACTACCTCTATGGGTAACCTGTTCTAGTGTTTTACCACCCTCATTGTAAAAAACTTCTCTCATACCTAATCCAAATCGATCCTCCTTCAGTTTAAAACCATTACCTCCTGTCCTATTGCGACAGGCTCTGTTAAAAAGATACTCACTGCCTTTCAGGTTAGAATTTACATGTTGTGATGTATGGCTGGGATGTGATTTCTTAAATTAGTTCACCAGTTCAGCATCAGTGATTACATACTCAAATACTACATTTACTTGTCTGGTCCAACACTCCTGTCCACAAACTAGCTTGTACTTGGGCCTTTCAGCAACCTTCAACCATTTACCCAGCAGGCACAGAAACACTACAAAGCTAGGTCCTACCACCACATCTTCATAGGGCCAAGATTTGTAAATGGCAGCTGGGGATGGACATGAATTTTCAGGTGAGCTTCAAACTTCTAAAACATACTCTTCCAGAGACAAGGCAGCTGCTATGCACAGAAGGCCTAAGCGGGTAGGTTTACAGAAGTAGGCCACTACTTGAAATAGAGGAGTAAACATTGTGTTCTGGTAGAATGAACCAGTTTACCAAAATCAGTAGCTCTCTATATAGCAGACTATGCCCTAGTTATGCCACATTCTCCCCGAGGGAGGACAGTTTAAGTTTCCCACCCCCAAACAGTTTGTGTATAGCACTGCACCAATAAACAACCACGGGCATCTGATTTCAGTGCTAATATGTGCTTCTGTGACTCAGAGCCATTCTGCTTTCAAGTAACTGGCCAGTTTTTGTTGATCTGAAGTTTTTGAAGTGTACTACACTTTTAAGAACCACACTTCCGTAAGTGTAGAATTTTTGGACATTGGACACTAGGACTGTCAATACTCATTTACATGAGCTAAGAATTTCCAAATATAAATACAACACCATAGAAGTCTAACTAAAATACCTGCTTATGGCAGTGCCATATTTAAATACTTACAGCTATCTGGCATTCCTTTGAAAATTAACATCTGATGTCCTTAGTACAGTAAACTTTGCCATGCTCTGTTGAAAGCAACTTCTAACCACTTCACATCTAAAAAATTCTGACATACTGGTATTTCTTAAACCTGCAGCAGTAAGAGAAGGATGAAACCAGTTGAGAACACTTCTTTAATAAATTCTTTTTAAAAAATAGTGGGGAGTTGTTTCTCTACAGTATTTATTTCCAGTTTTCAAGTAGCATTTTTATTTAAATAAAGTCTTTAGGAGGTGAACATATAACAATGAGAAGTCATTATACAAAAGTTTTGCACTAAACATACTGAACTTACAGAGTAGTGATCAAAATTAAGCAAGAGAAGTATGACTCCAAACAAAATGTTCCATTTACTGAATAATTTCCATGGAGTTGTGCTTGTCAGCTTCTGGAATATCTGTTAAGTGATGAAAAAAAGGACGACCATGAACGCAGCCTTTATTTTCCTTTCCAAGCTGTTGCTTCATCCTGTAAATTGTGTTTTGTACATCTTCTTTTGACAAATGTAAGGGCAGCTGCCGAGCTAAACGTACTGCTTCTCCCTGTGGAAAGGAAAAACAAAACCCCAATAGTTTTAAAGTACCATTTTTTAGCACATTAGCCTGGGGCTACCAGAAAGCAGGAATTAAGCACTCACTGTTTAAAGGTCATCCCTTTCTGCCAATTAAATATTCCAAATCCCAGAAATCTAAATGTAACTCTAAACATACCTTACTGGTCAGTTCATGACATTTCTACAATGGAGGCATGCACAGTCAGCCCCTGGTCATGTTTGCTCTCTTTTAGCCTACTTTTTCAAGACGCTTTGTGTTTCTGAAGATCTCATTTCCTGTTTTCACCAGCATCAGCTGTAGATGTTTACCAGTTCACAAGAGACATTTCACACCATAAACTTTAGAACTATCATAAATTAAGTCAAACAGTCAGTGAGTAAAGTTTGAAAAATACTCTAGCAAAACTGCAGATTAATGTTGTATTTGCTATGGTCTATTGCATCCACTTATCTCAACATTCGAAAGCAGATGTGACTGCTAAAGCACCCACCCTCAAAGAACTAAGCAGCTTCAAAAAGAAGTTTTGTTTTCTCCTCCAAGATGGGCCTTCTTGCCATTGCCCTCTCTTCTGTCCTTAAGTCATGTTGCCTAGGCAGAAATGTATGTGGCACACAATCTCCCTTCATACTGTACAAACCTGAGCAGCATTCATAACAATTTAATCGAAATCATCCCATTTTCTTTGTCTGAGTTTTTTTCCCACTCCTCCAAGTGAGAAAGAGATCACTGTGGACTGTGGACTGTTTTATACCCTGGAAGGCTGCTGCTTCAACCATTACCTATTCTTTCTTCTGCACCTATTGACTGACAGCAAAGGCTGCAGACATGTTGCCTGCTCAAACATGAAATGAATAATCAAAGTTGTGATTCTGAACATGACAGTGAATGCCATTTCCAGTGTTTACCTCCCAGAATGGTCAAAAAATTCAGTGCTTACTTCTGAATAACAGCTTTTATAGCTCTTTGGGGTTTTTTACAAACCATTCCTGTCTCAACACAGAACTTACCCCTTCTTTAAGCTTCTTTCATGAATGCATGAGAGTGGTCCAGTAGCACTAACAATCCCTTGCTGCAAAGGCAGCTTACTGCCTCAAAAGACAGGGAAACATTTGTATAATAATGCTTAAAAGATAAAACACATATTCTGTGTAAATATGTGCCTAAGTCCCAATTTGAAGTAACCCAATTCAGGAAGGCATGTTATAAGTACTTAAGTAAGAAGAGACTTTACATATATTTTGGTAACCTTTTTGAAGAGAATTGGTATTAAAGAGCATTAGTGACACAGCCAGACAAGAAGTAGTAACTACTACTGTTGGTTACTCCTGCTTTAACTAGTACCACATTTATTAGCTGTCTCTGAAACTTCAAGCTGTTATTACCTCTGGATGGACAATTTATTTATTTGCATAGACAATATTAACACGAGTCACTGCCATTCTGTGGCAGTTCTGTATTCCAACATGGAGAAATGCCTTTCTAGTCTGAAAAGTGCCTTACAGAGGAAACACCTTGTGAACATCAGCTTTTGGCATGTGTTATATCCCACTGGGTGACTGCTTTGGGTATGTCTAATGGAAGTATTTTGGTAAGGAATACACAACTCAGGAGGATATAATATTCTCTTTTTCAAAAGTAACTTCTGTTTAGAACACAGTAACATTAATTAAAACACAAAGCTGAAAAAAAGATTTTCAAGCAGTTTAAGGAATTACAAGTTTAGCTGGCTAATACTTAAAAAGAAAGCTTCTGTCTCACCTCCAAGTAATTTACCACTTTGAGAGGCCTACATTCATACACTTCCTTTGCATTTCTGTTAACTACTGCATTCAGAATTTCTTTCAAATCAGAAATTCCAAAATATGGCAGACAATTTGCCATCCCTTCTATTTCAAGATGACTTTCTGTAGCCGAAACACCTGAAAATACAAAAACAAAACAGTAATTCATACACTGCTTTAATTTCTATTCTATAGAAATTCACTGAAAATTAAACTGATGCAAAGTCATTTAGTAATTTAGTCCAATACAATTAGGAAACTTTTTTGTTCCTCCCTTGGAATGAAAAGCATTTATTTGCACAATGTTTCATTATGATGATGTGTGTTTATTCACATCACAAATGTCTCAGCTTACATTAATCCAAATCCTAGCTGGCACCGTTTAATGCTTAAAATATTTGCAGCATTCCCAGTCTTGAGCACAGCTTTAATTAAAGCTTCTGTGACTTTAATTAAACATACATAAAACTAAAGTAGAAGCTAGCAATAAAACACAATTTAGTTTGAAAAAAATTAAAACATTGTTCGCACTATTTCCTATGTAATTGGTTGAAACATCTGTAAAGTTCAAATGTTATCATAACAAATTCAAATTCTACTGAAATAAAAAGCAGTTTTTTCTCCTACCACATCTGAGGAAAAACTCAAGCGCATAAAACTAGAGGCTCTGTGACTGACTTCATATTATCATTCATATGGTATCACTGCTGGAGCAGGTACTACTCTGAGTAGGAATGATGAATAAAAAACTAAACAGCCTTTCTAACAGAGTATCTATTCAAGTTTTGAGGTCTACACAATTTCTCTTCTTATTCACATTATGGGAAAAAAATTGATGAAGTTGTTCCCGTACAGCAACCTTTTATCCACTCCCAGTCAGAAGCAAGTTCTCTGGTGGTCAGGCTCACATATTCTCACTCAGTCCTTCAGACTATCCTCTCGTTCATGCTGGGTGCACAGAAACCTCAACCCAACCTGCACAGTCACCTTCTCTTTTCCTCCACTACAAGTTTAACAAGTAAAACGCTTCACAAAGACAGCATGGACAAATTTAATTAAAAATGAAAATAAATCTAATCTGTGTAATGGCTCCAGGTAGGATAAATAACCTTCAGCCCAAGTCACAAATGGTTCTTGTGAAGTCAAAAGAGCTGGAGACAAATATATTGCTCCAAGGTGGATTAAACTAACAAACTGTCACAAGGGATAATTCCTGTTCCTAGTCCAAACAACAATATGAAATATTTCAGAAGTGAGAGAAAATATATATGCAACGTAAGTCAGCAAAATGTACTTTCATTAGCTGGTAGAATGAAGCTGAGTTACCCATGTCCAGGCCCTGTTTACTGGACAGTCATTAAATAAGAGCAGAGATAACAGGATGACTGTGCAGGTTGAAACTTTTCCTAAATATGGGTGTGTCACTGGGCAAACAATGCTCTTGGGCCTTTTTAAGCCTCACGGCACGAGTTACTTTGACCAGTGGGAATTTGATATAGGAAACAATCCCCCATCGCCCCTCCCCCCGAAAATCACATAACCTTCTTCCAGCTATGTATTCAACACTGCTTTACATCCGAAACTTTATTTCGTTTTTCACCCAGCCTTGTCTTCCTTCTCTTTTTCAAGCTGCCTTTCCCTAATCACGGCCAGCAAGCAGAGACATATTTTTATATAATACTGTAAACCTGTGTTCAGATTCAGCTTAAAGCAAAATGTTAAATTATAAGAAAGTTTGCCAGATATAAACATTTCCCCATGGGAAAGCCTTTCAGTAAGGGACAGGGAAAAGATAAAGCCTCTTATAAAAATCTTCTTCAGCTCTTTTCTCTTAATTTTTGTCATATTTTTGATTTAATTACAGATTAGATTTGAGGAACTATTTCAGACCATTTGATTACGCTGCTTTCTCTCTAGAATTAGAACTTAGTTTATTTGAAAACCTTTCAATAATTACCCCTCTATATTTTACCAAAGACAGGACACAATTTTTTTTAAGTTTCAAGTATTTAGATATTCAGTTTAAAAACTTGTACTTCCTGTGCTTCCTTTTAAAATTCTATGACAGTGAGGTTCTGGATTTGCAAAATATTTCCTCATATACTCTTCAGCTTCAACAATAGCCATTGTTCATCTGCAAATTTTCACAGCCAAATTTAACTTCGCTAAGTTTCCTCTTTCATCTAAAAGTCAAAGCAGGCTTGAAAGTGTTTAATTTAAGAACAAACAATACAAACCCTGGCTAAGGGAGGTTTATTTCTTTGGCATTTCTGTTTGTGTGCCAGTCTCCTTTTCTGCCAACATGCTTCAAACTGCAAAGTAGCCCAGTTGCATTCTGATTAACAAGTTTATCTGCAAGTCTTTGCAGGAACTCCGATACTGGCAACACTCGATGATATAAGCAGATGTCCAAGCCTCAGTATACTTAATATATATTTTGTCAAAAATTTACAAGATTTTTGAGTATTCAAACAGCAGTCCTCAAGCAGTTGCCATGGTATTTTCTATGAAATACTTTGCAACTTCCAAGGAAAGTATTTCCATGAACAAATAAACTAGCTTTCAAATTACTTTAAAAATGTGGATTTCTCATTGTTACAAATTTCCCCTTTCTCTTTCCAAACAAAGCATTTACAATCATCTTTGGATAATTCCTTCTTGATGGCCAGGAAAAACTGTTCCCTTCCAGCTGCCACCTAGATTAGGTGACACTATAACACTGTCTATCTCCCAGTCTATGGTCAAAACTCAAACTGAAATTAAATTGCAGCATGCTTTTCCACTGGTGGGTTGCAAGAGCTGAGGCAGTTTATATTACCAAGAACAATGGGCTATTTACCTGTTACTGCTCTTTGAGGCCTTATAAGCATATTCTTTGTACATACTCTCGTTGACTACATGAGGCAGACTGCATTCTATCAGGCAGACAATTCTACCCTAAAAGCCTGCCTTGGAGCATGGCCCAAAACCCACCATTGATACAATACCAGCTAAGGTGTTTCCTTGGTCTCATTTCCTCTCCAGCCAAGAATTCCCATCTCTCTCTAGGCCTTTCCTAAAGGCAAATGGACAGATGTGCAGTGAAGGCACATATAACAAACACATCTTAAGAAGAACTGGACAGAAAGTAATCCATCTTACTTCTTGAAATGTTCCCTGCACGTAGGGGTCACTGTGAGCAAACAAATGCCTGGCAGATCCCAGAACGCTGAGTATTAAGTAATCTGCTTTATTAAGTAAAAGCAAACAGACTGCTCTCCCAAAGGTAGCATCACTTGAAGTCTCAGTAAGGCCAGAACATGAGGGGGTGGGAGGGCAGTGGAAGACAGACTGGAGCTCAGCGTCACAGCTTTGCAAAATACAACTGGCACATTCCACAAAGAAACCATTGATTTTGCTTAACTGACACACTGACAGCAAGAAGTGTTTTCTTGGCTATTTCACAACATGTTTTTCACTGTGAGCTATCCAGAGAAAAATCTAGTTGAAAACTCCTTAGACTTATGAGCAGTTAATACGAAGAGAAACAGGGAGACAATACAAAGATCTTCCAAAGGTCTACCAGAAACATGAAGCAGATGGGGCACTTTCAAAATCTAGGACACTTGGAAAAACTTTGATTGCAGTCATACAGAGTCTCTGAAGAGAGTAAAGGTAGATTACCTTTCTGTCTTCTAGCAGGAACACATTCAAAAGGCAGACTTATCCTCAAATGAAACAACAGGTAAGTAAGGCCTGCAACTCCCATACTCTTGTAAAAATAAACATCCAAAAGTGAAAATACAGAAGTTTAAGCAGTTTTCCCACCAAAATGGCAGAACAAGAACAAAATTCCATGTAGAACTGAGTTCTTGCCAGGAAGAAAACAGCTAATTAGACCTTTCAAAAACCTACTAGGAGTAGAGTATCAGGTGCCACATGTTGCCATGGGGTTCAGAGCAAGGCCTGTGAGAAAGACTCCTGGTAAATTGTGAGAGCAACTAAAACTCAGAACCACCCCACTAGCTAAAATGTCTTGGCCATTAAAGACTTAAAAGACATTAAAGACACTAAAATGTCTTGGCCATAGCTGTATTTCTTTGAATTCCAAGAACTGTAAGGGAATAAGATTCAATTTCTGAATATTAATCCCAAGATTAATGCATGATTAATGAATTACTCATTTTTTTATCCTATGAATGACACTGCCCCTTACATGTCATCCAAATAAGGAAAAATTAATACTTTGGGGGGGGGGGGTTTCAAGTAAGAAACCATAAGAATGAAAATCTTCATAAAAAGCCCGTCTGTGTCACAAGTTGCCAGAAGGTAAGATTCTGAACTGCAAAGAAGGATTTTTTAAAGAGATCAGTTGAGATGCAAGCTTAATGCAGCAAAGGGATTACCGAATTCGCCTTCCAAATTCAGGCAGCTGCTTAGGGTCTTCTTAAATAAACAAACAGTCAGTTCTGTAAAACACCCCAATGCCACAAGGAAATAAGGAATAAATCTATGGTCCTATACTTAAATTTAAATCATTACAGTCATCTAGGAAACTCCCCCAGTGAGGTGCACTAGGCAAGAGGTCCAGTGTTCCAAATTAGTATCTGAGTATTATGAGTAGACTTAATATATGGTAATGGGCAGCAGTACTCTGGGTCCTTCTCTTCTTTGATAGCAGAATATCTGTAGAGATTTAAACAAATAATCAGTGCAACCTACTAGACCAACAGTCCTCTTCAGAGACCACCATGGGTCAAGGAAAGCCTCTTCCATGACTAAAACTGCTGAACATTGAATTGGAGCAGCTAAATTTCCTATGTTCTTGTTTTGGGAGGTATCTTAGAGCTAGTGATGGCATCACAGCCTTATTCACATGAATCAACAGAAAGGCTTGCTATTTTGTAAGAAGAAATTATCAGAAATACCACTTGTAGGTTGAAATTCAAAACCTTAAGAAATCAATCAATCAATCAATCAACAAATTTGCTTGTGATGTAAGGGGATCTCTGTCAGAAAAAGTAAACTTTCTAGTACAGAAAATAACACTCTTCACTCAGGATGAAAAATGAAGGAATGCATATTAATAAGTCCCAATAAGTGGCTATTAATGAGAAATCTATCAGCAGTCAGAAAGGAACATCTAATACGACTGTATGAGGGCAGAAGTCTCAAAGGAAAATACAAACCTTCGAATATGCTACAGTGGACCCTGACAGAGAGAAATAGTTGATAGGACTGACCCAATTAATCCACAAAGTTGGTAAAAAATTACAAGTTACAAAGGTTGTGTGCACAGAGAATGGGTTCTGGTGTGCTCCTATGGATGCTGCTAAGGAGGAACTCTAGTTACCACAGCTTAAGTGCACGTTTCCATTCTAGGACCTCTCCACATCAAGCTGTGACTTTATCATCCACCATGCAAAGTAGGAACCTCTGGCCCAAAAAATGAACAATATATCCTGAAGAAACAAAATCTTTCTTAAGCAAATTCTAGTTCAACATCATCTGAATACCTCTCTTTCAGGATGTGTCTGAATTTCAAAAACGCCACAAAAACAGACACCGAATACAGACAGTGGAAAAAAGTAATGCTTCTATAAGGATAGTGAAAGATGTTTTATAGAACAAACTGGTTCTCTCAGAGTTAAGAAATCCTACAGAATACTCAGGGTCTAAGTGGGACAAATGACTCCTGGTATGCAGGTCTCTTTCTGTAAAGATTATACAAGAACCTATGAATTAAATAACCTTACACTGCATAGTGAAATTCCCAGAGAAGGACACATTAAGAGAGTACCTGTGTGTCTAAAAATCAGCTCTAATAAGCATTTGTAGAAGATAGTGTATTTCAGGGACAAATTTAAGAAAAAGAGGAGGGACTGATTAAGTAGAAATCCTTAGCTCAGTAGGAAAAAAGCCTGGAGAAATTCCATTTGTTTGCTGGTATTTCTACCTTCATCTGCAGTGGTATGCTCTTTTAATAAAAGAGGCTGTAACTGCTATAATGTCACCAGCAGAAGCTTATAAACATGACTGACAAGACTCAGATGTTATTAACTTTTCACTCAAGTAGTTAAAATAGAAGACTGGGACAAAGAACTGAATTAGATTCCCATTCTTCACTGGGCTACTCCTATGGTTCATAAACCTCCACAGGGCATACAAAGCACTAACTGTAAACCAAATGAGAAAAGTTTCCTTGAGATTTCATTTTCTTAAATTTACATCTTAGGAACACGGGATTGGAAGACTACTTCCCAGTTACTGTGTCAAGTCCTTTGCTATTATACTGTTACAATGCTTCTCTTAAACAAACCAAGCTGTCTTAAAAGTAGTTTCCCATTTGGTTTAGGCCAAGACAGCCAATTTTGTTCACAGTAGCTAGCATGGGGCTGTGTTTTGGATTTGTGCAGGAAACAGTGTTGGTAATATAGGGATGTTTTTGTTACAGCTGAGCAGGGCTTACACAGCATCAAGGCCCTTTCTGCTCCTCACCCCACCCCACCAGTGAGGGGGCTGAGGGTGCACAGGGAGTTGGGAGGGGCACTGGGCAGCTGACCCCAACTGACCAAAGGGATATTCCAGACCATGTGGCATCAAGCTCAGCACACAGAGCTGGGGGAAGGAGGAGGAAGTGGGGAATGTTTGGTGTGATGATGTTTGTCCTCCCAAATCACCATTATGTGGGATGGAGCCTAGCTTTTCTGGGGATAGCTGAACACCTGCCTGCCTATGGAAAGCAGTGAATTAACTTCTTTTATTGTTTCATTTCTGTACACAACTTTTGCTTTACCTGTTAAACTGTCTTTATATCTCAACCCACAAGTTTTCTCACTTTTACCCTTCCAGTTCTCTCCCCCATCATGCTCAGGGGGGAGTGAATGAGTGGCTGTGTGGGGCTGAGCTGCTGGCTGGGGTTAAACCATGACATATCTGCAGTACAATGAGATCTGTCAACAACTCTCCACTGCTGCCTAGAAATAAACTAGAAATTAAACTTTCCACCCAGGAGGAAAAAGAAATTGTCTTCAAATTTTCATATTCAATTTATTCACGTCTAGTTTACACTAACTAGATTTCAAGCAAACTTAGAACATCAGGAGGTAAAAAAAAAGTTTGTGAGCAAAACTGCTAAGCCACAATCCCCCTCTCCCCCATTTGCCTAGGGACATATCATAGAGGTCCCCAGCTTTTGATTTGCTAGTCTGAATACACCATGTAATAACTGCCTCTTACAGTACGTTTTATTTCCCTAATTATTCATTTCATGATTTATTACCATGAACACCTCTTCTACAAAGGTGGTGTTATTTATGTAGAGATTTAGTCAGTCAGAAAGAAGTTTCCTTGGTTTTTCTGTGCATGATTCAGTAAGGGAAACAGCTTTGGCTCTGTTCTTCACAAGAGCCAGCCTCTGAGTGAAGGAGTTGGTCTACATCCCTTTTTTGTACCTACCCTTAAAAGATCCCATATGTTACAGTACATCTGTCATCACTCTACATATGTGGGGATCTGTAACACATGAAGCTATAGCATTTCTAACAGCTCTTATGGCCAGTCTTTTCCCTGAGCTGTCAGCTAGGTGCTACCCCCAAAGATGTTTGCTTTTCTTGGAATTCCGCTATAGAATTCGTGATCTGCAGAACCAACAGTGGGTTGCCCCTGTGTTTCCAACACATCCCTAGAAATCATTCTTCAGAAAGATGTAAAAACATCTGAGCTCTCTTACTAAGGTAAAATAAACTTACATAAAATGCATTTATTCTGTGATCAATGAAGAGGTACTGAAAAGTATACTCCCTCAAAAAGTATGTTCAGATCAAACTCTGAGAAAAGGTGTGGTGATCCTATGACCATCTCTTTGCTGGCCCCTTTAGGCTCTGTGTTACAATTCTGATAGGAAAGTATGACATCAACCAGGATCCAGCTCCTTACTGGACCTCCTCAACTGCTCAGCAGTACAGGAGTAGCCAGCTAAAGCACATACATGCAGTGTGTTACTTCTGCAAGTAACACCATTCTGGGCTAAGGAGTTCTTATCCGTCTAATCTAAATTATGTCAGAATGGCAGTTAAGGATATGGGTATTGAGCATTTTGAGAAAAGAAGAAAGAAGTGCGGAAAACATGGATTTCAGAGCATTCTTTGAAATACTATTAGAATTTTCTGTTTAGTCATCAATTTCCATTGCTCAATGTTCTGTGTAGAAGACTACATTCTTTGCCAAGAAAATAAAATCTCAGTATTAAGGAAAGCAAGATGCTAGTGCTTTAAAAGACAAGGTGATGTAGAATAACATGATCCACATTAACAGTAATTTAAATCATTAAATCATAAGAAACAAGCTAAAATGCAATTAATAGTTTTTAAAACTATCATACCTTCTATCACTTTTATCTGGAATCCATTTGCTACAAGCCTTGGATCTGACAAATAACCTGATCCATGGAAACTCTGGTAATTCTTCTGCATCTTATGAAGAGCTGCCATATACTGAGATCCACCAAGAAGACTGGAAAAAAAATCCCCCAAGTGTTAAAAACCAACATCCCTTACGTGAAAATGACAAGCGTGCAAAAACCACAGAAAAAATGCAGCAAGTGGTAAGGAGTGATCAAGATTTTTTAAAATATTTTAAAAAAGCAATTTGTTTAAAGAAACAAAATGAGAACTACTAACTTATCTTAGTGAGTGACCAAGCTAAAGCATACAGTAATAATAATTCTAACAGCCATTTCCTAATTCCTGGGGGAAAGTCAGCTACAGTGAAGTTGTGAATGTGGAGCATTTAATTTTCTTCTGGGGGAGGAAATTTGTATTTGCTTCACTACTAATGAAACTGGTCAAAATCATACTTATTTCAACTAGAGTAAGACCAAGGGCGCTCATTACATCAAGATACAAGTATAAAAACCAAAAATCTGTTTTAATAGGTGAGTGCACAAGTAAGCACAGCATTAGCAAGCAGGGCCTTGCCAGAGTTTACTGTGAATAATTAACAAATGATGCTCAAGTAACATACACATTTTTGCTCAATAGTACTATACCTGTCCGTTAACACAATTGGATTGTCCAGTTTCTCTACTGGAAGCTTATGGTTCATCAGTAATCTCTTAAATAGCAGGGCCTCTTCCAATCTGTATGGATTCAGCAATTTTAGATTTTTTTCAGTAGCAAGTATCCACACATCAGGAAAACTCTGACGACGGATCAGGAAAAGCTCGCGTTCATCGGAAGCATTTTTCTCTTGTCTCTGAAGGTGACGTCTACAGGAACTCAGAGAAAAAGGCACTGGGACAATTTTCACAGGCTGTTCCAGTTTCCCCTTCTTTTCAATCTGGTCATGGAATATCTTGTCAAGCTTCTGCTGGTCAGATGCAGAACTCTTTAGCTTGGGTTTGTGTTTTTCTGCTTCCTTTGCTGGTCGGTGTATCGGCTGTGCATTGGCTTTCTTGACCTCTCTGTTGTACCGTTCCTGGTCCTTAGTGGCTTTTATCTCATAACTTAAAGGAGAAAACAAATCAGAAGCATCAGCAGATAAAAAGCTCCAGACCCCAGCTCCTAACACACTAAAGCAGAAGGCAAGGTAACCATTTCAACAGCCAACAACCACATCCATGGTCCATTCAAGTACCTGCATCAATACGCTGCCCACTGCGATGGAGATGGCGACTGTGCCTCTATTACATCACACCTTGAACAAAAGCTGGAAATTTTCCTTCATCAAGACAGCCAGCAAAACATTAATTACTGTAAGGGGGAGGAACTCTTACTGTAAGGAAGAGACTGCATCATTTAAAGATCTACAGCAAGGGTCTTTTCACCTCAGTCCCTTGTTTAATTTGCAATCACACATAGAGTTTTGGCAGGAGTTTTGTGTCACAGGCACATCCAGCTCAATTCCCAGTCATTTAAGCTTCTAGAGCTCTACAGACTTCCAGGGGAGGCCATGTGGCTGGCAGGAGTTTGGAGCTTGAATAATTTCCCAAGCCTCAGGCCTTACTTAATAAAAGCATATTTGATTTCAAATGGCCTAAAATTAGCCATATGAAGTGTAAGAATACAGAATATGTATGATTATCACAGAATTCTGTAACTAATAATCAATCTTACAGATTTTTCAAAAACAGTCAATAAAAAACTACTCCTAAAATCTGTCTAAATGGTAAAAACATTACTACATACTAAACCTCTACAACATGAACGGATTCTTAATGAGTTTATAAATGTCAGACAGATAGCTAAACTTTTATTGGTCCCAGGTTTATGCTTGCCTACTGAATATGAATTTCACTTTTCTGAAAGCAAAGAGCGTCATTTGCTGAACTCCCTCTTTTTGCCTTTATTTGATATTCTGAATTCTAGAAGGTAATTCAAACCAGTCTAATCTTCAATTAAAACAAAACCAAAAAAAAGTAGTACTATCATATGTTAGTATTGGAAATAAGTATTTTAGCTGATCATATTTATTTATTGCTACTTGCTGGAACAGTTTGATTCAATTATGTGTATGCATGCTGGAAAATTAAGGTCAACAGAAGGGTCACCATTTGCAATTAATTATGATGTGCTAGCATTCACATATGGTACTAATATTTAGTTAACTAAAAAAGTCAGCTTAAATAGTTTCTTGCAATAAATCACATCCTAGAAAATATGGAGCAAACATTAAGATAAAAAACATCTGCTCCTTTTAAAATGAATGGATGAAATCACTTGAACAGATTTTTTTTTTAATCCCAAATTCATTTACAGCTTTGACCAGATCGATAAGTACTTTGTTTTGAATAGACCTAACAGTAATGCACAAAAATATTTAAGTGTAAGAGAACTGAGCTTTCAGTGATCACTGATAATCCAAACCAAAAGCACTTCCAAACAAAGTCCAACTTGCCTGTCAGTTTAGGCTACCACCAGAAAATTCCAGTCTTACAAAATTTGATTGCGAGCATCTTCCAAATTCATACACATCATTATCAGTGATTTGCTCAGAACCAAAGAAAAACTGCAGATTGACAAACTATGAGGGAACACCTTTGCCTTTCTGAAAATCCTTCCACAGAGGAACATATAATCAACAAGCGCTACAAGAACAGCTTTTCTCTGCTTTGTCAATTAAGACTGCAAATTCACGATTCTTTTCTGACGCTACAAAACCTGAAGCCAAGGAAATCTGCAAAACTGGGTGTAAGCACAGAGTGGAAGACTAGAATGAAGTCTAGTTTCAAAGGCAGTTTTGGTTTAGCTAGAAAAACGGATCCACAATATATTCTTTTCCCCTTGCAATGTAAACCCAAACAAAATAATCAGTATACTAAAAACCCCCTTTTAATATGTAAGTCTCTCAGCCCTTATGAAACAAATAATGTGAATTTGAGTATTTGGAGCAAACTCTGACAGCAAAGACCATGCTACCTGAAAAAATGTTTCTCCCAAGGCACAAATCTACTCATGAAGAATTACTGCAGAGTGCTGACAAGGTGATTAGTTAGTCCCCTGGTAATGTGTGTGGCTTTGAACCTTTCCTACACCTTCAGGGTAACTATGCCTGCCACTGTTACGGCACTTGGAAGGATTTCTCCCACTCCTACCTGAGCCTGATAAAACAGGAAACACTAAGGCCAGAAACATGCAAACTGTATTAACCAAGAGCTGAGTGACTGCAAGGACTGAAATCCTTTGCAAAGCAGGGGGATATGCGATGCTGCCAGCATGGACATGCACGGAGCTTTCCTCCTCTATTATAAACCTAAAGACCATAACATTTGACATTCCGGTTGTGTAATAAATGCTGGCTTGTTTTGAAAAGGCCATCCTGTGTCACTGTGAGACATCTGGTGCTTGTACAACTCCCAAAAGGGATTTAAATTAATTTAGACCCGATGGAGGGGCCACAGAGAGAAACAGAGATGCTGAAACCATGCACACCCATTGCACAAGGCAGGACTTTATCACAGAAGGATGGAGGACTAGAGCCCAGGAAACGTGAGGTTATGCCAGCACGGATGCATGAAGGAGAGCTGTGGCACTTGGGCTGCCCTGATGTATATACGTTTGTTGTTACCTCTAGGTGGCCCAATTTATCCAGAGTACCTGGAGGCAAGACTTATGTTCTCTGCTCCAAGTCCTTCTGGATTGCTGCTTTGCAGGAAAAGTTGTCTGTATATCTCTTCCTATTTGTTATTCTCTGAGGCAATTTTAAGAGAATAAAAGTTGAAAGGTAAACCGAAGCTGGTATCTATAGATACAACTAGTGGCGAATTCTTAATTTCTTTCAACATCCATGGGATTCAATCCTACATATAAGGAAAATATATATACTACATATAATATATTGCATTCAATCCTACATCTAAGGAAAACTTGATTACCAGAGAGGTATCCTTCCTGAACTAATGCAAAGTTAATCTGTAGGCACACTCTTTAACATAACAGTTGTACCAGGAAAGCAACCATGAAATCTCAAAAGCTAAAGCAGAGCAAATTAAAATTTTCTGAAACAGCTGGCAGAACCTTTTGTTTCATTTCATTTAAAGCATGAATATAATTGGAGTAGATTTCTACTATTACATTAATATTTCTGCTTATGCAGAGATGGACACCAACACTTTCTCAAGCATGGGTTTGTGACCATAGCGTGTTGCTTGCATAATAAACCATAAATTAGGTAAATCAGAAGCTAGGTGAAAAGGTTTCACTTAACTCTCATATAACTGACATTCAGAACAATGCAGATGTTTTCCTAAAATATTTTCTTTTCTTGCAGATGGATTTCAAAAACTCAGTGACAATTCATTTCAGAAAAATATGGAATTTAGCTGTTCAGATTGCAACCCAGGAAGAGACTTGGTCTTGCTTGAAACAGATTAAAATTTAGACTGTGCTGTTCTCTCTGAACCAGCACTAGAATAGCTGTTTAGGGGAAAAAGTAATTCCTTGTGTCATTTGACTGAGTTTTGCAAATACGAGGTGTCCTAGGTCAGGATACAAACTAAGTTTAGAGGAATGGAATTTACCAAATGTTCAAGGACTAAAGTTCCTAAAAAAGAATTCTCACTTTATAGCAATGAAAGTTGAAAAACCTCTGAAGAACTCTACAGCGCCTCACCCATCACCGTGCTGGTTTTCAAGGACAGTGCATTGGGAGTGACATGCCCTTAGAAGTTTGTAAGATTCAAACAGACACTTTCTTGCCTGTTATCTTAAATAACTATTCAGCAGAACTGTCCCTAACTACTGCTGTCTCTAACCTAACTGCTGCACAGCAGTAGCAAAATGAGTAATTCCAATCAGCAGTGCACAACTGCACACAGCAAAACGTGACAACTCACAATACTGATTCTGATCTTGAAAAGTCAAAAGTCTTTCTCTATTTTTTCATAAATAACTGGAAAGTTACAATTGTTAAATTTCATTACAAGTGACTCTTTGGTAGCTTCCAGATTCAGAAGCAGGACACGGCCTGAACTTACTTCTTTTTTTCCTCTTCACTCAAATTCTTCCACTGCTCTTCAATTGTCAGCAGGATGTCATTCATGCTGGTCTTTGGATTATCATTTATCAATTTTGGACGACATTCATGTGTGAAAAATTCAAACGCAGACTTTGGTTTCTTTATTATTCTGCTATTAATTAAGTCATAAGCTGCCACACGTCCAAATTTTTCACTTATCACATTTTTTTTCTTTATGCTTTGATTTGAGATTTGTGGATCACTGCTTTTTTCACCAGTGTATTCATTTTGCTTATTAGTTGTCCCTCCAGCTCCAGGAATCAAAATCTTAACTGGTTCCAGCTTGTCTCCCAGACTGTCTTTAAATCCACTTCCCATACTCCAACTATCAGCAGAGATTTCAGGTACGTCCTTAGGGACTAAGGCTTCCTCATTTTTATCTATTTCATCAGTATTTTCAGAGCTCAAAAGATGCTCATTGGCTTTTTTAGACTCGGGATCCACAGGAACACTATTACTTTGAATATCAGCCATATTCTGTCCATTCTGTTCCTCCTCATGCAATAAATTTAAGGAACTGTCTGGAAAGGCATCACTCTTAGAAACCTCTCTTTTGTCCAGGTGACTGTGTACATTATCACCACTAAATGTCTGATGATTTAAGCAGATCTCTGCGTTTTTTCCTGCTTGACAGTTTTGCACATCATTGCTGAGTGAAAGGAATGAAGTATGAGCATGTAGCTCATCATTTCCAGATGGTCCCATTTCATTAACAGCCACATCTGTTTGGTCTGTTCTATGAACAAACATGTCTTCTGAGGTAACATCTGTTTTATTACTTTCACCAGGGACTGTAGCAGGTAGTGGCCCATACAGTGATTTCAACACGTTTTCAACTGCAAGTAAGACAGATTCCTGGAAAAAAAGAAGAAACAAAACAGAAAATACACACACACAAGTGTAACTTGTGAAAATATAACAAGTGAAAATGTAACTGCCAGATACCAAGAATATGGAACAATATGCAAAATGCTCTCATTTGGAATAATTTTTAGACAAATCTGGACAGATTATTGTACTTCAGTTGTTCACACATTCTAAAAGACTCTGAACTAGACACTTTCAGCCTCAAGTATTTTGTGACATGTGTTCTGCTTCACTAGTTTACTCTGATATCACAAAACTAATTAAATGCTTTCTTTGTAACAGGGTTCTGGCTGCTTAAACCAGCATCAAGTAAAGCTATTCCTGCCTAATATGGAGTTAGAAGTTTACAGCCAAAACAGGTGCACCAGCAACATCCAACTTCATGTGAATGCTTTTGTGTAGGTGCTTTTATGGTGCGTGTTTCCAAATCAACTTTGCACCAAGTGATGGAAATTAATAAGATAAAAACCCTAAGCCCTAAAAAACAAAAATAAATTTTAAAAAGCAGGAAAAAAAAAGAGAAAAGAAACTCCAGCCCTTTTTCTGATGACAAAGGAAAACTAGATCAAATCTAAAAATGTCGTGTTAATTTTCATACAAGTGACACTTGACAGGCAGTACATTTACAAGAGTAACACAGACAAATACAAAAGGTTCTCATGAAGAAGAGGATTAACATACTGGTGTGATTACCTATATTTACTTTGAATAAGCACATTATAACCATCAATTCAATCTTTCTAATTTCTGTGCCACTTAATTGATGTCATCAATAATCTATACACATAATGACAATATAGTGCTTTGATGAGAAATCAACTCCCCTCCTGCCCACCCTCACCTTAATGGTGGTGTTTAAATAGTGATTACTTGGTTTACATATGAAGTTAAGCATGAGATTTATGTAGGGCCACATTTCGTAATTCCACTTAGCTTCTCTCACTGTAAAGCCATTTGAAACCAAAGTGGTACACACATATATTTAACAGCATCAAAATCTTTTAAATCAACTGGGAAACTAATTTTGAAGAATCCCCCACTTAGCCTGTTCAGTACTTTTTGATGAAAACAGTCCTCTGACAAAGACAAGCTGTCATGTAACTAAAAAAAACCAAAAACCCAGTGGCACTGCTTATGTTTGAACATTCTGGTAGTCCCAAGGCCCTTATTACGCTTATTTAAAGACTGACAACTCAAAAACAGAGTAAAATGGTAATTACCTTATACTGCAGCAAAACTTGTGTTTTATCAGGTGTTATATTCACATCCACAGCAGAGGCAGGTACAGCAATATTCAAAAAGAAAACAGGATATAAACGAGTACAGTCCTTTTGTGTCATCTGACTGTAGTACTGTCGAATTAACTAGAAATTGATTTAATAAAGAGATGTCAGTAAAGGCAATAATATACACAAAAAGGCACAGAAAAAAATTTTGACATTATAAAAGCATAACTGGTTTGCTGGTTTTGTTGGTTTCTGAAGTTAAAGAAAAGCTTAAAAGGTCCTCAAATACATGTATGCCAGAATAATCACCAAAAGGGCAGCTCCTGGTGGTCTCCATGACTTCATAGCATGGAGGTAAAAGTGATATGTAGCCTATTTTCCATGCAGGGCACTGTATGTTTACTTTGTATGGTAGTATGCTGAACCCCACTTTGAATCCAGGCTTCCCTGCTCTCATTAAAGAACCATCTCTGTCATGGGATTCAAGCTGAGTTTTGAACTCCTAGAAGAGCCAGGCACATCAAATAATGCATTGAGATGGATTACCCTTATTCTGCATTTAACATACCAACACAGTTACAAAGCTTTGCTTCCCAATTGAAAACTACCGTTGTGTCCACTTTAAAACCTACATAAACACTTTGGCATGAACATGATTTTCTTCCCTGGTGATGAAAAGGATTAGGACAGCAAGGCTGCTCCAAGTGAAGTGCTGCAAGGTTCAGTAGTGAGAAAAACCCAAGAGTATCAAATTCTGCCTACACAATGCCTAGCTGTAGCCAATGCTGCTGCACTATCACTTTCATTTCTACCCAATGCATACACAAATTTAAAGGGAAAGCATGGGTGTTTGCTTGAGAAGCCCACAGCTGGAAGTGGACAAAATCAAAACTATTTTACAGAAGAATTCTCTTACAAGAAACTACATGAAGTTCCCTTATGGGAAATTGCACAGGTGATTTCTGCAGATTAATACAATAAAGAACCAACTATTCTGGTGTCTTGCACAGAGCATCTGAAATTAGTTTTGTTAAATAGCCAAAAACACAACCTCCAGCTCTGTGGTCTGACTGCAGCAAATGGAATGGAACTGAGGCACCAGCAGCGTCAGATTTGTGGAAGGGCTTTCTGTTGTAAATGCTAGTATCTTCACCTGTGATATTCTTAATTATTGCGTGTGGGAAAAAAAAAAGTTGTACCTTGGTTAGGTGTCTCTGTCCTCAAAGAAATCACATTTCTATTCTTTGAATTACAAGCTAGAGGATGTTACCTTCAGTATTTCCTTCTGAAGAACTGGACGATTATTTATAAAAATGAAACTCCTTTCCGAGCTTGAAAGGCTTGTCAAAGAACTGTCTGACTCAGCTTTTGGGAGAAATCCAGAAAGATTTATCTGTAATGATAAAACAAATACAGTGCAAAAGTCTTCTAAAGAACGTTTCTAAAGAATGTTTCGTTTATAGAGGTGAGATAGTAAAAGAAAACAGTACAGGAGTCCAAGTCATTCAAATGCATGCACTGCTTCTTGACAGTTACAATATACAAAGATAAAGGCAGCTAAAGGAAAAAAAGAAGAGGCTGAGAAAGATGCGTTTGTATCTATTTCCCTTGATCAATTTATTGAGATATTTCCCATTTGGACTGCCAGTTACAGCAGGATGCTGCCTGGAGCTGAGGCTGTGGAGAGCCAGACCAGCAGCTCTTGGCTTGCTGACTGCAGGGTCACCAGCATAAGCCCTGTCAAAGCTAAAGGCACAGAGTGCTGCCCAACCTGGCCAGGGCAACAGTGAACCACCCCTACAGGGAAAGCCCAAAACACACAGTCCCTCCCTTTCTATGTGCAAAGCACCTTAAATAGCCTGTCATAGGGCATTTATTCAGGGCACCTAAATTTACCTACGCCACCTGTATCCAAATCATCTGACTCTCAAGAGTGCTGAGCACCCACGATTCACAGGCTGCAGCAGAACCTGTGAGCACAGCACTGCCAGGGAGCCTTAGAAACAGTACATGATTTGTGTACCTAACATGAACTCCCAAGCTTCAAGATTTTTCTATTGAGACTCTTTAACATGTTTTTTCAGGTCAAAATAAGCCTGCTGACTTGTGCTCCCTGTCCTTATCTCTTCCCCCTCCCCCCACTAAGCAACGCTGAAACTGTTGGATGGATTTCAAATCACTGATAAAGAAGCAGAAATCCCAAAGATGTATTTCCACAATTCCTGTGATAACTGACAGCTGTTTGGAGAGAACAGCCTCAAGATAATGACCTTACTAAGGAAAAGGCAATTGTAACTTTTCAAAAGACAGGAACCAGCAGCACGCATGAACTGACATGCTGGGCAGCCCACATCCTGCCCCACACACTGCCCTCTGCCACCTGCCCAAACTAACAGGTGAAGAACCCTGGGGCAGCACGAGGATGGAGATTTTGGAGATATGGGAAAGTCTGGAGAATGTTCTGGTAGCAGGGTGGATCATTGAACACAGAGATGAGTCCTCATAAGGTCTGCTTTTGGCAGAACCCCTTGTATTTACTAAAATCCAAATTATCATGCATTTGAAATGGAATTTAAAATCCAAATTTGGGATTTGGCCTATCCTTCCCATTCATCTACGTCACACCAGCTATCTGCTCATGTGCTCCCTTATTCCCTCCTGACCTTGCACCAAGCATTCTGTGCTAAAGCTGGCGTGTTCTGGTCAGCAACGTCGCACAGAACCAAACACCACTGGTCAAATTAAAGAGGTGTCAAGTATCTGTTGGATGATTATCAGAAAACAACATGCAGCACTTCTAGATTTTACTCTGCAACTTTAGCACATCCTCCCCCAATGTTCTTCCTCTATGCTTCAAGCTCCTTTTCTAATTCGCAAATATTTGTACAAGTCTTTCACTTCAAGCGATATTTTTACATACAGAAAACATAAAAGCAAAACTGAAAGTCTCTAAATAACTCATTTAACAAGTCGCCAGATTTAGAAATGGCTGACTGCTGTTACTATTTACAGCCATGTAGACTATCAGTATGCTCATTGAAAGTTATCTACAATTTATAAAACTAGTCTTAGTAGAACTTTCATATATGAAAGTATATAAAAAAAAAGGACAAAATTACGGAGACTGAAAAATATTAATGAAACTTTAATTTCATACTAATCAACTGTTTTCAAAATTAATACTTCAATAAAAACACCAACTTATACATGTATTAAAATATAATGTGATGGGTGGACAGCAGAATGCCTTTCTTTAATACTTATCTTTCTCCCAGTGGCACATGTAGCTGCTAAACAGCCTTCATAGGAAAAGAAGGGACTAGGGAAATTTCCTGTGAGAAAGTTTTCAGCCCAAATAAATCTATCCGTTTACAAGACTGGGGATCTGAAAAGTGTAAATACTGCCTTGTACTTGTAAAAAGTTGTGTCATCTCTTTATTTTCTTAGTTTTCTTTTTATTTTACAAGTAGCTCCTGAGTCTGCATGCTTCAAAGCTAATTTGAGATGTGTTCCTGTTTCATTCAGTGCTCATAATAGAGATGTTTCCAAGAAAGCCAGTCTAAAATCCCTGGATCACTTGTTCAAGAAGTTTTAACTCTGCAGTAAGGAACAGCAAGATTAGTTTTGTCTTCAGAGGAGACTTTGCAGCAAAGGAGCAGGAAGCTACACAATGAACAAGTAGGAGTTAAAAGAATTAAAGAGCTGCCCTCTGGTCTATATAGCAAAAAAGACATGGACCTAATGGGAAGGAAAAAAAGCAGTATATGCCTTGCCCTTAAATACCTGCTCCAATACCTGCACTCAAGGGAGAAAAAAATGGTTACATAGGCAACTTAACTCTGTCACTTCGTAGTGTTTGGCTGCCTAGTTTAGAAATGTCAGAAACAGTTTCTGAACATCGACATTATGCATGGATCACTTATACACCTATAAATGATGCACATGGTATTTTACACACTATTTAGAGACAGAGAGAGAGATGGAATGTTCCCCAACTTCTATTCAAGGAATATGGATGCCTCATGATATAGCAGAGAAGTAATGTGAGAACCTGAGTGCCCCCTCCAAGCTAGTCCCTTCTAAATACCCCGTTCTCTTCCCTTTGGAGCTCCCTGCACTTGTCCTGTGGGCACATCCAAGCTACATTCAGGTAAGAATAGCTCTGGATGTTCTATTCAGACATAAACAACTAAAACTTTGTAAAGTACACGAAGTGACCTTGCTTTGATCCCCCTCATTTTACTGCATGTATAAAAGCATTCTGGCAAACTCAGGATTTAAGTCTGAATAATGCTGTTGAACTGTACATATAAACAGTCAGACTTTAAAGTCTGAATAATCTTATTAAGCACATGCTGAATGCAGCATTGGTAAGTTGTCTCATTGCAACCTTACAGTGATTCATCTCATCCTGTCACGGTTTATTACTACAGGATACAGGAAAATGCAGCTTAGAAGGTTCCAAGATAGTAAGATTCCCCTTTAATAAAAATGTCTCCCAACAAAAACGGAAGTAGAGTAAAACATTTTTGAAAACATAAGACAAAGGAATTCATGGGGAATTCCTTCATATTCAGAAGGGGCAAAAGAAGCCAAGAACACGAATTTTTTTGAAAACTAGGAAGTATTTCCTTGAAACACATGGTTGGTGGAAATTTTGCATAACTTGCCCTTCTAAGTATGTATTTCTTTCACTGCTCAGGTGCCCCCACTGAAACTGAGGGGATACTCTTTAGACTACAAGGCTAAGAGGCCACGAAGATGAGGACAATCTCAATGCTTAGATATTAATCAGAGCACAACCTGCCTGTGGCCCAGGAATCCCAACTGAGACAGCTCTGAGCAATCAGCAATTCTGCATTTGTCATCACAACTGTTTTTACTGCCATTTGATCAGTGCCACATGAGTCCTGACGAGATGATTCTTGGAGTGGATTTTCAATCACCAAACCAATTAATTTTACGGAGAGGACAGTAATAGAATCAAATGCATTAATCAGATGTCAATCTGGAGATACACCTTCTTTTTTGAAGTCTCCTTCTTTCTGAATTTTTCTTTAGCTCTCTTCATTGACAGACCTGAAGTGAATTTGGGAGAAGGAAGTTTAAACTCACCTCAGGATATTCGCAGCAGTGTTGAAAAGGTACCATACTGCTCATAACGGCTGTTCCCAGAACTGACATACAGGCCATTTTGTGATCTGACACCCTGGTCTTCTGCCAAATAACTGCCTGAAACAAATGGCACAGAGTCAAATTTTTGACATTATATTGGTTGAACTCATGTCATGTCTATGAACATGCATATGCAACTGCACACACACCGTATATGTAACATTCTGTACCTTGACCCTCTGAAAATCACAACTTTCAGTGTTAACAGACTCGATATGGTACCTTTTGACAAGTCTTCTCATACTGTATTACTTATTTACACACCCAGCAATTGGAAAACTAAGCAAAGCTTGTATTCATGAATGTTTTGTGGCTACTCTGGATTTCTGTACCTGAAGCAACTGTTAAAACCAAATCAATACAAATACTACTTCTCTTAGATATAAAGCAGGGCTTTGTGCTTTTCCTGAGCATATAAATTGAGGGTTTATGACATGTCTCTCACAGGTTGGTCAACATTTGAAGGTGGGCACGGCAATGCTTGTATTATTTATACCAAAGAGGTTGTTTTGGTAGAGATCAGGCTATTAGCTGTCCATCCATCTCTCTCACCTGCATACTCTAGGTCTATGACAAGCCTGCCATTTAGAAAGAAAAACACTTTCTAAGGAACTATATTAGGAAAGCAGTTATTTGTCTAATGAAAATCTTGTACAAGTTAGAAGGATGAAGGAATATCTGCCGTATTAGCTACATGTCTTGAAATACTATTACAAAGATTTAATAAATACAGTAAGGCAATATGAACTGCAACTTGCAACAGAAGTTACTTGTCAAGTCCACTTATGCATACAGAAGGTATTAGCTACTTTGGGAAGTGAAATTTTGTCTATCACTAATGAGAAGTCTTATACCAAACAGTCACAAATTTAACTCTGAATCTGCTTTCATTGCCGTTGTATCAACAATAAAAATGTTATCCTTGGTTAGTTTTCTGCTTCTAGGCAACTGAGACTGCTACATTTAGGTCCACTTCGTTTTTGCCACCGTTAGCTGTCTGGGTGTATTCAATGTGCAACCTTTAAACACAAAAGGAAAAATAATGCAGAATGTTGCATTTTAAATTGGATGTTACAGTGCTGTTACAATTTATGTTTTTAGTAGGTACTAGGTGTCCAGTAAATTCAAAATGAGTTCACAGTATTCAAGCACAGGATGTTAAGTGAAAGGATGTGAGAGAGCAAAAAATACACATGCATCCATCTCAAGAAATGCAATACATAGCCTTAAAATTCCACCTGTCCAGGGGGATATTTGCTGCCCTTCAGGGATGAATTCCACAGAAGAACATGGTGCTCCTGTAACATGATAATCCCTTCCTACAGGACAGGTGGAATTGTAAAGCTTTTGAGACTGTTGACCCTAAACTATTCCCCAAACCTTTTAATTTTCCAGTTCCATGTACAATCTGCAGCATTTGTGAAGTGGGGCTTTTTAGCCCTGCCTGAATGTAATTCATTCCCTATACAGCAGCCTGACAGCCCTTTGCACATGCTGGATCACAGCTCAGTTATCCTACAGTGAGGTGAACCCCTCAAACATAAAACACAATTTACATCAGGGAGAGCAGTGAACAGAAAAAGGGGAGAAGGAGAAACAAGCAAGCAGAGCCATGGGCTGGGTGCCCACAGATCCGGCAGGGAGTCCCCCCACCCCGTGCTCCAGAGCAGGCAGAGGCAAAGGACAGCCCAGGGCTGCCTCTCAGCCTCTCTCCTCTACACCTGCTCTAAGCCTCCTCAAAGACATCCTGGAGTGATGAAAGAATCTGTCCTCTTCTTTATAGCTCCTCTTATAAAACATATCCTGTACTGCTTCTATTTTAAAATTGATTACTTAAAATGGAAACAGAAAGTGCCAAGTGATTTTTTTTCTTTACTGGATGTATTTTAAATTAAATGCATGTGACCAAACTGAGAAAGACACTTGTTACATGACTAATATAAACATCATGCTGTTTATTTTAGGGTATCCTAGTGTGATGCTGCAGGTACAGATATAAATCTTAGCTGCTGATTATTGCAAGGTTATTACACAGCTTGACCTGCTTGAATGGCTGATACTCAGAACTGTGAAAAGATTGCTTGAGTAAGGTTGTTATAAGAAAACTCTGGAAAATAAGAACTTATTAAATGCAAACTTGCTAAAAGTAGATACTGTAATAGGTTCAGCTTAGTTCTTTAAATAGTCATATATTCACCAGATATTTATACTCAGTACTACAGACAAATTTTAGGAAATAGTTACCACTGTAGGTTAAATTAAAGCCTACAAACTGAAGAGGCCATGCAACTCCTAAATTTCTACACCATATAAAGACAGCATAGAGTGTGCATTCATTTTTAGCCCTGGCTGCACATTATGAAGCAACAACACAGGAAGATCTTGTAATTTACAAAAAATTATTCTTCTAGATTCACCAGATGCATCAACAGGCATTAAAAAACATCAGAGAAACAATGCCTGTTCCATTTCATTTATTTTGGAAAGTGTTGCCATGAGGTCCCTGCAACACCCTATTTTTTTAACCTTGCTTATACCCTTTAGTTTAGCTAAAAATATACCCCTCACACACCCCCCATATTTTTTTTTCTAGGTCATATAAAGCGGGTGTCTAGGATGAGCCAAGGAAGAATCTGACTCTAGTCAGTATGATGACGCTGCAGAAACAGCCTACTCAAAGATATATTATTACACATGGCCCATCTTAGGTTTTGCAAGAGCTAGCCAAATATATCCCACCTCTCTGTTTCATTGAAGGGGATTGCACGATGCAGATATTACAAAATGTCATAACGCATATAAAATCTATTGCACATACGCAGAAGATAATTATGTGTGTGTCTGTGTGTACCTATTTCCCCACCCCAGGCAGCCCTAGGACATAGGCAGGAGGATGACAATGTACATTCCAACCTAAGTGATTCTATGACTCCACGCACACATGGACTAGGCATCTGTTATTTCAAGATGAACACCTAAGGCACAGAAGGATTCCTTGAAAAATGTGTAAAGGGTGGAGAAAGAGTGTGCAACCTCTTCCCACTGAGGTCCCTGCTATACAGCACTAGAGAGAATTAAGAGCTGCTCAGTATTTGTTTCTTCAAAGACCCCAAGGAAGAACAGAGAAAAAAAATGCAGTTGCTCTGCATCCCTAACTATCCTTCATATTGTAGAGTTTCTACCAGCAGCTACAGTGATTTGCAATCCCAGATAAAAGGAAAATCTTAATTAGAGCTGGGACTGGATGCTGTTTCCAACTGTGGCTACTTCAGCACAATTATGATGCTATGAGTTAAACCAACTCATTCCATTTACCTTATTACTACATAATGGCAGTAACTTTAAGGAGACTTTTACTACCCAAACCACACCTATTTTCTTCATTTATTTCATGACAGTCATATTCTTCACCCTGTAATAAAGTTTGAGGGTGTAAAAGTCTAGTTGAGCAAGCAGCTGTACATGAGCTATAGGCTGGTAACCTGAGTTAGCTCTGTAAAAGAGAACTGCATTTCACAGTCTCTTTAATTTTGTGCTACATGCTTCAAACATCCTGTCACCCTGGCATCTGAGATCTCACTGCAGATAACTCTTTGGGCCAGTATGTTCCTTAGCGTCTTGACTTCAAACCTAATACCTTACTAAGCTTCAAATGAAAGCATTGCTTCCTACCTGGTAAGAGAGTACACAAACAGGAACAAAGCCAGGCAGAAACATCCCAAGTTTGATTGAGGCCAAGGGAAACAAAACCACATCATCCTGTACGGTGTCTATAAGCTCTTCGGCTTAATGATGCACAGACACCCAGCTCCAAGGGCTGGCACATTCTCTGCAGTGAAAGAAAACCTATCTGCTAAGATCAAAAATTGATCAATATAAAGTCTTCACCACCTTCTTTAGAATACCAGCCTTGAAAAGCACTGGTGTTTTTCAGCTCCGTGCCTTAACTGGTGTCCTGTTTTAAAACCAATGTAAGTTACCTTACTAAAAAGGGAACCCTTACATAAACTACCCTTGAAAACAGAAATCACAACAGTTTTTCAATTTAGCTTATGGAAAAATTAAGCAACTAATCAACTATTTTCCAGGAAATTTTATACTCACCCCATAGGAATCAGTTTGTACACCCCATTTTGTACACGATGCTGGGACAACTACCAGTGGAGATATGCAATAGAGAAACTCAAGGCACCATTTTTCCCCTCATCAGATGCAGTTACATACCTGTCTATCCCATGGGCATTGGATATTAGAGCCATCAAGGGGATTTGTTGAAACACAGTCATGTTCCACAGCACTGTTCATTCTACAAATTCCAGTGTATTCCTTACTCAGATTTCCCGTTCATGACACTAGAGCACCCTCTCAATTAAAAGGGCTTCTTGAGCATGACACCGTGGAGAAATGCTTGGATTTGTGAGTTAGGAGGTTAGTTAGGAGAGGAGACGTATTACAAGGAGCCAAGGGTCTTTATCTGGTAATGTCTGTCTTCAAAGCCTTTCAAGAATTCCAAAGACTATTGAGAGTTGTACTTTTTTTGATTGCTTTAATCACACGTGTTCAGCCATGGGTGTTCAGAGAACCTGATCTCCTTTTATGACCAGGTGACCCATCCAGTGGATGGGGGGAAGGCTGGGGATGTAACCCAAACATCAGTAAAGCCCTGGACACTGTCTCCCACAGCACTCTCCTGGAGAAACTGGAAGCCCATGGCTTGGACAGGTGCACTCTTTTTGGATGCACTCTGTCTGGATGGCCAAGTCCAGAGAGTGGTGGTCAATGGGAGTTAAATCCAGTTGGCAGCTGGTCACTACTACTGCTCCCCAGGGCTCGGTATCAGGGCTTGTTTAATATCTTTTCCAATGATCTGGAAAAGGGGATCAAGGGGACCCTCAGTCAGTTTGCAGGCAACACCAAGTTGAGTGGGAGTGTTGATCTGCTGGAGGGCAGGAAGGCTCTGCAGAGGGATCTGGACAGGCTGAATTGATGGGCCAAGGCCAATGGTGTGAGGTTAAACAAGATGAAGTGCCAGGTCCTGAACTTGGATCACAACAACCCCCTGCAGCACTAGAGGCTGGGGGAAGAGTGGCTATTAAGGTGCCCACTGGAAAAGGACCTGGGGGTGCCGGCTGACTGGAACTGAACATGAGCCAGTGTGTTCCCAGGTGGTCAAGAAAACCAATGGCATCCTGCCCTCTATAGTGTAGCCAGCAGGACCAGGGAAGTGATTGTATTTCTGTACTCAGCACTAGTGAACCCACACCCCAAGTCCTGCGTGTAGTTTTGGGCCCCACACTACAAGTAAGACATGGAGGTGCTGGAGTGTGTCCAGGGAAGGGCAATGAAGCTAGAACACAAGTGTGATGAGGAGAGCCTGAGGGAGCTGGGGGTGTTTAGCCTGGACAAAAGGAGGCTCAGAGGTGATCTTATTGCTCACTACCTGACAGGAGGTCATAGCCAGGTAAGGGTCAGGCTCTTCTCCCAGGCAACCAGCAACAGGATGAGGCAAATGGCCTCAAGGTGCATCAGGAAGGTCCAGGTTAGGTGTAAGGAAAAATTTCTTCACTGAAAGAGTGGTCAAGCATTGGAAAAGGCCCCCCCAGGGAAGTGATGGAGTCACCATCCCTGGAAGTGTTCAAACACTGAGCAGACATGGCACTTCACAATACGGTTTAGTGGGCATGGCGGTATTTGGTCAAAGGCTGGAATGATGCTCTTGGAGTCTTTTCCAACCTTAATTTTTCTCTGATTCTATGAAAAGGTTAATTACCCCGGAGGGTGACTGGGCACTGGAACAAGCTCCCCAGGCCTATGGTCACAGCACCAAGCATGACAGAGTCCCTGAAACAAGTGGACAACATTCTCAAGCACGTGGTGGGATTCCTGGAATATCCTGTACAGGGCCAGGAGTTGAACTCAATGATCCTTGTGGGTCCCTTCCAACTCAAGATAATTCTAAGATTCTATTAAATTCCACTTCCCTAGCAGGAGGAAAAAATAAATAAATAAAGCCTCATAATCAATTAAAGTACAGTCAAAAACCAGTTTCCAATCCAAAATTGTGATTCAGAAAATGTACATCACAGTGAATTCTATTTAAATAAAAGGACGTTTAAAAGCCTTTTGTAAAACAGTAGTTAACAAATAACATATATAACAGTGACAAAGTACTTTGCTAAAGAAGAGGGAAAATTCCCATGCGGCTTTGGAAACATCCTTTTTTCCACTAACCTTTTTAAGCCTACAGTGTGAGTGCAAAAGCCTTGCAAAGGCACATCTCAGATTCTGCAGCACACACTGCATATGTGAAACAGTAATTGTTTTGAGATTTTAGATATATACTGTGCTGTCATTTGAAAAAAGTGATGGATGAGAAACTGGAAACCTCAAGGAATTAGTAATAGGATATAAAGCATTTCACCTCTGGGTCACCAGTTCAAATTCAACCAGGTTGGTAGTGACCAAAAGTAGTTACCATCTGGCAGCTGTTCTCTGGCTGCTGTAAATTGAGTTGAGGGTCTCAGCGCATTTCCTAGTGGACAGGTGTCCTCAGCACAAAAAAACACCATAATTAACTCTCTGTTTGGCTTTCTCAGCAAAGCCACTGAACAACGAATGGAAGCAAACACTGAGATGTATTCCAGGTTAGCATGGAAGCACTGCAGATTCTCAATCGTAATTCCTCTTTATATTTTAAGACACACAGATTAGTGAGGGATTTCATTCATCATCATTACATTAAACAGAATAACCTTTCCAAGTCAAGATAGAGTTTATGTGCTGCTATTTCTGCTCAATTCAGATTTCTTTTCAACATGCAGCTACAGCAGAGTTTGAAAGCACAATGAATGAATGAATGCAAAGTATAACGACATTATTAAAAATGGTAAATTTACCCTAACACACCCACTCTATCTCAAAAACCCCACACTTATTAGAGAGCGCAGGGACACAGGAAAAAAACCCTGGATCTGGATTATTTAATACAAACTGTTGTTTAAGATTATGCAACTTTGGAAAATAGAGGAGACTTACTGTAAAGGAAACAAAGATGGCATCCTTTAAGTCAACACCACCAACGAAAGGGGATTTGGGGAAGAATACCACCCACAGTTATTATAAGACTTTTTAAATTGACCTTGCATCCAAAAGTTTTGACTCATGACTCTCTTGAGAAACAAACAAGAAACAGTTCTAGGCAGAACTGCGTGTGACCAAGCTTCAAAATGTAATGTGTGAAAAACACTGGAAAAAAAGTATTCACTTATGCTGCTCAAAGAGGAACTGGAAAATTTACTGAGCCTACTTATGGCCCATCAGTACTTTTGCACAAGACATGGGACCAGTTGTGCATGCTATGACCTGCTGATAGGCACCATCTAAACCATCTGTTGCTGAAGTTTTTTTGGCTCTACTAAATCTGATATTGCTAAAATAGGTATAGTTACTGGGTGTCCTTGCTCATTTTGGCATTTGTGGAATAAAGGCAACCGAAACAGAATTAAAGCATTCCATGTCATCAGTCTTACAAAACAGAAAGGCATTTCTTCAACATCAGTGGTTTGCAGAGACTGAGCCGAGGGCTACTGGTAGAGAAGAGCATGAAAAATTCAGTTCCAAAAAAGAGCTGGAACTACTAAAAGCTGTGTTGTACCACCTTGGTTAAAACACAGCCAGAGCTCAGCGGTTGCTAGAACATGGCATTTGGGGCTGAAGGGTTTGAGGCAGTTTAAGCAGTAGCTGAGTTTGAAATGTTCTTAACACGCCTTCAGATAACATTAACTTTAAATAAACTTGCTAAATACTCATGTAAATTATTTCCATTTGGCTGTCTCATTATTCAATTTGCTTTCAAGGAACATGGTGATGAAAGAAGAAAAATACCTCTTTCTAACATAACCATACTGGCAAGAGGATCAACATTATCAGTATTCAAAGAATGTCTTGGCAGGATAAACCTTCATAAAAAGAAGGAGCACTAGCTAATCCAAGTTGTCAAAATAGCACTAGTACCTCAAGAGTTGATCTGCAAAGTGATTCATTATTTATTGCTAATGAAAACAAAACATTCTGAGCAGAAAGAGCAATTGAGTGTTTCCTACCTTGGAAGCCCACTGATGGAGAGCCCACAATAAATAAATATGAGGAGGAATAGAGAATATCTACTTTCTTACCCACTAAAAATCAACCAAAGGCTGGAAGAGGATTGTCTGATTTCCTTTCTGTGAAGAACCACACCTAATGGCAATCAGTATTTTCCAAACTAACACAGATATAAAATGTAGCAAGGAGAAAAATTTCTGGAAATTTCATTCACAAGCTTAAGACATACACCTTTCGAAAAAATGCAATCAAACATGGTGGAAATTACACATGCAATGTATCATGCATCCTAAAACCATCTCTACTTCAACAGCTCAGTAAGAGGCCTGACTTGCCAAAGTAAGTTTCTGCTGGAATCAATTAGGCAACCATTTCCAGATGCTTAAGCTCAGACACTTTGTGACAGTTTCAGCATTACTACATTCTTCCTCAGTAAAGCCAGGGCTATGCTTTCACAGAATCACAGAATGGTTTGGGTTGAAAGGGACCTTGCAGACCATCTGGTTCCAACTGTCCAGCCACGGGCACCTTTCACAAGACCAGTTGCTCAACCCCCATCCAACTCACCATTCTCCTTTAACTTCATATAAGTACAGGACTTTAAAAACTGGGGGAATTTGGTTTTTCTGGGGAAGGGTTGTTTTTGGTTCTGTTTTCCGGTATGGCTTTTTTTAAAGCACTGGTTTTGCAATTTATTGAGAAAACTTCCTTGAAATACACTTTCATTTACACTTTTTTCACTTTTTATCTTTTTTACTCTTTAAACCCATCTTTCCTTATCTCCTTCTGTAATAGTTCATCTCTGCTATCTTCTTGCTCTTTTAAGCCCCGGAACCTGATCGTACTCACAACACATATCTTCTTCCATTGCAACAGAAAGTACTGGCTCAGCCTCAAGAATTTGGGATTCTAAGAACTCCTCTGAATATTTGCATATATAACTTGTCTCTTAAATGAAGACATAATCTATGAGCTACATAAAAAATGAAGCTATTCTAAAAAGTTGATTCTTCCTCCTAGTACATTTCTAACAAAAATATAACAGACACCCACTAAAAAAAAATCACCAACAACCCTATTCAGCAGGGTATTACTATAGCACAGATATGCTCTAGTGTCTGTATAGAAAAAACACCTTCCTGATCCAAATTAATAATTGTAATGACAACAATATTTAGCATATAAAGGAAAAAGAAATAAAGAATATTCATGTTCTGTGATACGGTAAAACAAATGCACATTGACCTACTGCAAGTTGCTACACACTGGAAATTCAGAATTTCAAGTTTTTTAAAAGGTATGATACAACAGGTAACTTTTTATTTTGCATGGAATGCTAATGGCAGTAGAAAGGTAGGAATCTGATTTCAAATTTTTTAAAGTTCAGTTCAGTTTTTAATTTTCAGACTATTTTAAAGCATCTCCACATGCAGAGAGACAGACTACACTTTCTGTCTACTTAAGCCTTTAATTTTCCTGTCTCAGCAATAGCTACTGAGCGACCTCTTGTGATGAAATGTTTGAGCACTTTCTCACTTTTCCTTTTTTAAAAAAAAAAAAATTAAGTGAACAAAAGGTTGGCAGTGCAAAATGAAGAGTAAAAATAATCAGCACCACCTCTATCATTACAGTGAACGAAACTGCCTGGAGATAGCTTTTTTACCCATTCATATAACCCCTCAAACTGGGTATTGAAGAACATACCTCTGAAGCTAATAGGAGAGGTGCAAAAAACCCCCAGTGTGCAATGGCAACTATCATGTCACTCTTCACACCATTTTTGCAGGAAGTGTTGCGTAAAAGACATGTGATCACCTTCTTGTACCTTACTGCCATTGTACTAAATTAAGCAGAGAAAAAAATGCCCCGATATACTCAATAGTCTGATCAAGCAGATTAAATCAAAATACCAGAAAGAAAATAGCATTTGCAACTTGTCAGAAAGGGCAAAAACAAGCAACCAATAAGGCAAAATTAGTCTTATTAACTAACATTTAAAGACCAGTATTGTGAACCACTGCTAGATCTGTCGAGGAGGTCAGTACAATCTTAGAAGCAGACAGTCCCCTAGCTGTCTGGTTTCAAACTCTCGGTGATCTCAATGAAATAAGACTGCAAGTAGCTCCACTTTCCTGGCAGCCAGGTTTAGTTTTTCACAGTATCTACACAGTGATATTTAAAAATACATACATAAATACAATCAAAGCATGATAAGCAAGTGCAGAAAAGGAAGGGAAATCTCTTATTGTTTCAGAAAAGCACACAGTGCCATTTACTTCTCCCACTGAAAAGGAACTGAAGTGTGAATGTTTGATTGATGGGGTAACTGCTCAAGTCTCAATGAACACGACAAATACCAACAAACAGCGTTATTCTAGAACAAAAACAGAATTGCTGAGGGATCTGGCCACGAGATGTCACTCTCTACTTTGCGGCAACTTGGAAGTTCATTAGCACAACTTCCCCCTCGGAGGTGTAAAAAGCCAGGGTATAGCCAATAAAATTTGCCATGTTAAATTTGGGTCAGGTTAAGGCAAACTGCTCAACATGTCATTTCAGTAGGTGTGCTGTAGAAATACTATTCAGTATGCAGTGAAGTCAAAGTAACCTCCAAGTAACCTCTGCATTCATCCTCCTAGGTCTAAACCAAGAGCAACTAGCTCAACTAAAGCTTGTTGTTAGAACATACGTTACTGTTCTTACACCAATGACTCAAATTGTTTTGAATTTTCCAGCCTTCTAAAATATAATCATTGTTATGTACTAAGCTCTTATGACTCGGAATACAGCAAGCTGCCTCTATGAACTATAGCTTCTATCCAGGTAGACAGCCTAAAAAGTAAGTTTTGCAAGTTTTTTTCAGGTAGCTTTGGTTAACACTTTATCAGGCCCCGTGGTCTAGTAAGGTCTCACTTCTTTGTTTGCAAAATACCACCATCTTTACTAACCCCTAGCATGTAAAATAATTTTTATATTTCCTATATCTAACCAGGCATCTGCTGCAAGAGACCAAAAATACCTGAGCCTGAGTTTTAGGAGTTTAACATCAAAATCTGTAGCCATTATAAATGTACACCTATGAAAGGAAAAAGTAAGTGGAAGTCCAAAACAAAGCTATGATGAAAGAAAAATTTCAGGAATGAAAGATTTTATATAAGCACTACATGAACTGCAGAGATTCTCATCAGAAACTGATCCCTAAGATAGCTGACAGAAAAAAACCTCATTATTACCTTATTATGTGTTAATGTTATCCTCAGGTCCGGTTTTATGATACCATATGCTGTCAGTAGATCTTGGACTTTTTTCAGTTCTTCCTTACATTTTCTATTTGTTGAGTAAAACTGCTTTCTTACAGGAAGATTCTTAAACAAATTTAGGACTGTTACTGTAGTACCTGCAAGCAGGTGATAAAAATAAGTAGAAATTACAATGAAAGCAAATCACTGACTGGATATTGAGGAAACTATTTTTACTTAAATAGACATGTTTGTATGCTGCTGCAATAGATTAGGTTATTAGCATGAGAAGAAATATACCAAATCAGCAGTCATCCCCCCCAGAAAAGGTATGTCAAGAGCTTTGACTCCTCTTCCCTATTTACAGTTATGGTTGCAGCATTAAGCTTACTTTTATACACCCTAACAATAGCGAGAATCAGCACTAAATAAAGCTGAAGACTCTTTAAGTGCATAAGTTAGCCTTCATTAGTAAAATGATAATTAACAGACTAGAATCTAATCACACATATCTGGAGGCAAAGGAACACTGTGTTTCATTAAGGGCATTTGCTTTAGGCTAGTACCTGAAGTGCCAGATACCTCTGCTCAAGGTATAGCACACGGTAGGAGGAGGAATATTCATCTACCAGCCCAACCACATAAATTCCTAGCCCATAAGGATATTGCAAAGCATTAAATATATGTCAGAGCATTCAACAATTTCAAGAAAAGACAAGGCATTGCAACCTGCAGGCTTTCTGGCTGTAGAAAACACTACAGGCTAAATCTTAAAAAGATTCCTTAGTTAAAAGTAGGTACAGACCCTTCCAGCAGGTTAGAAAGAATTGTGACTTTGCATGGTCCTACAGCCACACTGCTTCCAGCAACTCCTATGTATGGCAGCAGGGCAACTCCTCCTTCTTTAAGCAAGGATTTTGCTACATACTGAAACATTACTTTGGTCCTGAACAAGTATTTCATGTATTTATACAGACTTGGAGTATTTAATTTTTATAAGTTTTATTTCCACTGTCAGCTTGGAGAAGTGAGTCAGAGAATGAGAAACTAGTTTATAACTACAATCTAAACAACTTTCAAGATGTATCATTTCTTCTGCTATGACAACACATTCTCAGCTGACAGACATAAGTCAAGAAATGTCTACAGCTGCAAAGATTTCATACTCAGCCTTCAAGTACCCAACAGGTATTTCAACATCAGATAGAGCCTCCGAGAAACACAAAGTACTTCTGTCACAGTGCAACACCAGAACAGTGATATCCCTACCTTGCCCAAGATGGGAAGGCTTTTTAGAAGTTACATGTCCGCTGCTATTCAAAGCGTACTGAATGCTGAAATCATCAGCAGCTGTCTTTGTTGTGACCAAAACCTGAAGAGAGTGATTTTAAGAAAACTACATTAATCAGGGACAGACAAAGTTCACAATGAGCTTAGATAAGCTTTGCTACCACACTCACCACTCTGTTACTTTAATCACCATAATTACAGTTAATTAGTTTATAAAATTTTTCTTCTACAGGTATTTCTTACAGGCACAGAAACATTCTGCATTATTCTGCATGTTTCCATCCATTTAACTAAAAGCATTTCTAATACACTAATACACAAACCATAGCAATTCCTACTACCTACAACACACACTGCTCTACCTTCTATTCTAGCAAGGATGAAATAAACTTAATCAATTGACAGTTTTGCATTCTTACCCTCTGTGAGTCAAACACACTATAAAAACTTAAATTCATGTGAGATTCCACAAACTTAAAGACTATTCTCAAACAAACAATATATTATCGTTCCACACCTAAACATATCTAGCAATCAGTCACAGCATGTTTTGTAAGCTATTATGGTAATAACCAGATTGCTTTAGCAAGAGCAGTCATAAACCAGAGTTCAGGAGCCAACATTGTGGACAACCAAACCAGTGCCCTTTAACCATCTGAAAGACAAAGTTTGACACACATACAGAGTTTCAGGATATTTTGGTTTTTTATTTTAGTGTCTCATATGAATCATTCAGCATTCAGTCATGCCCCTGGAGAGAAAAACAATAATTGATTAACTGGAAATTACAGTATTGCAGACCTACTTAAGGGCCAATACAGTTTCAAACTGAAACTTCAGGAGACAGTTTGGGTAGGTAGAACACAATTAATGCCAGGAGTGTTAATTAACATAATTACTGATACAAGGAGTAATACCTATTAAAGCACTGCATACACTCAGACCACCTCCCATCTCTTATGAAATGTACCATAGAGTTGATTAGAAGCCCGGAACAGAGGGCATTCTGCTCTGAGAGCTCATTAGAAGGAACCAACGATTGAGGTCTGTCATCATCTTTCAAAACACCAAGACTTTTGAAAGCATCTTTGGAAATCCCCATCCAAATACACAACCCACTCCTGCTTAGTGCAATGTGAATGTAGCCCAAGGTATCAAGGAGTCCAGCTGTAACATCATCTCTCCTGACCTCAACAGCTGATGGTTCCAATCAGACACAGGTATCGGTACCTTCCTGCACGATCTAATGCTCGGCAGACTCGAATCCAAAACTTGACCTTGGTGTAGCATGAATACAGAAAGGCAGAGCACAACAGATCTGGCAGATGCTGTGCCTTTAGCAGCCTGAACACTTTTCAGATGGTTTTGAACAAACTTATTTACTTTTAGCCAACAAGTTAAGTCGCAAATATCAGTACACTGCCAATCCTCCTAACACAAAAATACGGCTCAGACTCAGATAGGTCAGGTAGCAGGTTCCTGTTTAGTCATAGGGACAAAGTTTGTGCAACTGCAGTCACATTCATGTCAAAGAGCAATAAGGAGCCCAGCAAGATCCCATGACTGCTGATCACCTAGATAATGAGGCAGAAATCATTACTGGAATGGTGGCTATGTGAGCCATCAGTTCCCTGAAATTATTTCTCCTGGCCATCATCTGCTGCTCCTTGTCTTCATTTACCCTAATTCATGTAGCCAACTCAGCCATACTCTTTGACATGATACTCCTTGATACAAAAGGAAAGAGAATACAACACAATCCGTCTGTTACATGTTCTGATAGAGGAAAATAAAGAGAGCACTGCTGTGACCTGTGTGACAGAAAGGCAGGACTGACGCTAACAAGAAAGTCATTATGACATGGCTTCTGGGGCTGGGGAGAAAGGCAGCGTACACAAGCATATCCCTGGAAGGCTGCTGGAACATTTAAACTCTTTGCACAGAATAGAACTTTCATGAACACATACAGACAACAAAAATCATAACACAAAGGCTACATATTTATAGCAAGTGCTCACCTCTGACACACTGCAAATCGATCCCAAAGCTTCCCCACGGAAACCGTACGTTGTCAGCCTTTCGAGGTCCTCAGAAGAGCTGATTTTTGAGGTGTAGTGTTTAATTGCCATAACTGGAACATCATCAACCTTGATTCCACTGCCATTGTCTCTTACTTCTATTTTGCTAAACCCGTAGTTCTCCTAAAAGAGAACCAACCAAATTAATTAAGACACAAGTTTGAAGCAGCTAAGGTTACAGCTTCTAACCATCCATACAGAAATGGAAGTTTTGCTTGTTTGGAGGAACTGAGCAACCATTAAATGTCTCTGTTTAAGGAAAAAAACAAAAAAAGAAAAATACATCATGTTAGGATAACAGTGATGGTTTCTCCAATTAAATATCATAATTCATATCCTGTGATTTGGAAACAGCAAAACCTAAGCTCAAAGAGAGACCTATAACATCACCTATGGCCATTTTGTCAATCAAGACAAACACCAGCCAAAGCTTCCGACTACAGTTCACCACTGCCACAACTTCTATCTGAGAACCATTCCATCTTCAGGTTCATTCCTGTCTGTCTGCAAAAAAGTAAATGTTATCTTTGTTCAGGCAAATTGGGTAAACTATGCCCTCTTATCCCATCTGAAAAAGATTAAAACAATGAAAATGCTGCAGTTTCAGGCAAAACCCATCAAGCTGCAAAATGGAATTTCGAAGTTTCTCTTCTCTGCTATGCTTTTGAACTAATCCAGAATTAATGTGGTCATTGACCTCTATTACATGGTCAGAGTTATTTTGATTTCCCATTAAAAAATACCAGAAAAAAATCCACTGTTTTACAGTATTACTGTCGAGAGTTGTGCACAGTGTAGGTTTTCTCTTCTCCCCTAGTATCCACAGAATAATCAGCAAATCTCTTTTAATCACTGAAACTTGTGTAAAGCCAGGTTTGTTTGATTGGAACTACAGTGTTTTGGATTGGGCTGGACTGACAAAGAATGTAAGAGTACTGTAGATGACTCATGCACTGAAAATGGTTGAAAATGCTCTTTTTAATTGATTTGGAACTTCTCACTATGAAAACAGCTGGTTACTGTGCTGTAAAACCCACGCTGGTTAGAGGGCTCTCTCCTCTGCAAGGTTTCTTCCAACTATTCTGGAAAGCTCCAAAACCTTTCTGTTCACTTCTCACAGTTACTGATAAGCTCCCAGGATCTAATTCCAATACTCTTGCACCCACAGCTGTGCACACAATACTCACTTTGGAGTTACCCATGAAGCAAGGTACTCTGCAATCTAAATATTGAAAAGACAGATGTTGACAGACCATAGCAAAGAGAGTATCTTCAGCTCACTTAAGGCAATAAGAAACACATTCCTTGGCATCTCCAGGAAACCATTCTCAGATGGAAAAACTCTAGAGTCATTCAGAAAATATAGCAGACATGGACAAAGAAACAAGCAGAAATTGAACCGCTCTCCTAATTAAGAGCATTTGTCTAATGCTTAATTCAAGAATATCCTACACATGCACTGTTATTTGCAGAAAAGGAAATTGGATACAATTCTGAATACATACATTTATACGGGATATAACAACACTTCTTTCTTACTAAGCAGGAGATACTGCTGCTATACAGCTGCTGACAAAACACTGCAAGAGCAGAAATATGACAGCAAGAGAAGCAGCTTAGTTACCCATTTTACCCAATTTTGGGGAAAAAAAGCTCAAATTCTTTATTAAAAGTAGTATTTTCTACTGTCAGAAACTATCCTTGAGTGACATGTCAACTTTTTTTAACAGCTTATAAAATAAAGAGTTAGAAGTAGCCAGAGTTCACCATGCTAATTAGAGACAGGGTGGTGATTTGTATTATAAAAATGTCTTCTGTTTTGAATGGCCATCAACCTTCGCCATTGTCTCCATTTTCACCTTTCTGAAAATACTTTGTAATGAACACTAAATATGTCTGCCTAGCAGCAAATCCAAGTCAAACATCTTTTAAAACAGGCTATTAGTCAGAAAATGTAAATTTTATGTAGGAAAAGGAGGATTAAGGAAGCTGAGATTTTTTCCCCCATGATACACTCAGAAGCACAAATATGCTTTACTGTTTCAGAGCAGGGCCTCAAAAACACAAATGGAAACTAATTTTGTACCATTTTTAGTTGAGGTAAAAATATATACATATAAACATATAATAATCATCACCATGTCCCAAACCACAATAGCCTAAAAAACCACATTTGCAGGGGAACAATTTTTCATGCTTCTTATTTTATATCCAATTATTTTTGAGAGAAAAACTTACCAGTTTAATATCAATGCCTGTAGCACTGGCATCCAAGGAATTTTCTATCAGCTCCTTCACCACGCTGACAACTGAAGTAATCACCTGAGAACTCGAAAGGAGCCGAATTGTCTCTCCAGGCAGCTGTTTCATGATGGAATAAGATTTAAAGAAGCTGCATAGAAAAATAACAGAAAAAGAATGTAAAAAGGAACACTAAAATTACACATTTCTAAGAAACTGTTTCACAGGAACTTTTAAATGCAGAAAACCCCAACATTATGGCTGGAAAGTGAAATTTTCAAGTTACAGTAGGACCCAGCTTCCTCTGCAGTCAATAGGTGTTGGGAGAGAAATGGGGAGGCAACACCGTGGTGCTGAGGAAAAGCCATACTCAGTGGCAATGTGATCTACTGGCAAAAATGAAAACCAAACAAAACCCAAAACATTTCCCCATTACTATCTTGCCTCTCTGATCTGATGTACTGTGTGTCCTCAGGCAGGTCATTTTAAGTCACTCCATCTCTCACTTAAAAATGAAGATGCCTTATAAAGCAGTGGAGATTTCTTCCTTTAATCATTGGAAACACGAAGAGTTATAAAATTCTTGCTGTATTTTACAGACACTCTACCATGAAGAGATTGTATGTGGATCTGTGAATTTTAGCATGCATTTCTGTTTAACTACCTACATTGAATAAATAGCCAAGCCCCAGGAAAGCTATTTTGCTGATCCTTGTAGCCTGCCAAAAAAGAACTCAACCACAGTTTTATATGCATATGAGAGAGGCGGGGAAAAGCAGTGCTAGGCAGCACTTTGCACCTCAAGAATGGTTCAAACAGGCTTCTTCTCTTCTCTGGGTTATGTTACATAATGTTACTTACACTGAAATGCAAACAATCCTGACAGTCCTGGCTTCCCCATTGATTCAGTCCAAGGTATCTGCTGAAGAACACAGACTTCACACTCAGCACCTGTGCCAAGGATATGAGCACATGTGGAGGAATGGAACAAACCCAGATTTCCTCCTGACACAGTCAGGACCTAGTGAGGGATTGCAGCCAATACCCCTAACCATCACTACCCTGCAGGGCATAAGCAGCTGATGCAATTACAGGACATTTCTCTGTCTCAACATCCTTCTAAAGACAGCTACTCTTTAAACATAAAAGACAAAGTAAAAATGTGGTTACTTGGGTTGAGGGGGAGGAAGTACAGTGTTATGAAGTACAAGCAGCACTGAAACTTTTCTAGGAACAGCTACAATGGGGTTTTCTCTTGTTATTCACATTGCAAAGGGAGTTTGCCTTTCAGATGTGATAAAAGGATCTGACAAATTGTTTTTCCACCAACTGGAAAACAAGAGGAGCAGGAGAAAAGGTGCACTGCTGAAGATGGACCAATATTAATATCATGTACACGTGTTCAGAGAGGCAGGTTTTGAGGCATTCACACATTGTACAGGACTCCTGTGTCAAGTGCTTCATGAGTTACTCATGGGAGTAAATCAGATGGAAGCTGGATGTCTCCATCAAAAGACACTAAGATATGGGAGGATCTTAAAACAGAAATGTTGCAGATCTCAAAGACATATTTTTTATGAGGTGTGACTGATGCAGGCAGTTTGGGAGAGGAACCATCTCCTGGTGTGCCCTCCCCTGCCCTGGACCCAAACTGAGGGACGCGACACTGGCCATGTCTCAGGAACACCTGTTGGGAGGTAGAGAGGGACCTCTGGGACTTCCTACCTATGGAAATGCATCCAACCCCTGAGGACTGTTTGCTAAAATGTTGGGGTCTCCCCCCACTAAAATACACACATTTCAGCTCAAGCCTCCTTACTACTGTAACTCTTCAGGGACCAGACGCGTTACAGCTGTGTTCTGTGGGAAAGCACAGTATTTTCTGCGTGTGAGCCCCATCACTGATGTAATTCCTGTATCCCTCTACAGCAAGTCCGACATACCAACAACTGCGGTTCTACACACCCTCAGCTAAACCGGGAGTAAAATCTCCCTAAACTTCACGGCTCCGGCACCACAGACGTCTGGAGCCACACCAAGAACCTCCCCCCCCACCCTCCGACCACCGCCTTTCTCAGGGGCCCTCCCCACCACGCACTGAGGCAATTCTTCGGTTTATGAGACGAAAAAGCGGGCGAAAAGCTGCAGATAAGCCCTGCGGGCCCTCGAGTTTACCCCAAACCGCACGAGTCGTCCGCAGTTCCCGGTTCTCGCTGCGAGAGGCGGGGCACCGCTCCCGCTCGGCGACGCGCCCGCTACTCCCCAGGGCCTGCCCGGCCTCTGCCTACGGCCTCCCCGGCTCGGCCGCCCCGGCTCGGCCGCCCGCGGGAAGCGGCGCCCCGGCCCCGGCGCGGCCTCAGCGAGGCGGCGGCGCTTCCCCCCTCCTGCTGCCCCCGCGGCTGCGCTACCTGCGCGCCCGCCCCGCGCCCGTGGGCGGTGCGGGCGGCCCGGCCCGGCCCCGCCCGGCCCCTCCGCTCCCCTCCCGACCGGCCCTGCACACGGGCACCGCGGGCTCTACCTGCGGCCGGCGCCCCGCGCTCGGCTCCGGCTCCTCGGCGGCCGCGGGGCTGCGGAAAGGTGGGGCCGCGGCGGGGGGCGGAGGGACGGGCGGCCGGGGCCGCCTGCGCGCCGGGGCTGGAGAGAAGGCCACGGGCACGGGCGGCCTGGGGCAGCGGCGCGGCCGGGGCGGCGGCGACGGAGCGGGGCCGGCAGGGGAGGGATGGCAGAGGAAAAGCGGCGGTGCAGCGAGCTGCCTCTCGGATCGGGCTGGAATCGTGGGGTGGAACGGGAAAGGATGGTGGGTCACCTCAAGATGTCTGTCTAGGTACTGGCTCGGCGGGTGCTGCATCCCAGGGAGAGAGGAACAGCCTCGCGTCGCCCATCTCAGGTAACGCGTCCCCTGCAAGTGCACGGCTTGCAATGCTTTGCGACAGGTACTAATTAATGTCGGCAGTGCCCCGGTTCGGGTTCGGGTTCATTGTATCTATTTTTAGTCTACTGCTGTTAATATTTCAGAATAGTCGGGTATTTTATATTTACTTTATACTCTGTACAGCGCTAAGTAAGTGTCAGAAACAAACTTCTTACCAAAAGCAAGCTGCTTTTGCTGATTAAATAGTGCTTTTGTATTGTGATTCAGATGATTGCTAAAAAAAACCTTCATCCCAGTCCCACAAATGAATATACGTAGTCTCAGAGATGACGTGAGTTTGAACTAAGCAATAGGTTAGGGGTTTTTTTAATTATCATTACAAATTTTACTGCAATAGGACGAGAGTGGCACTTTAGGTAAGTTCTGTCAGTTTCCTGAATATATCAATATACGAAATTATCCTGTGTTATCTCTGCATGGGTCTGTTGCTTAGAAAACTTTTGAATCTGTTTTCTAATTTCAGCCGGATTTAAAAGATGGAAATGTCTGTCTGAAGACTAATAGATGGGGAGGGGAGGAAATCTGCACTTTGCTTCAAGAAAAGGAGGTGTAGATTACTCCTTCATTGTTCTTTCTAGAAGTAGGTGGCTGGGCAGTTGGTATATGCAGAATTCTTCACTAACTTTTACATGAACAAGAAAGAGGAGGAAGATTGTCTGATGTAGGAAGCAAAAGAACTTTGGATATTGTCATGGATGGAGGAACTTAATTCAGAGGACAAAAGTTATTAGCTCGGTTTCTTACAGTTTTGCAACTTCAGCTTCTGACATCACAGCTTACTATTTTTTTTAAAATGTCGCTTCTGTAGCAGGCTAGTGAATTTTATTTGTTTGGACTTGTTTTAAACAAACAGTTCCCAACTGTCCCTTTGTATTGATTTCTCTATAAACCATAGTTTGAAGATCTTGAGGTACATCCTGGTTCATGCACTGTGTTCCCTCCAGACCTGCTTCTTTAAAGCAGCTTTTTCCCACATTTGAAAATTGCATTTAAGTACTCCTCTGTAACAGATCTGTTTTATAGGGTAAAAATGAACGTAGGAGTTGCCCACAGCGAGGTAAATCCAAACACTCGGGTGATGAACAGCCGTGGAATGTGGCTGACATACGCGCTTGGAGTTGGCATGCTGCACATTGTCCTGCTCAGCATTCCCTTCTTTAGTGTCCCTGTCGCCTGGACTTTAACAAATGTCATTCACAACCTGGTGAGTACCCTCTCTTGGAACAGGATTTCAAAAGTTGTTGTTCCTATGTATTTATTTTCAGTAGCAAGGGAAGAGGAAAATAGCCAGTCTGTATGAACAATGAGATCCTGCTATCCAAATCACCACCTATCCTTGGCCTATCCACAAATGATTGGCTGCTTTGGGGAGGAGGAGTGATACATGACCATTTTCGGTTTAAGCATGAAAGACCTGAAATATTCTTTGTGTAGTTATGTATTCTTTTAAATGGCATTTAATTAGGCTGGAAGGTTGCAGACATAAAATCATCATGCCAACCAACTTTTACAGTGTTCTGTATATTATTAGAGAGCTGTGCTGAATCCATAAATTATCACATTTTTAATTCTTGGACACTATCTACTAATTTTTCCACATAAATCTGTTAGCATCCCGAAATGTTTAATTTTAGCACCTTACTTTAAGAGAAGTATTTGTATTCTATTTCTTATAGCTTAGATTTCTGGCCAAGCTACATAACTCAGAATGAGTTCAGCATACAGTGTTGTCACTATACACGATGTTAGAAAAATCATGCTTGAAAGCAGTGGGATAAACTGGACAACTTTGACCCCAGCCCTGAAACCAGTTGTTATTCAGAGAGTTGTGATTTGCATGATGATTTTTGTATGCAAAAGATTTGGTAAGCTGCTTTCTGCTCCTCTCCCCAGGATGCTATCATTTTCTTGTAATCACCTAAAGTAATGCTATCTATATTGGTCCTACCATGCTTAGAGAAAAGAGGGCCATAACCCAGAAATTTTCATCAGACCTGAGGTTTGCTAACTCAGCTTTCTAACACTACCAGCAAAGAAGACTTGACAAAAAGATAGCTCCTTCCTTATTTAGGATAGTTCACTGAGGATGGACAATATCCTCTTGAATGTAAGTTTTTATTTAAGCTTTTTGGTTTTAAGGATAGGTTTAAAACTATTGGTGGAATTTGAACTGTGATTAGAGCATTATGTGTGTTATCTTTGACAACATCAGACATGTCTGACTTCAGAAGATGTTGGCAGAGACAAGTATTACTAAATATTTCCCACATGCCTTACTGAACTCATTGCAAGTAGCTGTAATGACAACAGGGATGAGAGCATGCACTGGCAAGTAGTTTTGTAGTGGAACACTGGAAGATGAGTATAAATTGCACTTTTGGATGTTTCAGAATTTAAATGGCACTTCTTTTGGAAACAAATCCTTGAATGGTTTGACTGAAAAAAAAAAAACCATCTTGGATTTCCACTAATGGAAAACTCTTAGCTAACCTTGAAAGCATTTTTGGTGGTTCTTTCTGCAAGTACCACTGTGAAATAAAATGTGTAGTAAGCATTTGGAACAGTCATAAAAGTGTCTTTATGGTTATTAAAACTGACACACTGCAAACATCATGAATCAAAAAACGAATTTAAAAAAAAACCAGTAGTCCTAGGTTCCCAGGGCTCTGGTCTGGAGGCTGTTCCAAAAAAAGGTGGAAGGAGACATGAAGTGATTTGCTGAGATGTTGCCTCCATTATAAGACTTTGGAAGAAATGTGATTTTTTTTTTTTTTTTATATAAAGCTTTCTATAAAATTTTTTCTAGTATATAAGAAAGGGAAGAAAATCTTTGATATTTTCTGATAGAGACTCTTGCTTGGAGTTGGTGTGCACTCTTTGATAGAAAACAAGTGTTTTTTAAAACTGGAAGAGGGTGTAGTCCCCTATTTGAAACCAAGAGGCCCAAATTGGTCTTTCAGAACAAACCAGACATGGCATGTTCCCATCAAACAGGAACAGTCACAGAGAAAGTCCAGTGTGGTTAAGGAGAAGCAGCAAAGAGGTGGACAGATGGTATTCAGCAGAAGGCTTAGTCAGCTTCTAAGGATTTGAAGCTGGCAGGGGGCTGAGAAAGATTTCAGGAACTCGTGTGATATTGTCAGTATTTGTAGTTAGATTTTTGCTTTGTGCACACTCTACTTATCACTCAGTTCACACTGTGCTACAAAAATGGAGATACAAATCAGCAGCCCCACACTTGTTAGCGTGCTTGTTGAAATTCTGTTGAATTAATGGTATTTTTGCCAGTTAATGTAGAAGGCAAGGGAGTGGATTGGATGTCACACAGACTTTGGCTTTAATTCTGACTCTGCCAATGACTGCACAATCTCGGATAAATCACTTCTTGTCTCTTCCTTCCTTTTCAATAATTTGTCATTATAGGCTAGCAGCTCTTCTGGGTGAGAATTCACTCACTCTATTTTTTTTTTTTTTTTTAATTTTATAATGCACTGAACAATGTAGCAATTATTTAAAAATACTACTAAAAGTGCCTCTGTATTCACTTTTTATTTTCCCCAGGGAATGTATGTGTTTTTGCATGCAGTAAAGGGAACTCCTTTTGAAACACCTGATCAGGGCAAAGCTAGGCTACTAACACACTGGGAACAACTGGATTATGGAGTACAATTCACATCTTCAAGGAAGTTCTTCACAATCTCTCCTATAATTCTGTGAGTTCAAAACTGTGTTGTAGATGAATTGACACATAAAGCCATTTCAAAAGCTGCAACGTAATGGGTTGCAATTTACAGTCTAAAAGCATTTCCTGTGTATTTTTTCTTGTTTGTTTGTTTGTTTCTACATCGCAGATGTAGGGAGTATTTATTTACAGGCTGTGTAATCAACAATCTTTCTTCTGCTGCTTTTGACACTCCACATACTGAAGTCAAAGTTTGTAAACAGTTATTAATGGGGCAGGTTTTAAAGACTAGAGATGCTGTGAGGAAAACTTACTGTTAAGTCTTGAAGTTCTTTAAGAGATTGTGAAGTCATAAATATTGAAAATCTAAACTAATTGCTTTTGTGACAGCGTTTATTAACCATTTTGTGAGCTATGAGTGTATCAGTCCTCAGTGAATGGGGTCTGTTGTCCGTTTTGCTTTGTACATATTGTCTTCTATTTACACTAACTATGTAAATGCCTTAGAAATTCTACACACCTGTCTCTGTTGACAAAAGTGTGGTTGTGTAACTAAGAAAAATCAGATACATATTTAATATCCAATTTTAAAAGTCTTTCTGTTTGTCCCTGAAGAAAATTTACATGTTCACTTACATGGCAGAGTGAGAGGGGAGGGAAGATCTTGCATCATGTTTAGAAAGTTGGCTCATACATGACAGAAACTGAAAAAATATATATAACTCCTCAAAATAAGGTGGTGAGAAGGGCTGGAAGAAAATAGTAGACTAAGAGTTACATTTTAGCACCTTGAGAGGTATGGAAGAAGAGACTTAGACCATAATTTTGCTGTAGCTATTCTAGAACCTCTGGTGAGATATTTAATACAGGAATAGATGTCGTTAACCAGTAAAATCTTATTGATCACTAAAGCACTTCTTTCAACTATGCTTTGTGTGTGTTTTAGAGAAGGCTGCCATCCACTAAGCTTGCTCCCTTTTTTCCTGCAGGTACTTCCTGACGAGTTTCTATACAAAGTATGATCCAGCACATTTTATCCTCAACACAGCCTCTCTCCTGACCGTGCTTATCCCCAAGCTGCCACAGTTGCATGGGGTTCGAATCTTTGGCATCAATAAATATTAAGCAGAAGGTTCAACACTAGCCGTCCCTGACATGGCTACTGCTGCTCCCCAGGTGAAGGAAGCGAGTAGTCTGCTGTGCTGAGTATCTCATCATAGTCAGGGAGAGATGCTTTTACATCTGAGATACAATTCCTGCTTCCTGCAGCATTGTCTGGGATGAAAAATGGCTTTATAAGATGCCTTCAAATACTTCAAAGTGGATTGGAAACCTGTAGCAGAAAGATTTCCATGAAGAACTGGGCAGGCCCAGCTCTAAAGCCTAATCCCCACTAAGACTGTACATGTGGCTGATGCAAGTGGCTTGTAAGTAACAGCTGAAATGGAGAGCAGAGTTTCACAAATACCCCTCATCCATAATGCAGGTGGTAACCTTACGTATAAATCCAGAATCCTCGATGCCAAGGACTGGTGAGGCCGCATTCTTATATTAAGTGAAATTAGGTAGTTTCTGCTGTATGGATTGTAGGTGGTTGTGCTTGTTATTGCATCGTAAAAGTTTGTCCCACAGTAAGTACTGTGACAGTGAGCATAAATTGATGGTATAATTCCTGCCTTCTCTGTTCTTGTGATTTTTTAAATTTTTTTTTTTTTGTCACAGTGACTGAAGAAAGTCCTTAACTGCCAGCTCAGGGGTTTTCCACATCCACTCGATGGCTCAGTTTATGTATACTTTTACAAGTTGCCACTGTTGTGTTTATTTCATTTTGCTTACCAGGATATTGACTTTCCTATGTGTAAATGGGACATCCTGAAAAATTGGAATTTCTTTTTAGGTGTGGATTTTTGACTGTTTTCTCTGATATTGACTGATGGATTATTTCTCAGTAGCTGAGAGGCCTGTGAGGTGGTGGGGAAAGGGGTTACTGCTATGGTAGGAGAAGCTGCTCTGTTACAGAACAAGTGTCAGAACACGTAAGGGAAACTGTGTAGGTTGTAAGCTAGAATAGAAGCTGAACTAGAAGTAGGTGAATAGGCAAATCACATGGACTAACTATGCTTTTGCAGAAAAAGGTATAGATAACTTGCATGTCTTGGAAATGTGGAGGAACGCTGTGTTTTAGGGGTACTGTGTAGTACGGGGTAATCTTGTATATAATCAGCTCTGGAATTAGCGTGAAGGAGGTACATCTACAGTTCTGAGCGCTTATTTCCCTGTTGTGCAAAAAGGATGAATTCTGAAGTCTGCCGTGTGTCTGCCAGCCAAAACCGGCTCAGATTTAACAGAAGACTCCATTTAAGACTTGATTTACATTTTGGTTGCAGTGGCAGCCAGTGAGCTGGAAAAAAATAAAAATAAATAAAGAAAGACAAGCCCACAGTTGTGTACTTATTTTCTTGCTACAGTATTTTCTGGCTATTTACTTAAGCGATAAAGATGCTGTTAAAGCAATGAGTTATAAATTTTCTTTAGCAATTGAAAGTAATTAGTACTTTGTGTTGTTTGCACAGAACGTGGTAAGTGGCTGATTTTTAAATAATGGCCATCACAAGTCTGTGCTACCTTTGACTGTCGCTGCCGAGGGGCAGGGACTGCACGACATGGCCCGAATTTAGTGTCCGCAGGTCGCGGGGCCGGGTGCCTCGAGGCGGCTGGACAAAGCCCTTGGGTTGCAGAGGACTGGGGAGGGCTCCGCGCTCCCGGCCGCGCTCCCGCACGGCGGCTGCGCCGGGCCCGGAGCACCGCCCCGTGCCCCCGGCGGGGCGGAGCCGAGCCCGGGAGCGGGGCGGGCGAGGGGCGGCACGGGGGCAGCGCGGGGGCAACGCGACGCGGGCGGGGCGTCCGGCGGGGGGTTCCGGCCGCCGCTCCCCCTGGCCGGGCGGGACGAGGATCCGCGGGGATGGGCCCCGAGCCCGTGACGGGAAGCGGCAGAGCGGCCAGCTCAGCCCTGCCCTGCCCTGCCTGCACAGCAGCGCTCACCCACGGGCGCTTCTGCTGCGGGCCGCGGACGGGCTGTGACCTCCCTTAGGGCTGCAAGAGGCACCACCAGCAAGCGTGGTGAGGAACTCTCCTAACACGTAATTCAGGTAAAACAAGACATTACCTCCCAACTATTTTTTCTTAGGGTGTTAAATGTCATGTGTGGCCGTTCATAACTTCCAAAGCTCTTCAGAAAATCAGCAGAACACGTGCTTGAAAACCCTCCAGTAATAATAAATTGTACAGTTCTCTTCTAGACGTAACCACCAGGTAGATTATAAACAATGAGCAGTATTGCCAAAAGCCTTTTGCAGTCAGTTAAGCACGGCCGAGCTGCGTGTCTGAGGAGCAGTTCTGCTCACTCTGGAAAGCAGCGTTTTCGAAGACTGGTTTTGGGAATAGAGACAAGCTGTGACGACACCGGCGCTGCTGTGGTGGATGAAGCTGGCTGTGTTCTTGGAGAAGCACTGCACTGTCAGAAGGATGTTCATTTACAGTAAGAATAGACTTCTCTCAAGGCTTCTGCCCCAATAACGATTTTATTGTTATTGTTACTTAGATCATCTTTATAAAAGTCTTGCCTGCTCTGTAAGACTCAGTAAGTGGTGGGTAGGTGTGAAGATGTATCGCTTGGGCCACAGCACATACTGCCCGAGATAGTACTAAGGGGGAGGAAAGAAATGCCATGCATTTAACAAGTTTTCTCCAGTATTTGCGTTCAAAGAGAGATTACTTCTCTAGCTTGAATAAAAGATGAAATCATTGCTACTGTTAAAATCACCAAATGTCTTGACTTTTTAAAGGGAAAATTAATCAAATATAAGCATTGGTGGTTAAGAACATGAACTGACGAATGAGGGGTTGTGAATATTAAGTTATATTGTTTTGGAACAGTGTTGAGATACATTTAAAAAGCATCTGTACCAAAAAAGGGAAAGTTACATCCTTTTCTGACCTTCCACTGATAATTATGCTCTCTTCAGTGCTCTTGACAGTGCATTTGAGAATGCACTAAGGAAACAGGCAGGATAGACAAGGTTAAGAGGTGCCTGAAAACTATTTTTATGGCATTCTATCTGTTATGAAGTACCGATGCATTGTAATTCCTTGGTTTTACTAGAACAGGCGGAATAATTCCCGTGGTGGCACAGCAGCTTCACAGAGAAAACATCGAGCAAGTGGTACAAGAGGCCCTTCGTGCCAGTGGCGTTTCTGTAGCCGAGATTGCGGCTGTGGCGACTACAGTGAAACCGGGGCTTGCTCTGAGCCTGGGCGTGGGGCTGCAGTACAGCCGGAGCTTGGTCAACAGGCACCAGAAGCCTTTCATCCCCATCCATCACATGGAGGCTCATGCACTGACCATCAGGCTCACACATCACCTGGAATTTCCCTTCTTAGTTCTCCTAATCTCTGGAGGCCACTGTCTCTTGGCAGTAGCACAAGGAGTTTCAAATTTCCTCCTGCTTGGACAGTCCATCGACATTGCACCAGGTGACATGCTGGATAAGGTAATATTTTCTTTCCTCCCTTTTTCTTAGTTGTTTTCTTCTTATTATTGCATTTATACTACATAATGGTAGTATTATCATTAACCCGAGGACAGCAATTCAATGCGAGTTTTATGTAACTTTTTTTTCTATTTTGAAGTACCATAGATTTAAGACACGAAAGACTGCTAAAAATGAACACAAAGCATCAATTGCAATGTATGTACATCAATTATATTTTACCAAATAGGCAACAGAACCAAAACTGATGTTGGAAGTTTCAAAGATACTGATTATACAGAGAAGTTGTATTAATTTGAGAAGATTGATAGAGGTATCTTGAAGGATGCTGTCAGGTTTAAAACAATGCATATTAAAACATTTCTTATTAATTTTAGTTTTTACAGTTTGAAAAGTGTGTTTTGGCTTTCAGAATCTAAGTTTTCTGAGTCCCTGAGTACAGTCTGTAAAATTGGTCACTTATGGCTTTGTTCTCAGACGCAAAGTTTTTAAACAGTATTCGTACATATTAATTAAAGAATTGGGGGAGTGCATGGAGTCAGAAAGAGGATTTTTGAAAACTGAAACCAACTTTTCTCCAGTGTATCTAGTAATACAGTATGGCAGTCTCTGTGTGTTTCCTATTGCTTGAAAATGGAGTAATTAATGTTTCCTGCAAAATTTGTTGATCCTTATGTTTGCTCAGATTGTTCTAGAATTGCATTTCTAAATACTCCAGGAAAAAAATATATCCTGCTGGGCTGGTGTTACATCTTATTCTTACCATGCCCTGTTTGTAATTTCACATTGGGTTGGATTTTTTGGTGTCACATTTTACTCTGTGGACTACAGTACAGTGATGCAGTTCCAGGAGGAACTGATTCCAAGTCTGTTGTTTACCATCTCCTTAGGTAGCACGAAGATTGTCACTGAAAAAGCACCCAGAGTGCCACAGCATGGCTGGGGGGAAGGCCATAGAACACTTGGCTCAGACTGGGAGCCAGGAACTGCTCACCTTCCGACTGCCCATGCAGCACTATCGGAACTGCAACTTCTCCTTCTCTGGACTTCAGAACCTTGTCAATAATGCCATTGTACAAAAAGAAAAAGAAGAAGGTATTTTTAGGCAGTCAGATACAAACTGAGCTTTTGATGACCTACACTCAGGAACCCCCTTTGATGATATATTTTTATAGGTATTCAAGAAGGTGAGATCCTGTCCTGTGTTAAGGATGTTGCTGCTGCTGTACAGCATGCGGTGGCTGTTCATATTATCCAGAGGACATACCGAGCCATGCTGTTCTGCATCAAAAACAGCATATTGCCATCAAAAAATGCCACTTTGGTGGGTATACTTTTTTTCCTTTTTATATCTGACTATATAACATCATTTGAAGATGCAGATGCCTTACTGTACTTTCTACCTTGACAGGTGAGGAAGATCTCTGAAGGTATTATGTTGTTAAAATACCAGGATTGAAGTAATGGTCATATAAACATTTAGCTGGGTTTCAAGCTAGAGTGAGATTTTCTTACTATCTATTCTAACCTCCCATAACAATTTAGGCCATATAATTTGACATTGTGGTCCCCAGTACTTGCCAGCTGTTCTAGTTACAGCGGAACCATAGACTGGTTTAGCTTGGAAGGGGCCTTAAAGATCATACAGTTCCAACCCTCCTGCCATGGGCAGGGGCACCTTCCACTAGACTGACGTGCCTCAGGAATGTCTTTTAGCATAATAAGCTCACTTAGCTCTTTTTGGGCATGTTTTAATCTTGAAATGCAGCATTTATTGCTGTCTTTAGAACTTCAACTGATAACCCCTTTTTGAACAGGATGCTAGTTGTGTGTGACCCATCATTAGTTTTGAGTTAATGCCTTTTTTTTTTTTTGGAATGCTGTCAGGTTGTATCAGGAGGAGTTGCAAGTAATCAGTACATCCGAAAAGGTCTACAGAATTTGGCAGATGCAAATGATTTTGCTTTACTGTGTCCTCCTCCAAGACTCTGCACTGATAATGGTGTTATGATTGCATGGTAAGATTTGTTTCTCTTTGTATGTGCTCCTGTAATGTTGTTTAAAGTTGACAGGAACCAGAGGAATCAGTCAGGAACCTCTTTGTGTGCTGACTGAACCCTGTGCTCGTATTCAGAGTTGTGACATACACTTTAATGTAATTGCTTTCTTGCTCAGGAATGGCATAGAAAGGTTACGTGCAGGACTGGGGGTTCTACACAGTACTGATGGCATCCGCTACGAACCAAGGTAAGTGACTGCAGTCCCAGTCTCTTTCCTCACTGCTCGCTGTGGGCAGTGAAAGGGGAAGAGGTCACGATAAAGAGGCACAAGCTGCTGAGGAGTGACTTTGCAGCACATACAAATTTTAAAAGTTACTTTCCAAGGCAGTTGTTAAATACAAATGATCGTGGCTGGCATTTTTGTTCATTTTGGCTCAGAAACTTAGTTTACCATATATCGCAACAGTTCTATGTGTTTTCCTATTATGACTGTGTAGATCTTAGGCTTAAGGCCAAACAAAATGTTGATATTTCAAAAGTACCAGCTGGTCTTAAACTTAGGATTTTTTTCAGGTTTTTTCCCTTGCCCTTTTCAGAAAAACAGACTTGATGGGCTCAATACAAAAAAAAAGTATCAATTTTCACATGAAAAATGATAAAATATCCTACTTCAAAAATAATTTGCTGTATATATTTCAGAGAATAAAAGACCAAGGTTAAGCTGCTGTAGAAAATACATTATTTAATATTGTCCTAGGAGATACCTGTGAATCGCTCGTGTGTCTTGCATTCATCAGTGAGATATAAAATAAATTATCAACTAACATCAGAATCTAAATAAAACAGCCCCAGAAGATGGCTTTGAAATCACAACTGTGTTTCTAGAGTTTGGAATGGCTAAAAATGCAAATATTTCCTTAGTGTAAAGATGTTTCCAGGTACAGCTTCAGACAGATCATTTTAATGGTCACAGTCTTAGAAGTGCAGGGAATGTACTGAAATACTTTGACTCTTATGCCAATTGTAAAAAAAGTCTGTGAAGCTGTACATCTGTGTGCTACGGCAATGATGATGTTAATTTTTAACAAATTCATAATTTTGTTTTCTAGAGCTCCCCTTGGAATTAATATTTCAAGAAGAGTTGAAGAAGAGTCCATTAAGGTGCCAAAATTAAACAAGATACGATGGTTGGCATCTTAAAAAGTAACTTAATAAATGCAACTGTAACTTGTTCAATAAGAACTGTTTCAATGCTGTTACGTTTAGTGACTGCACTTGGATTACAAGTGTTGACAATCACCCATCAGAGAAACAAATGCTGTGTGCTATCACCAAAGTGATTCCAGTTACTATGCCACACTAAGCATTCTCAGTATTAAAACAACAAGAAAAATAAAAGCGCAGGATGCATTCATAGTGAGTCTCTCGTTCACGTACACAAGTACAACTCTGATTTTTAATAATTATGTCCAAGTGTGTAAAAAAAACCAGACTGAACATTCTAAGAAAACTTTAAAGATTTACTGAATTTGCATATAGAATAAGTGCAGCATCTCAAAATATAGCTTTATAATTCATCTACTGAAAGTAACTTCAGTCTGCTGCATGTGTCAGATGCTTTTTCACTGTTGCTCTCTAGTTTTGCAATCCGAGATCCAAACTGTACAGCCCTTTTTGGCAAAACAGTCGAGGCTGTCAGGCCCAACTCCTTGGCTGCAAGGCGCAGAATCAGTTTCTCACCAATCCCTCGAGGTAAAGTCAAATCAGCTTTTTCTGAGACAGGCAGAGAATTAAGGAATGAAACAACATCTTCATCAAGAAAAGGAAACCTGAAAGAGATCCAGGTGGGGAAGGACCCTTTAAAAATTTCATAGGAATAGTCTTGGTTTTCCTCTTTACCACATGCAAAGACTGTGTGAAACTACACCATAAATTTGAAACAAAAAGATTTACACAACAAATTCTGATATCATTCTGAATTTCAGGCATTCACACCTAATCACATGCATGGTTAAGAGCACTGTACATCCACCACTACAAGTGTTCTTGTGCTGAACTGAAAATGTGCAGCTACGAATGGATTTGGAAAAACTCTGGCACAAAGATCACATGAAGAAACCTTTCATGCACCTGAGTGGCCTGTGCTCCTAGTAACACCTAAGGAATTTTTTGCAAGTTAATGGTAGCATGGAGGAATTAGACACAAATAAAATGATTCTTCAACTCTTCAGATTTAACAGCCAGGAAATGTGGTGGATATTGACTGTGCCTTTACTGCATGGACAGTAATACACAACTTCTATTACATGGTCATGCTCCAAAAACACTCCCCAAAGGTCCACACCAGAACACTTCAAAGTTGTGCAAAAGACTGTTTAGCTTACAATTATAAAGCCAGCTTAAATTTCCCTATTTCTACATCTGTTGCTGCTTCTTAAAACTTCTAGATGGAAATCAAGTTGCTGAATTTCCTTAAGTAACTCTTCCACAATATACTACAGACCACTTTTTAAAAAAACAAAACCAACAACTCCACAACACAGTACACATTAACAAAACTGCAGCAGAATTAGACAATAAAACACACAGAAGTTTCAATTAAGATTTTGTTAGGAGTGTTAAAAACTGCATCTAACTGGCAAAACCAGTTTTGCTCCATGTTAAAACATTAATACCTGGCTTCTTTTCCATGATCACTGATGATCCTGTCATCTCTACCAAGATTTCGAGAAGAAATGCGACCTAACTCCATTTCAAGTTCTTTATTAAGACCCTCTAAGCCATCTTTTCTGAAGCAAACACGATGTCGAGAATACCCAGCAAGCTGCTCATCTGCTCCAATTCCTGTAAGCACAACCTAAGAAAACAGAATATAAGAAATCTTAGAGTCTATGCAAGCTAATATGTAACAGATCTTAAATGTTTAACTACATCTTAAGGAGAAAAATTTTAATACACATCTTCTAAAGATATTACCTATCAGGATGAGCTGTGCCTTACACATTTACAAAGCCTGAAGTAATTCCCAGTGAAGTCACTGGTAACTTGAATCATGTTCACAATCAGACATAAAAGTACAGACAAACACTGCTAGTGGAGCAAAGAAAAAACATCTAAATAATGTCATATGTATCATATACACCAGTATATTTGAAGAATGTCTTTGTTCGTTTCTATGATAATAAACAGCATTTGTTGAACACCAGCCTTTAAAAATTATTGCCAAAGATTATGTCATATGTTGTAAATAGTCACCTGAACGTACACCCAGAGTACTATTACTTTACCAGCTAGTGGGTTAGTAACAACTACATTACACAAAGTAAAAATGGCTTACACTACTCAGTAAGTACAGTAAAATGTTATCAAGAGAAAAAACTATTACATCTGGCCCATTACTGTGCCTTCAACAGCTGAAATTAAACAGTTCATTCTTCCCTACACAAACCATCAGGAATAGAGAAGTGAGAAATCAGAATCAAAAATGATAGATGGTGGTTATTTTTTTCCTATTCATATTATTGCATATCCAAGTTCACTGAAAAGCCATGCACATTACATGACAAAAGAACTGAATGTGATTTTTAACTCTAGAATTACACAAATTCTGTAATTATAGAACTATTCTACATCCTGACACTGAATTTCAGAAGCCTTATGAATAGCAAAAGATCCCAGCTGATTTCTGAATCAACAAAACTGTTTTTACATCCAGAGGTCAAACGTAAGGCAGAAAACAAAACAGAAAAACCCAGTACCTTTGCAGGACTTTTATATGGTTTCAGTTCTTCTCCTTGGTTACTAATAAAACCCTCTCCTCTGGAAGCAAACCAAATTGCACAGCCAATACTGTCATCTAAGACTGTATCCAGCGGATAGATTAGGTAATGAATGCGTTGTTTTCTCATTTTTTTCAATTCCTCTAGTGTTACATTAATTTCCACAAAGTTCCAGGTTCTTGAAGGGTTAATGGCTTCTAATTCCTTCAGTCCTGCCCTACCAGTGATTCTGTCAGGAACATCAAAGCAAGATAAAGGAGTACCAGTGTCAGCATCAAGATCCTGACAGCTTTCTTGACGAAGCAAATCAAGCTGTACTTCATGGCTGGTATGTCTTTTAGTGGTACCCTTGTGCTTAGCTTGCTCTTTCATCAGGAAAGCTACATTGAGAAGATCAATTGGCTCCTCCAAAGGCACATGTTTATCAGCCAGGGCTGCAATAACCATAGAATCAATGCCACCAGAAAAGAGCACTGCAACATGTGCTTTCTTATGAGACATGCTTGGAACTTCCCTTGTTTTCTGATCGCGATCTCTGAAGAGACATAGAACTCGTCTCTTGACTGCTTCATTTAAAACATCAATAAACTGACAGGCTAATTTTTTCTTGTGTTCCTCTGCAAGAAATTCTTGAAGGGTTTCTACAGAAACCACACAGTTAATGTTGCTAAAATTAGATCCTGGACATGCACCTGAAGCCTGAGCAACTGTTTTATTTAAGGGGATAACTGGTGCCCTAAGACACAGCTTTGATTCATTCCCCACAAGACATACATGGTTTGGTAAGTCTTTTGACACTCGGTCAAGAACATTAATGCATGTTTTTTCTACTGCTTTCTCTCTGCAGCTGTACTTCCAAGGAAACAATGTTAAAGACAAAGATTTAGTTGTTGCACAAGCTTTGAGATCAATTTTGAAAATTCCAGATGCTGGGACTTCTTGCCATTGGCTGCCTGATTCAGAACAACCACTTACAGATGTGAGACAGAAAGCACTGTCAACCTCATTACTGAACTGCCAAAGCAAACTACGACGACCAAAATAATCTCTGCCAAACCATAAACTGTGTCTGGGTGCTTCATAATAAATAAAAGACCAGGGACCCTGAAGTGATGAGAAGAGTGACAAAATGTCTATTTCACTGCTGCATAAAGCCAGATGATGAAACATTACTTCAGTATCATTCTCTAGGTCTCCTACATGCACTCCATTGAAAATTTCTCCATTCCAAAGAAAAATATTGCTATTGGCATCTTCCAGAGGCTGAGGAGTCACCAGTCCCCTCAAGTGTAGTACATGGCCTGAAAACAGACATTCATAAGAGAGATCAGACACAGTTTTTATCAACTGTTGACTACTGTCTGGTCCTCGTCTTCTCAGATGGCAGAGGATGTCTTCACTAAGGAAATCACAAATCGCACGCTTGCTGCACAAGGTAACAACACAGCAAATACCACACATTGCAACAGGGAATTCACAGGAACTACTTCTTGATTTTAGCCTTTTCTGAATTTTCCAGCTCCTGATGTGCCTTCTTCAACTCATCTAATGTATCTGTGTAAGACAAAATTATACAAATAATCATTTTCATAAACAGGAAGGTTTATGTGTAGATAAGTTTAAGAGTATATCTACAAAGTCAGTAATTCCAGCCACTTGATCAATTTAAGTGATAAACATAAAACACTAATTAACCAAAGTGCTATGTTTGTGTTCCATCATTACTAACACAAGCTATATAAGCTTACTGTAGCATGTTCCTCTTTAATTATACAAGGATGATTGGTTTTTTTCTTCCACAGAAAGCCACAGTGCAATAGGGGAATAGCCAACTCCCACCTATATAATCAGTATGACTTAAACATTTGTAGTAAGAAGAGGGAACTGACAATTAAAATGGCAACACTATTAATGCAAATCAAAGCAAAGAGAAGTAGCAATTCTTCACTCCAGAAAATTAAATTTATACTCTTCTGATGCTCGTTCCATCATCGCCTCTATTATCCATTCTATTACTTGTATTTGACACACAGCTGCCAGTTTCTCATTTTAACATACCTCTGAAATCAGCTACAAATACAGCTTTTAAATATTCAACTATTTGAGATACTTTTACACTGCAAACTTACTTTTGCATTGAGACAGTGTTTCTGTTCGGTCTGCAAGGAAGAATATGTTGCTATTGGGTTGCTGCTTATAAACTTTCTGTAAAACAAAACCCACACTGCATTAAGTCAAATCAGCACATTCTGGAACCACACTGCAGCAGGAGCTGGTGTGGGTCCAAAGAGACACTCCTGGTATAAAAGTGAAGGAGTAAGTTTTGCCCTGCCAACACCAACATTCTAATGCTGTACCATCAAAAGCATTTAACTCTCAACCCAAGACAATTCTGAATTTCTCTTTTCCTTATCCACAAGGGATCACATTCTATTTTAAACAAATGCACAGAAAAATTAAGAACACTTCATGAATCCTTGTAATCAACTCAAACATCTTAATGAAATAACTCAAAACATAAAAAAAGAAGAAATCCCAACAACATACTGTGTTACACTGCACAAGTACACACAAATCATTTGCAGGACAAATTGTTCTGGGAACAGCAGACCACATGTGTATTAAAATCTGTATTAAAACAAACTAAAGACAGCATGTTCTGATTTTGTTTTCCTTCTTGTCTCTTATTTTATTTCTCTGCTAAAATGAAATAGTCAAAAGCAAATCTGTAAAATCTTACCCGGTTCTTCTTCAAATTAGAAAGCTCGTCGACTACAACCTTCTGCTCTTTAATCTGAAAGGCAAAAGACGCATTTGAATTTAATGATAAATACAAGCCATCGTATTATAATCCTAGTGGTGAGCATGTCTACTGATATTTTAAGACAGCAACATGCCTATGTAGCTCCAAATGAATCGCTGAAGACAAAGTAAATATAAAAGTTACATACTTAACTTCTCTAGAAACAAGTTAGCTTGCATGCATTGGTATTTCTCCTACCCTCAAAAGCCTCCGGGAAGCCAGAGTACTGACAGCTATTTATAATCAGAGAGCACATTTATCCCCCTCAGAAGAGAAAACATGTACACAACTAATACAACATCGAATAACTTTAGAAAACAAAATTCAGCATAACATCAAAAATACACTTTATAGTCACATGTATGCTCCAGATTCAAAATGAAATGAATGAAAACCCAAATACTCTAGAACTGTACTAGGAGCAATGGCAACCTTTCTATTGCTCTGGATTTTTACATTAACTTCATTAGTGGGACTTACCACTCTGTTCTGCACTAAGAGATGTGGCAGATATTCCCATTTTCTTTTACAATGACAGCTGTCAATGCTAAAGAGTAATCAGAAGGACTATTGCAAAAGCCAAAAACTACAACAAAACCTGTTCAGAGGGTACAATGCTTTTTGTTAGAAGCAAACAATATGGGTTTCTGTGTTCTTCTTTTGTATCTCCTAGAATTGGTGCAACAGTAGGAAGCTGCCACAGAGCGAGGTCAGCCAAACTGAATACGGCACACTGAAAGTACAATTTTTCCAGCAGCTACATTAATGTCTTATATCTACAACACCAACAGGCAAAGCAGCAGTGCCATCCTCTTCAATGGACTAAACCAGCCACTTAGGCACAACAGAAGTGACAACCTGTAGCTCTGTGATGCCCCAGCTTTGCAGCTTCCCAGGCAATCAAAAACATCACTGGCTCTATACAACATGGCTATATAGAAATAACTTTTTCATAGAATCATGGAATGTTAAGCGGTTGGAAGGGACTTCAAAGATCATCTAGGCCCAACCTGCCCCTGCCATGGGCAGGGACACCTCACTAGACGTGGTTGCTCCAGGCCTTATCCAACCTGGCCTTGAATACTTCCAGGGTTGAGGCATCCACAGCTTCTCTGGGCAACCTGTGCCAGTGCCTCACCATCCTCACAGTATAGAATTTCTGCCTAGTATCTAACCCAAATTTGCCCTCTTTCAATTTGTACCCGCTACTCGTTGTCTTACCACTACAGTTCCTGATGAAGGGCCCCTCTCTGGCTTCCCCTTAGATCCCCTTGGGATACTGGAAGGTTGCTATGAGGTTTTTTGGAGTGAAAGCAGTTCCATAGGGCTTGGCAGATTGCATACTGAGCAAAGCTACGGGCACCAGGGAAGAGGGAGCAGATGCACAAGGAGCACCAGCCTCTGTGGCTGAAATCCCCTGGGACATTTTGGGCAGATAAAGCTGAAGTAGGTACCACAGGGAAGCCAAATGAGAAGCAGCTCAGGACACTCGGTTTGTTCAGCCTGGAGAAGACTGAATGGAAACCTCACAGCAGTCTACAAGTTCCTCAGGAGGGGAAGTGGAGGGGCAGACACTGATTTCTTCTCCCTGGTGACCAGTGACAGTACCACAGGGAACGGCCTGGAGCTGGGTCAGGGGATGTTTAGGTTGGATATCAGGAAAAAGTTCTTCACCCAGAGGGTGGTTGGGCACTGAACTCCCCAGGGAAGTGGTCACAGCACCAGCCTGACAGAGTTCAAACAGCTTTTGGATATCGCTCTCAGGCCCATGCTGTGATTCTTGGGGTGTCCTGTACAGAGCAGGAATTGGACTCGATCATTGGGAGTTTCTTGCAACTCACGTTATTCTGCGATTCTATGAGAAAAATCTCACTGCGCCTCACTTGATATTTCAAGCTCAACTTGAAGCAGTAAAACCCAAAATGCCAATCTGGCAAGCGAGCTATTAGCGAGGCGACACGGGCTCGCTATACGCGGGATGCCCTCGGGGCCTGACGGCACAAGCCCGGGCACAAGAGCCCCGGTCACCGACAGCACCCGCCCTCCTCTTCCTCACGCTGCTCGCACCCGAGGCGACAGACTCCGGGGGCTGCCCGCGCCTCGGCCCAGACCCCAGCAACAGGGCCCCACACAGCCGCCTCCGCTCACCCGCCGGCTCAGCTCCTCCTTTTGGCGCAGCGCCGCGCTCTCCCCATCCTCCTGCCGCGGCAGGAGGCCCGACATGGCCCCGGCGGGCACCGGGCGCTCAAACCCGACGGCGGCGACAGCCCCCACGCTCCGACGCACGGCCGCTAAGGCCGGGCGCAACAGAGCGCCTGCGCGCGGGAGGGGCCGCGCGGAACACCACCAATCAGCAGGCGCGGCCGAGCGCGCGCAAGGGCGCGAGCCGATGGCGCGAATCCTGAGGGGGCTCGCGCCCCCGCCCGGAGAAAGCCAGAATTGCGCCGGCTGCCCCGGGCGGGACAGAGTTCCCGGGAGCCGTGTCACGCCGTGTCCGGGACAGGCCCAAGTTAAGATGTTTGGAATGAGGCTTGGAAACTGTGCCCCTTGTGGAGTGTGCCGGAACACCCGGAAGAAGAAAGGAGCCGGCTTGGTGTGGTGTGACCCCAGGCTGTTGTCGGGCAGCGGGCTGTCAAGCCCTTTTAAGCGGTTTGCTTAAAGGTATTACAGGAGAGATATGAATCATACACTGTTTATAGATATTAGGATCATATGTTTCACTATGTTAATTATTAGGACTTGTTTCTACAAGAAAGATACAGAAGGACTTTTTAGAAGGGCATGTAGTGACAGGACAAGGGGGGATGGGTTCAAACTGAGAGAGGGCAGGTTTAGATTAGATACTTGATGGAAATTGTTTACACGGAGGGCGGTGAGACACTCGCACAGGTTGGCTGTGGCACCTCCATCCCTGGAAGTGTTCAAGGCCAGGTTGCACAGAGCTTTGAGCCACCTGGTCTAGTCCCTGCCTACGGCAGGGGGGTGAAACGAGATGACCTTTAAGGTCTCTTCCAACCCAAACCATTCTATGATTCTATGAGGTTTTTTTATATAAGATGGATGTTTAAGACCATCCACCTAAGATGATCTTAGCATTTCTCCGTCTCTTCCATTCTAGTATAGATATGACACAATGATGCATATGTCTACCTGTCTTTATAAATACATTATTGTCTTATTTTTATCCCTCTTCTTCTTTTTAAACATTGAATAATTATTCTAAACACTCAAGCATAATCCAAATTTACAGACGGCTCAGTTGTAGGATTTTATGAGATTTCTATCCCACTTGTGGTCTTTGTGGTACTGACTGCAGTGCAAATAAAGTTCAAATCTTCATGAACCATAGGAAATATTTGCAACTTTAGTAAGAGAGGTAAGAGTGTTGACTTTTTTTGCTTTATGGCTCACATAATCATACAAATTATAAATTTTGATAGTATTTAGAGTTTGTGAGCAAGATTGCCCCTTGGTTGTATCCATGAGCTTGGTTGTAATGTCTGTGATGTTGATCAAAATTTTTGGCAGCGGTAGAGGAAGAATAAGGATTTTGGCTCCTAGTAGAAGGATGAAGAAAGACAATTTGACTATAAGAATATTTGACACTAATGTGCAAACATGATGCTTATTTGCTTTTAATAGAAAGAGAGACTGAGGTTACACTTCCCTAAAAGGGCAGTCTTGCTCTTCCCTCCACCTTTAAGCACACACTTGTGCCTCCAGCCTTGCCTCACCACAGCTGCATGTGGGGCTGTGTGGTGGGACAGGTGAGGGAGGTGATCTGTTTTTCTCTGCAGTGCACAGTGCTGCTGTGATTCTAGCAGTCCCAAAGCAGAGCAACTGAACCTGCTGCGGAGTTGTTGCCCGGGGTTCTGGGGCTTGTCCTTTGAATTCTAGAAGAAATACACGTATCTGGGTCACACAGATCAGTTCTGGTGCTATTGCTCAGTGCGCTTTGTAGTTTGTCACTGTTGTTCTGTTGAGTAATTTGTTTAATCTGAATAAGTCCCAACCCGCTGCTGTCCAAGTGTTTTATTTGTTGTTCATACGTTACAAAGGTTGAGGATCAAGTAACTCAATAGTCAAAGTATAATTTCTGTACTGACTATCCTTTTTATGTTCAGTAATAAATGCAGTTAATGTTTATTAATCAAAAATCCATCACTCAGTTTTATTGATTTGTTCAGAAGAGTGATGATAATGGTTTTGAGGCATAATAGCAAATGTGGAATGTTTTTAACTTCTGGTCTTACCACAAATTGGTGATTTTTCTACCGATATGGAGTCGGCTTTTGATAGGTCCTTTTTAAAATGAATGGATTCCTGTGACAAGATGACTCCTGAAATTACAGTCATACCCACAATAAGAGCAGCTGTGTTCACAACTCAACAAAGGAAAAGGTCAGCACCTTTTCCCTCCCAGTGCAGAGTGGTGTCATGTCCATCCAAGCTCATTTCAGGGCTGCTGCAATTCTGGTGTTGCAATGTGCCTGCACTGTTATTCCTGAGAGCTGGGGCAGTGACTTAGAGCTCATCTGGCTGACAGCTAAGCGGGCAATGTCATTCAGTGACATATCTCTGGTCATTCTGCTTGTGTCTGTGCACTTGTGCCAGCTCTGGTGCTGTAAACTGTTTTTCTTTTTACTTGCATAAAATTATCTCTGGATATTAATAATGCCTGATACAATGTTTGAAAAGTATCCAGAAATATTTCAGGCTTTTAAAGTCCTCACCTTTTCAGCATCTGACGTCTTTAAAAATATGCAAAACAACACAATTTACCCAACAAGTCATATAAATAGCTAAAGACCAGGAAGTAGTAACTGATGCCAGAAGGTCTTTGAAGTTGCCATCACCTGTTAGCAAACACATGGCCAAAACAGTAATCTTTAAATAACCAAGCTCAGGCTCCAAAAGGCTGCTGTTAAAAGCATGCTGAAAAGGTGAGGCCATCCTTGTGAGAACACTGTCAGTCTTAAAGCCCTCTGTTCATGATGTTGGCAGTACATTTGTGTCAGAGGCACAGGGTAGGACTGATACTGCCTTGGAGGCTTAGACCCTCAAAGTTTCAGTGTTTCACTGCAGGCTGGGAATCTGGAAGTACTTGGTTCTGTATCTCTCAGCTGATGCTTGGTAACATGTTAAGCCACCATAATCAGTTATGGGTTCAAGTGTGAATGGTTTATGAGGTTCAGCTGTAAGTGACTGTAATCTGAGGAAACTTGTCATGCTTTAGAAGAACCACTCACACAGGTCTTTGGAAGGGAATAGCATCAGGACAATTGTAGCTCTAATGTTGGCCACAAGAGAGCAAGCTGAAACTGTGCTGGCTGCTCAGAGACAGTCCAAGCAAGAGTGGGGCAAGCCATGAAAGACAGATGGATGAGGTCTCTAAAAGGGGATGGCACAGTCAGAGGATATTGCATTTTTGTAGGTTTTTGTCTGTTTTGGAACATCCCCAGTTCTGATCTTGGGTTATTTTGTATTCAGACATTATTATCATCATAACCCTCATGAGTAGATTCTGAGATGTAACATCGATCTCTGTGTTAATTTCACAGTTGAACCTATATTTTAGTAATTTGCTAATTTATACCAGTCGAAGAAAATTCAAATGGTTGAAATTAATTGGGTTTGCTTTATGGCAATCCTTCTGCTAATTTGTCTGAGACATCAGGATTTGAAGGGAGTTAGGTTAATTTATATAGCCAGGGATCTGGATATATATACTGGAATTTAGGCAAAATTGTGAGGTTTTTTCCTTAGGTTAAGTATCTGGATTGTCAGTTACAGGAGAAACCTTGCAAAGCCTATAATCATTCTACTTTAAAAGTCCTGTCACTGCAGGTGAAACAAGAAATCTGAGCACTCTTATGGTCTTGAAGTACAGTCAGCTTTTTCAGCTCTTTACTTCTGATACACTGTTAAAGCAATCTGAGAACTCCTTTGCACAAAAATTCTGTGTAGTTCACAAGCATAAAATTATTAATTTTCTAATTAAAAGCAGAATTTCACCACTTTCACATGGAGGATTTTAAGACTGTTGTCAAAATAGCTGGGAGCTATCATCAGTCTCTCATTAGTTTTTACAATCTGATGGCATACCTCAAAGCTTCTAAAAGTGCTGAATCAAACAGCTTGTTTGTAAAATACTCCCAGGGGTCTTTCAACTGATGATTTAAGTAAGAGAGGATTTAAAAATAGACTTTTCTGGGTCCACTCTGTGGACTTCAGTGTAAAACTGAAGACAAGAGCCTTTCTCCTGGTCTTACGTTGCTGTAGTTGAGAAGACAGTTTGACCTTTGATTTTCATAACTTTTGCTTCCTTAGTGTAGAACAATTTGTTGTGCACTTTGTTAGACTTTAAAAGAGAGTTAGGATAGTGCCAGTTTCACTTAGAAAGGCACAACTAAAAGATTTGGATTTGTCTCTTGCATGGCAGTTCCTCACATGCTGAGAATGACCAATGCACAGGTTTACTGCAGTAACCATCTAGTTTGAATATGGGATCAGAGTTCCAGATACACATTTTGAGCAGTGAATATTCAGGGATCTTAAAAAATCAGGTGATCTGCCTTACAAAACAAACATTTTGTTTGCGGTATGAAGATGGAGGGCCTGCTGCCTGGATGCTGGAAGCTATTCTATTGGTGCCACCAAAGACCAGGGGTATGAGAGGCTTAAAACTGCTCAGGAACATTGGATAGACCAATGCCTAATTTGGATTACCTTGGATTGGGCATTGTGATATAAAATCTGATTAGTGCTAATATTTCTGCCTAATGAGAAAAGGAAAAGAACTGCACCAAAAACACTCTGAGTGAAGAGTCAACCTGCCCAGTAAGTCTGCTTTTTGGAAGCTGAGCTAGGAAGTCTGGAGAAGACTGGACGGATAATTATGGACTTGCTTCTCTTTCCGGTTGGGAGTGCCTCCATGACAGTAAGTACTGTGTTTAATATTATGTACAACTGATATTTTCTGGAAGATAAGACCCAGAGATTAGATTGTTTTGAAGGAGTAGGCAGGCCTGACCAGGATGGGCTGAAGGTATGGAAGTAGCAGCCTGCTTTTGCTGCCGTAGTATGGGCCTCCTGGAATGAGGGACTTGGTAATTTTGGCTGAGATAGGTTACAGCCCCATAAAGCATGTTCCATACACAATGGACCTGCCTAAGGGTGAGCTTGGGCAGAACAGAACATGTCTGAGCAGGCTGGAGAAAGGGGGAAATGCATAATACTTTTGCAAGGCTCTCTGAGGCAAGAGTGAAGGTAAGGCTGTTTGCTCTAAGATGCCCAGTTTAATTAGGATCTTGCCTAGGTTTTTTTATTATAAATGCGTTGCTCTCATGCGCTTTTTGTGCCTTCGTTCTTACTTGTCACATAAATTTGGACTTAGCTCTTGCTACTGGGAAAATAGAGCCACTTGGACCCCAAGGAGAGAGATTATTTTTCCAGGTTTGGAGATGGGAGTTATTTGAAAGGAACCACTTAAGTTTTCAAATTCTAATGTGCCAGAAGCCATGTTATCAAACAGCTTGTTGTGCTTCATTTATTTTTAAACTTCATTCTTTCTGTGCTCAAGGCTTCCCTTTTATGCCATTACCCACTGTCCTTATTCCTCTCCAGTTTTATTTTTATTTTTCTTCTCTCTACTAGAAGTTTTGGTACAAATCAGCCTGCACACATGGCAGAACAACCTGGAATCCAAAGAATCTGAACCCTTAGTAGAACTTTCTAGTCTTGAGGTTTACACTTGTTCACCATCCTTTTATGATGAATATGATGCTTAGTGCTTTCGGAAGAACTCAAAGTACTTTCATAGAACTCAAAATGCCTGACTGAGATAGATGAATACAGAGAGGAAGTCTAAGCCAAAGCTGTATGAATTGGCAGGGTGAGGAACAGAACTTGGAGGTCCTGGCTTTTATTCACATTCCACCTATGAGCATTAGTATTTCCATGATTAAATTACTATTTCCATTTTTAAAATGGGGCAATTTTTGCTTTATGAAGTCACAGTCAGAAAACTCCTTGTTGCAGAAATATTCACTGCACTGAATGGCAAATGTGTATCTATTTTAATTTTATCACAGTTTTTGTGTTGACTGTTTTAAACCTTCATGCTTGCTTGGCAGCCTAGACCCTTCACCTCAGTAGCTAGAAGGAAAATATTCTGATCAAGTTCTCATGGAGCAGCAGACTAAGCATTCCACAGCTAGGTGAGCTCTGACAGAAAAGCTCATAGAAAAGAGTTCATGAAACATTTATTTTGGGTTATCACAGAACAAAACATTTCCATTTGTCATGTTGATGTAAAATGAAAAGCAAAATTCCCTGGTTGCAAGTTGCTGTGCCTTAAGCTTTAGTACGATTGTCATCTTATTTAAAGTCTAGACACCACTGAGATTTAACTGCTTTCCCCAAATACTCTCCTGTGAAACACCATCACTGATCCTATACTCTTTCCCGCTTTTAGCACACTTTTTGGAGTAACTACAGCTATTACAATCAAGGAAGAAGGGCCTATGGCAGTACAAAAGGGCAGGCTGTAACTACTGTGAGCTGTAAGAATCTCATGTTTCGGGTAGTGTAATAGCCATCGAAAGATTTCCTTCTCCTTCAAGGCAGAACCACTGGAACTGAGAAACCAGCAATGTAAATGCTGATAGGCTTTGAATGTTTGCCTTATCTGTATCTGATACGGTTACTTAAAATGCAGTAATGCTGCCTGCATTCCTGGTATTTTCAGTGCTGATTTTTTAAAACATTAATTCATCATTTGGAGCAAGAATAACCACAAGGGAGGGAGAGGTATCATTACATTTTAATTGTTGAATATTTAGCAAAATGTTGCCTGTGACTCTGAATTTAACAGTAATTTAGGTAACAAAATTAAGGTCTTTCTGCCACTGACATACATTATTGTGTGAGAGAGGTAGCCTAGATAAATCATAAGATTTTGTAACATTGAAGATTCGAGTAACATCCTTTTTATAAAAGGCATTTCTTTAAAGAAAGGTACTGGTATTTAGCACGTCAGAAATCAGTACAGTAGCTGTCTGAAATACAAAACAACCCCAAACTAGCACTAGATACCTGTAAGTTAATATCTCAGGCTACATGCAATGTAAGTTCAGTTAATACTATTAAAGCAAACTTTAAAAACTTTTTTACAAGGCTTTAAGTATGAGAGTATCAGTGTAACTTGACAGACTTACTCAGAAACCGTGACCTTGGTTAGCAGTGGAAGTCAGAAATAAGAATACTGAATTTAGAATAAACAACCTTTGCCAAATTTTGCTTATAGTCTCAACAGGTTGAAGTGACAGTCATGTCAGCATCAGTTTTCATGGCATAAAGGAGGAAAATTCAGAGTGGCCATTAGTAAAATGGTAAAATTGCAAGCAACATGAACAAGATGCGACTACACTTGACTCTCTCCAGACCAGAACAAAAAGAGAGGCATGACAAGAAATTGTAGTGAAGGAACATACGTTCCTGGAATTATTCCAGTCCTAAAGGATAAAAGTTCTCTCTAAAGAAGGGAAAATGGGCAACTATTTTTCACTTTCTTTGTCTCTTCTTAGCCTTCTCTGCTGTTTTCACCCTCAATGAAATCCTGAAAAATGATTATCCAGGAGATAATGAATTGGTTAAAATCCTCTTATGGACAGTGTTCAGAGCTCAAAAGACAATTCAAAATTTAAAGCAGTTCTTAGACACAGAGTATGGTTAAGATTTGACTGCAGGGTTCTTCAGTTCTCTATTCCAGTAGGAAAAAACCCCTACATCTAAGCCCCTGAACAGTGGTGTCACAGGCTATGCTTGGTTTAGTGGTAAGCAAGAGTTAAACTGATAAATCTGTCACAACTATTCTAGAATTTATACAGTAATCAGCACAATTAAAGCAGAGCAGGTTTGGCCAACACCTGCTGAAAAGTCTTCATCATCCTTGCAACTGTCAGATTTACCCTATTACTTACACTGCTACTGCAGAGATGACATTAAGATATCTGATAAAAAATTGTATTATCTAGAAGGAGGTCCTGATCTCTTTAAAAATCAGAGGAAGACAATAATTGCTCTTTCTTTTTTTTTTTTCTTTGCATTTTACTTTTTATCTGAAGTATTTAATTGACTTTTAATCCTTGTTTAAGTAAGTCCACTATATATAGCCTAACGTAATATTGTTTGCTACTGAAATGGATGCAACAACTCCTCTGCTGCACATAAAGCCATTGGAAGTATTTTTGGCTAAGAAATGAAGGCTCGAGCATTCAGTTACTATTCATGTAACTTACACTTATTTGTTTACTGTGTTTTCCACAGAGTGTTGCCAGGAGACTTTGTCAGGCTTATTTTCAATCATGCACTAAACTAGACTGCAGCAGACTGTATGCTTGTTCCATTAGTGCTCTACCTTTATATTTTTAATAAAACAGCTAACAGCTAACAACTTGGAGAATAAAATACATTATTTGAATGACTGAAAAGCTGGAATATTTTGTTCAGAGGTGACGCTGGGAAATGAAATGCATTTCTTGTTCTGAGTAAGAATCAAAAAAAGGATTTATTTTTTGTTGACTCTTGTATTTGGTATTTTAAACTGTAATTAAAGTCATTATCATCTTATAGAAGAACTTGGATATGTGATCTGCATCTTGCTTGCTTAAATGAATAGTACTCTGCAAAGCTAAATTCTGCTGCTTTCCTCTTGTAGATAATTTGAATCATAATTTGAATCATAATGACTTGATTACAAAGCAAGGTGAGCAAGGTTTAGCTGGTGAAGAACTTTTTGGGTTATTGCATTCTTCTTGCAGGGAATTGAAGCAGCACAGTCTTGAACATCTTGCTGCTGGAGGATTTTCATTAGCTTTAATCAAACTTCAGGTCTCATTTGTATAAATTTAAGTGTATGCAAGTTTGTTAATACAGAAATACAAGTTTATATATATGTACATAAGCCTATTAGATAATAATCCTAGATATTCTATTTATTGTTAGTAGCATTTCTTTATATTGTAGAATTCTGTTTCATATGTATTTATGTTGTCAAATAAGGAAAAATAAGGAAGTTAGATGATACTAAGCACTTAAAAACCCCTGCAAACAAATAATAATAATAAAAAAAACACTTAAGGAGAGCAGAAAGTATTTTAAATAGCTTTATACCTTAAGAGATGCTGTTCTTGCTCCACTTCTGATCTGTCTTGCCTACCGATACACAATTTTGTCTTAGGCTTGATGACCTCTGAGGATGTCAGATGCTGTTTTGAAAAGGATTTTTAAATCATCATGGATAACTCAAATAGTACTTTTTCAATTTTACAGAAGTCATTGAAACCTAAACTCAGGTGAGTTAACACTTGTACAAAATTAGAATTCATACAAAGAGAACAGCAAAGGGGGCAATTTGACAGGCAATGAATCAGACCTAAATATACATCTGATACCACTGCAGTTTGCTGTTTTCTTTCAGGCACTACTCTGCTCCAAAACCATGCAGGATATCTTAGTATTTCTCTTGGCAAGCATATTCAGTATTAAATGTATACCTCAATATATTATCTTGATAGTCAGTGCTCAAGCTGCTTTTAGATTTTCAAAACTGAAGGTATTTTTCTTTGACCAGGCTGCATCATGCATGTAGGTGATGAAGAAAGCAGAAGATTTTACTCTAGTTACTGGACAATTCAATTTTTAGCCATTGCAGGTTGTGAATGTGTCTCATATTCTGATGCTGAGGACAAAGCTGAGGAGACTGAGGGTAAAGGTTTTGTGTTCCAACATGTAGATAGGGAAGCGATTTGGGTGAGCAGAGGAAGAGAAGGTTTGTAGTATTCAGCCTCTTCCCAGCAGAGCTTCTAATGACAGGTTGCACCATCTATTCTGCCTACATATCTAGCCCTATGCAGAACAAAAATGAGGAAATACTTGCTAGATGATTGGCAAGATGTTTGCTAACAGTGTTGACAGTAGCTATCTTTCTGATCTGACACTTCACTGGTTCTGTGTGTTTGACATGTGGGAGAATTATTTACAACTCTATCAGAAATGGAAAAATGGTTGAAAGAGACATCCAAATAGTAGAGATTGTTGCCTCTTTTAAATTTAATTTTATAACAGAAAAAGCACTGAGTGGTGGGGTTTCAATATATTTAGAACTGAAAATATTTATGTTGTTCATGGTTGGTAAGTGAAATGTAATGCCACAGAAATTCCTAGTTTTAAAATGCTGGGTTTTTAATAGACTAATTTTCTGAGCCCTAATGATATTTTTTTGTCATAGAGTACAATTAAATAAGGAGAATGAAATCTCATGCTTCAATAAGTGTCAGAAGGGAATTAATTTAAGCCCCTAAGTCTCCTGTAGTTGTGTGTGCAAAAGGAACAGTGACTTGCAGATCTACCTAAATCTGCTCTGCAGTACTGGCTGTTGTAGGGCAGGTCAGAATGTCAGGAACTTAGGTGAATCTGATAGATCTTACACTGTGGGATCAAATGTTCCTTTTAAGAAGTGAACAGCAACAGCAAAAAGGCACAGTATCTTGCACTGTACTAACTACTGCTGGCTGTTCAGTACTAAAGCAGTTGCACAAATGCTGGTGTAGTCTCAGTTGTCTTGTATCGGAAGATAGGCAGTTGGCAATCCTAAGCCTTGGTTATCATCTTCACTTTTCAGGCTTTCACTGTGCTAATTAGCATGACTAATTAAAAATAACTGGATTCCCTGAAGTTTGTTCCATTTGCATTTTAGCATTAGAACATTGTTTTTCCACTGAAGCATTTACTTGAGTTTTTACTGAGATACAGGTACAGGGAATTCTGCTTAGACATTAACACCATTTTAAATGGTTTTTCTAACTAGTTAATCTTCAAGATTTTGCAATGTATCTGTAGCTAGTAAATAGGTCTTTTTGCAAGGGTTTATTTATTATATATCTGTCAATTTCTGATTTGCAGAACAGAGCTTATACATAGGAAAATAATTTAGCAGCATTTTATTGTTTAATTCTTTATGATTTGTTTCTCATCAGTGTACTGTGTGTTTGGATCAAGTAGTTCTCACTGCCTGTGGAGCATCTTTTGTATGACCCGATAGGTGAAATATTTCTGGTAAACTCAGTTGACTCTGGTTAATTTATGTTCCATGTGTTACTGTGATTGGATGTTAGACTGTACTTCCAGTTCTTTGCATTTGAAAGTCATTAAGCATCCTTCCTGCTTGACTTCAGTGTCATTGCTTCATGTGTTTATTTGCTTATTATTTAATTGCAAAATAAAACTTTACTTCTGAGAATTTTTAAAACTCATCACCCACTCTGCATTAGGTATGAAGTAATCTTCATTTCCTGGCCTTAATTATTGCATAACACTGCAATGCACAGTGGTGGAACAGCTGCAACATCCTGACTGAAAATTCTGCATTATCTGTCCTTGAGCACACTGCAGTGTCTACAGAATCATACAAAACATGCCAACTTCAGACAGGAAGGATTATTAATTGGAGGAAATTTCCTGGGTGATCCTGCCAGGTTTAGAGATTATATTATGAAAGGCTTCTACTAGGCAGTAGCTTTATCTAGCAAGCTGTTTTCCTGCAAACAGAGATTTGATGAAAGATCAGAGTGCCACACCCTGTGCATAGGTGTGGGAAGAACATTTATCATTGTTTGGTTTGGTACCCAAATGACGTTGCCAATTTTTAATTTGCTGACGTGATGGCAGCCTGACCTCTGTCTCAGAGGGCACAAAGGCATACCTCAAAATTAATAAAAATCTTTATCACAGAGTATCTTGCTGTTCTTTTCTATTTCCCTAACTATTTGACTACTTCTTCTGCAGCTGTTGCTCTCGCTTTGACTCTCCACAGTTCTCAGGGTGCAAAATATACAGCTATGTACTCCAATTACTGTTACTATTTGTTGATTATTTTGGCAGGAAATGCTTGTACAGCTGCTTTTTTCCTTCCATAAAACATCCCTGGGGACCGAAGTCCTTGTTCTGATGACAGTGAGAATGTTTTCAGCTTGTACAGAAGTCAGGTGGTTCTCCTAAAAGCACTATGCTAGAGCCTTTTAGCCTGCAGAATTTAAATATAAACTGTGAGACTGTTCATAATATGGCCATCCTCTAATGCTTTATGATCCCATGAACAAAGGTGGGGGGTTAAGTTTATAGCACAGCATCATCTTCCTTGACTCTTATTCTCCTCACAGTATGAAATACTGTATGAAATGTGTAAAAAAAAATTCAGCTAGTAATGTCTCCTTAGCAGAATGGAAAATTCTAAGGTGCCACTATCAATGAGGATGAACCAGTAGCAGATACAGGAGATATTTGGCAACTGGAAGCCTTAATTAATTTCTCAGATGAGATAGAAGAAGATGCAGATGATGACAGAGAAGCAGTGGAACAGGTTGTCCAGGGAGATTTTGCTGTCTCCAGCCTTGGAGGTTTTCAAGACGTAACTGGATAAAGCTTTGAGTAACCTGATCTTGTAGCTGACTTTGCTTGGAGTAGGAGATCAGACAAGAGACTTTCTGAGCTCTTTTCCAACATGAATTTTCCTAGTATTCAAATCTTTGATATCAAGAAAAGCTTGAAGGTGTCTAGCATCTCACAAGGCCCATAAAACCTGCCACAATGTAGCCTGATATTTACCTGCAAGATGTTCCTTTAGTCTATGACCCTTCTTTCCAATAAAGCCTGCTCACATCTCCTGCTTCTGTTAAATGACTTGTGTGGAATGCTACTTAAACCCCATTTCCCATATTTAGTGATTTGACACAGACTCCAGTACAAAGATTGTACTTATCACTTGGCCCCAAGACTGCAACAGAAATTCTGTTTAACTTCTGTGAAGTTACAGTGGAGAGAGAGAACAAGGACAGTGTGTACCATATTCTTTTTATTTGCAGGAAGTCTTATTGACTTCTGCATGCTTAACTACTGAAGTTAATTTCCTTACTTCTTCCATGCTGACAATACTACTGAGATCAATTAATCTGTTTTTCTTCCTTTCATGCTTTTATCACACTGTTTGCTTTGACCTGGGCAGTGAAGCCACTTTCATTGTTTTACTCCAGCCATTCTTTAATTTCCATTTTTTTCTAATACCTAAAATGACTTGCGTCTTGCATTTCAGATGTTACTGTTATTCGCTCCACGTTCCCTATTGTCCCCTCTGATCCTGCAGCTATGAGCTTTGCTGTATGGCTGCACAGTTACTGCTCTAACAGCTACACTTCATCGAACAATTCCTGTGCAGATTGCTCACCAGAAAGCTGTTGCATATCAGAAAGCCGATGGCAAACACATGCAAAGCGTGCAGAGGGGAGAGGGCTCTGACCACCTTCAGGGAAAGTGATGTCTGACTAAACTCAGCACCTCTTTACTCATTACACAAGGATCTTCTTTCCTTGAGGAACTATAATAAGGTGAGACACACTGGATATTAGCTGGTCAGTAGTTTTCAGTGTGACAAGCTCTAGTGCTCTTAGCTAATTTTATATCTATATATCTATATACATAAAATGGTGGTTGAATTAACCAAACAGCTAGTGATGTACACACACACATACACATATATATTGTAACCAAGTAGGTCAGGAAAAATACAGTGGTATCCCCAATACTTTGTCCAACTGCTCTGTTTCCTGAGGAGCACCCAGTACTGTGGACAGTGTGCAAACATGTTTTAGGTGTTAACAGTGTGACTTTTCCTCATAAAGGACAAATCATGACATTTCAATCCTGCAAACTGCCTACAATTTTTTTTTTTTTTTTTTTTTTTTTTTTTTTTTTTGGTTTGGATTTTAAGAAGAGCTCAGCATCCTGCCACAAAGGAACTTGACTGGTACCACTGGGGGAGGAGCTTATTCTTAGTACAGTAGATCTGTAAACTGAATTACACATTTCCTATAAAACCAATTCTCCATAAATAGCCAAACAACATTAGTCAGTTGGTAAAGTATCATCTGCTTATAATGGTCATTAATATCACCCTGGGCACCATAACATCGCTGTTCCCCATCTCCTGCCCCCTAGCCTCTCTGTAGAGTTAATCTTCATGCAGTATACATGTGGTGAAACTAATAAGCAAATTCGTTGAATGCTGTCTCCATTTTCAAGTTTTCAGAATACTTGACCAATACTCATGGACTCAACCTCTTATTGACACGTAAAATAATCCTCATTCTATAGATGAGAAAATTGGAGCACATAAAACTAGACATGCCTGCATATGACAGCGCTCTGAATTTACTGTGCATGACACTATCCATCCACACATTTTAGAAGACTTTAGAAAATATCTCTCTTTTTATAGCACAGGAAATCAAGACAAAAAATGCACTTGTTAGCAAAGACATCCCCTGTGATAGATCAAAAAGTAGACTGACCAGTGGATTCTCACTTTGCAGTCACTCAGCTTCTGATAAAGCTTAAAGGAAAATGTGACAAGCTATTGATATGCTTTTCCTGGAGCTGGTAGCTTGTGCAGCATTAGTTCAGTATTGGTACCAACAGGTTTGGCAGCATGAAGCTTGACATGAGCTTTCTGAGCATGTACCCCATTTCCCTAGCCAGGCTCTGTAGCTGCTGCTGCTCAACTCCATGCTGCCAGAACGAGACTGGAGTGAGAGGCTGCATTCTAGGTGTCCCCTGCATTGGTGACAGACCCCCAGGTGGGAGGAAGCCAAGATTACTGGGATTACTGGTTAGCAAGCTGCTGTATCATTTCATTTTGGTATCAGCAGGGAGAAAGCAAGCAGTGAATTATCAGTGCTTCCATCCAACTTTCAGTTAAGCCAGTTAAGCCACAAAAATATTCTTGTTTTCCTTTCATATTCACATGTGAAGATTTAGATGTAATGTCTCTTTCTGCAACTTCTCAAGTCATGTTATATGTAGCATTCTTGAAAAGTAGCAATTGTGTTCTATAGTTTGGAGATGCAGCCTCTATTTTTTAAACTAGCTGTTATTTTGTTTGTTAAATAATTGCAACTTGCTGTCTTTTTTTACAAAACCTGTATGTGTGCTTGGTTGCGTTCCCATTTGAACATCTTGCAGAGATGGCAAATTATTTTTCACTGGGTTGCCTTAAACTAGAAATGTATTAAGCTATAAAAGTAAATTTTGTCTCAGAATTTAATAATCTTCTGGCCTTTCATCAGGTTTTCTAGTTCTCCTTTGAATGAAAAATATGGCTTATTCACTGATTATGTAGAGGGGAAACAGAAGTGGACTAATCACTTGATTAGTGTGGCATATCTGGTATTTCATATGCTAATTCACACCGAATAACTGACTTTTTTATTCCTATATTAGATCATGATAATATGCTTAAGGAGGCAATAAACACAACAAATCTTAATTGGCAACAAGCTAAAAATTTAGTTCAAAATATTTATTAAATAATTTTTTTGAATAGTTCAGAAATAAACTTTATTTCAGGATGGCCAGTGATTTTTCTCAAGTGAGCTTTCTTCTTTTACACAACATTACCAAATCAGGTGAAGTTGTGATTTCATAGATAGTTGAATCTATAAAGCCTGACACACAAAACTTTATAAGTAGACTCATAGAAAAGTCAGGCATATTAAGTTGGATAGAAATTGCAGTTGATTTATGGCACCCATAAAACACTAATGGCGTAACAGCTAAGACTATTTTGCCTTCCTGAAAGAGCTTAGCCTTGAGCAGAGGAATCATTAGGGAAAGTCAGTTTGTGGTGATTTTTATAAATATATTTTAATAATACAAAATTCTAACAAATGCCTGTCATCAACAGTTTACTTCGATGCTAAGGTAGAAAAAAGCCTTAAAAATGGTCCCAACTTCAGAGAGCTGATGACCAATGCTAAATATATTTGTCATATGTATGATAATCGACAGTACTCTGTATACCATTTACACTTGGAATCTAATTTGACAATCAGTTTGGCACTTGATTAACTTTAGCTGATAAATAGTACACATATGATTTGCTTATCAACAATAATATATAATAATTGTGAAAATAGGTAGGGAAGGGAGTAGATGGCAATAACAAATGGCGATTTCTTTCTTGCTTTCTGTAAGTATAAACTGTTTTTGCCGCAAAGGAATGAGCAAATCAGTTCAGTGCCCTTCTACTTTGAATTTGGCCTTTCATCTTCAAAGTACTCTCCAAACATTTATTAATTATCTTTACAGCAGTCCATAAGGCTAATAGATAAATACCAGTGTGCTTATGAGAAACTGAAACACAAAGGTGGAGCCATTGGTTGGCAGCCACATGGTGAGTCAGCACGGAATCTAAGATCAAAATCCAGAAGGGCCTGGCACCCGCTGTGTTGGTCAGTCGCTGGATTTAGTCTCTTTCTCAGTCTTGTCTTCCTGTGTGCCAAAGAATTGATTTTTTTTTTTTTTTTTTTTTTTGCTTGCTTTCTTCCCATTTGCCTTCTACTTCCTGCAGGCCTCACTGGAGATCAGATCATGTGCAAATTGGCAGGTACAGTTTTCATTTTTCTTTCTTCCCTCATCCTTCCCTACTTAAGTAAATGCCCAGCCTTCTTGTCCCCTTATGTCCTATATTTCGACTGTACATTTCAGAGAAAGTAGTAAACCTTGAATTGACCGAATCTTACATTTGTTAACTTGACATATCAGGGCATAATGATGTAATTTTTCTAATTAAATGTCTGTATCTAAAAAATCACAAGAATGGATCTCATGTCTTGAATTACTTAATGAAATACTTCTTTTTGATGGTTTCCTATAAATCTGCAAGTCTAAGTTCCTACACAAAATGTTAAGGATCTGAACTATTTTATTCCAAACAGTGATTCCCACAGCCCATATCCATATATTTAATTATCTAAGGAATAATGATTGTGAAGGCAGGCATGTTCCCTTGGACACTTTGGGATGATTCTCACCTTCCTAGTGAGTACCTTATTCAGTTACAACTACAGTTCGCTACAACAAGCTCATATGGGCACAAGCCTCATTTTCTTCTTTCAGACTGCCTCCTAAAAATCAGTCAGGATAAGTTCCCACTAAAGACTGCATCCAAGGGTTCTCTTGGCTCCAAGGGATCATCCTGGAGAAAGCTATGTAAGGCCAAATGCAGACCATACAAATGGCAACTAAGTGATACTGTTTCAATTGGTTGGCTGTAGGGTTTTCCAGTGCAAAATGCTGGACATAAGGACTGAAGTAGATTTGGGAAAACTGAATGGGGCTCTCAATCTCCCCAAACCAATGTTCTTCCCCAGTGTTGCTGTAAAACCTGGTGCAGAAGTGCTGCTGAGTCTCAGCATAGAAATACTGGCAAAGTATTCTGAGAAAAGCTAAAAACTTGCCATACTACTAAACACCTGCTGTCCTAAAGATCAAAAAGCCTTAGTAAGGCTATTAGAGAGTAGGAATTTGATCTGTTTTTCTAAATTTAGACATGTATTATCATCTGAGATGACAGAGGCTATCCTGTCTGCCATTCAGTTAATACACCTGTAGAGCTCAGGTCTCCTACAGGACCTATGTTGTATTTGCCTTTTGGTTGTTATACTTTCACAGGGTCTCTTGAACTAGATGCCTATGTTTGGCAGCTTATTTTGACCCTAAATAACATGTAGTCACTGTGCAGTTTTTCATCTAAATTAATCACTGTCTTGAAACTCGTTACGGACAAAGCATAAACAAAACACTTGTTTTGCAAGGGGAGGTATGAAATCGATTGCTGGCAATAAGAATGTGGTCAAAACAGAAAGACTACAGAAGAAAGGAATTCACAAATGAAAAACCTGTGCTCCTCAGGATGGATGTGAATATTGTGTAAGTAGACATTAGTTAGAGGCTTAATTGTGACAACATTGTCTCTCATAATTATAAGTTACAGGAACTCTTGTGTTTGTTCGCAAGGTTAAACACATCACAACAATGCTTCTGACCATGTCTGACATCCAGAATTGCACCTTTGCTTAAGAAACATCCTCTGCCTGTTTATCCTATATAATTTCCCAACCACTTTGGAGACCTATACTTAATTGACTTTGGCATGGATTCTTATCCTGAAAACACTTGGAAGCACGTGCATAATTAATGTTTGAGTATTTCCACTGAATACAGTAATGGGCAGTTATGTGTTTTAAAGGACAGAAGACATAATTAGTGAGCAGCCCATAGATTTAAAAGACTACTTACTTGAAATTTACCTTGAAAAGCAACTTAAGTCAACCTCTTCTGCAGTGAAGCAAAAGCCTTCCCTCAGCCCCAGCTGAGGTCAGAAAAAAAAATCAATGTACTCTATTGAGACAACTTGAAATCCTTTAATCTTGCCATTGTTTTATGTTTTCTATGTGTGAACCCAAGTGGTGTAGTTTAAAAATTTAGCTATTTATTTACATCTGTTCTTTGCAGTACTAGTAATATAAAGACTTCTTTAGATTTTTTCCTTCTCATAGCTGTTTTAAGTTGCTTGAAAATATTTTCCCTTTTTCCTGACATTAATATGTCAGGAAAGGATTCTTGTTACCTCAAGACTCATGTGCCAGGCTTTGTATGACCAGGATCCTATGATGTTGCTAACTTTCCATATCAGTTCCCTTAATTTATTAATGATCATTTCATCCATTTGGGAGTGCTAGCCATAATAATAGGGTGAAGTAGTATTAGATAACAGCAAGCTATCGGTCATATTTGTGTTTTCTTGTTAGCTGACTTAAGGTACTGAGTAGATTTGTGCTTAAGATATTAAAAAAAAAAGAGCTCTGCCAAAACAGGTAAGCCACATTTCCAACTCTGATAGGACAGTGTTTGCACAGAGCTGAAGCTGAGGGCTAAGACCACCTCTGGGACCAAAGGCTTTGAAAAGCTTTCTGAGGCAGAGAAGTTTGTGTCCTGTCCCTGAGCACACTACATAAATATACTGGTGCCAGCAGATTGCATGTTTCATTTCAGACATTGCAGGGTCTCCCTGGCTGTATCTCTGGAATATGATTCAGGCCCTGGGTGTCATTAATGACACAGAGAGTGCTTTCTGTGGTATTATCTTAACTTTCACTTCAGATTAGTTAGAAAATTAACAAAACAATATTAATATGAATGTTCTTATTAGAGCCCTTATAGAAGAAATTTCAGAACAAACTTAAATTTTCATGTTTTGGTTTTTAAAAATTTTTTTAATTGGTTATTATGCTTCCCACCCTCTAAGAAAATAGCCTGAAGATGGACAAAGCTTTCTATGGGAACAGCTTTCCCTGGCTGAAACAATAGTTAGTTGAAGTTTGCTGTGATAGTGAAGGCATATACCATCAGTGACAAGAAGGTATCTGATTGAGTCTGATGGGTAAACTACTCTTTGGAAGCTAGGGTTAGGATTTATGAGAATTGAAAGCTAAGTAATTGTACAATGATGACTAATTACTAGATTATTATGTTGTTATTATTATTGTAAATAATCAATATAGCACTAACACCAAAGGGTTGTGGTAATGACATTGCAAAAGAGAAAGAGACCGGCTTACTATTCTTAATAAGATATGGCAACTTAGTTAATCACTGTCTAACATCAAATACAGGCAGGTGGTAGTATGAGGTTTTTCTCATACTCAGAACTGTGTCAGATTCAACTCTGCAGGTTTTGCTAAAAAGGTATCTGGCTCAGTGTCATGCCCCAGTGCAGAGCCCTGTTCACACAGGGTGCTGTATATGGGTGAAGGGTTCCACCTGCAAGATTGATGGCTACACAACTGATGGCTGTTGAGGTGCATGTTATTTGTATAACCCCAGAACTGTTCAAATCAATGATTTTATTTGCTGACATATGCTTACTTCATCACGTGATTCTAAGTACATCTTGTACTTTTTTGCTTTGCGTTCCAAAAAATTGCTTTCAAGTTGTGGCTAGTTTGAACATAAGTGTATCTTGGTCTCCTAAAGACAAACATGTTTTTATGAAGACTGTTCTGGAGACACCCAGAAACAGAAATTGGTAGTGCAACTGAAGCTCTTTCCTTTCCGTGCTGTGGGATCACTGATACTACAGATTGTTCAGTTCAAGCTAGTGGCAGGTCAAAAGAAACTTGTATTCCCTGATTCACTTATATTCCAAAAGGTTTTTCAATGTTGACGTAAATCTAGAAATGTTTTTGTTTGTTTTTTATTTCATTGAAATCAACGGAAACTAAACGTGCCTGAAGTTAAAAATGTGTTTTAAAGTATTTCGTTGGCATAGAATCAGAATAAAACATTGCAGAAAGGTGAACAGGAATGTCAAAATCTGACTGTCTTAAAGAGGTCAACCATAACCTCCAACAGGAGTTATTTAAGAGAAGAATTTCTTTGACATTTAACAGAGTTTTTTTTTAAGGGATACAAATACTGTCTTGACTTGCTTTCATATTTGATTTTATTGTATGTATCAAAATTCCTTTACAATGAATTAATGAATAAAAGCAAAAATCACAGGTATTAGAAGGCTGTGGGAAAAATAACAAATCCCAGTTTTTTCATATTGCGTACTAAAATACACACAGGAAACAAAATACTGTTTATTGAGCATTGTTGTATTGTTTAGTAACAGAACAATGACACCCTGTAGGAGACAAACTGCAGTAAGTTCTAATGAAGAAAACGAACCAAATGAGCTTAAATTGCAGATAGGCTGTTATCTTACCCTCCAGACTCATTTCAGTCTCTTCCTCAACACAGTGTTCCAGGTCAAGTAAATAATTCCCTCTCTTGAGAATGAATGTGCAGTATGACATAGGGAGTTTGCAGAAATGTTACTCTTGACATTTGGGTGCAAAACATCCACTTGTCCCTAAGTAGATGTGGTGTCTTCTTTTCTTTTAGGCACATTTTTCTCATTTGGTACAAGATGTTTTCTTTATTTGAGTTTAGGGTACAGTGCTTTCTTAGGACTGAGAAAGATTGCACAAAAGGAGTCTCTTCTTGAAACAAGTTGTCATATAACATGTGGCATAACATATAACGTATGGTTTTAAGCAAGTTGTTTTGGTCACTAGTCAGGCTACCACTTATCAGTTACAAACGTCTTAGCCTGCTTATGTGAGCACAGAGCTGGTTCAGCTCCCTGAGCTGGTGCTGTGTATAAGCTATATAATTCTAGCTTCTCCAAATAAACCTCTCAATTTGGAATTTGCAAGAGCTTCTGGTTTTCTCACAAGAGTTTGTCACAGGAGTCTAGCTCTGGTCCTGAAAATAATGATTGTTTCAGGTTAAAATGACTGGTCTATCATCTAGCCCTGAGAGACAGGAGCTGTCACTTTGAAGTCTGAATGAGACAAATCCCATAGCAGCATCACACTGTGGATCTTAGAGAAAGTGGGAGGGAGTAGACGTTTAGTTAATGACCATTAGAAGTTATAGATACTCAAATTGCTAATATGTAAGTGAAATGAACAGTTCTGGAGTAAAATCTGGGAGTTTTCCACCTCACATCTGCCTGTTTCCCTGTGCAAGAGCGTTGCAAGCATGGAGTGTCAGCTGATACGGAGATGGCAGGTCTGAGGGTTGAATGTATGGGGTTATGAGCAGCAGAGCCACAGCTTCCCATGCTTAAGTCATAGCAGAGGGCAGTGCAGTAAAGGCTTCTAAACGTCACCCTTCAAAAGACACAGATTATATATATTCTTTCCAGTTTTGCTAGGCCTTGTGTGAGCTAAATGAGTAAAAAACCACTTTGCACACCAAGAGGTGTGTCTTAATGAAGAATGGCAACAGCATGATAATTAAACTTCATGAAACCTCTCAGCTGAGTGTAAGATCCGAGTGTGCATGAGGTCTCTCACTATGATTCATGCCTGTTTGGTTAAACCATAATGACAATTGCAAGTATTATTTGGTAAAATTGCTATTGTTCTGGGTTCAGCAGCTCTATTACAAGCACAGTGCTTAAAGAAGCTGCCACTGATGTGGGCAGTTGTTTGAAGCCAAAATACATACTCTCGTATTCTTTAAGCCATGTCTTTCCTGGAAGTGTATCTTTGACTATTACTGACATCATAGTTATGAACTTACCAATAATGAAAATATTTTCACTTGTTTACATCTTGTAGTTGAGTTGTTGCCCTTGTTGCCAGACAAATTAAATATAAGGGTTTTTTGTTCTAGACAGCTGTCTTATTAGAAATATTTTGAAGAATGTCTTTTGAATGAAATTATTTTTATATTTTAATCATAAACTTAACCTATAAACCAATTTAGTATTTATATTTCTTCACTCAAATAATAACTAGAGACATTATATTAGTAACACATTTTTAAGAAAGCATATGGAATTTATCCACTGAAAAAACTTTAGCTAGGAAGACTATAATGTGAGTATATGCCTTGTTAATTCACATCCCACTTTTTTGTCTCCATGTCCATTCTGCCAGTGACCATTAGCCAGGCCTGGTCTCAAATCTGTGGCTGGTGTGCTGTGCCATTGTGTAAATTATTGCTGCAAGACTGCTGAGTTGGGGCTGTACCAAGTTAAACTGGTAACTCCTCTCGTACAACTTCCAGCTATTAAACACCTCCCTAAATACATCAGAAATCTGTGAATGTTGTGGTGAAAAGACTCTGGTGAGCCAGTCAACCTGAAAAAAGACCTGCATCTTTAAAAATATATTTACAAGGGCTTCATAAAGCAATCTAATAAAATTTGGATTTCGTGGAGTATTTATAAGAATAATTGGGGCTTTTTTACCAGCATCTTAGACATAAAAATCAAAGTGCTCAAGCTACTGTATTACGTTGGACATCAGTATTGTGAGGGAAAAAAACATGAGCTGAGACTTACTTTAATAAGCATTTGGGGAAAGATCATCAGCAAAGTGGTGGCAATTTAGAAAAAAAAATATGAATTTCCCCTACCTGCCAGCTGCCCTGCTTTTGGAAGGAGACAAATGCCTCACAAATCAACTGGCCTTTTAGCTAAGACCTCTGGACATTTGGCAGGGAAATTGTTAAAAAAGGATATAACATAGATGCCTTTGGATATCAGAAATTCTGGCTGGTATCTGCTGGCAGCAAGTACCCTGTGTCATTGTGTGCAGTGACTTTGGTGTGTCTGGGACATGTGTGACCTGCAGTGGACAAACTGCATGGTTTATCTGCACTATGCAGTCATGTGCATCACACATTGTGCACTATGGACAGACCAACCTCACTGTGTGCACACCATACAGCCTCCCCTGACATCCCATACAGCAGCATTCCAGACACACATTGGGTTCACTCTGTATCATACTGGACAGAGCACACATTCTTCCATGTGAGAAATCGCAGAGAGATATAGCAACCATTGCTTTTCGGATTTCAAAGGATGTTTGCTATGTTTTCTTTGCCTTTTGTTATAGCTGAAATATCACCAAAACCCAAGTCATTACTAGTAGAAAAAATAGCAGAGATCACGATTTCACCTATATAATCCCATGCACTTGTATAAAGTTCAGCGAACACTCAATCAGAAATGATTATTTAAACTCTTAATTCATCCACATTGTTCTCTAGTAACAGAAAAAAGTCTAACCAGCAGTACTGTGCTGGTAAGTGTTCCTGGTGTTACTGGATGAACTGCTGCTGTATTACATATATGTACATATGCATTATATACCTGACAGACCAGATCAGACCCCATCTGGTCCAGTGACCAAACCATAAAAGCGGCCACAAATGCCACCAGGGACAGGGGTGGAAAAGATGTGAGTCAAATGTGATAGTCTGCAATGGAGCATGGCAGGCATCTGTCACACAGAGCTCCTAGAGATTGTGGTCCCTTCCTGCTGAGATACGAATAACAGCCAGGGGTTAGACCCGAGTTAATCTGTGCGTCTACCTGTGGAATACAGTGCCCTTGACAGCAGATGTGCAAGACCTGACAGTTAAGAGACTTAAAACCACTAAATATCAATTTTGGTACACTGTAGGGTTTTTATTTAACACGGGCTTATAATACTAAAATTTTTAAGGTTTAGGAAAAGTAATTATCTTTTCAGCTGTTAGTAAAGAAGAATACAGTTTAAGCAGTAAGGCTTTATAAGACAAATCATAAAGAAAATTTACTCTGCTTTTGCTGCCAATCTGAGAAAAGATTTTCTGCAAATTTGTAAGGAATATACCATAAGAAGAAACACTAAACTCACCTGAGATAACCAATCCCATTAAAATAGCAATTTTAGGCTTCCTATGTTTATATGAAATTTTATTTCTGAATGACTTTTTCCCAAGGTATAGTTTCCATTATGCAAAGGATAATCCATGATTCATGCATAGAAACTCATCTAATTAATGTAAGAATACTTTGAACAAGATCACAGGAGTGGCAACACCAGAACAGGTTATTGGTCTGTTATGTCAGGCATTTGCTTCTGGGGTGGCCTATATACTTGGGGGAAAAAATCAAACAACAACAAAAAAATCAAACAAAAAACCCTCAACCCAAAACAAAAGCAATTTTACACATAGAAGAGGGAACTTTGCAGTATTACCCAATGATAAAATCACCTCAGCTCTGGCAGCCGAGAACAATCATTATATTTTCAACTGAAAAGGACAGATAATTCTTAAGTATTTTCATAGTATCTGCAAAAAGATCTAGCTTATTGTACATTTTAACGTTTTTTAAGTTCTACAAACATGTAGTTTTTCGTGGTGGTCAATACCAGAAAGTAGGTCACACAGTGTGCAAAAAAAGTGTTTGTGGTAGGAACTGGGATGCTTCATCTGAAGCAGAGAGCCTGAACCAGCAGCAACTGAGTCAATTCTGTGCGATCTTCATTAGAACAGAAATGCTATTTCAGTTAAATAGCTTTAATTTTGGTACCTTGTTTAGCTTTTTTTTTTTTTTCCATGGAAGCTCCGATTTGGGAGCACTGTCCTTGGCAATGTTTTAACCAAAGGCTTGTGGTACTTGGTGCTTCTCTTACAACCCCAGCTTCTTGAATCTTCAGATTCCAGAACGTCACGTTTTTAAAATGCCAGAAAACAAAAAGGCAACAGCAGAGTGCCGAGCCAGAGGCAGGACTAAGGGGCCCAAGGCATGGAAAGCCGGGCTCATGGTTGCTGGGGCCCCACCCGCGGTGCCCGGGAGCCGAGGCTGCGGCATCTAGCGCTGCCTGCCCGGAGCCCCGTGGAGCGCCCCTCCTGCTCTGCCGGGCGCTGGCGGTGGCGGGGCCGGGGCCGCCTCGGGGAGGGCCGGGCGGGGGCGGTGCCACCGCCGCGTACAAAAGGCGGTGCGCCGCCAGCTCCGAGCCCGCAGCTTTCGGCGGCCGTGAGCACCGAGCCGGGCGTCGTGCGGCGCTCGGCCCCTTCGCGGCGGAGCGTCCCCGCCGCCCGCGGCGCATAAGGCCAAGGCTTTCCGACTTCAGCTACAGTGCTAGCTAAGTCGGGGAAGGCAACACGAAGCGAAGCCGCGCGTCCCTACTTCTCTCGGCACCGGGCAGCGGCGGAGCGGGCCGGCATGGCGCGGGCAGCGGAGCCGGAGGGGCGGCGGCGCGGCGGTCAGTGCGGGCGGGCCGCCTCCAGAGCGGTTCCTGGGCGCGGAGCGGGCGCGGGTGACCGGGCGGGGCTGCCCGCGGGTGGGGAGCACCAAATCACATCGTGTCCCGGTGGTGCCTCCGCTCTCAGAACGGTGTCCACGGCAGCGAACCGTGCCTGCGGTACCGAAATGCGGTAGATGTGCCCGCATTTGCTTTAGCATCTGTTTCTTATTTCTCATTTAGGATCTGTGATTGCCTATTTTACGTCTGCAAAGTTTCTTCTTTATCTTGGACATGCACTGTCCACTTGGGTAAGTAAAATACTGGCCTGGTAGAAGTAGGATTTGATTAATCTGGCTATGATTTACCTGAGCCTTATTGGTATTTTCCAAAAATGTTCACAAACTAGTACACTAGTGTCTAGAGGTCTTGTTACACCACCTTGCTGTTAAAAGTCTTCATAATCTTTACAAGATACACTGTAGTAGGTTTAGTTTTTGCGCATAGTGGAGGACTCAATTTTTGGAGGGCCTGGTTCTGTACCTTTTAATGTTTTTAAATAACTGCAGAACTAGTGAAACTCCTTATAGAGGAGCAGAATGAGAGACAGCCCATTGCAGCATATATGTAAAGGACTCATATACTTACTGATGGGATATGCTCAGTGTTTACAATGGACCCATTACTGCTACTCACTAGCTAATTTGTTGAAAGCATCAGGAGTTGTCCTCTGTAAAATTGTTTGCCTCCTTCTGTGCTAGTATAACTTACTATGCCCGCTTTTACTCACTTGAAGAATACTAAAAAACAGCTACCTTAAAATATGCACTAAAAATAGACAATCCGGTTCTGTTTCACAGAATAAAATTAGGAATATATGTGTAACATAACAGAATCTTAAGTCTCCATACAACGGCTTGGTTCAAAAATAAATGGAACGTTTCCCCCCATTTTCCTTGTTTTGTGTTTTGGTCCTGCATTTGGACTGGTTTGATGTATGTATTGAGCAAATGGTTGATCTACAGTTACAACACTGCATGCCTAACTGGCAGCTTCTTGCTTTCACTAACCTGAAAGGTCGTACTGATGTTTCTCTTAGTGGAAAAAGGCTTTGGGTGGTATCAAATGTTTGTTTAAACAAGTGCAATATTTTGGCAGTTGTTAATATTGAAGGAGCTGTTTAGCTCACTGCTTTTTAGAGGTCAGGGTTGTTGCCTGCAACAACTTTTGTCAGTCATACCCACAAAGTGCCTCACTGGCAATTTGGCCAACCCTGCTTAGTCCTCTCTGAGCAGTGCTTCACAGCTTCGCGGTGGGATTGCTCTGTCCCTCAGTAAAGGTGACTAAGCAGAGTTAGAAAACAATGTTGCACACAGTAACAAATGTTTGACTACAAGATATCTGTGTAGCAATATTAATGGATACTCCTGGTCATGCCCTGGTGGGTTTTGTGCTGAAAATCTTGGCTCAAAAAACCCTCAATCAAATCTGCTCAATCAACAGAAGTTATTCTACACCACCTTATTTTGACAGAACTGGGTGCAGGACTTCACCTTTTGTATCTCCTAAGCTTTGGTGTTCCTGTAGTGTGAAGGCTTTTGCTAACAGAACAGTAAACAAATACCTGAATCTTCAGAACTCCAAGTAATAGATCATCTTTGTTTTAGAATGGTTCTGTCTACAATACAAAACCTGAGAGAAGTGGGCTTTTGCTGTAACTAGGAGATCTAATTAGGTTTCTGTGTTACTGTACCATTCCCAAATGCCAAGAGAACCTGTAAATGATTAAACACGTCACATCTCCAGAAATGTTCAGACTTGAACAAAGTCTAGACTCTGTTGGACTCTTGCTTAGTAAAGTATTTGAATGTGTGCCTGGCCTCAGGGATCTTAATAGGCTGGACAACAATGCTGAACTGGAGTCTCAGACCTTACGCTATTGCTGTCTATCCCTCAGCAAGAAGGAAAGAACGGCATGGAACTGGGTTCACCTTGTGGCTGTCATGCCTAATGCTTCCCAGGAGATCAGTTGATTGCAACTTCCCAGCCTTATCTGTGCCCCTCAGGCCTCAGGAGGCCTGTCAGTAGGTGGTAGCCTGGCTATTCCTCAACTTGCGGCTCAGTTCTGATGTGCGATTGTATACATTCAGTTTAAGGTGATTATAAAGGTGACTATAATTACAGAAGGGGAGGAGCTGTCTTTAAAAGGATAATGATGCTAAACAGCTGTAGCTATTAAAAAGTTTTGAAATATCCACATTTTGAGACATTTTAAGGTGGGACTAAGGATATGTAATCAAGGTTCTTCCTGTTTCTGAAGACAATATTTGCTGTTCAAATTTCAGTAGATCTTAGCTTGAAATTGCATACCTGCTACAAAGCTCTGCAATTCACTAATACTGTTCTTCTCCTTTATCTTTGCTTGTTCTTCATGGTTTTTAATTCTTGAAAGAAAATCATACTTCCAGGTTGTAATAGCTGTGGTTACCCCAAAAATTATCTCTGTGGGTTGGCCTGAACAAAATACTCTGGGTAAATGTGTTGGATAAAGTTTAACAGTGTTCACAGACTCTTAAGTGAAGTGTACAGCAAAATCATGATGTCTCTGGAGTCAAAGGAACATTTCCATGAGTTTGAAGTGAGATTCAATTTTTCACTCTAACAGTAGTGACTGGCACTGACTTTAACATGCTTAGATTTTTTTTAAAAATGCCTTTTTCATCTTGTCAGAATCCAGTAACTGAAACATCTCTGCACAAATAAAAAACCCAAACTTAATATGAAAGGGTTTTTTTTGGCTCATTTTTCTAGCTTAATAAACAGTTATCTGGGTTAATTCACCTGCATATATTTTAAGTGAAATTGTATAAAATACCACCTCAGGTCATACTAAGTTTAAGTGAAAGCTGGACTTGGGAAACTGTATGCCTGTGGATTCATTGCTGGCATGTGTTCTATGTATTTATACTAACTAACCATGGAATGTAAGTGGAACATATTTACAGCAGACCTTAGGTGTCTCTTGAGTGAAAAATGGTTTATAATATATGAGAGGAGACATGTAAGATGATCATGCTTATAGTAGCATTTGTCACTGGATTTAGTTTAAAAAGCATACAAAATACCCCACGGTTTTTATTGGACGGATTAAATTTTTCTTTCCATGATTGGAATATAATTTTTTTCAGCCTGTGGTTAAGGACATATGTACAAAAGTTTACATGTTACAATGCTTATGGAAATCTCCTTCAGTGAAGTCAAATAACATTAAAAGGCAAATGCTTTTTATGTCTGTACTAAGCTGAAGACTAATCACACTTTGCAATTATTTTGACCCTTCAAATAGTATGCTTTTTTGTGTATCTCTTGACTGCTGTGTTACATGATAAGTTAGATTTGGCAGGCTTTGATTTTTAAAAGTACTTTTATGTTACACCTCCCCCAGCCCTTCTGACTATTTGAGGTCCTTAGAAATTTGTACTCTTTGCTGTATCACATAGCAGTTGTTTATTTAAGATAAATCAGCAGAAGAAAACAGTTTCATGTTTGGTTTGTAGAAGACTAATGTTAGGGACCCTTATTAAACAACCTGTGTGCCCCAGAATGGTATAAATGATTTCTATTCATGTGCTTTGTTAATGATTACATAAAGCATTTTCTGTCATGCATTGCTTGCAATATGTTTAAAAGTAAAGTGAGATGTGACAACAAAAACCTCCGTGTATTTATTAGCAAACCTAAAAATGTTTTGAGTAGTATGAAAATTACTTCACTTGGATGTGTTTAACAGTTGAGGCTTCCTTCTTGTACCTGTAGCAAGTGGTATCAGAACATGAACATGTTGTATTCTAAATACTAGGTTAAATGGGCAATAGGCTAAATGGGCTGAACAAGCAGTGAGTTTACGATAGGTTAAATGAGCTCTGAGTAATATGCTAGTGGTTAACACTAAAAACAGCTGAAGTCCATTGATTTCAGAAACTTCAGTTAACATTTACCCATATCTATCCTGAATTGTATGATGACTTGTTTTCACTTGACTCACTCTTGTGTTATAAAGCAGGACTTAAGCTTTGATCATCTAAGAGCGAACTTCTGTCTTGAAAAGTTATTTAAATAGTGATCGGTAAATCTGTTATTAATATTTGATCTGTGGAGAACTTGTATAAGCTCTTTGAGGTTTTTTTGATGTGGTCGGTGACAAACTTTGCCCAGTAATATAATAATAGAAAATATCTGGGATTTTTGGATTTGTGGTATTATTGTAATGATCCACTTGATTAGGATAGATGATCTTAGTGATACTGGGATAAAATCCATGGTGACAGGATGTAGCAATCAAAAAACCAACAACCACAAAAGAAACCCACATCACCTCTGTATGTGTAACAAACCTTTATTTTAGTACAGACTTTTGACGGGGCTTTAGTAAAATAGTGAACTTGTGTGCTTCTAAAAGTGAAACCAGTAATGTTGTGTATGTTCTCTTATTCTTAAAGGGAGATCGTATGTGGCATTTTGCCGTGTCTGTATTCCTGGTTGAACTTTATGGAAACAGCTTACTCCTGACTGCGGTCTATGGCCTGGTTGTGGCTGGATCAGTTCTTCTCCTGGGAGCCCTTATTGGAGACTGGGTGGACAAGAACTCCAGGCTCAAAGGTTAGATGCCTAGAGCAGGTTATTTACTTTACAGATGGATCGAATTCATGTTAAAAAGGTGAAGCTGACAGATTGAATTTCTCATCAGATATGAGAATGGGGCTTGCTCATCTCCTTTAAGAAAGGCAGAGTGGTTTCAGAGTGGTGATGGTTATACAAAGATACTCTCAAAGACAGGAGGAAAACAGTTTTAAGTCACAATATGCTATTACTCAGCCTAAACCCATGATGTGTAGAGATGTGTGGAAACACAAAAGGTAAAAAATACGTAACTTTAGGACTACAGACCAAGTTCTTCTTGCATTATAACACTAACATACACTTGTATTATTTGTTATCTTCTGTCTGGATACAAACATCTTTCACTTAAGTGTAAACACACTGCATTTGTGTTATGCATATTGTAACTATATATGCTCTAGTCTGTTTTATAAATAAAATGGGATCAAGTTCTTCAAATGAATTTTTACTTCCCAAAAATTTTCAGAATGGTATCCCATCCATGGTAGGTTGAAGATGAATTTTAGAGGCTTGAGCTAGGTTTTCACTTCTTGAAACATACTGCCAGCATTTAAACAGGGACTTAGATTGAGAGAAGACCTACCTGGACTGTAAATCAAGAGCTATGAAGTTACATTAGACATTAGTTTGTTTCTCTAAGACAATGGAAGGTTCAGAATCTACTATGAAGTATACTTTTGCCACTTATATTTTGGGGGAGACTAGGAAAATAAAGTTATTTAAAAAATATGTGCATGTTCCTTAATTATATCTGCCTTAAGGCTGTAATTAGCTCATTCTTATGTTCATAACTGTTGCTCTCTGTTTGGTTTTAACAGTGGCCCAGACATCCTTGGTTGTGCAGAATTCATCTGTCATCCTGTGTGGGGTTATCCTGATGATTATCTTCTCGTTTAAGACACAGCTCTTGACATTATACCACGGATGGCTTCTTGTGAGTGCTTGAACTTGTTGATAAGAAATTAATTTACAAAGAAACTTTGGGGAGCATGGGAAATGGATGAATTTTTATCTTTTCCCTAATCTGTATAGGCTTTTCTGGGAGCTAAAACTGGCAAATGAAACTGCACTGCTTAGGTAAACAGAGATGAAGATTGTTTTCTGCCAGGAATTGTAGACTTGATCTTGTTTTGTCTGAAGAATAATGCTAAAATGTATGGAATCAAATACAAAAGTCTTTTCTGTTTGTGTACAAAGTGGAGATCTCCATCAGTTTTCTCACCTTGTAACTCTTTCCCCTCATCTCTCTAGACATTGTGCTATATCCTGGTTATCACAATAGCAAATATTGCCAATTTGGCCAGCACTGCCACAGCGATCACAATTCAGAGGGACTGGATTGTTGTGGTTGCAGGGGAAGACAGAAGCAAACTGGCAGGTGAAATATGTTGCCTTTATAATACCTTGCATGTCTCACTTTCCAAGATTGATTTTTTTTTTTTTTTTTTTTTTTTTTTTGAAGACTAGAGTTTTACAGAAATCAGTACATCTTTGAATTCCAGATATTATGAGAATACATTAGGTAAAAGGGCAGCCTTTATTTTGCTCTTCCTTACTATGGACTACAGCTACTGAGATCACAAATTACTGTTGTGGTTACAATTCAGTTAGGCATCCCCAAACTTGTTTTGCCCTCCTCTTAGTCCTGCTGCAACTCTGTTAGGAAAACTAGTCTTGCTGAACAAGCCAAGTGTTGCAATACTTTATTTTTAGGTCCCTGGAATGAAACAGAGAACTCTTGCATAACTGGGCTCCTCTCATAGGGATCAAAGAAAGAGATGCATGAGAATGAAGTCCAGAACAGTTAAGTAGGTGTATTAGGAAATTGCCAGTAGGTAATACTGTGCATGCAGGCACATTTGAAACCTTGCATTTCTCTAGCATTCAATGTCTAACTCAGAGCTGTGAACACTTTCCTTCAGCTGGAATCAGAAGCTCTGCTTTCCTTTCACATCTGATGCTTTTGAGCATAGACTATAGACTAAATAATCTTTTCCCCCTGTGCCTTGCACTTGCACGGTGACATTGATACTACTAGGAGAGAGAATTCATTCCCATTCATATTCTATTGCTGTTTGGTAGTCGTGATGCTACTTGGATGTGAGATATTGGGAATCTCACCAACGATACACAAAGCAAATTACATAAAAGGGTGTACAACAGATCTTTGGCTGTCCTGCTGCTCTGATTGTAACAGATAGATAGTGTGGGAAGCAGCATTTTTTTGTGATTAATTTGGTCAGGCTATATGGGCTCTGAATCAATCCCATAAGGGGACTTAAGCCTCCTCAGATTGAGGAACTGATACTGAACTGCAAACAAGGCACAGAGCAGTTTAACAATATGAAGAACTCTATAGGTCACTAACTCTGGAACTAAAGTTTAAGTCTGACATACTTTAGATACCTTCAGGCTTAGACAGCATTTCAGCTTCTGGACTCTAAATTTTCTATAAAGCTGCCTAAATTGCCCATAAAGTTCAGAGTCCTTTTAGAAATTTGAGCCCTGTATTCCAGATTTTTACTTGAGGTTTATCTCCACTGAAGGAGTATTATTTACCCATCTCATCCAGGAAAGGCTAATTCTTAGATGCATTAAAAGTGTCATACTTTTATTTCCCAGTCTACAGGTTATACTCGCTAGTCTTTTATTTTGACCTTGCAGTGCCTTTCTAGGTCATGCCTTCTGTAGAGCAGCACTACAGGTGAACTTTCTTCATGCATGTGAATCACAGGTACAAAAATAGCAGCTATCTGTAAAAGTCTTAGGTTAATGAGAACTATTAAAACTTGTGTCAGATCTTATTCAGCAAATCATCTCCCCCATCCCTGTCCCATATACTACACATGAGATAAAGTACAGATCACACCTGCAGAGAGCTGCTGCCTGGGAGTCAATCCTGCCTCTCTACTGCTTCATGAGCTCAGGCACAATTGTATGACCACTTACATTTTTGTACTGAGAAATCAGGCAAGAGGTTACTGTAAGTTCTCATGCGACTTGATTGAAGAATGAAAACAACCACTGAATTAAGCACCTTAGTTGAACAGATTTATCTAAAGCATTCCTTTCAGGCTGAATAGGCTTGTTTTCTGTTTAATCATGGTGTAACTTGGATGCTGTTGGAATTCCTAACCTTAAAAAAAAAAAAAAAATTAAGTGCTGACACTGACTTTGCAGAAGATACTGTTATCCACCTCTGCGCTGTTACCTTTCCTCAAAGAGACATCTTAGCTATGCAGGTTAGTGGAACAGGGAAATAAAAAAGTTACCTTAACTCTACTTTGTTGCCCTTGATAGTTTTCCTATTCACTCTTTGTACCTTTTCCGAGTGGAATTACTAGCTTCCTCAAATAACTCAAAAAACAAAGGTTAGTTCTTGGAATTTTTAAAGCCAAATATTATGCAAGTATCTAACTTAACTATTTGACTGAAGGTTAACATTGAATTGACTTTGAATTTTAAATAGAGTAACCTGAATGCTTCTTTGAATGGCAAGGAGTAATTCTCTAAAGATTCAATAAAGCAGCTTCATACTCATGTAGAGTTTCACTTGCCCTTCAAAAGCTCTAATTTTATAGTAGGACTCTAAAAGGGTGAAACCCTTTCACATGTGAAACCACTGAGTGTCTAGCAACTTTTAGGAGTGGAAGAATGGCACTATTAATTGGAAACTTACAGGAACCCAGATAGTTTAATGACAGTAAAGTAGATAAGATCGAGCTGGGTGAGGCATTCCCTAGCAGCAAATGAAAGATGAATTTGTGCTGAGAATGAGCTGCTTGTTTTGACTGTAAACATCAAAGGACCAGAAAGGAGTGAGGACTTTGCTCAGTAAGATCTAAGGACGCCTACAGCTGCCATCAACCAGTGTGACTTAACAAGGAAATGTAAAGCCATTTCAAAATTCTGCTGCCATCATGGTGGTACTGTGGCCACCAGCTATTAGAATTAAATAGAGGAGACTCAGAAATATGTGTTCCAGTGTTAGGAGATAGATTACTATCTTCACAAGAAACAATTCCACCTTATGAGATTCCTGGAGTTGTGCATGCTAGGTTTGAGTGTTACAGGGATAGAGCTAGGAGTCCACAGTATCAGTGCTGTGTAAAAGTGATCTGAATGATATCATGATGAACAGTTCTACCTGATCTCATGATGAACAGGACTATGCTGCCACTGTAAACCCAGCATGCTAAACCTGAAAGACCTCACACAGGCGAAACTAACAGCAGCAGGGATTTGGCTTACAAACACCTTGGTTGCTTGCAGAGAACTTAAACATTGAAAGAGTCTGTAGGTGCCTCTGGTTACTCCTGCTGGAATCACTTACAGGTGGAGCAAGACTTGTAGCTTTAACTTTATACATGTGCAATTCACAATTATGTTAGTGAATATTTCACTGTAAGTGTTCACCAATCATTTCATATCATCAAATAATTTCTGACAGATATGAATGCCACAATAAGAAGAATTGATCAGCTGACCAATATCTTGGCCCCAATGGCTGTTGGTCAGATAATGACATTTGGCTCCCCGATGATTGGCTGTGGATTCATTTCTGGCTGGAACCTGATGTCGATGTGTGTGGAATATCTGCTGCTCTGGAAGGTTTATCAGAAAACCCCTACTCTGGCTCACAAATCTGCAAAAGTTGAAGCATCAGAACTGAAACAGCTGAATGTAAAGAAAGGTACTGAAAACACAGAAGTAACTATTCAAATTCACTGTATATTCATTGCATCAGTCAAGCCAAGCGTTGACTTTTGATTTCCACAGGCACTGCTTTGAGGTTATATATCTTTCTATTCGTAGCTTGGAGATTTCATGTTTGGGGTATATATACCAGAGACTCTAATCTAAGTAACAATACTCAGGTTTTTGAGGAATTCCATAAAATTTAGCCGAAGAATTAATTCTCTCCTCTTCATTAATCCCTTAGAGTTACAGTCTGCTCTGTAACTTCAGGCTGATCATAAAGAATGTTCCTATCCATCTGTACTATAGCTAAGGAGCTGGACCAGATCCTTGGCTCTGTAGTGTCTACGGCCTCTGTAAGACTGTTCCTTGCTAACTGATCTCTGCTTACACATAGTACTAACAGGCTTTTGGGAGGTTGCAGAATAGATGGTCATATTTCTATTCTGACATGATTGAATGATTTTTACATGTGCCAGGGAACGATGGAGAAAAAAAAGAAACTCTTTTGGCCTTCAGTTCTGCGTCCTTGGTCAAGTAGTACAAGTGGGATATGCAGTGTAGATGACTGTGGCTATTACTATAAGATTACTATTACTATATCAATAAGAAATTGATACTAACACTACTTTAGGTAGTCTCAATGCCAGAAATTAAAATTGTTTCAGAAACAGACTTATTATTGTGAAGTATTGGAAATGTCAGATGCTGAAATACTAAACTTAAGTGTTTCCCCATTTTTAAGGTAGCAGTATATGAATACTATTGAAAGCTCATGTTACGGGCTCCCAGCTACAACAGGCTGTGGGTTTTTGTTTGGGTTTTTGTTGTTGTTTTTTTTGGGGTTTTTTTTGAAATACAAAGAATTCCTGGGTTTCGTTTAAATACTAGCTAACAATCTTGTCTCAATATATTGTGAGTTAGAAAGCTGCTATTAAAAGTACTGAAGAGATCTATCTTCCCACCCATCAGATCCACGGTGGTAATAGCTGGTCCAGTAAGCTGTTGGACCAGGCTGATGGCACTCTAGTATTAGAGAACAAGAGAGTGTAGAAGGCTCCATAGCTTTGGAACAGGCTCTTATATACTTCTGGAGAATGAAGCATTTAGCAAATGTCAATAAGTAGGAAACACTTCATCTTTGCTGTTGCAGTATTCTGATTTCATTAGAAGACTTGTGTTTTTAAAGTTGCTGAAGTACTTCATGTGTCTCATTTGCTGTATGTGAAGTTAGTTTTGAACTTAACAGTGTAAAAACACTGCTCAGGCATTTAGACATTTGTAGAATTTCTATCCTCCTTACTAGTGTAAATACTGCTGGGAGTTTTTGGATTTTTGTTTGGGACCAGTGGAAGTGCCTTTTTCCTTTATTACAGTGAGAATGGAATTGTAGAAATGCATAGTCTGAGATTTTGGGGTTTGGTTTTTTTTTTGTTTTTTTTTTTAAGTCAAGCTTTGAAAGCTTTTGGCTCTGGACAGGCTTCAGCCTTGGTTCTTCTGCCATGACATGAGATACTGACAGATGTTTAAGTATTCCCTTCTTTTTTCAGTCAGTGCTTTTAAGCATACAAAGCTGTGTGACATTCGCAATCATTAGGCAAATGATTTCCCTATGGAACTGGAGCATTCAGTCACAAGTCTAGAAGCAGGCAATGCTTTCTCCTATCACTGTTTAATTAAATAAATTGATAGGGATAAAATTTACTTGATCTTACTCCCTAGGTAGGATTTAAGAATGCTTTAAATGATTTAATTTAGGTAATTAAGAGAAAGCTTGGTAGTGGAGTTTGACTGATGCACTTCTGCAGTAGCAAACCTAGTGTAAACAATTGTCTGTCACTTTACACTGTGTGCTTTGCAGGCAGGAGTGTATCTGACAGCTCCATTTCTGTTTGCAGAGAGTGACATGAAACCCACTGAAGGAGTGCAGTTAATTATTGAGAAAGATGTAACTGGCTTTGAGCCCCAGCAGGAGAAGGAAGTCGGCTGTGCTACCCGGATTGCTGAACCTTTCATAACGTTCCGGGATGGATGGGTTGCGTACTACAACCAGCCAGTGTTCCTTGCAGGCATGGGCCTTGCATTTCTCTATATGACTGTTCTGGGATTCGATTGTATCACTACAGGCTATGCATACACTCAGGGGCTGAGTGGCTCTGTGCTAAGCCTCCTCATGGGTGCCTCAGCAGTCACTGGAATCATGGGAACAGTAGCTTTCACTTGGCTTCGGCGCAAATGTGGCCTCATTCGTACGGGCCTTATTTCTGGAGTTGCTCAGTTTGCTTGTTTGATCTTATGTGCCATCTCTGTATTTATGCCTGGAAGTCCTATGGATTTGACTGTTTCCCCGTTTGCTGACATCAATGCCAGGCTGTTTGAAAATGAACCATTGCCTACTATAGCATCTCCAGAACCTGAAATGATTTTTGCAACTGGAATGCCCAACTTGTTAAATGGGTCTATTGCTCCTGCTAACAGTGACCCAGAGATGAGTCCTGAGTCTGTGCCTTTAATCTCTGTTAGTCTCCTGTTTACAGGAGTCATTGCTGCTAGAGTTGGTAAGTACTATGTCTCTATTACAATTTGGTTTATTATCTGCTTTTAATTCTAAAAATCATAGTGCCTGTCAACTAAATACAATTGATTTTAGAATTAGAGGCTATAATTGAAGTGTTACATCATGTTTCTGGGGCTAGTTGATTATGCTTTACATAAAAAGGAAATGATCCTGCAATAGTATCACCAGGGTGAAGACTGCAGTACTAATTCCATGTATATTGTATGTCACTAGTAGGAGAAAATTTACCACATTTGGAGATGATTGTAACGTATTTTTTTGGAAAGCTCATCTCTAAATGATTTTTGTTCACAACCAAATGAAACCACTTGTTACTAGGAAACAGAGCTAAACACATCTGCTATGAAAACCTTTAAATTTCACACTTTACTAAATTAATCCACGTATTAAAATTGTCTAATCTTGGACTTCAGAAGGGAAGCTTTGATTTGGATGACAGCCTAATTTTTTGAGGAATTGCTGGTTAGCATAGTGTTAGTATCTGTCAACAGAATAGGCAGTCAAATATATAAATGTAATGAACCATAGTGGTTATCTGTAGAATCTTAATACTCAGTTTCTGCAGTTAGTTTTTGCTGAATTCTGAAGGAATAAAATACTTGATTCATATGTATTAAGATTGTTTGCAAGATAAGCTTCTAAAGCTGAATCACAGACTAAACCAGTATGGAAGCTAGTGTCAATCATTTAAAATTATTGAGTATTCTGCATAGTTTAAAAGAGGCTTGATTTTTTTGCAAAACATTTTGTCCAGAGCCTTAGTGATTGCAGCTAGCATGAATACACTGTAAATAGCTGTAAGCCAGCTATTTAAGCAAGGAAAGGATGAGTAAAACATTGGCTTGATAGTCATGGTGAAACAGGATGTGACAGGCAAGTTAATGTGTAAAGTTGTATGTATTATTTCAGGAAATTTTTGTAAAAGGAAAGTAAATTGCTCTTGACTGTGAGCATGAAACCAGTTCTAGTTAACAAGAGGATATCTTAGCCTGTGCATTTTTGGCAGAAGTGAATTCTTGGAAGGATGAATTTAATTGTGCCAGTGATGAGTTTGCCATGAGAAGCCCAGCTGTATGGATAACTGTTTTTTCTCTCCATAGGCCTTTGGTCCTTTGATTTGACTGTCACACAGTTACTCCAAGAAAACGTCATAGAATCTGAAAGAGGCATCATAAATGGTGTCCAAAACTCCATGAATTATCTTCTTGACTTGCTGCACTTCATCATGGTCATCTTGGCCCCAAACCCTGAAGCTTTTGGCTTATTGGTGCTAATTTCTGTGTCTTTTGTTGCAATGGGCCACATAATGTACTTCAGATTTGCCCAGAAAAGCTTGGGAAAACAACTTTTTGTTTGTCACACTCCTGATCCCAAAGCAGCCCCTGACAGTTCACCACCTGGTAATACATCTACTGTCTGAAAGGATCCACTTCTCTTACTAACTTTGCTTCACAAATATCATGGTTAAGCAGATATACTTCCTTTTATGAACCTGCCTGAGGTGTTTCTCTAGAGTTCAATGCGTAACTTAGCTGTCTGGGGAAGCTGTCCCAAGAGGGAAAATTCCTATTACAGTGACTCTGTAAATGTTTCATGTTTGGCAGAGGACAGCCTGGTTGGATCTTGACAGCTGCTGTATCAAAGGTTCCCCACAAGTCATATGTCTGGTGTTTGATCACAAAAATACTGTTCAAGTTCCATTGCTGACCCCCACAGTGATACTGTTAAGTGGTCATACATACCCACTTAACTTATGAATTCTGAATAATTCTTGTGTGCATTGTGTAAAATGAGGGTTTGTTCTTTTTCTTAGTTTCTTTAGAATAACTTTTTATACAGTGGTTGGTTGGTTGGAGTTTTTCTCCAATATTCTTTTACCATGAACAGTTCTGCTCACCTATCTTCTTAAATTGGTATAAACATCCTCTGTAAACATTAGACTTCAATGGTCCTTGTGGCTTGCTTCCTTCTAACTCACAATATTCTATGATTCTTCTTGGATTCTTCAAATGGACTTGATTTTTTTTTTTTTTTTTCCCCAAAACCTTTATAGTATTTTATGTTTTGGTTTAACTTTATGGAAACACCTTTGCAGGTTTTTTGCATGTTTCCTTACAAATTAGACAAGTGTTAGGTACAAGATATTGTATTACACTTTTGTTGCACTTCATAGAGTGAAACAGCCTCATTTAGCAGAAGCTATTGATGTAATATTACAAAGCACAGCTTTTTAATTGCAAAAGGCAGGTTTGCTCGGGTTTGATGTAACAGAAAGTGCTAAGGTCAGGAGTACTGGTACAGAAAGATAAATTCTAGTGCTAACTTAGTTTTTGCCTCAGAGTACAAGCAGCTTAAGTTGATTTTCCAATATATCAGGCTTTAACAGGGTTTCTGAAAACAATTGCATTTGAAAATAGTTAATATTTCATTCAAAAGATGGATTACTTGCATTTATCTGATGTGTATGTGAATTTTGACTTTGTTCTAAAATACTGCTAAACCAATGAGATGGTGGACTGAGAGGCCTTCTACAGCAACTTCAGAGCAATGAAAATATGTCCCTCTGTTTAATAAGTTCTTGCTTTTCTTTTTTTTGTTTTGTTTTTTTATTACCCTGCATGCATACTAACACAGTACTTCCATAGTCATTAACCCTATGTGCACTTTTGTGGAAAATACGCACTTTGCTTTCTCTGTAGAGTTGAACCTGGTGGTGTTCTGAGTTTTCCTATGGCTTGGCAGTCTGACTTCTAAATTTAAATATTGGTAAAACGTTTGTTTGCAAAATAAGTAGTATGTGAAAACATAATGTTAGCAACTTGTGAAAAGTATCCTCTTTAACTTTTAAGGGGTTTTTTTAATTTTAGGTACCGTCCTTCACAGTCATATATGTTGCCAGACTTCAACCCTGGAATGTGTGTGAACTCCATTGAAACTAAAGGCATGACACCAGGGCTGAATCTAGGCCTGACTACAAAAGTCACCACAACTTTTGTAACAATTACATTATCTATCAAAGAATGTAAAGAACCTCTAGTGGCTTTTGTCTCAGATACAATGTTTTGTAAGAGGTGTGAAATGGAATGAATGGTATTCCAATGTACAATCAATGGACTTGGAGCCCATAGCTTTCAATAACTGGATGTAATGACTTTTCTCCTCTAATGGACCAAACCTAATAATTACTCTATGTTGCTGAAAGCTTCTCAGGGATGTTTTCACTAGGTTTATAAGTGTTTATAGTTTGACCAATCATTTGGATTTTGTTTAGATATAATAAAGAAAAAGATGTAATTTAGAGTAGGTTTAAAATTTGTGACTCAGTCCTGAGTGTAACTTAAGGAAAAGGGAATTTTGGCATCAGCAGAATTTGTCAGAAGACAAATAAAACAAGCTTATGTAGATTTGTAGAGTAAACATGTCCAAAGGATAGCCTTATGTGGTATATGATAAGTACACTAGTAAATAAAATAGCTCTGATTTGCCAAATATATTTTTTCATGTGTATCTAATCTAAATTGGGACCAGATTTTAATATTGTTAAATGTAAATAAAGGCAGTCCAGATGTCAGTGAATGCCTCTATACTGCACTTTGAAAAACATCTGAATGCCACTGTATGTCTTGGACTCACTGGCCATCAGGGAAACAAAGCTGAAAATGCAGCTTTTTTTTTTTTGCACTGTCTACAGTGCACAGAACCCAGGGTGCCTAAAATTTAATGCTGTAGCACTAAGCACCAGACATCCCAGAGAGGATGTATTCCTGAAATCTAGAGAGCTCCAAAAAATGACAAATAGAGCTGGGAGCATGCCATGTTCCTGCCTGCTCCCAAAGGCTTTTTTTTTTCTTTCTTCAAGAACAATTTAGTCTTGTTTAATTTGAGTAGCAATTTGTTTCATAAATAGTTCCACTAGATAGTGCAGTACTACTGGGAGAGGACTGGAGCTTTGTATTTTGTAAACATGATGTGGTTAGGATTCACATGTGCACATCACAGCTGGAAGGCAAGACAATCCTAAAATAGAAAAGTGAATGCTACTTTTAAGAGGAATAAGGAGGTTTAAATTGGAAAACTTGTGTATATTGGTCTGTGTTGGATATCAAAAAATGTATGCTGCTTGAGCACAGCCCATTTGTGTGAGTCCAAGATGTGTGCAGACACCTGTCCTCAGTAGTGCTTTGAAGCAGTGTGGAGCCTGAAGTCTTACTTAGCAGGGCTTTCATTAAGTAAGCATTTTTGGCCTTGTATTTATTTATTTTTTTTTTTAAAGTGTCCAAATTGGATGAAAACTGCCCTTAAAAATGTACGCACTAGAAATCACTCTTACCAGAATATTTTATTATACAACCTTATGCTGGACATAGTATTGATTTATGTATTACTATTGTTAAAGCTAATTAATAAATTTGCATAAAAACTTATTTGTCCTGTATTTTTCAGTTTGTGGGTATCTTGGTATGCTACACTTAGCATGGATTCTGAGCAGAAAACTTGTTTTGTAAGATGGGTTGGAACAGCCATGAAGCACAAAGAAATAGCATTAAGGAGGACACAAACGACAAATGTAGTCAAGATCTTTCAATAACCCTGTAACTCTTTGGTGAATTGCTTTTATTTACTGTCCACTGTGGTAAGTTAAGACACAATAGATGAAGGTCTTGAAACCTCAGCCTGGGCCTTGCATTGGTGATAGAACAGTTTTGTGTCTTGGCCTTCTGAGCAAAAGAAGGCAAATGATACCTTCCCGTGTATCTTTACCATACTGAATTTGAGATGATGGCCTTCTGCAGCAGCAACCTGTAGGCGAGAGCCCTAGGCATAGGAGTGGTCACAAATAAATGCAGTATTTTTAGTAGTCAAGTACGTTTCGAGACTAAACCCAGAATGTTTCATATAGGACTGCTTCTGGCTTTGTGCATTTAAGATATGTTTGCACAAAGAATTGATCTTTATAGATGTTTCATTAGTTCACTAGGAGTTTTCTGAACTGATTCCTCTTTGAACTAAGATTTTTTTAAGACCTTTATGGTTTGTCCCCAGTTGTTAAGGTTTGCTTTCTTCCCTGCCCCTTACAAATTAAGACGTGTTAGAATACTGACTTGAAAATGTAGGTACACCTAACCACACCTGTAAATATAAAAGTAAAAAGAAAAAGATTTGTGAATGGTATTCTGTACTTAGTAGGTAAAGAACACTTCTTTAAACTGAAGAAGTCCCTTCACAATTTACTCTTTGATGGTTTCACTGGTTTTTTCACTCAGTTGTAAGCATTTTGCAAAGTTCTGAGTTTTTAAAGCCCCTGTGGAATTCACTGCTCAGCAACCAAAGGTAGAATGATTGGAGATATCTACTGCTGTTTGTTTGCTTGTTGCACTACTTGGCTTACCAGGTAGTTGAGATACCTGTGGAGGGGAAGGTATATTGTACAATATGTATTGGATTCTTCCCCTCTGAAAGATTTAACTACTTTTGTTTTCAAAAGCATTTTCTTAAAGTGAGCACTGGTAATGGGATGTGAAGGTTGGATCTTGTTAAAGAAAAAACAGTGAACTCAGACCCTTCACTCTAAACTGTTTTGTTTCTTTAATGAGAAATCTGACTCAGAAATTTCAAAGGAGTAAGCAGGTTCATATCTAGTAATTTTAAAATACTACAGTCACTTCAGTATTTGCTTCTGTAAAGTACGTGGTGGATGTCCTAGGAATCAGAGTGAAGACTGTTCCTGCTAGGGAAGAGTTCAACTAGTAGATGTGGCTTTTCTGGATCTAGCATTCTTGAGGTAGTAATGCCTTTCTATCTGCCTCAAGGCTGGCCTGCTTTCAGGTTCTCCAGGAATATATTGTGCTGTACTTTACATTCATGTCTTTCTCAAATACTTAGTACTAGAGAAGTTAGTAAGCGTTAGAGTTATAGTCCTTTATTGTCTTGCCCTCTGTAGTTACACATTCTCTTTCCTGCTTGTGGGTACTTTAACTGCACGCTGTCATAAAAAGTATTTTATTCCTGGAATAAGACTATGCCTTTAGCTTCTGCTTTAAGAAAGACACTATTTTGCCACTCTGAAGGGCAGAAAAAACTGAATAGGGATGTTTGCTTAAAGGCTTGCAGAGAGTATGGACAAAGTGCATGCTGCTCAATAATGCTTTTTCAAATACTTCAGCTTGTCCTTGTGTGGGTCAATATTTCTTTCTAGTTAAACTTTATTGTATTTGGTCACAAGGGAAGCATGCAACTGTGTGCTTTCTACTCTTAGTTATAGAGTGATGTAGCAATCTGTTTTCACACATGCAGAGTTAAGAGTTCTTAATCCTTTGTAAAATGCATGGGAAGTTACTTATGTTTAGGAAATCGGAGTCCTTCCTTTTGGCAGATAAAGGAAAGAGAATGTACAGTAGATATCTAAGCACAACTCATTAGGATCAAAAAACCCCACCCAAAACACATGTTAAGGCTGTACAGTATGGCTCAGAAGACGACCCAGCTTTTTCGTGGTAAGTCATTGTTCATGTCAGCCAGGAGGGAGACAATATAACAGGATATCCTCATTCCAGTGCCACCGTACTCGAGTCTGAAGGTAAGCTCTTCCCTGAGCAGCACAAACACCGAAGCGCGGCTTTCTCTCTCTGCGCGTCCTTGCCCGTACACAGCACCAGCTGCAGTAGCTGTAGCTCCTACCCCTGTTTTATGTAATCCAGTTTCTTCCACGAGGTGGTCCCGCAGCGCTGCCCCTCCCCTGGTGTATCAGCAGAGCAAAGCAGAGCCCGTGCTCTGCCTGAACCTCGGGAGGGCCACGTGTGCAGAGGGCCCGTGAGCGCTCCGGGGGAGGGATGAGCCAGCTGACAGGACAAACGGCACCGGGCAGGCTTGTGCTCTGCCAAAGACCTTGGGGAACAGAAACAGCTCCAGGCTTCTGCTCTGCCCACCTGCTGAAGTCAAAATTGGAGGCCTTTCTCCTGGATGGAATTAACCAAGTGGTTCAAAAGCTGTTTGTCAGGAAGTGAAGGAGGTGGCAGAGAGCAGTGTGATTGAGTAAGTTCTCTGTCCCTGGAAAAAAGTGGGTAAAAATATGTCATGTCTGTAATGTCAATAGGTCTATTGCCAACAGCACACTGTAACAAACAGATGAAGTAGTCCAGGAAAAAAAAAAAGATTAAATTCAATGCAAGGCACTACATTTAGGCACAACCAACTGACTCCTCAAATACTGGGTTGAGAATGCTTATCCACTGGTGTAGAAAGTAATTGTGAGGTTATAGGATAAGAGAAAACATAAGTAATGTGAAAAAATAAATGGAAATGGGTTCTATAACATCTATGGTTCATGAATTGAATCATACAGAACGCTGTTTTCTTTGCAATTGAAAAAAATGGAGATTTGCATCCAATTTTTCCTTTGTGTCTGTCTTGAACAGCAGTGATAACCAGAGAGAAGCCAGAACTGCAACAGTTGTAGGCAGAGCTCTAGGAAGTGCTGAGTAAAGTGCTCTAGGGAACCCTGCTTGGGTAGGGAGGTTGGACTAAATGACCTCCAGAGGTCCCTTCCAACCTTACCCATTCTGTAATTCTGTGAAATGAGTGAAACAATTCAGGTCATTTAGAGACTGAGGTGATGTGCTAACCATACCTGCCTGTGTAAAAGGGAACGGAAATAATGTGTAATCTTGCTTGAGAAGACAAGCATTAGCCAAGTCAGATTACAGCATACTTGAAGCCCTGCAAGTTGTGGAGTTTCCAATGCTGAATCTTCAAGGGCTGGTACCATTTTTTTCCAGCTCTGTTTTTTTCCAGTTGCATGTAATGTATTTCTGCAGTTTTTCCAGTTCAGTGTTGCCTCTAGAACTGCTGCTGAGGCAGTGGAATAGTCTTACTGTTTGCGTTCAGTTTATAAGAAATCTTTGGATTTGCTATTAAAAGTAGTTCTGCAGGATTAGTAAAAAGTTTGGGCAGCTTTTATAATAATTAAGGGGTATTTTCCTAAGTACTGTCAGAACTTCAGAATTACCACAGATTTCATCAAGCACTAATACAGCAGATCGTCACTGTTTTTCAAAATGCTCACATAATATTCCTGTGCAGAGCATGCCTACATTTTATGTGTACATCTCCTATCCAGCCTCCTTCTTTGAACTCCTTTAGCTGTCAGTATCCTGCTGATTTAGGTAAGAGCTGCAGCTCTTAACTTGGAGAATTTGGACAGTGTATTTTCTGGGCCTGCTTCTAGAAAGGCACAATTTAGTTCTCAGGCTGCTGAAAAAGTAAATGCCATGTGTGAATTCTTTCTGGGAGCTTCCTTCCCCTGGCCGACCACATCAGGTGTAAGAACTGACAGGGAGTTGTACAAATATGTGGTCTGTCCAGCTGGGAAAGAGGGAGGAGTTGTCCATGTTAGAAATATTTGCTCAGCTGCTACTGGAGTAAGGCCAGTCAAAGTTATTGTTTACAGTATGAAGTGTGCTGCAGTCCATTTATCTTCTAAAGATAACCAAACAAGATAAAGAATCCATTCTTTGGGACAGTTTTGGCTTTATTTGCTTGACTGCAGTATACTATTCCCTGTCATCCTGTACTGACCTTGGCATTGTTTAGCCATGCCTGATGGGAGCAAACTGTGGCACAGCTGGGGACCAAAGAGACACCAAGCAGCCCATCCAAGCTGTGGAGCTTCCTTAGTGGCTGTCTAAGCACAGACACATCTGCTTTGCACAAACTCCCTGCAAATGTCAGTAGTGTAATCTCGAGGTATCTGTTGACTGAATGGATGGTACGAAACTCTCCTACAACCCCTGCACACAGTGGGGCACTTGGAATACAAACAGCACTTGGAAAGAAACACACGAAATAGCACTAGTGGTATATGCCCATCAAAGGAATGTGAAAAAAAAAATTAAATGCTTTTCCAGGTAGAAAAGTTTTGTACAAGAAGTTCTCCTGAATGTCTTTTGAAAAGTTTCTTCCCCCTCTGGAATACCAAGAAACTTTGTACGTATTGGGAAGCCTCTATTTACTTCCTTTTAAGAAAATGTTTCTCTTATATCTTATTATAAAGCCATTTTTGTCTTGCACACGTCAAGGAGCTTTAGATATACTTTTAATGCCTTTACTGTCCCAGGATAGCCTTGCCAGGGATTTTCAGTTGTCAAAGAAGTAGAATCATGCTTTGGCTTTTTTGTTTTCTTCTTTCTTGCTCTGATTAGTGCCTGAGGCTGGCAGATGCCAACAGCTTCCATGCAAAATCCACAGTAGCTACGAAAGAGCAAAATACATCTCATCACCTTTAATTCCTTCCCCTGAATCTCTGTCATTGGGTTCATCTTAACCAAAAGAGGGAAAAGAAACTGCTCTCCCACTGTTTGTTTCCTCTATTTTCTTTAATTTTGTGTGACTGTGTGGACACAAGGAGGAACAGACTTTCTGAATAGTGGAATCAGACCTGAGAAGGCCTAGTCTTCGGTTTCACAGCAAAGGCAACCTGATTAGAAAATAAAAGAGATTTTCCTTTTCTTAAGATGATTGCTTAGGTATGTCCTCCCTCCACAAATAATGAATTCTTATCCAGTTCTGCTTTGCTAACAGAGAGTAAATTGTCAGTAGTAAAATGGTAACTTTACTTGTGTTTTTAGCACTGCTATAACCTGTATTTAGGTTACCAGTTGAAGTTCAGGGCTGTATAGGAATGTACAGTTTCATTTTATCTGCTTAGCTGTGATAAAATCTAAATGTTGTCTTATCTAAATGGAACAGAGCAAACAGAAGAGAGCAAGGCTGATAGCTGGATGTTCAGCAGAAAACTGTAACTTCAGACTGATTTTGTACTTCTTTTGCATGTTGCCTCTACTGTCTAGTTGTCATTTCCCACTTGGTCAGGGAGGACAGAGGTTAGATCAGTATCAGAGCATGGAAACAGAAGTGCTAGAAGATCATGTGAGTAACCTCAGCACTTTCTGGCAAATCCTCTTAAATGCCACAAAGGAATTGAAGCACAGGTCAGCATTCTCTTCAACCCTCACCCACATTCCTCCACATCCACAGAGCTCCACACCGTGGAAGTTGTGCCTGTGTCTTTGGGACAGGTGCTGATTTCCGGGGCTGTACATTTCCAGTGCATCACATATTTGCTGAAGATAATTTTGTATGCATTGACAAATTTAACACCAGTAAAGGGGGATAAAGAAGGCACCCAATTAGTGGCACCCAGCAGGGTTCTTAATGGTTTTCATGGACTACCCTTGTGACCTAGTGCAAACATGATGGCCAAGGCAACAGCAACTTTTATTTCTGTAGTTCATTGAATGTGTGTAGCATTTCTTGGGCTCCTACTTAAGCATTACTTGAGGTAATTCTGTGCAGATCTCCACGCACTATTATAAATTCCAAGTACCTTAATGATGGGAGAGGACAACAAGCAAATGTTGTACTGAATTAGCAAAAATGCATATTCAGATAATGATTATTACCATTTTGGTCTTCTAATTCTCTTTATTAAAAGACAGAATCAGTAACAAAAATTACAATTCTAATCCTCCTTGTTAATACTTCAGGATAGATCAGTATGTTTTCCTGTTTCTTGTTAGATACATTAAAAACTATTTAGTCATTATATATTGCTGCTTGTGAAAACTGTTACTGAGTAGAAGTTTAAGCAATAAAATAGTGAGGAATAGCTCACTTCACTAGTACTGACTGTAGCAATTCCTACAATGCATTTTTACTCAGCTAACTTTTCTTCCATCTACGAATAACACTGTTAATAAAAAGTGAAAAACCAGTTTCTCAAGACCATCCTGAGGAAGTGATACAAAGCATTATTAGATGTGCTTGAGGATGACTCAGCGGTTCTTAAGTTACATCATGCTAAATAAATTATGCCAGAAGTTTGGCTACGACCACAAAACAACAGGATGGGGAAAGTAAACCAGTTCTGGAGACTGAAGTACAAGCATTAGTTTGAAGTGAGAAAGACAGTTCTGTCTGGGTTTCACAGAGAAGCAAAGTAGGACTGATAGAAGGAGAGGCATGGGAGACTGGGATGATAAAAGGAAGAAGGAAGTGCAGCAGCCCAGCAGGAGTGTGTGACACAGGATATGCTGCAGAGTAAGGATCGCCGGTTTCACGGGATTACCTCTCTTCTGGTCATTTAAATCACTGCACCCTTCAGACCTTCAATTTATTCCACGGACATTCCCATCTTTCCCTGGTCCCTTACTCTGAAGCATCACTTGGTCTCCTGCAGTAAATTGCCTCTAGATCCTCCTACTGCCTCTGAAATCGCCTGGACTAAGACAGTGTGTACCATCCTACTGACACTGACTGAAAGTTAATTACTACAGGTTGTTTGTGTCTCAGGCTCAGTGACTGCAGGGGATCACCATTTCTGGATTCTGAACATCTCTGTTACTTGTTGTTGAAATCTAAACAATTAGGATCATGAAGCAAAATGTGTTTGGGGACTTAAGGAAAAAGAGCAGCCTGTGTGGCAGAGACCAAGAGAAATTACCTAGTTAGAGCTGTGCTGAAGAGTTCAGTGAGTTACTCATGAACTTGTGAGAAATACATAGCGCAAAGGTAACTGTGATTATTGTGTGTTGAGGGTTCATTCTGTATAGCAGAAATATGTTGCACAAAGCACCTGTAACCCCCTATGCCATGTGGATACAGCAGCTTTGCTAAAGCAGCAAATTAACTCAGCCTGTCTCTTCAACAGACCCCATGTGCCCAGCCTCCCACGAGTTACAGTTCTGAAAAGGAAACTCTGGAAACACCACCCTCTGCTTTCTGAGTGAACTGCCCTCCACAGAGACTGGAGAGCCAGGCACCCATGAGATTATTTTGCTTTTCAAAGATGGATTTTATTTGCAAGAAAATTTATGTAATGATATGTAAGTTATAGATAAAATGCAAGAGCTGCAACTTCAAGTGGCTGTGGCACTGCAGACATTTTTCTTACCCCTCCTATATTAAAAAGGGCATGAGAATGTTTCTTTATGTGATACCCAGACTCTTGGGTAAAGGTAACAGAGCAGATGGTTAAAGGGTAATACACTTTCTGCTTTTCCTAAAAACACCAAGGTGTTTTATATGGTCAGAAACTACATGGATGGCAGTCAGCCACTGCAGAGAGGTAAAGTCAGCCAGAGAGGTGGGATGTAACACTCCCACACAGAGCAGAGAAAATATTTCTTCCCTTCTTAGTTTTCCCTCTACAATTTTGCATTGCCTGTCCCCTGGCACTTCTGGTGAGGGGCTGCTCTACTTGACCTTTCTATTCCTTTCCTTATCCCTCTCCTTATCCTTAACTCTCCCAGGGTGAGGCTGGCAGCCGCTGTGGTGCAATGGGGACAAAGCAAGAGGCCCTGCACACTGGCACAGGGGCTGGAAAGAGGATGGGACTTGTGCTGCTGGATGAGGGGTGTCCAGCCACCTCAGACAGATGTGTCCAAGTTCATCCCAGCACCCTGCATGGCACCCTTGCTGCCGATAAACCCAGGACTTCAGTCTAGGGCTCTGTCACACTGGGCCACAGGCAATAAGGCAGAAGGTAATGAGGCACACAGAGAAACTCAGAGGGCACCTCTTGTCTGTCCTTTCACCGAAGTGATGCTGAAGGCCAGAAACCACAGTAATTACAAAGCCTCTTAGAGAACATGATTAACTCCAGCTGGAGCTTTTCATCTCAAGTTTTTAAAACCTCTCCCTCCTCATTAAGGGCATTAAGCAGTGACTTTTTCCTAGATCTCAGAGAAAATCACTTTCCTCATATTAATACAATCTTTAAGTGGCCAAGAAATGTTTTTTTCTCCCCTTTTAAGAAATAACTTACAAATCATATACAGAGAACATCAGAGTTTCAGCAGGAAGGATTACAACTGAGAGATCTAGGTGTGTAAAATAGCAAGTAAAGTTTCTTCTGAGGTGTGTTAGATGCAGAGAGCTCACAGAATGCTTTGAAAAGGTTTTGGTAACTTTCTATTAAAAGCTGATATTGTGAAAGGGAGAACTACTGTAGGAGAAAACATATTTGCTATTCTCTTTCTCTCAAGGAGACAGAAAAGGTAGGAGAATGCTTTTCATGCTTTGTGACCAGCAGCTAATCAGCAGGTTGGAACAATAGGGAACATTTATAGCTTGTATGTGCTTTGCCAAATGCAATGCTATTTTTGGTATGAGTCTAAGGGCATGATTCAGCAGTTTCTTAGCCAGCAAGTAGTTCAGACCTATCTCAAGAGTATTTTCAGACTCATGGTATCACATGTTCCTTAGTAATAGTTTTCCTTTCTTCTTTTATCTGTGATTACATGGTAATTCCATTAATGCACCACTCATTAGTAAGTATGGGAACACATTGGGTTATACAATTTAGTGAGAGAACTCAGTCAAATAGATACACTGATCACTAAAGGTGTTCCTGCTGAATAGAAATATCTGAGGTGCTCTTTAACAAACTTTAATTCTTGTAAGACAGTTAATTTGAACTAAAGATAGCTGAAATCCATGAAATATAATCATGGCAGGGTCAACTCTGTACCATATTAGTTTTACTAACTTTGCATGCAGGTAGGAGGGTTAGCACTCTTCTCAAGGCTACTAATACAGAGGAAGCAACTTGCATGTATTTTTAGGATTGGGGTTCTGATTGCAGTTACTCATTTGACATTGTGAAGAAAAAGATGCAAAGGTCAGAGGTCACCTGTAAGGCTGGAAATTTGAACTGTAAGTGTGAACATAAGTATAATGAGAAAGGTAGGATTCAACTATCTTAAAATACAGGGTGTATGTGAGAAGCTCTTGTTTAATCTGCAGTCAGGTGTGCACTAGTCAAGTTCACTCTTTATATCAGAAATACAGCTTCATGAGCAGCAAGCAATGTTCTTGCTGCCTTTGCCAAAAATATCCTGATTAGAACTAAAAAGGAAACAAAACTCACATGATAGAATCTTGAGCAGTTTAAATCCCCTTTCTTTATTCACAATGAACACTTTGCACAGATCCCCTCTCCCCACTGTCCTGCCATCTCAGTGGGTAACTAGCTAAGAGCATGTGAAGGAGCTTCCCTGGGAAGAATCCTGATGTGGTGGTGTACTGTGGGAAAACACTTTGGCCTTCTTGTTACAGTAGCCTTCTTGTTCCATAAACTCAGCTTTCATGGTTCCTTCTCAATTTTCAGGCAGAAAATAGGATAAAGCACATCATGTCCCTTGGCACATTCACCCCATTCCTTGCATGCAGAGGAAAAGAGCCTGTGTGGGCAACTACCAGTATCTGTGAAATCAAACATGTTCCTCTGGAGAAAAATTTCATGGTATTTCCTTTGCAGGGAAGGGCTGGGAATGAGAGATGGAAAGAATCTGACCTGATAGTGCAGTGCTCACTGAAAAAGTGAAAAATAAACAGCACAGTTCTCAGTGGAGGTAGTGATTCCTGTTGCTCATGTGGGAATTGGGCACCAAAATGCCTTTGCACCTTTGGTCCATGATCTAGCTCTAACGTGAAGTGTCCATTAGTCAGTGGAACTAGATATTGGTTCAGTGACTGAGCTGGGGGAAAAGAGACTTCTTGAGTAGGTGAAAACAATCCCAAACACATGGGTCTCACCCAGCCTCAAGGACTTGGATGTTCTTGGCAAAAACAACAAAACATTAACAACAAAAGGAGACACACTCCAAAATATATTTTGGGAAAGACAAAATACTGAGCCTTATCCAAAGTGTGACTTAAAAAGCTGCATCCTCTAAACAAGAGTAACTCTGCAAAGTAGGACATTAAAATGTCAAACCCCAAACAACTTACTTGTTTTTGGTTTGTTTTTTTTTTTAACTCTAGTGAAGAGGAAAATTTGTGTATTTTGTTCGAAGCTGTTCTGTGATTTAAACCAAATTCACACCAAAAATTCCTCAATGCAATAGTCCCAGCCCACTGATTTGTATTTTAGAGGGGTAAAGGTTTATGAAAACAAAATGGAAAGAATGGGTGTTATGTCACATCAAGGCACCAGATTTAACCAAACAATTAACAAAATAAAACTCTTCCAAGAATACGTCAGTTGTCCTTTGGTAAAGGTAATAAGAAAATGGCTGTTGAAGGTTTGGGGGCTCCCATGTTCCCTCAGCTGTTCATGAGCAAGGTTAAACACTTCAGCAGTGAAATACAAATGTGGGACATGTCATGTGAGGTTTTCTCTTGTGTGTTTCTGCCAAATCAGGGCTCTTTAGGTTAAGAGATGAATAAATCCACCCTATCAGGCAGTATATGGTGTGTGTGGGAAGTCTTTTTGAGAAGGTATGTTAAAAGAATTCTGTCATAGCTGGGTAGCAGAGTAAAAGCCAACCCCTGACTACAGGCTTAGCACAGTATGAATTAGTTACTTACAGTGAAAGCTTTCTCTTCCCCCTGGATTCCCACAGAGTTAACAGTTCTGTAAGCAAGTAAAGCCAAATGAAAATATGAAAGCTGCACAGACCTCTGGCCTTGTCAGCCACTATGTAAGGCAAAGTTCAGCTCGCTGCTCTCCATTGCTGAGATTCTTGGCAGGCAGGACAAAGCTTTCCTCCTACCACTGCTGGAGCCTTGCCACAGCTGTGCTGAACATCTCCCTGCTTAAGGCTCTGAGAAACGGATGGAGGACATTTGACATTGTACCTGTATCTTTTTTTTATGGGGAAAAAACTAAAACTGTACTCTTGCTGCTGTGTTTGTTCCTTGAGAAATTCTCAAAGCACTGAAATTTGGTTGGAAGCTTCAAACACTTCAAACAGATCCTTCTATTAGACAGAAATCTTCGGCAATCTAGAACACTGGTAAAGGTAATTATTTTACAATATCTTGCAGTTGTTTCAGATTCTTTTAGTGAAGGTGCTCATGAAATTCCTAGGTGGTGACAGCCTTTTCTTTCTGTCTTTTCATCTCCTTATAAGAAAGCCCCTTACCAACACACACTGTGCTTCTGGATGGAGATAATGCTTTGCTTTTACCTGCTTTAGCTTTATCCTTCTGTGTGAAATATCCTGTTACTCAGACTGTACATGCCAGTGGTTCTGGATGCCTGGAAAATCAAACACCCTTTGGTGTAAGCACTGAAATCACTTCACCTGGATAACAGTGTTTAATGACAATGGGGAAAAATCCGTACAGGATCTTCCAGCATTTTAAAGATAAAACAATATTGCCTTTACCAGTCAACCTCATTTTTGGATTCTTAAAATGTTTATTACAATGAGGAGGATATAAACTTAAAGGTTGAACACCAGAAATGTGATGTCTATTGATTTGAGGCCTAAACCTTTATTTTTTCAAGTAAACTTTCATTTTAAACTATTGCATCAAGCACTTTACACAGATTCCCTGCACGGACTATTGCCGTCAGGAATGAGAAGGAACTAAAACCCTTGCTTGTCTTACTGGTAAAATGTTATCAGAATGACAGTTACAGCTGATCACAGAGTAACAGTCCACTTTTCTGTCTGCAGTTCTCCTCACAGGGTCAGGAAATGTGTGTTGTCTACTCTCAGACAGGTTTATTACTACTAATACATATTTTGAATTGCATTAAATCACAAACCTGAATTCCGATTGCCGAGTCACAAAACTGCTCTTGCAGAACACAATAATGTATCTCCTTAAGTAGGAAACAATTTGTTGCTTTGAGGTAAAATAGTTCAAATTTGGTTGCTAGGATTTTTAAATTTTTTGCAAGTTCAAGTTTCTTTTCTAGGTTAGCTTCACACACAAGGAATGATAGGAACCAATCACTAGAATGATTTAAGCTTTGTTGCACTCCAACTCAAATAATGAGTTCTCCCTTTGCCTGTAACAGTGCTCGTTATTGGTTCTGTTTCCTGAGTTAAACAAAAGCCAGGAAAACTGCACAGTTTAAGATGAGAGACTACAAGTGAAAAATCTGCATAGAAGTTTTCCAAGCAGTCTGGGTCCTGTTGACTGGCTGAGGTGTAGGAGTGGACACAAGAAAAATTTTCTGCAGTAACCAAAACTCTAAAAGAAGCTCTCATGTTTTGAGAACAGATTGTTGTTGTTCATCACCCTTTGCAGAAAAACAACACAAATTTGTTGATTCTGGTAACTTCTACCTAAAAACTACCAGCAAGGTAGAAATTTCAGCTGTCCTGCCCTCGAACAGAGTGAATAAAGGCTCTCTATGAACTGGGAGTCAGCCACCGTTAAAGGTTACTTTGATATTCAGACCTGCTGGACATCTTTAGCTTAATATCCAAGCTTGAGGTTTTTCCTCCCCTGTGCTTCCACATAAGTGGTAGCACTTTGAAGGGGTTTGTTAAGAAATGTCTCAGAGCTCCTGCCCATACTAGCCCCACCTTCCCCTCCATCCTCCCTGGCACACTGCATCTCTAAACACAGTGTGACACAGGCTCAGTTCTTAGGCCACAGTCCTGTCATAGTGTGTCTATAACTGGAAGATTTTAAGCTAATTTTGGGGCAATATCAGTAGTCTTGACTATATTTTGTTAGGCTTCAAATACTTATTTACTGACAAAATAGTAGAAATACTTCCTTAGAGATGCAGGGTACAGTAAAACATTTCTATGCACACTGAAAAGATGTGGATATGAGGTCAGCAATGTAAAACAGCATCTGCAGTGTATCAAGTCTGTGCTTAATTTACACAATGAACTTCACCTCAGCCATGAAATAAATGTCTTCCATGCAGCCACTGATAAGGAAGATTGTGCTGGAGAGCAGATTCATCTGCTTTTTCCAAGGCTGGGAATAGCAAGGATGCATTAGCCACTGAACAGCCTGCTCCAGTGCCTAGTCAACATTAGGAGGGCTTACTGTGCCTTCTAATATGAGGATCTGTCAACTCCAAAGCATTACTTCTGTGTGAATCAGAAAATTCATGTGGTGCCCTTTACCTCAGGGTCACTTGTTAGAACATTGCTGTTCTTTCTGTACTTAGAAAGAAAAACTCATGTTTTTTCAGCACAGATATTGCAAATGTAATTATGCTGATACTTGTAACTGGAGAGTTTCATTTCCTTGAAGTTCTTCTCTTTCCCCTGTCCTAGGAAAAACAGAAATGCACTTAGGAACTTAAATCGCTGTCCATTGCCTATCTATGGAAAGTTGGCACATTCCTCACATGATCTCTATTTTTGCCTTGAAAAGAGCTAATGTACCCTCACCTTGCATGTGGTCTAGAATGAACCCCTACCTCTTGTTTGCACTCTTTCAGAGAAGTCACTTTTTTCCCTAGGAGAGGCTTAAAAATTAAAACCAAACCAGACCAACTTAAAAAGGAAGATCAATATTTTATGGGTTATAAATATGTGCATAATACTAGTTTCAAGTAACTTCAGATTCTAGGATAAGAAGGGATTCTCAAATGAAATTTTGATTAAAAATTTGTTTTGTAGAAATGGTATTTTGGGCCAAAAGTAATTTTCACATGATGCAGACACTTGCCAGAGAGGCAGGGATGGCAGACAGTGACTGTGGAATGACTGTGTGTTGCCAAGAGGCTCTGAGCAGAAAGATGTTGTAAAGATGTTCAGACACTTTGAGAGGTGAGTGGTGTAAAATGAACTAGAACAGGAAAAAAATCCAGTGATGTATGTAAAATCCTATTCTGTCTGCCTACAGAGCTGTAAGGCTAAATTTGCTTATCTGCTTATCTGCTAAAGTTAGTTAGTCAGGCATTTTTTTTTGCCTTTTGGTGAATCAAAGTTATTTTTCACTCTATTAACTTTACTACAGCATCAGAAAAGCAATTTCTTTATAAGTCCTGAAAATACTTGTGCCTCTACAAACAGGGAATGTGGGTTTCTCAGAGGAGTTTGGTGGTTCTCTCTGGCGAAGACCTACATGTTCAAGGGAAAACAGGTTATGCTAGATCAGCTTTTGCACTTTGGTACCAAAACCACAATATGTGCACTGTGCATAGTGGTGCAACCTCGTCTAAGCATATATGTACCATCAAACTCTACAAGTGCAAAAAAAATTGGTATTTTAGAGGGGAAGTTTCTTCAAAAAGGAAACCTTTGCTGTAAATAGTCTATTTTGATAGATCAAAACCTGAGTTTAGTGCGTTCTGATTCTAGCAATAAGCATGCTCTATGATTTGTCCCTGGGAGCAAGCAAATTCATTGTGCTCATGACATGTAAAAATATACAAGAAATAATACTTCTGAGGTTTCACATCCTTTCACAGTGTAATCAGAAGACCCAGGAGTAGATGTCTGAGCAATGATAGGAGTGCAGTAGAGTCATATGTTTCCCATGGAAATCATTTGTGACTTCCCTCTCTTTACTGCCACACATCTTCAAAGCACAAAACCAGCTTGTATTTTAAGCAGAACAATTATTTGCTTTACATCAAAGTTTTATGTAACTCTTAATTCAAACTGGATTTCAAAGGAGTGAAGTTAAGGGAGGTCTCTGTAACACATGGGTGGTGATGTGTTTTCCGCTCCTGGTACACTTTCTATTGATATATCTTGACATACTTTACAAACATTAATAATTCATCTGCTTTGCCAGAAAGAAAATATGGTTTGCTGTTTCAGAAGAATTATTGCCAATTCCTTCTACTTTTGCAGAGAATTGTAAAAGCAGTCATCTTCACACCTTAACTGCTGTGTGATTGCAGTGTGATTATGGTGTGGTGTATCTCCAAGTGTTTCAGTTGAAGTGTCTGGGTGATCTAATCCTGTATTTTATAATTTTGCCTTTCTGAACCCTTTTTGCTGCTTGTGTTGTTCCTATGGGTCAGAGTTTTAAAAAAACAGGCCTGTTGTATTATATTTAATTGGGTTAAACTGCTGTCTGAACAGGTTGTTTGCCATCACACTTATGATACAACTAGAATACTTGGAAAATTAATTAAAAGTAGAAATGGGATTACTCGTACTATAAAAATCAATACTTTTACTATCAGCAGAGGCAACTGTTAAACCAAATTTTTTATCCACATGTTAGACAATTTGTTTCTTCCTCAAAAGAATAGTTCAGTGTTAACTAGTAAAAAAATGGGGACTGTAATATTATTTTGTTTGTGCTGATTGGATCATAAAACAGCTCGAAGCCTTGTCTGTGATCACTTGGTGTGATTGTGTACAGTTTGTGTGGTGACAGTGGCCCTCCTGTACTGTGGGACTCTTAGTTCTGTCTGTAAAACTTCTGGTGCTGCAGATTATTTGCAGAAGGCTGGTTGTGAACATTTTGCTTTTGAAATTCATGCTCAATCCAAAAGTTGTGTGAACTGACTATTGTTTCTGTTTTCTGGAAAGGTCAAAATGGCTTCAATTCTATAATGAATTTACACTAAACTACCCATTTGAGCTGTTATGTCTGTAGTTCTGTCAAGAAGTTGTATGGCTCCCTAGGACAGGAGGTGCAAGCAGTTGGCTTTCAGTATTACATTTGCCTCATAACCCTTTACAAAGGGCTGTCTAGACTTGATGGTTTTTAAATGGTATTAGGTCCTGATTATGTCAAAGAACAAAACTAAGGAAAAAATTATTTTCTTTTATACTCTAGTTCCTTGTGGTCAGGAGCTGAGGTAGCAGAACTATTTTGCTTTCCAGGTCACTGTTGCACCAGTAACAGCCAGATTAGGGATGTCAGGTCTTATGTCAGCAGATAAATAACTGTGTCTTTCTGGTTTTGTGACTGAGATAGGCAAAGGCTCCTCTCAGAACAGGGAAACCTCTCTCCTCAGCCCCAAACCTCCATCTCAGGTAAAGTCCCAGTCAGGACCAACAACTAAATATTTCCTTTTAGTGTCTACCTCTTTGTTACTCAGTGATGTTAACATTTGTAATTTATAGTTTTACTTTAAACTTCCATGTTTTCTTTTTCTACTTAAAAACTCTTGATTCTTTAGTAAGATGAATTTCTTTCCAGGCCAAGAGACATGTTTAGGGAAGAGAAATAAAAAGGAGTGTCTAAGGAGTCCAGTTTAAACAGTGTGCTTTCTTCTTATGTTTTCAATCCCCTTAGACAACTCTGCCTGCCTTCAGACGACTTGTTTGTTCACACTGAAAGACTTGCTGGAGTCAAATCCAAGGGGAATAAAATATATTCCATTAACCCCTTTGAATAGTCCAGTTCTCCCATGTGTCACTCCTCAGTGGCTCTGTCTGAGGGCTAATTTCCATAGTAAGGGACAGAAAAACTTGAAAATTTAAATTTTTTCTAGCAACCAGAGCCTAGTGGAAGTCATCATTCCCTTATTCTCCTTCAGTGGCAGACAGGGTGAATTTGCATGTTCTGCATTTTTCTTTTTTTTCTTTTTTTCTTTCTCCCTCACAATGGATTTTGGGTCAGGATGGCTACGTGGTGCTGCTGAGGGCAGGAGAGCTGCTTCCACGCCCAGCCCTATGAAATACATGTCGTCCCAGGAGGGAAGCCAGCTTTGGGGAGCTGGAGGAAGGAAATACATTTCCTGTTTTGTATTGGCCCAGAGACTCTAAAGCTACTTTTGTGATTAATTTAGCCAAGTGGAGTTTGAGAGATGTATATGTTGTTAATCTCTGAATGTCTTTCCTCTTTGGAATTCAAGCATGGTATAAAATCCTTGGTACAGGTATATTTTTTAAATAAAAGGCATATTTTTTTTCTTAGTTATGCAGTTACCACACATCACAAATTGAAGATAAAAACACTCACTTAAAGGCCCACTTCATGCTTCCTCTATCTCAGTTATTTTACAGTTGGGTTTTTTTTTTTTCAAAAAAGTAGATTTTTTCCTGGACAAAAGTTGCCTTTGTTGACAGCTTCTGCAGGATGAGGCCACACAGCACAAGGTGTGCTTAGTAGTGTGAAAAACGAGGTTCACTCTCCTGTAGAATTTAAAAGTTTAATAAAAAGACAGTAAGAGACACATAAAATAAAGCAAAGGGATAACGGCCGGGTGCCTTGGCGCTCTGCCCAGAGCACACCTGATGCTCGAGGTGAGTCCTTTTTATACCATTTTTAACTGTCTGTTCTCTATGCATATTCAAACTTTTCCCGGAGCTGTTCTGCATGGCCACTCCTTGGTCCCACCTTTTTAGAGCATGCGTAGTTCTCTGCCTTGCGGTTTTACTTCTTTTGATTCTTGGGCTCAGTAGGTGAGAGTTGATAGTCGGGTGGGCCTCTGAATTCCGCAGGCAGTCAGGACTGATGGCAGCTTTGGGCCTCTTTGCCCCGCCCCGGGCAGAGCGGGGATAGCGGCTCTGGGCCCCTTTGTTCTCCGGGCAGTGCTGATAGCCGCTTTGGGCCTCATCCTCTGTTCGCTTGGAAGTTATCTTGCTCGCTCACACTTGCTAAATTCTCGCTAAAAAGAAAGAAAACTACATCCACACAGTAAAAGCAGTTCTAACATTATATAATATTCACCTTAATATTTGAGAGAAGCCAATATTACGATGTGCGTTTTTAACAGTAGGAAGTAAATGATTAAGGATTGTCTGTGTTTCTTGTTACAGTCCTTTCTGTGGCTCCAGAGGCCTTCGTGGGAATATATTCCAGTGAAACAACAAAACCATCCATTACTTTATCTACTGTGTGGTTCATTCTTTAGCAAAACAGTTAAATAAGCAAGGTATGAAAACTTAATGGAAAAACTGAAAAAAAATCCATGTTAAAACAGGACAGGGGAGCACTAAAACAAAGACTCTGCATTACTCAATAGTTGTTTTGTTTTTTGTGGTTAGTCAAACTGTCCTTTCCCTGCAGAAGTGAGGATTGCTAAGCATGAAACATCCCCTTTTTTAAGTGATCCAAGCCACAGCTTATCTGCTGTGTCGGCTTTCTCATCGCTTTAGGTACTGTGAGCAGCAGAGAAGTGCTGTGACTTGTGACTGGTTCAATGACCACGAGTAATGGTTAAGGAATAAAATCGACCTTCAAGTCATATGATTTTGATCTGGAGAATATGTTCTTGGAATTAAGGCAAAGTTTGCCATGTTTTTCAGCTTTCATTTACTAAAAGACAAGATACTTCACATGGCAATATCTCAATTTAAAAACCATGTGTGAGAAATTAAACACTAGAAAAGATTAAACAGTTTCGGTATACTGTCCCCAGCAATATTATTGTCCCATGCAAGATCAGCGTTCTCAGTAGTGTAAGTAGTTATGGACCATGGCTTCAGCTTTAATCTTTGGGGTATATGGCCTGAAAACTGTCTAATTGTATATGATAATGCAAATCTGGCACTATTTGTATACTGTTTAAGTTTGTGATTGTAAATTGGGCTTGTTTTAGTTTCTCCAGAAGTGAAAGCAAGTGCTATTTATTTAAACATCACCAGTGCGCTTGGAGGCATTGCTGCTCATTCAGGCACTGGTGCCTCCAGCTGGGTATGCAGTAAGAGGCATTTGTTACCCAGTACAAGATTTCCCTAATCCTTTACATAAATACAGCTTTTTTTCTCATATTTATTAAAAGGCTGTAGGTTTAAAAGTTTTTCAACCATATGATACACGGAACAAGTTTCTCATCAGGATCCTTAACTTCTCCAGCAGAGAAGCCTCAAATTGTGCAGTAGTGCTGATGGTTACCCAAATAATCCCAAGAAACAAGCCTTTAGTATGTCCTTGACACAAGAACAGGCTTTTCAAGGAGTTGGTTTTTTTTATCCAAGTGTTCATAATTTAGGATTCATAAATTCCTTGACTGCTGAAATATTGCAGAGTGACATCTTGGCTTCCCTAAGGATGCAGGGAGTTAATATCAAATTACACATGATTTCAGTGCCATGGAGCAAGAGTCCTCGTCCTTTTGGTGGCAGCCTCACTTTCAGGTTTGTGGATGTGTGATATAATTTCTCTCTTAGAATTAAATGGTTTGAGCTTCCCACTGCCTTTACAAGCCTTAGCTCCTTGTCAGGGACTACTGCAGCAGATAACAGTTCCAACTGTGTTAGGTAATGGGTGTGTTACTCAGAGACAGTGCATCTCAGGGGCATGAGGTAACCTATACCTGTCAGGACTCTGAGAAAGGCTTCACTCCATATGCTTGGAGATAGAGAAGTATGTTATGGAAAATGTGAAAAAGCATCCACAGATAAGCATTGGTATTCCAAAGCCATAAATTCTTTTAAGCCACGCAACCTTAGCAAATACAAAGTACAAATATAATTATGTGCCTGATTACCTTGAATTGTTGTTATGCACTAGAGGCATGAACCAAGGAAGATCAAGTTACTGTTTGCTCAGCTGAGACTTTTGCTCAGCAGAAGGGTCCTATCTGCCCAACTTCTCCATCTGATTGATGTCATGGGCTTCAGCAGCATTTGTTTGTAGTCCTAGATGTGGCTGTAGGCACAACTGTTGTCCAAGTAAGCTTTTCTTTTGGTAGATCTAGAAGCTCAGGTCTTCGGGGAGATAAAGAATGTCATCAAATTTTACACCAGTAACATGTGCTTAATCTTTTGGAACCCCTTCACCTTATGTGGTGTTGGAAAACCAGAAGCTGGTTGAGCAGCTGTGGTGCCGACCTCCTTCACATGAAATTTCTGTCTCCTCTCCTACCCTCATTTCCGCTCCCTGAAAGGATCTAGAAGTCTCTGATCTTTGCAAGTGTGTATGTAAGTAATTCCTAATGCATCTGAATTGTCCCAGTAAATTGAATTAGACTAACTTTATGTGCTTGAACTGATGCAGAAGGACTAGGTCTTCCAGTTTGTAACTCTAGTGCTATTAAAGTTCTGAACAGAGAGAGAAACTGAGAAAAATTCAGATCTTATTTGGACTGGTAAAATTCAACACACTAGAACTGCATCTAGTATTGTAGGAACAACTTCTCTGGCAAAGTGAACAGTTTCTCTGACTAGATTTGGTTAATTAACAGTGTCCCTTGGTCTGCTGCTCTACCTTGTCTGCACATACAGCTTTATGTAGGGCTTGATTTGGGGGGAAATACTTATTTAGTGCAAATAAACTACCATTGCAAGCTAACTTAGATTAACTTGAATAGCTTCTTTTTGTCTTTTTAAGTACTACTATCTGCCCCAGTGTTTTAGAAAAATTAAACTAAGAAAATAATAAATTATCTGTGTATATCATCTGGTTCTGATTACCTAGTTTATTTTCTAAATCGCAGTGGAACTTATTCAGCAAATCAGTGTACAGTCCACAAATGTGGTATTAATTAATGAGGTACATGCTTTGGACTTGTCTGCCACCAGCTCAGTGGTTTCTGAGCATGTTGGTGCATTGCAGAGAGTTCCTGATTTCTCTGGCTAGCTCCCAGCTGGGAGTTGATATTGCTTAAACTACAGGCACGGCAAAATACTGAAGGAAATACATTCTTTACTATGGAACAGCACCCTGTATTGTATTTATGGAGTGCTCAGAGGATCATTTTACATTAATTATGATTTCTGTAGAAAAAACTCAGAAGTAATTGGATCAAGTATTATAGGAATATAATTTAATTACAGGCATGAAATTAATGTAAATAAATAGCAGACAGTTTTCTAGTAACTTCTTTTGGCTAAGATGATTATAAAAGTAGATAAATAAAAAACCAAATAGTCCCCAAGATTGTATTTCCTCTTTCAAAGTAACCAGCTGTTTTCAGAGGGCAGAAATATACACCATTGAAAGAGTTTAGTGGAAGAAGTGGTTAGTAAAATCTGTCCAGGCAATGATACCTGTCTTCACAAGAATGATACTTGATAAAGTAAGAAATTCTTGTCTTGTTTTATGGAATATACCACTGAGATGTCAAATTCCTTTAAAGAGGTATGAGACATGTCTAAAATGTGTTCTACCTTTCTATCTTTTCATTTCCTCTGGTTGAAGACAGCCATGGAACTGTATTATATTAGTGATGGGTGCTGTGTTTGCTTGCCAGCCAGTTCTGCAGACCTTCCCTACGCTGTCAGATGGGCCTTGCCTTGTGTCTCTGAAGAGAATATGCTGTAAATCCCAGCACCTGCTCACACACCTGTGGGATGTGCCAGTGCATTTGCAGGAGGTGGAGTAACAGAACAAGTCACAGACCCACTTGCCAGGTTACTGCTGCAGTATTTTCCCTCTCTTGAAAGAGCAGAAGTGTAACAGAACTGTGTCCTCTAGAAACTGGAGGCTGAAGGTAGACTACCACCAAGAAAACCTTTCAGAGTAACTCATACTTCTTTTATTTCTATCCATTGTACAAGTGTGATGTGCCTTCCACCCCTTGCTTCCAGATATGGCTGTAGCAAAAGAGTACATAAAAAATTAAATTAGTTAATTTCCAATAGTCTGCAAACATGCTGCGAACTTTCTAAACTATTTTTTGAGGTTACTCATTACTTCAATCAATTAATGTTTGTTTAAATGCAAACACAGCTGTTTTGTAGGGTTGTTTGGTTTTTACCCCACGCATGAGGGACTCACAAACTGAGCAAATGAAACACTTTGGGTTAACAAACCCCATTTCTCCAAAGCCCATAATCTCAAATGACAAATATTATTGCTCTCCAAACTGGGGGCTTGAGGTTGAATGGGAAATCGGCTCAGGTTTGTTTGACTTTTTTCTGATGTTGTTGCCTTTTGGTTTGTAACCCTCAAAACCATAAAATTCATAAAACTGAGCTTCCAGTAATTGCTTTTAAGATGGATTTTGTCTCTATCAGTGTGCCAAGAAAAGAGAAAAATATGTTTGCAGTGTCCCCCTTGTGCCATATCTGGAATATATATTTGGCCTTGCAGGCCCCAACAAACCTGGTGTTGACTCTCATCCCTGCTTGTGCCAGGGACCACACACAGATCCCCTTTGCCCCAGATGATGTTTGTGCTTTATTTAAACAGCAGACACCCCCCTGTATTACAAGACAGGCTTTGCCTAGTCAGAAGAAGCAATGATAACCTTTCTCCCTCAAAAAACTTGGACCAGAGTAATATTTGCTGGTACGTTTCAACCCCTCTGATCCACAGTATGCACGTTGTAGCCCTATTTCACTATTGTTTTACAGAAAACAGCCCCAGAAATCCCCCCTTTTTTGAATCTCTCTCAATAATACCTTCCTAGAGGGCACTTGAGCATTTCTCAATTGTTCATTTTTCCAGATTTCTAATATTCTAGTTTTTCTTCCCCTAAGCAGATATTTCCTGCATTTACGCTATTTTTTCTTTTGCGAACATAAAACCCTAACCTTTTTGTGGGCAAGTAGTAAATACAGGATTAGCAAACTTGCACAATGGCTTGGTTCACATTTCATTCTTTGCAGTGTGATCTCATTAATGAATTGTCAAGTTGAATTTGGAAAATGAATACAGGATAAAAAAAGCTGCTTTGTACCACTCACATTCTGCTTAAGAAATAATTAATGTTGACTGGATCTAATAAAAAGGTAGACTTTTCAATTTATCATTTTGAATTGAATGTTTGCTATGGAATTTTTTATTCTTCTAATTTCTTGAGAAATAGCAACACCTAAAGATCCTGAGATCATTTCCTTGGAACCCTGCTGATTTCATTCTTACTAAATTCTATAGATCTGAGCCTGTAGTTATTATGAAACTTAAAGTAAAATGACAATTAAAGTGATTATTTCAGTAAAATGTTAGGAAAATTAACCTAATCCCTATTGTTAAGCAGACAGATTTTTTTCCCCTATGGAGAAAAAAGTTATAACTAATAATTCATTAAAAGTTTAAGTTTTCTGAGTTATGTTAAGCTGTTCATATTTTAAATTTTATTTTGATGAGAGCCACATCTGCACAAGTGTGGATGTGGTTTCCTTGTAACTCTTGAATCTCTTTAAAAAAGATGTCAGAAACAACCACATGTTTTAGATTCCTTAGTGAAAGCAGCCTACTTGTCCAGCTCAGGTCTGTTTTCTTGTAATGAATATTTAGCACATCAACCTGAGCACAATGGCTTGTTCCATATTTCAGGCTGGATATCAAGTAGCTGTGAACCCTTCAGTCTCTTGCATTCTGTTTGATCAGCAAATACTTGTGAATGGATTGAAAACAGCACAATTCACAGTTCCTGCCAGGGCTTAGCTCGGGCAAACTGCAACTCACCTATGAGAACCACACACATCATGTCCAGAGCCTGATTATGTGTGGAAATTAAAACAGAAGCAAAACAGTTTCCAGGAGCCATCCATATTATCCTTCCCTCTAAAACTTTGATATTTTTTAAGAAAAATTTTTATTGGTGTAAGGCTCTAGGTTCTGTGAATTTGGAGCAAGCTAAGATGGTAATTAAAAAAACAGAGATCAAAACAGATGAAAGTAAGAACAGCAGATGCTAAAGAAAACTGTTACAGAAGAAATTCATAAGATAAGACTTCAGTAAATCTACAGGAAATAAACATCAGTTCTATAAACGTCCAACTGATAATCACAGGAATAAAAATAAAAGGAAAAAAAAATCTCTATGAAAAAGAACTAAAAATCAAACCTTAGAGTCAAACCTCAGAGTCAAACCTAATCTGTTGTTCTCTGTGGTGTGATCTGCTGCGTTGCACATGTAGAGTTTTTGGGTCATCTCTGGTTGAACAGCTTTTCACTAATTACTGTAATAAAACGGTTATGAAATTTTAGTTATCTTTCAACTCCATTTGATGTGCCTGCAGGAAGCCTCCTTTCTGTTCTTTCCTGATTATTCTTATTTAGAACAATGACCTACACTAACTTTGTTAGATTTCATTTTTTGGAATCTATTTTAAGTCCATGGGTCAGCAGGGTCTTAATGTGAGATTCTTGTCCCTGTGCATTTGTGTGTGATCATCTGGATCCTTTTCCATCCCTGGTACTGCAGGTGGCCCAGTGTGTGAGTACAGGGAAAAGGCACAGCAGCTGCCTCTCCCACTTGGCATGATTGCCTAGGAGGGAGTTATACAAAAGGAGAGAATTATTTCTACATCGGTTCCATGAGAAAAATGAAACTTCCTGCAATTTCTCTGTGTTCCCTCACCCCCTCTCCCCTTCCAAATAACTTTTGAACCCTTTGGTCAGTTGTGGCCCTGTTGGATCGGGAGGTTAGGCTGCAGGAAGTTAATTGAGATGAGCAGTAGGTAAGAGGAGAGAGTCCATGAACATCTCAGTGAAGAGGAGCCTGTGGCTCGGCATCCAAAAATTCGTACAGAAAAGAGACCTGAATGCTCCAGGCAGATGAAAAGTAGCCATTGGAGATCAAATCAAACCCAAACCTACAAAATTATGGGAAAAACTAGCAGCACTGTGCTGTGCACAGAACTTTCTGATTTTCTTTCTCCTGAAGCTTTAAGGAATGTTTCTTTTCAGCCTATTCCCCTTTGCTGCTCCTTCGCTTGCTGACACTACTCTTGCAACCTGCGTGGTACCTGTGAGTCTCTGCAGATTCATTCTTTCTTACCAAAGAGCTAAGCATGCTTAAAATGTATTTCTCTGGATGCAGGATTTCCATATTATACATCACACAGTTGTATTTAGTCTGAAAAACTATTTAAGAACTTCTGAATTTTTTTGGAATGGAAACAGGAAGCTCTCCTTTTTTGACGTTTGTGTTTCCACTGGTATCCATCCCTAAGTTAAGGTCTCAAGCATGGTTGTGTTACATTTATCTATCTTATCTATGGAGAGATCTTTGCAGCATTTCTACAGGAGCTACTGAATTGTTTTACCTGAACTGTGTAAGTGGCTTGATTTACTTACGAGCTGAGAGGGGCTGCTGGAAACCTCCACTGTTTGTATATCCCAGCCTATCTTTAATTCTTTTGTAAGTGGTTCTACTTACATTGCATTATTCCAAGTTGAAATGTTTTTGGAACATTCTTTGCTGGTTAATTGGAAAGCTGTTATTTATGGCTTCCAGGTGATTTCACTGACGGGCATTCAGGGTGGTTTTCTGGCTTCATCTAAACCTGTTGATTTAGAAGTGGGTTTTGATTTTGTAATTGATGTAAGTTTTTCTTTCCACTTAATCCTTGAGATCAGCTAGTAGGTTTCATAGAAAAGGAAAGATAAACTGTCTCTGTATCCTGAGCCTACTCACAGAATATGCAGTCCAGAAATAACATACTGTGCAGACTGAGGGAGCAAGCACTAGGAAAATTTTCCTTTCCTACAGATGTGATAGTTCTCAGAAATCCAGCTTTCATTTGCGCTATGCCAAGTGAAAAAGGGCCCTTTTCAGGATGGTGTATTTCAGGGTCTAAACAGTCTCGTTGTACTAAAAGCTCATGCACTGTTTTTTACCGTTTATATTTTTGGTACTTTTCCTTCTTTGAAGTGATAGGGGAAATGGAGCAATCTGCACTCACAGAAAAATCAGGAGGCCAAAGTGATCTGCCCTGGGACTTGCAGTTCATTGTCTTTGCAGCCATGATCCCAAGAGTTGATGTGCTCCTGGTTGGTCACAGGGTGATAACCCAAGGTGTCAAACCCACTCTGATCCTTCCTCTGAGGCACGATTTAGTTGTCTTTCATACTGAGAATTTATCTTAACATAATTGTAATGCATAAGATGAACTTCTTGCTATGTTAAGCTTGATGTTCAAAGTGGAAAAGGAAGAGGACTGTGAAAGATGTCCCTGCTTTCCCTGTATTTCTTCCGTAGAAGAGTTAGGACTGCAAGTAAGAGAGGAGCAGCACCAAGGAAACTCAAAGCACAGAGGAAACTTAGCCTGAACAAAACCTTTCATTGCAGAAGTGCTTGACTTTGGTGAAAATTATATATTGCTTTTGAGTAGCAAACTTTACGAGAGTGCCAAGTTACTTTATTATTTGTAAAGTCAGTGACTAAAAATGAAAGAGATAACATCTCAGATAATGTTAGAGAGTTTGTTTGTTTGTTGGCTTGTTTCACTGGTTTGAGGAAGAAATGAAAACTCCTTTGGTCACTAAAGGAAATCAAATAGCCAAGATATTCAAAGCTTTGATCACAGTCTTGAATCTAAAAATATAATAAACTGAGTAGCACTGCAAACAAACATAAGTTGAGGCATCAGTAACTGATAGCCAGCTTTATGGCTGGGATAATTTAGCTAGTTTAAAATAAAGGAGCTAGCAGTATAAGAAAGACATTTCGAAAAACTGGCAAAAACTCTTGCTTTTCTGGGCATTACCTTCTACCTATTCCTTTGTTGCTGCTCTCATGAAGGAATTAGATGAGTTAATGACTGCAGTGTGTGTTCTTGAATGATAAGCCTAATTCTTAGTTACACAGTTGCATCTGGAAAGGTCAACAGAGGACAAAGGTCATGGCTCCAATAATGATACCTACATGCTAAAAAGTTCTTTAACAGTTTTCATTTTAGAAGCTAACAGAATAATCAACCCCAACAGTTTAATGCCATCAGTCTAGAAGTATTTTCTTTGAACTGCTGGCCACTGCTTTATTTGTTTATTTATCTATTATTTTAGGGGAGGAGGAAGAGGGAGTAAGGGGAAACCAGGAATTGCTGCATGAGAGCTGAGCTGTCTCGGGTATCACACCAAACAAACATCTCTTGGGAATGTTCTAGGTGTGGTTGCAGCTCTCCTAGCACAAGGGACAGGCTCTGGGAAAAACGAGTGAAGTTTGGGTGTATAACATTAAAACTTCATGTCCTGAGCATAGAAAAACCTCTTGAAGAAAAGTCCTGCCCTGTTCTCAGTGGGACTGCAGTTCTGTGAACATCTTAAACTATTTATTAATGTATTATCTGCTTTCATTATAAGCAGATTTTTTTTCCCCAGCCAGTTCCCCACAAAGGCAATGGGAGCTTGTGTTGGCACAGAGATGCAGGAGTGGGCAGCAGATGTTGGCTGGAAGGTGGGAAAGCTTCTTTCCATGGTGGCCACTTACGTGTTCAAAGCATTTGAGAAAGCCACAGCCTCAGGAACTGCTGATATGCAGGTTCCAGAGCTGTGTGGTAACTTTCCTTACAGCCACATCATGGTATTTACCTAAAGGGCTTTGCTCCCTGTATTACCAACAATATTAACAAGAAATTCTTTGTAAGAAGCTTGGGCTACTTTCAAACTACACATACAACTCAGAACACTGCTTATAGCAGTATTTTAAGGTTTAGTACTTTACCTTGTTGTTGGCAATGTGACTTTGTGACCCTGGACTATAGAGTCAAAGGGTGCTTTGTCAGTGATTTCTGAAGAGTAGGGATTTCATCCTGACTTGGCTTTATGGTACAAGCACAAGTGTTGTTCATGATTTCTGCCCTCTGATAATGATTTCATATTGTGAAGAGACTGTGCTGTGACAAGCTCAACCCTTTACGTTAGTGAAGCAGTTAAAAGGCAGAGCTGTTCAGAGTATTATTTAAATGTCTTTTGCAACCTTAGAGGCGAGTGACCTTGCTGCCCTGGCTAAATTCCAGTTTACATCATTACAATCTACTACTTAACGAAATGCTGTGCAGAGGCCAAAGCCGAACCTGCACTGTTCAGTCTGAACTGGGATATCCACAGAAAACAGTGCCCTGCAGGGATTCTGCATCGGGAGAGGTGTTTGCTGTGAAACACTGGGGTGTTAGCTGATGTATAAATTGCTGCCTTTGCTGCTGCCATCACCAGAAAGACTCAGATACTAAAGGTAATCAGCAAGGAGTACAAGCCAGAACAGAGAAAGAACAGGCTTTAGGACTATCCAGAAATATATTAAATGACCCTGACAGGTTTTGCCCTTGAAATTATAAATTAGTCAGAACAGTATTTGACCTGTAAGCCATTAGCCCAAAGAAGGGCTGAAGGACAATTCTGGTGCTGCTAAGGCCCAGGGAAAAGCAAAAAAAAAAAGTTAAAAGGGATGATATTTTATTTAAAGGAAATAGAGTAGCATGATTTCATTTTTTTCTAAAGATTGTTTTCAAAAATTGGAATAGAAATTTTGCAGGAAAGGAAGATTACTTCTATTAGGAAAAACTGTGTCTGTCAGAATAGGTAAGCACTGAACAGATGCCATACCACAGAATGGCTTCTATCAGAGGTTTGCAAAATTAGACAAATATCTGTCAGGAATAAATATACCTAAGTTCCTCGGCTTTGGGGCAGAAGGTCTGTTCAGGTTTCTCTGAGATATTTGAAGTTGCTGTTGTTTTCCTTTGTCCTATTCTCGGCTGGTTCTAATTCTGGCTGTTAGCATGTGCTTTAGAAGGCTCACTGCAGACTGGGATTTGGCAGATTGAGGTATCTAAAAGAGCCTCCCCAAGGTTAGACAGACAAACAATTGTTAGGCTGAAATACAAAGAGCCAGGTGATCCTAAAACACGTGGCACAATTTGCAGGGTTTATTCCCCCTGTTCTTGAACTCAAAAATCCATAGCAACCACTGTTAGTAATACCAGCCCCTTTCTCACAGCTTTCCTGCCAAGTCGGCCCACCAAGGACAGGGCACGTGTTGGAGCTGCTGTTAACTAATAACTGGTTTGGGCTTCACAAAATACCAATGCACTGCAGTGGTTTTCAGTCTCTGTGGAACTACACTTGACTGGAACAAATGGGTTAAAATGACTAGTCAGCTCTTCTGCATTTAGAGCAGCACCTGAGCAATTTCAGGGAATAGCCCCTCAGTCAAAGCCCATTGCCATGATGTACTCCATAAGGCCTTGCCTGTGTATTTATTTTTTGTAATGCTTGCCATAGCTGCTGGAATTTCAGGCCCTCATGTTTATCCAACCTCTTGTCTGAGTGGAAAATTTGTGAAGTAAACAAGTCCCCTTCTAGGCAGCTGCATCCTTGTGTGGTCTGTTCCTCAGCCTAAATAAAGCTGTGACTGCTTCTGTGAAAATTGCTGTCCTGCTGTGATGCACAAGGCACCCACAGGTATTCAATGCTGACCTCAACATGTCGCTGAGGTATTTTCTTACCTGTTGTATTTATCATATAACTGGAATAGTGAGATTAAGTTCAATCTACTTCTCTGTGGTCTTTTGTGTCAAATCTTTCTAATAAAGAATAATAAAATCTTTGTAAAGTAGCCTTTAGAAGGAAGAAGGAAAAGCCAAAATTTAAGGTTTGACTTAGGGCATTACAGTAAATATGTGGACCGTTCATGGCTACTGAGATACACGAGATTAAAAAAAAAAAAAAAAAAGTAAAAATACTGAGTAACACCAGGAAACTGTTTTAAAACTGAAGCATTCCAAAGCAGCCACAGACGGATCAGTAGCAGCCCTCCCTCTGTATTCTTCATTGTAATTGCAGTATCATTCAGAAGACATTTTCTAAAAGGTTGGTCTAGAATGTGCCTACTAAATGTAGTAAAACTGTAACCAGAAATGTATTTCCTTCTTGAGTAGAAAACACACAGAACTACAAAGTGAGGTCCCTCTTTGTTATCCCAGTATGTTCAGTCAAAGTGCAAATGTGCAAAGCAAAACCACGTCAGTAAAGACAAAAGATTTAAGTCTAACAGCTGTATCTTGATGAAGATTCCTAACAATGCACTACTGCCTGAACACAACACTAAACTGCACCTTCAGATGCTGGCTTGCATGTGAATTGTCTCTTGCTCATACCAGGATGGCTTCCAGGAAAGCACTTGACTTTCACAAGAACATGTGAATTTAAAAAAACCCCACATGAACAGATAGTAAGGTTTCCTCCTTTTTAAAGCCACACTTAAATGTTGCTGACACAGTAACACAACCAGGCTTTGACACAGCACTTTTAAAGCAACATGTGTATAGATCTCTGCTCAACTCACACTTGTTTTTCACAGAGCTGAAGTCTGATGTTATGTAAGAAAAAATACAAAAACCTTTCAGTGTGCCTTTCTTAGTATAGTGCATATTTTGAAAGGGGGAAAATCTATTTACTGATCTCTTTATTTTCCTGTATTTTCTGTTTCTTAATGTTTCTGAGTTTTCAAAACCTATGATTTGTCAGTTACAGTCTTAACACAATTTCCCTATTTGTTCTGTTGAAACTTTTCATTTAGGGAAAAATCCACTGGGTCCAAGGTTCTGAAAAGGCTGTATCAGTTTCAGCTCCACAGATAAGAGGGATGGAAATAAAAATTGCATAACATTTGGGGGAGCTGTGATTTTTTTGCTTCAGCTATATATACCATAAGGTTATCTAAAAAGCTGTTATACAAAGGGAGAAAAATGCAAAACCAGAAAACTGGTGAGGTGGTGATGGGATTAGGGTGTTTTCCTTCTCTCCCTGTAAGTTTGTGATAGAAATAAAAGATACATGAACTTACAGGCAAAGTAAATTTGTAAAACTTTTACTGGTTTTAAAGTATTATTTTTTCTGCGTACCAAGGCCTAAACAAGAAAGCAAGATGCTTAAAAATTAAACACATTCCTAAAATTCTCAGCAATACTAGTCCTAGGTAAGTAATCTGATAGAAGAAAATGTGCCTCACAGTCGTAAGTAATGATGATCTGAAGAGCTGCAGTACCTGACTTTATTGTATGAGAAGATGCAGGAGCCCTTTGCTGCCATGAGACTAAGTTAACCCTAGCTGTTTAGTCTGAAACTGTATCAATTAACTATTTTTCACATTATTGTCTGATGAGAAGGACATATAAAGAGTGGGCAAGGGACTATCATCACTCAATTCAAGCTGCATGGCAGACATTCCAAGGCTCTTTACAGAAACCAATGTCTTCTGAATTATCTTCATATCCCCACATTCATGTTTTGACATCTATGACAGTGAACATAAAGAATAAAAAGGTAAATTTTCTTTAATAACGAGTTTTAAACTAATTTTTGGCTTTTTCTTTTTTTTTTCTGAAGCCAGCACTCAGACCTAGTGGCAGACTTGTTTTTAACAGTTCTTTTCAGTACCTGTCTCTATGGCAGTGTCTCCATTTCTCAGGGATTAAGACTCCCCCCACACCCTCACCATGGCAGGCCCAACATCCAAAGTACCTCACTCCTAAATGCAGAAGTGAAGTCACTGCTGTGCCACGTTCTGGGTACAACATCCATCCCTCCTGGCTGCAGCCTGGGACCCGTTTGACCCCAAGGCAGCTGATGATGGACCTGCCAGCACACCAAGGGCCAGCGCTGCTCACTAGGAGCAAACACTCTGCCTTTGTGTTAAAATGGGAGAGGTAAACCTGCCAGCAAAATAATTCTGAGGTGCTTTCCTTGATGCCTAAGGATGACCTTCAGTCCTTCTGTACATGGGTGCAAGTGACAGATTTTGTCTGTTGTAGGATAATTTCCCCCCAAAAAGGAAAAAAGTGTTGCCACTAACTGCCTTCCACTATACGGTGGTAACAAAAGAGAGGAAGGAAAGGGTCTTCCACTTTGTTGTTTCACTGCCAGGAGTTGGATTGTTCTTGTTCCAGCATTTTTCATCTGAATAGTTTTAGCAAATATTGTTTCTTCAGAACTTTCAGTGACCTGTGCCATTTGCATCTGATTGCCTTCATACTGCAGCACCACAGGCAACTCACTCTTAGGCTCTCAAATTCACCACTTCAAACCAATTCTACACTCTGATATGTATTGTTAAATGATATATAGGAACTCCAGCTGATGCATGAGAGGCCTGTTAAACTGGCTGCCACATAAACTGATACATCTCCTACACGATGCAGTTGTCTTGATATTTGGAAAGGTTTCATTGTGCTCTGATACACTGAGTACCCTCTGCCTAAGAATCTCCATACTCCGTGAACTCCACAAAACACTGATATCTGTATTCTCTAACCAGCCATGTTAAAGCACTTCTCATCTCTCTCCACACCTGGAGAGGAACTTCTGGGGAGGAGACTTGTTACTGATCTGTATACAGCACTAAGAACCACCCTGATTTCCCCTGCCACACCTTGAGCTAAGCTCTATCGACTGAAGGCATTTGCTGCTGCTTCTTTGGCAGCAGTAACCCAGCCTCAGTGGAGAAAATTTTCAGCAGCTGAGCTGTCACTCTGCTAGCTGATCACAAGTCAAATAATGAACTCAGTTTTGCTATTAGCCTTTTAAATATACTTGCAAGAGGGGGGAAAAAAGTCCCCAAACCAGGTTAAATGTTTTCTAAGGTCACAGAGAATCAGTAATAAACTAGGAGCAGAATCAGCTTTTCAAACCTTTAATCCCTCCCCCTAGTTCTGCATTCCTTTGGAAAGAGAAGCTGCTAAAATTTTTGGCCAAAGGACCTGAAAAATTTTTTTAAAGAATATTTAATCCACAGAGCTTCAACTTGCAGTATAAAAAACCATAAGATGTCTGTTTAGAAGGCTGATATCCAACTGTAGTCCGTTTTTCTTATTTTTCGTAGTTCTTTTTCCTGGGATTTAGACAGTTTACATGTCATCTCTCCTAATAATTCCATATGGCTTGTATCTTCTTGTTCCATTTCTGTGGCATCTTCTTCATCTGAATCATCCTCTGCTTTTTCACTTTCCATTTCTACTTCATCAGCAACTTCTTCAGCACTGGAAGATGGTTGGAAACAACCCAATTAATAGGTACTCTCACATACTACAGTACTATGGGGTGAAGTTATCATGCAAATAACTAAGTAAACATTAGATTTTATCTTTTTTTTTTTTCATTTCAGTCTACTTTAAAACTACTATACTTCTCCTGCCATCTCAATTTCAAGCCATTTTTCAAATAGCTTTCTTGTAAGTAAACTTAAAATAGTTTTCTTTCTTGAAATGTAATACATAACTGCAAAGCAGGCAGGTCAGCGTTATGACAAATGTTACAACATCACAGTCCTACAGGATTAGGAACATTGGATAAACTGGTAGGTGAGACAGTATCAAGAAGGCCATTCTTCTCTTTCAAATCTGAAAGAGGTCACTTGGTCTTAAAAAGAGCAACAATACCTAGAGTGTTACTAGGAAAGACAAATTCTTTTTTTTTTTAAACATAGTTGTTTAAAGTGGCTGTTCTGTTCTGAGTTCAAGAGGTTTAAGCCTGTGCTGAAGTAGAAAGCAGAATTCCAAAGAATTATATGGAACAGCTACCATTTACAATGCATTAATTAATAGTATTAGTTCATGTGTCTGTTGTATAAATATTCCAGATCTCATTAGGAGTGAACTGCATGGCAGAACAGTAGTGGTCTTCTAAAAATCATCTGTTCTAATACAAACTATTCATCACTCACAAAATGTAAATGGAGAAGCACACAGTAATATCATAGTGCCAAGGAAAATAAAAGCATTTAATGTTAATAATTATCCACTGTATAATATATACACTGTACAGGGATAAATTCTGGTCAATCTTCAAGGGCCCACTGCTGCAGCCCTTACATGGACCTTTAAATGCACAGCCATACTAACCATCACTGTCAAAGTACAAGCTCTACAAGTGCAAATATTTACACAGGTCACTGAACTCTCACATTCTTCAGAACTGAAACTAGATGTGAGTTTCCATGTATTAGATTTTTGTTTTGTTGATGTTTTGCTGTGCCATGCAGTAAGAAATCTTGCAGCAGTGGCTGGCACAGTGTGGCAGAAGCCAGGACACTGCTGTTATGGCACAACACAGAGCACACTGAGGAGCTGCTCCAGCTGGTGTTTGTTTCCAGGTGAGCCCCCGCCCAGTGAACCACCCGCTTGCCCGTCTGGCAAATCCACAACAGCTGATTCCAAGGACAGGTTTTCATCTCTGGCCTGGCAGAGTTTAATGAAACACTTTAAAGAACAGATGGCACAAAAATGCAATCATTTAACTGGCTTCAGTGTAAATGACAAGATATTAATCCTAAAACAAAACTACTGTCATAATCCCTGGGCCTGCATTCCTTTTTTAGCAGCACACATTGATCCCGAAGGGGTAAGCTACAATTTTAAATACCTCTCAAACTATTCTATTAAATTGGAATGAATGCATTGTAAGCCAAACTGAGGTGTGCTTACACTTGTATTTTGTAGCTTAATTAGAAATGAAATTTGAATTCTAAACAAATTCTTAAGACCAAGCTTCTAACTTCTTGGTGTATCTAGAAACTGAAACCAAAAATTATGCAGGAAGTCACAGTAATTTCAAATAAAGTTGAGAACCTAATATTTAACCAAAAAAAAGCCATTAAATCCTTGCAATAAAGTTAAATTCATAGAGAGCATCTGAGTGCAAAAGGCAGCATTTTGCATATAAGCACATTATGCAAAACCCAGCAAAAATAACAGCAACAAAAGAGCCAATACACTGAACAGCCAGACCATTGCCACACTAAGTATTCCACTAACTTACTGCATAGATAAAGTGTTGGAAAACTGCTTTTACACTTTAAATAAAGAAGTACGTAATTTAAAAGAACTTTGATAACTAAGGAGAGTTCTTGAAATTTTCTTACCTTTTGTTCTCTTTGGAGATGAGCAATGAGTTAATAAATATAGTGCAGAGGAAGGAAGCAGATGGCAAAATGTGTGCTGGAGTGTGCAAAAGCTGCAAAGATAAAACAGAAAGCTTTATGAAAGATTCTGTTTGTTGTGATTTTGCTTGTACATTTGCTGGAATTACTCCTACCTCTTTAACAGCAGGTGAAGCTTGCTCCTGCTTATTATGAACAACTGGTTTTCCAGGGTCTATATCCTCTTGTGCTTGCTGATGTCTGTGCTTTCCCAAGAGCAAACTAAATGGGGTCACAGGAAGACTTTCTTCTACTGCCAGCTTGAAAAAATTTAAGTAGAATTTTAGTGTCACACATCTAAGTTCTATCTCCTTTTAAGTCACCAAAATTCAGAATAAACTCAGATGACCAAAGTTTACACTCCAGTTTAACTCAACTGAGCTATGTGGCTCTTTGTACTCATTCTCAGGGGTCTGGAGAGAATACTGCACAGAGGGTTGCAAAACTCTCCAGAATCTGGACCCAAGAACACCAGATTTTAGTTGGCAGATGTACCAATTAACTTCCAAATATGGAAGGTGGTGCACATGTCAGAAAACCAAGAATGGGTTTTTCAAGTTCCACTTTGGACCAAAAAGGTCTTTTATACTCCAGCATCATCTGCAGAGAGATTAAGTTATGTAACGGGAAGCAAAACATGGCACCTTGTCTTTTGGCATTTTCCTACATCAATGTACCTTGATCTGAGCACCAAATTATTTCCCCACCTTCCAAAGAAACGGATTGCTTATGCCCACATTCCAACAGGATTTTGTATTAGAAAGATACTAACTTCTACTTTGGTCTATTTTATCTAATCAAACAAATCAATCAAATGCTGCTATTTCAGCAAGTATGAAACACGTCTTCAACATGAATCAAAAAAAAAAAAAAAAAAAAAAAAAAAAAATCCAATTTCCCAGGCTACTTCTCCACAGAAATACATACTAGAATGCAATTCTGGAATTCCTCTTCACTGATAAGTCACAATTGACTAACAACTGCTCATCCTCATCAGAAAGCACAGTTCAGACCACACTCAAGGTTCCAAGTGTTACAGAAACCAAGAAAAGGAAAGAACTTACTCAAACATTTTGCTTCATTTGTGTAACCTGAATCTTTTAGAAAATGATTTTTTTTTCCCCCCCCCAGGGGAAATGGAGAGTGTCTTACTGATACTTTTAAAAAAAATTTTTACAAATAGCACTTCTTGTCAAAAAATAAGCAAATCCAGATTACTGCTCCTTCAGCTAAGTGGCTCCAGGTAAGGGTCCGGTGTGCATTTCCATGACAGAAGGGAATTTCAATATGACAGAATGAACACCATCTGAATTGTGAACTGCTCTGTCCGTCTGAGTCAGAACTTCTATGAGAGGTACCTGTTTGCTTGATGGTGTAAGCCTTTCTTCCAGAGACTTTGTGCTAAGTGTCATTAGCTCCTAAAATACAGAAGGAAGTAGCACAGTTATCACATGTGAAACTGCTTTCCATATTTCCATACCTTGCCTAGAGAAGCTTCCAACTAGCCCAAAAGCTTTTATCAGTCAAGTGGAAGAGGCAAAACCATCCCTTCCTCTTTATTTTGGAAAGAACCTGAAGAGAAGCAAGAATGGACCTAGAGGTTCTATAGACTTTTTGGGAAAACAAACAAAAAACCCCCCACCCCCATCCAGAAATTACAGGGAAACTGAACATCACATGGAACATCTGTACAATCAGCAGTAATATATACAGCTTCTAGGTGATTGTTTAAGTTAAACTGCATAGGCAATGTTCCCAAGTTATCTAGTTTCTTCATTAAATATTCACAGTAGAAAACCAGTAAATAATTTTGAGCTTAGGCTGTTCTGGCAGTTGAAAGCCTTCAACAAAGCATGGCTTACACTGACTTGAAATGACAGAAAGAAACTCCTACACTCATAAGCAGAACTCTGAATTTGCATCCAACTATTTTAAAGACAACAGTTTTTCCCCAGGAACCACCTGCCAATTACTTTTCCTTACTTGTGTATCTGTAAGAAAAAATAGCTGGGATTTTCTTAGCCAAAGGTATTTTTCTGAGCTTATAATTTCAGGTTCATCTCTTGGAACGAAGGCAGCAAGCAGGATCTTTTCTTTACAAAGGTTTCTCTGGATGTAGATTGGCCGTGGCTCATTTGGTTTAAACACAAACACTGCAAAACCAAGAAAATGTTCTCATTAAATCAGGAAATTCTTACCCTCCTGGCAGCTGTCAAAGCTCTGCATTGTCAAAGTCCAGGAAGGCTGGACAGGATTGCCTCCAAGCACTATTTGCAGGAATATAACTGGGTAACTTTACTGCATAATAGAAGGTACCTTTCACAGTACTCCAAATCCAGAGAACACACTTGGAAATTAACATTTCTGTAGGAAGAGTTATCTTAATTTAATGTCAGAGCTCTAAAATGTAGCTGTACAGTTCTGCATTTATAAGAGAGGGTCAAGAACATTTGAGACTGTCACCCAGAAAGTGTGGTTAATCCTGAGCTGTATCCTACACCAGAAACTACCTGGAGGAAGAAAAGATAACATGCTTTGTTTGAATGCTGCTGTCAGATATGTCTCTGTTTCCACAGGTGCAAGCACACACTGAAGTCCATCTTGCAGCTTTCAGAGTCTGAATTCTAAGAAAACCTTTTCTAGAAATGGTGCTTTCCCAGTTTTAAATTATGACTTGTCAAAGAAGGCTTTGTACTTACAGCTGGACTCTTTGGAGAGCCATGAGACTGCAGCAATATGTTCAGAAAGGGGATCAGGTTGCAGAACTACGACGTTGAGGTGGGCACTCCACTCCACTGAAAAGCGAACACAGCAAGAGCCAGAGGTGAAAAGGAGCCAAACTAAAGGTCAAACAAACAACGCACAGGCCCTTAGCTGCTGGAAAAGGCAGCTTCACTCATTCCCTGGTGAATAAAAACACACAAATGCTACCAAGTTCTACACAAGTGTAAGAAATACTACCTTTTATTGGGTTATCATTCACCTAACTTACAATATATCTTGCACATGCACACAAAGCACATGCATGCGGGACAGGATACTATCCTAAGTATGAAAATCATCCCATTTCCACAGGGCATTTTGTAGCATGTAAATCTGGAACTGAACTAGAATTATTTCAAGGTTTCACAGTAATTTCAAGTATTAAATTATTGTAGCACACATTCAAGCTGATCTTACATGCACAAGTGAGCAGGTTCCAGCAACACAGAAAGCCATAATCAGTGGCACCAATAAGGTACTTGGAACATGTTAGTCTCCCAAAGCAGATGTTCCTACAGAAGTAAAAAGTCAAAACAAGTTAGTCACCTTCAGAGTTCATCTTTGTTTCTCTATGTAGCAACTACTAATAAATCACAAAAACCATTCAGTTATGATTTAGTTTTGACACCTAAATCAGAAATTTGCTTTTTCAATTAACCTCTAGTGGTACGAAACTCCACACACAACTATAAGGGAAGTTTGATGATTTAAAGTATGCATAAATATATAAGGATTACATGTTTCTACAGCATTCCAATATAAAGGAGGGATTTAAAATGCTTAAATAGATTACAAAACCATACATAATTTTACGTGTTCATATTGGGATTAGAAAATAACTTCCATATTTAAAGAAGGCCTACTATTGTTAAGGAAACAGAAAGATAGGAGTAGTTAAAAAAAAGTTATTATAAGCTGCTCCAGTTGAAGAAAGCATGTGATTTGATTTCTCAGTCTCTTGTTTGAAAGTAACAGAACAGCCTTATGACTTCTAATGATGAAAGATTTTCAAAAAAAGCTAATAAGGGACAGAATTTGTATATTAAAGCATAGCCCTTTGAAGTTATGCAACTAATACACTAATTCATTATATTCCTAGAGTAATTTGTTTCCTTTTAATATAATAAATAGTAAAGGCTATAGGAGCAGCTGGCCTGGGAAAAGCTTGCCACTGCACCAAGCCGGTGGCTCACATGCCTCCCACAATTTCCTGCACACCAGTTTCAGAATACATTTCTCAATTTCTAATCTTAGAGGACCAATACAAAACAGACTCCGTAACACGAAAGAAAAGCTTACAAACATACACACAACACATGGAAGGGACAAATCCCTGTATGCTGCTATGATTCTTTGTGTCAGTAGTCTTTAAAACATTGTGACCACAAAATGTTGATGGTATCTTTTATCATGACAGCATAGAATGGAGCATTGCTGGGATAGTCTGCCAGGCAAACATGGATTTTCCAACAGAGGTTAAGAAGGATCAAGATATGTATTTCATAGTACAGGTAAGGTCATTATGCCTTTATTGATATAATTTCTATTTGCATGTATACATACACAAATAAAGCACCACTTCTTGTATTTATACTTTTCCAGGACTTTGATTTATCCCTGGATTAATGTGGAAAAAGAGAAGGGCTATCAACACACTACTTGTGTGTGCCCCATGATACAGATTTAAGGATGAGAGGTACAGGAGACATAAGCAAGTAAGAAGGAACACTTGATCTTATTTGTAATAGTATTTTTAACCAACGACCTAAAAGCCACTTTAGTCTTTTCTATATATGAATTAATAAGACTGTTAAATTCAATGTTTATGTGAACATATACAAGGTCTTGGACTGCTATGAATTGATTCTTTCTGTTCTGAGAGTTCAAATGAGACATAAATGAGCAGATGAAAAATGTACCTTATATTTCCAGGTGGATGGCAAAATGTACACTTAAGATCCCAAGTAAGTGAATCCCATACAGTGACAGTTTCTTCAAAGCTAACAGCAAGCAAAGAGCCATCTTCTGAGAAGCAGCAGTTTGTAGCTTGGTAGTTGTGGTAGCTGCCTACAAAGTCACAGCTCCAGCTCACACTCTGCTGTGCTGCGTTGAATGAACAAGCCAGTTAATTCAAGTCTATACATGACAAAAGAAGAATTCAAGTATTATTGCAAAATAGGCTCAAGAGAAAGGCAGTTTTCTTTCACAATTTTTGATGAGTACAGAGAATCTGCCCTGTTCTAGTATGAGAAACAGCTGGTAGGGTTTTCATTTGTCCTCAGTTTTGCATTTGAACAGTGAACCCTGAGACTGGCATGGTACAATATTCATGCTTAGTGTGCCAACTCCATTAACTGTGGTCTCAAATAGGCAGAGGTTAGATAAAATGATACTCAAATAGATTCAACACTTGTTCTGAAACATTGTTCTAACTCTAGCAAAAACACGAGCATTACTCAAAATTTGAACACAGGCTGCATTTAAGTCCAACAAAGCTCATGGCTCATTTACAGAAGATTCGAGGATCACCAAGTGACCCACCAGCATGCTTCCGTGTGTTGGTTCACCTGCCACTGCATTCTGTTGGGACACCTTTCCCACTGTGGATAATCACCATAAAATAAACCAGAGCAAAGTGATGTACTTACCACATTAACATACATTTCCCAGTATAAAATAGTTCCTACAGCATGCTTTTGAAACATTTGAGTAGGATGAGGAAAAAAAGGACAGTAAGTTCATCCTATGCTAAAATACCCTTTATATAAGGGCTACAAGTTGATGATTAAAAGACCTGACAGTAAAAAAAGAAAAAAAAAAAAAAAAAAAAAAAAAAAAAAAAAAAAAAAAAGCCAGAAACGATTGAGTACTTCCAACTGCATGGCACCATCTAGGGGCCCAGCAGGAGACCTGCTGCAGTTAACACATACCAGAGTGTACTCAACTGAGGAACTCATTGGTAAACTAGTATTTGCTGCACAGAAGCTGCAGCATGTCAACCCTTTCTACCTGTGCATTCCTACTCTGCCCCACTGGGCAAATACACCACAGCAGTCACCGCTAACTGGTACTTTTACATATGCCATGAAACAGAACCATGTAGTCACTTAAAATACATCCTGATGATGGCAGGCAGCAGATACAAAACTATTTTGTGGAAAGAAAAAAAATTCGGTTTCATCCCCAACTGACACTACACTCAAGACCAAAGTATCTGCTCATTAAGTTATAATTTAAGCTCAGAATAATTTATGAAAAAAAGCAAAACCAACACTCTTTCAGATACCATTGAGGGGGTTACTATTAATGCAGTAAATAACACAAGGTTTTGTCTTTCTTCTCATCAGCAGCCACTGTTGAGGAACAAACAGCTTGGAAAGAGAAAGTTGGTTTGGCAAAGTTTGCCAAATGGAAACCCTAATAGCTCAAAAGTACTTTTGAACATGTTCTCACCTGCCCATGAAAAGACAAACAGATTACTGAACTGCAAGCAGTTCAGCAAGACCACTATCACAGCTACTGGGAACATGAAATGACAAGACATCCAAATGGCAGCAAAGTGCCACTTCACTTAAGTGTGCCTGACACTGTAACAACATTTAAGTAAATGGAAATTAGTACGTTAGAAATCTTTTGTATTTCGCATTCAAAGGCATACAGAGCAATCAAAACACAGATGGTCTGTTTGAAGGAAGGGAACATCATCATGTCTTTCAAGAGGTGAAATTTGGTTATTAAAAGCATCTCAGAAATACCTAAATACCCATTCTATGACCTAATGGAAAGGAAGGAGGTTCAAAAAATGAACTCTGAAGTGGTGCATCTGGAGAATGGCAAAAGAGCTATTATTTTACACTAAGTCAGCTCAAACAGAATAACACATTTCTGCATCCTGCTCCTTTGAGCAGGAGTCTCAAATGAAAAGCCTACCTAGAGGACTGACAAAAATCCATTTTCTCAATATGGAAAAATCATTACCACAAACAATTCTTTAACCAATAAACACAGGCTGCCATTCTCTTCTGCAGCAGCTTGCCAAGGTCTCCCTGGCTATTTCAGGAACCTCAATACCAAACTGTAATACTGTGGAGCTACGGCAGAACTGCACCACAGGATGCTCAGGAGAACACAATACTTCATACAGCAGCAGAAACAGATCAACGCATGGGACTGAGCAAATGAAGGTAAGGTCTTAATTTCTATAGCATGACTTCAAATGTCATTGTAGGTCCTTTCCAACTCAGGTTATTCTTATGGTTCTATGTTACAAGGTGCAAGTAAGAGTAAGTTTATGTTTTGACCATGCTTACTTTCTGGATCAGTGTCTTCTACCATCACCCAGACTTTAAACACACAGTCTCTGCCAGTTGTTACCAGTATGAGAGAGTCATCTCCCAGTTCATCCATGTCACGAAAGCACATGTCTGTGATGTGGTTGTCATGGGGTGTGTTTATTCTGGTATTCAGCTGAAAGCTGTAAGAAAAGAAAACAGAAGCTTGCCATTCTATTTCATTTGGAACTTGGGGAAGACTTCAGTTAAAGCTGATTCTGGAATGGGCAGGGAGAAGAGCAATCAAAGTTCTCATTAAGACAGTTAAATAGTATTGCATTAACAGATCAGATTTCCCTAATGGCTTCCACAAAGTAACCCAGCACCAAGAATGATCACTAGGCAAGCATCTCTCAAAGTCTGAACTCTGGGCAGTCTTTCCACTACTTTAAAAATCAGTTACATAGCTGATCTGTGTAGTAGCTTTCTTTTGCCTTGTTTCTTCTTTAAGAAAATAACGATTTGTAGTCAAAATGTAATTTTTTAAATAGGAAAATTAGGGAAAGCGTTATTAACCAGATGCATATGTTTGCTAAAGACAAAGATCAACAACAGAATTATAATCTTCTGTACCTTCCGGAGAAGGACTAATCAATTCACGATGGATTACACACAGGTGGGAAAACTATATGGGCTATAGAACCATTCTGTCAGCTCCCTGATTTTTAATATCAGGAAAATATGTGAATTTAAGTCCCATGGTTACAACAGCCTCTGATTACTGTAAGTGTATTCAGTGCCACTCTGTGTTCTGTTGCAGATGCTGTAGCATGCAGAGTGAACTACCTAGATCTGGAAAAACCGCCTTTGCAAGGCAACGTCTGTGCAGGGATTTGTGTGACAGAGAGCTGGAAGGGCAGCTCTATTCTCACTACCTTTGCATTTCTTCATGGTAGAACCACAGTTTCAGCTGTAACTCGGGATCAGTCACTTCTTCACTCTCCTCTACTGTGGCCAGCCAGGTGCCCTGAGCACTGAATGCCACCTTCACCAGGTCTGACTGCTTGAGACCCGCCTGGTGGATGTACTGGCGCTGCACAATGTCCAGCTGCAAAGCAAGGCCAGAAGCGTATTTTAAAATTCAGGTAGAGCTATAAGAGATACCACTCATAAAACCATGGAGAAAGGATGTTCTGAAGGCTCCAGTTATACCTGACTGGGCTGTGGCACAAAACAGTGCCCCAACATGTGGGGAAAGCAGATTTGGGCATCTGTATTCCAATGATGCGAAGTGAAGAAAGAATGAAAAATAATTTGAAGTTGTTTTACCTAGAAATTTTTGACATTTAACAGGACAGCACACTGTTTTGAAGTACTTTTTTCAGTATCAATATTTAGACTTGCTTAGCAAGTGAAGTCTCAGATAAAGCCAAGAACATCTCAGTCTGGAATCCAGCTTTGTGGAATAGCTGCAAGGTTTTTTTTTCCCCTTTGCCATATTAAGTCTTCAAATAAATTCTGATTCACAAGTTACTTGACTGAGTAAATTAAAGTTTTGGTACAAGCCCATCCAACTTACACTGAACAACTGCTGGTCACTCTGGAGGGAATAGAACTGCAAGTGGCCTGGCTCCCCATTCAGGACCAAAGCTTTGGTTCTAGGATCAACTGCTAGTCCAGTCTTGACATCCCGACCTGGAAATGAAAATCAGGTGACAAATGACCAAAGCTGTCAAGTGACACATTCCACTCTCTAAGTGGACGATAAATCTTACTGCTCTTACTTTTGATTAGCCCTTGAATACTTCTGGAAAACCTTAGGTTGCTGTTGATTATCGTAATTCCTGAAAGAGAAAGCAAAGTCTTGCAAAAGGCACCCATCTCCTGGTGGGAAAGGGACTGTAACCATCTGTACTGCAAATTTATCTTTGCTCAGTTTATGACACCAAGGTGGAAAGCCAAGTTACAGCAGTCACCAGGCAAATTCACAAAATTAATCAAAGAGCAAAAGATTACTGCAAGCATCTGTTTTTTCAGATCAGTAATGAAATTTTATGCAGTTCCTAGTTAATTAATCCAAAATCAACAAAATAAAGCTCATACAGATTTGCATTTCCATTGAAGTGATACTTGGATGTGTTTTGCCTTACTGTTATCTGTGTGCAAGGTGCAGCAGAGAGCGCCGTCGGAGGACATGGAAATGTACTCGATAGGAGACCCCAAACGAGGCAGGAAATCCTTCTGGCACGAAGATTCATTGTGCCATTGGACTAGAACAGATTCCACTCCACCACTCAGCAACCTGGTTCCTTTTCCAGCAATAAAAATACAGTTAAAAGGTTTTGCTTAAAAATAAAATCAGCAGCCTATGTCTTTACAACAACAGACAGACATGAGTTTCTCAAAACTGTCAAAAGCAAACATATTAAGCCTGGGCAATACACATAAATATGTTTCTCATTATACCCTGTTAAACTGCTAGAGAAACTTGGATTAACTAACAGGAACTTGTACCTACAGTGAAATTTAAACAATACTTTGGCAGTAGTAGATCCATCACTTTCTGAATCAGCTGAGTATTTGTGCTAGGATATGGCTGAATTGTTCTCCTTCTGTAAGAGGTATTTTGCACTAAGAAATACCTTAAGAATAGTTCAGATCACAAAATTCAGATACATGTGTAGTATTTCTGACAGCAGGTTTGAGCTCAGACAAGACTGGCTTGTTTTATTTGGATGGAAGTAAAACTGGAAAGAACTCATCAGTATTATTAATGAAATGGAAGGGGAGGGAGAGCGGAGGTGAGGGAAAAGAGGTGAGAGAAGGGGTTAGATTTTTTTCTACCACAGAAGGCAGATATTTGACATTATAAATGTCAGTCAAAATATATATAAAACAATAACAACTCCGTTAGTTTTTATTTCAGATCCTTCCTGGACATACTTAAAATTCTAGAAATTAACTTGGTAGTAAGTGGACAAACTTGGAGCTTCCTTGTCTGCTGCAACACTTCAAATTTGAGAAGGTTTTGTTTGTTTGATGGAGGTTTGTTGGCTTTTTGGTATGTTTTTTTTTATTGCTCTGTTTTGGTTTTATTTTTCTTTTACTCACCCTCCACAGAAAAAGCCAGATCCATGACAATATCATGATGCCAGTGCAGTGTGGAATATGTGTACTCTTTCCTGTGGTGGAAATTCCTCCTGTGTAGAGAGGAACAGAACAGTTCTTTACTCACAACATCAACAACAGAGTAAACAAAAGGAAATACTGAATTGAATCAATTATATCATCCTGTCCTCTAACTTTTAGACTAGTTTATCCTATGCTTAAGCGATACAGGAGGGCAGGAACCAGGCTACAGGTTTTCAGAACTCTCCTGGTCCACATCTGAGTTATACTGAGCAACTCAGCCCTGGAAGCAACTTAGCCATGCAACGTTTTTAATCATGTATTCCACTGGTGTGTTCTCCTTAGGACTCATCCATAAAGAGTTATTTAAGCTGCTCTTGCATTACCTTTTACACCTAAGTTTAGATTCAATGGAGCATAACTTAACATAGGCATTTTTTCCACATTATACTGTCAGCACTGCAGGTTCATTGCTCATTCTGACTTCTGAAAATGGCAATGCTAAAGACAAATTAGATTGCTTTGCTCAGGTTTGACTTAATTCCTACAGTGAGAGGAGTTTATGGGATACACAGTTAACCAAAATGCACATACCAGAGGCGAATCTTTCCATCAGCATGGCCAGTTGCAATGCAATCCTCCGTAGGATGGCACACGACGCAACTGAAGTGATTGTCTCCTCCTTTTGTCTTCATTGTACTTAAAGAAAACCTTCAAGAGTTAAGAAAGTAACTTCAGTTATAAGAGTTGGGTTGGTTTTTCTAAAACAAATCTTCAAAAGGATCAGCTAGTGCACATAAAAAAAAATTCTGGTTAGCAAAATTAAACATCTTCAAGTTGTTGTGGTTACATGCACTCTCAAAAAATAAGTGACAGACTTACTTTTCTCTTGATTTCCTTAATTCTCTGCCTTCAATCAAGCTGAAAGAGATTTTGCTTCTCTCTTTCTCTCCCTCTTCCACTCTCTTTTCTCCTCCTCCCCTCCCACTTCCTGGGCCCTGCCCAAATGATGTCACTTATTTCAGTTCAGCACCAACCTAAGTATTTAACTGAAAAAAATACATTCCTGAGCTGTAAAGGTAAGGTACCACTGCCACTGATCTGCTCACTGTTCACTTCTAGAGGAAACTTCCTACACAGTGACTACATCCCCTCCAGCAGAAAACCAAATATGAGATCATGTGCGCACACATCATAAGTTAATAAACATTTAGGACATACCAGACTGAATCAATACCTGATATTTTCATTCTCATTCTTACCTGTTCAACAGCTTCCGTTTAAAAAAATAAACTTGGAGATTCACATCCTTCACTGATGCGACATATGCACCCTGTTAAAGTAAAGCCATTTAGGACATACAGATTATGTTCTTACACAAGAAAAAAATAAAGCACATTTCGCTACAAAGTACTTTACACTGGAGGCAACATATAAGCTGATATTAAGTACTTTTCCATTATAAATGTCAAAGTTTCTTTTATTTTTTGTAATATAAAAGAAAGCACAGGTCTTACACTGATTCATTTACTTTCACTTTTGTTTCACTAATGCTGTGCTTGTATAAAGACATAAACAGCATATAGTTCATCTGAGAGGAAAAAAAACCCCATCCAACCAACACCCCAGAGAAGAAAAAAAGCCAAAGGCGAACATACTTCTCTTCCAAATGCAATGTGCTTCATTGATGCACCCACACCATCCAGAACCACTGACAGCTCCTTGGCTTCCAGATCTTGGCCTGCTCCTTTTGTCAGCTTAACTGAGACCAGCTGGAATGTATCTGACAAAAGAAAAAAATCTGTTTGAAACCAACAGTAGTACTGAAGAATGAGGACCAGACACTGGATATCAGTGCAAGAGTAAGCAGAAACCAAGGGAAGCCACACAGTATTTGCTCTTGCTCTGAAATAGCAATATATTATAGTACACAGTAAGGCCTAGATGTATTTATTGCAGACAAAATCCCATAAAAAAATATCTAGGCATGCTGTTAATAGGACAAGTCTCTTTATGTTAATACTGCCTAAGGTGGGAGGAAAATCTCAAGCACTCATACCCAACTTGAGTACTACAACCTGTACCTTGGTGAGCAATGCTCAAAGATTTACTGCATCTACAAGATCACATCCATGCAGTACATGCTTCAAAAGCAAAGATGAGCACTCTTCTAGACAAGTATTGGAAGGATAGGTGTCATAGAATGAAAACAAAGAAGTACAAAATGCAGGACTACAGACATCTGCCACAGGATTTAAGAAATATTTCACAACTAACATATTAAAGCCATTCTTGCAGCACACCGTTCACTGCTGGGACAGTGGCACAGACACAGAATGACTGAGATGACATGGATGATGCTACTTGTACTGTACCTCGTTCACCCTTCTTTGGAATGACAACAAACACTGAGTCCTCAGCACTAGCAGGTGTGTACAGTGCCAGAAGTTTGGATCCTACAGTGAAAGTCTGAAGAAAAAAAGAGAAGGAAATCAACAATTACTACATTTGTGTGTATGTCTTTAAAGTAAGGAAATAATATCTTATAGAAACCTTCATGTGTTAACTGAAATTCTCGACTCTAAGTCAAATAAATATATCTTTATTCTAGCAAGGACTAATACAAATGTTAAAACAGTAGTAATAAAATATGAGACATCCAATTTACTGAAAAACCTTTAGATACCTTACCCCTAAAACAGAGCAGAATACCCACCCAGAGGGAAATATTTAGCAGAAAATGTGAGCAAAAGGACAGTCAGCAGCCCACATTTTCAAGCCATTGTAACAATTCCTGTTGGTATATCCCAAACTGCAGCACACTTTCCAGAGCTACACTGGACTCCAAACTGCAACAGGCAGCAAAGTCAGTATGTCAGTACATCTCCCATCTTCTTCCCCAAAAGAATCTGCATCATCATCATCACCATACATTCTATTACTCCCATAATTAGATGGGTTTTAGGTAGTGTTCATAGTAGAACAATCCATCTCAGACTGATTTGTACCCATTTTTGACATGCTCTTAAAAAGAATAACAACATACTTTAATGGGAATCCCATCCATGAAGTCCCACAGCTTAATAGTGCCATCGAGAGAGGAAGAATAGAGCTGAAGAAAAAAACCAACTATATAAGTAATAGCAATATATCAAAGCCAGATTTTACATACAATCACAACTGCGATTCCAGGTAACTGAATCATAAAAAACTCAGGACAGACACCAGCTCTGTGTGACCTTCAAGGGAGGTGCAAGGGAAGTACAACACTATTACTCTAGTTTAAAATGTACATTGTCACAAAGTGTGAATGCACAGATACCCATCACGTGAACATCTATTAACACCTACATTAGATTTTGCACAGCTAATATGCAGATCAGTCCCTCTTGTTAAATAACTCTTGTTTACATATAGACATCAAAAAAGCCCAAGCAAACTGAGAGCAGGGAAGGCAGGCTGGGGGCAGAGGGAGCCACTGGGCAAGTTAAAGGGATTTAGTCAAATCTGTATCAGTACCAGCAGATACAGAGTGGCTAACACCAACCACAGTATTTCTGATTTTCTCACGTACTTCTTTTACCCTTTCAATCAAAGAACCGGAAATTTTGCTGATATTTCCGTTTTGTTGTCATTCCATTCAAGGAGTGTAATCCAGATGACATTTCACGTTTGTGTTTGTAGGTAACTGACACAGCGTCTACCCTTCTTGTCAGGTTCCGCGAAACATCAGCCCAACGACGCCCTAATGACTCCCAAACTCCAGGCAGCCCCGGGACAGCCCCCGCGGAGCCACATAAGGCTCAGGGGCACCCGCGACCACCCCCAGGCCAGACCTGCCCCCGCAAACCTGCATGTGGTTGTGTGGGTTGAGCTGGATGCCGGTCACCAGGTCGGCGTGGCCGCCCATGAGCCGCAGGGTCTCCTCGGTGTTCACGCTGTACACCTTCACGAAGTCCCCCGAGGCGCACAGCAGGTACCTGCAGGGGGGAAACGCCGTTACCCCGGCGGAAAGGGCCCGGGCGTCCCGCGGCAGCCGCAGGCCGCGGGGACACCGGTGGGCAGAGCTCCGCTCGGAGCTCAGGAGCCCCCCCGAGCGCGGCAGCCCCGGCCCTCCTCCCCGCTTGCCTGCAGTCGGCAGAGAACACGGCCCTGGCGCCGCGCAGGGCGCTGCCCCCGCACCGCACCACGCGGAGCGCGCCCGGCGACACCATCTTGTCCCGCCGCCACCCGCGCGCCGGCCCCGCCCCGCCCCGGCCGGCGCTGATTGGCGCCGCCGCCGCCGCGTGCTGCGGGCGGGCTGCGCGCGCGCCCCCTCACGGAGACACAGGAGCGGCGCAGGTGGGGAACGGCCCCAACACCCCCTCATCAGCCAGAGCCTTGTACCCAGTGCCGCGTCGAGACTCTCCTTAAACACCTCCAGGGACGGTGACTCCGCCACCTCCCTGAGCAACCCCTTACAACCACTTTTTCTCTGAAGAAATTCTTCTTAATGCCCCTCCGCTGGCACAGCTTGAGAATGTGTCCTCTCGTCGGTTGCCTGGGAGCAGAGCCCGCCCCTTACCTGCCCACAGCCTCCTGTCAGATAGTTTGTAGAGGGCGCTCCAACCTCCATTAGTGCCCCTGCCGAGCGCCCCTCAGAGCGCCGGTGAGTGCGGGGAGCTGGGGAGGTAGGGCGTCTGCGGGGCTGCTGCCCCTGCCCGGGGGATGCTGCTCGTGCCCACTGCCATGCTCAGCCCTTCGTCTGAAACATCCCCTGGCCGCTGTCTCCGGCCATTCCCAGGATAAAAGGCGGCGGGAGCGCTGAGCGGGGCTGTGCCGCTGTCACTCCCTGAGCACTCCGGTCCCCCCTGACCTCAGGGCGTGGCACGGGCTGCCAGGGCACTGCAAGGGAGAGTCTTCTGGCTGGGTTTGGAATTGCGCCTGTCTGAGGAGAAAAATGCGTTAACTCCCTTGTTTAAGTGGGCAGAAAGGCTGAGCAGAGGAAACTGATGGGTAAGCTTTGCTAAAACCCCCCTCGTTCGCCGACGTGGACGAGCTGTGGGTTTGTTGAGTTACGGAGCACATCGTGTTCTCGTATCTGGAGAAAAACCGCTGTTAGAAACAATGTGAATGTCTGGAATACACCGTGATTTATGGTGTCTGGGCCCTTCACTGCTGCTTTGGAACAGCAATTGCAGTTCTTGCGCAGCTGTGTAGTTTTGGCGGCTGTTTACGCCATTGAAGGTATCTCTGGTATGCTTGTAATTGATTTTTAAACAGTCGCCCTTCACAGACAGTAATAGGGACAGGTGCGTTCTGGGGGAGGTAGTTGTGATCATCCTGCTGTAAACCAAGTTATGTCCTTTTCTTGCCTGCGGACTGAATCCTAGTTCAGAAGTTAACTGAGGATTGTGTAGGGACAGTAGCACACACCGTGGAGTATTGTGGTCATAGGGAACGGGGGATGAGTGTGAGAGAGCACAATGCACCCAGAAACCTGGCTGCCAATCTCAGATGCTTTGACAATTAAACAGTGCACTCTCTCTGGAGCTGAGAGCAGAATCTACAAGTTCTGCCTAATTGCAGTTGGGTTTAACAGTTGTGTCATGCTCTCATTCTGGTGAATATTTTAGAACCCAAAGGCAGATGCAAGCTAGTGCTCCTCCTGTATGGGACAGTACATCATGTCCAAGTTCTGAGCCAGAGGCACTGAGTAAAGCCAGAGTTCTGTCATAGGGGGAAAAAAGCAAGGTTTCTAGGAAAGGACAGTCCCTTTAATCCACACTATTATGTGAATGGGACTCTTTAGTCCAGGTCTACACTAAACATAGTCAAGTCTATTTAAAGCACAGAAACTTGCCCTGTTCATCTTTTCCCTTAATGAAGGAGAAAGGCAAATACCTTGTGCATCTTCATGCATATGTTTTTGCAATGCACATTTATTTTTATCATTTTAGGAAATCTGCCATAAGCTTTGAAGCTGATAAACCATGCAGAGATCAAGACTACCCCCAAACATATCCTAGGGCAGGAGCACAGATAGATAAAACAAACCATATACCACCAGCACCAGTGCACAGCACTGTTCTCCCACAGCACTGCCACTGCTTTCAGGACTGGGTTTCTCTGCCTCCAGAAGCACAATTAATTCGATTTTCCTTCCCACACTTCAGCAGAAAAACCCAGTAATGCAGCTGCAATTAATGTGATTTCAGTAACAAAAGACTGCTTGCTTGTTACTATACACAGGGCTTTTTCAACTGTAGATGCTCTGTGTAATTCCAAGTAATGCTGCCCAAAGTTATTAGTAGTCCTATTCTAAATATGGAACATGACTGTGAATGAGATTGGGTCACTATGGCAGAGTTTAAAAGGCTTTTGTAGTCAAAGTTAAAATAGCTGCAATAAATTTATTAGGAAATAATAATAATTGTAAATAATTAATTATATATGAGACATAATTATATATAACTATTAATAAATAATGAACACACATGGTGTGTTTTAAAAAAAAAGTTGGTTTTTTTTTTTTAGATGCACTCAGCCTTTAATTCATTGTCATAACCTGTATTTTAAGTGTGGTTTAGTGCACAGGTGTATAAAGAACTAAAGCTTACTTGTCCCAGTTTTTGGAAATTGAGGCAGTAGGAGATATTGAAAGTATTATCTGGTATTCAAGTGAGTAAGCAGCAAAACTAATCTTACCTGTTGTTTGTTTTTATTTGTTTGAAGGGGTGGGTTTGTATGCTTTTTATAATTTATTTGTTTAAATTTACATTTCCAGTATTCAAAATTCATAGGTTTGTCTGTCTGCAGAAATTTGCTCTTGTCTTTCCCAAAGAAGTAACTTGATTCAGTAAGGATTCTAGTGTATTCAGCTGTTGGTTATTTAGGAGGAATCAATCAATTGAATGTGATTGTAAGTATTACAAGGTGTATTTTTGCAAATTTAAAAAAAATTGTATTGCAATGAATTGGGCAAATAGCTCATAGATCATGGCAAATAGTTTTGGCCAAAGATTGTTTGCATTTAGAATTCACTGTGTATTTGTGTAAGTAATTATAGGTAAACTATAGTTTCCCTAGTTGGGGAGAATGCAGCTGTAGTTCTGAGACATCTATTTTTAATGTTGTAAATAAAAATAGAATAATTTTAAATATGTTACCAACTTAGAAGGAAATCCTTCAGGCAAGAGTCAAGTTCTTTCTAAACAAGTGTTACTAGTTAGGTTTATGTACTCTGTCTAGACCGTAAGTTTCTAAACTGTTCCAACACTTGTGAAATCCCATGGAAATAATACAGTGTAAGAGGGATTAAGAGGAAAAAACACTGTGACTTCAAGGAAGCAGAATGACCGTCCCTTAAAGCAGGGTGTGATACACTACAGTACCGCTGCAGTTCATTAAGTCAGTGGTACAACACAGGACAGATGTCTAATTTGAAATGCTAATTACATTTTATATTTGACTTTTTTCAGCAGGTTTCTTACTTTCCTGTACCCTATGTGATCTCAGCCTTGCTCCTTAATAGAATATCTAGCTATGTATCACTATCTGAAGCCTGGGAGCTGTGGTAACTCCCTTGTTGTCCCCTGTACTCTGCTTTCCCACTGGGATGCTGGTTGGCCAACATTTCATCATGGGGCAAGGTATCTGGTATACTTCAAAATCTGTTCTGTTTGTAAACTCCACAGTAGCTCTCAAATGGCTTTTTGTCTTCCATTTTGTGTCTTTCTCAACCAGCTTGTGGCTGCAAAGACAAGAGGGTTCTGAAATACATGCCTTGAAGTCTTCTGTAAGGAAATCAGTGCTAAGAAAGGCTGCTTGTTAAATAATGCCTTCATGTAGGAGGTGATGTGACTGACTCAAATAATTGAGTACTGATCTGCCTAAGTAAACTTAAAGCAAAGACAGTCTACTCATATGTTGACTTCAGTTTGGGGAATATATTTATTTGAAGGGAAATCACATTGTTTTCTTTGTGGTACACAAAATGTAGCATCTCATTTGCTGAAAGAAAAATTAACATGACAGAGGTGAGAAGTGGGTATGCGGCAGGAACACGTGGTGTTGTGGGAAGGTCCTGCAGCAGGACACATCAATAGTTTTCAAGTTGGCAAAGCAGCTGTGCGGGGAGGGGAGGCTTGGTTTATAGAGAGAGGGTGTCCCCATTATAGAAACGAGTCAAAGCCGCCGTCAGCACTAGAGGGTGCTGGAAGAACGACTGCAACATGAACAACTCCGTGTTTGAAGTCCAGAGCCCCCGAAAAGGGGAGCTTGCCAAAGGTGTGGTGCCCCTCAGAGCTCTCTGTTCTGACCCAGCCTTGCCATAAACAGCACACTGATGTTCTCCTACGGGATCCGCTGCTGTCAAAGGGAAGGCAGGCACCTTGGAGGGACTCTCTTGTGTGACACGCTCTGTTTCCTTAGCAGTGCTCCACAGGTGATGGCAAAACAAATGTAAACACTTAAACCACTTTTTCAAAGAAGTTTTGTTTAGAAACATCTCTAACTAGGGGGACTAAGCATATGGTGAGAATGAGTAGAGGCAAACTTTATAAATGGAAATTTGAATCTTGATAGTGATTCTGAAGTTGCTCTTTAAAATAATTTCCCGTCTGTATGTTTTGATGTCTGATAAATTGTGAAAGAGTAAACAGTATAATTTCAGTTTAATTTAAATAGTTGATTTGAATGTCCTTTTTTCTTTTGAAGATCATAAACTGTTTAATACTACAGAGTTCTTGATTATGATGTCATCCCATACTAGTTTGATTTTACAAGTTCTCTAAGTACCTTGGAAATATTGGCCAATACGTACTGCAGTACATTTAGTTTGATGATAGAGCTGTTTGGAATTTTTGTTACCAACTTTTTAAGATAAGGAGATATCAGTTACCTAGTAAGGAGGTAATGACACAAGTGAGAAGCCTTGCAAGTAAATAAAATGGATATTTCATATAAGAATTTGACAACATGGATTCCACTGAAATTTCTTCCCATTTCATGCATTCCTTTTTTTTTTTTTTTTTTTTTCTTTTTATGGGAAAGAGGGAATAGAATTTGTTTTCTGACCATTTCTAGTAGTTAGAATAGAAAATACTGTAACATATAATGACAGCAGGAGCTCACCTTGGGGTGGTGTGGATGTAGTTGACCTTTTCTTCATTCATTGGATTGTGCCTTTCCCTTGAAAAGGGCATTTTGTGGAGATGTGGTACCAACTGACCTCCATACGGGCACAGCTGGGCTGTTGTATCCAGGTTGTGAATAACGAATAACCTTCTAGCCTTGCTGTGGCGACTCTATATGGTCCTGGGTATGTGTTCCCATATGGTGGTTTCTACAAGCTGTGCATTGTAGGGTATGCCCAGCCACTGCCCTGGAGGGACATCTGCTGAGATAAGGAGATTGTTCAATCTCCCAGGAGAACTCCCCTGGAAAGGCAGCCACTTTTCAGTTACGGCAAGAGAAGAAGACAAACCCAGAACCCTCTGGGAGACCCTATGCAGATCCTTTGTAGCCCATTGGCCTTTACCCTCTGACACCCACCCCCTGTATCCCATAAGAGCTAGCCCCCTGCCCCTGAGAGGGCAGAGAGATGCTCATCCCTGGCTTCCCTTTGCTGGGTACGGACCAATAAAGCTGCCTTGTGTGAAACAGCTACACGGGCCTCTCGTCTCTCTCTGGTCTGGCCTGGAGGCTGCCCTGCAGAGCTGAGCTGAAATCACGAGCTGACAATCACTAAAGAGCTGACAGCTTCTGCACGGGCCCTCCTAGCCAGCAGCTGAGGGAAGACACTGGGCCTCAGGAAGGCGATTCCTTTTGGGACCATCTCTCTGGACTGACCCCTCACCAGCTGTCATAGTGCATCATCTGCATTTTCTGCATCAGTATGTGCCTTACACCAAGGCATTTACAGAAGAGTCAGGGTTTCAACTGGAGGAACAAATGCCTGGTAGGTAAAGTGCCAAGAGTCTTCTAGATTAACCCAATAGCGTGGAGACAGTGTGGCTCCACATGCATTATACAGCTCATTTTCCTAATTGAAAAACAGAGATGATGTCTTGTACACATTTGTAATGGCAATGCCAGTCAAATCCCATGGCTATTAACTGCTTATTAATACCAGTCAGGTGTAGAGGCGTGAGGCTGGTTTTGTGTTCTGGTGTCTCTCCTGTATTCTGGTAATGAAAAGAAGCTCTGAAATAAATGATAATAAGTATTTCCTAATTAGCTATGACACTTAAAGACTTTAAGTTACGTTATCAATAAGGCATTGGCTACTGCTGGACACTTTTTCCTTTCCACAAAAATGCGAACGGAGCAACTCATAACTGCTGAAACAGATGTTGAGTATTCAAAAAATAACCTGAGAAGCCAAACAGAACCTGCACCTCTAACTTCCTTCTGAACTGGAACTGTTCAGTGCAGAGACTCTGCTACAAAAAGACAGGCATACTCTATTTTACTGTATGTGGAGGTCTTGCTTCAAGGGTTTGTTCTTTAAATAGTGGGTGTTAGTAAGCAAGGATACAGTTTAATGGAAGCAGTGCTAAAATGGGCCTCCATTTTATTTATGTTAAGCAGCTGCTGAATCTTTAGTATCTCCTGTCTCATGTCTTTGAAGATTTAATTTTTTTCTTACTGGTAGCAGAGGAGACAAAGCTTTCTTCACCTAGGGAAGGTAAGTACTGCAGTAGTTACAAAAAGATTCTGGCTTAAAAGGAGAGACTCTCAGTCTTTTAGAAATGTTGTGCCTGTAGTCTAACAAATGTTCACAGCCTTTCCTCTGATACAAACCAGCTGTAACCATGCATTACTGTGTGTAAACAGTGTTCTCCTGCTATAAGTGTTTCCAACAACAAAGCAGGAGATACAAGGTTTACTGTTCTCTTCTCAACCGACTTGTGTTAATTCCCTACTACTGATAATCATCCCATTTTAAAAAATCCTGTCCCATTCTTGAAGCCAGCAAGAACAGGGGCCAGCACTGGATTACATGCCCAGTGATGGGATGATAGCTGGCCTAAGAGACTGGGATCTTGGTGCAGCTTTTAGTGTCTTTGTGAAAAGTCGCATTGCAAAATCTTGGAACTCATGGAAACAATGTACTTTTTATGCATTAGTTCATCAGGATAGCCACGGCACTACTTTTCAAGAAGGAATTCATTGAGCAAGCATAGACTCTTCTTTTTTTCTTCAGTGTTTCATTAATTAATTTTAAAATATTCCTTACTGGAGGTGGTTATCTTTAATGGGAGAGAACTCTAAGAGGAGCCTCAAGGGTTCATAGATCCGAGTTAGTGATACTTCAGAACTGGTGGGTGTCCTGAGTAATGTAATGTAATGGGTCAAGTAAATATCCACTTTTCCTTTTCTGATACTGCAGCTAGCAGGGTTACTTGTTCCTTTCTCTCATACATCTATTTCTTAAAAGAAATGTACCCTCTACTTTTTTCCTAAATTTTGCACTGATGCCTTGGCATTTGTGGCATCTGTCTGACACAAATGGACTGACTCTGAAGGGTGGATTCCCTTTGCTATTTGTGTCTTCTCTGAGATAAAAAATGCCAACAGAACTCTAGTTTGTAAGTGTATTCAAACTGAGGTAAAACTCATTTCCCAAATTATTTCCAAGCACCAAGTCCAGATGCCTGTTGTTAAGGTTTGGATTTTTCTCTTGCAGCAGCTGCAGAGTGGATTTTTTCTGAACAGTTGTATTGAGTTTCATAGCAGGGAAAACTGCTTTGTTGCCAAATGGTTGTTACCATGATTTCTATTGAAAGAAGGATTTTGGAGGGAAGAGTGAGTCCAAGTGTGCTGTTTATTTCAGAGTTGTGTGGTATCTTTTAATGCACAATGTTTTTAGTAGCCTGAGTAAATTCTGCTGCTTTAACTAACAGGAGAAAACCAGCATGAACCATGATGTATTCTGAACTGGGGCTTTGTAACTGTTAGAAACAACAGTTAGTCATCATGGAATAGCTTTGTATTTTAAGGCCTATTGAACTGAAAAGTGTAAATTAACAGGAGAATATCTCCTAGCTAATGTGCAAGTAACAGGTTGTGTGAAATGTGGTTTAGGCGCTACACCCTCCAAATTCTGTCCTGCCTAACCCAGACATGGCTGCTCACTTGTAGTACTGCATACCTGCTCTTTTCACATTCTTCATCCACAGGCACTAATTCTGTCTAAAGGATCTTCTAAAATGCTGTGCACATCCATTATATCCTTCACATACTCTTTTCCAAAGTTTGCCAGAACTTGGTAGCTGGTGGAACAAAGATTGCCTTTGGGTTTAGGCTCATGTTGCCTTTAGCAATTGTTGCTATCACTGATGTTGCTAATGTTCTGTAGCTTTAATTAAGGCATTTTTTTTCTGAAGGCTGCATGTTCTACTGGCACAGCGTGCTCTATATCCACATGGTGCACCTGGAGGGCCCTGACAGAGTGAGAGTTCATAGTAATGAACTGCAGCTGATTTTGTGGCTTAGGAGGAAGGCATTGCTCCAATGAACTAACAAGGATAGCACCATATTTTTGAAGGCAGCAGTAGCACAGTCTTTGCTGTCTTCAAATGATGGCAGGTCTTATTGAAGGATCCCAACACAAGTAGTTGCATGAACTTCTGGACTTATTTCATGCTATTCCTGAAATGCATTATTGCAGCAAGAACCTGAAGCTGCTACAAACCATGCTTTTGGTTCATCTGGAGCAAACACTGTTAGACCCCCCTTCTTTTAGAAGTCTCAGAAGTGGTGGAATTTACCAGATGTTGGATACAGTTTCTAATTAATTAAATGGAGGTGAGAGAAAATGCTCTGTGGAATGGAATTGTTCATTTGGATTACTTTGGTATTGTTCATGAACACTAAGTCTTCTGTTCAAAATTATGCTTAAATATAGTTTTGCTCTCTTTCTGTTGGACTAATAAGTCTTTTTGAATAAGCACATTAGGTTGTATTGTTTTAGGGCACCTTTGTAAATTTATGCTGATTTAGATTCTTTGTACATTGTGGTAAAAGTAATCTTAATCTGATTCACCTGAGCGTCCATACTTGTTGCTCCTGTGAGAGAGAATCTTACTGAGATACTTGTTCTTCTAAATTCTTACCCAAACCCTTTTTCATTGCAATTATTTGCTTATTTGTCTTGGTTCCGTTTGTTTTTTTTCTTTCATGTAAATGCCTTCTCCTATCTTGACTATGTATTTAATTCATGGCTTGCTGTGAGTAAGTTAATACATCCTCAAGCTATTATGGTTTCTATGGCAGATTTTAGTTTGGCCTTATTACTTCAAGTTCTATTCTATCCTCTTTGAAGGTAATTAGTATAAATTCTTGTGGTATGTTCTGTGTAGTTTCACTTCTAGATTCACAATTGCCTTTCATTGTCTTCAGTGCTATTCTGCTTGTACACTGCAGTAAAACTGTTAAATGTGTTATATGTTTGGGTTTTGTTTTTTTTTTTGTGAAGCTGAGTGTGTTTACTGTGCTACTGCTATATTTTTCCTGCTTAACATACTATTCTTTTTCATTTTCAAATTGTTTCCTTCCAAATTTCAAATATTTCACTAGTTTCTTTATCAGTATCAGTGGTAAATAAACTGACACTCCCTAGAAGTTTCCTCTGTCTCTGAAGAAAAATGTCCCCAGCACAGCCCACAATCTAGGGTATGGTGTGTCCTGCTGTTTTGCTGCCTTAATAGGTAGGTGTCTGGGTAGCTAATGCCCTTTAATTTCAGCAAGATTCTGCCACATGCCCACTTCTATCAGTTAGATTGACATACCACATAGGTATTTCCTATCTCAGGGATGAATAAATAAGATCATATTTGACATTTGTGGATAAATATTTTGCCTCCATTCTTCCCTAAGACTTGCAGCTGTCATGATTTAGGAGAACTCATGGTTACTGGCTGTGAAAGGCCAGACAGAGCTCCTGCCAGAGCCATGAAAATCTTCTGTTTGGTCAGCCAGCAGACTGGCTGTTGAGCAATTTGAGACCCTCCCTTCCCCAGAGACTGGGTATTTTGTTACCGCAGTGTTTCCAGGCACTCCTGCATGGACGAGAGAAAGCCATCGGAAATGTTTAGTGTCTTACATGTTGGTATAGGAGGAACTGCAGAACTTGGCTGGCAAGGCAGAATTTGATACGTATTCAGGCTCTCTATAAAACAGATTGTTTGTTAGCCACACGATGACTTCTGTGGAATCTGTGCTCTTCAGTAATTGTCAGGGTTGAGGAGCAGGACCAAAGGTTACAGTTTGCAAGTTAAATAATCTTGTCCTAAAGGATGTGTAGCTTTGGAAATATCCAAAATAATCTAGGCTGTCAAAGTAAAATAGCAAAGGTATCAGCAACTGACATTTTTTGGCTGAATTTTCAACCTCTGTTGAGCAATAAGGTCTGTGGACAAAAAAAAATTCTGAGAGCTCCACAAGAGAGTGGCTGCCAAATACAACAAAGGTTTCCTGTGCAAATCTAGAGAGCCAGGCTTCAGTCAGCCTTATGGCAATTGCTGAAATTTGCTTACATCTGCATTTTTTTTGACTGGGTGTGCTTCAGGCCCACAGGGGTAACCAGTTTTAACTTTGTGAATTATGAATTTTCAATTTAAGTGGAAAAGAAAATGCAAATAGTGTAAGAGAAAACCATATTAAATGGTTTGAGCGAAATGCCATGAGGTTTACTTTTACTTGTATGCTGCCATTTATTACTAAGAGCCCACAAGCACAAGAACTCTGATGCCGTTGTATTTATAAACTATTTCCATGGGCAGTGCTGCAGTTCTTCCTGTTTTCTGTTACTTGAAGCCAATTGAATGTTAACTGATGAAAGGTAATTTCTGGGTATCGTTCTTTTATGATGTTGTAACAAGAAGTATTTTGTTCCCCACTAGCAGACCTTCCTAGCTGGGTCTGGTGGGCAGGTACCTGGCACCAGCTGCTTAGTTGTGTCATTTTCCATGTTATTCTCTTCCTTGGGTACATGTTGATGTCGTAAGAACGATTTCTCACCTGCTTATGCCCCGCGTTGTGGTTGTAAGTCTCTTACAGCTTTGTGCAGGAGTTGTGGTTGAGATACAGGTGTGTGAAAGGAACTGAAGCATAGCACAAAATAAAATGGAAGGAATATGAAAGTTCTGGGACAAACCCTTCTGTTTGATATGGACTCACCAACAAAAATATTTTTCTCTGCAATATAGTATGTACACTTCTGTAAGCTAGGCTATGTGCTGCTTTGGAAGTCGAAGGGAAATAAATGTTTTATGCATACTTTGTCACACTTTCAATTAAACAGGCTTTCAGTATAGACCCTCCTTTGACCTAGGATGTCCTGATCTTAAAAACACAGTCACCTGAAACTAAATTGGAATCATCTTGAAACAAAATCACTGAAGCTTTAATTTCCTTTTTTATTTGTGGATGCATATGGAATAATAATTTTGCTTCATAACTTCAAGCTGAAAAATAGCTTTTCATATCTATCAAGATTTTCTTTCAAATGCATTTAATATTTTATGCTTGATTCCTAAGAGGTATGTTGATGTTAGGAACAGGGAAATGAAAAAGGACCTCCTCTTCTCAAGGACAGATTAAATTTTTTTTTTAATTGATTAATTTTTTGTCTCTCTGTGACTTTGAAAGCTAGAGGACAGCTGAATTTTCCAGCGGCAAAAGAAGTGATGTATAAAAATACAGGAGGCAGGGCGGGAGAGTCAAGACAATGAAGCAATGTAGTGTGAAAATAGAAATATCAAGTTTTTCTTTTGACAGTATTGAAAAAGCAGTAGGTGAACAGAGCATATATTAGTGAGGGGACAAATCTCAGTGTGATGTTACGGCTTTCTGACTTGTTAGGCACACCAGGAATTCTTACAAAAGAAGGAAAGACTGTTCAAAGCTGAATGTTGTGAACTATGATTAATCTGAAAAGGCAAGTCCCCTCGTTGAAACTTTTAGACTTAGCAAAGAGGAGTGTCGTTCCCTTTGTGCCCCATATGGAAGGATCTGAGAAGATTTAGATCAAGAGACAGAAGAGATGTTTATGGAATGTCAACAGCACACCAAGAAGCAGTTTGTATTTGTGGTGGAGGATCAGCAGAAGCAGAAAGGACTCAGAAGGCCATGAAACTGAATTACTTTCATTTGACCTTTTTCTGTGGATGGTCACTAGCCTAGAGTTTTGGAAATGTGTTGAGCCTGTTGAAGAGATGCTATATTGCCAACTGGCTGTGCCGTGTGGGTGAAATCAGAGATCCTAGTTTTCATCATCATCTTCCACTTCACTAGCCATTAAGTTACACATAGTCTCAAAGAAGTGAAAACTGCCAGCATGATCTTTCACAAAATAACAAAATGAACTTATTTGTGGCAGCAAAAAGAGAAGCCTTTTTTCATCAGGGTCTTTGTATCCCTCCCCAAGGTTTTTCACTAGCGGTCTTTGTACAGCACCAAGTATGGGCATCTAACCTTTCAGTTTGCACTGAATCATCACAGAATTGCATACAACCATACTGTAATTCCATCAAAATGGACAAATTACTTGAGTACTTAAGGTCTGTTTACCCTGAATAGGGGAACAGAAGGACTTTTATAGAGGTTTATTTCTATATTCCTTGTGGATGATGCACAGTGCATAGAGCGAAGTGAACTTAGCTGAGGGGAGCTTGGTGATAATCTTTTTTTAGGACTTGCAACATCATGCAGTCTGGACGAAACCAGCCGTTTTGCTTTGAGGATAATTTGAAAAGCATCTGTTTTCAGATACTTTCATTAGGTCATTCCATTAGAAATGGAAGCGCTGGAAATATTTTTGATGGGAATTATGCAGTGGAAAAAGAATGCAGTTGTATTTTATCTCTAAATGGCTTTGTATTTCAAAGAAGTTTACAAAAAAAATGGGCTTCTAAGCATGTCAAGCAAGTTTGAAAGTGTGAAGATCAAACTGTAAGTGAACTTGATAATTGCATCTCCAGTTTTGATGTAAAAGTGGCATTTTGGTGAACACTTTTGTTACTCAATTTAATAATGAAATTATTTCCTGTGAAACTCATTCTCGTATTAAATTAGAATTTTATCTAGAACTCATATGGCCTATATTTGCTTGAGATTAATGTTAGATGTGCAATGAGATGGACCTTGAGATGTATTTTTAATGTGATTTTATATGTGATACTGAGGCCATGCTATTCTTTGAGAGCAACTTCCATAGCTGCTAGAGCCTGCTGTGCTGACTTGTTGAATGTACCCCCAGAGCTGAGGAAGTCATGGTGACAGTGTCAGAACTGGAGCATTCTCTTGCAGCAGATCTGCAGAGAGGAGACAGAGACAGGTCATTAAATACTACCTGCAGAGGGTATTGCCAGTGTCTGCAGACAGCAGAGACTGGCATCATGATTAATGAGAAAAAGGACAGATTTTACCCAGAGAGGGTATTGTGGATCTCTGCATCAAAAGGGTAATGTCAAATAATGCCTTTTTCTATCATGTAGATAGAAGCCTCTGTCATTGGTACAGCACGTGAAAACAGCCTGGGGGAAATGGTGATTGTAGGAGCTGGAAGTGATGGATTATCAGGTGACTGTGTTGGAACAGTTGGATATGTCTATAGCTAAGAGAGCTGACTGGCGCTTGGCTGTGTCTAGGGAGGACATGGTGACAACACTTGTGTTTTCTTAAGTACTGTTTCCCTCTCGAGTTACTCAGTTTAAATGCAGGCATTTAATTTAAAATGCATTAAAGAAACTAAAACTAAGAGCAGGTATGATGTTGGTAAGGGTTATTCTCTCAGGTAACTAGGTTAGTATTTACAGAGAAGACCTGTTTGCCCAAACATTGACAGCAGTGTTTTCAGTTTGCTTCCAAAGGTAAAAGGAAAAGAAAAAGGAAAATCCAAAGAAAAATCAAAAGATAAAATTTCCGTGGTCTAAATTTGTTGAAATGCTAAATGAGGGAGATGAGAGGAGAGAAGGAAGGTGCTGGACACTCTTTGACTAGAAGGGCTAATATGAAATGAAATTTGAAAACAAATGAAGACAGGAGGTGGATGAATAACTTCTGTGAAGCTTTTGGGTGGATTTGTAGGTTGTTTTGGGGTTTTTTTTGGGGGGGGGTTTGGGGTGGTGGTGGTGTTTGTTTTGGTTTTTGTCTTGGTTGGCTTTGGAAATCTTGATTTCTGTTCTAACTGTTAAGGGTATGGAGTGCTAAAGCAGGGAATCTGAGTGGGATAGATGCTGGTTTAATTGCTCTGCAACTGTCAAGAGCGTGCAACCCCTTGGCAACTTCCCTGTGTTCTGACAGCAGGCTGATGGACAAGCAGGCAGAGGAACAATCTGATCACTTTTTCCACTGAACTAACTCCTGAGCACCTAGTGTTATGCACTGATGTTTAAAAAATCAGCTCTCAGAAAGTGAGTGGGGAGAAGTCACAATTTATGTACAGCAGTAGGATATATGTTTGAATATACACTGTGTAGATACTGATAGCTGCTCAATAAACAGTCACCATAGCAGGTGCTAAAGGACATCCCTGTGTTTGAGCTTTGGGGAGAGTACAACTGTGGTATACATTAGGGAATCTGCACCAGATCATACTGTTCCATGGTGTTTATTAGTTCTTTATCTACTTACACTTTCAAAATCCCTTTCTCTGCTTTCTTTGTGCCAGCTCCTGCTTTTGGATTCAGGGGTCAGCCCTGATTGAATGAGCTTACATGAAGTCAGCTCCTAAGTCGTCCTCCCCACAAGCTGAGAGGTGTTTTGGCATAGAAAAGAGGAGTGGCAGGAGCCTAATGAGTCATACCCAGCTGTTAAGTAAGATTTATGTTGATCAGTTAATTGAAAACAAAATAGTAACATTTCTGTTTCGAATGAACTGCATAGTCTTCTACTTCCCTTTCATAAGGGTCCTTCAACTATTTTCTAGCCATGCTTTTTAGTCCCAGGAGACCTTACCGTAAGTAAAGAGAAGGTTGGAAGTAACTTGCCCTTTGCTTAAAGGCTTAGTTTTGCTTTTAAGTCTGTCCCCTGTCAAACAGAGGATCTGCTTTCCAGAATGTGACTCATAATTTTTAAAGAAAATAAAATACTAATTACTAGCTGAACATGCTAATTGCTAACTGCTCAAGCAAGAGCAGGACAGTCTTCTATTAAATTTAAGTGAATTCTTTTTGGTTCTCTCTGCACTAAGAGAAGCCTGAATTGTGTGTTTCCATTTGGCCTTTGGGAGTACAGCTGAGACTTGAAAAGATATACTTTAAGAAAAATTTTTTGTCTTGGAGAAGTAATCACTTGTTCTGAACTGAGATCTGAGTGCCAAAATGTGTATGGTGCTTAGGCAGGAGAAGGGAAAAGCCTGTATATCACCCTAAATAAACTAGCTCCTCCTAGGTATATGTAGGAAAAAGATTAACTTGTTCTAGAGTGAAAGGTACAGCATGGTTAAAAAGAAAGGCATATTCAGTAGTTAGGAGTTCTCTAGCAGTGAATTTGTTGTGGTTCTTTTGTTAGTTTGTGAATGATAATGAACAATTTGTGGATTGAAAAGAAGCACCGTTCTGCTACATCCAGCTTGCAGGTAAAATTTTGACATGAACAAAACATTGGGAGTCTAGAGCTACACTGGTTAATGTATATAGTTAACAACATGTATTCTGTCAAGGGGTTTCTTACCAACATCTGTCATTACATATCCCACATTCTCCTAGTGGTGAAACTTCTCACTTACCAGTATTCTACACATAGATTACTTGAGCTTATAAACTATTCTTTAATGTTTTAGTTATTTTGAGCATCAAAACAGCCAGGTTTTCTTTCCAGTGTTTACTTAGAACTGCTCCTCCCGGAGAGTAAAAGAAGTATCCAGACCGTGTTATTTTTAAGGTGTTGCCTAAACCCATTCCAAAGCCAGTTCTTCAGAGGAAAGCAAAGACATAATTCATCTGCTGAAAAGGAATAACTTTTTTTTCCCCTAGTTCTGGCGGAAAAAGCATTCCCTCATTTTGTTAGACAGCCAAGCAAATCCATGACAAGTAATTAATCAAAATAATATATCAACTTTTAGTAAGAAAAAGAGAAGACTTGTATTCCTACTCAAGAAGGTGTCTTAATGTTTATCTATACTGCAAAATATGTATTTGTATTAGTGACTAGCAGTAGGGAGAGAATTTGATTGTTGTATGTTTATTTCTGTGGGCCTATTTGAAAGTCGGGGTAAGCATTTTCCTTTGAAATAATTCAGACACCTACAGAATACCATCCTATATTGAACAGGTCAGAGCCAGTATCTTCCAAGGACTTAACATAATGCCATATCAAGTGATACTTGTCTTCCTAATTCTGGGGTTTTGTTTAGCCACCCATCTTCCTGGGAAATTTACATGATCCACTTATTCAGAGAACCAGGCTTTAAAGCTTAGGATTGCAAACAGAGGAATAAAAATATTCACTTTTGGCTTTTTTGTGTTTACCTTTGTTGTAGGGTTTGTTACTTGTAAATATTGTGGATTCCCCCACTCAGCTCTTTTGACTTCATTGCACTGTACAGCAGTTAGCAGTGTAAATTGTGATCCAGGCTGGCCTTGCTACCAGAGATGATGCCACAAAAGGTGGGGATGGGAGTAACTGCAATACTCTCAACCAGAATTTTACCTTCAGGATGACAGCAGTAGTACTATAGTAAGTGGATTCAGGAGGTAAACTGAAAACAAAAGTAATTTGTGTGTTGTAGACTTCAGACTAGTTCAGTCGTAAAGGCAGTTTCATGGGCTATGCTTGAAAGCACACACCCAGAAGAGAAACTTCAGGAGGAGCAGCACAGTACCCTGCACAACCATCCTCATGATGTTGCTTTTCTTCATGTTGCACTGCCCTCTTCACTAACTTCTTGCATTTCACAGACTCCATGGCTGGGCACCAAACTTTTTGTAGCGAGGTTTGTGATTCTCCAGCAAAATTCTATTAACACAAATATTTTGTGTTCTTGCTTCCACCTTGCTTTGGTCAGTAGTGGGATAATTTTCTCTTAATCCACCTACACTGCTTTATGAAAGTGTGGCATTTTAAAAGGGACATGAAAGTATTAGATACCTAAATGAACAGCTTTGGTTTGTATATGAATTAAAAATAAATGAAAACAGATGTGTCTTATTTCTCATTTAAGAATGATTTTCTTGGCTAATAATTAAATTATTCTTAGTTCAAGGCTCTCAGAATAAAATACAGAATACAAATATAGTTGTGCAGGTCACTATTTTCAGTCATATTTGCATAGGTTGGGTGATTGAAAGTTATCTAGAGAGACCAGTTCTAGTGGGAAAATACCAGTATATGTTTGACCTATATATGTGATTGTCTCCTAACACCTGCTGTTGGCTGTGGTTGGTGATAGGAGAATTGGTCCATTGTGTTTTTACAGTAGGATTAAAAATAACTTCTGTTCATTCTTGTTTGTTTTTAGTATACTAAACCCATATTCTCTTATTCTTTTTGAACAACATTTTCAGTGTTCATAAAGGTAGTAATATTTTTAACTTGAAAAAATATTCCTGCTAACTGCAAACTATTTTTCTATATTTTGAAGCTGCCATGAGGTAGTTAAGATATGCTGAATGTGACTCCACAGGAGTTTCTATTCAGCTTTCTGTTTCACTTGGTTACCCTTTCATGCAAACTTAGCTAGTGTTGCTCTAATAAAGAATACAGAAAACCAGTAATTTGATCTTAATATCTAAAAGATCTGTACCATCTTGGTTCATGTCTGTTTGTGCCTTTAGCTAATGGGACCAGAAGGGTTTAGCTTTGTGTTCCAAGGTCTGTTTTTTAATAAGAGATTTGGTAAGTTAAGAAAGATAACATATGTTCATGTGCTGCATTACCCAGTTAGAGCCCAGGCTTTGTCCTGTCTTCAGCTGTCTGGCTATATGTGGCGCATCCTGAGCAGCTTGGCATGTGTAAGATCTTTATCGCCCCGTAGCTCTCTCCGATGGTCAGCACTTGCCCCTGAACATCACAGCCCAGCAGTAACTTCACTTTATTCCTTGCTAACTGGAAGTGTGCAAAGTTCTCCTGCTTTGGAGAAGTGACATTTGTCATTTGTCAGGAGCAGAAAGACTGAATAAAATTACTGATGTCTGTTAGCACTCACTTTGCTTTCTATTGGGTGTTCCCTTGTTAATTGCATTAAGGATGGGATTTGTAACATGTACCTTACAATGCAGCTCAAGCTGTGCCTTAAATTTAAGATTCATTCCAAATTCCTGCTTCAGAGGTGGTGTTCTACCTACTTTACTAAAATCACTGAATCTAATTCAGTTTGTGAATAAGACAAATAGTGAAGTCTTCTAGCAGGACCTGTGGAGAGAGAACTGGAAAAGTTAGGTCATGTTCTTAGTCAGTGTCATGCCCTGCTGGTCACTGGCTTGCATCAGGAAGCTGAAACTTCCTTTTGCTTGGTTTATTGATTATTTAGGGATATTTTTTCAGAATACAGAGAAACAATATTTGAAGACTTGTCAATAAACTTTTTAAACTCCAAGACACTCTGGCATCTGAACTGTAGAGGTTAAATTATTCAGGCAAAATACCCCCAAACAAACAAAACCAAAAATCCACCCCAAAAAGCAGAAAGAAATTCACAGTGATATTTTCACATTATTTAAGAATTGCTGTGTGATGTTTTTTTTTTATTTTGCAAGTCATTACACTTTTAGGATGATGAAAGAAACTATGCTGTAAATGCAGTCATCACAGTTTTGGAATGTCCTTGCTTTGAAATGTATTGCTTTAAAAGTATAACTAGACAACTTTGATTTGTGTTCTGCCAGTGTCAGGTCCCAGGCTTTGATCAGCTTTGACCAGTGCTGTGGTTTTTCTCCAGAGAGAGACTGACACAAGGAGAAGGGAATACTTCAACCCTAAGTATCTGAAGGCATGCTTTAGTGACCATGTTTTTTCTTCATGAAAGAAGAGGATGGAGGAAAAGGAGATGGGAGGCTGAAGGAAAATGAAGTAGTTTTTGTTTTGTTGTTTGCATTATGCCACTGGAATGTTTCATGCACTTACTGGCAATAATTCAGAAAAGTTAGCTTGGTAATTTACACAGTGGATCTCTGGATCTCTCTGAAGCTTTTCCCCTTCCTCTATGAATGTCCGTGTCTTTTAACAGAGACGACTTGTCAGCTGTGTCTTTGCCTGTGATACCTAAAATGGGTACCAGCACTTGCATTAGAGAATGGTATTTTTCTTCAAGTGGTACTTTGTTGGCACCTGGAATAATGAGATTACTGTTGTCTTGTTTTAGGCATCATTCAGGTGTGTGATGTATATAGTTGACATTACAAGTAGGTGTGCTGCCACACACAGCAGGTACAGCTAAAGAAGTATTATACCAGTCCCTCTGTCCCCAAGGACAGTTACAGCCGGAGGTAGTAAATCATATGCTCTTGTTGGTTTGGATCTCTTCTGACTACTCTGCTGCTGTCATATACATCATTAAAGTAGTTTAAAGGGAATTGCTTCTGTGTGTAGCTGTAGTGAAAAAGAAATTTTCACTACTGTCTTGACTATTATTTTTCCATAACATGTTTGAGATGAATGGGAAGGAAAAAATGTGGCAAGCTCCTACTCTAAGATAAATTAGATTGGTATGTTTCAAAACACTTGAGAAAACTTTTGTTAGGAAGTTGACTTACAGATAGGTTGATTTTGTTTATCCAATGCACAGCCATAAATATTTTGAATTTTTGTTAACAAAACCAAAGATGAGTTGATAGGTTTTTTTTCCCCAAGATCTCTATTTCTTTTGATTGTTCATTAGAATGCCTTGATCCATATACTTAAGAGTCTACCTTAAAGCTGTGCCAGTCCAGCTTTTTAGCTGTCCATGTCCAGGTGACTGGTGCATTTTTCTTGAACCTGTCTCTTACTTTCGCTTGACCTGATGTACTCCCCGTTTTGAGAAAAACTAGATAGTTAACCCTGCTGATTTTTCTGCTATTTACAGCTACATTGATTAGCCACCATCACCTGAGTTCAAGGCACAGTTGTCTAGGCTTCTGTATATTTGGGCAAGATATTGACAGAAATAGCCTAATGAATGTTTTTTCTAGAATTCTTAGCAACTGCTTTTGATGACAGTTTTAGTACCACATATATAATCTCCTTTTTTGGAAATTCTACTGACCTTATGATTTGTAAATCTAAAGAAAAGCTCTTCTGTATTTATCTGTTCTCTGTCCTTGCTGTGACAAAGTGCAAAACCTCATGTCTATGGCATGTTTTTTAAGTTAGGGGGGAAGAAAGCGTATTCATTAACCATTTGCCAAAGCATGCCTTTGAATTTTTTCTGTTCATCTCTTTTCAAATATGTATATGCTGTGAAATGAGTGTTTTGTGCATGAAAATGGATTATTGGCAGCTTGTCTTCTGACCAGTATTGTCAAGTACACTTTTTAAAAGCTTTCTTCCCCTTTGTGCAGCATTCCCCAAGAGATTCTATTTTGAAGGAGCACTGAATTTTCTCCTGTATTTCAGTCCCAGTTTGTCTTAATTAAGCTTTTTTTTTTTTCAAACAATAGCCTCACTTTTTAATCTAGTGTTACAGTGAATTCAAACTGAGAAGACATTTTTCTCATGCAGTTCTGTTTTTTTCTGGTGTTTAAATGCTCTTAAACTGCACGTGTTTGAATTTTTAAGAATCTACAGCACTTCTCAGAAAAACAGATGCCATACATCAAAATCCATTTATAAGCTGGTGTAGCTTGCCTTTGCAATCACAAGTTTCTGGTTTGGGTAACAGCTTAAGTTCTAGATGTGTATGTTTTTTACTTTTAATGGGTCTGCTGGAGTGGCAGTCATGACATCAGTCCAAAACAGAATTACACAGTCACTGGAAAATGCACACTTTCACTAGCCAGCAGTGAAAGAAAGAAAGAGTGTGTTAGACTGTCAGAGTTTATACTGTGGAACAGATAAAAGGCCAAGTGTAGCAACTGCCAGTTAAATAATTTCTAAAATAAGCCAGTGGATTTTTTTCAATTGAAAGATCAGTTTTTCCATAACTTCTCTAGTTACAGTTCCTGCTTTAGAAACACTACTGCAAAGCAGAGGCAGCAATACATAATCCAAGCTTTTTTTTTGTTAATGTAGGTTTTATTTACATATGTGTACAAATTACATGTGTATAATTTATTTTTTAAAATCACTCTCATTGCAGCATGAGGCACTATTTATCATCAGTCTGCCTAAGTCTTTGAAATAAGCCCTGGTGAATTTATTTTTTAAGTCTCTTTGAAGAGATTTGGGAAATCTGTGGCATCTCAGATGATGCTATCAGTTAATGAAAATGGGAGCGAGGGTCGTAGGGCAGGAAATAACTTCCAAGTACTGAAGACTTGGCTTCCTGCATGTCTGAAAGTACTGATGTAGGACAACTGGCAACCTCTCCCCCTTTCTCCATCTGGAGCTCTCTAAACTCTTTTTCAGGAATTTTTGAATATTTTTTCTTCAGTTATAAAATTTAAAATATTTTGCATGAAAATTATCAAACAGCATCTTAGTTCTGTACGTGATCTGTTCTACTGTGATCTGTTCATGTTGCTTTAGCTTCAGAATTGAGATTAAAGGTGACCAAGGCTTTCAACAAAACCCCTTTGAATTTCAGTTTGGAGTTTAAATTTACTTATATCTGAATCAGCTGTGACTTGCTCACATTTTTGTCTGTGCTTACAAAGCTTACTCCAAGCAGGATAAAAAACCAAAACCCAACATTTTTCATCTCACCAGCCTTTGGAACATTCTGTGCTATTTATTACAGCTCTTTCCATCCACAGTGTATTCAGTGGCAAAAGATGCATTGCAGCTAAAAACCTACTTCTGGTTTTGTAATCCCACTTCTGGTTCCAACAAAACTCTCAGTACAAATGTGAATTGAAACTTTGTCACAGGTTTGTAAGAGATCAGGCATGTGAAAACTAGGTTAATTTAGTAATTGAGCTATTTGCTCATTTAGAACCAGCCTTCAAAGATCTCTTTCAAGTCAGACTTTGGAGCTATGTGTTTTAAGTCATAGCCTGCTTTCTCGTGAAGTGTAGGATTATAAGGTCCAGGACACATTTTGTGTTTTGTCTTCCTTAGTGTGTTTTTGCTTGTTAAAGACAAAGACTATGTATGATTGTCTCTGGCTTTCTTTGTTTCTTATTTTGGGAGGGGGAAAAAAGAGTAATACAACTAATTGTGTTCATGTAAAAAAGATGTTTAGAGCCTGATGGACCATGGAGTTTCCAAGCTTTCAACAGTTTAAGTATTCATACACTGTAGATTTAATTTTCTCAGTTTCGCATACATAAAAGCAAAACTTGGTTGGATATATACCAGCAACTTTCCAACACAGTAAAATGAAACAAACTTTTGAACCTCTTTAATGGGTTGTTATAGAATAATTTTTCTTTCTCTTCTATTACGCAGTTTCTGGCTCTGTGGAGTATTCATTTTCAAACTAGAGTTGCTTTACCTTACTGCTAAGGCAGTTTCTCCCCATTTCAGGGTTGCTTCACAAATCATTTGGGTAGGTTTAAGGTACAGCAAGACAAAATTTGGAAAAGCTTTGTTGCAAGGGAATAAAAAGTTAAGGGTTTTCCCACTTAATAGGGGGTATAAAACTACAGAAGGAGAATAAACTTGGACAAACTGTAGTAGATATTCCACAGATTATGTCCAACTGGTTTTGATGCCATAAATAGAAATCCAGGAACCATCTAAAACTCTTGCCAGTCAAACAAAAATATCCTGAAATTAACCTTTGAACTTCATTCATATTCCTTGGAACTGCATTGACTAAGTACATAGCATAGCAGCTGCCTGCTTTGTAAATCAATAAGAACTTTATTTACCCATTGATTTCAAGCATTTTAAAGAGTTCCTTTCTGGATCAGTGGAAAGCATGTTAATGGGTTTATGTCTGTCCTCTTATAAATCCATCTTTAATGTGCCAGCACTAGCCTATGCTTTGCAGACATGCTTATTTTTCTTCACATATCACCTTCTCTGCCATCTCCCTTTGCTGTGTTATGACTTTAATTGCAAGTTTGAGGATTTACTAAGCAGTTTTATTGCATGCTTGGTGTTAAAACAACTATTCTACCCTTGCTTTTGATGAATCTGCAGTTGAGCTCAGAGTTGCACTGATGCCTGGTGCTGTCACTTTACACAAGCATATCACAGGACCATTTCCTCACAAAAATATATTTACCACCATAATTTCTGGGGAACTGAATGCTAAACTGCCACCACAGTAAATGCTTTTAGAGAAAAGAAAATAATAAGAGGGTTTTAGTACATGTTTCCATCTGCTATTGCTTATGGCCCTTTCTGACTCTGAAATAACATGTAGCATTGTCATGATAGAATTTTCCATGAAAAAACCTACTGGCAAAATCTTGGTTTCTGCTATTGGAAATTATTACCTATTTCTAATAAGTAGGCCATTTCAGCCAGATAAATTACTCACATTATTGAAATATTAATTGCACTAAGAAATCATCTCTGGAGAAGGTGTGAAGCTTTGAAATGTAGTACGAGTTCAGTTTTGAGAAGTCTAGGAGATCAGTAATTAATAGGACTTAGCTCTGTGGCAGGGCCAAATAGAAAAATGAAGATGTATGAATTATATCAAGAAGTATTTTCTGAACAATGAATAATATTTTTTGAACTAGTACATGCATTGATTTCTCTATCCAGCTAATACCCTGGCAATTATGGAGAGGAGATGAAATTCTATTGTATGAAAAAAAAGAAAGGCCCTGGCTATAAAAAGCTATCAAAATGTATATGTGCCTGTGTTGCATGTTGGATTTGAGAGGCCTTCCAGAAAGACACAATACCTTACAGATTCCCTCAAAACACACATTTGTGGTAACTGCTGCTGTAATAGACAGAGCTTTCTCTTATCTGATGGCCACAGAAATTTAATCCAATTCTCAAAAATCTTTCCTTTTATATTTGTAAATCAAACTTTTAACAATAGCTTCTAAGGAGTACCTCTGAAATCTCTCTCCACTCTTAACTCATTTATCCTACATCAGAGGAATCACAGAGATCTAATACCCAGCTGACCAATTTTTAGTCCGAAGTCTCTTTCAAACTCTTTACAGGATTTGAATAAAGGACCTGAAATATGTATCTAATAAAAAAGTCTATCATGGCCAAAGGAAATAACTTTTATCTGTGTTCAAATATTCTGTTCTGACCCACTTTCCTAGGCATCCATTAATTGCAGTATTTTTACAGGTGTTAAAGGGCATGAGTTTATTTTAGTTTTTTGCAAGCTCTAAATTGAAAACAAAGAAATAATCAACAGCCTGGTAATTAATGTGGAAATAGAAAGAACAGAACACTTAGAAATGTTGAATATGCTCAAAAAGAATCAGCAACTGAACTTGTACGGCCTTCTCTCGAAATAGTCAAATTTCTGTTGTCCTTTGTGGCCCTTCTGTGTGTACATCAGTGCCAGGTAGCTTTGTGCTTCCCTATAATTTATAAACTACCCTTAAAGTTGGTTTTAAAGATGTTTGCTTGAACTCATGGTATTATATTGTTCCTTCGTAAAACTCACACATATAACTCCTTAACAGTAGAGGATACCACATCTATGTAACAAGAAAAATACCATCTGTGGTAGATTACAGAGTAGAACACACATGGTTCAAATAAGGAAAAAAATCCATTGTTTACTAGAATTTTACATTCTGCAACAAATACCGCATGAAACTTAGGCAGGTTTTTTCAGGCTTCTGTGTCAAATGTCAGGGAGTAAAGCAGGAGGAATGCATGAATTGTGGCAGAAAATCTAGTGTTACATGTCTTTTTTCTTGAAGTATGCCCAAAATTTGTTTGTTTTCAGAAAGGGCAGCTGTAAAGCGGGAAGGAAGGAAGGAAAGAAGTACTTTCTCTGACTGTCTAGGAAGTCAAGCTTAGAACAGCCCTAGGTATTCTGTGCATGTCACTATGTTCACATGGATGTAATAAAGCTTTCCAGGCATGGATGCACTCCAGACTTTCGTCCTCACCATGCAGCTTACTACTCAGTGTGCCTCCTGCACAGCAGATGAGTTTTCCATTGCTATCAGCAATGTGGTGGCGTGTACATGGCCACCATCACCCCACCTATTTCATGTAAAGTAACAAGAAAAATCTTCATGCTATTACATTTCCCAAACTACTTGAAGCAGCTGTGAGGAATTTTTAAATTTTATTTTATTGTTAGTAGGAAAATCCCAAATATTTATCCCCTACCTTTTATTGTAAACATAAAGGTGTTGTTAAAAAAAAGGTATTTTACATTGTGAAGCAAGCTGTGTGTTTGACTTCAGGGTGAAAAGCTTGCAAGGGCAGCAGATTTGGTTTTGCCTGGTAATTCTGTAGATTTATGTGCACTTGTAACAAATTACCCTTGAACAGGTGTGCATTAGGGAATGCATGGTCTGTTGAGAGAAGGTTTTGGAGGCACATATCTGCATTTTTAGGATTTGTTTTGGGTAAGTAGCCAAAAATAGCTGCTGCTACATGGTGGCTAAGTAAGGAATCAGCAGAGATCTAGAAAAAAAATTTGAGAATGTAACTTATAAGTAGTTCTGAGCAAGGTGGGTGATACAAGGAGGTGGTAGTAGAAGTGCAAGAACAATTTCTCTGCATACAGGCAGCTTCTGAAGGCAGTGTGTCTGGGTCTGAGTCTGTCTGTTTTTATGATCCTCATGTAGGATGTTCCAGGCTTCCACACTTGTCTGAGCTTCTTGGGTGCCCAGAGCACAAACTTCAGGCAGTATCATAAGCTATCTTGAGGCTTCTGCATATGTATACAAGGTTGGTTTGAAAGCAGACTCCAGTCACTCCTTGGGATCTGTGAGCTGGCTAGTTTTCTGTATGTACAGCTGGAGCTGTCTTGCTGTAAAACCCATCCAGAATGCTGAGAAATTAGCATGTGTGTGTTTTCACACACATTAATGTGTGGAACAGTTGATACCAAGTGCTACATCTCAGGTTAAAATCATATCCCAGTGAAAACAATGGAAGATTAACAATTTCATTGTGTATATTGATATCAGGTTTAACTGAAATTGGTAAAACTGCTTAAAAAATAAGCACAATAGACTGAAGTTGGTCCCAATAAGATTATTATTTCTCCTGTAAACCTTTTTAGATACTACATGTGTATCTTGTTTAATAACCTCTTATTCAGAAGTCAACTGTCCCACTGTAGAGACTGCAGAGGGAGCAGCAATCCCTCGCTTGCTTTCACAGTGCCTGTGAAAGGGTTCTGGTTGACAGTAGTGGAAACTCAAACCTTTCCTTGGCGAGGCCTTCATGCTGGTTACTGCTGGGAAGGGCAAACTTTTCACTCTGGCATTGTGCCGTTGCCCAGGGAACAAACCCGTCCTGGTGCAGACTGCAGTTCCTGGGGCCATCCCATGGCTCTCACCTTTCCTGGAGCTGCTGGTGAGGTGTTTGCTGCAGCCGGGAGAGCAGCCAGTGCAGGGGGATCAGACACTGCCAGCTTGGTGCTCCAAGCTATGCTGGATAGGAAAGGTTACACAAAAGCAAAAATTTTGTGCAAATTGATGTTGGTTGGAGGGCAGGCTCTTGTTTTGTAGCAGAATAAGGAGGAGATACAAGATGAGTGAACAAATATTTATTCTGGTAGTTGAATGTGTGTTACAGTTACTGTGATGAGAAGGGCTTGGAGCAGAAATAAGCTTGGACTGCTTCTGTGATTGGAAATTCTTCAAAGACAGACACTTGCTGACATTGTACACAGGAATCAATTTATATTCATTAAATTCTTAGATCTTCTTGTAGAAACCATTTTTTTTCTAGTTGGTTTATTTGAAGTCTGAAAACAGTGTAGTATTAAGCCCCAACAGGCCCCAAAACTGAGGATGTTTTGGAAGTGCCTGTGTGACAGTGCAAACCCCTCCCTAGTCCTTACAGTTGTTTTCCAGAGACCTGGGTTTATAAGAGCATGCCAGGAATCCCCTTGTCCTAACTATGGAAAGGGTGGGAAAAGGTGAAAAAGAAGGAGCATGACTGAGAGCTTGAAGAAGTCAGAAATGACTACATTGAAGTTTTACAGTCAGACAGGGTACTATTTACTACAGAGAGACTGCCCAAATCTAAAATTGTATAATGATGGGTCCTGAATTTTTACACATACTGGCAGAAGAAAAATATAAATGTCATATTGCAAGTATATGGAAGAAATGTGAATTTGTAGTTCAGTGCATTATTATCAATTGTCATGCAATAATGTTGAGTTTTGAAATTGTAGGGAGGCTTTGTTTCACTATGCCTGTGGGTTGTATCACAGAGAACCTGGTTTCTCCTTGGCCATACTTAGTAGGAGATGTAAAGATGTAGAGGTCAATTAGCAGTCAGTAAAGGCATAATTAGAAAAAAAAGATTTTTCTTTTGGCATTGAGCGGGCAACTGCAACATGTTGTAGTTAGCCAAGCAGTAAAGTTGTTTGTGTTGCAGGCCAGTGAATAGGAAAACAATCCATTCTGGTTGAATAAGCTGTTAGTCTGATGATGAAAATCTGGAAGTGAGATAGAAAATAAAGCAAAAAGGACAGTCTTTACTGCAATGTAACATGATTTGAAATTATAAACTGCATGATGAGCTTTTATAGTAGCTGTGGGAACTTTATTTGCCATTGCTTCTTGCCCAGCTGTCTGCTGCTGTGCTTGAATTGCTTTAATTCCCCTCCCACAGTGAATTCCTTCCATCTTATCTATTATCTAGAGAAGGAGAGTTTCACCTTGTTTTCCACATTCTTTGATTTACAGTTATTTTTTAAAAGTAATGCACACTCCTAATGTAGGGGTTAGAGACCATCTATAATTCAAGTGCAATTCTTGTAGTGACCACATACTGAATTGCAAAAGCAACCAGTAAAATAAAGTGCTGTAAACTGTGTGCCTTCTATACTTGCTCATATTTCCTTACAGCAGAAGCTGCTGCTTATTAGGGATTAGAGAACTGAAATGTCCTGGCATCTCCTGCAAGTGGGAAAATTGCAAACCTCAGCCACGCATCTGCTGAAGTAGCTGTGGTACTTAAATAAAGGTCTTGAAACCTTAATTAATTAAAATGGAGTGAAAACTAGTCAGTAACACTTGGCACTGATCAGGCAAATTGTACTTTAATTTTAGTTGTGGCTATTGCACCTCCTTCCCTGCACATACATTCAAAATCCTGAATAGTGTTTTTCCCTACAAAATATAGTCCCCTGGATTCTGGGATTTCAGTATCCCTTGTTCTGGGATTTCAGTATTTTTGACTGTCTCTATTATAAAATAAAAAAAAGAAAAAAAAAAATCTAAGAAAAAACACAAGGAAACTCTATGTTCCAAAACCTCAAAACTTCACAAAACAAATGCTTTTCCATTCACGGAACTTGCAGAGCTTATTACTGTTTCCGTGTTTTTTTAAGGAGGTGGGGTTACAAAGTTATCCAAAGTGTTCTCTTTGGATGGAGGCTTGGTGTGTTTCTCTCAATCAGGCTTTACTCATGTAATCACAGATTTTTGAGGCAGTGTTAAATTGGATTTCTTAAGGTAACAGAAACCTCTTTGTCTGAAACCTTCAATTCTAGAAATACCAAAGTGCAGCTTAGAAAAAAGAAATAAGAAACATCTGGTAAGTCAGGATGCTGTCTGCACTGGCACAAAGATGCAATAATAAAAAGCCATTTTTTTCCAAGTCTGTTCTTGCAAATAACATTATTACAAGAGTTTGCTGGCTGCAGAGTGCCTTAGGGAAACAAGGACATGTTGCAAAGTGTTTTGCTGCGTGGAACAGCTACACTTTGGAAATAGTTCTCTGTTGGCTACTTGCATGAGAGAACAGTGAGGTTGGCTTGTAATTGGGGCAGGTTTGTGCATCTCGCACAGACACATTCAAGCTAACAGCTGGTAGCAGAACTAAGTGCAGTGTAAAAGCTTAGTTTCTTAGTAGGTAAGACAGTCATACTCTGTTGTAATTGGTTCTTCATAGGCTTGAAAAAAGTCTTTTAAATACCATTGGGATCATCCTCTCTGGTGTGTCAGCCTGTCTTTGATATTCTTGGTAGTGAAAGGCTGTGGCCTACAAGGAAATGGACATTACGTGTGCATGTAAATATTGCACCCCAAGCCTTAACTGTGCTAGACTCATTGATACAGATTGGGCTCAATGCTCCATTGCCTAGGGACAGTTTGTTCTGGGCAAGTAGCCAGAAAATGCTGGCACAGAGGGATTCTCCAGCCCAGAAAATGGGACATGTAGTGGTTGTAGCAGTTCAAGCAAGGTAAGCTCGTGCCAGCCACAATCTAAGCCCTTGCTTTCAGAATGAAACAACTCTTCTGCTTTTTCTAGTGTGCAAACTCTGCTCATCCTGGCACAGATAACCCTAATACTGTTTTCACAAAAATAGAGATCTCTATTTTAGCAGTAGCTAAAATTATCTTGAGGTACGATAGCCAGTAGCACCATTTTGGAAAAAGTGCATTACAGAAAAAACATTACAAATGTTCTCTCATTTTCTTCTCCTGGCTTTAAGTATGTCCCTGGCACTTTTACTGTTTCATTTCTTTTCCCTACAGTCAGACTCTGCTGTGGTTTGGTTCTGAACAGGAGATGCTGATTTGTCTTAGTGTCAAACTAGCAACTCTTCAGTGCAGTGTGAAGTGGGATCTTTGCCCCCGTGTAAAATGGCTCTGCTGGCACCAGATGTCAGTGTTGGCCTGTGCTAACCGGGCACAGGGCCGGGCACGTCTGTGTGTCCCCCTCTGCCCCAGGGGCTCCAAGCGCTTCAACAAGGCTGGATGGTGAGAGCCTACTTGTGAGGAGTCATCGTCCACAATTGAATTATAGATGAGAGCTGCTTTCTGGTTAAGGGATTATTTTAAAAATAAAACCATTGCTTAAAAAAGTGATTTGATAAATTGTATCAACAAAACAATAGCCATTTTGCTCAGTTAATATGAACTGTTGTTATATAGCCAATTCTAGTTGTATTTTACCTCCAGCTGCTCTAACTATACTGAAAGTGCAGCCTGTGGAAATCTTCACAGATTTTGCATTTATGTCGTGCTAATTGTTTACAAGCAAATTATTTTTACTAGACAGTGATTACAAAGAGCAGACTAAGATAAATATATTAGCTTTACCAAGATGCCTCATAACCTAAAGAAATAAATGGTCATTATTGTAAGTGAATAATAGTCCTTGATGTAATGAATGACACAAATGATGCCAACTCAACCCATTGCAGTGTGTGTATGTGGGGAAAAAGGAGTTTGGGCAAACTAGGAAGGCAGATGTTTTGAGGCCAGTGACTGAAACTTATTTCTGGGTCAGATTCTGTGTTTCACCTTTGGGAGGATTGTAGAGAATTCTTGGCTTCTTGTGATCTATGGGCTGAAAGAGCTTTTCACATAACTTTGCCAGGGAAAAGTTGCTCTGTGTAATGGAAGCAAATGCTGGCTGGCTTTGCTTTTAATGGCCACAGTGATGTGAAACCTGGTGCCAGCATGTTTGGCCAGCACTGCTGGTAAAGGATGGCATTCCTGCATAATGGGAGAGTCACAGTTCAGGGTTAGGGATGCTATTTATTGACTGAGACCCTCACTTTCGAGAGGAGTATACAGCCTTTTGAAGTCATTTAAGTGAACCTAAGTAAAACCTTCTGTGCCTTGAATTGCCTCTAGAGGTTCCCGTTCATCTCTGATCATCAAGGGGAATACAGCAAGCAGTACCTTGGGTTATGGACATCATTTAAGTGCTTAAGACTTAATGCGATTATATCTTATTGTTTAATAGATCTTGATAAATTTTTCTACAATTGCTACTAAAAAATTGATACTTTCTACTATCAACTTACAAAAGTGCGTTTTGCATTAGGCCCTCAGAGGAGGGAGAAGGTAAAGAAAAGCAAAACAGTAACTTCAGCTTAGTAGTACTGAAAAAAGAAATCTTTTTGGTAAGAGAGAATACCAACTGTGAGAGAATAGGAACATTGCTCTAATTGAAAGGAATGCTGAACTAATGTTTGTATTAGAATAAATTACTGGAAAAAAAACAAGAGAAAGTATGAAAACATATCTAGACCACAGAGTCAAAATAGATGAAATTTTAAGAGAACATAGAAGTGAACTGGAAATTTCCTGTTATTCTCCTAAGTGTGATTTGTAATAGAAATAAGAAAGTGATCTTAGTTAGAAATGTATTTCATTCTTATCTCTTGTGTCCTATTACCTTGAAAAAACAGGATAATGGATATTAAAAATAAGAGCTCTATGTGCCCTTACATACATGCTTTGCTGGTTTATATTTTTGTTGGAAAAATTCTAATTCATATTTGTGATGTAAATTAGGGTATGAATGATATGAAAAAAAAAAGCTTTTTCCCTAATTGAGAATAAAGGGTACTCCCTATCCTGCCATACCCCAGGATCTGAACAGAGAGCAAAAGGACATGAAGGAATGGGAACACTGGAACTTTAGAAAAATATTGAAGTATTAGCAGGTGCTATTTGATGCTGACATCCTCTAAAAGGAGATAGTGACTAACAATAGACTGACCTTTTTTGTGAATGTATGTGAATATTTATATCAGGTCTTTTAAATTTTCTTTTTAGAAGTGCGAATTCCTACAAACTTGGGCTTTTTTGTAAATATTAAGATTTCCATCCTTTTTTTTTGGGGGGGGGGGGGGGGGAAGGAGATGGACCAAGCTCTACAAACAAACAAACAAAAACCCCAAGGAAGAGTAAGTCTATATCATATTATGGATGTTGTTACATACCTTTTGCAAACTCACCTCAATGACAGCTCAATTTGTCTCCCATCCAAAAGTCTGTTTTTCTGCAAGAAAAGTACAAAGTGTTCTATAAGTTGTAGAGGTTGCTTCTGGGATGTTTGCATCCAAATTAATCCTACTTGTACTCCATTTCACAGTACAAATTTAATTCACTTCTAATAAGTAAAGATATTTTCTCTGACACTCCCTTTTTCAAATGAGTTTCTAGGTTGGAATGTGTAGCTATGAATAAGAAAGGATCTGGATATTTGTATTGTCCATTTAAAAGTTGTATTTCATACACTGTTTCATAAACTATCCTTACAAGAAGAAACCCCTTACCCTTGCCCCAAACCCCAACCCCTACCTGGGGTCCTCTTTATAACTCCTGTCAACCTGGAGGTATCTCAAATACCCAATAATATTTAGCCAGGAGATTAATTCTAATTTTATATTGCTTAATCATCCTATCTGCTTATTACTTTGTAGTTCTGTCTACGATTTGCAGTACCACCTGTCACTCTCACTTCTCTCTTACTATTTCCTGTTCTCACCATAATGCTGTTATGACATAAACTTTGCCTGGCACTTCTAAGGCCTTCCACAAAATAAAATTAAGTCGTCAGTTGTTTGAGTATATTCTGACAAGAGTAATCTAAAATATGTTAAAGTTGTAATAACTTGGTTAATAAATGGAAATACTGGTCTATTTTATAAATATGTAGAAGCCAAAAAGTAGCCACAGCACATATTATAGCTTATAATTCTTGAAGAATTACAACCTGTTAGTGTATTTCTAGCTGTGTAGTAAGACTGCAAATTAAATACTCTATTTACTGAAATTTTCCTTTTTGGTGGTAGTAAGACCAACTGATGTTATGGAAATGGTATGTTAATAATGTTTTGAGAGATGAAGTAATATTTTGAGTACTAAAAAGGATTGTCTTTCTTTAAGGATCTTTGTCCTGATTTACTGAAAAAACTGAAGAGCTTTCATTTGTGTGGATTTTATGTGTTTTATCCAGCGGAAAAAAGTTGTCATCTTCTAGTTCAATGTCACAGATCCAAATACTATTGAAGTTTAAGAACTTTCTATCTGTTCCTGTAGGTTTTTACATCAAGTTAGAAAAGAATATCCTTTTGACTTTCATGTAAGTGATCTACTTGTGTCTCAGATCATAAATCTAACCAGCAGTGCAAGTCAGGCAGAAGAACGCCTCTTTGTAGGCACTGAGCCATTGTCTAGAATTTTTACACTCACTCTTTCTCTTCTTGTGTGCAAGTAATGACTGAGCAGGACTCAGCTTTCCAGAGGTGAGGGCTGATGACTCTCTTCCCCATTTCTTCCTCAGGGAGCAGACAGTTGTTCTCCTTCCCCAAGGTTGCCCAGCATGGTGTCCTCCTAAGAAGGCAAGAATAAGAAGAATGTTTAGCACAATTATTTCTCACATTTCTTCCTTTAATTAGTTCTGTGCTTTATTTTCCTTGTACTGGATTTACTCCAAATTTTACATCATGAGCTCAGAGTTTTACTTAAATCACACATCTGTTAAAATAATCTATTTGTGTGTGGCAGACTGCTACAATGATTAATATTTCCCATCTTGGTATAGACAGTTGATGCAAAACACAGGATAATATTTTCTAAACTGCACATTTCTAACTAAAATCCTATTAGCAATCTTTTCTAGACAAAAATGAAGGGTCATGTCTACACTCAAAGTGAAGTTAGTTTAAAAAGCAGACAGAAAATATAATGTAAAAGCTCACAGCATTTTCAGACCATGCATTGATATATGTAGCTTTAAAAAATTCCAGGGTGTGAGTTTTTTCATTTCTGGAAGAAAATACAGATATTCGAACTCCAGCATTACCCACAGCACTAGTCATGTTTTCCAGGTTGGCTTCCTGGATGGACTGTAGTTTCCAGTCTTATATCTCTGGGATTCCTCTTCAACTACATCAACATCTGGCATAGTGATTTGATACTGTTTTGTTATTACTTTCCCCATTTAAAATACATGCACCATGAAAAATGTTACAGGATGGTGTCATGTTATCATAAAAAGGAAAAAGGTTGTCGCTGCAAAACATCACCTCTGCTTTAATGGTTAAACATGATTTAAGTCATGGGAGGATAGAGACCCTGGTCATAATTTAAATTTCATTCTATTTTTCTTACCTCTGAGTAAGAACCTTCATCAAACAATGATCAGTGATAACCCAGGCATCTGAATTAAGCAGAGAGAGTGGTCTGTGGAGCAATGGAAGCACCAAGAAAGTTCTCAGTCACAGCTCAGTGACCTTTAGCATGGCTGCTGTGATACAGCCCTCCCTTTAGCAACACTGAAAAAATGCTACTGACAGCAGAAGGTTTCAAGGAAGGGAAAGTCAATTATGGGTCTTGTTCATTCTACTTAAGGATGATAAAGCAGGTAAATAACCTATGTGTTGCACAAAACTGAGTTTTGAGAATGAAAATAATGCCCAAGGTGAATTTGGGGCAGACAGGAGAGTGACAAAATCAGCTGACAAAAAGTGACTTAATCACTTTTGATCATTTCTATAAGTCATTAGTTTGTAGAACCCAAATTGCAGGGTTTTGTCTTCAGCCTTAAATCTCTCATAAATAAAAAAATTGACACGCTGTATTTCCATTGCCTTTCCCAATTCCTAATGTAAAACTGTGGGTTTTATACATTTAATTTTATGGGGCCTGTGCTTTATGATGTCATGTAAGGTAATTTCTACTATTTCTGCCCAGTTTCTGTCAGAGTTTCCTTAATGTGTAGTTCCATGTGCTGCAGATACAATCAGTAGAGCTTCCAGAGCTATATCCCCCTGCTATTAAGGTGGCTGGGTTGCACATAAAGCCATCTTGCTGGGGGTCAAAGACCAGGGGTTTTTTGGGACTTAGAGTCAGATTGAACTTGGTGGCTTCTAGGGATACTGGTAAATAAAACATGTCTCTGCCAGGCAGATTAAATGTTTCAATTTTAAATTATGGAAGAGGAAAGTAGTAGCTAGCCAAAGTTCTGTTTTAGTTTAATTGCAGTTTATATAATTAAATTAAATCATCTAGTGCCTTAGAGGTAGATTTCAGAAATTGATTTCAAATTAATAATAAAGACAATTATTAGTGCTTACATTAACCTAGTTCAGACTGTTCCATAACCCAAAGCAGAAAGGTTGGTTTATATCAAATTTTATGTTCTGAATTTTTCATTTCATCAAGTAGTCCTACATGGCTGTCTTTTTCCCTAGCCTGAAAAAGGCAATTGGGATTCACCACTTCTGTGGAATGAAGGAGGGGAGCTGAATTCTGAGTACAGCAGTAAATGTAACACTACCTATATTCCGTCCATGCCCACTACCCTGTAATTCAGAGAGAGATGTCCAAATCCGTCTATAAACACTCCGTCATAAAATATGAGTCTCAAACACTAAACCTTGATATTTTCTTTGAAAAGAATGCATATGAATAAATCACTTAATAAACACATTTACCACTCCCAAGCTTTCCTAGCAGTTATGCCATTGTAAAGTCTTGCTTCCTGCTCTGTGCTTGCATTCTCAGAACTTTGAGAGTACAGCTTTGACTTCCTACTGTAGCATCTCAAGTTTGCCAGAATTTCTGAACTGTAGTCATCTTTGTAGCTGCAACCATGGCAAAGTCTCTTGTCTTGTGCTCCCCTGAGAGTGCCTCTATTGGGATTCTTGGAAAATAAATCAGTGACTGTTTCAGCCCACGTTCTAGTGCGTGGACGACCTCTGTATCCCTTTGGATAGCTCTGTAGTGACTCACAAGTCTTGTCCAGTCCTGGCTTTCTTAGCATTTTTCCATTCACTTCAGTTGCAGAACAGTGTTTTTTCTGCACTTCAGTTCTAAGAACACTAGGGAATTCTATCTAGCTTACTTTAAATTAGCTGACTAAATCTGTGCCTCTTACTGGGTTCTTCATGTGGCAGTTCATTTCCTTGTCCCTGCCATGAGCTTCTGTTGGATGAGGTCGGGCACTGAGCAAACCAGGCAGGCATCACCTGGCTGGCTCTTGACTCTGTGTGCCAGCAGTGTGACCCTTCTCTGGCACTGCACAGATTGCCATGCTCAGCCTGATTTAATTTACCCGTTTGCAAAGATTTTATTTTGGAAAAGAAATCTGACCATGCTGATATGTGGAACAATGTGTTGACAAAACCTCTGTATTGCACTGTGGGAAGTTAGTGATCTGTTTGCAGAAATGGACAACCCAAGTAAAGTATGCAGCTGTGACATAAAATTTTTAAAAGTATAAAAACCTACCAGGAATATAGCAGACATTAGATTAAGACTTAGTTCTCATACAGCATTTTCAATAATAACCCTTAATTGAAAACCAGTTACAGAAAATGACGTTTTATTACATGTACTCCCTCAGCACGGATAATGAGGCCTTGGGAGCTGTGGGTTCACCACTACCGGGTTTCTGTAACCATGGCATCAGTGTTGGCTCCCCACATTTTGAGGAGGTAATGGATTTCAGCAATATGCTTCTATAAGACAGCTTTGTCCAGTCCATCAACAGAGTTCTTTTCAGCGGTTCCATAAACTCTATCTCAGTTTAAAATACCTTGTAATTTACTCTATCAAACAGCATGATTTCTTATAAGAAGTAAAACTGAATGTTTTTATATTTCATAAACTATGAAAAAGTATAATTTTCTTTGTATTTTTCTAATTTTGGGAATTTATCATAAGTGTTGTACATTGGCAGACAAGCAACCTGAGATTTAGAATCATGGAATGATTAAATCCAAGTTAATGAAGGTATTTATCTACCCATCTTAAGATTCACGTCAGATGTCTAAGGGCAGATCTAAAAGACATTTAAACAGACAATAAAATGCTGTTATTTGAACGGTTTTTTACTCCGCCCTCTGAAAGACTTTATAAACTGAGAAATGCCAATTTTAGTTTTGTTCTGGTTTTGAACACAGTATGAATGCCGTTGTTCAGGCTGTACCAGTCACCTGCTCTTGCACAGAACCTGCCCAGGTCTGTGTGGGCAGCCAGGCTGTACCTGGGCATTCCATTGATGTCAGGTTTGGGTTTTAGTCTAACTGTTTCTGGCCATAGCCCAGCCTCAGTTGCTGGGCTATCCTGTCCACATTGCAGACAAAATCCTGTCAAATAAAGCCAGATTTAAGATTGTACCGTGTTCCATGTAAAACACAATATCCATCTGCTGGGACAAAGTTTAGCAATCACAATGATGGGTTTATTGTGTGGTATAAAAGGAGCAGGTCTCCTGATCCAAGTCCTGAAAGTTGTCTTGTATGCATAAACATGTCTATGCAACAATCATTACACAGGGGAAGGCACAGTTGTTTGAAAACAGAATGTGTAATTTTTAAAATATAATGTTGTAACTGGAAATTTTTATCAGCAGATTTGATCTACTTGGCAAGAAAGAGCTATTTTGATGAAAAAGATTGGATCTGAGTGATGGAGTCTTTATTCTGAAGGAGAGATTGCATGCAGTAAGTAGCAGAAATATTTTGTGATTCTTATTATATTCTTAAAATATTTAAGACTCCATCAGAGTGTGCAGTAGAAATGGTTTTATTGTGGCTGAGTTACTCATGTTTAATACTACCAGCTTCTGGAAAGGCTAGAGCTCAATTTCTGTAAAAGGTCAGCTGCCTTACATTGTTAACATTAATTTGGCTTTTTCCCCCCCTTTTCCAGTTAAAATTAACTACTTGAACACGTTTAAGAAAATATTGCTCTATGACTTCACTGAGCTGAATCCAAGGGCACTGATGCCTTTCTGTATTTATGGTACATACTGTATTCTTCCAGCTTTCACTTCCATGTGGTGGTGGATGAAAGAGAAGAGTCACTGATCTCAAGTAAAAACAGCTCTCAATGGCACTTAAAAATAAAGATCTGAATGTTGTATTAAAAAGCTGCATTTCATGTATTCCACTGTTAAATGGGGCTTTCTGTGCTAAACCCTACCCTTTAAAAATTTGTCCTTTTTTAAACACTAGAGGTTACTTGAGAGATTGTTTTTTTCAAATAGGGTAATGTCTTAGCAAACCTATGCCTGAAAGGTGTGTCTTTTTAAGAATAATTAACTGCTGAGAAAAGACAGCTTTGAAAAGGTATAGCAACCAATTATGGCAAAATGTTAATTAAAAAGCTGGCTTTGCATTTGCAACTGATTATGTTTCTGTGATTATTTCTCACAGCAGCCAAGAAATAGGTGCTCACTTGTTAGCAAAAAGAAATCTTAATGACAGTTGTGAATCATCCAGGTTGCTAAGAGGTTAACTCACAAACCAGGTGGTACTAAGTGGAGTTGAAAAAGTGTGCCAGGTAGTGTAGGAGCTTTTCTTCTGACCAGCAGTCAGAAGAAACCTTCTCCAGTAGCGCACAGCTGTGTCAGCTGGAGGTTCAGGGTAGGTGAATTGTAGCCTTCACTAAGATCTTGAGGAAGTAACCCTTGAACGTGGTGTTTCTGAACTGGACTTCTAAATGTGCAACATCTTAAATGAAAGAACAAAATGGATCAACAGTCAAGTGGAGGAGTTGATCTCTTTGCGTTCCTGAGAAGTGAGTAAGGTAGCTTCATTGCTTAGGTACTGTGCTTGCTTTAAAAACAACAACAACAAAAAACCCCATCAAACCAAAATTCTACACTAATCCCCCCCTCAAAAAATCCAAAAACCTACCACCTGAGTATATATATCTGTTAACCCGATTTTTGAGATGTTTGCCCTCATAGAGCTTATATGTGACAGAGTATCTGCTGTTTCAAATCTTGCCTGCATGTATAGACAAAAATGAAAATTGGTAGGTATTAACTAGAGCAGTAATAGAAATTGCTAAAACATTTCCTTTTATCTTTCTGAAATAACCATAAAGAGCTCTGCTGCAAAATTCTACTTTTTTTTTTGGGATTTCTACTTATGTGATAGGACGGGACCACTTGGTAAAAATTACCAAATCCTCTAGATTCCAGAAATCTAGAGGAATGTGGGTGGTGTTGCCACCAAGGCAAGATAACTGAAAATATCAGTTCTGACCTGGTGTATCTTTACTTGAACCAACAGAACTCTTCAGAGATGTCAGTTACTGTTGTGATAAATCTTGAGGAGGGAAATTTTCATTGTTTTCTGTTAAAATTTTTGAGAACAGGGTCTTACAGGCCAACTCCTGAAGTTTATGAATTAGAGATGTGACACACAAAACCCCACAGGCAAATTCCCTGTGCCTCTGGGGCTGGTAAATCAGCCAGTATTTAGAACACTAAGGAATCGGTGGTAAAAACTATAAAATCAGTAACTAGTAACAATTTTTTTGTATGTGCCAGCATTTGTGGCACAAAAAATGTGACCAGTTTTTCAAAGGGTGATCTAAAATGCCTCTTTGAGTTCCTCTGTGCAGGCATGTGTGGTGTTACTGAACTGTGTTTACCCAACAAAATGATTTTACAGGTGTGATATTTTGGATCAAAATAACATACCTGTTTATATAGAGTTTTGTAAGTCATAAAGGTATAATTGGGCATTTTATATGAGCAGTATCTAAGAATGGTTGTGTTTTAATAATTCTGAAAACAGTAAAGCTTGCACAAATTGTTTGCATTAGCCTTTGAAGTCTGTTTTCTTAACATCTTGAATTCTGCTTTGGCTTCCTGGCTTTGTGACAGAGATGCTCCCTGGAATGATTAAAGAATGGTAGCAACTACACTTGAGCGCAGGTGCTTCACTGAGTCCTGTTTTTGGTACATGGTTCTTACAGCTTCCACAAAAACTGTAATTTAAAATTGGCAGAATGAAGAAGTCTCGTTTGTAACATCAGTCACAGTAATGTAGTCCTTGCAACTTCTGCCTGCTAGAAAACTTGTAGAGTTAAAATTGTATGAATTTGTTCTGTATTTCTCTAAAACTGAGCAAAAAAATCTAAACTTTATGCTCATAAAGCTTGAATTCATGTGCTTTTGTTCCCTCTCTCCTCTCATAGGAATTTTAATTTAACAGGCACTTAAAGCATTGAAGTAAGTCACTGTGGGACTGATGCTTTTCCATGCTGCACAGATGTGTGGGGTTTTTTCTTAGCTGTGATTCTCATCAGGTAGTTTGGATTCTTTACTAAGTTATGTAGCAGTAGGGAAAAGAGAAGAGGCTTGTTAAAAGGGAGTTTAAGACCAAGTGATAGATACATGGGAAAGGAGAAGAAAAACTTTGTTATCTCTCTAAAAAAGTATTGGGTTTTTTTTTTCATACAACCATTTCCTCCATATTTGTTAGACTATAATTTTCACATAAATTTCATGTTTTATTGAAAAACATGTTTTTTTTGGTTTTGGGAAATTTTATTCTAAAAAAAAATAAGGTTTTGTGTTTTTAACTAGGTGACTTATTTCAAAAGCACTTCTAAATTCTACTGGGTTTTATGAGGAAGATTTTCACAGCTGTATAGTGAGGTATTCCCATTCAAATTCAGCTGTAGTGGAACACTGAACTCCTATTCTTTGAAAACTTCCCAGAGTACATCAGAGTATTGGGAAAGGGCTGCATGGCTACCTGCAAGCTTGTGCAATGACTGGAACATTCAGAAAGCAGCTTCATTTGTAGCTTCTAAAAGCACTGTATGGGAAAATGAATAATAAATTGTGGTGAAGGATCTAACACTGTTTTAATAATTACACTGATGAAAAATTATGAGAGAACTTGTAAAGAGAGGGACAGCCAAAAGAAACCTCTAGCAACAACAAAATTCCAAACCAACTAAAATGCTGATTTCGGTGTTCTATAGTTTTAATAAAGAAGTAAATGCATGCACCCCACCCCCCCAAAAAAACCCAACCCAAAAACAACTCAAACCTGAGGGTCTATAGTGTTATAAACCCATGATATGCTATTTTTAATGCGAATGTGAAAACTCACAGTGGCCAAATCATGAGTTCCCCAGTTTAATAAATGTATAAGTCAACAGAATATACTTCCTAAAACTCTGCAGTCCAATTGCTCTTTTTAGATTAAGCTGAAAAACCAAAAAATTTGCCTGTTATTAAGGGGTTTGTTTTCACAGTGGGTTAAACTGTTACCAGACTATTTCCCTGAACATCCTTGGAAAAGTGAAATTTAATAGATGTTCTAGAGTGTATTTTTGGGGTGAAAAAGTTTTATAAATACTCCATGCCTGTAGGACAAGAATAGTGCAAAATTAGAAAGGCGGAGAGGGGAATGCAGTAGTGAACACAATGCCAAATCCCAAAGAAGCAGTGCCTGCCCCACGCCCCTTCTTGGCAGTGGTATGGGAACTGTTGTCACCTTGAGGTGCTTATCGCTTACTGGGTGACATTTGCTGACAACTAATTTTACAGTAATTGGAAGAAAAATTTTAAAAAGGCACTTGTAAATGACTCTAATTCCCTTCTTATATGCTATGTATTAGTAATCTAACTCTCAGAGTTAAGCTGTGAATTAAGTGCCTTTGATGTAACGCATCGAAAACCCATATGGGCAGTGGTCTCAGGGTTTTCTGATGTCTGGCACTTTGCCCTGGCTCAAATTTCCATAGATACTCTAGAGAGGAGTAAAAGGACACCTTTCCCTCAGTCTGTAAAAAGCTGATGGAGCATTGCTTGGGTATGAAAGACAAAGACCTGTCTATGAATTATTCAGTGGAAACTATATGGGAGAAATTAATACTGTAGGTATGACTCTCCTTCTGCTGGGTATTGGCAGTAGTTCCAGGTTATTGCTGTGCAGAAGTGCTGTATGTTACTGACAGAGGGGAAACTTCAAGGCCCCATGCAGGTCTGGAATATTGCTTCAGAAAAGCAGTAGAAAAATTCAGTCATGTCAGACCAAGTAAAACAGTAATGAAGGAACTGTAACAGGAACAACAAAAACATTTGCAGTGTCTGCCTTCCTGGTCCTCCCTTGCTACTCTTCCCTTTTGCTCCTGAGCCTCTGGTAGCAGTCAGTACTTGTTGGTCTTGTTTGTGAATGGCTGCTCATGTTCTAATTAACTTACTGAGGAAAAAAAAGAAAACCAAAACCCTCCAGGAATTAGGATGAACAGTTCCCACAGACAGCAAGAGTGGAGTTTAAAAAGGAGGGCTGGAGAGGACTTCGACAATTCCTGTCCTGACCTCCTTAATGCTTTATCTGAAGTTGTATCTGAGTTTTTGTTCAGCAGTTTGGGCAAAGATTGATTTATGACACATCCAGTTTTCATCTAAAGCTGCACTGAAGTTGTGAATGGGTAGGATAGGACTTTCTTTTGTGAAGGCATTATAAAAATAGCACTGTTTGGAAGCAATTTGAAGAGTCCCTGCAACATGAACAGCACACTATAAAGGCTTTCTGATTTGTAAAATATTTCCTGCTCCATCAGACTTAACCCTTTGGTGACTGTAGACATGTAACTGCTGACAAGTTACATACAGTGATGTGATCTAGCAGTAGACAAGCCAAGAAGGACATAAAGTTAAGATATTATAAACTCATATATACTGGTATTCCAAGGATGTGAGGATAGATTATTCATCCAAGTAGCATACTGCAGATTAAATGTCCTAAATATTTGTGGGTTTTTACTAAACATTATATAAATAGATATCATATTTACATATATGCATAGAATTGAAATACATGTGTGTTTCATGCTTTAGGTACATTTTTCATTAATATTAACTGGGTTTGCAGTCTGGAAAATATTTGGACTTAAAGTGTTTACAAACACTGTCCCAAGAGCACTTTCTCTCTCATAAAAGAGAGAGCTTTTATGTAAGTTGGAAGTGCCTTGCTGTTTATCTATAAGTGCATTCATAAAAGGGACATTACAGGTAGGTGTGTAAAACAGCGTCTGCAAGAAGTTTGTGGCCAGCTCAAGCTGCAAACTTTTATCTGTGCCTAGGGATGTCACTTCTTGTAACAACAGTGAAAGGACTTTGCTCTAAAACTTTGATTTCTCAATTGCATTTTTAATACAAATAAAAGATGTGTCTTGCCTGGAAGTAGCTGATAAGATTATTATTCTTAGATTCATGTTGTCTGAGCTGCTCCTGAATTGAAGTCCACTGCAATTTCCCTTGTAGCTTTAAAAGAAAAGTGATCTGTTGGTTTGTGTTTCCTTAAAATTCTGTGTGAACTGTGCCAGCTGAGGAGATGATTGCTGAATATTCCAGTTGCCCCAGGCAGCTGAGGCTGCTGCCTCAGCAGTTATCCCAAGCCAAGTAGTTTGTCTTTGTGGTCAGTGAGCTATGGCTTATTTCTCTTTTCCAGTATATTTTGGACTTTAATGTACAGCTTTTTCTATTCCTTTTTCCTTAAAAAATCATGAATTGCAGTGTTACTGAGCTGAGAAGAAGAATGGCTGGTGTCCCAATAAATGCAAGGTGGCTGAGGCTGGCAGGGTGTTCCTCCAGGGCCAGTGTGGGGAAAGGGAGCTGCAGGCAGTGCAAGTGCTCCAGACACAGTGCAGCATGGAGAGGGCTTGGATGAAGAGCAGTTTACTGCGTGTCTGGATAATCTACATTGAGGAGGGCGTCTTTCTCCATTGAGATGTTGTTTTTCTATGTGATAGGGTAGATTGTCTTCTCTGGCTGGAAAGCAGAAGGCAGAAAACCACAGTATATTAGAGCAAGTCAGAGGTTTCAGGTTCTACAAGCAGGAAAACATACATTTCTGGAGGAGCATATCTTATTGCATAAGCTCTGCTTAGCAGCTAAAGGAGAAAGCAAGCACTTTCTCCAGGCTAACACCCACTCATGACATGCCTTTTGCTCCAATCTGAGAAGCTCATGAAATAGCCATTTACTTTGTACAAGTTTTCCATGTGAGCTGAAAGAATAGCTCAGCTTTATGATTGCAGCTATTACTTTCATCCAGTGTCAAAGCTGAGTTCCAGAAAAGTCTGTGTTTAGTCTCCACCGAATGAAAAAAAAGTTCCCTGCTCCTACTGAAAACTCTCTCATCTTTTCCAAATAGCTTCTGTGTGAAACAGAAGATGTGTCTGAGCAGTAGAGGTGGCAACAGTTATGCTATGCTTTGGCTACGACTGGAATTTGCAGAGAAGTGCTCTCTGTCTGGAAACCAGGCTAAATATCCCTTCCCTTGAGTAACATGCCCATGAAAAAGGCAGGATAACAGAAGGAAACCATGTCGCCTGTGTCTGTGCTCCCTGCTTAGGGATGCACATGAGCAAAGCCGTAAAAGAACAAAGCCTGAGTGAACTTCAAAGTGCTTTCCTTTAATGAAATGTTTCCTGCTTTATGTACTAGCTATTCCTCTTTCTTTATATACCACTAAACCACTTGGTGGAAGATATTTAATCAGGAAAAAAAAATATTGCACCTTCAATTTTGATTTTTATTTTATGTTAGTTTGTAAGATTAGAAGTGCAAGCATTTTAGAATTAAGATTCTTTAGAGTTTTAAAAAAACATTAATTCAGTGTGATTTTTGTTATTTGGAAGTAGTAATGAGAATTGCCATATGGTTGTGAAAAGATTTTTAGGTTATTCTGGTCTAAAAACTGGAATTAAAACTGCATTGTGTCCTTACTGTTCTTCATACTTGTACAGAAGCAATATATGAAGCTGTTGTCTTAGAGAGGTGGGAGTTTTCCACATACCTCCATCAGGTACAAATAGATCTGCAAAGAACAAAGCAGAGGAAATCAGTCTCTGGTTCTCAGTGCTCTTTAACAGCTTTAGCGTATGACATGCAAGGTCTCCGTCTGCTTTTCAGAAGAGAGGAATTGGTTACGGCAGCGCCCTGGCCGGATTCCAGCAGGGAACTCCAGAGCTCCATCTGCCAACTCCCTCCTGCGGTTACAGATGGGTAACTCTTGCCTAAATAAAGCATCCAGCCACTGCAGGCTCTCTCCTGTGCACAAGTACATGCAGTATGCACAGTTTAAGTGTCTTCATGCATATATCTAAATAATCTTGTTATTATGATAACACAGCAACTTCTCACTGTTGGGTGTTACTTGGCATGGATGTTTGACCCCCATCAAATTCTCTGAAATGCTGAATTATTTTCTTCTTTTTTTTCCCCGTCATCTTTGAGCATGATTTTGGCTTTAGAGAAATTTTTTACTCTCTATCAAGTTCAATACTGAAGAGGAAATTGGTAGAAATTTCTTTTGTAACAACGTCTAGAAGTATCAAGTGCAAAATGAAGTACTATTATATAGGAGTTGGGAATCTCTGTGAGGGAAGGCAGAGAAGGCCTGGCATCTCTCAGACTGACGATACTGGAAGGAGGGAAACTTCTCTCTCCATCCAAGAGTTGGATTTAGGTTTTGCAGCAGACTTTGACTTTTGAAGACAAGCTTCAAAGAGGCAGTCATTGTAGTTTTACCTACAGGAAGTCTTTATATTGCTTCTCATGCAGAAATCAAGATGTGTGCCTTTAGCAAGATGTGACTGAGCATCTTTTCCAGCCCTGGATCTTTGCTTTGTTTTGCTTCTTCTAAACTGGCTCCTTTGAACAAGAGACAATGCGAAGGAAACTACACAACAGCCTCCCAGGAAGGACAGTGTTTGTTTTAGTGAAAAGAGAAAAAGAGGTGCAGTTCAACAGAGGCACCTGATTTGAAAGACATTTGCAGACAGTGGCACAAGGCAGTATTAGTATGACATGATGAACATCCTGAGTCAACAGTTGCATTGCCTTTTCATTTTTGCTGTCTGCAAACCAGAGCATTTAAGCCAATTTTTCCTGACCATTAGTGTTATATACATGGTATATGCAGGCATTTTCTGATTCCAAGAGAAGTAACGAACATCTTTATTTGATGCTGAAAGTATATTTAAGATTACTGTTTCAATGTATGTTTCTATTTTAACAGAAACATAACCATTATAGAACCAAACCCATGCTGGTGCTTCTACAGTCTTTGTAGTTAACTGAGGGAAAATGAAGTTCCTTATCTCTAGTTTTCAATAGATTTTGTTTTCCCATTTCCCCAAGGTTTAAGAAAGCAATTGCTCTTTGGCAGTCAAATTTGCAAACAGATTTCTTTGGCATATGTGCTTCTGGCATAGCTGTATGTTGATAATCAATTTTTACAACAGAATGAAAATAAGAAATAGCTGATAGTAATTTAGTATTTCCTTGATAATAAAAGGGTTATTCAGTATGTATTTTTGTACCTTAGCCCCAGATTTATGTTAATTCTTGCTAGACTCCTGCAGAATGCAATTATTTATAAACTCTTGTTAGTATCAGAAAAATGGACAGTAGTTAGAAATCTGGGTGCATCAGATGCAAGTAGGTCTTTCACAGTGATGGGATTTCACCCTTGGATTATGCTGAGAGTTCTCAGTCAAGAGATGCCTGAAAGCTTAAGCAATTCCTTTTTTTTTTCCTACTGAGAAATAAGAAGTTGTTTCAGGCTTATGTCAGAATCCATCTGAGTGGGTATGGAAGCAAGCAAGTTCCAAAATCACTTTACATTAAAAATCAGGCCAATGATAGTTTGCATTCCCTGCAAGCAAAAATTTCTCAGTATCCAAATATAGCTTTAAAATGCATGGCCCCAAGGAAGGATTAGTACCATTTTATGATAAATATGATTAAATAGAATAGTCTATTTGAAGTTCCTCTGGAATTTGCCACTCCTATATTTGTACACCTTTAGCTACTCCTGGAGGAAAGTGAGTGAAAGGAATTTTTCTGAGATTTGTATTTGCAGACTTCTAAGAGCCAAAGAGTCTTAAATTACTCTAAAATTTATTTGGACAATGAGAATGTGAATCTATGCTCTTTTTCATATTTTATCATATTGCTGATAAATAAAATGTTGTGACATTTCAACAACAAATCCAGAGAAGCTGTCAGTCTTGTAATGCAGTACAAGATTTGGTGAACTATTGAGTGAATGGTTTCTATTTTGAATGTTCAGTAAAATGAGTGTGAAGCATACACGGATTGAATTTACATTCTGAAATGGAATATTGTGGTGAAGGGAAGGAAAAAACATACAAGGGCTATCCTCTAAGCAACATTCACAGAGTAAAAGTATGAAAAAAAAAGAATTCTAAAATGTATCAGTTTAATCTCCAGGTTTTGTGAGATGTAGCAGGCTGTGGATCAGGGTCTTGGCAGAAAATTAATGCATTTAAAACTTAATGTGAAAATATGGGAGGGCATGACACATGCAATGAATGTTCAGGGAGTTGTGTACTGTGGTGTTTTGGTAGATGATGGCACAATGTGGCTCAATGGATCTTCTCCTTCCCTCATTTGTTTGATTCCTCATATCCCCAGGACTTTTGTCTGAACAATTATTGTCGTGGAAATCACTGGGTGAGCAGCTCTGATTGGTACCACGGTGATGGTCTTGGGTACAGAGGTGGAATTTTTTTGACTGCTAAAGCTGTTTGTAGCCATAGGCACACTCAAGGGATCAGGAGGTTGTAACTGTTTCCTTGTTAGATACTGCCCTCATACTTCATTCTGTTTGTATGGATTCTATACGTGTGTATAAATATGTGTGTGTAGAGTGTGTATATTCATGTAGAGTGAGTGAATTTTGTGAAAGGAAAATTCTTAATTTGGCCGCATATTAGCAAAATGATTGGGAAGTAAAGGAGAGTCTGTCAGGGCAGTAAGGCCTCAGATTTTTTTTTTTTTTTTAAAATTTAACCAGACATAATACTTGGGAGATATGTCATGTTGATAATACTAAAATATAAAATTTATCTTTTATGAGAACAGACTCAGTTTACACAGGTATAGATCAAGCTGTTAATTTACTTACCCTAATTCAGAGAGACAACTTTAAAGCATGTTTCAGCCTCCAGGGCATCTTTTGATGGATAGTTGTGACAGTTTATGTACTAATAACACTTGTTCACTAGAAAATAATTTTGAAACCATAGATCACCTATGTAGTCATCCCACAATTTAACTTTCAATCATTGTTGGACTCTACATTTGAATCACAAGCCTACCAGTCAAAATATTTATGTTTCTTTACAAAACCTCTAGGTCCTCTTGTCTCCCCAGAATTACTTTATTTAGGTACCTAAATAAGCTGACATCTATTTTAACACAATTAAGGTAAATAATATCGGTAACTTAGAAAATCAAAGTAATCTTTGGCAGGGTTATGCGAAATGAAAAGTCAAGCTGGTGTGTACAAGGTGGGTGGCTTTTATAAAATAGAGCAAATTCATTTAATAGCATACCTTTAAAAATTCATGACCTCAAAAATTCATTCAGGTTGCTGGTGTCTCCTTTGCAATGTAGGTAAATAGGTTGCCTTTGACAGCTGCAGACACCATGATAGCATACAGGCCTCATGTTTACTGTGAAAAGATTGAATAAAATTTGCAATTCTTAGATACTTCTGCTACTTTTAAGACTATCATAAGTGCCTCTTTCCCTTTGACTGGCTACTGTGTTTATTTTTTACAGTGGAAAACCATGGCTGATGGTGAATCATCAGACAAGCAACTACCGGCCTTGTCTGGAATGATGTAACTGGTAGTCAGATGCATGTGAAAGGCAGTCATTATCTGAAACAATGCTAAAATTACAATATTCTAAACAAAGAAAAATAAAAAATCAGGTGCCACAGTATAAAGGTTGCATTTGAGAAGGATACTTAGGTTACTCATGATACTTTGAAAATTATCATAGAATGCTGGATCCTTTCCTGTTTGAAGCAGACAGGGTTGTTCATATGTAAGTTTTCTTCTGAGGAACTACAGACATGGTGTGTCATATTTGCCCTATAATTTTATCATCACATGCTATATGGCTGCATAGTTGACTTTTAAGTTGCAGCTTTAGATGTGTTCATGATGTGTTAAGTTTAGAGTGATCTATATTTAGCAAGTGCAGTGGTTTTCAGGATAGCATTGCTCAAATGTTTTTGGCATATATTACCCTGTCAAAAGGCAGGGCTTGAAACAGGTTTGTGCAGAATTCAGAATTTAGTGTTTGGTGAATGGAAGTTCTTTCTTAGCACCATAAAACGGCAGCAGGTCCATGAGCACTGAAGATTCACAGCCTATATATTTTTAAACAATGGAGAACACTTTAAATGGACTACATTTAAACATTTAACTGTCAGAGAGGTACTATTAATACCTTAATTAAGAGCCGTTCTTACTTTGCTCCTCAAATGCTTTTTAGACTCAAACTAGAAACACAGAGTGCTTCAATGCACTGTTAAATGACTTATGCTTTCTGTTGAGTCACATCCTGCCCCTTTTTTAAAGGAAATGAACATTGGAGACATTAGATTTTATGCCAGCAATTGTATGTTTAATATGAAACACTTGGCGCTAGCAGACCTCACTTTCTTGCTCATGCTGATTTTGCAGATCAGTAGCTGCACTTAGTTTAGTGGCACTAGTAAGATTTCATCTTGGAGAGCAAAGATGTGTTCACAAAGAGTAAAATGCAGTCTTCAAAATGCATTAGCAATGGCTTTGGGGAAAGCAAGAGTTTTTCATTTTCTACTCTACATGAGGATATCCATAATTTCTACACTAAGCTCCTTATGGTAGCTGGGAAAGGCAGTATAAATTCATTAATGCCTGGGTAGAGAGGGTTGCTCTCAAAAGAGAGCTTGAAACAAATAATTTTAGTGTCATGTTATTTTATTGGCATTGGTAATTAGGCACAACAGTTGTAAAATTCTGTAGGTGTTTTAGAGACAGAAAAGAAATTAAAATACATATTTCCTGTGTCTCTGCAAATTTTTCTGCAGAGATTTGTTTTTTTAATGAGACAGAGCTAACAATTTTTCTATCATTAACCAGACCAAAATGTCACTTTGTGAGATGACTTTTAGTTAAACTCCTGAATGGTTTCATGACTGTCTTGAGATTTCAATAACTTTTTATCTTATTAATAGCCAATAGAACAATGAGCTAACATTGTAACACAAATGTCTTGCCCAAATGGAGAATTAAAAATGGGAAATGTTAATGCTGCAATGGTCTGTGAAGTGATTTGTTTATGGTTGTTCTGTGCTGATAGAAGTAATCATCCAAAGAAAACAGATGGGAGAGAGAGGTGCAGTTTTAGGGAATTTGATGACAGATGGATTGAAGGTGGAGAGATGCTTCCTTATTTTGGAACAATTGTTGTAAGCACCCAGAAAAGTCTGCTCCAGAAGCAGCATAGGAGAAACAGTCAGCAGAGTGTGTCCAGTTTGTGGACAGGCAGGAGGTGACCCTGCTTTGCTTCCTTCTTGCAGCAGGACAAGGCTCTCCAGCTCCTCCAGAGAAAGGGGTTGTGCCCAGAGGTTTGTTCCAAAATTTTCATTCTGGTCATAGTGCAGTATTTCCCTTCGGGTCCAGGTTTCAAACTCTTGAATGAATTTTATCATCGGTGTTGAGACTTTGGACACAATTTAGGTTTATATCAACTTGCTTTTTAAAGATGTGTATGAGATTGATCTCTTGCCCATGTTTGCTCAGCAAAGGTATTTTATTAATTAGGCTATGAAATATGACTGCCATACCTAGTTTAAAATTTTGGAGTTACTTTTTAAGTCAAGAGGCATGCAGAAAAGAACCTATTCCAATTTCTTCTTTTTTCGTAGAATCATAGAATGGTTTGGGTTGGTGGCAAACTTAAATGTCATCTTGTTCCAGCTCCTCTGCCATGAGCAGGGACACCTTCCACTAGACCAGGTTGCTCCAAACCCCATCCAACCTGACCTTGAACACTTTCAGGGATGGGGCATCCACAGCTTCTCTGGATAACCTGTGCCAGGGCCTCACCACCCTCACAGTAAAGAATTTCTTCCTAATATCTAAGCTAAACCTGCCCTCTTTCAGTTTGAATCCATCTCCCCTTGTCCTATAACTACATGCCTTGATTTTTCTTATACTAGAGTGTAAACCATATTTACAAATCTTAGAAGTTTACATTTCTAAAACTGCAGATTTCAAAAAGTACCGTCTGCACTGTTTCTTGAAAACATATTAAAAAGATAAGACAAAATGAGTGAGCTGCTCCTTAAAGAAAAAAGGATATTCTAGAAAGTTTGGGTTTGCACATATTCAAAATAAGGTTTTTGTTTCCTCATCTTTTTCTTCTTCATTTCCTTCACTTGAACATAGTTGTGGAGAAGCTTAACCACTCTGGAATACCAGACTACTTTGGTAGGAACATAAATGATGACAGATGAAACTATTTTGGGGACTGAAAACTGCTAATCCATGTAATTGTAAAAACACATGAAACTCCATAATGGCTTTTTTGTACACTGAAATGAAGATGCTCACCGGCACTCGTCTTTAAGCCTAATCTTAAGAACTCAGGGCAATCAGACTTCCCAAGAAACTGTGGTACCTCAAAAATAGAGCACTTAAATCTGAATTGTGAAGTTAATTTTCTCATGTCTTTCTTAAGTAGGGTTGCAATTAGAAAAAATGTTTACAGAGGTGGAAAAAAAAAAATCTTTATGACCCAAATGAACTTACTTGGCCTGTTTTTTCTGAAATGCAAACAAACAGCATCTTTACATGATTTACAGCTATTCAACAATGTTTGATTGTACTCCAGAGGAAGTCTTTTGATTGAATGGAAAACTCGGGCTTATAAAGTGGCTGTTCTGGTTACCATTCCCCAGTTGCTATGCAGAACTACTGTTTTGTTAAAAAAGGAATATTGAGATGTTTGTGAATTACTGTGAATTTCCATATGACTTGCCTCAGATTCCTCACTTGGCACAAGGTAGTTTCTAGCTGCCTTTTCTTTTTCCTCTCAGCTTCCAACCCTCATTTGATATTACTTCAGACTGGTTGAAATAGAGAATGTTTATTATTAGACTACAAGTGTATAGTGGAATTTTCAAAATCCCTTTTGATTTTTCTTTAATGGACTAAAAGGCACACTTGTAAAATCATTTGAAAATTAAATAAGGGGAAAACCAGTTTCATTTTCTCCATATTTGCTTTGCAGAACTTAGAGGAACAATAAGAATGTACGGTCTAATGCCTAAATAGGACTATTGCTTTGCAAATCTGGTTTTACACAGTTGCCGTTTTTTTGGTTTTTTGCAATGTATCTGAATGTCTAACATTCCTTTTCTTCACTTTGCAAAGCAGATGTATGACAGTGGTATCTTGGATACTGGGAGATGTTTAAGCAGTAGGAGAGAAGTGTCATTCAACTGGCATTAGGTTGGTTATTTATACTTAAGACCAGCAAAACCCACTAAAACCCCATACCCTTCCAAACAGCCTTTTCATGTAGGAAGCTCAGTGGTTAAATTCATCATTCTCATGTTTTCCTTGGATGCTTTTTGCATGTCTTTAAACACAGCTAATAGCTTTGGGTAACATCATAAGATGGTTTGCAGTCACCTCTGTGAGTTTTTCATCCTCAGACCCTCCCAGCTCCTTTGCAGTCTGTTTTCATTTGTTTACTTGCTGTTTGGTGGCAGCCCCACATACCTGCTGTTAGTTTCAAACCCTTGCAGCTGGATTATAAATGTTTGTTAACAACATTAGTAATGGCTAGTGCCCTCGATTTGGATGCAATTCAAATACATTTTATCATATATATTTCCTGACTCTGTAAGGATCAGGATGTCTTTGAACTATACTAGCACACAATGACCAACCATTTGTGCTGCTGCTGTATGAGATCTCTGGACTTCTCGGCAGCCTGAGATTCCCTGGTAGGCCATCAGTGGTTCAGGAAACTTCATCAAGCACAGAAACATGTACAGAGATTTAATTTGCGTCATTGCTTTTTTGAAGAACGAAAGGGGTTTGTTTGTTTGTTTTGTAGAAAATGAGAAAACTCAAAATTTTACTTTTCTTGAGTAGAAGTAATTGAAATTTCTGTCTGACTAGAAGTTTACAACAGTGGGGAGGACATTTTCTCTTAGATTTATTGTTGCAGCCTGTGCTGAAACTGTATGGTCTTTTTAAAATAATATCTGCCTGAGCTTTAAATGTTAACTACTATGGCAAAACAGCTATCTCCAGGTTAAAAGAAGCACTTCAACACAACAGGGCAAGATTGATCAATTCAGATTGGGGCTTGGAAGCAAACGAATTCATGAAGAAGAACAAAAATTAACTGGAAAACTTTTGTCTGCTGAGTGTTAGCGTGAAATTAGTTAGTGTTAGTGTGGCTCAGAAATTCAGAGTTAGCAGGGAACAAGGAGCCTCCAGAGCATTTTATTTCAGACAGAGATCAACACTTGATTCTCATTCTTATTGTGGAATTCTACTCCATATAAATTATTTTAAAATATTAAAAACTCACTCCTCAATAGATGGTCTTTTAAAATGTGCCATCATTTTTTCCTTAATACTGTGCAGAATAAGACATAAAGTTAGTGACTTGCAAAAGTGTAGTGAGCTCACAGGACAAGCCAAAATAATATCCTGGTGTACTGATAGTGAATAGGGCTCTGTTTTCCTTGGGCTGTGATTGGATAGAGATGCTTCCACTATAATTGTACCAGTAAGTGAACTAACAAAAATCTCGATTTTTATCTTAATTTCTTTAGCTCCTATTTATTGCAACATTTAATGACTTGGATCAAATGTTCATATCTAGTTCCTGAGAAAAAGTTGCAGGAATTACAAAAAATGTTTTTCAACATTTGAACTCCACCCTTCTCGGTGTTCCAGTGTGTTTTGTGAGATACTCCTATTTAATTAAGCTAGTATGTCCATTTGTAGGTCTGTGAGAACAGTCATAAAGTTGTATCATCTTCCCTCCTCTGTCTCCCAGCTTCATGAAGTAAATACTAATGTCAGCACTGCTGGAAGTTAAAGAATTTTTAAAACACTTCACAAGGAGCAAGAAAGATGAGTCAATCGTGATTCATTTAATTGTTTGGTCCTCCTTAGTCTTGTAGTATTTCACATCTCACTAACTGTATGGTCAAAATTCTGGCAACCCATCTAGTAGTAAGTGGAATAGGCAGTTTGTGCTTTCTCTGAAGTGAAAATCCAGCTGTGATCCCTGAGGATGTCAGCAGGCAGGTTTGCATTGGCCTCCAAGCTAGGTCTTAAATGACATTGTTTAAGGTCCACGACTGCTTGTCGACTGCATCACTTCTACTGTCTGCTCTGAAATGCCAATATTTGGTCATTTAGAGTCTCCTGTTAGATGGCACACAGCTGTTTCCTTTTGTTACGTGTGGCTGCACGTGTGAAAAGACATCTCTTCTATAAGCATAAATTGGAAAAAATTCCATCAGAGAACCAGACTTGTCTAACCCGTATAACTTGGACAAAGTTTTCCTTGGAAGCATAAATTCTTGGCATAAGCAGTCAGTGATGGGTACAAATCAAATTCATTTGAAGATCAAAACTGTAGAAAAGCCAGTTGGCTTCTAGGTTAAAAATAAGGTGGATTGAAGTGAGAGTCTATTTAACAACAATTAATAATAACGGGAACAAGATGATTTACTGAAAAATATTTGCAAAAATATAAATAATATAAAGGTAAATATAAGTACTATATATTAGAAATCAATTACATAAGTTGTCAAGAAAGAGAAATTACATCTGTTTCTACAGAATTATTTCATGTAGCAAACATACAGCAGAACACAAATTCAGTGAAATGTCAGTGTAGAAAACAGCATTGCACAATTGCTACATTTTGTATTTACATGATGGGCAGATAGATTTCTCTGCCTGGAAATGCCTTTCATAATTGTGGTCCCTGTTTGTGCCCCTCAGGTGACACAGCTAGCAAGGGTACAAACATAACAAGGAAGTGTCTGTAGGGAAATTCTGCACAGAAGTTGGGCATGCTGCTGGAAGAGCAGCCCACATTACACCCTACTATATCATGGTGGTAGGGCTGGATTGTTCATCACTGGTTTTAAAGGGCAAGGGTATCATTAAATTGCATTTCTCCTTTCAGTCTAGGATACCACGAGGTAAAACTAAGGGCTGCCTGAAAGAGTTTTGTTTGCTATCAATTAGACTTGCAGTGACTGAAAATCATTAAAATAGCTGAATGTGGAAAGACTTCCAAAGTAAAAAGCCAGTTGCTTGTTTTATACAGTTTCTCAACCTATGTGTTCCCTGCTTACCCGGGAGCATCCACAGATGCTTGGCAATGCAGGAAATGATGCATAAATCATTACTGCAAGGTCTGTAAATTCACTACTGAAAGTTAAACGTTACTTGTGTTCAGAGAGAAGCAGTAAAACCTTTTAAATAGAGGTTGTGGAATTAAAATAAAATTTGAACAAGCAGATAAACATTCTAATATGATATATGTATTTCTACTTTGCTTTAATAATGGCAAATTTAAATTTTTGCATTTAAGGCTAATTTTATCTTTGGTTCTTTGGTCTTTTCTGGAAATGAGAAGTATCACCATTAATGTGAAAACCACATTTTATGTTTTATGGGAAGCTTTTACTCTCTGTATTTTTACAAAGTGATACTTCAGGTAAAGCTGTGACATTCTGTGTCTGAAGCTTGACTGCTCTCCTATTTTTCTGCCAGCAGCCCGCATGCTCCTGGCAGTGTAGCTGCTCTCTGATTCTTAACCCCATTTTTTCTGGATGGATCTGGTATGTAGGCTCTTGGAGCGGGAAAGGAGCAATAGCAGCACAGAGGTCTCAGTCTCTGCACCCGCTACCGACATCCCTGTAAGGCAGCTACGGTTCCCCATTCCTGTGGGAGTTGCCAGCAGGGATGTAGCACATTCCTGTCAGGCTGGGGAGAGGTTTCCCCATCAGGTATTCCCAGGGGTTTGGAGAAATGCATTGAGGCCCAAGAAGTTTATTCAAGGAGTTTCATTTAATTCAAGTGCCCTTATTATCTCTCAGTTAGCTGCTCCCATTGTTATGTAAAGAGCGTTTCATTTCTCTATGGCAGAGCTGCCAGGACACAGGCACAGTCTTGGGTAAGAGCTAAAACTTTGGCTCAGAGAAGGAATTAAGAATTTCCTTTCTGCTTCAGCCCTCTTGTGTAGGACACCCACAAACTGCAGCCTCCAGAACTGGCACATCACAGCACTGTTCCCCTGCACACTGATGCACTCAGAGATCAACAGTTTGGTCATTCCTTCCAGCTCTGGGAGTATGAATATTACATGGACACATGGATGTTTTTAGGCACACAAATGAATTTCATCATTTTCTTGTCTCTCTTCCTTGTAGTTATTTTGTACCTTTCTGCTTATTCTTTTACTTATATTTGTCTCAGATGTCTGTCTTAGTGCCTATGGCCTTCATCTGATTACTGAATAACAGGGTTTGGATGCTGAATCTTTTGGCTCCAGGTTTTCTTCCATCCCTACCTCAAATAAAAGTGAATTGCTTCTACAAAAGTAAATGCAATAGAAGCCCTGAACAATATTGAGGACAGGAGTACTTTTGTATAAAGAGTGGTATGTGGACAAGATTTTTTTTCCTATTTCAAGACATATAATCAGTAGTGCTGGTTATCCCAAAATACTGTTTTTACATGTTGAGCTTGCCCATTCAGGAATGATAGTATACCTAATGTAATGAATGGTCTTGGCTCTGATTTTTCCTACTGCTGGCCTGTTCTTTTAAGCTGGTCTTTGCCTGGTTGGCTATTTTTTAGTGTAATGATCTGTATTCACTTCTGGACCACCAACTTCATTTATCAGGCAAATTCCATATTTCAAGTTTTCCACATAGGCAAACTGATGAAACTCTCATCTCATCTGTAGACATTGGCAAGCTTCAGTCAAGGCATTGCCGATATTGCATCTAGATCTGCATCTTTGTGATCTGTCATGACATCCCATAATGTGGATTTTCCACTGGTTTCCAACATTCCATCTGCAACTTTTTATATGCAGTTGTTACCGCTGTCTTTCCCTTTGCTAATTTGTTAATTTAAGATTTTTCAACTTTATGTTATGCTAGGAGCTATCACCACATTTTAACTAAATAAATTTTAAAAATGTTAGGATTTTTATGGACACTGACTCCATCCAAGTCAAACTTTATTGTGGATATTGATATGTGGATATCGGTGTTAACAGCTGTGGGCAGAAAAACAAAAATCCATGCCCGTTTTCCTTGCTGATCTACTGATTTGTGTGTGTGTGTGTGTGTGTTGGGAGAAGATGAAATACTTTTATCCTAGACCCAAGGCACAGGTACGGAAACCTGTGAGAAAACTGAGACTAAAGGATGAAAGCAATTAGGGAATAAACACCATTGCATAGAAAAAGTACCATTGCACAGTGTTATAAAGCAAGTTATGGAAGTGGCCCAAGTATGCAAATATTTTCTAATCTACTTTTGAGTAGGGAAAAATGTACTATGCCCCAAATACAGAATTGTTTTTCCCATCCAAACGTGCTCGGCACTCCTGAACTTGAAGAGAAATAGGACCTCTTTTAAAATCTATTTTTAAAGGATTGCAACCTAGCAAAAGGAGTGTCCACATAAAACACATTGTGTTTTCTCTCAACTTAGGCAGTTGTACATAATCTTGTATTAAAGCAATGTAATCTTTATGCCCAGTCACTTTGGTTTAATGCTTGAAGTACCCATGGGAATCTCTCAGTTCAGCAACAGCCTCTGTGTCATAGCCTTTGAGGTGACATGATGCATCTCAGAATGACATGTTCATCTCGATGCAGTTGAAGAATTTTTAAGTAAGAGATCATTTTCCTCTGCAAAAGTACAAGGCAACAGGGTTGTAATTACTTCAGTTGCTTTCAAACAATATTATTTTTCTATTATCTTTTGCATGTCCTCCTAAGATGAAAAACTTTAAAGTCTCATTTTTAGCCATTATTAACACTTTGCATTTTAAACCATGTTGCTTCACTGTGGAACCATCTCTTCACTGGATGTTAATAAAAAGCAATTGCAAAAATGGAAAGCAGGCTGTAGTTTTCTCTCTCCTGTTTGCTTATTCTCAGGTTTTCGTTCTGTTTCTCACTTTTTCTTTTCATGTAATATATATCTACCAGGTTGATTAAAAACAAAGTTTTCTTTTCTAGGCAAATGGTAGACCATGTGTTACTTTTGAGAAGTATTTTGGGCATCCTTTCACAAGACTTGATTTATTATTTCTGCAAATTACAAAGGTTACCATTATTTCCTCAGAGCTTTCTTGGATTCAGGAATACCTTAGTCATTGAGCTTGAAACCCTTTACATTTCACCTTTTAATAATTTTCCAGTTGCAGTGGTTGTCTGTGTTGTTTTTTCTAAACCCAACATATGTAAAAAAATTTCTCTAATTAAGTGAAAACAGATTGAAATGTGACTCATCCTGCTTGTCAGGGATTGTTTTGCAGATGTAATTTTACTTTCTATAGCCAAAACCTGGGAATAGTTATAACTAGTCTAACATGATACTATGTTTCTGTTCAACTAAATTAAATTTCAATACTTTTTAAAAAAGTTTCAGTAAGAATTATATTCTTTCAGCCCTCCTATTATTAAGTAAATTTGAGCACTCCACAAATCAGTCCTGCACTCCTGCATGTCTCACTAGAACTTAAAAATCCAGGAGGGAATTTTTGAATAAAATAGCAGCTTTTATGTTCCAGTAAGAGGAATTCTTGGTGGATGACTGCACAGCTGTAGTAACCTCATTGTTCAGGGGAAAGTGAGGTATTCCTTAGCATAATTCTGAGTTTCCAATCTCCCTCTGTATTTTCTGCGGGACTTTGTTAAGAGACCAAAAAAACCCATTTTTAACATTGCATTGCTACAGAAATACACAGGAAGTTAATTTTTGATACATTGTAAATTCTTTGGTTCCGCAATGCTTTAGCTCACAATCTCTTTGCTTGCTGGGAAAAAAGACTTTTAACTTACTTTTAACTTATGTGGGAGAAGGAGGGAGGAGCAAGTAGATTAACATCTGAGAGAGAATTACAAAGCTGGGAAATAAAAATAGCTTTTGGGACGGCACTGTGAAGTGAGTCAGACTTTTGGTTAGGGACTCACATGAAGTAGGACTATGTAAAGCAGAGAGCCAGCTGCTGAGGGATGGCCTGACAGGAGAATCGTTGGCTATCTGATGGAAAGTGGAAACCTCAGGCATGTCTGTTGCTTGAAGAAGATGGGATTTTAAAGGGGGATGATTTATTTCATGTTTCTCAGCTCTCTTAATCTGGCCAGAATTGTGTTTCTTGGACTTTGCAGACCTTTGAATGTCCTGAGCTGGGCACTTGCATGAAGCTTGCACAGGAGAACTATCTTTGAAACAGTTTTTGGTTCTCTGCTTGGCTCTGCCCTAACCCTGACCTGCTATTAAAGCCCCAGCAGCTTTCATAGCAATTTAAAAGGATGTATTTGAAAACCCTAGTGAGAGGTAGAAATGGGCCCTGAGGAAACAGGACCCTGCCAAACAAGGGATCAATTGTGTCCAATCTGCAGTGCTGCTGTGTGAGCCCTTCCGGAATTTCATCACTGGGTGCAGACACAAGCAGCTCTCCTCATGCCCGGGTCTCTTTCTGCGTAGGGGAAAGCTCAGAGAGTAAGAGGCTGTCACTTGGATGTGACCTCCTTTGAATTGGCAGTGCTGGGCTGCCAGGCTGAGTCCCTCACTGTGCCCTGGCAGGGCAGGGACCATGGGAGGAGCTGTGCCCTTGTGAGCCACAGCTGTCGGCAGCTCCATATCCAGTACCCAGAGCTAAGCCTCAAGCTAACACAAATCCAAAGCCAAAAAAGTTGATTTGTCTGTCGAAACATACTGTGGTTTTTTCAATTTTAAATTGTAGTCTGGCCTACAGTCATTCAAGAAGAGCTGCAGCTGTAGGAGAGTGTTTTGCCCTCAACAAATGTATAAAATGTCAATTAAGTTTAATGGGACTTACTCAGGTGCATTGATGACCTTGGGATTTCAAAGTATTTCATTTTTTGTTTGAACACTAGTGACTGAATTTTCCTGCCTGGCACACAGCTGGCTTTCTTACAAAAATATTTATCTCCAGTTAACCATTTAAACCCTTCTCCATTTCCACAATGGGAACAGAGGATTGCACAGATGAAGAACTTGTGCTTATTTTACCTGATTTCCACAAACAAGTTCTGTAATTACTCAATGCGTCTGAGTATACACATAATTAAAAAAACTGAATGTGACATTACACCCTTGGGGGGGTCATTTCACAGTTCTGCATTCATCAATTCAAACGTGAAAAAGTAATATTTACATGAATTGTTTGCTAGCTCTTTACTTTAGAAGTACATTTGCTTTTAAAGGGATATTGTGTCACTCTTAAAGGATACGGAAAAAGTATTCACTGGGAACATTTTGCTAGATTGTTAAATGACAAACTACTGAAATGCTTTAGACACAAATTTTCTTTCAGAGATGGAGGAAATAGGTGAATTTGTAGAATTCCAGGACCAACGGAGATAACTTGGAGAAGGACTAAGTTCCATAAGCCTGGTGTAGATCATGCATGTTTGCTAAAGAAGTGGATCAAACTTTAGTTATGTCAGTCCTCAATAATATGGATAGATTCACTTTCAAATAAAAATAGGACAAAACATTTAGAGCACACTTATCAGGATAAGTATTGGGCATCTCTATGTTTGGAGAGGAGTATTGTTGACAAGCCAAGCTGTAGGATTAAAGCCTTCCAGTAGGCCCTGTGTAAATGTGAATGAACAAAAGACAGAACTACTTTTGGTATATCCTTCTTATTGACAGTGGAGAATTATTTCCATGAATGCTGGTAAATATCAGAGACTTAAGTTTCAATACCACTTACAGTAATTGTTTCTGCAGTTTCTTTGAGTCATTTCTCACCATCATTAGAAACACAGCATTTGGCTTTGGGTTTTCTGACATTGGCTGACCTCTGTGCTCAGGGCACTTAGAGCTGACTTGAATCTGACTGTGTAAATGTAACACTAAATACAGCTTGAAAATAAGCAACTCCAAACAGTCTTTAGATGCATTGAAGGATTTACTGAAGCATCCACTGTTGTAGAAACTAATGGTCTTTTGGGTACAACACATATCTAGAGTTTTAAAACCTTACAATAGCACTGAAGGAGGATGCTGTTAAAAAGGATCTAGCTTCATGAAAATAAAGGAATCGTTCTATGATTATTTAGCTGTTCTTTTCTTTCCTGTATAGCTTTGGGTAGTGTCTTTTTTTTTGGAGTTTGAATACTTTAGTTCCTGCAAAAAGTGCATGATTTGACCATGTTCCTGTTTATACAGACTCATTCTCTGCCAAAGAAAATATTTGTCTGTGTGCCACTCTAACTAAGTACTTCCTCTAGTCTATGTGTGTGTTAAGTTCAGCTTGGCCTTCTGATGGTTTGTTGGAGCCTATATATAAGATAGTGGGCTTTTAAAATTCCTTGTTATAGGTCTAGCAACAAACATTCAAATAGCCACTGCAAGATTGTCAAAATGATGTTGTATTGTGATCTCATGTCCTCAGTGTGGGGTCATGGAGAATGTAAAAGGCTCCATCTGCCTTGTTGGTTTTTTCACAGAATCTGTATTTTGTTATTTTGTTGGTGACAGGAAGGTTGTTTTCCTTTGCCATGGTAGAAGCCCTGTTCCAGGACATGCTTTAGCAGGTCAGTGGGCTGTTTCTTCTAGTACTGATGCTGAAGCTGTAGTGCCATGAGCTCTTCATGGCCTGTAGGTCCCCCTCTTCTCCCTGCTTTTCCCCCCAAATGAAAATGGCTTTATTCTACAATTTGAGTGATTTTTCAGGGGCCTAAAAGGTCTCCTTCATGGGTATAAGTAGTATTCTCAAACATCTGTGGCACTGAGAAGAGGTTAGGAGTAACTTTTTCCACCTCCTTTCTCTTCTCTTCTCTTCTCTTCTCTTCTCTTCTCTTCTCTTCTCTTCTCTTCTCTTCTCTTCTCTTCTCTTCTCTTCTCTTCTCTTCTCTTCTCTTCTCTTCTCTTCTCTTCTCTTCTCTTCTCTTCTCTTCTCTTCTCTTCTCTTCTCTTCTCATTAGAAACCTCACAAGATTATTCAAAAGGGCTGGTGTACAAGCCAGAATCTAAGATTTCAAAAAGACTGAAAAAAAAAGAAAAAGAGAAGATGTATTAAATAAACTGAGTCCTGGAGAATGTCTAAGCCCTAGGGATATTTGACCAAATGCTGGTGACCTTTTAAGAGTTTGCTATATCCTTGCGTTAACATCTGCATGGAGCCCTGTGACTTCAGTGGGGCTTGCGACACTTGTGACAATTCCTAAGGGAGTCTTACAAGGTAGGGCTGGGATCAATGTCAAGTTCCTGATGGGACTTTGCCTCTGACATGTGTTTCCTTTCTCTTCAGAGGGACATTGTCACAGGCTTCCTGAATGCAAATAAATTAGGTCAAGATTTTATATTAAAAGTTTTCCTGTATTCTCAGAAGAGTAGGGCTAGAACTTCAGGACAGTCTCTTATTCTTAGGTGTAATTATAAAAACAATTCCACGAAGCAGATAAAAAAAATCTGAAAATTCCTCCAGCTTCATTAAAGTTGTATATGACTTGAAATTTTCTATTGCAACCTTTATAAGTAATAATAAAAAATATTATATGAAATAGTAATAGTAGGTAGCTAAAACTTGCATTCTAGTTGCAAAAAATAAGGTGTTTTTTCATACTAAGCAAAAGCATCTATTTCATGCTGCTTGAAATTATCCTTCATGCAATTTAAACTTTGCACTTCATAGGAGAATTTAGTGCATTGTTGAATGTTGGAAGTATACAGAAGAAATTGAACCAGCATTTTCATCTATGTTTTCTACCTAGTGTATGAGATGCTTAAATATAAGGATAAAAATAGCTAATTACAATCAAAAATTTCATTCCTGTTCTCCTAAAATCTGTGGAACATCAAGTACTTGCTATTCAGTCCTCTTTTCTTCATAAAGATGTGATCGGGAGTGTATTTAAGAGACAGTAATGATCACATTAAATAAACAATGCCAAACAATCCTTCTGAAGGTACCCTGAAAGATTGGTAGGAATATTATGATCAAAATGATAACACAGTATGAGATATCACTAATCAACCAGCCTGATTACAAGAAATACAAGTTGCAATTAACTCATACCTATACTTGTTTTTTTGGATGTGTTTGTGCTTGGATTGTAAAAAAAGCTTAATCCAATAAAGTTTGAATATATGTGACAATTAGAAATATAAAGTAGTGGATGTGGAATGAAGTAGACAGAGAATATTAAAAATCTGTCTTCCTACTGCACATGTGCAGAGCATCCTGTAGTGCCCAGGGCTGCATCTCTGAGCAGTGGGAGGCTCAGTGGGTGCAGTCTGCACTGCATGGGCATTTTCCACATGACTGTGGGTTTGGTTAGGGGATCCACATGGAAAGCACGTTAGCTGATGGAAATAAGCATGGTGAAAGAGATCTCTGGGGTTTGCTCACATTTTGTGTGGGGCTTTTTCGTACATGGCTCACTTTGTGTGGGCTTTGCTCTGTGCAGCAGTGTTTAGACTTGATTTGCCTGCTGAGGTAATGTGGTTGTAAATTAATGTCCCAGCAGATTTGAGGGAGAGTATATGTGACATGGTCTGATACTTCTGAAGTACCTGAATATAAATCATCTATGCAAACCCTTGCTTTCTAACAAGAAGTCTAAATCTTCCCCAGATAGCAAACAGTCATTAACCGAGGGGAAAAAGAGCAGTCCAGTTACCCACTGTGGCTATTACTTATCTCTGGGTACATTTTAAACCACCCCATCACTGGATCCAGGGTTACAAGGTGAGGTTGTGTTCCTGTGCTGCAGTGCCGCCAGGTTTAAGTATGTCAGCTGCTGTCGGAAGTGACATAACAAGAGATATAAGAAGACCACTTACAAGTTTTTGCCTACCATGGGCATTTAGGGTAGGGGGATTTTTGAGAAGGAAGTAAGTTATGCTATTGTGGAAACGTACAATCATCTCTAAGCTTTAATAACTATTCTGTAAAATGACTGAGACTCATCTAAGCTATCAATCTTTAAAAAGGGTAAGAGGATGATTTCCTGAACTACATCATGAAAGCAATCAGTTGAAGCAAAATAAAGCATATCAGTGGAGGGTAGATATTCTCTTCAACAATCTGCTTCAGCCCATTAAACAGATGAAAATCCACTTGCTGATGAGTCATAACTTTGAAAATAAACCTACCTCATAAAGAATTCTGAAATAAAAACTTCAAGCAGTTTTCTAAAAGGGCTTAGTTTGCACATTTTTTCACAGCAAAAGTTAAATGTAAACTTGATTAAACTATGTTTTCAATTAGCACTTAATGTTTAAAGGCAGTCCAAAATGTGCTCCACACATGCATTCATAGAATCTTAGTGCAATAAGGCTCATAAAAGCTATAAAATATTGGAAAGAAGACAGCATGGAAGGGAAATGGAAAAGTAAAACAGGCAGAATAAACCTTTTTTGCATTCTCTGTTTGAACCTAGACACAACATCACTGACATTTATTTAATGTTCTGGGCTTATAATTCTAGTAGTGACACCAACACCCCCAGTGCTAGAATTATAACTCTGTTACAGAAATTTTTCTATGTTTCAGCTTTGTGTGAATGTGACGCTGAAATTCAAGTCTTATATCCCTGACTTACACAAGTGCTGATTTCTTTTTTCCTCCTTTTTCTCTATTACTTCCTTCCACTGTTGTTGCTATTCCCCTTTTATTAATTATCCATAATTTTATCCATGTCGGCCCAGCTTTTCCCTGGCTGCTTAAAAGAAAGAAATAGGGAATGTCTATGTCAACATGGAAAATACTAAGAATATGACAAATTTTCCTTTTTCATGATTTTTAAAATTGTTTTTAAATTGGGTTTTATGAATGCCCTGATTTTCTATTTATCAGATCTTATCACCTGATAGAGGTGGATCCTATTTTCTAGAAGAGGACTCACTTTTAAGAGAGAATATAGCTACTATATAAATCACATTTTCTTGCTAGAAGAAAAATAGTGCTGGAAAGAATCTAAAAGGATTATCTCAACTCTTCCAATTCTTTAAAGCAGATTAAAGATTATGTATTAACAGAGTGATGAAAAGATGGGTAGAAAGGGGTGGAAGCTTCCTTCACAAGAGAATACATTAATTCAGTAGCTGAACTATTGCTGCTAACTTCAACAGGGGCAATCCTTCACCTGTGTCTACTGCTTTGATTTGGTGTCAAAAATGCCTGCCCCAAAATCATTAAATCTATTTCTTCTTACTCATTAAAGATATTAATTAAAAAGATTACTTTATAAAAAGATGAGCAATTCCAGTAAGATGCTGAGCAAGCTAAGTTCCTTTTGTCAATGGAGCTGAGGCCTTTCCTGATTTTAAATGGTAAGTAAGTAGAATTAAAGGCACTTCAACTATCCCGGACAAAACCAGTATGTTTAAAAATGGGGATTTTCTGGAAAGTGTAAATTTAATATAGGGCATTATAGCAGAGAATATGCTGAGTTGGAAGGGACCCATCAATGTCATTGAGTCCAACTCATGGCCCTGCACAGCACACTCCAAGAATCCCACCACGTGCCTGAGAACGTTGTCCAAACATGTCTATATATACTGAACATTCACTAAACATCTGCTAAGGTTTTTTTTACATGGAAAACAATATCCTGTGTAAATGGATCCCTTCAGTCCTACTTTATAGTGTGTGTAAAGTCACAGGCACTTTGTTTCATATGGATGTAATAATAAATATGGGGTTTTAGGGGGAAAATATATTCCTTATTTTAGTGGTCCTTTCCCTCCAAGGGAAGACACTTCTTGGACCTGTCTCCACTTTTGGCTTGCACAGTACCCCATCTGCTCAAGACACTCCCTTCTGCAGGCCACCCAGGGTGGTTCCCCCATAGCTCCCTGCAGGCAGCAGGCTCAGGCCCAGAGCAACTGCTGACAAAGTCTCATTTTGAGCTAACATTTGGTTACCTTGGGGTTTATCTCACTTGGAAACTCAGTCTGTAGAGCCTGATCAGTAACTAGCTTTCCTTGGAGCATTATGTATATCTTTTTCTCTAGATTAATTTTAATGTATGTATTCTGTGAATAGCTTGGTGATTCTAAAGTCCATCCTGGAGCTGCTTTAGCCATTCTCCAGTCACATCTGTAGGCCAGCTCTGTTAATTGGCATGTAGTGTGTACAGGCTTTTCAGCATTTTTATTTTGCTAGGAAATCAGATGTAACTTGGGAGCAATGTGGTATGTAAGACTGCATTCTGAACTTCTTCCTCATGTTATGATTGGTAAGAATTTTGCTACAAACTTAAATGTTTTATTCCCCAGGTTTCAAGTAGATGACTCCATCAGCTTTGGATATTCCACAAATTCAACTCTAAGGCTGAAGATCAATGCTTTAAAAATAACAGTGTAATGATAGGGAAAACAATTGGCTGGGGTATTTACCATGCTTTGGTCAAATATTACAGAGTCTGATTGCAGCCAATGGGATGTTAGTCCATGAGACCAACAATGGAAACCACAGTCTCTTTTCTTACCCAAAGTGAAACAATTATACAGACAGGAGAGCTGAACACAGGTCCAGGCAGCATGCTGTGATAATATGACTATTTTGCTTCTGGTAGTTGGGGACACACACTTTTAGGTCCTTACCTTGCACATAAATACTGGTGACTATAGGGTTCCATCTGCATGGGACTTTAGATAAGAGCATGGGCAATAAGAGTTTAATTGAGCTCCACATCATCTTCCTGTCCTTTCAGTGGGGTCATTGATGCTTCTTACATTTTTGAGAATAATTTCTGTAATATTTCTGAATATGTGAAACCTGCAGCAATTACATCCATTTAAATAAACAGCAACAGATACAAAACGTCAACAACAATGGATAAAATCAACAGATTGAATCATGTCCTAAGTTAACACAATTTAAGCTCTAAAATACAGATACAGTGTTTTGTTTCTTAAAGACAAGGTATGTTATACTAGGACATGATGACAAGTTACCTAAGGGCTCATTTTGTGCTTGGGGCTGCACTGAGCATATTAAAGCACAGTTTAGTGGTCTGAAATCTGTGTTAAGACGAAATAGTTCTACAGAGTCTTGGACATGAATTTTAAAATAAAGGAATGACAATGAAAAAATATTATTTTAAAATTGTGGATAAAGTTTAGTGGTGGTGATTAAGTAGTCCTGAGCCTCAACACATCTTGTAAAAAGCCTACTCCTACAAGAGAATAGAGTTAAAAATATACTTTCAGCCAGATTCTTTGTTTACAGTCCCATTGGTTCAAGTGATTCCCTGGGTGAGAAAAGTTATTGGAGATATGAATATGCTTGTTGGATAGGACTTTAACTCCTTTTGCAGGGACTTTAACTCAATGTAAAAGAACAAAGTAAGCTATCTTAGGGTCCCTAAGGTAAATTAATTAAATATTAGGCAAAAAAGCCAGTGAAGGCCATCAGCTGGGACCTATTTGAATTACGGATTAGCATTTGCCCTTGCCACTTAAGTGGGTAGCTTGCTGTGATCCTTTAATGTTCTCACTTAATCAGTTTAAGTTTTTATGCAGACAAAAGCCAGCTTGACAATGAATTTGTAATAAGGAATAAAATAATGATGCTGTTTTTCCTGTTCTAGGTAAAGAATAATTTTCAGAAGACTTCATGCAAGACTTTCCATAATTATTTGCCTAATTAATTCCTTGACTTTTTTTTCTTAGACTAATGTTGAGTTTAATTTAATTGAGACATTCTAAAGGAAAGGCTGCCAGTGCCAATAACTTACTGAATACTGGGTTTGGAGTTCTTCATAGCAAAAGCCCATTTATGGTGACTGGCATAATCCAAGACTCCACATTAGCAGTTTTAAAGTGAAGTATCATCCTATGTCCCTAAATTAAAAATAAACTGAAACAACATTACAAAGATTGAATGCAACCAAGAAAGATATCTTTCCTCTATTAGGACTTAAATTCATTTATTAAACCTTCCTACACAAAGGCTGATGGGAATATTCTCCTGCAATTGGGCACCAATATTACTGATACAGCATCGTTTAAATCTCTAGCTGATCCTTGCTTTTTTGGTGGATTTCTCTGCAGGAAGATTATGATTTTGAGGCTGTGCAGTTTGGAATATAGTCCACTTAAAAATATGATTGAAAAGTAGTATAATATTCCTCTGTTTTCATTCTTGCCCTTTTCTATAGCTTCCTATTACATTTTCTCATTTTAAATAGCAGGATTTTCTCTCCTTTTACTATGTGAAAAACCTGTGTAAAATGGGAAAACTGATTCCTTATGCAGGAATGGTCTTAAAAGTGCAAAGTGAACACACTTCAAAGGAAGAACTATTTTCCTCTCATATATTATTTCAGTCATGTTCATTTTAATGGTTAATTCCAAGAAAGGGCAAGCATTTTATGTGGACTATATTTTTGTTAGTTAAATATACGGTGTGGCAATTTGCTGCCTTTTTTTTTTAAGCTAAGTGTGTGATCGAAGAAGTTATACAAGGTGGAAATTTCAAACCGCGCTTACCGTGGATTTAACTGCCTACATAAAACTTGATGGCAACTCTCACATTGACTTGAGCTCCCTTTGGTGAAACGACACTGCTTTGCAAAATCTTGCTTGTCTTTGAACAGATACCTTTTGAATTCCGCTAGAGCTTATTTCCAGTTTCCATGAATGCACTGATTTCATATTGATCTAAAACACTGGCCCAGGTTCTCAATCATAGCAGATAGCGTGCTCATTTAGATGAAGATGTCTTTTGTCAGCTTGGTACAGATTAATTTAGAACAGGAGCACTGTCACACTGTACGTAACAGCGTGAAAGGTGTGAGAGGCCCTTAAACTCTAGTGGAGAGACCCTCATGGAGATTGGATTTTAATTGCTCATACGTATGCATGCTCTGATGCATCTGAAGCTGCTAAATTGGGTTTTTCTGGCCTGACTTTGATATTTTGAAAGGTTTAAGTGTGTGAATTATATTTTAATATATTTCTGAGTCCTCACAACTAGCTAATAGTATTCCCTAGCCTCATCTATCACTCACAATGCTCTTTGACTTTTGAGTAATTTTGAATTTTACATGCAACTTTTAGGTCAGCTATCTGACTAGTACTGACTTACTGGCTAAAAGTAGGTAATATCAGCAAACAGGATATTAGGGAGCATTTAGTTTTGGGGTTTTTTTTCCAGAGTATTGTATCTTGACATTTCTAGGAGTGTCCTAGCTTTGGGGACAGCTTTCATTTCACAGAGACTTTTTAGAGCTTATCATTAAGGAGGACACACTGCTTTTGTGTGAAGATTTTGCTTACTGTGGTGTTGTTTCCCTTCATGTTGTATAAAGATTCTTCAAACGTGAAGGTTGCTCTAATGTGAAGCATGAAATACCTCTCCTGTGAAGACAGGCTGGCGGAGTTGGACTTGTTCAACCTGGAGAAGACTCTGGGGAGACCTTATAATATCCTGCCAGTACCTAAAGGGGGGTCTGTAAGAAAGATGGGGACACATATTTTGGCAGGGTCTGTTGCAATTGGACAAGGGATAATGGCTTTTAAGTAAAAAAATGAAGATTCAGACTAGACATAAAGAAGAATTTTAGGATGAGAATGATGAAATGCTGGAAGAGGGGTCTCAGAGAGGTGGTGGATGCCGCACCCCTGGAAACATTCGAGATCAGGCTGGACAGCCTGATCTAGTTGAAGATGTCCCTCCTTGTTGCAGGGTGCTTGGACTAGATGACCTATAAAGGTCCTTTCCAAACTAAACAATTCTGTGATTCCATTAGGGAGTGATTTTTTAATCATGTCATATCACTTTTTCATCTCCTGTGAGTCAATAATCAGCCACAAATTGGTAACTGAGACCATCCTGAATTCCAAGTGTCTCCTGCTGGTGGAAAGAGCCCAGGTTTGTGTTCTGCATTTCCACATTTATTGCTCTACTGAGATGGACTAGACAAAGAGGATTCGGTCCTACCACTTTGCAATGTCTCTGTCTACTAAATTTGGTGTGGTTACATACTGTAAGCTGGATGTATAGCAATTATTAGCTTGAAGGTGGATTGGAAAAGAATCTGCTCCAGGAGCTGGGGCCCAGGATTCTCCTCCCAAGGAATTTTCTTGTGTAAGTTTTCCTTGGCACAGAAGAAAAATGAGCTCCAAAAAAGGCTTTACTAGTGAATCCATGACCTTGGGCTAATTTGCAAAATTCCACATTCCTCTGTCCTTACAGAATCCTAAAATCTATGGAAAAAAGTGAAAAACCATTGGAGAGAAGTTGCTACATAAATGTACAATATTATTCTATGCAATGTTGGCTGCTCCCCTCTTGGGAGGAGGAGGGGAGAAGTGACACTGAGCATACTTGGAATTATTTATCTGCCCACTCTTAATTGCTTAGTCTGACTCTGTTCACAGTGGTGCTACCTGAAGATTTTCTCTCACTCATATCCAATGGGATGCTATCAAATAGGTCAGACCTGGAAGTGAATTTGTTTAAATGAAAAATGGTAGACTTAATGACTCCATATGGTGCTTGTAATAAAACTGAAAACATCTTTAATGCAGAACCACGATAAAAGGAAGTATTTATGAGGAGGCATAAGGGGATGGATTCAATTTGCATCCTTTTCTGTTTTATTGTTCATCTGTTTCAGTTATATGTCATATTTTGTTGGTGAGACCAAAGCAGAATTAGATATGAAGGGCAACTTCTAGATATCACTGTAGGAATCTCTCCTAGGAGTGAAATGGCAGAAGGTATCTTTGAATACCTCAGGAAAAAAAAAAAAGTGTCAACACTGCTTGGTGCAAGAGAGTAGGGGACTTTGAAGTTGGTCTCTTTCAGTGTATGTTTTCATTAATCTCTGGTTTTACTGTTAGAGTAGGTTTGATGTAGCATCGAAGTGCTGTGCCATTTTCTGGGTTACCTTTCTTCTTCTGGGCATGCTGGTCCTTTGAAGAGACAGAAGAAAACTTCACAGGCTTTAGGATTCTGCATCACTGAGAGGTGCTAAATCATGCTGTAATTAGCCAGGGAGTTTCCAATCTGTATGAATCCAGGTGAAGATATTTACTTCAAATGGGATTGTTCTCAAGCCAAAATGGCTGAACACAGAAAACCTCCCAGCAGATGAATCTACCTTGTCCTGCAGCAAGTATAGATGACCCCATTCTTAGCTAATGAGGGGATTAGTGACTGAGCTTCCTTTCAGCAGACCATAAACACTGTGGGAAGAAAGAAATTTAACATTCTACTCCCAGTTGCAAGTGATCCACAAAAGAGATTTGCTTAGTGCTCACACTAGTATGCTAATTAAGGCACATTGTTAAGGGCTAAATACTAGGCTGGGGCTTAGGTAGGTTTCTCAGGGAACAGAGGCAGAGAACCTTGAAGAAAAGCAGGTAATTGGATAGTTTGAATCGTCATTCTGGTGTTAAAAGTGTAGAGCATCTTCCGGTGATTTCCAACAGTCTTCCCAACTGGTAGGACAGTAAATATAGAGCACGTAGGCATTTGAGGAATGATTATTCAGCAACAGAATTCATTTGAGAATGATTATTTCCCTTTGGGTGAAGGGTGCTTACTTAAAAGTTCCTGAAGCAAACTGCCTTATTTTAGCTCTGTGAGCCTCTCTTAAGGAACTGGAGTCCCGCTTGATAACGCAGCAAGGCCGGGTGCACTTATCAGGGGAGAGGAGGAAATCCTCTGGCGCGCTGGAAGGGATCACGTTCCTAATAAGGGAATCGGCTCCAAATGGGACTATACCCTCCATGTCCAGGAAGCGTGCGCTGGGTGTGTGAAAAGCAGAGCTTTCTCTTCCCTACAGTGTCTTAAAACTCTGCTTTTGCTTGCTTATTAAATGGTCCTGACAAAGCACATGCACTGCACAGCAGCAGGAAAATATCCTGCAAGTGTGCTCGTAAAGAGAAAAGTTCAAGGAAGAGTGAAGCCAGCTCTGATTCGGTTATTTACCATCAATCAGACTGTTGCTTGGCAGGGAGTGGATGATTAGGAGCCTGAACAAGCTGAAAAGGGGCAGGAAGAAAGTGGAGGCAGCATTCTTCCTATTTAAAGCTGCATCCCCTGAAAGGAGCGTTTGCAGACTGCGCTGGAATTGGTGCTGAAAAGAGGGCTCGCAGACTTTGTCCTGGAACTGATGCGGAAAGGCAGAAAGACTCCTCAGCTGGCTTCATGGTGCTAAAATAACCTTACGATTCTGCACTTTTTGCTCCCCGGGGAGGATACATGTCTAATATTTAGGCATGATGGCAGTCTTGGTACAAACGAGAACTTTTTTCATCCTCGCTGCTTTATTAGGCCGATTTGTAACCATCAAAGCGCAAGAAGTGGAGGAGTATGAAGGTGGTGAGTTTCTCTCTACCTCTAAAACAATTATCATAATCCCCCCCTCTTTGCATGCAGTGTGTTTATTGTGTGATTTGGCTAGTAAGCGGAATGGAAAACCTCTGGGGTGCAAGAGTAACTAGACTTTTGCTTTTACCTACTGAGAAGGGGGCAGAGAGGGGTTTGCGCTTAGGGTTTTTGAGCGGAAGACCGAGGCTGGCGGCGCTCGCTGCGGGCACAGAGCGGGAGGGGCGGTCAGAGGCCAAGTGCTGCCGCGGGGCGCTCGGGTTGAGCCCCCCGTCCCGGCGGGGCTGCGGCCGCTGGGAAGTTCCCAACAAAAGAAAGGGCTTGGGACGGGGCTGGAGGACAGCTGGGCAAGCGAGCTGGGAGAGTAAACACCGAAGCCCCGAAGCCTCGCAGGGCGGAGTCGTTTGCGCTGAGCTACATCTGCTTTCTCACATTCTTTGTTTTAGAGAAATGCAGAAACGTGGATTCTCCCTTTTTTTTTCTCCCCTCCCCCTTTTCTTTTTATTTTCCTTTCTTTCTTTCTCCGACTCCTTTCCCCCTAGGCTCTTGCGGAGGGGCTGCTTGATGCCGAGGATAGCACAGAGCCTCCCCTCCGCCCTGGGGTTCGCAGAACGGGGCAGCTGCGGTTCGCGGCAAGCTCTGTGAGGGCAGGAGCGCTGGCGAGCTGCGAGCCTCACCCGCCTAACCTGCACTGTCTGCGGCTGCTTGCTAGCCCCTTTGTGGTTAATGTAATTTCAATGCCTCTGAGAAAGACACTGATCGTCGGGAGAAGGCGTACTGACCCTACTCTTTCATCAGTCGGGATGGATGTGGTCTGTGTTGATTTCCTGAAATGTGAGCAGGCTGGTTGTGGGACAGTCTGGAGCTATTGTACTCCTGAACATACTTCCTAGGCTTCTTATATGTAACACTGACTTCTTTTCCAAATTATGTCCTATAAAGGGACTTTGTAGGGCCTTCCAGCACACTGTAGGATTTACCCTACAATGCAGTTTGCACTTACTTTATCGTGTATTTTCAAGAGTGTAATTTTTCTTGTAACTGAATTTCTCTGGTAATACGCTGGATTGCATAAGTGAGGAGGAGTCAAAGCCTAATGAATAAACCAGTGCAATATTTCTGAGACTTTTGTTCTACAAAGCAAAATGAGACTGTCCTGCCCATGCACAGCTGTGTAAGAAGAGGGGGCACTTTATATAAACTTTTGAGTGTAATTCATATACTTGCCATAAAGGGAGGCATATTTTATGCATTTTTCAGTTACATGTCATACCAAACAAAACATTTGTGAGAAGATTAACCTAATTTTTGGTATCCACTTCATAAAAATTACAGCTTTTTGTCTGTTTAAAAAAATTTCACTATTTATATGAGTTTTCTGTGGGGTTATTACATGCCATTTACTGTTTTGTTGGTATTATGGGATAAACCAATAATGTAGTAACACGTTATGGGACATATTTCCCGTGTCCTGATGGCTGAGGCAACTGAGAGGTACGTGGTAAGTCAGAGAGCAAAATATGTTGTAATAAATTAGTGACATCTGTTTACACTTACTTCACTTACTCATCTTTCTGTTTGAGAATGTAATAGCTTTTGTCTACTATTCATACCCTTCTCCAATGTTTGTTATTTAAAAAAAAAAGAAACCAAACCTATTTTAGTGTGATGTGAGGGTTGGTGCAGTGAAGATAGAAGTAGGGTGCATTCTATACGTTGGTCTGGTTTAATTGCATAAGAAATGGATTTCAGCTTTTATTGAGTTCCTGATTGAAGCCTACAAATGCTGAAGAGTGGACAGGTTTTACCCTTAGTTTGTCTTGGGTTTAGTACTTATGCAGAGGTCTAACATCAGTCAACATTGTATTTTACTGCAGGTGACTTTGTCTATACAGCTGCTTTGTTTCTCCTTCACATGGTCAAATGTACCACTTGAATATAGGTACTACCAGGTGAATAAATATTGGAGGTATCTGGGAAAGCAAGAAAGGCACTTCAGGAAGTGTAGATTAGAAAAAAAACTATCAGACTTTCAGAATGGTAAAATACTGGTTTACATCCTGTCATTTTTCATGACAATCCTAGAAAAAGTAATAATTGAATGCTGCTTGTCAACTTCAGCCACAGTGGAAAAAAGAAGTAGCTCTTGTGGTAGTATGTTACAAAATTTATCGTAAGGGGGATCGATATTGATAGATAATAAACCAGGTAAAATGGTTAAAAAACCTTAATGAAGGAACTGTAATACTTCTTCAAACCAAACATACTGCTTAACAGTAATTTTTTACTTTTTTGGTGCTTACCATTGCTGTGCTTTTAAGTAATGCTGGTTTCTTTATTAATTTTTTTTCCTCTTGAAACCATTGCAGATTGATATGCTCTGTACAAGAGCACTTGGCTGGTAGTGCTACATGGTGCACATGCTTAAAATGCATGTAAAAATGTGAAAACCAGACACTTTCAAACGTAGTACAGCAAAATTGGTCATTTTGAGACTGACTGTTTAAATGTGCCTATTTAAAAGTTATTAATTAATAAGGTCAGTGTGGCACAATCTAGAAGGACTGAAAGATCCTGGCTTTAATTTCTGTGTAGAGACCTGGTCTAGTTCAGAAATGCAATAGGATCATAAAGTGCCCAGGAGGTGGCTGAAATTATGTGCTCTTTAAATACTGAATACTGAAAGCTCTGAACCTTTGGGGTAGGGATTTCCACACAACTCTACAGTCCTTCCTCTTTCCATAGGGCTTGGGATAGAGGAAACTACTAGCAGAAGCTGGGTGTCCTTCTGGGATCCTTCCCCATCCCCTTGGGAGTGTAAAAAGTTTTTTAAAAAATAAATTAGAAACACACCTTTAGTGGAAAATCAGTACACTTGAATCAGATCTGAAATTGTGGGAATCGCCTTGTTCAAGAGGAATTGCCTGTGCAAATTGCATGTGGGCATGGCAGTGGTGGTTTATTGCCGCCATCTCCCATACTTCTTTTCAATCCTATACATGCCTTTGGTTCTCATCAGTTTTTGCAACATACCCTTGTCTGAATTCTGTGGTGAACTATATTTTCCTGTCCACCTCCTGTGGTGTCTACTCTCCTTCAGCTGAGATCATTGTGAGACCTGGTATTGATTTGAAAGTATCTAATTTGCCATGTTTGACAGTGTGAGCAAGGGAAAAAAAAAAAGCATGGTCATTTTTCTGTTTGGATTAATGATCCTCTTTGCCTTCTTTGAATTCTCAAGGTCTTTAATTTTGTCTGGGAACCGTGCAAGGGAAACTTTGGAGACAGAAACAGCTCAGCTGGTGGAATGGGAGCTATTAAATCTGTCCATTATCTTCTCACTGACACTATCTTTAGGGAGATAAGATGTTACATGGCACAGTCCCCATAGTGGGGCAAGTGTTGGGAATAAGTTGACAAGGAAAAGTCCTCTGTAGCTGTGAGAAAGTAAGAGAATTATTGAGTATTTGTGCCAAATGCTTCTTTAGCTTTTATGGCTCTTTCATCTATGTAGAGTCCTCACAGCTCCTAAGGAGAATGATATTGTATGATTCTATATGAAAGCGGAAAAATACCCGTTTTTATGATTGTCACAATTTTAGTGAGGATCTGATGGATAATATTTAGAACTTCAGAATTATTGTTTAGGTTGGAAAAGACCCTTAAGATCATTGAATCCAACTGTTTGCACAGCACTACTTCAGCAGATTGATACTCCAGCTCAGCTTGGTGTTGGCTGTGAACTTGCTGTGATCCCCTCGTGCAGATCATTGGCAAAAACATTAAACAGGACTGGGCCCAGAACTGAGCCCTGGGGAGTACCGGTAGTGACCAGCTGCCAACTGGATTTAACTCCATTCACCACCAGTCTTGGGGCTTGGCCATCCAGATGGTTTTTTACCCAGTGAACAGTGTACCCATCCAGGCCACAAGCAGTGAATTTCTCCAGGAGAATGCCATGGGTAACAGTGACCAAATCTTTACTAAGTTCCAGGTAGATGACACCCCAGCCTTTTCCTCATCCAGTAAGTGGGTTACCTTGTCATCAAAGGAGATCAGGTTGGTCAAGCGAGACGTGCTTTTCATAAACCCATGCTGGCTAGGCCTGATCCCCTGGTTATCCTGTATTGATTTTATTTTTTCCCAAAAAGTTCCAGATCCCCAGATTGTTCTATTATATCTGTACCTCTGCTTTCTTAGTGAGAAAGCATGCATTTGTGTGTGCGTGCATGTAGGTATATATATTTGGGGGTTCAATCATAGCAAATAATTAAAAAATAGACATTATTATAGCTCTAAACAAGCAGAAAATGGCAATCTAGTATCCATTAAACAAAGTCATAATTCTGTGGGGACTAACTCATTGACTTTGAATATTTGGGGTTGACTTTCCTCACTGTAAGGGATATTCTACAAAGAAATTTCTACAAGAAGAGTTCTTCTGTTCAGCCTGAGCAAAACTTTGCTCAAAATTATGGAATGCATGAAATTGAGGGTCATGTTAAACTATCCATATTATCTTGTACTTTTTTTGGAAAATACTTTGTGATTGATGAATAATTGCTTGCTGTGTTTGTTAGTGCATGCATTTTTCCCCTTTTATGTTTACAAATATGGATTATTGCCATAGAAACCAAATGGTCATTTCATGACTCATGCTTTGACATGCTCAGTCTTCATTTCTTGGTGAGGTCTTTTCATCCTTGCAATTTGTTTCAGTGTGATGACATTTTATCAGCTTGATTTGTTCATGTAAAACATGCAGGACTGGTCCTGTTTAACAACAGTTAGTTTAACTAACATAAGTTAGTTAAAAATAAGTATTTTTTAACTTGCTAGCTCTTTAGAAGTTTTCAGAAAAAAAGAAATATCTACCAAATCTCTTGACTGATGATAAATGCACCTGGGAGCACCTCCTGGTGTTGCAGTTGTATTTCCTATCTGGGTGAACTGTGAGTTGTGATTTTTCTGTGGTTAGAATTAAACTGGTCAACTAGCCATATAACTTGGCTTTTGGTGTTTTTTGAGAAAAGAAACACAAATTCTTGTGTGTATGTGCAGGGAAGCAGAAACTGCAAAGGCAGATCTTTGTGCAACAATATAATCCTTTAGAAAAACTGAGCAGATGTTCGTGGCCTGTATACAACTATTTTTCTGTATACAGAGAAAGGCTACAAACTCGGTGCCAAGAAATAACAAAGTAACAATAAAAAATAGTCGAAATTCCAGCTGGAGGCATGTGATCTATCCTTATATGTACACTGTTTCACTTATGTTTGTCATTGTGACCCTGCAGATTTTTGTGTGTGAAGTCCTGATGATATAATTTTCTCAGAAATTCTTCTTAGAAAGAATCAGTCAAAGTGCTAATCCAGTGGATTCTCAGTTGGGTCAGGGAAGAGAGACTGGGCTTGCACTTGAGTTTATTGTATAGACACCCCCCTGCACCCCTCCCCATTCTTAATATAACGAACAAGGCAAACCCAAGTATCCTTTAGTGTAAAATGAATAAATTAATCAGATTAACTTGGAATTTCAGTTTTTGACAAAGGCTTCTTGGAGTTTGAACTTTGAGAGCACGAGGAAGGATTGTTGCACTGCCTGAAATCTCAAGCTGCAACAGACCCACCTTGTTCGACTGTCTTTGAATGCCCTGGTGAGACTGTCATGTGCAGAGGGTAATTTGAACTGGAGCATAATTTAAACTGGAATGTAGGATGCATTAATTCCAAGTTTAATGAAGAAAATATATTTCTTTCCATAGTATAAAATAAGAAACCAGGTACTTTCAAGCTGGAGAAAAATGTCTCAAGTCAGGTAACACTTTGAGGAATAGAGGTACCCAGGGGGTGGCATCATGTATTGCTTACATCTTTTATGTAATCAGTACATTGTGTGTGTATAAATAATACTGTTTCTTTAGATACTTTTTTTTTTGTCATGGGTTGTTCTGTGATTCTGTGCTTTTCCTAACTTAGAGAAATTTGAAGAGTTAGTGCTGTTCCTGAACTACCAGAAAGGATAAACCAATGGTACTGACTATAGGAAGTGACACAATTCTTTTCGTACAAATTCTTTTTTCATAATTTGATTTATAATTATGAAAACAGTAATGTGCTGGAAGCTTTGGATGCTGGTAAGCCCTTGATGCCGTGGTAATTAAAATATCCAAACCGTTGCTTACAATTATCTCTTCTTAGTAAGCAATGTACATTTTTCATAGCCTGCTGTGCTGTCTTTTATTCTTGCAGTGAGAAACAATTCCATTATTCCACTATCCCACCCGCATTTGCTATGGAAAGGTCATGTGTTATATAAGCACGAAGACTGATTGTCAGAGGGCCAGCGGTGGGATACTCTGTGTTCAGGGAGCTTCTATTCATGCAGACCCTCGGGATTCTGCTTGTATCAGCTGCTGAAGATAAGTCTTGTCTTTGGAGAACTGTCCTAAGGTTGTTCCTTGGCCGTGCTGCTGCCAGCTGAAACTTCATTGGAGCTTTGGAGAATTTGCATTTTTCTGCAGCTTTGTGTGAGCAGTATAGTTGGGAGAGTGATATAATGAAGTTGTTTTTATACTGAAAAGCCTTCATGGTATTTTGTCTTCATTACTTTTCATTTATAGCTTTTGGGCTATGTAGCAGTAGCATGGGAGGACTAAAGAATTAATTTGAATCTTTGTGCCCTTGTTCTTTGGATAATGTGGCTGAATAGAAACACAAACAGCGACTCTGATACTGCTGGCAGGAATTCAGAGCTTTGGACATGAACTCATTTAGAGTAAGAACAGAAGAGTAAACTGTCTCCCTGAGGCCTGCTCCCTGCTGTGCAGTAGATGTCTGGCAGAGGAGGTCCATACAGTATCTTCTCCAAATATTCTTTGGTCATTAAATGCTTGCCAGCATCCTTCAGCAAGCTGGCCACCTGAAGTGCAGGATTATGGGCATAATGACAGTGTAGTGCAGGAAGAGATTGAGGGAGGTAAAAGGAGTCATCACAGAATCACAGAACTATTCAGGTTGGAAGGGGCCTTAAAGCCCATCCTGTTCCACTCCCTGCCTGGGCAGGGACACCTTCCACTACACCAGGTTGCTTTGAGCCCCATCCAACCTGGCCTTGAACAGTTCCATGGATGGGGCAGCCACAGCTTCTCTGGGAAACCTGTTGCAGTGCTTCATCCAACTCAGAGGAGAGAATTTCTAAACCTGCCTTCTGCCAGTTCCTGAGTTTGTCCTGGTCCAGTTGCTCCAAGATTATTGCTTCACATTAAAATGATAGTGAAAATACAGCTAAAAGCCAGAAGGAAACTGTTCCTCGTTTGAAGAGAACTGCCTCTGGCCACTGTATTATCATAGGTAACCTCTGAGGTTATGCTGAGTGAGCATTTTGTTTAAAGCAATTCTGTCTCTCAGGAAATCATAGACAAGCTTGATTGATATTAAATCACTGTCTAGTCTGAAATCTCATGTCTTCTGTCAGGTTAAACATCCCAGTAGATCAAGAAAAAATATTTAAGGAAAAAATTAAACAGAACCATCAAACAGAAGCCGTTTTACACTCAGCTTTTCACAAATACTTTCTTTACAGGGTTCTATCAAATCTTTTGATGTAATAAAAATGTGCTGAATTGCCATAGTGATTGCTATTCTTTGACAGTTATTTATGACTTATTTTCTGTCTACCTTAATGTAGGAGTTTTTTTTCCTCAGCTGGAGTGTCTCAAATTTTCCAAATATTGAGGATGATTTAGTCATCTTTAATCCATCCATGCTATTTCAGAAAAGTCAAGTTACCCTGAATTTAGTTGATACAAATTATGAATTATAATTATAGTTAACAAGTGATATAATCAATAAACTAATAAACTTTTTTTTTTTTTAATCAAGTATGATCTATTTTTGGCTTTCTTGCTTACATCAGTGATGAACTTCTTGGTAGGAAAGATACCATTGAATAACTGGGTTATCTCACTCTTCAAAGGCTTCTGGAGGCTTCCTGCAATTCTTCTGAATAATCCTCAGTGTGTCTAAAGCTCTGAGAATAGAAGATGAAGGGAAGCAAGAGGCAGGAACTTCCAAAGAGGTGTTGGGAGTGTGGTGGGGTGTGTACCTCTCAAGGAGCCCTCAGCTCCATACAACCGAGGGGTCATTGTCCTGTTGTGACTTAAGGCTGTGGAAAAGGAATGGAAATAGCCTGCATTTTCCACTCCTTCAGAGGCACAGGCAAAAAATGCTATCTCTTTTCCTCTATATTAATTTTCCATTGGAGTTACTTCTTTTGTCCTTAAAATTCCCAAACCAGCACACATAATGCATGCATTGAAAACCTTTTGGTTTCTAATATTAAAAAGATTTCATGCACTAGAAAAAGAACACAATTCTAAGAGTAAATATCTGTACTTTAGAACTCCCTCAAATCAGGAGTGTTCTGGTCTGTAAAGCTACCCAGGATATATGCTTACATCTTTAAAAGAAAGTAACATGTGTCTGTAACTTACTGCACGTTAAGGATTAAAGTAGGTTAATATATAGTGTGTTAGATACATGTAGTGCATTTTACATATATATGTGAGTGTGGCGTCTTCCCCCTGTATGGGAACTACAGTGCAAGGCAGATGCATCTCACTGGTAAAAGTAATGGAGGATGATTTCCAGATGTTCAAATGCTTGCTTTGGCAAGAGGCAAGAAGTACTGGAACATGCATTGGCGGCAACAAAGGAAGGGAACAACCTGATGTCAGAGGCATTGAGCCTGGTGACAAGGAAAGCAGAACATGGAAAAGGGAGCCATGTGGGGAAGGAAGAGCCAACATGACAGTATGGCTGCTGTCACCATACTAAATCTTGAAATTATAGCGGTGACTGGCAGAGTGCTGGGAGTCTACTTCAAAAATTAGGACTGAGGTTAGACAAATTGTCCTTTACTCATTTTTTTATACTTCTTTCTTTTTCTTTTTCTTTTTCTTTTTTTTTTTTTTTTTTTTTTTTTTTTTTTTTTTTTACCCTGGGGGAAATGTTTGCTGTAATGATAGAAAATTCCATCTCAACCTGGACACTGAGATTGAGTAACTTTAGCATGCTTTGATTTTATATTTTCCCTGTAAAGTGCAGGGCCTTCCTACGAGTTTGTGCAGTGCAGAGCACAAAGCATCCTTGATATCAATTGAAGCCTTAGGGTACTACTGTAATAGACATACTGAGTCATTGTGCTAATAATACATTTCTGGAATGGCATGGATTTTCATGTTGAATAGCTGGCTGATTTCAGAAGTAGAATCTGGATCCTCAGCAAGGAAATCTCTAGCTAGAGAATCACCTGCTTGCTGAAAGGATTCGGTAGGCACTTCTGTGGGGCTGGCCGTCCTTTTTAGGGTACTCTCCAACACTCTGCAGCTTTACCACATTTTAGCAAAATGCACTTCTTGGTTTGGTTTGTTGTTTTTTGGAGAGCAAGGTGAGATGATGGGGAGAGAAGAGCTAAATCTTGATCTCTTTAGGCTGTGCATGTTTGCCCCTATAAAGAGTGCCAGGGCCAACCAGTGGGAAAGGCGCTGCTTTAATTTTTGTTAGCAATACCATTGTAATGGTTTTTAAAATGAGGTTATGGAGCACTTGGTTCTTGGGGTTGGCTTTTTTTTTTCTTCCAGCTGTTCTCTGTTTCTTTGAGTCTTTCCTGGTTTCCTAGGAAAACTTTGCAGTATGGAATTTATCTTTTTTACAGGCAGTTTATTTTGTTTGTGTTTGAATGTAATGAACATGGAAATTAAATATTTGGTTATTTGAATCTCCCATGCAGGAAAGTACTTTAGAACCTAACTTGAGGCACTTGAATAGTCTTATTTCTTGTAATGAGGTGACTTACACCTAGTTTATTTGCTCCTTAATGAATGAAAACTTTAATTACTTCAGTTTTTCTTTTAAAAGAGGGCAACAAACTTCAGGATCTGTTAATCTGAAGTATGATTTGATTAGGTGAAATGCAGCAGGGAGTTATCTTAAATAGAGTAGTTATCTTAAATATCTTTTATCAGTTCCATTGATATTTTTGCACAAATTCATGTGACTTTGACTTCCTGTCATCGGTAAACACAGCCCAGTTTCTGGTTTCACAGGAAACCAAGGGAGTCTTGGTGGCTTTGCTTTGAGTTTGCTTTATGCTCAAATCTGACGTAGTAAAGGACCTTGCATCATCATCTCAGATATACATGTACAGAAGAACATGGAAGTTAAGGCTTTTGGGGTTCTCAAGATGACATGTGTCCTTAATATGATAGATGAACTCCTGGTAAATTTTACATGAAGCTAGAAGAGATTCAGTAAAAGCTTAAGTTCGGGACAGAATTCAGTATGCCTAGTCTGTTTAGTAATTTGGCATTTGGTGCGAGTAATGTCCTGATCTGTACCTTTGTCTGGAAGAATGCTTCAGGACCCCTAGGCTGGAGTGATGATAGCACAAGGGAATGTGACTGCCTGGAAGGGGGATGCTCGTATGGTCCTGTTTTCTAACAGGATACAGCTGTGGCTTACTCTGAGTCCTATAAATGTCAGTGAGTGTTGACTCAATGTCATGAGAAGAAACTTTCTGGTGCGACAGTACCCTGCCTTTCTCTTACTGGGACTGGAATCACAACTGAGCAATCCTGACATGCATGCAATTTCAAAATGCCACAGAAGAGAGCATGACCCTGCTGCTGCTTTTCATGACTGCATCCAACAACCCTGCATTCAAAGCCCAAGTTACATCATTGGTACCACCTGCCAAGTAGAGTTCTCTTGAGAAAAGGAGTAAGGCATTCTGCCTGTGCTGCCTTTTTTTTTTTTTTTCAAGTCTACTTATCCTATTGGTTAAGTGTTTAAACTTCTGAAAAGGAGTCTGCAAATACAGCTGAAATACAGCACTGCTTTTTAGCTAAAGCTGGTCTGTGGGCTGAACAATGAGTTGGAGGGGAAAGCGTGCACTCTTAAATAGTATTGTTACCCAGACTTAGAAGGCACCAATACTCAAATTAGCTGGGATGGTCTTAGGATCCAGGTGTGTAGCTCCTGGGAGTGTACAGCTTCATTGAATAATTCCCTACATGACTTGCTCTTGGACACAGCTGTGAGACACTGTGCAACACTTACTGTAGGGAATTACAGTAGAGGTATAGGGTGTGCTGAGCCCATGTTTAAAGACCTTTACCCAGTTTGTCTCTTTGCTTCCACCCTCACACAAGAAGAAAAGGTATGGCTTTAAAGGATGCCTGTTATCTCCCAGTATAATCATATAAATCTGAATCTGGTTATGAGTAATGGAGTGGTTCACCTTCTGACTTTCAGTTGTTTACTTTGAGAGCATAGATCTGGGGCTGGTTTAGCAAAAGGATATGCTTCTACTAAAATTAGTTTCTAGTTTGTCAGAACTGCCAACTTATACTTCTGGTCACCAAAACCAAAAAATCAGAATTACTTTTTTACCCCAAAGTGGATTTTATTTCTTCATGAGATGGCTAAATAAGTGTTCATCTTTTTCTTGTGTGCATGTACTTTCTCTCTCTCTCTCTCTCTCTCTGTCTCTGTCTCTCTTTCTTTTTATTGTTTTTTCCCTTTAAATCTCCTCCCTTCCGGAAGTTGAAAGACTGAAATTCCTCCTTGAAGTTTGCAAGACTTAGAAAATTCTAAGTAATTTGTTTATACAATGGAATGCAGCGCACAATGAGATGTAAATACCAGCACTCTGATCCTCTGGCTTTTGCTTTTGTCTTGAATTATAACTATTTATTGAAATGGCAGAGTGAGCTTTAGGACATTTTGTCAGAATCAGGCAAGAAAAATAGCTAATTATTATGACCCCTTTTGATATCTAACAAACTGTGAAGCTTGAGGCTAGATCTTGCTTAGGCCTGGTTCTTTTAGTGCTTGCCTGAGTAGACAGGAGGCAAGATTTTTTCACAGGGATGGATGGGGGTGGTGTAAGTGTTTTTAGATTTTTGAGGGGGATGGGCATTATTTTTTTTTTTCCTTCCCCCTGGAGTTATCTAGAATAAGGATGATGAAGACTTGACAAGGGATTTTAGAGCTAATGCAGAAGAAGCTTCTCTTGCCCTTTGTGTGTCCTGTTAAAGCAATGCTTCTTGTACTGCTTGCCTTGCTCTGAGAAGACAACCACAAATGGTATAGGACAAGCCTGGTTAAGGCAAGTTTAATAAAAGAAATTGCAGCGGGTTCTGGCTGACAACAGCCTCTGTCAAGCTGAAAAACTTACCTTAAGTTTGATTAGGAATAGAATTACAATGTTTGAGGAACACAGATATGAAAAAGCAAAGGCATCTGCTGTGTAACTTGTAGGTTATTACAGAGGCAGTTACAGCAATTACACTTTTTGTGCAATGCAGCACAATATCTTCAGGCATCTAAAATGTTTCTTTCAAGTCTTAATGAACTAAAGATAGCCCCTGTCCCTGAGAGTGATGTAGGTGTGTGCCATTCTCTGCTACACGTTTTTGTAGCCTAGTAGGAGATTTGAGGCTGGGAGAAATTGCAGATCTAACTATTATCCCTAATGACAGATATACTACTGAAGAACACAAAGTATTTCCTCAAAATGCCTTTTTTTTTGTTCTAGCTTACACTACTTTTCTTGGTGGTGGTTGTTTTTTGGTTTTTTTTTTTAGTTCCCATCCTGTGGGAAACTTGTAGGAGCCTGCAACCAGACAGCTCTGGTTTTGGAAAGGAGATTGTCTTCATGCAAAGTGCCTGAAGGGTAATGTTTTCCTTTCAGTCCACCTAAATGCATAATGAGTTTTCCAGTACCTGTGTTAGCACACTCACAGCCCTATGAGGAAGAGTCTGACATGATTGCAAAATCCAGGTTTTCGTAGCTGGTGAAATTTCTGGTATGTCATATGTGACTAAAGCTCATGTCTTGTGTTGCACCAGAGCTTTAGACCATGCTTACTCAGAGAAACCGTCTGCAGAAAGAAATGTGAGTCGTAGGAAAGAAATGTAGGTAGTAGGACCCTAATGTGAACTGTTTGGTTAGGGCATGAATATTCCTTTTCTAATAAAAAAGGAAAAATTTGGTGATGCCCTAAACAGGCTGGTCTGTATGTTATGCAGTCTGCATAAGAGTGTAAGAGCCGAACAGAGAGCAGAAAAAATGTACACATATTGCAGCTCTTTTTGATCCAAACTGACTTTTCATTTCTGATTAAGGAATATTCTCTGAGTCATTGGGCATTTGAATTCTCTATTTTCATAACATGTGAATAGTTCAGCAATTACGTGAAATTAATCAGTTGTTGTGTAGGAAAGTTTCCCACTCAGTTTGAGGTGTTACCTGCATTCATAAGAAGTTAATATTAGGGAAGATGGTACCAGGACATCAGGTGCTTGAGGCCTGATTGAAAGGGAGTGAGTTTGTAAAGCCAGTTCTGGAGCCTGTGTGAAGCATAGCTTGGCTCCTGTGCAGTGCACCTCTGAGGCAGTATTATGAGCTTTCCTGGTCTCTCAGGCTTGATACTAAAAATAGCAGGAATATTCAATTGTGTAGCTCAGTTGCAGGAGAATGTTTTGCAAAAGACTGTTACACACATTTTGCTGCCTGGTTTGAAAGAAGATGCTTCTGTAACCAGGTAGATGATTGGACATCAGTGCTGTTCTGTGCTTTCAGTGTTTATTACCAGGTGTGCATCTGGGATTTAATTTATTGCCCTTGAGAGATTCCCAAGGGTAATTATGTTCTGAGTAAAGCAGTCACAGGTTCTGTACCTTACCAGTTGGCTCTTCTGTCTTTGTGCCTGTATCACTGGGCTCCTCAGATCGTATTCTTTTCAGAGAGAGCTTGCCAGTGAGACCTTTTTCCATGTTGACATCGAACGGTTCTTAATTACCTAAATCCAGCCAGCCACAGAAAATATACTTAATGGAGGGACCTTATAGAGCTTAAAGTGCAGTTGAAATTACATAGCAGTTATGGGAAATGCATGGTTAGGTATGCCCTAAGCTGTGCCTTCCCTCAATTCTGCACCACGAAAGAAAAACATCATCTGTATCATTCACTCCAAATTTGCTTTTGTTGTAGATGAATTACTTTGAAGGTAAAAAGGGAGAACTGTTTTCTTTAATATGTATCAATTCCCATTAGTAAAACAGTTAGAAAACTAGTGCTTAATGATCCTAATTATAGTTCTGAGTTGATTCCTGCATTGGAAAAACAGAATAAACATGTACACTTTTATTGTTTGCCTTTATAGATCAGCGTGAAAGTAAGAAAAGTGATTAATTTCAAGGCAATGTTTTGAACAGTGAAATTTTATTATCACAGTTAAGATGGTTGTGAAGTGGAAATTTGATTCTGATATGCTTGGCACTGAACTACCAACTTTAGATATTTTACATGTAGTGAAAATACTTTTCATGAAGTAGGCACTGAAATAGTTTGAGGGAGAGCTGCCTATGCAGATTTTGTGTATAACTGGGATGATAAACACTTTATTTGAATGTGATATTTACAGGTTTATTTGTACAATAAAAATTTTAGCTGAGAAAATGATGAGTGAAACTTTTTTTTCTCTTACCATGCAGCTCCCAGGAGCTTCACATGTTTTATTTGTTTTTCTTCTGGTCGCTGCAGCATGTAGTGTAAATTCAGAGCTTGGTCACCAGTGGTCTTTGGAAAATTGCTTGGAAATGTCTCCCTTTCACCAGACGAGGTTGGGCCTGATGTCAGTGCTGAGACCTAGGAGCAGTTACTGACTGATCCCGGGGTGACATCCAGGCTGCCACTGTGTGTGATGAGCTTGCTCCCTTCTTTTAGGCTGGTACCTTTAAATGCCAAGCCAGTATTTGCAATTCCTGAATTTGACACAGAACCAGTGAAATAAGGGCAAGCCACCATTTATTTACTTCAGCTTTCATGAAGGAGGCCTATCCCAGGCTCTAGGCAACCTGCCATCAATTATCCACACAATTCATAACAAAAAAGGCAAAAAAGCAGTAAACCATACCCACGTTTGCCAACTGCCTTAGCTTAGGGGAAATGAAATCATCCAGCCCCTTGCATTCCCTTAGGCCCTGTAACTGCCCCTATCAAACATTTGTTCCAGAGACAAGCTATGTCTCTGTTGGAGTTAAAAATGTACATGGTAATATATTCCAACAGATCATGAAATTTCCTAGCTTAGAAAGCTGGCTGTGCCAAGCTCCTCTTCTATAGACTATAATTTCCTTTCTGAAGAGAGAAGGAGCATCTGGACCTACTCAGTCCCCAGCACAGAGCTTGTCCACGTCAGCAAACTGGAGCTCCAGTGCAGCTGCCCAGGGTCAGCTCTGGACTGCCTGGAATCTCCTTATTAAACAAGCCCAGAGTTTTGGATCTGGACCAAACCCCTAGAACTGAACATGCTGGGACATTTGAAAAGTCCTGTTTCTATACCAGAACACGCTTGCAAAAGGTCATTGATGCGTGCTGCAGACATTTCCCTGAGTGCTCCAAGTCTCAGATTTCAAGCGCAAAATCTTATCCGAGCATAACTGTGATTAAAAACCCAATTAATGGAGGGGTCTGCTTTCATTTGTCTCTCCAGCGGACAAGGGAATAGACTGTGTTTAACTTTTATGATCAGAATCAAACTGTCAGTTTAAGATTATATTGGTTTCTTTAGAAGAATTTGTTTAGATCTTATATTCTCAGCCATTGTTGCTTGACAGAAATTTTCCAGTAATTAAACTTCTGTCAAAGGCCATCCTTGAACTGTGCTAATATAAAGGTATAATTTGGCATGAATGGCAGATTATTAATTTTGGGGAGAGGTTGGTGTGATATCTAATTTCATTCCTGGTTCTGGCTCCATGGTTCTTTCATAGATGACTGTTCTTCTGACTTTGCTAAGAGAGAATACAGTAACATTATTCTTGGCACTAAACCCAAGAATTATTGGCTACTGACATGCTTGGGTAGAGGGAGACATACAAATGGGATCCTCAGTACACATTAGTCAGGGAGATTGGAACAAGATGCTTCCACTGGACAGCAGTTGTCTCCTGACCCAATTGCCTCAAAAAACCCCAACCCCAAACCCCACACTAAAACCCCAACCCCCTTATCCCCCAAAGAAAACCAGCACCAGTCTGGGTTTTCTGATTTTCAAGGTGCTGTGTTGGCTGCCAAGTCCCACCTAGGATGTTTCTGAAAGGCTTGGTTGAGCAGCACTGAAACTGGTCACATCTGCAGTGGATTCTCTGGGGTTGGTTTACAACACCAAATAATTTTGCAGTATGTTTTTCCTTTGATTGCAATTTTATACTTAGGTAACTAATGCATGAAAAAATGTACTGTCAAGTCAGATCATTTGACTTACTCTCCTGACATTTCTTTTTGGAAGAGGCAGATCTTGGAATAGGTTTTCATCTGGTGTAAATTACAGTGCTACTGTTACTTCAGTGGAACAATTTATGCAAGCTAAAGGTCTGCAAGATTATCCAGAGGCCAGGTGTGCCACACATTCTGTGTTTTACCCCACTCTCTGTAAAATTGTAATGTATTAATGACTGATGGATTCCTATTTTGGTATTTGTTGGGGTGTGTATAGCTAATGCTAATCAGTGTTAGCAATCATGCAATGAAAGTATTATCCTTAGTAAGCTTCCCTTGTGTGTAAAGGACATGCATGAATTTGGAAATATTTCCTAGCCTCCAAGCTGTAATTTGGGGTTAGGAGAAACTCCCACCAATGCGCACACACTTCTTAAATTGGAGAAACAACGCCTGAAAATGTAACAAGTTATTTGCTACCTTTTGGGTTCTCATCCAACACAATCCTGAAAAGCCTGAATTAAAGCTCAGATTAGGGCCTCATTCAGTTGTTGTGATGATGTACTGAGATTCACAGTTCTTTGTCCTAATTGCAGAACATGAAAGATAATTTTTCTGCCCTCCTGGGTGAGAAGCTGGGCCCTGTTATGGCCTCGTATTGAGTGGACAGTGGATGCCATTTCAGGTATCTTGTGATGTTGCCCATGAAAACAGCTGAATTTATAGCCCTATGAAGTTTGCATCAGAGATGAGGACTATGGGGAATGAAACAGACATGTTTCAGTGTCTTAATTCCCATTCAGAAGTAGATAACTTAGTATTTTCACTGATACTACTGTAAACATTTTGAGAGAGGAGCAGATCTTTCTGCCTGCTCCCTCAGGACTTGGGTAAATCCTCGTTAGGACTGCAAGTGTTGCCTTAGATTCTGTGATATTAGTAAAACTACTGATACTACCACCTAAATGTAACCTAGGAAGCTTGTTTGTCTCCTCCTGACTGAAATGTTTTATTATTTAAATTAAACATTGTGGTATCATCAAGCTTGTGATCCACGGAAATGAGTAAAATTAGGCAAATTATGTCCATGTTGTTCTTTCCTGTATTTTAAGTCAGGAAGAAAAGCAACTGGTAAGAGTAGTATCCAGGTAAGTGAACATTTGAAGTTCTGTAATCTCCTGGAAGTATAGAAATCCCCTGATTGCTACAGAGCTCTTCTTAATAGACCGGGGCAAATGCTGAAGTGTGTATAAACAAATATGTGTATGCATATGTGGGGCAAAAGTAAGGAAAACATTTATTATGTTGATGAATGAATATTAGTGTATCACTTAAAAAGAAAAGCAAGACATTGTGAATGTTGGCATAGTGAGATATTATTTCTTTTTTTCCCCCCAATTTTTATGGAAATGTTTAGGAATAACTTATGCTTTAAAATTTCTTTCTCTTCTGGTCAAATTGTATTTCCAAGAAAGAGGTAGAAAATAGTATAAAACAAATTTAACTTGTTTTAAACAAATAAGATTTTTATTTCAGCAAAATTGAATTACTAGAAAAAAATGTACTTAGATGTCAGGCTTTTTACCATAGGAGAATTTCTTAACTGATGTCCATGTGTAAGTAGTCCTCAAATCAATGAGATAAGGGCCTCCCATCTCTTCCACAGCATCTGTAACTGCTGTCCCTAAAACTAGGGAGATCACTGCCCTTGCTACAGCACTACCATGGATGTTTCCAGTACTGCTGACTTGACTGAAAAATTATGTAAACAAGAAAAATGGACATGGAGCCAAAGAATTCACAAGCCGTGAAACTCAATTGGGGAAGAGTTGAGTTCCATGTTGAGAGGAGACATTTGTTGTTTCACTGGTTCCTGGCTTTGCAGCATCACACGGCAGCACTGGATTGTTGGGGAGAACTGGAAGGAAGAAAAGGGGGAAAAGGGAGGTATACCTTTCTTTCAATCTTGTGCTAAATCAGCAGTTTTCAATTAAAACGTAGGGATTTGCTGGTTTTTTAAGATCTTCAATTTCCGTGCTATTTAGTGTTCTCTAGAATTGTCCCAAAACTTAGTAACCAATATGGTTGAATGTAAGTTATTGTTTAATATTGTGTATTGGTTAATAATATGCCTTATGTTCCAGAACAAAAATAATCAAGAAAACATACACAAAAAGAAATGAATTAATGACATGACCTGTTTTGTATTTAATGAATAATTATAATGGGATATGTTTCTTTGTTTCTCTAAATAATTCTGCCCTCTTTTTTCCTGCCATTTGATAAGCATAGTTTGGGAAAATGGAAATACGAAATGTGACACTGATATCAGCTTTCTAAAATTTCATTCTGACAAACATTTTCTGTACTTGATTGGATCCTGACAGAAGTGCAATCAAAATATTTTGTAGCCAGTGCAGAGAGGCAGGAAACACTATTAATCTTTGTGGGCCATGGTCTTTATTTTTGTAGCTAGGGATTAAAGTACTCCCCTATATTTGGCAAGAGAAGACCCTTATTTGATAATACTTAGTAACTTGGCATCACATCAGTTTCCATAATTGCTTTTGCATGTATTACACTGCAGCTGTTTCTTTTCCAGTGATCCAGGTACTGCACTCTGAGTTACCTGAGATGAAACCCTTGTACTGTGTTAATAAGTATCTCTCCTGTAGGTGTAATGGTGGTGAGACCCTTTAAAAAAAAAGACTTTCTGTTTATAAATTAATTGGAAACGTTTCTGACTGTAAGTATGTTTGTCACTCCAGTGTATGGAAAAAACGCTGCAGGTTCTGGCTTGTATTTCTGGAGAGTCAACATAAATGCTTAATTAAAACAACAGCAACAAAAGTTGTGTTTTCCTATTGGAAGGGACCTTAGGTTGTGATGAAGGTAGTGTAAGTAACTGTGTGTAACAGATGATCCTTTTTCATGTGACAAAAGTTTAATGTGGAGAAATCATATTTATCTTAATTACAGAGGGGACTAATGAGAAAAATTACAGAATAGAAAAAATATGCAGAAGTTAATGTGTAGTGTTTAAGTGTAAAATCTGTTCAAAAAGTGCCCCTAGAAAGTTTAAAAACCTGCCTGTGGAGTCTGTGCGTATGAAAATGGGGGTTTCCACCTAGAGTCAACTTAAGCACCTTTGGGGCAGTCAGAAGCCATTTCTTCAACTGCAACAACCACGCCAGAGGATGAAATGTCCTTGCAGAAGAATTGCTTTGAGGAAAGGTACCAAAAACGTGGGAACTGGACATCTTTATTTGTGTTTGATAATTGCTCATGCGACAGAATCGGACTGAAGTAGTACCATTGCTTAGCTGTTGTCTTTGGTTGGGGTCAAGCTGTAGTTCAGCATGACAAAATAGGACATGCAGTGTATTACAGAGACTTCTGGCTGTGAAGAGCAGGGAGTCATTGCTTTCTAGTAAAACTGCAAAAAACCCCCAGATGCTTGTGGATCATCTCAGAAAAAACCAGATTTTTCTTTTTTTTCCAGTGGATGAAAGGTAAGTGGTTGAATGTGTCCTTTCAATACCAGTTTTGTTAATGTTGCATCTGATGTAGCTGTATTTCTAAGTAAGAGATACCTCACTTAAAAAAAAATCTCTAAAATACTTAAAAGAAAACCTTAGCAGAATATACTCAGCAAATTTAACTTCTTGTCCTTCAAAATAAGGTGAAATTAGGTCCGGTCCTCTTGAATACTTTTAAGATGTGACCAGAGAGGCAGATAAAATACAGTATCACTCCTGTAAAATTCTGGGAACAAATTTCTTTCCAGGAAACAGAATTACATGACTTCTCACAATGTATGATCAGGCAAGCAATGGTGAAATAATTATAGAATCATAGAATATCTTGTGTTAGATAGGACCTGAGAGGATTGTGGAGTCCAACTCCCATCATCACATGTTAACACCAAAATCATCATTATTATTATTATTGTGGAGAAGCAAGTAAACTGAACAAAGCAATAGTTTTCAGTCTGATATTGAAAATGCTGTCAAATTTTATAAAAGCTATTAATTGACACAAATCAGGTGGTAAGTAGAATCTAGCTTAAAAAAAAGAGTGGAATTTATCTTTCCAACTTAGTGCAGACTAAGGTCAAATTTCTGCGAAGTGACCTCTAGCTGGCCTGCTAAGAAAAAAAAAGGAGGAAGGAATGTACTTGATGAGTAGCCATCCTTACAGTGTCTCAGGGTGAATGGGCCTACTATTTTGGAGAGGTTAAGATTTCAGTGTTCTAATTTGGGAGACATGTAGGCCTGAATTTTTGAAAGAAGCAATTTATTTGCCCTTTTTACTTCAGGTTGAGTGGTGGTTGTACATCATTTCATTAGAAAACAACAATAAAAGAAATCTTTCCAGCTGAACAACCACAAACAAGGGACAAATACTTTCAAATACTACACATTCCTCAACTGTAATATAGGAACAAAGTAATATTATATAACCTACATTTTTGGTTTTTTTTTTAAACTTTGAAGTATTTGATATCCTTTGATGGAATTAATTAAGTTTCAAAATATTTTATGTACATTAAATTTCATCTTCAAATTGCTGTTTCATGATACAATGGAAAAAGATCCCCTTACATTATAAAATTTTAAAAATAATTTCTTTAATATTAATCATAACTAAAAGGTAGTGTGCTCAAACTACATCTATACATTTGAAATACTTGAGAATGTATACAGAATATATGCATAGTACAGAATTTATGCAATGCAAAGGTAAGGATCCTGATCTTAGGAGGAGATTGTACAGGAAACTTCACAAAGCCTGTGTTTTCTGAATTCATTCAATGAACAGAAAAAGAAATCATCAGGAAAAAATAAATTTCAAAAAAGCTATCTGAGACTAATTAGCATAAGTAGTTTTTAGGCAGGGTATGTGCAAACTGTGTCCCTGCTTCCATTATTTGTCATGCTACCTCAGATGTTTTAAGGACTTCAGAATTAGCCAACATAATCTGTGTTTTCTGTGGAAGGCACTGCATACCAGGAGACTGTTTTCAACTTCATTAGAATTTACAGCACATGGTTCATGTTAATTTGCAAACTAAATATCAGGTAAGTGATTTTCATGTTCATGATAGAAAAAACCCCAAATTATGGTTTAAGGCTCTAAACAATTTTGCAGCTGGAAGATTACCTAATGATTGTATTTGAATTCAAACATCAGGTTTTTGCAAAGCCAGACATGTGCAAGCTGAAATTGGAGTTGAGTCACACCAAAACACAGGTTATTCTACAAATACTAAAAACCTCCCAGCCCTGTGTGTAGGTTATTCAAAAGTAGCATGAAACTTGCAAATCAGTGCCAGCTACAATCCTGTATCTAACAGCATGACCCAACCTGCTGGTGAAGCCATGTGACAGCCTGCTGAATGCACACATGCTTTTTTTGCACACCTCAGAAAAGTAGGTTTTTTTATTTGCTGGGCCTACTTAGAGGTTGTGCACACCTTGGAATATCACTAGATAGCCTATATTTAAGCAACCAAATCAAGTCCAGTATATTGATGAATGTGTGCCTGTGTAAGTTTTTCTTCTGCACTCTTTAAATATGTTTTTGTGGCTACTTTGCACTTGAACTAATATTCAGACGTTATTTTTGTCAAGTGCAAACCTGAAATTGTTTTTTTGGAGGGTAATTCACAGCCACATTTAAATTACTAGTTCATTTAATGTAGTATTTTGAATCTTATAAAATGCCAAGGAATTTCTAAACTGAAACATATATTTTACCTGTAATTTTAATGAGTGTGAAATTGGACAACTAATAATGATGATGCAGTTACAGAATAAAACCAGCAAGCACATTAATAGTCACCTATGCTAAGTCTGTATTGAGAGGGTAATGGTGAACCAGTTGAAAGTTGTGTGGCAGGTCATGAGAAATGCAGCCCAGAGCAAGGTTCTCAGTGATAGACAGACATTGAGGGAAGTCAAGGATGGATCAGGAGAACTAAATAAGGGAATCCAGAGCAGGAGCAGGAATGAGAGCTCAGGAATCCAGAGCTTAGTTTTGTGAGGATGTCTGTCAAGCAGAAAGCTAACCCAATAGCTTTCCCTTATGTAAATAGCATAAATAAATATCTGATATGTCAGGATTTGAGTTTGAGGAAGATTGATTCTGAGTAGAGCAGACCTGCCAGAGCCTGACACTAAATGTGCGATCAGCAGCAGGCCAGGGCTCATTAAGTTTTTTCTATTCTCATGACCTGGAAAGGATTTTATGGCAAAATACCTGAGCTCCATTTTATTTATAATTGAGTTGTTTTCTACAAGGTGAGAAGGTAAACTAAGTTCAAACTACTTGATATGCAGAAAACTGATGTCCCCTTCAGTGTTTTTGGATCAATGCATATGATGAATGCCTGATACTCTGATGCTGACTAAATGGGAATTTATTAGTCATCGGTTGCTTTGTGTTTTTTTGTGTGACTCTGTAGATGGTTTGTGGGAGGAGGACGTAGGAGCAAAGGTAGGAGTTGGGAAATGATTAGATGTGTCTGATACATACATTGCTGATGTTAGGCTTTTCTTGAAAACTGGGGAAATGCACATGCAATTAATTAAAACTTGGGTACTAATAAAGCATTTTGAAATGGAAAACTAGAACTAAACAAAAAGAAGGAACAGTCTGATGATGATAACAGTAAATGAGGTTAATGTCATGAAACTAAAATAGAGTTAATGCTGTGTTGCTCATTAAGATCTTTAGTTTTATGAAAAGTTAGCTGCTAAAAGTCTAAACCATGACTGAACAGTACATTTGTTGCCAGAGATGATATTATTAAGCTTGTATTTTTTGTGTAAAAGACTTTAACCTCTCAGAAACAATAGATTAAATGCAGCCAAAATGTGGGAGGATGTTCTCTGTTTACATGCAGGGGAGATGAGCAGACAGACGTGTGCAGTTCTTGCAGTGACTGCTCTGTGTGAAATCTGTGTTTGAGTGTGATGGCTGCAGAGCAGGCCAGTGTGTCTGGTCTTCCCTGGGGCTTGTTCACATGTGCAGTCAGGTAACTGCAGTGTTCTGTGCAAGGTCTGGGTACTGGGTGTCTTTTACCACCATGATAAGGTATGGAGGGGATTGGTTACAGTTTGCTTCATGCATTTTTTTATTGCACAAAATGTGTCAGTGGGTTGGGCTGCAGCTGTGGGAACATAACAAAGGTCTCTTTTTTAGAAGGTTGAGACAATATACCAAAGAAGAGTCTTCCTGAGTGTTAGGAATTACAGAGTTAAGTGTAAAGTCTTAACAAGGGGCAACTTATAATTCAGAAACATCTTAATAGATTATGTCAACCTTAGCAGAACCTGTTTATGATTTTGCCTGAAATTTGTAAAATTCAGCTGTGGCTGGGACCCCACTGGATTTAAGGTAAAAGGCACAAATGTATGCTTATTTGGGAGCAATTCCACTTTTATTTTTCCTTAATTTATAGATTTGTAGATTGATAGTCTTCTCTGATTCTGTCTCCAGCATAAAATGGAGGTCTAAAACAGAAAAATCAGAACTAAACCTGTGTGGTAGTGAGGCTAATTTTACAGATGTCTTTTGTTCATTTGGCTTCAGCTGCTTATAACTGCAGTGTTTTAATGGTTAGCAGGTATATTGATAATTAAATAATTAAACATCAGGTATATTGATAATAAACACCAGAGGTGCCTCTGGATTAATATCAGCCACCAAAATGAGAGCTGTGCATTCTAAATGAATCTGTGAACTGTTTCAATACTATGAGATGGAATATACTTGAAAACTGATTTTGTGCCAAAGCGAACAAAAAGATAGCTCTGTCCTCAGTGCCAAGAATATGTGTTTTCACCACTAGATAATTAATGTGCATTTACTCATGCCAGTGTGGAAAACCAGCCTGGATTCTGCTGTAAAGTAACTGTGTGAGATAGAGTTACTCCAGTGATGGCTGACCTTGTCTCCACTGGGATTTTACCGTGCACTTTCTAATGCTAGTTTTCCCACTGTGGAGAAAAAAGTCCAACAAAGGAAAAACTAAAAACAGCTGTTTTGCTCTCATTCTGAGAAACCAAATTTGTATTGATAAAGATTTGTTTTTTCATAGTAACAGTTATCTTAGTCTATATTTATTCTTTCCAACCAACTGCAATTATACCAGGTAAGGAACATGAGTAGGGCAGGTCTAGTTTGAAACCTGGAAGCCTAGATAGAGAGGGAGAGAGTGGCAGGGACCGGGGTGTTTCTTTCCTTTGTGGAAGGACAATAGAGAATTTTAGGGGATGGTGAAGGAATATTTTAGGGAATGAATGGGGCTGAAATTCAAGGGACAGAACATGCTGTGATTTGGTAAGGAAGGGGATACACTCCTGACTACACACTTCTAAAGGAATTGCTGGAACAGAAATGTGTCAGTATTTCCAATTCAAAACCTTATGAAATCATGAGTCATATTAAAAAAAATTTAAAATAAGATCAGCTTTTTAGTTATCTTCCCCACTTGTTTAACTTTTTAGGCTTCCCTCCATGCTTTTTTCTTTTTTTTTAAGTTACTTTGTGTTTTAAAGATTTCCTTTGCACACTTGGGGCTATAATTCTCTTTCTTTTCATGAAAGATTAAATCCTTATAAGTAATATGACCCAGAACCTAGAGTTTTAAGAAAAATACCATGCCTCTTCAGACTCATCATCAAATCATGAGAGGATATAGAGTAATTGATCCACTATACGTTACTCCTTGGTACTGACAGATGTGATTATGTTTGGATCATATATAAGGTGGAAATGGGTAGAATTCACATTAATATGCCATTTAATAATGGAATAATAACTCTGCTTATAATAATCTTTATTATTATTGTTATGATAAATATGTTCTACTCAGGACCAGCAGAACAGATGCCTTCCTGAGTCATAATGAAAACCATGAATGTTAGACTAGTCAATGTATAGAATTTATTGTCTCTCTATAAATCACACTTTACTTTAAAATGAAGATTTTAAAACCTTTGCATTTTATTTATAATTTACACACTTTATTTGTTATTTTGAATTACGCAGATATACACATTTACTCAAAATAGGAAGGAATTAGAACACATAATGCATGTGTTTGATACACCTGGAAATGTCCAACCAAACTAAAACTTGGTGCTACACCACACAACATGGTGCAATACAGTTTCTAAATAATTTTTTGTACCATTGCTCTTAGAAATTTCCGGAGCTGTTCACTATCTGTAAGAAAAGATGATACTGACCTGACTTCAGAGGTAAATGGCAACTAAGAAATAAAGTTCAAGTGTTTAAAAACAACCAGTCTGAAACACTCTCTGAAAAAGGTATTTCGGACCACACCGTACCTTAATTTTTCTGTATGTAAGAGAGAAAGAGATGATCTAATGGATTTTTTTCTAACTAAACTCTAGGAAATTATTCTCAGGTTTGCAGCTCCTGTAAGTAAGCGTTGGAACAATGTTTTCTGAGAGTAATTGATAAAACCTGCCATCCTTTATGTAACAATTAAATCCATAGATGAATAGGGGATTGACACTGATTTGCCTCAGAGGGCTTGGTAGTTTTCAACTCAAAGACGAAACACTGTGGTTGGTGGTGTTGGGCTTCTTGAATGCTGTTCCGGTTCATTAATGTAAAATAGTGTGTCATCAGAGGAAAAACTGTGTACTGGTCTCTAAACCAGTATAAAGAGACACAGTTGTCTGAACTGTGTGAATCCATCTCCTTTTGTTATCATTGCTACAAATATATTGATTTGTGCCTTAGTGCAAGCTATGTATAAATTCTACATTTTTTTTTATATATATATCTATATATATATAAAATACATTGTTGTTATAAGCTGAAAAATGGGAGGGAGCTGATGTGATCTTCAGTTGTGCCATTTAATCTCTAGTGAGAAGAATGACTTGTGTGGAAAAATGCTCTTCAGAAAGACATAGTGTGTTTGCAAGGGACCTTTTTGTGGGAATTTTGCCACCAGGGAGCCATTGTCATAAGTAAGCTCTGTGGCTAGTAGCATATATGATTCTGTGTCAGTGAGTGCCATGTGTCAAAAAATGTAGGTGTTTTACATATGAAGAGCATTTTTAGAAATTGAAAATCTGAAGCAATTGAAATTTAACAGGCAGGAAGCTGGGTGGGCATTGCTTTACTGAAAGGAAAATGCTCCACAAGTGCCTGCTTTGCATTTCCCAAACACGCTGTGTGGTGAACGTGCAGTTGCCACACTGAACAAACACTGAGTGTATTCATTGAAGGCTTATTGGAGCTGGTGGGATGTTCATACTCTAGCATGGGTTCCTACAGCTCTCTGGAATTGCTGTGCATTTACTATGATGTTCTGTTTGCTTTATAAAGTAGATGTCGGTTAATGCCATGCCATGAAAATGGTGTCCTCTCACCACCCACTTGGTAATGCCTGCTGGCCATGAACTGCACTCCCCATAAACTCCCCTTTGGTGACATGTTTGAGATTAAAAAGCAACAGTGCCAAGCAAGCAGCTGAATTAGCGCTCAGCTCAGTGGTGCACCTCTGCTGGATTATGCCTTTCTCTTGCCATGAACGGCACCATTTCAGGTGCCGTTGCCTAGAGCAGGCTTTTTCTTTGAGTAAGTCAGGGTGATAATGTGAAATAGAGAGGAAAAAATGCACAAGCAGTGATTTGTTGAGTTTAAGTAAGGAAGGAAATAAACTTTGGCCAAGGGCTGAAAATGAATCTCATCAAGCTAACCTGGGCCTTCAGACTGATTTGTATTCCACGTTTTCTGGATTTAATCTGCTTTGGGATTTCAGAGATATTTTTAAAGAAATAGAATAGTTTTCTGAACTCTGGAAGACTGAAGCTATTTCCGTTTGAAATGGCCTTGCTGGCTGTATCTCAGTATCCCATATGTACTAAAATACTGGAAAATGTGCTTTAGTTCTTTAGTAGTATGATGGGATGTAATTAGTTATAAAGACAGATGAAATGTAGATTTATTTTTTTTTTTTTTCCCATGCTTGAGTTAGTAATTATAACTGTCAGGAATTTTCCCTTATCACTCCTTCATATTTATCTAGTTCTCGGAGTACAAAATATATGGGAACTGCAGGGGGCAGGGGTGCAGTGACTGCAGGAAAGGAAACCCACAGATATTTGCTATGAGCAGCTGATCCCTGGAATAATGGCTTTTCAGCATTTTTTAATATGAGGGCCCTGAAAAATGTTGGCAGTGCAGTGTACTGCAGAGCATTTTAAATCTGCTAACAACACATTGCCTTTTCCGCTGGCTTTCTTTAAGCAGAGGGGCTGAGGTGCATGTCTTGACTGCATCTCAGTTCTATGTTGGAAACAAGGGAAATTTCCACAATCCTGGCTTGTTTGTTTCCTTTTATGCCCTGGCTTTTTTTGGGAAGAAGTGTCAGGGGCTGACTTAGAAGTGGCCTCTGATGTCATCTAGTCAGGGCCCAGGTTTGGAATATCAGGACACCTGGTTTCAGCTAGGATACACAGCTGCATTTGCATTTTATGCACTTCATACACAGCTGTAGTTATCTTAGGGGAACTCTGTATGTTAATACTGGATACATGAAATTCATTTTTAAGGAATGTGAAATATTTTTAAGGAACTATTTAAATATTTTGGGTTTAAATATTTTTTTACCATTTTATATGGAATTTATTGTGTATATTTAATATGCTCTTAGTTTGATAAGCAAACACCTCTATTTGCTTGTAGCTCCCAGAGCTATATGGATGATTTTGAGAGTTTAAGTTTGGTAGACACATTTATAAGACTGGTAAAAGTAGCAATGGAAAAGTGATTGGAAAGACATTTGCTTGATTATATTAAGAAATGTATTTGGATTGAGTATTGCTAGAAATTGGTGGCCATGATAGCAACACCATCCACACATGGAAAAAGAAGTCTTTTCCAGGAATCCCCCCAACCCACTTTTATTGTCTTTCCTGTAGGGAAATTTTCTGTCTTCAGTGCCTCTTTGTATTGCTGCACTTGGATAAGTAAAAAATAGGTAGGATAAAAGAATTATTTAGAATAATATAATATATTCCTAATACAAGTATTTTGATGCCCTCTCTCAAATTAGTTTGAACTTTTAAAAAATGGAGCCCTACCATCCTATTGTGGCCCTGGCCTCCTATATTATTATGGTGTCCCTTATTTAACTGGTCAGAACATACACTAAATGTCTGTTAAATACAGCAAGTTGAATCTGGTACATTTCCAGACTGGACTATTTGAAAGACAGAAGGAAATTTCATGCATATAAATCCATAAAAAATTCTGAATGAATGAAATCCCAGAGTGATCATGTCTGTTTTCCATTTATTATATATGCTATCCTGCACAGAGCAGGATATTATAGAATAATGTAATGCATAAGTCATGAACAAAAATTTCGTGAGGGATTTTAATTCATGGAAAGAAAAAGGAAGACTGTGGCTCACATTCCTTGAAGTCACAAACTCCTTTACCAAGGACAGCAATGTACATTGTAACCTGGTGGTAAGGTGCTACTCCAAGTGAACAAGTTTCTAGAAGAGATTCTGCACCCTTTTTTACCCTGCCATGTAATGTATCTTTTGGTAAACAGTGAAATAATCCACTGTGTCAATAATTTAGATTTTGTCTTGCCAACAGAAGTTATTATTTTGGGTCATTAAAAAATTCTGGTTTAGGCTCGAATCCATATCTTAAGAGTTCCTTTGTAAATGTGAGATAATTCTTGGTTTAGTTTAAAATAGGAAGAGAAGAAGAAATCTCCTGTTACTTTATGCTGTTTACCATTATAGACAGATGTCTGAAAGTACTTTTTAAAAACAGTTGAGGCCATTTCCTAACAGATAAAATAGTTCCTGAATAATGTGCTTGTTAAGTGCAGGGGTGTGTCTGATTCAGCTGCTTCAGGTTTCCAAACCATCAAGCAATGGAAAGGAGTGCAATAGGGTCAAGTCTCCTGTTCCCCGAAGTGGGATTGACTGGGGTCCTAGGGATGAAATAACAGAATCACAGCCTGACTGTGATTAGCAGCCAGTGCTAGAAGATAAGTAAATAGCAGCAGGACATATTTCTCCTCACCATATGAGAGAGAACACTTAAAAGGCAGAGCTGCTAGTAAGCTCTATATAGAAGAGTCTGGAAAATAAACTCCTGCAGCATCGTTTTGATTTTCACTACAGGTCTCAGAGCTTTGAAGTTGTTCTGGCAAGTGATGATTGGTTTGTTGTTGTTGGATACCTCAGCATGTATTCTTTATGCTTGCAACAGACATGAAGATTGCAAATAAATTGGGTAAATCATTTAAAATATGCTATGTGCTGTAGACAGAGGAAATTTGAGGAATGTGTTTAAATGTTAAGCCCTCACCACCTGTTTGCAGTACAAAAAAAAGCTGATAGATGCTGTCTCCTTTTTGACCCTAAGTTATGGGTAACTTCTGTGGAAGGATTCCTGTAACATAAAAGTTGCTTATGTCTTGGGGGTAAGTGTTTTCAAAGTGATAGTTCAAGGTCCTTCATGCAAAAAAAAAAAAAAAAAAAAAAAAGGTAGTTGTTGTTTGCTGTAGTCAACTTCTTAAATTTTACTCTAAATAATTTGTTAGTGCTGGTAGAATTTTTCTAGATGTACTTATTACACTTAATGATGAGGTGAAGCAATATAAACTCACAGAGAGAACAAGGAAAATGGACGAAAAATGGTGTTAATAGTTTAGTTTCTTATCTATCATCTCTTGGCAATATGCCACTACAAGGAATTATCTTTTTTTTGAAAGAGAAAATCCAAGACTGAGCATCAGTAATGGTCGCAGAGGGGAACTTTTATGTGTGTTAAGGTGAATAGCTGATGCAGAAGATGGATTGTGTACTGAAACTTTATGTTGCAAAACTTTGATCAATGCTTTTTTTAAGTTCTTTGATCTGTGTTAAACTGAAATTCCTCCTCTGGATGTTGTGTTCACCATGAGAAGCTGCAGTATGAGTGGGTGGATCCGGCCGGAAACTACCACTTTTAGCCTAGAAAAATGATCTCCAGTGGCATAAAAATAGATATAAAATGTGGCACAGAAACTCTTTTGTCTCTTGAGTTTGGATGAGTTTCTGTGAGGATGGAAATTCATATGAAAGTGCTTATTGGAGGTATTGGTCAGAGGTTTACCAGTCATCCACTGAAGGAAAATGAAAGCCGTACAGGTGACTTTTGAACCACTTGAGATTTGGGAGCCAAGAAATACATCTGCAATAGTTGAATAGAAGTCCAAAGGTGTTAATTGAGTTAATCTTACATTAAACAAACACAATTACTGTAGTTTAAGATAGTTTAAGTCTAGTTACTTTTCAGAAATACTTTGTTAGAAGATTCAGTTTAGTTTTAAAGCTTTTAGAGCAGATCTTCATGAAGAATGAGAAAATCAATGAAGGACAATTAAGGCAGATTTTAGGCTTTGATTTGGAAAAGGACTTGTCTGTTATTGCAGCATGGGAAACAGTGCATCAATGTCAGGGGACAATATGCTTTGCTTGGCATTGAAGAAGTCCTTAGTTACCTGTCTCTCATTCTTGTCAAGTTGCTTTTGGACTGTTTTGTGAGATCTGACATTCCCAGTGGGTCTTTGTAGCCACAGGTCAATATTTTGGTTTCTGCATTTATGAAAATACATGTCAGTGTTTCAGTTTTATTAACTCAAGCTCTTGAGATGAAGACATCCTGCAGAGCACATGGTGACAATCTAAAAAATGTTGGTTTTGTTGAAAATAACCAGTTTACATGTATGAAAGCTTTTACATACCAAAGTGGCAATAAGCATCTATAGTAGGGAAAAAAGTAATCAGTCTAATGTAGTAATTTAAGATTAGTTATTTCATAAAGCTTAGTATGCTGACTCTCCAAACTGTTCTGTTGGTGTGGGCATCCAGGCAGTTCCCAGAGGAACTGCTGGCTTGCTGCAGTGTGGGATTTAGCATCCTGCTGGCTCTGTGCCATTCCAGCCTTTTTCTGGGATCCGTGCTGGAACTGCCCAAAGCTCGAGCTCACCATGCAAGCAGAGTGCAGGTGTGTTTGGAGATGTCCATGGAGAAGCTGCATCTGCCTGGGCAGGCAGAATCTTCTCCACAGTTCTTAAATACCCTCCTGCTGCTCTCTAATTGACTCAGGAGGAGATGGAATTTATCACTTAGGACTGCTTTGCTAGGCACTGCAAATTAGGCTTGGGTTGGGTATCCTGCGCTGTGCTGCATGCTAAGAAATTTGTAGAAATCACTGGTTATGAAAATGCTCAGGAGTATCATTGGTGGCTCTTTTCACCACCCTGTGACATCCCCAAACCTTACCTGGATTTCGAATCCCGGACCACGTATTCTCACAGGCCATTGTGATTTAGTGAAGTTTCGCTTTCCTCTTTTATTATCTAAGGTAGCATCTTTGTCACTGAGTGAAAATAATTTCCTATTTGTGGAGATGGGAAAGTTCCCACCTTTTGAAAGGAGCATTATAACACAGATATGTTAAGGCTGAACCTCATGCTATTTGAGTAACTGCTTAGTGTCTGTGCTGTGTATTTTGACTTCAGGTTGGAAGTGGAGTTTCAGAAGGCAAACATGGAACAAACGTTGCTCAGTTCTATAGATGGTAATATATATATATATATATATATATAAATATATAGAGCATACATAGTGAATACGAAAAGTTGGGGGTCCTTGTGTATTTACAACTTGTAAACCTAAATGGTCAGTCAATGCTGAAGAGGGAATTTCACCACTGTGAAGAAGGTGGTATGATGTTCATCTGTAAGCCATGGGTTTCATCCCAGAACTTTTCTCCAGTATTTAAAGAATAATTCTTCCAAAGTATTTGAGTGAACTCCTTATTCCATAGCACTAATAAAGGATCCTATAAAATCATATAGTTTGGAGTAAAAATAAATAAATCATGCTGTCCAGTTGTAAATATAGATATGTATAAACCAATAAATTCTGTAGCACTTTCTTAAATTTCTGAAAGATTATTCACTGGATTCTTGTATTTGGAAGTACAAGTAACTGTTAGATCATCTATTATCTGACCCTTTAATATCATATTTCATTTGCTCTCACCACTTTACCTTGAATCCAGTATTCTGTGTTTATATTGATTACATCACTATTGAAAAATGTAGTGTGCCTCATTATCCTAGTTTTTCCAGAATTGTTAGAGGTACCTTTTAATTTTTTGATGGCTCCTCACCCATCTAATTGGAGAATACAGTATCTCAGGGAGAGGTTAGGTTCTTGTGGACACTTGGTTCCCATCTGTGCTTCTGGATAATGTCAGTGGGGTCTAGTATATCTGGTGTGGTCTAATGTCATGTCTGTTTGCATGCTGGAAGTCTTGGGATCTCAGACATGCAGATTGAAAGGTATTGTCTGGTATCCACACTCTCATTTCCTAACAGGACATAATCTTTATTATTCTTTAGTGCCTCAGCACTAAAGCTCAGCAGTGATTTCTTTTCATTAGAGACTGAAAGTTTTAGATTATATCAATATTCACATCTACTAGAAATCTTGTCCTAGTATTGTTTGGGGTTTTTTTTGAAGGCTGACTACAATGTGGTTATTCCGCAATAGTGGCCAGGGATCATGGATCCCACTACAACCTGGGAGGCTCCACTGCCTCTTACAGTGAGATTTAGTGGACATGCTTTAGTGGTATTTACCTAGAGCTGTGAAAAGGCCTCAGAGATCAGCTCTAGTACAAATAACTTCCTTTGCCTTTGTAAGAGTCCTGGAACTGCTGCTAAACCAAGTGCGATGAGGCACGAGTCTCAAGTAAATTACATTATGGATAATAAGGAAAGACACTAAGAAATCATACAGAATTGAAATGATTTTTGAGAGAAATAATTTGTTCAGAATCCAATCATTATGCTGAGCTCTAATTGCATATCTAATGTTATTTCTTTAAAAATGAGCAGTGACTGGCCTAGTAACATAATATTTAAGAAAATGTTAGATTAGCAGCATAAATTGAAATACTGTTTGAATCAGATCTTGAAATGTAATTACCAAGTGCTGTATAGTCATTATGGAGAACATGGTTGCTACAGATGTACCTGATAGTGTACAGAGGTGATCTACACCAAACCAAAGCTTTCAAGTCATTTGACAGGTTATATAATAGAATCAATAAATGTCAGTGTCTAAGAATGAGTTTTATGGTGTAATAATTTCAGTTTGATCATTTGCAAACATTACTATCAAATGACATCTTTTTTTATATTTAGAGACTGTGTGTTTTCTGGTGATCAAATAGAAACTAGCAAGTGCAGGTATTTCTGGGTTTTGCATTCAAAACTAAAGAATACTAAGACTTTTAGCCTGTTTCAATGGCCAGATACTCAGCAGCTATGCAAGATTATTTTTTAGAATGGACATTTCTTATTTATAATTAGTTCTTTATTAATGCCACAACTATGTCTCACTCAGCAGTCACCATTCTGATTTGTTGGCAAGATTCTGTGAAGTATGACAAGCAACATCTGAGCTATGTGCTTTTGTAAGTTGTTATATTTGATTTATAGACTGTATGGAGTGTAAACTGCACTGCTCTGCTTAATGTCAAGAGTATAAGGGGCCCTGAAACAACAAAGCTGTTTATATTCTTGAAGTGTTGATATCCAAGGAATGCATCAGAGTGAGGTTTGCTACGAACACAATGTATTTATAACTTTATATTATATATTTATAACTTATAACAGTTATATTTATAACTGTTAAAATGGCACAGCCAACCATGTGGAACTTGGAACTATATAACTGGTATTGTTCTTCTGATACACTGAAAGGATATTTTGCATCCCAGAACCTTGTTGATGCAGCTCTATTGAGTAACTGTGTCCTAAAATATGACTGGATAATTACAAAAATGAAGGTATACTTTGTAGAACCAAAAGAACAGTCTATGTTTGGCATAATATAGTTCAAGCATTAAGTCAGACTGACTTCTGGTATTTGCTCCTGGTAGGAAAAAAAAAATCAGAAAACCTGCAAATTACACTGTTATGGTTTTAAATTACTAGATTTCTAAACTGGTGAGCATTGTATTAAAACCAAATCAGAGTGATTTCTATGTAATATAGCAGTTTATCAGGTGTGCACAGTGGGGCACTTCTTATCTTGAAAGTGATCTTCTCCCTATTTGTCCTGCAATGCATCAACAGGGAAGGTTCTCCACGCACCCAGAACTAAACAAATTTATATCAATTTTTTATGTTTGAACTTAGGGGTTCATAATTGCAGAGGAGGCTACATCCCTGCTGAAATGTCACAGAGCTCAATACTCAGCTGAATTGGTCATTCACTCAAAATTCTTTCAAAAAACCCCCAACCAAATCCAAAAACAAGAGTCTTCAATTTTCTAAAAATTGCCTATTGGGAAAACTTCTCTAGTAAAAATCCCATGTATGTAATTTACATAATATGTAACTTTATATATACACATATATATATATGTGTGTGTGTGTATGTATATATATATATAAAGCTATTGCCTAGCTTTAGGTGGGTGCAACCTTTGTTGCACTTTGTACATTTTCATGGTTTACATATGAGAGTAATTGCAATAGCTCATGGCATCTGATAAAAATTTAATATGTCATGTATTAATTTTCAGTGCCTCCTACAACAGTAAGAAAACCAAAACAGCCTGCCAACCACAAATAAACCCTGTCAAAAATTCCTCTGTCAAGTGGTGAGCAAATTCCTTGTCAAGAAAGGATTTGTGATCCAAATATAGGAAATTCAAATGCCCCAAAGTTTCTAGCAGAAAAACAGAGAGCTAGTCAATGTGAATTCTAAATGTACAAAGAGGAGCCTGATCCAAATTTAATGAGGCTAAAAAATGTTTTTGTAATTGTTAAATTAAGGGGGTCTAAACTTTAACATTAAATTCTGGGTTGGATCTATAACATTGTTATATTTGTTTTCTACATAGGTCTTCAAAATCTTTAATATAGATAAAGTTATTGAAAATACATTAAATTATCCCCAGTAATCTTAATTTCTAGATCAAAGCAGTCAATGCTTTTGGGAAGGAAAAAGCTGAACTAATGTTTTCCAAAATGTATCTGAATGTGACTTGTTAACTGGGGATTTTTTTCAGCAGTAATGAAATCTGTGCTGGCTCATCCATTAGACAGAGATTTTTACTGGTGTGTTTTTTAGGACTGACCTTTCCATCTCTCACAAATAGCTATCTTATCTGTGTTATTTTCAGTTTCTAACAGGTCTTATTCTTGGTTTATGACTATTCTTAAAAATACATATTGTGTCTGCACCTTTGTGCATAGATGGCACAGTGTTTGTGCATGTTGGACAGCCCAGGACAGAGATGCTGTGGGTTGGGGTTCCGTGCGCCGTGGGGTCGCCGCAGCAGTGCCTGAACAGCCGCGGAAGCTGGCTGAGGTATGACCGTGCACAGCCACTCCTTTCTCTCAGGAATCTGCTGGGATACCACCACACCCTCTCCCAGGCTGCCCCCACAAACCCCTCCCTTCTCTCTTTTCCAATGCTAGCTCAAGAATTACTCTTCCCCCAGTTTTTCCAGGTTACTCCTGCGATTGTATCTTGCTATTTGAGGTAGAAATGTTGCCTGCCAGCTGGGAACTGCTGGAAACAGGGAGGCCTTTTATGGAAATGCTGACACAACTTTATCTATAGCATAGCAGTGTAAAACATCTGTTTCCAATAAGGTGGTTATTATCTTTTCTTGTCAAACTTATCACTACAAAAATATTTTCGGTTTCTTCAATAAAAAGGGGTGCAGTTATAGACATAATAAGAAGGAGCTTTATGAAGGATGGTTTTCCCTTTTGATACTAATTTATGCAAGTTTATTTCATTGCCAGAGGCAAAAAGCTATATTCCTTTTATATTCTCCCAGTTCATCAGTTTTGGTAGTTCTTCAGGGATACAACACAGAGGACCACATGTAGACATGCATCTTATTCTGCAGCTTTTAAAATTGCTACAATCTCCTTGTTTAAAAACTGGTGCACAGGTGACTGTGCTGAAGGGCAGTTGTAAACAGTGGGAGAGTCTGTCAGTGAGGATGCTGATCCATGAACTTCAGTGCAACTTTACCTCTTCACACATATTCCGTACATTTAGTCGTGAGAATTTGTCTGGTTTTCTCTTTTGCTCACTTAATGCAGTTCTGTCTGCTGTCTTATCATGTGTAATAGTAAGATTCGTGACAACAGCTAGAGGTTAGGAGAGCACAGGCCTTGAAGGATTTTACTTTAAACATTGAATAAGGCCCTGATGAATAGAAGTAGAGAATTAATTCATACGGTATTATCAACTCAGTGCTGAAGGCCTGCTTCTTGTGGGTGGTCTACGAGTATCAGTTTGTTTTATTACTGGCATCTAGTATATGTTGCAACATTACTGAAAGCCTGAACTCTTACATGAAGTTTTGAAAAGAGCCTGGCAGAAAACCCTCTCCCAAGGAGATGTGCACTGGTGTGTCAGCAGTTCCCTTTTAGATCACTGCTCTCTTTAAGGCAGAAGTTATGTTATACTTGAAGGCTGGTGAAAAGCTATTTTAGAGTACTGGCTGTTCACTGAGTATTTCGGAGGTCTGGGTGCAGCACACAGGTGAGGCACTTCTGCCTGGGATGAGATACAGAGCTTGGCCTCGCTGCACGGAGGACAGTCTGGCTCATTGCCCATATCTCACCTCGGTGTTCATGCAGATCAGTTGTGTCTCGTGTGTTGTAGCTCTACTGTGGGACACTCCTCCCTCAGAGTGCTCTGTCTTGAGCACTGGTGTGCACCTTTTATGGCTGAAATAGTCACTTCTTATGTCCTGCAGCACATTTTATTTGAGAAAATTTGATTCTAACAGCCCTTTAATAAATTTGATTCCGAGCCTACTAACCTGTTAGGATTAGTGATATTTAAAAAATAATATAGTGATGATATATTTAGACTTATTTGCAGAAAGGATTGTTGGGAGTAGCTGCATGAGGCTGTGTTAGCCCAGACCACCAGTGGAGAAGGGGTTAGTGAGGCAGGGCATTGGCAATACTGCATTTCTTCAGTAGTGTAAATAAATTTAGCAATAGGACACTGTGTTCTGGAAATTGTCACAAACCTCCTGTGCACTTTGTGGATAGATGCCAGCTATTTCTAATCCTTTGAGAATTGTCCAGTAGATAGGTATCTATGTGAAAAACAGTTCCTGATCAAGGGACTGTTAAGTCAAAATCTTCAGCTGGTGTAAACTGGAGAAAGTTCCGTCTACTGACAGCTCCTGATTTCTCAGAGCTGACTCTTCTAATCAGCTGTGAATGCAACACCCTATTTCCAGGCTTTTTCTTCAAGAAATATGAGTACTTTTGGTGGTGCCCTTTGTGATTGTAAACTTCTGAAGGAGCTAAAAGATCAGATTTGGTTCAAAAGCTCTGTTAAGTCTGCAGTATAACATCCTTAACTGATTAATTGAATTGCAGTACCAGCTAGAAGAAAACATGTTAATATGCAGAGATGTTCCAGTCCTGCTTTACACAAAAATGTGAGTAGTAACCAGGCAATAAAGCCACCTCTTAAAGGACTTGAACATAAATATGTTACAGGCTTTGAAGAACCAAGATAATGTTCTCACTTCTGTCCTTTGATGATCGCAAGCATTGGACTTTACCGTTTCCTAGAGTGTGTTCCAAGATGTCCAGTACTTCGCTAAACTAGATTAATATTTCTAAATTAACAGTAAAAAATCTCAAATGACTGTCTATTTAAGGTGTTGTGGTTTACTTCTTGCTATAGAATTACTGACCCTTAAAAAGTCTTATCGAGCCGTTCTTGAATGGGACATTGTAATGTTAAGGTGTCTTCTTGGTGTAACACTCGGATGTGTAAGGTGGAAAAGTAAAGTAAATATGTTTTTTACTTAGGGAAAAGGTTTCAAAGAAAGAATTTGGACCTTGAAGGGAAAAAATGAAGTGGAAGGGCTTTGTGGTTCAGAAAATGAAAATGTGTAGGAATCTAAAAAGATAGGAAATGAGGGTGCTTTTTGAGAAGTAAGACCTTTGAAGACTCTGGTGAGCTTGTGTTAAACTGGAGTTTATCTGAACCAAGCAAAACATTATTTGAGCTTCCCCAGGGAGTGATTTGAAAAATACTGCAGAGATTTGGTGAATGGACTTGTATGATGTTTGTATGCCAAACTGCTGTTTCAGTCACAGTATATTGTTTTAATGCAAAACCTGCAATAATTCCCTGTTTAAATAGAGCCCACCAGGCCCTAAAGTGAACCTTAATGTCCTTTATGAAAAGTCCTAAACTGTCAGGTTGAAAGAAGTAATTGGGCTGCTGTTGTTTGTTGCTCATATTGCAGTCTTAAATGCTGTGTGAAAGATGTAATTTGAGATGCATTTCTTGTAGGACAGATAATCACTTCTAATGATCCACTGCATTAGAGAGAAAAACCCCAAAACTATGCTGAAAGGTGTGTATAAGGAATTGATACGATTCATCATGAAATTTTAGTGCCTCTAAATGTAACACAATAATGCTTTACATGGTATCAAAGCCCACTGACATTAATAGGTGTCTTTTGATGCCATTAGCTCTGTCCCCAAAGGTTTATCATTTAATGGCACTAAAGACTGAATTAAAAAAGCTGGTTTTCAGCTGGGTTTGTGCTACTATCATGTAAGTTTGGAGATGACTAAACTAAGACACTTTCACCATTAAACTGAGTCTAAGGTGTTGTGCAGGACTCCTGGCTTCCAGCTGGTGATTTCCACTTCAAAGCCCAAAGTTTGGTCATGTTAGAGCCCAGTTCTATGTCAAGGTTCCCTGTGTTGTTTATACCGATTTCTGGGTGCAGTGAAGGACCAAGTTTTGATATGAGCAATGGGGCATAGTCACACTAGAGTGCCCACATACCCTGAATTGTTCCCTAGAAGTGATCTTGAGTCTAATGTTTGAGTTACATCCCTTAAGAACGGATGCTTCTCTCAACCACACACAGGTTTTCATTCTTTTATAGAAATGTTTTATTTTCTCTTTTGTATTTTATGCATTTACATGAACCTAATTGCAGCTCCTAGCTCTGCTTTCGGAGTTAAGTGATTCAACAAGATGTCAGTATTCAGAATGCTTTGCTTTGGAAAAAAACGTTATTGTAACTTGGATGCTGCCTCCTTGGGCTTTTAAAGGCTGATATCAAAGAAACAATAGTAGGATAAAATTAAAAAGATCTGAAAAATGATGAAATAGTTTTGAAAGGAGGAACTAAGGGAAATGCTAAGTAGATTATGTTCAAAGCAAACAGTAGCTGGAGGTGATGACGGCTGGTTTGTTTTAAACTAGGCATCCCTACTTGAATTTTAATTCATTCCAAACTTTTTAGTATGGATTATTTGCTTGACAAAAGTTCATTATGCTTCCTCCCTGAAGTATGGAAAGATATCCAGTGATTAGGAGCAGGAGAGCCTGCAGGAAAGCCTTTCATTTCCTCTGTCCCAGAAACCATAATCCTGCACCAGAGCAAAGTAATGGCTGGTATGTATCCATTTATTACTGCAGTGCATCTAAATGACAGGGTGGATAGTATGTCGTCTTTGCTGATTTTTTTTCTTTTTTTCTTTTTTTTTTAAACATTTGTATGGACCAAGAATTGGGACAGTAGCAAAGACAAGTTAGAAATTAAATGGAAATAAAAATTTGTAACTTTATTCCAGTGCATCATACAGTAACACAGAATCTCCAAGTGGCAAAGATACCTGTAGTTCTTCTTTCATGGGATTTTTCTTGCCAAGTTAATGTCCTTTTCTACTGTTGCATCAAGGCAAAATAAGAAACTGGGTTTTATTTAAAATTCCTTCTTAAATTTAATGAAGTTATGCAGCACTCTGAAAATGGAGTGAGGACGTTCTTCACCTGACCTAGCTCTGCTCTTCTTCCAGTGGGATTCAAAGTACGTTGTTCCGCAAATATGAGTCTACTTGAAGTCATCCTTGTTGCAGTGTACAATCACCAGCCTATGCTAGAGGGGAAGCTGCTCTTAAATAACTGAGTTTTCCCTAGTCAGCCTGGATGAGTTGGGGCAACCTTGAAAAGGTCTCATGGCTCAGAAATGATGAAAAAGATGGAATTGGGTCAGGTCAATGAAAACATTTTTCCGCAGCTTGACTTGGATGTTTTTTTACAAGACTTTTGTTGGTGTGACATTCCCTCTAGCAAGTCCCAGTAGGTTTTTTTGACTGAAATAGGTGATTTCAAACATTGTGAGAATGAAAGAAAAGGTTTTCAAGTTATGTAGCTAATAAAAGGACTGTCCTTGGTATTTTGGTAATGAAATGCTTTCCAACAAAAAAAAAGCCCTCAAAAAACCCACAACCCACATTGTAGAAAAATTCTTGAGCAATACTATTGTCTTTCTTTTATATTCAGTCTCAAAGATTTTTTTCATCCCAAACCTTTATTGAAATGAACTGAGTCCTACTCACTTGTTACTTACTAACATTGTTACTTTTACACACTGAAAGGAGGAAACTACTTATTGCTCCTGTATCTATAAGTAATAAATAAGTTTCACTCTCTCGTGGGCATGAGACGCATCTAAATCACTGTCTTTTCCTCATGTACATGTGTGATTATCTTCAGGATTACGCTTGAAAACCAGTCTGCTCCTTTAGAACCTTCCTCCCTGATGCTGTGCAGAAAGCAGCCATGGTGCCCTGAGGGCTGCCGAAGTCTGTTCCATGTCAGCTTGGAACCAGAAGCTGCTGATTGAGCTGTCTGAACCGTGGTAAAGGTAATGGTGGCAGAAAAGAAACAAGAGGCTTTGTTCCTGAAACTTTTGCAGACTTTTTTGCTTACCATTCTTCTTTTTTAATTTCTCACAGGCCCAGAATTTCAGCAAATGAATGGCTTTGCTGTACAAACAGTGTATTATGAGTACTTTCCAGCAATACCTTCCTACTCCACCCAAACACTGGGTAGTTTTCACTTCAGTTTGAAATGCTGAGGCTGTTGGAATGCAAGGATTTTTAATTATGGAATTGAATTTTCTTGCTAATTACAAATCTTTAGTTGAAAAAGAGGGTGATATTAGCCAGCAAGGATGCATTTAGGGGATTACAGGAGTCCACTTTGCAAACCGCAATGTAGAATAGCTTTGTGGAAAAGGCAGTGTGTAATGATAGGTTTCTCTTGAACTTTGATGTGTATGGCTTCAAAGAATGAGGGTGTTTGGGCAGCAGCAAGTGTGTTTCTCTTAGATATAATAAGAAAAGACATCCATATGCATTTTGTGTGACTTCAAAAGAGCTAAATCCTACAAAACAAGGAAGGCAAACCAGTTACTTTGCAGTGCATTGCTATTTTATTACTTAGACTCTGAGTATTAGAGCATATGTGAAACTGGTACAGTGGAACTTGTAGGATTTGGAATGGATGGGTGCAGAGAAGAGCAGACAGCAGTTAGGGCTATTTATTTAATGCATTTTCCCCTTTCCATTAAATTGATTGAATCTGATTGCCTTCTACAGTGAGATGATTGGCTTGGTGCATAAGTGAAGATGTTTACTTTTGGTTCAGCAACGCTTTTGACACCATCTCCCGTAACATCCATTGGCAGTTTGGGGAAGTGCTCAGTATGGGACTGAATGGGTGGGCAACAGCGTGAATGAGGACCTGGTGGGACTGTTGAGTTCAAAGAGTAATGGTTGGCAATTCTTAGTCCAGCTGGTGGCTAGATAATGGTGACATTCCTCAGGGATCACTTCTGGGAACATCAAGAGATGGTAATTTCAGAATCTGGCTGACACAGTGCAATCTTACCCCGCATGGCTTGTTCCTTGGGCCATTGCTTTCTGGCTGACTGCACAGCCAAGGTGGTTTCTTGTGAATTGTCCATAGATTTACTACAGGAGTGAGTGGAAACTGTCACTGATAGTGACACAGGAAGCAACTGAGAAAATTTTCTTCCCAGCCAAAATGCTTTATTTTTACTAATTCACCAAGTCCAAGTCTGGCTTTTCGAAAGACCAAAATCAAACATTTATGGATTCCAGAACAGGGAGCCAAAATAGACTGTAGAAGAATATTACATTTTCGCTGTAATCTTGCTATTTTAGACTTAAGTTTAGAAATATTATGTGCAGTTCGTTATGTCCTAATCAGATTGGCTTTAATTTGCAATAGCAGCAAGTTGGGCAGAATTTCCACTGTTGGGGTGTGTTTGCTTTCAAAATGAAACCTCTTATATTTTAGGAAATGTGCTAATTGCAGGTTTAGTTTTGTTTTAATTTTGAAGACAATGCCTGCATTGCTGAACTTGTGTGTGTTCAGCAGTGCCAAGCCCAGGCCCTGCCTCCACCGCCTGAAATGGGTTTGCTATGTGTTCTCTTTGTGAGTTGCCCACCAAAAAAATCTGATGTTTCTCTGGAACCAGCCTGTCTTCATGCAAATGAAGTGATTCCTCTTAAAAATGTCATCCCTTAGTCAAGAATGTGCTCCAGCATTTTGCTTATAAAACTGAATGATCTCTGTTGCCTCAAGCCTCTTTTGAGATAATAAAACATAATAATTGCCCTTGATAAGCACTTTCAGGCTTTTTCTGCACTGAGTCAGCAGTAGCTCAACTGACTTTAACTACCTTTCATGACAAAGTCCAAGCAGAGCGTTTGTGGCCATATGGACTCCAGCAGAGACCAGGGACCCCGCTACCGACTTCAGCTTTTGACTGATTTGCTCCAACTGCTGGAATCTGCAATAGTGTTTTCTCAGGCGTGCCCTGAATGCCTCCTCATTACAGTCTCTGTGCAGCCTTAGACATTTGGAAGTAATTTCATTTCCCACTGTATGCTGGAGGCTTGATTGGTGTCATCTGAGAGTATTTGTATAAGCACTGCTGGCATATCAGACTCTTCAACTCTCTCCTTCACCCTATTCTCCTGCAGGCACCTAGTGTAGGAACCCAGAGTGCTGAGAATATTTCTCTGCCTGTTCTTAAGGGTTTTTACCCCCCTGGACACCACTGGTATAGCTTTAAACCTTGGAAAAAATTACCAACAGTCAGATAACAGCTAGAAAATACAGTGGTGTGAATTAGGTGATAGACTACTATGTAAGATTGTCACAGGGTGAAAAATTTAGAGGTTTTAGGCTTCTCTTTATAGTATATAGATAAGAGTAAAAAATACCAAAATGGAGGATTGTTGTTGTTCTCTAAACCTTCTTCTCCTTCTTCTACCACTCCTTATTTTGCAGTAAAAGTAGTTTGGAATGACTGGATAGAAAATTCCGCAGTTCCTAGTCGTGTTACTGAATAATTGGTAAGAAAGTAAAAATAATGTATGTTTTTAGTAACTATTGGTTAAAATGTCTTTAAAATGCTGTGTGAATCTTGATAATGGCTCTCACTCCTGCTTTTCCTCCCTCCATGCTGTACCTGGGTCACGCTAGTGGCTCAGTTCCTCTGATAAGACTTCATAAACAACTATCTAGAAGCATTGAAACTACAGAAGAAGTCTCGTTTTATCTTTTAAGCGCCTTGCAAGGACTTTCAGCAAATTCTCTCCCATCAGGAGAGACTCGATTTATGGCGCGCTAAAGTGTCACCTAGCAATGTGTCCAGCCAGCCTACTTGTGAACTGAAATAAAACCAGAGAAAAAGAAAGTTAAACATGTTTATATCTAACCTTGTTCTTGGGATAACTCTAATGAGTTAATTTAACTAAGTGCTTTTCAAATAGACTGGTCCAAAACTGGGATAACCAAAAGGAAAGGGCCAGTCTGACTAAACTTTGAGCAAAGTTGCTTCTGCAGTGTCCTGCCTTGTCTGGGGTGTTTACAAGGGTTGAGTCCTGTTTAGCAGCTCAGGACCAGTGAGCTTAAGATGCAGATACACCACCATGATTTGCTTTTGAATAGTATAATTGAATAGTATAATAAACATTGGATAGTGCTGTGGGACCAGCGAGAGAAAGCCTTTTTACTGGAAGGGATCCCAGTGTATTCTGCCTTTGTATTCAGCATGTGTTGGATCTAGCTGTAAAAATATTGTTCTTGATTGTTCTGTCTTGGAAATGAAACTTATCCATAAAAAGGCAAGCAAAACTTCTGCTTGCCCTGATGGAGACATAAATCCATGAACCTGTGAGAAAAAGGGGAAATAGAGGCCACCAACCCAAATGCATGGCAGAATTGATTCCATCCAGATAAGTGTAGAAGCAGTTGTGTACTTCACATATTGGTATAAAATTAATTTGGAGGTTTTTAACTGTATCCTAAGCATGGTTTTTCCTATCCAGTTTTCCCCATTCAGTCAAAATTGAAATCACAATGCTGAGTGGAAAATAGATTTATTGATTTATTTTGGCACAATTTTCTGGAAGAAACAAACCCCAGCTGCCAGGTCACACTAAGAGTGCCCTTTATCTGAGAGATTATTTCTTCTCCCGAGTCAGGGTATATCGTTCTGCTGTTGCTTTCTGCTTCTAACTGGTGTTTAGAGCTTGGAGGCTGGATTTTCTTAGTTGGTGAATCTCAGACGGTGAACTCCCTCCCTGTAGTGCCAGCCAGATGGAGTGTATGGCTTTAGGAAGGCTTCATTGATAGTCACAGCAATTTCAACAATTAATTAAGTCTCTTCTTGGGGACTGACTTGCACCTTCATGCTTCACAGTATTTATTCATACTTACTGGTATTTGTGGCCTCTGCAGGAAAACCAGTTGAGCCTGTAATTTTCCAGGTGAAAATATGTGTTTTAAAATTACCTACATCATTTAAGGGAACACCCTGGAACTTTTCTATTTCTGAAGGCTTGCAGCTCCTTGTCTAGAGAGATGGCCTCCCCAATCACATTGACACTCACTTGGACTTAAAAGCATTCAACATCTTTCATTCTGTGGAATGCTGTTAAAAAGGTTTATTAATTGTCAACTTTGCAAATTATCCCCTAGGATTTTTTTTAAGCAGGAACTCTGGGGGATACCCCACCTCTTTTCCTAAGAAAAAGTTCTGATGAAACCCAGTTTCTTACAGGTTTGTGTTTTAAACTTCATGCTTGTGTGCATTCCCAAAAGTATAATGCAAGGGATTTGTTCTTACCCACTTTTTTACAAGTGAGGTGGGGCAGTAACTTGGAGCTCCCTTCTCTTCCTGAATGTGTATGTCCACAAAACTGTGTATCAGTTCAGTCTTTTATTAGTAAAGTATTCCAGGTTCATCCTCATGTGTGTAACTGTAAAGTACTGATGTGAATTTTCTCTGTTAATCATCATTAACAATAATTGTTTCTATGTAACAAATGCAGAATAGATTTTGTATTTGTTAGCACTCCTGAGAACTATCTGATTTTTCAGAATAATTGATGTTTACATTATAATTTGTAAGTCACAGTAATTTGGATAATACGTTATTATTACTCCAAAAAAAATTACCAAAATATAAACAAAACAGGCAGTCTGATTCTTATTGGAGTAAATGAGAGGGTTTTTTCCATTGATTTTATGGGATCTGGATCAAACCCTACATTATTGTTGCAGCAGGCTGACAGTCAAACATTATTAACACCAAGCTCCCGTTGTCCCTGTCTTGGCAGTCTGCACACATGCACAACAGTACATCTGCAGAATGATTGTTAGCACGTATCATCTTTCACTTTGATTTACTTCTGCACTTCTGCTTTGTGAGTCAGTCAGCAGGATTAACTTTTGTAATTCATATCTCAAAACTCAGCTTTTCATTTTCTAGCTTTTTAAACTTTAAAACCACTGTATCTGTGTAATCTCGTATTTCCCTATGCTTTTCACAAACTAGCACAAGGATGACAAAGAGAGGATGACAAGATACCTGTGCAAGCTGTTTTATTTCTAACCTTTTTTCATTAAATAACTATACCTCTTCTGTTCCAGTCTTTTTATGTTAAGCAATGCAAAAGAATTGGGGTTTGGTTACACTACACATCAAGACGCCCCTCCTAGCAGAAGAAAGCCTAAAACTGGCAGACTGTGCTTTCACTACCAGTCATCATCTTTTTTGTTTTTGTTAGGCTGTGTACTCTACCACTGTAGGTCTGTCAGCCTCTAGATTCCTTTAACTAGCACATTGGTAGGACCACTAAAAATGCAATGAAATGGAGCTGCTTTGATGCCAAATCCTTTCCTTTTCCTTGCCATTTCCTCTATGAACCTAAGTTGTTCATGTCTGCAGAAAAAACTCATATCTGCAGGTTTTGCTCGGGCCATTTATTTTCTTCAAGTAGATCACTGAGAAATGTATTCCTGTCCTTCATATACCTGCCATCACCTCAGCTGAGGGTAGTGGTGGTTCACCCCTTCTACTTTTTATTGTGCACATTTTTGTGGTGTCATTTTCCCCTCTTTCTTTATCTTTCTCTCACTCTCTCAGTCTCTCACTCTCGTTTGTTTCTACCCAGTTCCATGTCCAGGCCTTACTTTCCTTTTTCCATGTGCAAGATGTGAACCAGGAATCAGTGAAAGCAATATGGGCACAGCAATGTGAAGCACATAACTTTAAACAGCAAATGAAGCAGCAGTAAATTTCCAGGTGTTGCTTTCAAAATGATGTGGTGAAAAATTGAAATTATTTAATATGCTGTCTTTTCAAACCCTTGTCCTGCTGTTTGTTGGCTTGTTGAGGAGTGGAATTCACCTTGAGAGAGATGTACTCGAAATGAAAACAAGCTCAGCTTAAGCAGCCCAAAGCAGGGTAGGCCTTACGCGCCTGGTCTGTTCACAGACTTTTGACACTTGCTCGTGAAGACTGATGGGCATTGACGGCCATCTAGTGGCTGGGATGACATGTTGGGGTCCCTGTCCCCTTCTTCCTCCCCCCAGTAATTAGTACAGCTTCAGTGGTGACACCAAACTGGGGCTGGGTAGGTCAGTGCCTGATGTGATTTTTACTTCCAAGCTACTGATGCATAGTCTCTGTGTCTGAGGATCCAGTAAATTACCTGTAACCGACTGTTTGACTGCTGATAAATCAGTTCCTTAAAGTAAAACCCATATTCCAACACATCAATATATAGCAGAAAGAAATTGCATTTTACTTACTGTGCTTTGCATTGAAATCCTCTTTCTCAAGGTTGGTTGTTGTGTAAGCTCATGAATGAATGAGTCCTTAAATATATCATTGGCTATTTCCCCTGCCTCGCCTTTTATATTTGCAGACTGTATTGAAACTCGATGGGTTTTGAATCCTGTCGGATCTTTACTCAGGTCCAATACCAACTGGAGTTGTACTTTTTAGTTGGTAAGAAAAGAACTGGTGAATGGCCTAGCAGATCCTTTTGCCTCATTAAAAATTTCCAAAGCTGCTTCTCAAGCCACTCGGCACCTTGTGTTACAACTGTAGAGGTAGAAAGAACATGTGATATATAAAGAGTTTGTAAGTTGGTCCCTGTGATTAAAACAAACCTGCAAATTTCCAAGCTATAGAGGAAATGGTAGAATGATTTCCTTTGCTGCTCTGGGTGTAGCTGGATAACATGCCTGCAGTTCAGGCCTGGGAATAGAATGTCAAAATGTTCTTGTGAAATGAGTTGGCTTTGAAACAGCTGCTCTTTCCAGGTTACTCTTTCAGTGTAATGCAGTCACAGCAGAAACAAAAACTAGGAGCACTGAATTGAATCAAAAGATGTACAATTGTCTTTTCTGACAATATTATATGATGGTGGGTTTTTCCTTTTGTTTCTTGGTTGGTGGTTTTTTTTAATGACCATCATATCTGCAATCTGGTAGGGGAGCAGACTTAGTAGCTTTCAGAAGTTGGTATATGCTTTTTTCCCCTGTGTTTGTCTGCCCCTGTCTTTCCCAGCCGCTGAGCGGGACCCAGGCAGAAGCTAGTCACCATATGGCTGAGCTCTGATTTGCCAAAGCAGTTGCTATGTGGTTTATTTGAAGTTATGACAGAATGCTGACTTTGGGCTCAATAACTTAGAAATTTCATTTATGCAAACTGCTGCTCTTTTGAACAGCACAACGAGTTCTGCGGGTGATACGTTAAAGAAGACACAGACCATATGCCAGACATCTGGGGCGAAAAGGCTAAATATGTCAGACAGTGCATTATGTCATGCTCACAAGGGAGAAGTGAGAAGAGTGGTTTCCAAAATACGATCTGCAGTTTGGAAAACGATTCTCACAGTGTCATAAATGGACTGTACAGCACACTTGGTTGATGTCTTTACTTCACACTGAAAACATTTCCTCCCGAGCTTCTGCAGCACCTCTTCGAGTCATTTTGTCTGTTGGTGTAATAAAGTGGTTGATGAGGAGCTGAGCTGGTGAAAATTTCAATTTGAGTTTGTGTTAGAGAGCTGTTAGTGATGGCAGGCAACAGTTAATGACACATCTGCTCCCCTTCTTCAAGCTTTGACATTGATGGAGTAACTGGACTTGAGATGAGGCACGAAGCTGAAATTCCAAATCTGCTCATGTTTATTACTTCGTAATTTTCTGTTTACATCTGGTTTAAATTAGGACAGAAATGTATGGAACAGTGAAATTGTCCTTGTGCTTAGAGCTGTTAATTTTTATACTAGTAACAAGTTTGCTTAAACAAACAATGCTTGTGATCTTTGACTAAGGGGATGTGTCCTGTGTATATAATTGACCTTACTCTCAGTCTTGTATCAGTTAGAAGTTAGACCTGTTTGGGAATTTTCAGCAGTAGTTTTAACTGGATTGTCCAATTTCAAAGAGCTTTTTGAGGGATTTCTGTGGTCAGATGGCGTTCCCACCCATGTAAGATCAGTCTTCTCTGCAGCATCTCAGGGGTCAGGAGAATAATTTTTGGACTGTGAGTGACAGCTTTGCCGTGTATGGCTCAGAAACTGTCTTGGCACTGGGATTCTTGGTTTGCAAGTTTTGACACATGGTCTAGGGACAGCCTGGGGATGGTTCTTTGGTCTTGCGGCTGCTTGCTCTGTTAAAGGATGAAATATTCGTTGGGACAAAATGAAAAAATCTTTTCTTGCTGCTAGGGGATTCTGTAAAATACTGGATGCACAATCAAAACTTTCCAATATACTTCATTTTTGAACTCTTTCTCAGACATATTTTAATTTTAGGAGAAGATACTGAGATATACTCAGCTAGTGATTAAAAAAAAAATTCCAAACATATCTGGAGTGTTTGGCTACAAAGTAGGAAAAAAACAAAGGCAAAGACTTAAATATGGGTAAAAACAGTACAAATGTGAGTAAATGTGATTGTGTGAATAAGTACACAGAGAGAGGGTGTATGCATATAGTCAGTCCCTACTGGTCCTATATAAATAGTGATGTAAGATGGTCTTTCATGTATGGTTAAAATATTTAAGGGGTATTTTGTATCCAGTTAAGATATATTGTGTGTGTGCTGGGTTAATCATGTGGGGCCATGACCAGCTGGATTATAAAAACTGAGCATAAATCATGTGAGGAGCCTCTCATCACTCAGCTGGAGACACTGCTGCAAGTGCCACTGCAGTCGGTGCTGCTGTTGCCACTGGACAGAGGCTGGCTCTCCTGTTCAGAAGATTTGATTCTTTGTGCTGGTATTCCCATACACCAATAAATAAATCTTACCCAATAAATGGGATTGTCTTTTTTCTTTCCCCCAACTGCTGCTATGTCTGTCCCATCTGTCTGTATAAGCCAGCAGGGAGCAGGCAGCATGTGCCGTTCTGGACAGAAGTGTCACAGGTTCTTGTCCCCGGTCAGACCTCTCCAATGCCCTGTGCTCAGCACTTACACAGAGCAGGGAGTTGGCAGGAGTTCCTCAGGGCAGAGGTGACACCCCTCTGAGCAGGCTGACATCCAAAAACTCATGAGGCATTCACTTGGTACTGTGGAGGAATTGTGCACTCCGTGGCGATTCTATTTTTCTTCTTTCTGATCAAGAAATAAAGGGGTAAATTAAGAGAGACATGTAAGATGACTGGTATTTAAAAGTCAGGAACATCAGCTTCAGCTATGCTGGTGCACTGTTTCCTCTGCATACGTGATGCTGCTTCTGATCTTGTGCTCTTTCCTTATCCAGTCCTCTTCCTTTGATTTTGTGGTTGGAAAATGTGTTGTATATTCTCTCCTCTGTCCCAGGAGAAGATGGTGAAGAAATAGCCTGCACTCAGAATGGACAGATGTACCTGAACAGGGATATTTGGAAGCCTTCACCATGCCAAATCTGTGTCTGTGACAATGGAGCTATTCTTTGCGATGAAATCCAGTGTCAAGATCTGCTGGAGTGTGAGAACCCCCAGGTGCCCCCGGGAGAGTGCTGTCCTGTGTGTCCCCACACATCACGGGATTTTGACCCCACCATTGGTAAGAGCCTTTTCTAGTTTGAAAGGAGAGACAGCCCAAAGAACTAGGAAGCATGTGATATTGAACTTTCTAAGGCTATTTTTATGGTGAAAATTTAAATCTGAAAATGGTAGGTAGTTGACACTTAAAATCCCTCTTGGGTTGCCCCACGGCTGACTCAAGACAGTTTGCTTTAGGTTATGAATCTGATATAAGCCCAAATGGCTTTACAGCTAAAAGGTTGATCTGAAATCCATCTTGATATTAGGTCGAATACTTGCTTCTTTTTGTGGTTCATCTGAAACATAAATATATATAATAAACATATTAAGATAAATATATATTGAATACATAATGATATGTAATAAGTGCATTCTTTAAAGTGCTCAGTTCAGGGACCCTCTAATGGATGAATAAATGTAAACAGTGGAAAGTGTTTCTCCAAAGTGAAAACAGGGATCCTTTTGTGAGACATAAAAGAAGTGTGAAGTATTATTAGCTCCCTATTTGCATCCTTTCTGTTATATACCTTGAAGATTGTCTTTTCCAGTCAAGTTCTTCTTCCTGGAGAGATGTGGATAAAGGAATCCTTCCTCAATTTTTCTAAAAGAAAATTTCTTACTGTGCAATGAAAGCTACATAACACTGTGCAATGAATTATATAAAACTATGTTCAATGTATAATAGTTAATTTCTTCAGGAGATAAAATTGTTGATCAGCTTAATATTGAGCAAAGTAGTGATAAAGACCAAAGCAGAGACTTGTGTAATTGAGCAGTGGAGCAATATGTGGTGAGTATTAATAAAGAAATGGTGCATCCTGCTCTGTTTTGGGAGGCATTGGGCCAACACCAACAGGGTACAACCAGCAAATATAAAAGCAGTATGGATACATTCCTAAATACCTTACTGGTATTTGAGGTGTTTATAAAATATTCTTCTGAAGGATTTTTTTGGGCATGAGTGTGGCTATATGGCTCTGAATGCAGGCCCATGGTGTAGTACAGGTGCTTTTTAAACAAGAAAAGGTCAAAAATCCCCCTGTGAGCTCTGTCTTCTGAAAGATACCATGTAATATGTTGTGGATCCATCAACAGTTATTGTTGGAGTCAGTATTAAAGCTTCCCTTGACTTTCTGTCAGTCATTAAGCCAGCATCTGACAACCCCCCACAAGATACTCTGCTTTCCTGAAGTGTTTTTCGTTATTCTGTGCAATGAGGAAAAAGGTTGAGGATCAGAGGACATTTTTGCGAAGTGTTTTGGTTCCTCACACCTGAACAAGGGAGTATGTGTGTCCCTGGGATCTCCCCCCAGCTCCCTGTAGGCAGTGCACCATCCACTCTGCATCCAGGATCAGGGATGGCTCTAGCTGCAACACCTTCACTCAACTCTTACTGTATTGTGTCTCTCAGAGTAAAACCACTAATTTCTTCTCTTTTCTCCTTTGTCCTTTCTCATAGGTAGAGGAAGAAAGGTAAGATTTCTTTTACTTTTTTTGTAATGTATTACTACTGTTAAAAGATTCCCATATATCTCCTTGAAGCACATCACAAAAGATATATATATAAGCTCTGTTAAAAACATTTAGTTCTTTCCCTTGACCTTCCTTGGTGGCTAGGGAGATTGCAGTCCACATGAAAAAAATGCTGGGATGCAGGCAGAAATCCCGATCTTAATACAGAGAATCCCCTGGCTGAAAATCCCTGCTGTCTACATCAAAGGAATTCCAGTTTGAGTAGATTGGTTTTCACCTCTAGCAGTGCCACAGACTGAGGGAAGGTAGTAATAATGATGTCAGTAGATGCTGAACTGTTAAAGCTTGCAGCTGGTTTTTGTGCTGAGGCTGAGCTGCCCAGCGGGCAGGAGGTAGTGTCTTTGCCCAGAGCCACGGTTCGTGTGTCTTTGCCCAGAGCCACGGTTCTGTGGGTAGCTCCTCTTGTGTGCAATTGAACAAAGGGAAGACCTGTTCTTACAAGAGAAGTTAAAATGCATTTCCATAAGTAGGCCTCTAAAATAGTAAGCAACTGCAAGAAATAATTGAAATTATTTTTAGATGATCAAGTACATACACTCACCAAAACTGAGTACTCTCTCTGCAGAGGTAGCTCATGGAAATAAATGGACTGTAACATCCTTATTATTACTTGATAGGCAAGGCAGGAAATTTTTTATCTTTACAAAGTCCTCTTTTTTTCCTTAAAAAACCAGTTACCACCAATAGGCCTAAGCCCACGTTATTTGCTGCAACATGTAATCATTGTCAACACATTCAGCTCAAAGAAAAGTCAATTGTTGAATGCTGTTGTTCTTCACTCTGTAGCTATGCAATATCATTGTCTTCTGTCCCTAGGCTGCAGATGGATTCCTATGTTCATGGATTTGATGATACATATTTTAATTTAGTATCTTGAAGAAATGGAAACTGAATGCTGCCCCAGGCTCTGTATTTCACATGAATCAAATCGTCCAACAACAGAACTTCAACATATTTTCTAGCACTTTCTAGTGGTTCTAGCAGGAAAGTTTCATATTTTTTTAGTTTGATTCTTCTTTCAGACAGTATGTTATGCAGCTAGAGAATAATGTTAATTTATAGCCTTCATTTAATCAGTGTCTAGTCATTAAAATAATGCGGATTATTTGTCACAGGTACTTTAATCTTGTATTGTTAGAGAAGCCTTAGTTTTTATCACAGTCACAGGGATGGTATTGGTGAAACTGGTACTGTTAATTGTACTTGTACTTGTTTTCTGGCATCTGATGTTTTGGTGTCTTTTTCCTGCAGGGACAAAAAGGAGAACCTGGAGTAGTGCCACCTGTAAGTCAATATTTTCTTCATCCATCAGCACACCCTAGAAGTGTGCATATTAGTGCTTTAAAGCAGAATTGCAGTAATGTAGTAAATACAACAGAACTGTACAGCCTAGGAATGAAAGGAATGAAATTAAGTATGCTGTTTCACGTATGTAACATTAGAAATTCCTGTTAGTTGCATTTCGGGTAAAGTTCTTCTGCCATAATCTTTATTTTTATGGTTAGGTTTTTGTGGGAGTGTAATGGTAAATTAGTATCTAGAAAGTGGTGAAATAAAATTTCATTATCTATTAATTCCTTTCTAGTGTGAAGGCAAACAGATTCAAATAATCAATAAATTAAGCCTAAACCATTGTAATTCACTTATTTATTTAATCTTTTTTAGAGTAGCAGTGATACTTCTAGGATTTCGCTCACATTGCTAATAAAAAGACTCCAAACTGGAAAAAGATAACCAGGGGAAATTTTATTTACTTTTCTTCTTCCCTTTCCCTAAAAAGCCTTTTAAATTGCTTGGTACTTTAATGTCCTACCTTGCTATTTGGTTTTCAATAACTGATTTTCTGTAGGGCAGTCATGACAAATGCAGCCATGATGTGTGGTAACTTTAATTTGTATTCCCTGCTCAAGGTTTCAGGGATACGAGGCCGTCCCGGACCAGCCGTGAGTACTTTTCGATCTTCTGCTTCTCTGATGAGGCATCTGCCACCTTCTGCCATTTCCGGTTTGTGTTGTGAGGGTGATGTGAAGGAGAACTCTTGCACGCCTCAGTGGGTATTGTCTGCAGAGCCACTGGCTTTGAGGAGGCAAGAAGGTTATGGGATGTTTTTACCAGTGTCAGGTCAGCCCATGGCAAGTGAATGGATGTGTGCTTGTAGCACATGAACGTCTGAGGCCCTTCGTGCCAGGTGGGTGCTGGGGAATGCCTCTCCAGCAGGGACCAAGCAGGAGCAGGAGGAGTTGCAGGATGCTTTATGCTGTGGCTGAGCAGAGAGCAGTCCTGGACTAGCTGGGAGGGTGTCTCAAACCTGTACATCTCCACATGAAGAGCCTCCAGCATTCAGAAAATCTTTGCTGAATTAACCTGTGGAGCATGTGAGAGGTGAAACCATTTTGATCTCTGCATCATGGTTCTGCTCCGTTCAGGCAATGTACAGTTGAGAAGAAATACTGAATACTTGGTGATTATAGCTGGTTTCTTCATGATGATGTAGAAAAACCCCCACAAATTAATTTTCAAATAAGCATTGGATTTCATATTTGCAGAGCTTTATTAATCATTATGTAGTTTAAGAGACTTAATATTTCTGGTCTTTCTTTTAGGGACCTCCAGGCTCACAAGGTCCACGAGGAGAACGAGGACCAAAGGGAAGACCTGTAAGTTATTAAATATCTCAGAAATAAATTACCTGAACCAACCTCAAAAGATTAGATGGCTTTAAACTGTCTCTCTGTCTCCTAGAGTTACCAAAACTCCCCGTATTTTCCAGGAATCAGGTAACAAACAGGAAAACATTACTATTTCATCATTCCCAGAGTAGATTGAAACCTGAATATTTTGAGAAATGGACAGAGGTTTAGCAGTAATTCCATTAAAAGCTATACTTTCTCAACAAACATTCTCAGACAGAACTGGAACATCATGCTCCCTTGATTAGAAGTCTATGCCTGTTTGCTGGTGACTGCTGTGCAGCAGAAGCAGTGTGAGCTGTGTGGCTCAGAGCTCTTCAGAAAAGACAAAGCTCAGAAGTTAGCAGGAGTTAATATGTGACTACATTTGTTGGTATGCTGGTGAATAATGTAACCAGGATTGCTCACTGGAAATAAAGACTTCATAAGGGAATTTCGGTGTCTGCATGTGGAGAACCACAGAAAGGCCAAAAAGGAGTGCTGAAAATACCCAAAATGACATGTTCCTTTTGAAAAAGCTAGGTCAAAGAGCAGAAGCTGCTAAAAGCAGATTTTAGAGTCGAATCATTGTAATTTCAATGTGGATATTTTCCTATCCCTCAGGAAAGAGCAAGCCAATACTGAGGTTAGGCATAGGCCTAAACCAGACTCCCTTGCCCTGTTTCCAGTGTGTGCCTGTTGTGTGTGGATGGTAATGGTGTTTTTAAAGCAGTGGAGTAAGTGTGTAGCCTCTTTGAGTTGGTTGCCAATCCACTGCTGCTCTTCAGATCTCCGTAAGAGATTTGTCTGAAGAATGAGTATCAAAATGCTTAATAGAGCTCTGGGAGTAATTGTGCAATCTTGAGGTGCATAGAGGGATCTTGACTGTGTTTTCTGAATCAGACTGTGTCTGAAGTGCTTTCCCAATATGCAGTATTGTCAATGAGACACTAAATAAATTCTGATTGCCTGCCATGCATCTTTTGTGTCTCTACAGAGTGGTGGCTACAAGCATCTAAAATCCCAAAAGGTTGTAAATGCATTTGAGTCCTTTTGACACAGGTTATTATTCTGCTTTCAAGGAATAACAAAGGATTGAGAATCAGTCAGCTCCTTTGCAAATGTTCCATTAGAGGTTCTGGTGAGCTGTGTGTATGTGAGTGTAGGTCTGAGACCAAGAGCACTGCTCTCAGAGTCACAGTGACTGCTAGTGCAGGGATTTTATTTTTACTTGTGGAAAAGAAATGTTAGCTCACACCTGCAGTTTATATTATGAAAACCCCTCATGGAGCAGGTAGCCTGGTACAGACTGCCTTTATAAAATTAATCCGGGTAAGTACATTACTGACTGGGGTTGTTACTAATGCACTAAGCACGTTTCCAAACTATTTATTTCTTCAGATTATTTTTTGTTGTTCTTTAAAGTCAGGCTCCTCCTGACTAGTGAGCAGAAGGACTCTGCCGTGGGTCTCTGCCTTCTACAAAAGCAGGACCCTTGGGTATAAAATGAATTCAGGAATATTAGCATATTTTTTTACATCAGATTTTTTGCTAGTGTAACAGTGAGAGACAGCTAGGGAATAGTGTGGCTGCATTTGCAAAATGCATCTAGGGAGGGGGAGTTTTGGAGCATGATGATATTTTAGTTGTTTACAAATGATCTTTTGAAGACAGAAAATAAACTTGGACATCCTCAGAACCATTCATATGTTTTTTCTTTCAGTGTGGATTTACACTTGATTTTACTTGCAGTAGCAGTTTCAGTAGATAGAAATTTAGGAGTGTTCTACCATGAGCTGCATTTATTGCAAGCAAAACCTTTGTTTCCTGACCAGCAGCAGCGATAGGCCAGAATGAGACAATTGTGTGTTTAAATGGTGCCACCTCGTGGCATTTGTGAGAATGTTTTTCCTTTTTCCTCTTCGTTTTTTTTTTTTTTTTTTTTTTTTGTTAAACTTCGCTGACCTTGAACTGGTGAAAGAAAAGGGCTCTTTTCTATACATATAAACATGTAAATACTGTAAAATTCATAAAATTAAAATCAATATTTCATTAAAAACCCACCAAACTGGTTATATACCACTAGTTACTTGCTACCTACAAATACAGACGTGCATTTTGGTGACTTTTTGGTTTTCAGGTATGTGGTTGCATTTTTGCTCTTGAAGCAGTTTGAGTTTTGGTGACTAAAAAGCAGGTCCTTTTCTAAAAAATAAATTTAAAAAGGCACTTTTTCTCTATTAGATTTTGTTAAGGTGTCTTGTTTGGGTATTAAAAATCAGCAATCCTACAAAAACTTGCTAAATTCTTTATAGGCAACTGTGGTTTTGTGGGGTTTTTTTTGTCTAATGCTTAGCTTTGTTTTCTTTTTGTTTTGAGAACAAACAAATAAGGTGTCTCCATTCTTTTCCTCCTTGGGACAGTAAGCACTTTTAGGTTTGGCAGTGTATACTTGTGTTTATAATTGATATATTAAAGAATGAAGTTTTGTGCTAAAACCTTCTGTTTCCATCCAACATGCACAGACCTTCTCATTTGTTCAGAATGCCATCTCTTCACAGCTCCTTTTGTGAACCATATGAGTTCAAACCATACCAGTTAAGATACAAATTCCACTGAAATGTGTTGCAGACACAGTCCTCAGCTCATGGAAATAAAAGCAATCAGTCTGATTATTAATTGTGTCTGAAAAGATGACTCAGTGAGCCAGGCTTCTAAAATTTTCTGTTTAAGGATTCTTAAAACAGAAGAGCTATTACATAGTCTAAACTTCTCTTTGCTTTGGTCAAGCATTTTATTCTAATGAAAAAAGGAGTAGTAACAAGCACTTTAAAGTCTGTATTTCTGACTGAAGCATGTCTTTATTGGCCCCATTACTACTCATTTTGTTCCACTAATGTTTTATTACCTGCCTCCATATTTAATTTTAGTTCTTACATGAGTAAAGATGTGTGCAATTTAGGAATTTAAAGTGGGGATGAAAATGAGAGCCATAGGATGGGCTCCTAACCTATTCTGTAAATACTAGCTAGAGGTGACTTCAACACCAGATAACTTACCCTGCGTTTCTGGTATTATAACTGTGTTGAGAATTCAACAATGGTATGAACTGGCTAAACCATTCATGATGTCAAGTAGGCTGTAAAAATCCAGCATTACTCTGGAGTTTCCTAAGCTTCTGTGTGTCTTTACATTTATCTGAGCTGTGCACATTTTAGAAGTAAATTAACTTTATTCCTTATGGTGTGCAAAACCAAATAGTTTTTCAGGAATAGGATACTCTAGTATGGAATGATAGGAAGCCTGAGTTTTCTAAAAGAGCTTCTGATAGAAATTACTGCAGTTTACTTATGTGTTGGATTAATGATTAATGTCAGTGCTTCTGATCTGAAGGTGGGAACAGATCTTTAGGGATGTTGTTTGTTTGAAGATCTTTCTGTAGAAATACAGATTTATCCAAAGAGGCAGGTGTTCATCAGTTATAATGATTTCAATTAATACCTTTGCACACTGTTGACATTCCTGATTTTCTTTGTAGGGTCCTCGTGGTCCTCAAGGGATTGATGGGGAACCTGGTGTCCCTGGCCAGCCTGGTGACCCTGGTCCTCCAGGGCATCCCACTCACCCGGGACCAGATGGAATAAGCAGGGTAAGTTTTACATTTGCTGTAGCTGAAAGTGAAGCAAGTGTTGGGCTAGATCCACACGATATAAATGGTATCTTGCCTTTGGTTCCGTGACCGTGGAACCCTGTGCCCATGCTTCCTCTCTCCCAGTCACGAGGGGCAGCAGCTAGTGGCACTGCAAATCCTGCCAAAAGCTGGGGCAAGCTGAATGTGAGAAACCTTGGAAAGGATGCAGCTTTCACAGCAGCTTTTAGCATCTAGAAAAGCCAAACTACCCTAATCTAGAACCACCACGAGGGTTCTGTCACTTCCACCAGCCAAGGGATCTGAGAAATAGCACAGAGGAAATGAGCGCACCAAATTAGGAATATAGAAAAGAGAAAATGAAGAATTATAAATAGCTAATGAGAGAAACTAAAATGTGGTTGATTATACTTCTTGCTGGAATTATTCAGACCAACACTGAGAAGATTAAGAAAGAAATTGTTTGTGAAAGCAATGCTAACCAGCCATAGATACAGACAAGGTATTCGGCAAGATTTCTTTTCCTCCTCCCTCTTCTATTGGACACTAATTATGGTTGATAATTAAGTACATATTTGAATTTATTAAGTGTATTCAGTTACACATTTATTGCTGTTTTGACACCTGTTTTGACTTCTCATTTCATTGTTCCTGATGTGTTACTGGAAACAATAGAGTTACAGTGACAAAAATCTGCAATATTTGTGTTAGGCCAATGGCTTGCAACTTTGGGCAGCATTTCATGACTTAACCACATTTCCAAATAGTCCTGAATCCAGCAGACTCAGACCAAGTAAATATCTTCAGCAGACAGGAATCTCTTAGAATCACAGAAGCACCATAATGGGTGTTAGGCCATTATCCTACTTAAAATTCCACGGAAAATATGGAAGAAAGGTGTGGCTGGAAATCGAAGACGTTTTTGTTTGTATTCCTGTCTCTGACATCAGGCAATCTCTGGCCTTTAGAAAATGTGTTTGGGGACCAATCTAATGAGGAGCTAACTGTAAATGTTGGGAGATTTGAATCCACGTTTGAGCAGTTGCTCCTTCTCAGCCCCTGTAAACTCTGGCCTGCTGTGAATGAGGATCTGGCTCTGAATGAAGCAAAATAAAACTGTTGATTTCAGCTATGTACTTGCAGAACAAGGAGGGCACTGTAGTTTCTCCCTTCTCTAACTCTTTGGTCTCTGTGAATTGCTAGGAAAAGCAGTGCCTTTCTGCTTTGCTGGATAAGGGCAAGATACTTAAAAATTCTAATCTGCAATCATAAAATTGGCTACATTTCTGTTTATCTTAAGATATTTCTGAACTCGAAGCATGGTAAGTGAAAAAAAAAGGAAGGAATATGGTAGTTTTGGTTTAGATTTGAAGGTCATAAAAAAATGTAATTATTTTAATGGGAGGCTTTCTTCTTTTTAGGTTATTTTACTACTTGTTTAATATTAAAGTGGAAATAGAATAATAAGCATATCATGTATTCATGGTGTCTTTGAAGCTTTAAACACCTCAAATTTACAGGAAGGATAATTTTGTTTTGGTGATTAAAACAAGAATTTAGTTGTTAGTACTGCAAAAACAAGGTAAATAATGAAGATGTGATTACATGGATTTTTGCCTTATAAAGCATCACAATGACTTACAGCTAAAATCACCCATCTTATTTTTCCAGCCCTTTTCAGCTCAGATGGCAGGACTGGATGAGAAATCTGGACTTGGTAGTCAGATGGGCCTGATGCCTGGTGCAGTGGTAAGACCACATTAGCCCTGTACAGTAAGAGAGGCTGGAAGTGGAGTGCATGGACAAAAACCTGAAAGCTTGCTATGCCTCTAGAACCTGGATAGAACCTCTAGAACCTCGAGTAGAGTTTTGCACAGTACCTGGGGAAAAAAGTGAAAAAACCCCCGTTTTTCTGTAAAATGGCAGCTGCTTCTCCCAGCTCTAGCCTCCCACCTCTATCCTTCTCTCCTTCTGAAATATAGCAGCTACTAACAGCAAGGCACAGGAGAAAAAAACAGCTCCTTTTGAGTTGCTGCAGAGTGACTGAAAATTGTCAGGTATAACACAAAGCAGAATAAACAAATATGTAACATCTTTTCACATGGTGACATCAAATCAGAGATTTTTTTTGTAGAAATTTAAAAACTTATTTCCAAAACCAACTCTTAAATCTATGCTTTGTTATTTGAAGACAGACTTCCTGTTTCTCCAGTGGGTCCAGTTTTCTCACTGGCATTCCTCACTATATTAGATATGCCTCACCTCATTAGATATGCTCTTTACTTTGAGTGCACTGGGGACTTTCAATGGTAACATTGAAATTTTCTACTGTCTGTGAAAGCTGTTTCACCACCCTAAGTTTTTTCTTCTGGGACTCTTGGGGTTGTTTCTTAATAATACCTCTCTTCACGTTTGATATCTTGAAAATACTGTTACCCTCTTTACTGATATTTTTTAACATCCATTCTGAAGGAAACCATCTTTTAGTGATTTTACTGCCCATGAGTTTGCCCACCTGAATCGTACCCAAGTCCCCACTGGTAGCCTTCAAAATCAGTTCCAATGCCATACAAAAGGTTCTAAAAATAATTTGATATTTTGCCTTAGGACTAACCTTTGCAATGAGTTCTTCAAAGAACTTTTCGCTGAATGTCTCTCTTCAGTGAATTTGCTTTCTGAACATAACAATGATTTGTTCCACATGTCTGTCCTACTTTGTTGCTTACATTGTTTTGCTTAATCCTTTCACTCAGTTTGTCTCAAGGTATTGCATGTCTTGTACTGCCTCCTCTCTTGTCATTCTCAAATATGGTTAATTTTAATGTTAATATATCTATGGCCTTGCACAAAATCTGCTAAAGTCAGCTGGCACTCACTTGTGGTTTTTGGATCGATTCACCATGTTACGTGACATCCTTTTTTTCTTCTCTTGTAAACTGCGTAACTGACAGCTGAAACATTGTTTTGTTTCTAATGTTCATTAGCTTTTTTTTTAAATGGCCCATTGCTAACTCTTCTACATTTGCTTTGTAAAAATTATTAAAAATTAATGAATTTTAAAAGACATAAATCTTGAATTTCTGTCAAAATGAATGGTTGTCTGTTACAGCTATTTTTGTATTCCTAGAACCAAGATAATGACTTTCAAACAAGAGAATGTTTATTTCATGTTACAAGTTACAATTAGATTTGAGATTTTTCCGAAAAGTCCCATATGACACTTTCTAAGGGACAATCTGAGTTTTGTGTAACAAACCACAATGATTTGGAAAGCTCTTTTGGTGGTTCATATGATATACTTAAACACATCCTTTCATTACTGCTTTTCAGCTCATGACTGAGAAGAACAAGATGAATTTATTTTGTCAGTGATTCCATTATGGGATTCATCTGAGTAATGAGATTCCCTTCAAGTGAAGACTATTCCCCCCAACTCTTATTTTGTTACTACATTTTTTTTGTGGAGCTAGACAGACAGTTTGGTTATTCTGATTCCAGAGACTGTGAGGTTGCAGAAAGCAGCCAAGTCCATATTTTCAGCTGCTAATGAAATTATGCTCCTGTGGCTTTTGGACTTTGAAGATTTCATTCAACATGCATTTGTATTTCATAATGCCAGTTTTGAGTAAAAGCCTTTCTGAGGTTTTACTGTAGAAATGCTCATGGTCACTATCAGGCCATTTTGCTCTTTCTAGTGTGAATGTTACTTGAGAAAGGTTGTTTTCCAGTGTGTAACAAGTTGTGTGTTCAACAGGGTCCAGTTGGTCCACGAGGTCCTCAGGGTCTCCAAGGAAAACAAGTAAGTGCTTCACCTCAGGGGATTTAATTGGCCAGAGCTGAAGGCAAAGCTCGTAGTGATTGGGGTTTGTACGTCTCTGGGGCAGTGTCCCTCCTCAGTGACTTGTGGCTGAATGCACCTTCATCCAAAAGGGGAATTTAAACAAGGGCTCTGCTCCACATGGACTCTATACACAAGAATTGGCTCCAAAAGAACAGTTTATTAGATCTTTAACAGGGTTTTAACCCAACACATTTTTTAATGAGTGAGCAGCAAAAAAATGGAGACTGTTCTGGTTTTGTTATTGGCATGGTGTTAAGTTTCCAGTGGCACTTGTGTATGGCACAGGATTTATCGACAGCTTGAGGGGTTTTAGTATCCAACTTTCACTCATATGGAAATGTGAACTGGTTCTGAATTAGAATCCAGACTCTCACATGGGCTGTGATTTTCCTGGTCATGGATTTTAATTTATATCCTTATAATTGCTTTTGGAATTTGTAACTGTATTAATCTTTGGTTAATTTTAGGGTGGTGCTGGCCCCACAGGCCCACCTGGTGAACCTGGGGATCCAGGACCAATGGTAAGACCAATAAACGCAAATATTTCTACAATAGAATTGCAAATATGCTATACTTTTTTATTTTAGAACAGAATTTTTGTCATGTTGCTTCAGCTGAAACTATTAAGTAACTTCAGTGAAGAGTTGTGGTGTTCAAAGCTTGTTGTCCTGGATCTGTGAATTTGAATTGTTTTGAATGTGAATAGCAAGAATTATATTATGAACAGTCATTGTTTTCCAGCACAGGCCTGAGGATGATTAGGCACTGGTAAAACCATACCTGATAGTGTACGCTTACACAAAGGGTGATAAGACTATTTTTTTTTGAGGCAACAAAATGATTCAAAAGTAAAAGCAAGAACCAGAGATTTGAAGCAACAGCAACTGTGATTTTTAATGTTCTGGTTTTTTTTCCTGAAGAATTTATCCTATAATTTCTTATAACATAATGCAGATTTTTTAGGGTCAGGATGGTTAAAAGAGCACCGCAAAATTAAGCAAGTGTGCTTGGGCGTAAAATCTTCCTTTTTCTACATCTTTTTTTTGTAAAACCAGACTTTGAAATGGAGCAAATAGATATTTTAGTGATGGCTAAACTGACTTCTCAACAAATATATTTATTTTGTAGGGGCCAGTTGGCTCTCGTGGACCAGAGGGCCCTCCAGGCAAACCTGGTGAAGATGTAAGTTTGTTATTCTTTGTATCTTGTTTTATTTTTAATAAAACAAACATTGGCATCTGTGAGACAGTGACTAACTAGCAGATGTGCCTGTTCTAACTCCTATTGTCTGCTTACTTTGCTTTGTAATTGTACTCCTCATTAAATCCACTGTCACAACTGTGAATCTTGGCAACCATTTTCCAACCCCTCCTTTCTTTTCCTTACATGTCATCATCATACCTAAAGTCTAAGCACCAACTATGCTATTTCTTGCTTCAGTAAGTTCTTAACTGAGATATCTTTCTTGAAATCAAACATAATAATAAATCACAGTTACAGGGGGTCAGCTGGAGGCATCTCATGTCTTTTGGGATCGCATGTTGGGGTAGAAGAGCTGTAGTGGCAGCATACATGTGTGTCTGGACAAGATTTTAATATTTAATTTCTTTAAAAAATTGATAATTGATATTCTTAACAGATTTTTTTTTCTCTATCCATGTATGCACACATATATATGTAAAATGTATGTTTTATACATGTTACATGAGTGTATATGTACTGCACGACCTTACTGGTCGATGTATATTATTTGTTTGCAAATCACATTAAATCCATCTGAACTGTAATTTATAACTTGGAAATTAATTAGAAAACTGCAGATGACATTTTAGTATGGAAATTAATTGTGTAATAGCTACTTTCCCATTAAACTGTACAAAAAGTTTTAAGAGTCCTTGGCAACAGTTAACTCTCAGCACAGGGAAGTCAAATCTTGACACTGTTCTAAGAACTTCTTCCATTTCCATTGTTTGGGTGTCTTTAATTGCATTTATGAAACACTTTGCCTTTTCTTTGACCTGCAATTATTTTTCTGAAGCCTTTCATTTTCCTACTACCCAGCGTCCTGGGTGTATTTGAACTGATTGATGCATGTAAAGGACTGTTTGGCTGTGACTCTGAAGGGCTTTGACTAATCTTCAAAATATACTTGTTTGGTTCAGACTGACCGTATTGTTTTTCCTATTGCATTACAGAGAAAATAGTCACTGTCCTAGAATGAAATGATACACATTTTAAAACTTTTGAATGGAAGGAGAGTAAAAAGCTACAACGCAAGTAGTTTTAGATTGCTGTGGGAAATAACAGCAATTTGATGCTCTGTGGGAAGATGACAGTAGGTTGCCTCATTAATTTCCATCAGGGAAACCAGGTGACAGCACCATCTCCTCATGGCTGGGATGCATTGTAGGCTCAGCCTTCAGCTTTCCCAGTCCTCAGTTAAAAACCCTTCATAAGTTAATGTGTCTAATGCACATTTGCTAGGCATGTGTGCAGTTGGTTTATGTTACTGACACTGTTTACAGCAAAGAGAGGATGCGTAATACTGATGTGAATGTCCTCATTTGTTTGAATGGAAGAATGATACAAAAAGTCCATTTTCATATTTCCTGTTTTAACATGTTCCTTTTTTTCCCCTCCTTCCTTAGGGTGAACCTGGCAGGCCAGGACAATCCGGTGAGCCTGGATTTCCAGGATCTCCAGTAAGAGCGTGATTATTTACATTTTAGCAAAATAATCATATGTCGTCATATGATACTGGTTTCTTATCGCTTCATCCTCATGTGACTCATCTGTTTTGCTTTTAATTATGAGTGCAAAGTTCTGCCATTCAGTATCTGCAGTCCTTGTCTTAGCTTGCTCTTTGGCTCCAGATTGGTGTTTGCTTTGTTGCTGAGAGGATAACTTGTTATCTGAGATCTTTGTTCTAAATTCATATGACCAATATTCTGACACAAGGCACTTATCTCCCTTCCATTAGCCTTTCCAGAGAAACTTGGTAGGAAGCTAAGTGAAAGAGAGCTTTGGTTTAATTGCTAAATGTGTTTTAGTAGCAGTGGCTTATCATGTTTCTGGACTGGCATATTCTGAAAGAACAGGTACAGTGTGCAGTTCTGAGTTTCTGTTTTATTTTAAATGATTGTTCTGAGTTTTGATCTCAGCTTAATTAATGTTTCTCCATATTAACCCTCAAAACTTGACCTGCTGCTCCTCTTATTTCATTGCTTCTGTTGAAAGTTGAAGTTTGATCACACAGCAATGTAAATGATAAAGCTTTTAATGTCAGTGAAGATGTTAATAATGCTGAGACTAACTTCAAGGCTGTATAATCTGTGACCTGTTCAAATGTTGTGCCTCACTATGATGAAGGTGAAGGAGTGTTAGCAATATTAGTATTACTGCTGCTGCCCTTGTCCCTGTTAGCACCATTATTGCTCGGTTTATCTGCAGAATCAGGATTGGATTTGTTTTTTTCTTTTTCCTACCTAGGGCCCTCGAGGCTTTCCTGGTGCTCCTGGTCTCCCAGGTCTCAAGGGTCACCGGGTAAGAGACAAGGTTTTCCCTCTGTGTATAGATGATATTTCCTGGCAGCTTCAGAATGAAGTTTTTTCTTTGTATCTGTGCAGAATTGCCTACACTAGAGACGAGGCAGCTGTAGCAGAATTACTGACATTTGAGAGAAAGAGGGCCTTGCAGAAAATCAGCACTATTCCCCTTTAAGCTGACCTCTGTATTACATGCTCCAGTGCTTTCTTCATTCTATTTTCAAATGTTCTGGGAATCTGGAAGGAGTTTGCATGAGCCCTGCCAAGCTTCAGGAGGCGCAAACCTGACAGTTCTCTCACTTTGTTGGCAAGTCTTGTATTAGGGTGGGGAACTTGAGAGGTGGATATGTTTGCAACATGGAGTGATTACAAATTACCAACTTTTCTGGCCAGAATTTTACTTCAGGGAGGAATAAATACGTTTCCTATGGCTCAGAGCCTCCTCCTTGTTGTTTTAGGATTTTTTAAAAAAACTTTCTTGTTTTAAAAAGGAAACCAAATCCAAGGAAATGTACCTTGTACAAATGGTTTCCATTTAGGAAATGTTTAAAAACTTTATTCCATCTGTTTTTTTCTTCTTTATCTTTTTTTTCTTTTCTTACTCTTACCACCTCAGATCCATTTTTAATCCTTTAGTATCAAGTTACTTTAACCATAATAGTAGGAATGTTCTCTGTATGTACATCTATAAATACAATTTCTTCATATTTTTATAACTTACAGGGATTGAAAGGACTTGACGGTCCAAAAGGTGAAATTGGAGCAGCTGGAGCAAAGGTATTTTCATGGCCCAAACAACTAAATGGTTAAGCATGTTTTCTGTCATACCAAAATCATGAAAGGCAGGAGATCTTTCAAACACAGCTTTGCACCCTCCCTGACCTTTGTATGGGGAGGGAGTTCAGTAGTGCCAGTCCCAACTTCAGCTGGGGCTGCTTTAGGCCTGTAAGGGATCACTGGCTGAGCTGAGTGCTCCATTTGTGACACATATGTGATACTGAAGACAGCAGAGTCTGTTAACAAAGGGCCCTTGCACTTCTTGCAATTCCCTACTTGAACAGTTCGTGGTTCTGTTGGCTCTTTGTGACCAAGTTGAACATTTTTTAATATAATCAAATAAAGCAATGCATAACTAAAACCTGATTCTCCTCTTTCAAATTATGAGAGATTGGCATAAAAGAAATAGGCATTGGAGAGGAGAGAGGGGATATATTCTATGAAACTGACTATTTTATTAGTGTATTCTCTTAGAATTTTTGATCCCCACTGGCACTGCACCACTCTTACAACTTTAGATCAAAGCAGTGGTAATACAGGATAGCCAGCTGGAGTCAATCCTTTCAAGATAGGTTAAAAGATGTCTTAAAAGAGCATACTTTTTTCAAGCTTTTTCGCTTTCGTCAGTACTGATACTGAAACATTTTTGGCCTAACATAGGTGATAATTGAATGTGGGACAGAACTATTCCTTTAGATTAAAAAGATAGTAAATGAAGTGAATCTTCCAAAATCTGAATTTAAATGTGAGATCAGTAGTTAAGGAGAGTTTATGTAAGAAAGCATTTCTTTCCCAAGATTGCCTACCACTTTCGGTGGAGGCAGCAACAACAGCAGTCTTGGCAGAGAACGCATAAACACTGAGAACACATTGACATTGCATTTCCATCAGCATGGGGAACAGTGTCCTTGCCATGTGTGATGCACACAGGTACCTGTGCAGATCTGCCCCCACGGTCCAACGTAAGCATGGACGACAGGGATGAGATGTGACTCTATTTTCCTTTCACCTTTTTCTCTAATTGTGTCATTTTGCTTCCTTTTCTAGGGAGAGTCCGGACCAACGGGAGCCATGGGTCCAACAGGTCCTCTAGTGAGTGTCACATGCACTGGGTGTTGCAGAAGTGATTGTAAATATTATTGCCAGTGGGAATTTCAGGGGTTTGGTACCTGTATTTGAGCTCATGGAGCTGAACTTTCTCTTCATGAAGGCTTAATTTTCTATTACTCTGACAGTGAATTTGGTCCACTGTAAGCTGTTACTGCCCTGCATTCACAGACATAGGTAATAATGATAAGTCAGAAGGCTCAACAGAGACTTGGCTGCAGGTGTGGTGCTTGTTTCCCAACTCATGTAAGTGTAGGGTGATAGTTTTTGCTTTTTTACAAGTTGATGCCTCATATAGAGTGATTTCAACATAAGAAAAACTGGCTTAGGTTGCTCTGAGATAGAACTGGAGTAATTTAGATCAGGAGTAAACTAGGTAAGAAAACCATGGACAGAGGGTTTTGGAGGTTATGGTGAGGATAAGTATGCATGACCTGGAAGTGAAATGGAGAAACTTTTGCTTAGAGTAATCTTCATTCAGATGTGGTTTTGGACGACTGAATATGTGTGAGTAGTGTTACATGACAAAAATTGACTCTTGGCAGTGCTTTTGGAAGTAAAGCCTCTTTCTGATATCAGATAAGGGCATCTTTCTGTGAAGCATTATGTTGTGTGTAGAATGTAATACCCCTGAAGTGGAATCTAATTTGTGAATGAGATTTAGTGAAGGAAGTTGCATTATTGTCACTGGTGAGAAAATACAGAATTAATTCTAGTGTGTTTAAAACTGGAAATACTGTTGGAATGCAAAAAGAGAAATTACAGTTTATTAAGTTTCCACTTGTGAGGCTGTAAGGATTTAGATGAGCTGCTACTTCTTTTCTGCTATAGGACAAGATAAGCTACACCTGCAGGAGTGAAAAAAACCAACCCTTTTTATTGTTCTGACATGAAGACCTCCTAAATGAAGCACTTTTTTTTCTTTCTTCAAGGGACCTAGGGGAATGCCAGGAGAAAGAGGACGAATTGGACCACAGGGTGCCCCTGTAAGTAGCATCTTCCTTCTCTCTTGTAATTCTTCTCCTGTTTTACTTAAATTTAAATCCCTGAGCCTAAAAGTGTTTGTTAATGTGACTTGCTACTCACTTGTGTGGTGAGTTCTGCTGTAGCTTAAGAAAGTTAGGTCTTAGCAGTTTTGTGAGGTGAGATCTTTGCTATAAATTTTAGAAGTTAAAAACAGTTTTAAAATGAGAATGGTTACTATATGGTAATTTCTTATAGCAGAGCTGCCCATGAGTCCAAATACCCTCACAGCACAATTTTCTGGGCTATAAAAATGTCTTCTGTGTTTCTGTGGAATTTCTTGAGAGAGGTTCTTTTCAGAAAAAATTATTTAACTGGAAATAATATGTTGCAATTTTGTCTGGAAAAAGGTTTAAAATGAATGTTTAGATGCAGCCTTTCCATTCAGATTTCAATTTAGATGAAATCTAAAAATTTAAATCCAGATAATAAGGCTATCTTCTTAAAAAAATTTTGACTTTCAGCAAAAAGAGAGATTATCCTTGACATGAGATCATATTTGAGTTAGAACTTTCATCCTGCTGCTTTTATGTCCAGTGTCAAGTATTGTTTTTCTGGCATTTCTCCCTATGACTTTCCTATGCTCCACTTGTGTCATGTGCCCTATACAATGACACTCTCAGAATATCGTCCTTTCTGAAAATAGAGAAATCCATTAACTCAAATGGGAGCATAATTTCTTCCAGACGTTTTCCATGACAGTGTTTGGAGGAATTTGCAATCCAGCATTTCTTCAATCACTTTAGTATATGTGGCTTTATCACAAATGCTGACGACACATAATTAAAAAAGTAGGTCGAGGTCTTACAAATAGTCTGTGTTTTCTGTTTTCATGTCTAGGGTGGACGTGGCCAGCATGGTATGCCTGGGAAGCCAGGCCCAATGGTAAGGGATTGGTTCTCAACCACCTACGTTTTCACTTCATATTTCCACTTGCCTTTCGACACTACCCAAAAAAACCAAAAAGAAACATTGGCAGTTGGTGGTATCAGTTAAGTGCATCTGGAATTAATTATCTGAGAATGATTCCTAGTTCTACTGAGTTTTAATGCTGTCCTCTGCAAAATTGTCCTCTGTAGTTTACTTCATCTAAAGGTTTTAATTTTCAGAGGAGTAGGCCATAGCATTTCCCAGGGAGGTGATGCTCTGCTGCTCTTATGGAGTCCATATGGTAGGGAGGAAAGTGCCTGCACTGCAATCTAAAGCAGTTCACAATTGCCTGTTATCTTCCTTCACATGCAAAGTTGGCAAATGAGGCTGTACCCATTGTCAGCAAGAAGAAAGGCGCTCACTGATAGCACAACTTGCTCCCTGCAATTGTGCCATTAGCAAATGTGTAAAAGAGCCGTTTAATTAGGGACAGTCACTTTTTGAACTGAAGAACCAGAAGCCTGTGTCTGAATGTCTGCCAAGCTGAGAAAGCCTGGCCTGCATGGCTGTTCAAGTTCTCCCACCACGGCAACAGGGCTGCAGAGGAAGACGTGGCTGTTTACACTCAGAGTGTCAGCGTAGCAAAAGATGTTGGTTTTGATCTTACAGTCCAATCTCACACTGCATTTGCAAAATACACTTGTGTATTTTGCAATACACGTGAGTCAGGGATTATTCCCATGCATACAGTTAATTTGTGTTGCTTTTGCATGTGAAAACTAGTGATGATTTTGTACTATTTGTGCAACGCCAGCTTCCACTTTAAAAATGTGGTATTTATGTTTGCTTTTTTTTTAAAAGCACCATTTGTAGGATATGGTGGACAGCTCCTATCTGTTGATGTAGTCAGCCTTTACCGTTTTGCAATGTTCAGCTTAGAAAAAACCAACAAACTGAACACAAACCCAACAACCAAACGCCCCAAAAGCAGTGCACCAAAACCCCCCCCTCAAAACCCTAAACCACACCTGTCTGCAATTAGAATTTCCTTCTGTGCATACTCTTGAAGAGACTTTCTCAGACTAAGTTCTGAGAAAAATTCATTTACCTGTTTCATCTTAATGAACATACTGTTTTATTAAAAACTTCATTAAAAAACAATTAACTGTAATAGAAGCTCAAAAAATAAGTGTGAATACCTAAAAGCTACAAAACTCAATTATTTAGTTTATCATGAAGGAAAGGTAAGTTGTTATAAGAAACTTTAAAACAAAGAAACGATTTTAAAAAAAAGTTCAAAAAAGCTGGGTTGCAAGCTAAGAGGTTTTACATGAAGCTTGTAATTTTTCTTTGGCATAGATTGTGAACTCAGCTTCACTGGACATGATAAGTGGTTGGCTAATATTTTTGGAAAATCCTACATAGTGTCACAAGGGAGACACTCGTCCTTAATGCACATGTTTCTCATTGGAGAAAGTGTTAATAAAATGTGTTGTTTGGGTCAGTGCAGTGGTGCACCAAAATCCTGGAACTCTTCCTGCAGAAAGAGAGAGATTTGGCAGACATTATTTGTGATCCAATAAACTGGGACATAGGTTTTCAAAAATATACTTAGTGAGCTGTTACATCAGTTCTGTAGAAATCCAGTGCAAGGTCACAGCAGAAGTGTTGTTAAGCAAAATAATCAGATTGTTCTGATTAAGTTTGTCAGGAGAGCTTTATTACATAGAACATTTTTCTCAGTATGAATCATATTTTACAAAAAGAAAATCAGAAAAAGATAAAGAGGAATTATCTGGGAACAGTGTTGCAGTGAGTATTAATAACCACTGTGTGCCGCTATCCAGAGACTTTGGAATACAGTAGAAAGTTCTGTGAATGTCTTGTTCAACCCAAGAGGCATTATGGAAATGGAAGCATCTCTGCCTCTATAGCCCTGAAACATTGATACAAAATCTGTGTTTTACAGCTTGCAAATGAATTTGCTGTGAATTTAGGAATCTTAATTCCCATAATTGTTAACTGTGAATTGTGTATGTTGCAATTTGGGCATTAATAGCTGAATCAAGAGGTGTAGCTTTGCTGAAATCAGCAAACACATTTTTAAAGAACTGCACCACAATTCCATAAAATGTATATGTATCTCTTAAAAACCTGATATTTATAGTTATTTTGGTTTTGTTATAAACAAATGTTTTATGACCAAAAAATACATGTAATCCTAGACCCACATTTACCTGGTGATGAGATGATAATCTGTGTGATCTAAACTGATGAATTACAGCTTTATGTGTCTGTCTTTTATAGGGCCCACTTGGCATAACTGGTTCTCCAGGTTTTCCTGGTGTTCCTGGTGTAAAGGTAAAAAATAAAATGAAAGTATCTTTTTAAAATGTCTAACAGCACACAAGTAAAAACGTGGACTAGACTACACAAAGCTCAGACTGACGTGTGTACACATCCCCAGGAGCTGCTGTGAAATCAGTCTTAAGACCTTCAGGCAGAAGATAAATGAAAAAAAAAAAAAAGCCAAATGAAGCAATTGCAATTCACCACTGTTAAGATACTTTCCTTTCCCTTTTTCTCATGTCAAGGGGTAATTATAAGATAACTGTCATGCTGTGCCTCAGGAATCTTGTCCAGTATATTCAAAGAATTGCAAGATACATATTTAGAAGTGAGTTTGTGGGGGCAAGTCTAAGACAATATGGAGGCAGGACCTTCCAGTGCTGAAACTGCTAGTTTTGGCCAAGAACACTTTTTGAGTTGATCTGGACTGGTAAAGGAAATGCCTGAACCCCAGCAGAGATGTGCTGCAGTTCATCACAACAGAGCACATCACAATTACTACATTTTGTGGCTTGGAGTGATTGGGCTGTGAAATGAAAAACTTTCATTGGCTGCAGCACTGTCTCTATGGCACTTCCCTCTCTTGCTTTTCAAAAAAGTGTTCAGGTTTTTTTTCTTCTTCTTAGCCTTGAGACAAGATAGAAAATATACCTCATACAGCTTCCTTCACCCAGCTGCTCCTCTTTGTTCCTTTACACTCCTAAAGCCTGATAAGAAAATGTTATACAAGAAGAAACTCTCAATTGGTCGGGTAGCCAAGTTCAGCAGATGTTTTGTGTTGTTGTGAAGCTGGCAACGTTCATGAAACTGTTTGGAAACAAGTCTTAATAACAGTATCAACTTTATAATAGAATAGCAGGTTGAAAGGGGACCTCTAAGATCATCTGCTCCAACCTTTCTTGGAAAAAGTACACTCTAGACAAGATGAGTATACAGTTAAATGACAGCTCTTGTAGTGCATGTCATAAAATGTTTTAGTATGGCTTAGCATGATATTACCTAAGTAAATGTTTGAAAAAGCTGTCACATGGTGAATCGATTACAGCTTTTGAAAAGGAGAAGCTACCTTCAAGTTTGATCATCAGATGATGTAAAATTGGAATAGTTGCTTTGAACTCATGAAAGCTCAGCAGATTATACAATGAAGATGTGGATTTGAAGTATGAAGATGTGATATTAACAGCCACCAGTTCCAAAAGGCATATTTCCTCATAAAATTAAAATTTGAAGAAGATGCTGGGAAGAATTTTTTGTCATCCAGTCTAATCTTACAGGGATTTGATATTTAATAGAGTGCTGTAACAGTGAGTTCATCTGTACTGTGCAAAATAAACCCCAAATCAACCAATTCCAGATGTGTTATCACATCTAAGTCTTGAGTCTTGCTGTTATGAAGGTAAAAAAAAACTTGTAAAATTACAGATAGTAATTACACATAGTGGGATTTTAAAAAGACAGGTCTGTTCGTGATCTGATTTGGACTCCTGGATAGTGCTGCTTTTCTGCAGAGTTTCCTTGTCTTGTATACATTGAGAAAAAACCCCATCTATACTTTTAATGTTGGCATTCACCTAGAAGTAACAGAAGCAAAATTAGGTAAGCAAAATCGTATTTTCAGGGTAATAAACTATGTCAAACATGAATTGGTTTTCTGTTATAGCTCAGTATTCCTCCTGAGATACTTTATAGTGCTGCTTTTTAGAGCAAAGTAATCTCCAGTTGTTTTCTCATGTGGAATCTTAGGGTGAAGCAGGCCCAACAGGACCTCGTGGCCCTGAAGGTCCTCAAGGACAAAGAGGTGAAACAGGTCCTCAGGGACCAGCTGGATCACAGGGTCTTCCTGTAAGTACATTGAATTGAGTTCCTCAGTGCTCAGCTTGTGCATGTTCACCTGCTTCGGGGGGTTTTTACTGCCCCACCCTGACAATGAGTTTTATTCAAATTACCTTTTTTCCCAAGGAAAAAAGGTCTCATTCCTTTGTTTTGTGCTAATTGTACTGATAATAACTATTTGTTATTTTATTACAAGTTGGAAAACTGGCAGTTACACAGCTTGATACAGTCTCAATCCTCAAAGTACTTTAAAACTTAAGCTTAAACATAAGATCTTCAATATTAAAAATCACGCTAACTTGCCTGCTTTATTGCCCTTTTTAGCATTTGCATATGTTGCTGCATTTATTTAGCAGCCTTTATTTTCTAGTCTTGTAACGTGGATAAAATAACTATCTTCTGCTTTTGTAATTGATGCCCTTGTCATTAAAATGATTTTTAATGATTGGTACCGTATCTTCAGGGTGCTGAAGGGACAGATGGTTCCCCTGGTGCAAAGGGCCCTACTGTAAGTAATCATATATCCTGTTGAAGAAATTGCATGATTTATTTTTTTTTATTTCCTTATTTTGCTTGTGTTTCCTTACTGTGCTTGCTGTTTGTATTTGTAGGGATCTCCAGGCACTGGGGGCCCCCCTGGTTCATCAGGCCCCCCTGGTTCCCCAGGACCACAGGGCAGTACTGGACCCCCTGGGATTCGAGGCCAGCCGGTAATGGGGTCCTTGTCTCTTTGGGAATTGTAATGTCTGGCACGTGTCACTCTGTGGAACTAAAGCAGTGATTAGCAGTGGGCTTCCTTGGAATATGGCAGTAGCATGCCAGGGAGAATGCTTACACTCAGATCCTGTGAATCTTCTGTGTGTCCAAAATACCATTACTTCTTTGAGAAAGAAATGTGTCTTTATAAATCTGGGAAAAGAGATGTATTTTTAAGTTTTTGTCTTGATAACATAATAATAAACAAGCTTAATAAGGGTAAAGACAAACCATTATAAGCACTCTATTATATTGCCTACAGTTAGTGACTAAACTAGGAAATGCTTCTCTGTTTCATGGCATAATACAAAATGATGAAGTGGTTTATGCAGATTTTAACTTTACGGGTGCTATTCGTGTGTTTGTTTTCAGGGTGACCCTGGTGTCCCAGGTTTCAAGGGAGAAGCAGGACCCAAAGGTGAACCTGTAAGTCTCCATATGCTTTTTAAGATGAAGAGGAAACACAGAGGCTTATAACCATGTAACTTTTGGCAGAAAACTGGCTCTGCAGACTCTGAGTTGGTTTGTCAACCAATCTTTAGCTTTTCTTTCTCACCAGTTAAATGATCATGTAATAACTGACAAAAATATAGAAGTAATAGTTTCTTTACCCTGTCTTCTCCTTTGAAAATTTCTATTAGAACCTCACTGAATTTTGACTCCTTTGCAGCTTGACCAAATACAAATTATTGTGGGTGATCATAAGAAGCAGTGTACAGCCCAACTGCAGAGTTACAGTTTATTAGCTTATAAACATTGTAAAAGAGAAAAGCAGATGCTGAAAAGCTGTTACTTTTTAACTGATCCAAAACTTTACTATTTTTTTCTCCTTTATTTGGAAAAATGTTTATAGTGTTCAAAAGACAGTCTGTTTCATTATGCCTGAGAAATGGTGAGCTTAACAACTTTTTTTTAAATAACATTTTATTCTCACTAGGGCCCACAAGGTCCCCAGGGTCCCATTGGCCCCATAGGTGAAGAAGGGAAAAGAGGTCCTCGAGGTGATCCAGGGTCAGTAGGTCCACCAGGTCCTGTTGGAGAGAGGGTAAGCAACCTAGAGGAATAATATGTTTTAAGAGATGCACTGCTAAGGTGAAAAACCTTTTGACCTACCCATGGATATTCTTACAGCTTCATTGTGGATGTAGTCAAACTTTATTTTCCTAGCAGTAGTTAATACTGTGTGTTATTTTTTTTACACTGGATACTTTTATGTGGAGATCCAGTGCAAAGGATAATATGGTAGGAGAAAGGGTGGAGATAGGACAAGCTTATCTGCAGACTTTTTCCTACACCTGTACAGCTGTTCATCTTTGCTTTCAATGAGGCTGTTCATGGAGAAGGAGCTGTCCAGCATGCATGAATGAGACATCGATATTTTTACCACTCTAAGTCATAAACCTCCCCCAAGTTTAAGTACTGAAGTAAGAAAACTGTAAGGAAATGAACTGAACCCTCGAACCATAAATCTGGTCTTTTATTTGTAATAAGTTATGTAAAAAATAAGATAATCATCTCATTTCTACTCCTTTTCCTAGGGTGCTCCTGGTAACCGTGGTTTTCCAGGTTCTGATGGCTTGCCTGGACCAAAGGTAAATTAAATTAAATTAAAGCGTCCATCTTTTATTGTGTAGTTCGTTAAATTTTCATATATCCAGACATATAAAAAGCAAGAGTTCCGTTAAAAATGTCTGCTTCTGGGCAAATAGGCAGATCCAATTTACAAATGCCAAAAGGGGGCTGAGTGTTTAGAGGCAAAAATTTTTTGGGAAAAGTCACTTTCAGTTCCCATGATGTTCAGCTTTGCTTGCTTGTCCCTGGCTTAATGCTCCCTCATTTTGAAATGTGCATGGATAAGGGATTGACCTGTTCTACTCCTATATTGCTTTATGTATTGTTCTGTAGGAGGTGGCTCTGAAAAATTGCCTATTCATTGTGTGTGGTGTGATTTTCTAGACTTGCCCCTTAAAAACAGATGGGTTTATCTGGCTTTCCTAACTGCTCTAACACTTCCAGGGAAGTGACTCACATAGGCATTTGTCTAGTACTTCTGTAAATTCCTAACATGGTAAAAATACAGGGATTCTAAAATGCTTCTATGAACTTGCTTTAAGGAAGAGACAACTTTTAAGTAATCATTTTGGGGAGAAAAGATAACAATTAGAAAACCAGTAATAAAAAAAATATTAATGATTTGTAACTTTGTTTGCAAAAATAGGTCCTTAATAGAAGATACTGGTTTTATTTAACCTTCTCCTGCTGTCACTGTTCTAGCTGTTAACTTGTAGCTCACTGGCATCTTTCTAGGGAGCCCAAGGAGAGCGTGGTCCAGCAGGATCTTCTGGACCTAAAGGAGGTCAGGGAGATCCTGGACGCCCTGGAGAGCCTGGCCTTCCAGGTGCACGGGTAAGGGACTAAGAGCAGTACACTATAAACTGCGGTACCTTTCATTTAGAAGCTGTTATACAAGGGCAGACTGGTTTCAGTGGGGCTAAAGGCCAAAAGACCAGTCTTTATTTCCTGCTGATGTTGGGAAGCACAGGTTTTGTCTCAGAAAAAGGAGAAATAGCCCTGATTGAGAACAGCTAAAGCAAATGAAGGAAGTGTGTTTGTAAAGCACAGTTGCCACGGAAAACGTGGGTTGAAGGCCAATCTTCATTAAGTTGGTGATTGATAACGTACAAGGTTGAGTGGTGTATATCACCTGGAGATTTTTTTCAGGAAAATTATTGGAGGAAAATTCAAAATACCAGAAAAGGGGTTAAAGGGAGAAGTAAAATATGATATAGATCATTGGGGAATGTTGGCAGAAATAAGGATGAGCCTGTGAGAAGCTGAAGAGGTGTAAAAGCAAGAAAAGAGAGAATAGGGAAGAAGGAAGATCAAAGACAGTGAGGGATGAAGCTGTAAAGTGAAAATAAGGATGAAGACCTTTGATATAGAGAGGTTTGTGCTATGGTAGTAACTGAGCATTTCTTTGGGATTTATTTCTATTTCTTAATTGTTACAGAATTATAGAACTAACCCTAACACCATACTATTCCTGCTTTTAGGGTTTGACAGGGAATCCAGGTGTTCAAGGCCCTGAAGGAAAACTTGGCCCCTTGGTAAGTGACAAAAATTAGTTTTTTTCAGTTAATGTCATAGTAATTCAAAGGTCCTACTAAAATTGCTTTTATTAAGATGAGTTTCCTTGATTTATTAAGGCTCATCTTCTCTTTTGATAGTTCCCTTACATACTTTCCTAACTTCAAAATTAATACCAGTAATGTTTGTTTAGTTTTGTCTGTGTAGCAGTGTCTTTTGTTTAGCAGCTGCAGCATCATGGTTAAATGTTTGAACTAAATATTTTTCTAGTTGTCACTTTCAGGACACAATAAAGTATTTGTATTTGTACATGATTCAATTCTAATAATTGCATAGCATTTGGTTAAATCCAGCAGTATGGCTATTGCTATGTCTGCTCTGAAGACATTTTGACTGATAAGTGAAGCACTAAGCCACATTAATGTTATTTTCTTTATATGAACAGGCATTTTCTAGGGGTTAATAAGTTCATATTAATAAATATATTTAGAATTTAATGTGGAAAATCCTGTATCTCTGCAGGGTGCTCCTGGTGAAGATGGACGTCCAGGTCCTGCAGGTTCCATAGGAATCAGAGGTCAGCCAGGCAGCATGGGCCTTCCTGGGCCAAAGGGTAGTAGTGTGAGTATGGCAATCCCTGTTTAACCATTTTCTTGTATTTTAATGGATGAAAAACATATCCAAACCTGATGATTTTTATTTCTGCAATTTAGGGTGATCCTGGAAAACCTGGAGAAGCAGGCAATGCAGGTGTCCCAGGGCAGAGAGTGAGTGTGGCTGTTATTTGCAGTGATTACAGAAAATAGTGCTTTTCTGTTATGTGTGTTCACCATACAAGATTTCTTCCCCTGTCATTTCAATGTAGGGAGCCCCTGGTAAAGATGGTGAAGTTGGCCCTTCTGGTCCTGTTGGCCCACCAGTAAGTCAGCTGCTACCTCTCTGCCTGCCTGCCTGGCACTCCATATACTCACTACTCTTTTGGCTTCTATTGTTATCAACCTTCATGCCAGTTGTTGATTCAAAGCAAAAAATTCCAAGAACATTTAAAGAAAAAATTGTCCTGGAAAAATTGCTAGCTTTGTATTAAAATATATATATTAGTAGTTAAGTTCCTTTTACTAACCATCACAAAAAATAGCGCAAGGAGTAAAATATCCTCGTGGTTCGTTTTCCGGGCTTTCTTGGTTTTAATGGAACTGAGTGTTTTTCTGTTACCAGAGAACCTTTACGGGAAGGATTTTAAAGAAATAATACACATCTTACTACATCTTCTAGATAGGCCATCTTGTCTTGGGATAAGTAAAAATGTACAATAAACAAATACCTAATGGAAAATATGCATATTCAGAGAAAAGAAAAATGGTGGAGCCTGCCTATATTCCTCTACTGTTTACTTACTACTTCCTTTTGTGTAGGGTCTGGCAGGAGAAAGAGGAGAACAAGGCCCTCCAGGTCCTACAGGGTTTCAGGTATGTGCATTCATTTTTTTTTTTTTTTCTTTTAATTAAAAAAATAAACAGCCATGTCTTTATCAATTTAAATTGGAGAAATTCAGCCAAGTGATGTGTAACGTAACACAACCTCCGAACTAAGGCAAGGATGTTCAGTATAGTTAATGATACATAATTTTCATATCAGCTGTGCACTAAACCGAACTGGCAAAGGCTTAAATACCAGCTCTGTATCCCTCAAGAAAACCTTTGATGTTATTAAGTTTTGATTTGAAGATTTTCCAAAAAAGTTCCAAATACAGAGCAAAATAATTGTCTTGATAATGAAGTGTTAGTGAAATCATTATCTGTTTATAGAGAACTTTACTTTTAGGGCTGATGTGTCCTGCAAATGTTAAGGGGAAACACTTTGACTTCAATATTTAGAGAGGGGGAAACACTTTGGTGCAATATTCATATAATTGTTCCTTGGGGACCTCTGAGGGTGTGCTCTTGTACTGAGTGTACTGCTACATTCATAATCTTGGTGTCCTAGTTAAATCTAGTTTTACATAACTTTCTATCATGTTAGTGACTATTTTATTTACTTGTTACAGGGCTTGCCTGGGCCACCAGGTCCTCCAGGTGAGGGAGGAAAGCCAGGTGATCAGGTAATATACGTGTAACATAACATTAAAAAGAATACACTTTATAAAGTAGTTTTACATTTTCTTCTCTTTCTAATTGAATTTCCCACTCTTTTTCAAAATACACACTGATGTAGTCTGCAAGCTGTCCAAGAACTGCTTTGGCATAAAATAATTACAATAATCTGTGTTCTTGGACTGAGATGGATTATCACCTCTTGCCATTAACAGATAGTATTTAGAACTGGCCATTTACATTCACAGTGCTTTGGAAATAAAAACATTTGTCTCTAATTTCCATAACTATAAAGTTATGAAAAAGTATTTTATTCTAATGGTGAGTTCTGTTCTGCGTAGGGTGTGCCTGGAGATCCTGGAGCTGTTGGTCCATTGGGCCCCAGGGTAAGTGTTTTCTTTCAGAGTTTAAATATTCATAACAGTTCTCTGAGCTTGGAAGTTGACATGTAATATGGACTTTAACAGCTAAAGTCAGTATTTGACCTTTTTCCCCACCAACAAAATGTTTGTAAATATGGATATGTTTTAAGATAGTTTCTGTAAAATCTACCACCTTTAATTATTTTGTAGCTCCTGAAATGGTGTCGAGTACTAGCTGCTGTATTATTGGTTTATGCTGTGAAATGAGTTTTTAGTTTGCTTAGCAACATATGTCCCCCTCCTCTAACAGTAAAAGCCTAAAACTAGTTTTTATTTGATCAGTTCTCCTAGAATTTGTTCACAGGCTCTACTACACTTACATGTATTTAGGATTTTGTCTACCAGAGCTCTACTCTGCCTTCTAAATAAATAATAATCTTCCATTTTGTAGGGAGAACGTGGCAATCCAGGGGAAAGGGGAGAACCAGGTGCATCAGGACTCCAGGGTGAAAAGGGTATGGCTGGAGGCCATGGTCCTGATGGTCCAAAGGTAAACTGAGTGGAGATTTGCATTGCTGCAGTGATGTGATGTATAATTCTGCTCATTTGCATGAACATGAGAGAGCTTTTTTATTATAAATATGAAAGGCATCTCCTTTGTTTAAGGAAGGACGCATAAGTTATTCCAATTATAACAATATTAATAATTGCAATATACTTAAATGTTGAGAACTCACAGTAGAACTGGGCAAAGCCATTGCTGAACTGCAGAAAACCTCCTAGCAATGTTTTACGAGCCATGCCAGTTTACACAAAGACACTTGGCAGGGCTAAGCAGTTAAAAGAAAATGCTGAAAGCTTCACACCTGCATGCATGTACCTCCTATTGATGTGATTAGGCCAAGAAAGACAGGGCAAGCAGGGAGTGCCTCTAGTTAGCGAGACCTGTAATAGACATGAGCATCTCTGTCCCTGGCAACTTCGACCTGTACCTACTTTTAATATTAAACCTATGTGGCATCAAGGTCAAGGCAGAAAGATGCTCAAACTTCTTTTTATTGTCTGTTTTCCTCTCCAGTATGTGCCAATTAAATACTAATGTGTTTGGAAGAACTATGGTATTACAGTTGAACTTCCTGAGTAACACAATGGGAAAAGAAAAGTATTTGGATGTGAATAAAGTCCAAATTTCACATAAAATTATTCGTTAAAACTGTACCCCAGAGACTTCAAAACAGGCACAGCAAATTCTGCAGCCTAGAGACAAAGATGCTTCTCAGATGAATAGGCAACAACTTCTTTCTCTGTTCCAGGGAAGCCCAGGCCCTAGTGGGACACCTGGTGATCCGGGCCCACCAGGCCTTCAGGGCATGCCTGGAGAGAGAGGGATTGCTGGAACACCTGGCCCTAAGGGTGATAGAGTAAGTCTGCTTGTTTCTGTCCTCCTGAGTAGAATCACCTGTCCCTTAACACTGCAGTTATTCCAGGGTATGACCTGCTCATCATTCAGTGCCATAACTGGGACTTTCTGGGTATTTTCCATAGGGTGGCGTAGGTGAGAAAGGTGCTGAAGGTACAGCTGGCAACGATGGGGCAAGAGTAAGTAAATCTGTCACTCTCTTCAGACCCACTCTTCACACATTGATTTGTTTACTGTGCTAGGGGACTCAGCTTGTGGAGTTAAACACTGTGCAGTGTTATCATGGTATATCATGGGTTTATAGTCATTACCTCACCCTCTAAATTTTCAAATTTTCAAGACTGCTGTGCACAACATTTTGGGGTGTCTGTGTTCCAAGCCCCTATTTTGTGTCATTAATAATGTGAGCTAAGAGGTCAATGGAAAGGATTCACAGTTGATTTGGGATTCCTCTAAGTTGACTATAGTAAAAAATATGAAAAAATGAACAGGTAGAAATGAACAGGCAAAAAGCAGACCTTCCAGCTCTGAGCCATGGACTAAGGCAGATGCCTCCTTATTGTCTACACTGAGTTGTCCACAATCTGTCCTGAGTTTGACAGGTGAAAATTCCTGTAAATGTACTAAGCTTCACATAAACAGTAAGTTGCTGGCGGTTCTGGAAAGTTTTGAATCTCCATTGCATAAATAAGGTCTCTAGTCTGCTCAAGATCTGTTCAAGACACATTGCACACACACTGCTGCATAGACCAACTGTGCAATTGCACTGGGTTTTCTTTGTGTGCACTGACCATTTTTCCGTCCCAGATGTTATTTGAGTTACTTTTTACGTGAATTGAAAATGTATCTGAGATTCTTGGGTTGTGCAAACCAGTTGGAATACTAGCTGCTAAGCATTTGGAAATCTGAGGTACAGTCAAAATATGAGGATCCTGTCTGGATTAAATTTATAGTTAAAGAGGAAAAATGTTTTTGAGAAACCCTACTACAGGGAAGCACTAATGAAATGATCATCTGTGAGCTGGAATTGGTTATATAATTCAAACATTATCCAGAGATACGGAGTGGTTCTTAGCCGTGGTAAGGGATTTTTAGAACTTACAGGGGTTAATGAACAGGTGAAGTAATGGTGAGCTGACGGATCATTATGTGGAGTTGGTGGGTTTGGATGGAGAATTTGCAACCTCTTTGCCTAACTGCCTCATGAAGAGAGAATCGACACTTTTGAGGAGTTTGCAAGATCCAAATGAATCTTCAGAACTAATGGATACTTTAATTTAAAAAGTTAAATGCGAACATAAAAGAAACAGAGCTCTCAGCAAGTGGAAAAAAAGGGCATGATTTCTTATTGAGAGAGTAAAATAAAGCTGGGGCTTTTTTTTTTATATCATTGGCCTTATTTGTGAATACTACATAAAGATGATGAAATTAGAGAAGAGAATGAGGGAAAGTAGCTCTTTTGTGGGGAGTCTGGTCATTGGGAGAAGAAATGCAGGTCAATTTTAGATAAAGGAGACAAAAGAAATTTCCAGAGATAAAGTAGAAGAATTCAAAGGAATGAAAAAGCATATGGGAATGGTAATATATGAGAAGTTTTAAACTAACTGTTTTGGAGCATCACTTTTCTAACTTCCTTTCATCTTAATTGTTCAAAAGGGTCTCCCTGGTCCAATAGGCCCAATGGGTCCAGCAGGTCCCACTGGTGAAAAGGTAAACAGTTTTTTATTCCATTCCCTACTGAAGTTTCTTAATACTATCAGACTTCTTTAAAATTTTAATGAATCAACAAGTAAGTTACTTGGGAAATAAACACCTTCAATTTTATTTTAAGGGTGAACCAGGTCCTCGAGGTCTAGTTGGTCCTCCTGGCTCTCGTGGAAACCCTGTGAGTAAACATGCTTTGTTTTTGTCTGGTGTAAGTTAACAATACCTAACACTGATCCAAACTCTAGGCATTTTTCTTATTTGCTGATATATTTTCCCCTTTTTCTTTCCCTTTCTCTGTAGCTAAATGTGAAGTGCTGACTTGTTGCTGTGCACTTGCAAAACTATTACCAGATTTTCCTCCTGTGACCTATACTTGTGTTAGGGCAGGCTTTATAGAGTTACCCTCACTGACCTCACTCCTGAAACTATGCCACCACTTTTAATTGTGTCAATGTTTTTAAAAGCATGCCCCTAGCAGATACCACTGTACAGACACAAATATTTAATGGGCAAAGTGCAGAGGTCATCCTTAGTTCATCCAGTTATGTAAGTCTTGTCATCTTCCATCTACCAGTGATTTTAAGTATTTTAAGGGTTGACTTCAATTAGGGAATTAGAGGCTCAGCCCTTGTAGATCCTTCATACTGTTTGAAATTGATTATGTCCCTGTCATAAATCAGAACAGTCTTATTTCCAGTATAATTTGGAGCAGCTTCCACCCTTTTAGGGAGTGCTGGAGTTGGCAGCCTTCAGCTACTTCTTTTCCAATCAAATGTTGTGGGGAAAGCTCAGTTGAAGCCTATTCTGACCTTATAGAAGAGTACATCTTTGAACTACTGGTTTTTTGCCCAGTGTGATTGGAATGGTAGGTTGCATGCAGTATGCGCTCTTTGGCCATCCCTGGAAGGGGGTGGGTTGTGACCAGAATTTCTCCTAGTGCTGTTTTAGTGCTTGCCTGTGCCTTCCATCTCTGAATTCTGAAAGCTCAATATAGCCTTGAACACATGGCAGATTTTAACAGCATAGCTAACATCCTTTATTTTATGATTAAAAGATCATTTGATTCTGATTAATAGAGCAAAAATATAATGGCACTTATGACATTAAACAGTAACATCCTTTCTTATATATTTAACTGTAAATGATACTGTTTATTGAAAAATGGTCGTTAAATACAATTATTTCAATTTTTCTGACCAGGGTTCCCGAGGAGAAAATGGCCCAACTGGCGCTGTTGGTTTTGCTGGCCCCCCGGTATGTGTTTTGGAGCACTAATGAGTTTCCTTTACTCATGCTTTGACACACTTCATTTCCTTCATTATGAATAATATTGCAGTGTTCTGGATCAGGAGTCACATTTTTGCTGCAAAAAGAGCTGTTTCTTTTTCCCATCAGTATATCAAGTGAAGAAAAGGGCCAATAAGTGCCCTAGACAGTTGAAAAATGGTTTTCTGGTTAAGATTATGTAATTGCTCACCAGATTTCATATTTTCATTAATATGTTATGTTGCTCCTTTGAGATTAAAATGAGGGAAGTTAAAAACTGTCTACTGAAGGTAGCAAAGATTTGCACCGTGAGTACTGAAGGCTGGAATGAAGTGATGGACCAGATGGAATGGAATACCTTAAACTTTCCCACAGCCTAAATATCCTGTTTCAGGATCCTTTTTGCAAAGAGCCGTGCACCTGCTTCCTTTGGTGGGAAAAAAGCCTAGAAAAGACAATGTTTGTTTTGTAGCTGCTGAGGAAAATAGAGAAGAAAAATATGAGCTAGATAAGTAAAATATTTTAAATGGAAATACTGGCTTCACAGAAGGTTCAGAAAATCTCATGTGTGATCTTCTAAAGACCACGCTGAATTGATAAACAAATGAAGGGTTTTCTGGACTGATTTGTACCCCTGGTATTTTTTTTTCATTTAAAAAATTATCTACAGAATTACTTTGTTGAGAAAGATTTGGTATTGTCTGACCTGATGTTTCTTGTAAATATTATTTCTTATAGGGTCCTGATGGTCAGCCTGGTGTGAAAGGTGAACCTGGAGAACCTGGACAGAAAGGAGATGCTGGATCTCCAGGTCCACAGGGTCTTGCTGGGTCTCATGGTCCACCAGTAAGTATGAATAACATCATCACAGAACCAGTGACATGGGCTGATCTTGCTTAATTAAAAAGTTCTGGGTGTTCACTATCACCCCTCTCTTTCTCCTTTCCTTTTAGGGTCCTCCAGGTGTTCCTGGTCTGAAAGGTGGTAGAGGAACTCAGGGTCCACCTGTAAGTAGACTTTATGTGTTGTGACCTGACTGCAGATAATCTAATACTGAAATTTTATGTAATGTGAGTGTTATTCCTTATCTTAGCTTGTTTTGTCAGTCTGTAAATTTAACATATGCTCACTAAGCTGAGAACATTTGAGGTAACTAGTGCTGTATTCCTTTTGATAAAGATGACATTAAAAAGGGTTATTTTTTTTTCAGGGTGCTACTGGATTCCCAGGATCTGCTGGAAGAGTTGGGCCTCCAGGACCTACTGTAAGTCAATTATAATTTTCCTAATAGGTGTGTTTTAGAAAATGGTCATCAAGAATCTGAAGACTAAATAAAGCAGGAAAGGTGAAGCAGTGTTTAAGGCCTGATGTTATTGAAGAGAGCAGTTTGTCAACACTGACTTCTCTGACTGATTGTTTGTATCATTAAATAAAGCTCATTATTCTTTAGCTTGGTCCAATGCCTGATATTGGTCCAAGGCTTTCCATTGGGTTGAGTAGCCTTCCAGATTGCTGCTTATATTGCTCCAATGACTTGATTGCTTACAGGAACAAAAAAACCACAACTTCTATTTTCCTCTGTATTTTATTTTTTGTCCCTTTAGTGGTGACTGAAGTTAGGACAGTTTTTGGAAGAGAAAGAGCCTCTTCCGGGCTCTCTCACTGGTGGAGTTACTCTCAAGTTCCATTAATATACATTCAAAACAAACCCACAAACACAAAATCTCTTGTGTTCAAACATTTTCAGAAACACTATAAAAAAATAAACTAGCTGTTGATCATGTTGAGGATTGAACTCCACACAGAGAGCTGTGTCATGCTTCATATGCCTTTTAATGTTATGATGAGAAAAACAACTTGCCGTCGTTGTAAGGTTATCAAATGCAAAGTTTATGGAAAACTTAATATACATGTGAAGTCTCAAAAGTATTTGAAAAATAAACAAAGGACAGTTAAAACACTAATTTGTACCATGGGAATGAAAAGTTTGGATGTAGACTTTAGCTTGATGATACTAGAAAGAATGGGCAAGGGTGAGTTTTCTAGCAGTGGTTGTACACTTGAGGGGAAAAAAAAAGAGAAAAAAAAGTGTCTTTTAAAGGAGTGAGTTTGGAATTGAAAATGAGGGGGGCATGGGTGGAGCTTGGACATAATTTGATGAGATGTTTAGTTAATTTCATTTATTTGGTCATAAAAGAGATGATAATAGCTTTTAGCTCATTCACATTTTTTGGCCTTTCTGAGTATGTATATTTATAGTTAATCGAAACACAGTCCTTAGAATTTTATTGTCCTGATCAGAAAAGGGTCCAATGTAATGAGGTGTTTTAATTTTCTTAGGGTGCCCCAGGACCTGCTGGGCCTATTGGTGAACCAGGAAAAGAAGGTCCCCCCGGTCTTCGTGGTGATCCCGGTTCACATGGCCGTGTGGGAGATCGAGGGCCAACTGGGCCTCCTGGTGGCCCTGGAGACAAGGGTGACCCGGGGGATGACGGGCAGCCAGTACGTCCCTTGGTGTTACTGATTGTCCCTACTCCAGTTCCCGGCTTGGTCTCCTTGTTTATTGCTGCTGACATGACAGTGACATTGCTTTCTCCTCTGTGGATTTCAGGGCCCAGATGGCCCCCCTGGTCCAGCAGGAACTACTGGTCAAAGAGGAATTGTTGGTATGCCAGGACAGCGAGGGGAAAGAGGCATGCCTGGGCTGCCAGGTCCTGCAGTAAGTAACAACCAGGCTATGTGCCACCAGCCTGGGTGTTCTCTGTGTGGGATTCACAGCGTAGTGCCCCTTAGCAAGAGCAGAAAGCTGGAAAACTCCAGTTGCAGGAGTGAATAGAGAGAGAATAGTAAAGAACTAAATCTCATACAAATGCATGGAGGTGGAAGGTTTGTTTCTGCCACAATGCAAAGTCTGAACCTGAATTGAGAGTAAGTGAGCAATACCATTAAGGCTTCTGACTAAAATGTTTCTATTTGACTTAAAACTCGATCCCTGAAAAAAACAACCTCAAACTCTTCATTTAGGTACCCAAAGGTGACTTGAATGTGAGTAGATACTCCGTAAGCACTGTTTCATGAATTGTGAACTACAGCCTTCCAAACTGCCATTTGAGCTCTCTTTGCTTCAATGTAGTATTTGGAGATATTTATTGGATAGCCTTATGATCCAGGAGATCAAATAATTAAATAGATTATTAGTAAAAGTGTTGCTATGCAGGATCCGTCATTACCACGGAATCTATTAAGTCACTTTATAGCTAAAGTTGGCCAGAAATTATGCCAGGCTAACAAGATTTGCCAGTGTTGAGACAGAGAAAAATCATGTTAATTATTTCAAACTGCTTTCAATTCTTCTGAAATCTAAAACATCTTACCTATTGCAGATAATGACATCAGACTTACTGATTTATCAGTAACTTCTTAAAAATACAAAGTATATTACGTATTCAAATTCTATAAGAACCTTTTCTTTAAATGTCAGGCTTTTTTTCATTTGCAAATGTAGATGGTATTTCACTCTGGATTAATGAGTAGTTTGGCAGGTAGCAGGGTTTCTGTGCTTTCTTTGATTTATGATTAAATTTTTTATATGATATTTCTCATCTTTTTTAGGGTACTCCAGGAAAGCAAGGTCCCACGGGGCCACCTGGTGACAAAGGTCCCCCAGGGCCTATTGGCCAGTCAGGTGCCACTGGGCCTGTAGGTGAAGCTGGTCCAGAAGTAAGTATTACAGCATTGTAGCATGCAAGAAAAGACTAGTGGTTGTTACCCACAACTTGAAGTTAGAGGTGGAGAACAACTTTCTAGTTACTCTTCTCGAAGTGCAAGATAACAGAGTTAATCAATAGCTTTATTTTACCCATAACTCCAGGGACCTGCTGGTAATGATGGTACTCCTGGACGAGATGGAGCTGTTGGAGAACGTGTAAGAATATATTATTTTCTTAATTTTCTTCTGGAAATCCCTGTTTTATTATTGACTTACTGTTGATTTTCTTTTCATTCAGTTAACCTGGATGGAGAGCTTGTTCTGAAAGTGTATCACAGCTTTGAATGTAGTACCTGTCAAAGCTGAGGATGTCTGGCTAAGAGGCTAAGAACATCTGCCTCCACAAACTCAGAGTTGAGTTTTTGCAGCAGGAATATCTTTGTAGGCTGCAATTGCTCAAAAATAGACTGGCAGTGCTGCAGTTTTGTTGCTTTGGTCTAGACCAGTCCTCTTTAGATAAACAGTTGAAATTCTGCTTTGCAGGGTGATCGTGGTGAACCTGGCCCTGCAGGCTTACCAGGTTCTCCAGGAGGTCCAGGAACTCCGGGTCCCGTTGGGCCTCCAGGAGATGCAGGACAAAGAGGTGAAACTGTAAGTGAGGCTTTTTTAAAAAATCATTTGTTTATCAAAACCAATTATGTATGTTTTTTGTGCATTGCTTCACATACTTTCTGTATGCAATCTTTGTAGGGTTCTCGAGGTCCGATGGGTCCCCCAGGACGTGCAGGAAAAAGAGGTTTGCCTGTAAGTTGCCCATGGTCACTGTGGTTTTATCTGAGATACCTTCTACAGGAAAGTGTGTGAGGAGTTCAGCCCAAATTAGAATGCTAAGCAGGGCTTCACCTTGTGTTCTGACTGCAAGTAGGTGCAGGTAATTCTGAGCTGCAAAGCTGCACAAAGTTGGATATTTGTATTTGGATACTCCAGTAAAACTTGGAAAGCCTCTTTGGAGCATGTTGCTGTCTGGATAATGGTAGGACCTGAGTTAGCAAATGGCTGGAGTCTGGTCTAAATGAGGGTAAAGAAATGAATGCTGAACAAAAAGGGATGTTTTTAGAAAAAAATGGCAGAAATACAACAAAATCACCTGCTACCATTAAAAGGCCTTAATTCAACTCATGAACTTCCGATTTCAGTCCAAAAAGGAAAATAAACAAAACTCCTCTTTTTTATGTTACATAAGTCTTTTACAATCCAAGCCTGGAACAGAAAATTAATTGCAAACTTGGGAAATTCAAAACAATGTTGTCCTGTCCCTAAGCAGATGTCATTTGAGAGACTGTAAAGTTTATTGAGCAGTTAGTGATAATGATGCCATTGATAAACTATTTGGAATCTGGCATTGAGAAATTTAGCATGCAATTTGAGCTGAGAAATACAGAATTGAAAACAGCAGCCACATTTTCCAGTTATTCTTGAATTAGTGTAAGAAGTTTGCAATTATTGAAACTCACAACAATGAAATCGTGACAGTAATAGAAGCAAGGTATTTGTGTTGCCTGGATGTTGTTGTCTACAGTTAGGGAATGAAACTTCAGTTGTACTTTAATCATAATGAATGTGAAAGAATCTGCGAGAAGTAAAGGTGTAGCCTGGATGATTTCATACTCAAAATATGCTTTATCATAATGAGTCTGTGAGAGATCAGCAATATTTCAATCTCATCAACAAAAATATTTTGCCATATACAGTAAGGCAGAGAAATATATACCTATTAAAAAATTTGGTTGTGTAAATTATTTGTTATCATTATTACAGGTTTGGTTTTTTACTGTATTATGTAGCTAAGTAGAATAAATTTGTTTCAACTGTATTTAAGCACAGCACAGTTTTCTGTAATTATTTACTTATTCTTTGGTGAAAAATTAAGATTTTTAGGGCTGCCCTGACATCATCATCTTTCCAGCTTTAAAAGGGAAGGAGGTCTGAGTGCAGTGTTTAAAAGTAAATGAGGGCTTTTTGAGGTCAGGGTTTTTTTCCCAATTCAGAATTTTATGTTTCATTGTTGATATTTACAGGGTCCCCAAGGACCTCGTGGTGACAAAGGTGACAATGGAGATAGAGGTGATAGGGGCCAGAAAGGACACAGGGGTTTCACTGGACTTCAAGGCCTTCCTGGCCCTCCTGTAAGTTGTTCTGCTTTTACTAGAATTTTATTTGCTTGGTAGTTAAATAGTGTATCAGGAACATAGTTACTTAAAATGGGGGGAAAAAAAAAGCACACTAGTTGTTTTTTCCACACAAGGTGTTTGAGTGGCCTGCTGTCTGTACTTGCTAATATTTTTAATGCAATTTTACAATACATGTAAATATTTACTATACATGTTGTGTGATGAGGTGAACCTGTTCTTGCAAGATGTGTGTTCTCCTATTCTTGTTCTCTTTGCAAGACCAATCCCTGACAATCAATGACCTGTAAGCACAAGATAGTAACACAAGCTGGTAGTTTCAGATAAGCAACTTAGAGTGTGAAATGCTTTTTGGCAGTGTTTGAATTTGTAAGAGTCAAGGAATCCAGTGTAAAATCCCAGAAGGACTGTGAGAACATCTCTTGCTAATACTTTCAAAAACTTTGTGATTTCATTGTCAGTTGAATGGAAATATCATGGAAAACTTACTTTTTTTTTTTACATTTATTCACTTGGTCCTGTGCAAACACTGGAAGTTTCAACACGCAGGAACAGCAGCAACAAAAAGACCTTGACACCCAAATTATCTTTTCACTTTCTCATAGCACTATTTACTCTCTTGTAATCCACTCTGATTATAAATACCTCAAAACCAAGGCTTTTCTAGAGAAACAGCTTTATTATATATAGCCAAGCACCAGTAAATTCTATTAAGTTACTAAGGGATTAAGGGAAGGGTACCACCCAGTGTTTATGTATATTTTAGTCCTATTCATACCAACTTGTGTATATCACACACTAATGCCTTCAAACTAAAGTCATATGCTCTAAATGGCACAATGATAAGATAATTTCTTCTGATTAGGGTCCAATTGGTGAACAGGGCAGTCCTGGCATTCCAGGCCCATTTGGTCCTCGGGTGAGTATGACTTTTAAGGTTTTTCTTGCTTGGGTTTTGGTGGTTTTTTTTAATGCTCATATGTCTATTTCTGCATCACTTTATTTCAATAACTTTCTTTGACTTCGGTATCATATGGTGATTACGCTGATATCTTTTGCTGAGACATCACCTTGTTTAATACAGTAAAGCTTTGTCATGAGCATAGTTTATAGGTAGATAAAAATGTCAGCTCAGGATGACTACAGGGCTCCAGTCTCTTTTAGGAGGCACTTTTGCTGCAGCTGATGCAAAGCCAGATATGTGGCAGCTCTGCTAAATTGCAACTCTGCATCTCATTACCCCCATGTATGTCATTCACTCAAAAGTAAAGGAGAAATACTGTCCCTGGGGAACATCCAAGGGAGGCATCTCCCTCTGAGCCTGTATCTGTGGGTGTACAGGAGCTACTCCAGTCTGCACAGCATCTGGAATCTGGAACTGATCCCACTTAAATGGTTAAGGAAAAAATACAGTTGAGCCAAGTTATATTGTCTGAGGTGATTCACTTGAGAAGAGCAGCTTTGAAACTCCCTTCTTGCTTTTACAGAAGATGAAAAAAGGTGATTTTTAAAAGTTTGGTAATAGGCACAACTAATCAGATTGCTTCCTAACAAGATGCTGCTTGTAACAGGCTGTTTTGTAAAACTTTGTTATTAAATGCTAAAATGCATTCCTTCTGTCTCTGTATTTTCTAGGGTCCTCCAGGTCCAGTTGGTCCTTCTGGAAAAGATGGAAGTCCTGGTCCACTTGGGCCAATTGGGCCTCCTGGTGTTAGAGGGACTGTGGGAGAAGCTGGACCTGAGGTAAATTGATGGGAATATGGAGGGGAAAGGTTTTCTTCAAATAATGAGATTTTTTTTTTTATAGTCCATAACATTATTTTCTTAAACATCTATGAGTTCAAGGCAAATGATAAAATGTGATAGCTTCTTCAGCAAACATCCAGGGCAACTGTGAAATTGAAAGGGTTCATTTCTTACTCATTTTCACCTTCTGAACCTGGGATGATCCCAGCCTCACCCACCTGTGCTCTCCTTAGGCTGAGCTGGATCTACTTCTGCAGTTGGCTCAGTGGATCCAGCTGGATCTGTGGTTCAGCATGGCTGTTTGGTGAGTGGGGCCCTAAGCCCTCAGGCCTAAGCATGGGCCAGCAGTAGCTCAAAGCTGGCAGTCCCACAGAGGTGGCACTGAGTGAGCACAGCCACGAGCCTGACTGCCAGCACCCTTCTTGTGCTGTGTGTTAGGGAGATCCTCCAGTCCAAATAAACAGCCCAAACTCTAATATTGAGCCCAGCGGACCTTCACCCTGATCTGAGGTTTACAGACACCAAACATGAGCTGATTCACTACTGATGAAAACTGGTTTAACCAGTTTGGAAATAGTCCTAAACCTTTGCTGAATGGCCTAGACATATTCCACATGTACCAAATCAAAATATCCTGTCAAAAAAGGGTAGTTACACTATTTGAAAGAAGATAAATTAAAAAAAAAAATAGAGGAATTTGAGAATAGAGTGACCTGGGTAATCATGTGGGGAATTAAAAAATTGATATTGCTTATTTTGTGGAAGAGGTGGAACAAAATAATGAGCAAAACAAGGGAGGCAGTTTTTGCTGTCTTTCTGTTTGGTAAGACATGGTGTTTCCTGTGTTTATCATGTGCTAATATTCTCCCCATTTCATTTGAATTTCTACTAATTGTCAGTATCTCCACTTCTGCCCAGGCACCAAGACATGTATGAAAACTTTATGGCAGAGCGTAAGAATAGAATATATCTAGATACTTCATCTGTTAATGAAACCATACAAGAAATATCACATTCCAGTATTTTTAGTGCTGCGTTCCTTGGGGGCTTGCATGCAGCTATAAGTTAGAACCAAAAAGCAAGAAATAAAAGTTGAGATTTCACTTGTCAGACAGTGTGTGTTAGTTTGGATGTGTGCTCTGTAGTAACCATTTGGAGCACTAGTTATGAGTTCTGAAGTACTGACTCTCAAAGGAAGGGCCAGTTCTGATCCACCACCTGATGCACCAGAGCATCAAACTTCCCATAAAGGTATGTTGCAGACTTTGTGCTGCCAGAGAAGAGCTGGCAGGGTGACACATGGTTATTAACAGATACCTTCTCATGTGTCACAGTGCACGGTCACAGACAGACCTCACAACCTGCCATTTGGGAAAATTTACTCAGTCAGGAAAACACCTGCTTTTCCAAAGTGAGGATGATTTAGATTCTTTCCCACAGAAAGACCCAAGTTTGGTGGCCAGAGAGCTCAGCACTGTGCTGGAAAAATACAAAGATATTTCTAGTGCCAAATTTTCCATCCAGGAAAATGAGCCTGAGGTAATTCAGGGGAAGCAGGAATTTTAAGAAATGAAGTTATTAGCCAGGTATCTGCACAAAAAAGGACAGATGATTTAACAAAGGAATGAGGGCATTCCTTGGTGTTTTTCCAGCTGTTTAGTTTAAAATCAGGAGTAAGAAAAAATTGAGCAAGGCGTTAAGGCAATCAGAGAGGACATGAATCAAAGTGAATACCTCACATGCAGTTCTAATCTCTTACCCCTGTTCTTTGAAAGGTGAATTGTTTATATTTGAATTATTCCCTGTGCTTTAAGGTGACCAGTCCTGAAGTTTTGGCTTTTTTTTTCGGTGGGAGGTGTTGCTGTCATTTGGCATAGTAGTTACTCTACTGGACCTCTGTCGCCTTTTTGTTTTGAACCTTAGGGCCCACCAGGTGAACCTGGTCCTCCTGGCCCTCCAGGGCCTCCAGGCCACCTCACTGCTGCCATTGGTGACATCATGGGACACTATGACGATGCTATGGCAGATCCACTACCAGAGTTTACTGAAGATGAAGCAGCCCCTGATGACCATAATAAAACAGACCCAGGAGTCCATGCCACACTGAAGTCCCTGAGCAGCCAGATCGAGACCATGCGCAGCCCAGATGGCTCCAAGAAGCACCCAGCACGGACCTGTGATGACCTGAAGCTGTGCCACCCGTCCAAGAGGAGCGGTGCGTGTTCACACCCTCTGCTGTGTGCTGTGTGAGGCTGCCTTGTGTCCAGCACGGGCTTAGTCACTGGCCTGTTCTGCACTGCTGTAACATATTTCTACTTATGTCTTCCCAATTGTTTCAAAAATCTTTATAAAGTAATGGAATCACTTCTTATGTTCTTTGTAGGTGAATATTGGATTGATCCTAACCAAGGATGTGTTGAAGATGCTATAAAAGTGTACTGCAACATGGAAACTGGGGAGACCTGCATTTCTGCCAACCCATCTACTGTGCCCCGCAAAACATGGTGGGCCAGCAGGTCCTCGGACTTAAAACCTGTTTGGTATGGCCTTGATATGAACAGGGGATCACAGGTAAATAAATACAGTCACTGTTAAGAATTGGCTTCTGTAAAACTTGTTGCCTTGTGGTTTGGAACTTCATCTGCTGCTCTGAGCAGGTTCTGCTACAGTCAGAACATTATACTTGTTGATTGACTGGCATATATTCAATTGATTGTTAGTACCATAAAGTAAAGATAGGAAATAGCTGGGAAAAACAATGCAGTATTGGCTAAAGTAGACCACTGCTGGAACGGATTTATTTTTCTTGATCCCAAAACCATCAGCTTCTCTATCAGTCTTTTACTAAATGTCTATCTTGTCCTTAAGCAAGTGTACTTCTACCCTGGTACATAATCCAGATCCCTGCTGTTTTAATTGAATTCTACTCTTCCTTTCAGAAAACTCTATACTGCTAAGAATTACAAAACTTACTTTATGAATTTGTTTTTGAAAGAAAGTATGATTGTTATCATATGTGTCAGGTTGATCCATGATGAATCCATCAGTCTCTAGGCAGAAAAATTTCCACTCAGCTTTTTGCTGGATTTTTCCTCAATAGTAACATCTAAAATTAGGCTTAATGATCCTAACAAATAACAGAAGTTTAGCCTATGCAAAGTATATAATTAATTAACTAGTTTTTGCCATTTTTTTCCTAGTTTATCAAAAGCACAGAAAATATCTTCAAGTGTTATTTCATTGAGCATTAATATCTTTAAATTAAGTATTTGGTGTGCAAAAAATAATGCTGTTATCAACTGGATTACTGAAAACAGTTCAGAACTTTAACAGCTGAGAACAGATGTGATACTGATGGCTTTTTTGAGATGCTGTCACTTATTCCTAAATTCAGGAAGTCTTGCCATGACCCAACATATCACAGTTGATGTTTAACTGCAGAGCTACACAGAGGGGTTTGTAAGGCAGATGCTCCAAGGCAGATGGAGGAACAAATTATCTTCAGGAATATTGTAAAAGAATATCTCATTATTTTTGAAACACTGTAAGATTTGGTAACTAATAGTATGAGCTATGTAATAGTCACATGCACTCCTTATGGATTTTAAATATTAAATATGTCCAAGATGACTAAACAGAGGAACCACACTTTATACATTATGACGGTGCCAGTAAGATTTTCTCTTCACGATTTCAGTGAAATGCATGAAGCTTTAGTCATTCTTGACTGTTTTTTATGTTGCAAGGATTCACAAAACATGAATAAAATGAAACCTGCACAGATAGGGGGGAAAAAATCTCAGGAATTTTAGAATTTCTGTTATTGCTAGAAAAATTGCTTGTTTTTTGTAGAAACAGTGGCACTTTTTAGAACATTTGTCAAACTTCCATGCAAATTGATTCGTTGATAAAGCCTGTATACAAATGTATAGTTATTTTTATACAGTCCAACTTTGGTAAAGAAAGGGCTTCGGTGGATCGATGCTGCTCTTGTCCCTGCTGCCATCCCGTGGATGGCTTAGGCAGCACTCTGCCAGCACCTACGTGGGCACACAACCTCACCTGCGCAGGTGGTTGTGAACAGCCGCTCACACCCACAGTCTGTGCACGAACCGGAGACACAGAGGCGAGAGGCGTTCTCTGTGTGCAATTCTGAGGTGTTTGATGGCAACACCCTGAAGGGAACAGAGGCAAGAAGAACAACAACCGAAAGCCCGCGCCCATTTTATCCCGAAAACTCCCGAAGGCGGGCAGAGCATCCAAAACCAATAGTCTGAGGGCCCTCCCGAAGGCGGGCAGAGCATCCAAAACCAATAGTCTGAGGGCCCTCCCGAAGGCAGGCAGAGCATCCAAAACCAATAGTCTGAGGGCAAGGGGGCAGAGGCAAGGTTGAATGACATAGCAGGGACCAATGGGAAAAGGGATGGGAGGGGCGAGAGGGCCAGTGACCAGCAGGATCTAGACAGAGGGAGAACTTTCTAGCTCAGTGTTGTGAGGAGAGACCACTTTTAAGGCAATTTTAGGGGTGTAAAGTGGACTTCGCCACTGCAACACATTGGCTGTTTGTGCTGCTTCTAATACAGCACAAAGCCTATAGAAAACAAGTTCCTAAAGTTGCAATATAACAGGTACACTCTAAAATGGTTTTCTGTGCCTGATATATTTTACTTGATTTAAGGTTGCTCTAAGCACTATTTCTTATGTAAGAATCCCTTTTGGAAATGAGGCAGAATTCATTCCAAAGCTTGACATGTTTGTGGAGGCCCAACTTGAGTTGTTCAGTTGCAGAAAATTACAGTTAAAATTCTCCAAAATTCTCCCTGTTACAGAATGTTTACATTTCTTTGTCCTCAAGTGGCAGCAAATTACAAAAGAAACCATCCTTAGATTTTATGTAATAGGGCTCCTACTAGTCATGTCTGACAGATGGCAATAATGGCAGATGTTTCTAAAATTCGCCAACTCTTAATGAATTCCAGTGTACTCTAAGTTGACCTATTTCTTTATCTCTGCAGTTTGTGTACGGGGATACAGCTGTCACTCAGATGACTTTCCTGCGCCTCCTGTCCAAGGAAGCTTCCCAGAATATCACCTACCTTTGTAAAAACAGTGTTGGGTACATGGATGACCAGACGAAGAACCTGAAAAAAGCTGTGATTCTGAAAGGGGCCAATGACCTGGAGATCAAGGCAGAGGGAAACAGCCGGTTCAGATACACTGTTCTGCACGACAGCTGTTCTGTAAGTTTGGGGCTTTTGCCATTTGCTGGGGGGGAAAAGGACTTCAGTCCCTTTTCACTTCTCTCTTGAATTAGAAAAAAAACCCCATACAAGGAAATAATTAAAATGCTGCAGGATTTTATAATGAATTCTAGATGTAACTGATCAAACAGGGGTTTTACTATAATTCTAGCTTCACATAATAGAAATCTGCACTATTTAGAGGCTGTTTGCAAATTCCTTCTTAGCATACTGAGATACGTATCTTGCCATTTTGGATTTCCCAATACTTGTTTACCTCTGTGTGGAATCACACGAACTGGTGAGATAACCACAAACTTCTGTCTGCCAGATGGGCAAGATTATTGCAGCAGTACTGTGGAGGAAACTTACTGGTACTATGACTGAGCTGGAAAGGAATATGTCCCCCAAAACTTCGTGGTGGGCACAGAAACCAGCAAGTAGTAGATTTTTCATGTTCAAAAGCAGTTGCAGCCAAGTCCAACATAACGGCAAATATTCCTTAATCTAGTCTTGTACCTGAAAAAGCTAAGTACTCTCTGTGCTTTAAAGTAAGCCCCCAATTATGTGTGCAGGAACATATTATTAACACATAGAAAAGAATTTCATAGCATAGAGAAGCATCAGCCCTGATGTGTCAGTCTGATAGATCTGCTCATTACTGTATTTAGATACATTTCAAAATAACCCAGGTGCAGGACGGACAGTGTTGCTCAGGGTGTTACATAGCAAAGGTACAGTGAGACCCTCCTGAACAATCAGACAGCTGACTCACCAGCTGCACTTTGGGCTGGTTTTGACATGAGCTCTGGCCTAAAGCCTAATTTTTTTTTTTTTTCCCCCCTCTAGAAACGTAATGGGAATGTGGGCAAGACTGTTTTTGAGTACAGAACGCAGAACGTGGCACGCTTACCTATCATCGATATTGCACCGGTGGACATTGGCAGTACCGATCAGGAATTTGGAATTGAAATTGGGCCAGTTTGCTTTGTGTAAGAGCGAGGGGGGAATATAACACACTACCCAGCAACAGCAGCAATTAAACATGAACTTAGACTGATTGAAGTTAATCCTGAGACTCTTGAAGTAATGGCTGATATTGGATCAGCATTGTATATACAGCTCTTTCTAAATGCCCGGCCTCCTTTTGAATATTTATTTTACTTACAAACCTTCTGTTTTCAAAGTTGAAACCAACTTTTTAGTACAATTTTAAGAGGATTGATGACCACCTTCTAAAAGTAATATGAATCCTTTTCCTCAGTTTTGTTTCAAATTATTTTGCCATTTCCAGGTATTCAAAATAGATAGTTTTCATGCAGAACTATGTAAAGCTGTAATGATTATTTCTTTTGCTTGGATGTGTGCTGAATAACAGAAAAGTAGAGCACTTTTGTGAACCATTGGCTGTATTTCAATCATACCTGCTCCCTCTACCCCAGTTTGTGTTCCTGTGGTTGCCAGTACAATAGCCATTCACGGAAATCTGTGTGTTTTGTAGAAGAAAATCTCTTCAGACAAGACCATCTTAGTTTGGCATTGTTTTTCTTGCACTTTTCTATGTAAGTCTGCTCGGAAGAGTGATCCATAGCCATGGTTAATTTATGAAGTGAAAGCATTACTGGGGTAAATATGAGTTTTCAGTAGGGGTGTCCCATATCTTTAATTTTAAGGCTAGATTTCACTTCTCACAATGTATCTGTGTAATTCCATTAAATTATCCTTAATCTTCAAACTACGTCTTAAACCCAATACTTGTTGATTTTCCAATATTTGCCCATCTAAGAAGCCATTACGTATCAAATTATACAGATGTCTTATATATGGTGCCAATTTCTGTACGTTGCAGACAATTCACATGTATACCAGACCAATTGCTAATAAAGAAAGTTTAGAAATGCATTGGTTTTAGCTGACATCCAGACGTGCATCACCAGGAATTTGACTTACTAGCCTTGAGTTGTCAAGGCAGGAAATTTCCATCATTTCTTAGCATGAGCTACCTCATCTCTGGAAGTTGGGATGCAATTAATACTCCTGTTTTTATTTTAGATATTAAAAGGTGCTATGCTTCTGTTGTTATTTCAAGATAGGAGATAGGCAGGGCAAAAAAAAAGCAACAAAGTGATGGTGCTAAATGACTCTCTAGAAGGCTGACGAAATAAAGATGCCTACTGTCAATGTCATGTTCAGAGCTTAGCTATTAGGCTTACAGTGTTTGAGAGAACAATGTTACAGTGCATTTATTTGTTGGTCATTCAGTATATAGAATGTTTTGTACCTCCACATGCTTTATTTTGTAAAGTATGTGGGTACAAACTTACTTAGATTTTTTGTTTCTTTACTGCATCTGTGGTCTCCACATTTTTTTGTTTGTTCCTTAAAAAAAAAAAAATAAACAGCTGGGGCTCTCCCTAAAGAAAGTCATGCACATAGCTTTATTCATGTATCTTTGCAAAGCATTTAATTAAATACATGCTTCTCGCTATGTAAGTGGTTTCCTTTTTGTAAAACTCCTTCCAGTGTGTTCATTCCGTATCAGTTCATTCCCAGGAAATTAAAAATAGAAGTATTTAATTGTTGTTTCGTTGCTCTTTGCATAAATCATTTGCAAGGCATTCTGAAATATTTTGAAGATAGGAATATAGGACTATTTGTATAATGCCTTCTGTGTCAGTTTTTACAGGTAGGTCATTTGTATGAAGAAAATCAGCAGGCCTAGAAATAATAGCCTAATAATAATAGCAGGCCTAAATAATATTGTTTGAGACTCCAGAGAGAATTTTTATTCAAGAATGAAATGCGATTTGGCCAATTCCTAATGGCAATGTGAGTTAATGCTGATAAAAAACAGTTTCTGGACAAGCCATAAAGTTGCATTTGTAGAGAAGCAGGCCAGAATTTCCCTTCCTTTCCTCCTTCTGAAGGGGCAGGAGTTTCTAGGCTGTCTAAATGCATGTCCCTGCAGGGGAGGGAAGGACTGGGAAGTTGACAGGTTCACACTCATGTTATCTGTTTGCTTTTGCTGCCCATGCAGGAACCCTATGATTTCTTTCTTACTAGCATTAAATAATTTCTATAAATATGTGACTCAGGAGTTAACTTATCATACTGCATCATAGAGAAGTTTTAGATAACATTCATTTCACTGAATAGCTCTAAGTGTAATGGCTTGCTGGAGCCTGCTCAAGCGCAGGGGCTGTAGTCTTATCTCTACAGCACATCTACAGCAGATGCACAAAATCAATAACATTTGGAGTATAGGTTTATGTTTGGAATTTAGTTTAATCTCTAATTTTAATCAACAGTGTGTTATAATCCATGTTTGGTATAAATAGTTTGTAAGTTTGTTGAATGAGAAAAGGATTTCATTACAAAAAGTACTTTTCCTTGTCTTTTCAAGTCTCTGTTTGCATCTCTATCTCCATATGAAGCTTGCAGTATTTCCTCAGCCAGGTGCCTTGAGCACTGAAAAGGAGCTGTAACTAGAGAGTCATTTAAGGTAATATTCTGTAAAACTCAGGGCTGGAGAATCACTGAAAGAAAGTCTGATTTGAAGTGCAAGCTCTCAGGTAGTTAACTGAGGAGTCTGTAATGCAAGTGTTTGGACATGCTTTTCTCTTCTGGCTGTGTTCAGAGCATACGTAGATATTGTGCTTCTTTCCGTGTTCATGCATTTCTCAAAGTATTGTAGAATCATTTTAAGAAGGCAAAAAATAGGGGTGCGATGGGACATTGTCTTATCCAGGCAACATGGCATAGCCTCATGTAAATACAGCTTTAATTTCCTGAACCAAGAATGAAAGAGCGAATAATTTGCAATTTATAAAGTAGCATTAAGTAAATGTCAGCCTATCATTTAGTGAAGTTCTGTCTTAGTGGCACATAGCTTCAAAAAGGGTAAAAAAAAAGCACTTTTGAGTGATTAAAATAATACAGGGTGATTACAATAATATTATATCAGACATTGCATTTAAATTAAATTTGAGTTACAAGAGTTGGTTCTGTTTTCTATAACTGACCTGTCCTTAGTGAGAAACAAACTCCAAGGCTACCAGCATTGACACCTTCTCTTGGTTTCTCAAAACCAGTAGTGCAATATTTGTGTGACAACCGTTCCTAAAAGGCTCATCTAGAAATTAAATTCCCAATCTCCTTCTTTGCCTTCTGTTAGCTTCATTGTAGCTATGATAAGTTGTTCTGACTAAAAAGCTTCTGTAGAGCACCAGCAGTACTACATGCAGTAGAATAATGCACCAAGCAACACAAAAACATAAGAAAGAAAATACTGTGGCATTACAGCTAGAAACAACACAGCCAAAGCCCACAAAATAGCAAGAAAATGGAAGATTTTTCTTCTCTGTAAAGGCAAGTAAAGAGTCTAAAACCAGTTTAAGAGCAAAAAGCATTATTTTTTTTCTTATATAATGCAATTTTTGTATTATTGTAGAATAAGAGGCCCTATGGCTTTCTTTTATCTCCTATAGCTGCCTGAGATTGAGCATAGTAATTGAGCTGGTAAACACTCATAATCTATGGATATTTTAATTACTTTTTCAGGAAATGCAGGCTACACTGAACGTTTAATACTCACTGGGAAGTTTTTCTCACTGAGAGAGGATTCCAGAAAGAGTAAAACGATCACAAAAGTAAAAGCAAAACTAAATAGAAATGTAGAAATGCTAAGGAAGGAAAAAAGATTCTCTGCAAGTATGCAAGTATCATAGAGAAAACAAGGTAAAAATTATAGCATTAGACAGTGATGGCATTATGGTTTAAAAAACATAACAAAAGGTAAAACTAAATCAGCAGTTCAATAGCTGAAACAGAAATGCCTTAGAAGCTGTGGACCCACAGACAAGTTTTATTGTGAATTTGCTGCTCATTCCTGTGAGGTGATTATTGGCCAGCATCTTCAGGAACAGTAAAAGAAAAAAAGCCATTTATGCTTTTTCTGCAAGCCGAAGGAGAAAGGGCACAATATCAGAGCCAAGGGCCTGTGCAGAGCTCAGCAGAACCTGAGCAGAGTGGTGCAAATACTAAAACTGAAAAGTTTCATGGTATTACACAGCACCAGAGAGCTTGATTGCTGATCTATCTACTGTGCTACTGCCATTACATGTTTTATCCTTTGCTGGGAGAAGGTCTGGAAAAGTACAAAAATATCAGGCAACTCTACTTTAAGCAGGATGCTGAAGAGTCCCTTTTTAACTCCCTCCCCATGTTTATTTTGTGCACATTCTCCTTTCCTTGCTGGTAGAGTTAGAAGCCATCTTTCTATAAGCTCTGGCTTAAGTTTTGTTATGATCTGTTATGTTCTCAATATCAGAGAGTAGTGCACTATCAAATGTTTCTATTGCCAAATTAGTTCCTTAACTGAGATATTACTGTCCATCCTCCAGGAAAGGCTGCAGCCTAATTTAGGAATGTTTGTGCATAGAAAAATGAAAAAACAACCAAGCAAGTTCACATGTGCCAAAGCACATCACAGAACTGCTTTTCGGCCTTTAGTCAACTGAGTGAAAAAATCTGATACAAACCCAACCAAGTATAACAAAAGAATGTTACTACAATTCTAGAAATTCAGTGAAATATTTTTGCATGTTTGGTATGGTACGATCTTCCCTGCCACAATGAAGCATGGCAATGACAGAAGAGTGTAATGACTGCAGGAACCATCACTGTAATTCAGGAGCCTCTGCCCTCTGAGGAACAAGCTGTGTGACTCTACACAAAAATCAAAGTCAAGAGCATTTCCTTCTGCCATATTGCTGGGGTTTAACCCAGCCCCTAAACACCAGACAGACACTTGCCTATTCCTCACCCCACTCAGTGGGGCAAGGAAGAGAACTGAGGGGTAAAAAAATATGAGATTAATTGGTTGACAAAAAAGGAAGGGAAAATAATGATAATAACAAAAGAATTCAAATATACAAAACAATTATGTAGAATGCAGTTGCTCACCACCCAGTGACCTATACCCAGCCAATTCCTGAGCAGTGGCCCTTGGCCAGCTTCTACCACAGATTTATGTGCTAGCGATGACTCCATATGGTCTGGAATGTCCCTTGGATCAGTTGAGATCAGCTGTCCTGGCTGTGTCACCTCCCAGCTCCTTGTGCTCCCCCAGCCTCCTTGCTGGCAGGGCAATGTAAGAAGCTGACAAGGCCCTGACTTAATGTAAGCGCTGCTCAGCAACAGCATCAGTCTGTCAGCAGCAGGATTTTCATCCCAAATCCAAAGACAGTACTGGGAAGAAAATTAACTCTATCACAGCTGACACTTATGAGCCATTTCCTAGGAATTTTGATCCCTGCTTTATAGATGCACCCAAACTGAAAAGAGGAGCAAGCAGACTTTTCCAGGTACTTGGAGTTGTTATAACAAATATAGTGAAGTTGAAATGCAAGTTACAATAGGAATATTCACAAAAACCCACAGAAAGCACATCTCCAGTGCCTCCAGGACTGACCTTTCGATGAGTGCCTTTTCAGTGGATGTGGACTCAACAACAAAACAAACTTTAGTCCAGAGATGCCCATGGCTAAGGGGTATACTGAAAGGAGAGAAAGTTTGGATAAGCATAGCTTTGCCAGATACAACTTAAGGATTAAAAATAAAAAAAATAAAAAAAGATGATCAGTGGCTTTCTCAGGAGACATCTGAAGCAAGAGGGGCGGGCTGCTGTGATGGGGAAGCAGGAGTGTGCATTACAGTCACTCTTTCTAGAAGACACTTTAGGGTGAAGCTATTGCAGGATGAGGAGCAGTTGGGAAGACAAGACCCACCAGGATTTGTTCTGGTGGACCTTATCCATTGTGGACCAGCAATCCATCAGTGTAGTGTGAACTACATTTGCTTCCTCCCAGTAAACAGGTAGGCAAAAAAATAGAAAGCATCTCTTCATTTCCCAAATCCTAAAACCTCCAAAATATCTTTCTATTCTAGTTCTTTAAACAGAGGTGTCTACAGGTTTTCTTTAACATCATAACAAGATATAATTGAGGACATCTGATTACAAGCACATGTTGAATTAAATACACTACTGCAGCTTAAGCAACATTATGTATCTCATTACTCACATTTCCAGAAGAGAGGTACTTGGTTTAAATATGGAGTTTGCCAGACCCAGATTCTTTTCTGGTGCAAAGAACTGGATATGCTTTTTCATTGAACCATCAGGCTTTTGGCCTTGTGAAAGGACTATGAAATTTGTATTAGGAAACATATTCTAATTGTCTACGATAACACAAAATAACACCTTTTCCAACCTGTATGAATAACATGCACCTGACAAGGAACACTGGACTTTAGATTTTCCTGGTGAAGGTGTCCAGACAGCCATAGCATAGCAAAGCATGTGTAGGGAAGACCTTCCTCCTTTATTAATTCAAAATTCTTATAGACAGCTCTTCCTCCAAGTTACTGCCTCTAAATGGAGGTGTAACACTATTTAGCTGACACCAAACAAAATGAGGGCTGCAAATTACACCCCATGCTTATTTAAATGTTGATTTGTTTTCAGAGGGGAAGTTATTGACAATTGGCCAGCTTCCAGAAGAAATTTGAGCAACTGCTCAAATCTGGAAACCATCATGATCCCACTCTAAGAGCTGCTTTACCCGGGCCTGGCTTTAGCTGCCAACTTAATGCTGGGAGAGGGGTTGGGGAGTGTTTAAAGACACCGCCAGCCATGGTGGCCATGGCGAAGCCTTGCCTGTCTCCCAGAGGGAGGCTGAGGGTGTAACCCACTGAGTTACTGGTGTTTACAATTTGTTTGCAATTAGGGCCTAATCAGGTAGCAAAGCTTTTCTCTTAGACAGGGGTTGGCTGGGTTGTTGTCATGTTCTAGGGTTTTGTAAGCATAATTTTTGTAAAGAATGTAGAAACAGGATGTTGCAGTAGTCCTTGTGCCACAGACAGTAGTCAGGAAGTCCACATTCACCAGAAGAAGGTCTCTGGTGTCCTGCAAATGAGCTCCACCCTGAGATGACAACTTGCAGTTAACCAGAAAGGCAAAGTTCCAAGGTAATATTAAAGCCTAAATTACTGATATTTTAAAGTCTTTGGTATGCTCTGGGAAACTGTTTGAAGGAGGGCTTTTTTCTCATTTCTTTTCTTCTTGTCTCGGAGAGCCATGAGAATGTGCTGCTGTGAAGCATACGGGTATCAGTTGGTGTAACAAGTGACTGAGAAGCTGTAGATCAGAGTAAGAGATTTCTTGTATCAGTCTTATTGTGGTGTGGGCAACTTCTTTCCTTGTTTTTTTCCTGCCATTCATTCAACTTCATGCCTCTCTTTTAACTGTGTAGGCTACAATATTTTCTTCTTTTCTCCAAGACAGCTTTAAATTTAAATGCCAAAGGAATATGCACTTGAATGTACCTAAAAACAACTAACCTTAAAGCTTGAAAGCAGGTCTTGGTGTCTTCATCTAGACCAGTTTATACTGAGCCGTTCTGGATGCTTAAACTATAAGGAAGGCAAACAGGGAATTCATGGCTTCAGCCCTCTCTGGGTGAGAGGCTTTGTTGAAGCCACAGTTTTGGATTTATGCACCTCAGTTTTAGACTGTGAAGAAAAGTTTACACTTTTATGGATTTTTCCCTCTCTGGAGGCAAGTAAAAAGTCTAAAAATGGATTAAAAGCAAAAAACCGTGATTTTTTACTACTGTAGGGTGAGGGCCCCTAGGTTTCTTTGTTCCCCTGTAGCTACCTGAGACTGAGCAAAGTAGCTATTAGACTCATAATCAATGGATATTTTAATTACTTTCTCAGGAAGCTGAGGCTATACTGAAGGTTTAATTTTACCAATATTACTGATAAGGCAGTTGGTCTGGCTGAAAGAGGGGGTTCCAAGAAGACAGCGAGTAAAACAGTTTCAAAAGGAAAAATTAAACTAAATGAAAATGAAGGAAAGAAGATTCCCTGCAAGTATGCAAATATCATAGAAAGAACAAGACAAAAGTGATAGTTTTATACAATGATGGTATTATAGGTTAAAAAATCATGGCAAAAGGTAACACTAAATCAGCAGTTCAATGGCTGAAGTAGAAATGCCAGAGAAAGTGGGAATCCATTGATGTAGTTGTCCAAACTGTGTTTATGCTAGAAGGAAATCCATAATCTTGGATTATTGTGTCCAGTGGATCACAGTTTGCTTGCTGGGAGTTTAGTGGTTTTGTTGAATGGTGTGATTTCAATCCAATGCTGCAGAGTTCAGAATATCCACAAGGAGCCTGTTTGGGCAGAATTGCTGCCTGAGTAGCAGAAGATTTAAACTGGTTTTAGCCTGCCTATTTTACTTGCTGTCATGCTATTCAGAAATTCAGCCTGTGTTAAGATAAGAGGTAATGCTTCTTAATGTATGAAATAAAGATGAGAGAAGATGAAGATGAAGGCTATGAAGATATTATGGCTGAGAATCACCTGTGTTCAACCAAGGGAGCACTTGTAGGCACAAAGGGAACACCTTGAACAACAGAGCAACTTTCTTGTGAAGCTGTTGCTCATTTCTGTGAGGAATTGGACAATATCTTTAGGAACAGTAAAAGAAATCTGCTTTTTTCCACAAGCCAAGGAAGAGGAGGCTGGGTAGGTAAGTGAATGAGTCACAGGTGTTTATAATTTGTTTACAATTAGGGTCTGATTAGATAGCAAACTCCTTCTGTTGGAGAAGAAATGTTTGCTGCATATCTGCTGTGTTTTAAACATAATTTCCATTAAAAAAATGTAGAAAGGAGGGGTTGAAACAGTCGCCATACTAGGGAGTCTATCTTCATCAGAAGCAGCAGCTCTGGTGTCCTGCAAATAAGATGCACCTTCAGGTGATGACCTCTAAGTAATTGAAGGTGAAGTTTCAAGGCAACATTGAAACCTAAACCAGTGATATTTTGAGCTCTTGGTATGATTCAGGCAACTTTTTGTGGTGGGGTTTAGTTTGTTTGCATGTTTGGGGTTTTTTTTTGTTATATTGAATGAGTATTTTGATTTTTGGGGAGTTTTTTTTGTTTATTTTGGTTTGACTTTTTTTTGGTGGGGCAGTTGTTTTTGTGTTTTGTTGGGATTTTTTTGCATTTTGTGATCATTATTGTTGCTTTTTTCTTGTTTTCCCCAAATAGTAATGTGGTGATATAAAAGTACAGATATATGAGGGCCATGGTAGCATAATGGGTGACTCTCTGAAGAAAATGAAGGTTTTTTACATCAAGTAAATATTTTGTGGTCTTCGTTATTTCTTTGTGTTTTCTACAAATGTTCCACAAATCACCTTGCATTAGTAGAAATTAATGAAAAACTTGATGACTGTGTGTGCTTTAGAAAATAGCCCCCAAAGCTTGAGTTTTAAGGTTGAGTAATTGTTCCCAGCCACCCACCTGGCCCCAGTAGCACTGGAGATTGCAAAGGCTATTTTCTTCTGCCATGAGGATTAAGAAAGGTGTTTCCAATGCATTTTTCCACCAGCTAGCATTCTTACCAGCTGCTTTTATAAAACTCCAATCAAAAGGCTTCCTACCATGTAATTTATGTCGGATTAATATTTTTATGTACATGTAATTCTCATTTTCTGTAAACAGTACTTTATTTTCACCATCTATGAGGAGGGAAATGAGGAGGTTTCCTGCAAGAGCCAGGACTTTTTATGGATTGTTGGCACTATCCTTATATGTTGCACTAAGTACACCCATGCCTGTGGTAATACTGCATTTGTGCTGTTAGGGTCTCCCCAGAGCCTCACTCTCTTACTTCTGTGCTAGCATGTCCAAATTCTGGAATGCCAAAGCAGGACAGTGTCTTGGCCCGGCCTCAAATCTGGTGAGATTACTTAAAAAACAGCACTTCTTTATTAATTTTTCCTGCTTGTGCTAATCAGAAAATATTTTCTGAGGATGCATAATCCATATTGTCAAGGAGAACATTCAAGAATCTGATTTTTTTTTTTTTTAATCCCTAATTTTTGTTATCTGATCATGTTGTAGAGTGTCTTTAATGATCCTGGGCTGTGGAACAATGTATGGCTGTGCAATAATGTTGTGGGGACAGGCTCTGGACCTTGCTCTATGGGAAAGGCTGAGTGGCATCTGTCAGGATGTAGCTGTGGGAGAGGATTCCTGGCCTGGGCTCCTTGGTGCTGTTTTTTTCCTTCTTCTGGCCTCGAGCTCAGGCACTACCAACAACTGTTGCTCCTTAAATGTTGCTGTGGTCTCTGTTGTTCCTTAAATTTTTGCTAAGATCTGGGGATGACTTAGTTGTACAGCTCCATTGGCCATAAAAAATGCCAAGATGTTTAAACTGTCAGCTTTGTCAAACTGCTGGTGCTTCTGGCCTGCTCTGTGGGAGCCTTAAGCCATTTATTTAAGCTGCCCCCTGAAAGGCTGGTAGCCTGTGACTGCCTCGTTATTCAGACTGAGGCAGGTTTCTTGGAGGAGGGAAGGTTAAGATCTTGTATTTCCTCCGAACTGACCTGCTTTGGTGCATGGGCTCTGTTCTGGATGTTGCTGTCAGATCTGCGTCTGTGCTCACCATGCCTGCAAAAGTGAGCCTCTGGATGGAGAGGAGTAGAAAAAGCAAGAAAGAAAATTTCATACTAGTACACCATGAACTGCATCCCTTAGGATTACCAGTGCTACCTTCAAACAAAGGAACTAACCTTTGAAAAATCAGTTATAGTGGTACCAGAGTTGTGTCCTGCCTTGTTCATTTGTTTGAACAAAGGTATAAATAGTAAATTAAAAAAGAAGTCAGTTTTATGAAACAACAAGAATTTTTATTAAGATATTTTATTATGTGTCTCTGTAAGGAATAGACCAACAACCATATAAAAGCTTAAAAAGATGGTTAACCTTCAACACTATAAATGTGTTAACGTGACAGAAGAAATTCACAATTTTGCATCTTTATTGACTTTTACAGGGTGAAGGGAAAAAATTCTCAACTATGACATGCCAATGACAGTCTTTGACAGGAGACATTTACACGCTTTAAATCTTTTTGGTTTTTTGAGCAAGTCAACAACCCCGACTTGCAGAGTTAGAAGTGAAAAATACATTAGCACCATCATATTAGTCTTTTACACTTCCCTAATTTTAGTGGTCTTGACCAGCAATGACAGGAAAGTAGAGAAGCACCTTTGACAACAGAATACAATCCAGCAATAAAATTATGGTGACTACTGACATTAAGGTATTAAACTCTTAAGATACACTGTACCGTTCACAGCTAATCGGTACAGAAATAGACAATTTTGTACTAAATGAATCCACGGAATTGACCACTGGGTCCAATGCATTTTGATTTGATTGATTTTTGTTTGACTCATCAGACACATCCCAGTTTCTGTCCGTGTTGAGGTAGTTGAAACAGGGAGGTCTTTCTAGCTTTATGGACTGCATCTTGGAAGAAAGGGTAAACTTTGGTACTGGGAGCAATCAGTGCTTTTTAAATTGGCTAACATTCAACTAATAGAACACAGTGTTGTTTTATTAAGTGTTGAAGTTTTATTATAGCACCACGGAGACATGTTTCGAAGATGGAATTTGGTAAAAAAAATAGAGCACAAACAAAGCATTTTTACTGTATTTTGTGTAATAGCAAAAAAAAATGACCCTTGATATCAAATTGATTTTTCCCCCAGAAATTTTGTTAATAAATAACTGGGATACAGATGGGCATCTGTGCTAGCTGACAAGGCTGAAAAAAAGGAGCACGGTTGGAGTGTGAATCTGTTTGCTGGGGTTTCAGAAAAAGCGGGATCTTTGATTTATAAGAAGCAGACTGGGCCAATGTCCACACCAAATTCCTGATCAGGACCACCAATATCTAATGGTGCAATATCAACCACTGGCAACCTCATTGTCTTGCGCGTCCTGTATTCAAAAACGGTTTTACCCCATTCACCAGTGTGTTTCTGTGAAGTTAAACAGAAGAGAAACAAATGTTAGAGACATGAGCGCTGGGCTACGTGGAAGTCATCCCACAGTTTATCAGATTTCCTATCTCTGTAATAACGAACCCTCTCAACCTGTTGAAAACTGGTTGCAGTCTCTGTGGACATGACCCCAGGAGGGAGAAGTTGTGGACAGTATTAGTGTTTTCCATTTGTTACTGAAAAGGCTGCAGGTGCTGCCAGACCAGCATGCTCCTGGGTGTTCCTGCTCCTCTCCAGCACTTTCTGCTGCACTGACAAGGCACAGGGAAGCAATGCTGGATCTTCAAAATGGCTGTGTCCCTTCCCCTAACCACAGCCCATAGCTTCAACCAGCTAGCCTTGGTTTGGTATGACTAGTTTTAGCATTGGCATGGGATGGATCAAAACTTGGTGACTGTGACTTGCCTGACATTGACTCTAAAGCAAGGAGATACCTGTGAGGCACAGATTTAAATGGAAGTGCACCTCACTTCCTATGGTTGCTACAGGAATGGCACTTCTGTACAGAATCTAGGTTCCCCCTTCTAGCTGCAGCTGTATCTTTTCCTTACCCAGGCCATACAAAGCTCTTTCTTCCTTTATTATGTGTCTAGTCCTCTAGATGGAATTATTTATTAACTACAGCACTAAATTCCTGTTTACTTACAGTACAGCCATCTTCTAGAACAGCATATGTGAATTTGCTGTTTCCTTCAGCCTTGATCTCACTTTCCATAGAGCTCATCAGTTTCAGAGCTTTTTTAACATTCCCACTGTCGTGGTCCATGTAGGCAATGCTGTTCTTGCAGTGGTAGGTGATGTTCTGGGAGGCACGGCTGGAGAGAATGCGCAGGAAGGCCAGCTGAACTTCGGAGACATCCTCTGGAAGCTCAGGATCTCCATAGCTGAACTGCAGAGTACCAACACAGGCAAGAGTGTTTGTTTAATCATGTCTAGGGACAGTCCACATCATGACTTTTTCACATACTAATTGTCTCATTCAATTTCAGAATTATTTTTTAGTGTGTTGTGATGTACAGTTTGGGCTGTTAAATGTGCTCATTTCTCACCTGGAAGCCTCCATCCATAGATTCTCCAAACCAAATGTGTTTCTTTCCACTGTTTGCACTGGTCCACCAGTTTTTCCTTGGCACAGTCCTGGGGTTAGCGCTGAGGCAGGTCTCACCAGTTTCCATATTGCAGTAGACTTTAATAGCATCCATCTTGCAGCCTTGGTTGGGATCAACCCAGTACTCTCCTAGAGGTAAGGAAAAATGTTAAGGGGCTTAATATATTTGGAGAAGAATCTAACTGCATGGTGGTAAAGCTTATTTCTATGCCAGATTTCTGAGCCAAATTAGGAAGCCTATTCATTTTGACAGAAGAGATGCCACAGGAAATAAGATGATATAGAAAGGTACTGAGTTCATGTGAATACTGTAAGGAGACTGCAATTTGGAATAAATATAGAACTTGTAATTTTTTTTTTTCCCCAAAATTATTTAAACATGTTCACTTCTAAGGACACAAGGAGTACAGTTGAAGTCAAATGTATATTCTGTGTAAATGCATAGTTAATTATTGTTTAAAATTATTTTTACATTTATCATCTTTTTCATGACATTTGTTTGAAAAAAGTCAAATTTTTATGGAAGATATCTGCATTTAAATACTCAGGTTAGAAAAACTAAAAACCAAAACAATCCTCAAGACCTGCTACCATCAGTGAAAATAGAATCTAAACATACCGCTCTTGAGCTCGGGATGGCAGAATTTCAGGTCTCGGCAGTTACGAGCTGGATTCTTCTGGGACCCATCAGGACTAATGATGTTTTCAATCTGGTTGTTAATTGATTTCATTGAAGATATGATGTCACCCAGATTGATATCATTTTCTTTGGGATCATCTCGAAATTCATATTGTCCGTAGAGAACTGGACCTTTCTCACCTCCAATAGCACCACCACCACAACATGGACCAGGAGGACCAGAAGGACCAGGAAGACCAGGCTGCCCTGGTGGACCCTAAAAAAATAGTGAACAGGTTAAAACTAAAAGTCTGTGTGGGCCCTAGTCTTAAAAAAATGAGAATTCTTACACAAATATTTAGTTTACTTATTCATTAATTAAACAGATGTTTAAACATCTGTTAGATTTTCCAGGCCTTTATTTTCTTAAAATTGTTTTTTTCCCCTAATTTTGTCAAGTTTGACTGTCTTTATGTCTGGGCTTTGACAAGGAACCCTTTCCACTGAAATCCAGAGAATGACCATTTCTTTGGAGAGCTTTGGAAAGCTTTTGGCTTTAGGAGGTGACTGTGATAGTGACACCTTTGCAGCCCTGGCCTCTCTAGAGCAGTCTAGGAAATGCATTCCACGGCTTCCCAGACCCAAAGGGAGTCTGTGTGAGGAGGAGATCCTGCTGTATGCAGAAAATTCAATGATCAGCCAAGACCAACACAACACCCAGGGCATCAATAATTACACTAAGCTACAAATGAGCTGCATGGTTTTGGATTTAGCCTTGGTAACTAGATACCTCCTGCCACAGATCTTGTATATGAAATAGAGGATTTCTGAGGGAGATATTTAAAGAGTGGAGCATCCTATGTTTCATGAATATTCCCTAAAGATTTGCTTGTGTGAATTTACTTACGGCAGGGCCACTTTCGCCTCTGGTACCGCGGGGGCCTGGAGGACCAATTGGACCTGGGTAGCCACTGGTGCCATCCTTTCCAGGTGGCCCAGCTGGTCCTGGGGGACCCTAGAACAATGAAGAACACAAATAATATGGTCAAAATAGTTTATCAGATAAGTCAGAAATACATTTTGAGGTATTTCAAATACTTCTGTATGATTTATCTGTTTTTTTTTTTTTCTTTCTTCAGCTGCTGTCCATTAAGATGGCCAATTAAAATTTGTCTGTATCTATCTGAATATTAACTAAACAGTCTGAATTTTCCTTGCAGTTAGACTGAGTAAGGAGTTTTTCTTACCCTTGCACCTGAAGCTCCTGGACCTCCAATTGCGCCTTGTGGACCCAGGGGACCCTATGAAAAAAAGGAAAAGTCAGTCACACACCTCCTGGTAATATCTTGCAACTAGCTGGATGTGCCTTAAATAAAGACACTGAAAACGTCTTTAAGATTATACAAAAAATATCCTTATAGAAAGGCTATGTCAGATATGAGAGAATGGTGGCCATTCTTTAATCACAAAAAAATATTGAGTGCTCTCTATATGAAAACATATTAGAGATGTGTTATTCAAAATGTAAGAAAGCCAACTGACACCAATGAGCTTTGGATGAACTCTTATAAGAATATGTAGCTATAGCCAAAATATAGCTACATACCAGTCATGTTATTTAAATAATTTGACAAACACTCATGATTTCAAATACATTTACAAATTTGCTGTCTGTGCACTGCAAAGCCATTTGTTTAAAAGTTATTGATCATCAAATGAGAATTTATCAATTTTTTTTCTCATGTTATATGTTAGACTCCAGGTTCTAATTTGTTGTTTAATAGGTTGGTATTGGTACCATCTTTGGTATGTTAATAGAATGAGCTTTGGTTTCTTGATCTCACTTGTATCATGCAGAGTATTGGTAAGTCTTTTTCAGTATAAATCCCTTCTTAAACTTTTACCAGTCGTAAATACCCATGGCATGCCAGTCTATTCTTGCCCTTCAATTCTTTTAGCTATGTTCAAATGGTAATGCACGTTTACAGTTCAGTAGTTTACAATTTCCTGCCCATTTTGCCCCAGTATTACTTTCTATAAAAGATACATGACAGAAGAGAGGTATTTGGACTCTGAGTTGCTTTAGTTGTCTGTTTAGGACAGATTTCTAATAGATGTAGACATTTCAACCCCTACTATCTTTCCTAATTGAATCAGGAATAGCCTGTATAAATGAATATATAAGAAGTTTTTATTGAAATGGTTATAGTAAACCCATCTTTACTTCCTAGCAGCTTCTTCCAGTTCTTTAATAATGCTTATGTCAGATTGATTCAGGGAATTTGAATTTTGAAGCACTTGACAATCAAATTTATATAGATTCACATCAAATTAGCTAAGGTTAATTAGGTACCTGGGGCCTAAACACAGAAACAAAGATCAGCTGTAATTCCCAATCCAATGCAAAATACTCACAGGAGGACCAGGGAGACCGGGGGTACCAGGAAACCCTCTGTGACCCTTTATGCCATTGCTGCCTCGTTCGCCAGGTTCACCTTTATCACCACGAGGACCTTGAGGACCCTGTAAGAGTAGATTTGCAATGAAAGGAAGATAGAAGGAGATAAGAGCAATGCCAATATAACAGGAAATTGGGAATGGACGACATCACAGATACTTTAAATATGACTTACAGCAGGACCACGAGCACCAGCAGGACCAGTAGAGCCAGGAGGGCCAGGTGGACCCTGTGACATGGTAAGAATGAGAAGGTATGGATCACTTGGAGCTGCTGAGCCCACCCCTTTATTTCCAGATAAGCTGTATGTTCACAGCTAGCAGGTGTTGGGAAACGGGGAAGCTCCACACACACTATAATCAGCAAGAATCCTGGCCAGGCCATTTCTGTACCAATGCCAGCCTTTCTCAGCTGCCCGTAGGCACTGATCTGTACAGAGGCACTACAGCTCTTCTTCCCTCTGTGAGGGGCTCACTGCTCAAGATGTGCTGGTGGCAGCACTCATGAGAAATAACTTGAGGGCTTCCAAAGTTACTCCCTTAGTTTAAATAACTAACACATTTCTTGTGCTGCATGAGCACCAGATGGGATGGAAATTAGGATAGGGCCTGGTGGGATGATGTACTTTTTGGCATCCTACAGAGCATGTGAATTCTGAGCTTAATATCTATACAGTTGTCAGAATGTAAACAGAGATGTCTTTCCCCTGGATATTTTTATAGAAGAGGTCCTTGATGTCAAGAAATGCTGACAGTAACAAATGTATGACTCTTCAAAACTTCTTCTCTATTACTGCGTGAAATGGGCTTTGCATAGGAAGGGTATGCAAGTAAGCAGCAACCTATTTGCTTAGGTCTTACCTGAAATCCTCTTTCACCGGCTTTTCCAGGTGCACCAGCATTACCTGCAGGTCCAGGGTGGCCAGGGGGTCCTGGAGGGCCAGGAGAGCCACTTTCACCACGGTCACCCTGCAGATAGTAACAGATGACAGGATAATAAATGTCATGTTTTGTAGAACTCAATACAAGGAGTATATTCAGTGGAGCACAGGAGGTTTAAGGAACAAATTTACATAGCACAGAACCACATATATTGCCACGTAAAGTTCATGTGTCATTTATTTGGTAGTTTAAGGATATTGGTGATTTCTTACTTTGCCTCCTGGGGATCCATCACGTCCAGGCAAGCCATCGGAGCCCGGGTTACCCTGCAAAACAGTGGTACAGTTTGTTCATAAACTGAATGAGCAGTAGACGGCTTGTTTCCCATTAAGCTTAAACAATGCTCATCAAAGAAAGGGTTTTCAAGACGGAAGAGTTCCTGGAGGCAGAGTGGCTCCTAAAAGACCTGTAACACCTGCATTATTTTGTGGGCATACAGACAGTGCAATGTCCTGTTCACTTCCAAGTGGGACAGATTAGGTCCCTGGGCAGTGAAGGGGATGGCAGGGACAGGAGGCTAGACCTCCTTACAGGAGGGCACAATGTGCCCAGGCCCCTGTGCATCAGGCTCTTGAGGGAGGCTTTGTGAATCGTAAAGCGTATTTTCTCCCAGAGTTTCCCGTTTGTAACTCACAAACTAGCAGGGAAATCCCACCCACTCACATCTCTGCCAGGCTCTCCAGGTAAGCCTCTTTGTCCAACAGGACCTTGGGGACCAGGAGCACCGCGTTCTCCTGGGATGCCGTTGGTGCCTGGTTTACCATCTTCACCCTGAACAAAAAGGGAAAGGATTCCATTGCAGATAATGCTCTTAGGAAATAGCAGTGTATTTTGCATCTTATTAACTATGCAGAGATTTTGAAGGAGACCTAAGGAAGCGATGGGCCAATGTGGCTTTGCTGGTTGTGAACACACAAGAGATAAAAACTTGGCCAAACTGGTTTCTTTTCATTTCTGGTAATAGTCATGCAAGGCCATTGAATGTTCCTCATTGATTGTCAGCTAAGAAATTATAAATGGGTATGTCTCTTCTCATGTGCCCAAAAATAATGGCCAAAGCAGTTAACCAAAAAATGCTGGTCTGTATTGGTGATAAAATACAAATCAAGCCATACCTCAACTTTTCTGAAGGGAGGTGAAAGTATTTTTCTGTTTGGGTAATAATATTTAAGCAAAAAACATCTGGAGAATTAAGCAAAGGTAAACAGCTAGTGCTAGGTGAGACTATGACTTGGATCTTATACCCAGGAGAGGTTACAGCCTCCTCGTCATGACCGTCCAAAGTGTGTGCAGTAGGTAATATCCTAGATATATAATCTGAAAGACAATCCCACAGCAGCTGAATACCAGATATTTTAAAGCCTCATTTTATCAATGTAAACATAAATAACTGTAAATTCTCTCATCTCTGGACTAAAAAGCGTTAAACCCTCCAGACCCCCAACACATTTACTACTTTTTGTGTCTCTAAGCTGGTTTTAGCACTTTTTGTGTCTCTAGGCTGTTTTTAGCAGCTGGGTTAGGGTTGTGTTAGGGTTGAGACTGTAGCTGCAGTGAAGGGCACTCACCCTGGCCCCTGCCATCCCAGGTGGGCCACTGGGGCCGCGCAGACCTGGCAGACCCGTGTTCCCCCGGCCGCCAACAATGCCTTGAGGACCTGGCTCACCTGGTGCCCCCTGTTTGAGAAAAGGACACATCAGTCAGTGGGAGCATCTTTAACATTCCATAGGTGGCTGCTTGTTCTGGACAGACATAACCCCTGTCTCCTGGTGGAACAGTCCCTGGCTGAAGGGGCACTTACCCTTTCTCCTCGTGCGCCTGGGGACCCTTTTTCTCCTGGTGGGCCGGGCTCACCTCTGATTCCAGCAGGTCCTGGGCCTCCAGGAGCACCAGAACTACCAGGGGGTCCGGGAGGCCCATCCTTGCCTGCAGGTCCTGCATTACCAGGGGGACCTGGACTACCCTGAAAAGAGTTTTAAAGAGGAAAGCGTGAGCTGCACACATGTACTGGCATTGGTCTCATGAAAGGCAGCCAGGCTTGAGTCATTGCCTGGAGGCAGATTTAGGGTCCCGCCCCTGAGCACCCAAATCTGATCTGGTGTTGTAAGAGAATCCTTTCATGTATCACTTTCACAACTGGTATTTTTTATCCTTACTGTCTGGACATAGACCTGCACATTTTGGATGCCCAGTGCCTGTAATGCATACAACACAGGGTACACATTCCTAACTCATGGCTCTACCACAAAAATTGGAAATAGTAGCAGACCCTTCTGCTCTCTTGAATCACTCCTGCCATATGCCTTTAATAGGGTGTCTTAGACATGTGCAGAATGAAATGTCTTTCATTACAATCTTAGCTGAGCCAATGCATAGTAAGAATTGCATTGATTTTAATGGTACCTTAATTAAAATCCTACTTTCTATTTCATAGAGTAAGGAGGGTTAAACTCATTTTTGTCATTTTTTGTCCTGAAGTACAAGCATCATATTCAGAATTTTTTGCATAATATATTTTAATGTATTAATATATGTCTAAATGTATCCACAAAGTAAGAATAAAAGAAAAGGGGGATAAACCAACTTACATTGTTACCAGGGGGACCAGGTAGACCGCGGGCACCAGGGAAACCAGCAGCACCCTAGAGATCAAAGAGATCAATAGTTTAATTGTCATTTTCTGAAGACTGGAAACACAGGAACAAATTTATTTTTACACACTGCTGGGTTTAAATTATAGTCATGTTTTGTTTGAAACCTGAATTAAATGTCCTGCAACTGAACAAAAAAGTCACTTTTTTTTTTTTTCTAGGAGAGTTCACATATTCTCCTCAAACTTGAGCTAATGGACAAACTTGAGCTAATGGCAAAGATGGCAACTAAATATAATAACTGTTGAGATAAGCCATTTTAGAGCTTTGGGTCATCATACCAAAAGCTATTTTGGCACCTTACTTATATTAAAATCAATGTAATCCAGATTACTGAACACTTCCACTTTAATTACTCCTTCTAGAATACTTTAATTATTCTTGAACTACCAATACTAAACTCATTGAAGTTCTTATTTTTCATTTACATCACATGTAAATAGAGGCATTTAGCAGTGACTAAATTGAAGAGATACTCACAGGGCCGCCAGGAGATCCACGGTCTCCTTTTATTCCTTGGGGACCAGGTGGACCCTACATGGAAGGAAGTAGATAAAGCAAATGATTTGATAAAGATTAAAATTATAGGAGCTGTCAATAAGTTTCAGGCAGTTCATCTCCTTGCACTTGGGCCCAGCACCCTGAGGCTGAGGGAACCCTGAAGGAGCCTCTCTGTAGCAACAAGGAACAGCAAACACTTACTGGGGCTCCAGGGCCACCTTGTGGGCCTGCTGCTCCGGGGGGTCCAGCCTCTCCTCTTAGACCAGGGGGGCCTCTTTCTCCTTTCCCACCAGGTTCCCCATTTTGGCCCTGCAGAAAAATTATATTGTTATATTACCACTTAAAAAGGTAGATGATATAGGGATGAGAAATGCTATCCAGGTAGTCTTCTGAAGGGAATTTAAATACTAAATTAAATGTGAATGCAGTTGAACTCTATTGGCCTACCAGTGCAGAAGGGGAAGGACAAAGCCATGTTGCCCTACTTGTGCCTGAGTACAGAAAGAGTAGTATAGACACTTACTGGGGCTCCAGGGAAGCCAGCAGGCCCAGGAAGACCTTGTTCTCCTCGTTCACCCTGTGGAAAACCACATGTCAGCAATGGAAGATATTAGAAAGATAAACTTCGCTTTAAAAGTTAGAGAATACTCCTATTGATGCTGCTGAAGTTTCTTTGTCTTACCAGCTTTTGGAGGAAAAAACCTCAAACCTCTGATCTGGAACAGCTGTTGCTCGTAAGTGCTAAACACAACTGTTCAGGAATTATCTGATAATTACCTAAAATGTGATAAACTTAACTCAGCTACACCTATATAAACCCTGAGCACAATCCATGGTGTTCCCTAGATCCAACTGAGATCCCAATGTGTTCAATATAAAAAAAATAAGTACAAGAAAGAGTACTTTTAAAAGTTTACTTAACTTTAAATTAAGATGGACATGACTATTGCTCACACTCTTGCCCTGCCCTGTCACCGCAGCCCTCGGACCCCTTTGCAGAGCTAAAAGCCCTGATTTTCTGAAGACTTTAGTACTTATAAATCCCAAAAGTCAACAGGAGCTGAATGTGCTTAGTTTATTTACAACCCAAGCCACGTTTTCCTGACAGGGTTGGTGCAGCACTGATGTCTATAGGCAAGAGGAGCCATGGTAAAGTTATACAGGCAGAAAAATTCTGTCACTTACAGGACCTCCACGGGAACCCATTGGACCAGGGGCACCTGCTGGGCCAGTCTCCCCCTGCAAGGAACAAGGATGGTCACTGGGTGTTTGTCTGCTTCCCATGCCCTGGGACTTCTTACAGTACAAGCACCATTATGAGGAATCTTTACCTTATCTCCAGGTGGGCCGGCAGGACCAGGAGGACCGATGGGACCTACATTGCCCTAAACAATTGGAAAATTAGAAAATGGTATATTTTGCATCAAAATATGGCAATGTTAACTCCTCTGTTTTGATCAATAGTGTTTATGTTTCAGTGTAAACAGATTGCCAAAGATATTTAAATGAAGCAAGTCTACTGTGCCAAAGTGCATTTGCACACCATGTTTTGGAGTGATGTTCTGAAATCAAACCATTTTGCAGTGTGAGAGATCTCCAACCGAGTGATTCTTTTTTTTCTCCCACCATCCAAACCTGATCAAAAACCACCTGAAGTTAACAGGTCTCTTTCAATGGAATACAGTAAAAGTGACCTGTTGCCCTAATTTTCAGATAGATAATTGATTCACATTTCTTCAGCATATATTCAGCATCTCCTGACTATCTCCCTGACTTATTTCTTTCTTGGAAATTTAATGTGTACCTTATGGTCTGAAATAAATTTTTTTGTATTTCCTCCAACTCAGCCAAGCTGCATTTTTCTATTTGTCATCCCTCATTACTTTGATGTATATACTGCCTGCAGGTACTGATTTGATAGATGTACGTATTTCAAGTGTCTATTTTATGTGCATTTGCTATATGGATGTGTAAATATATCATATGTAGTAACCTGTAGGAGTATGCTGTATGAGAATATTTACTATCAATGTCTTTTTGTGATTCATTATAACGTTAGTCGGGTAGATTTTCTCTACTTCCATATGATTGCTTTCCCTCTAAAACATTGCCCCAATCAACTGCAATCTTTCTGCCAAAACAATCCATTATGTTTACCCAAGGAGAAGTAATCACAAAAACTAGTATTAGGTCTAATTTAGTTTACAAACCTCATTTTGCACTGCTGGAATGAAACACTATGAGATTACAACTTTATGTGTCCTAGATAGTATTTTTCCACTGTGAAGTTACTCATGTTCTAAGTGCAGGCTGTGTAAAGCTAATGGATAAACTGTTGGATGTTTAAATACTCACTCTCTCTCCTCTTGCACCAGGAAGGCCATCAGCACCTTTGCCACCAGGTTCTCCCTAGGAAGTTTAAGACATAAAAAGCATGAGCAAAAAGGAAGTATGAGATTAGCCTAAATGGGGGGAAGGACCTCATACTGAGGGTCTCTGAATAACCAGATTTCCTTATTGAAACTGGGGATGATATTCTGCCCAGTATTCAGCATCAGGTACTACATACTTTGATCAGAAAAACCCCCAAATTGATTCAAAATGAATCCCAGGCCAAATTGTCTGCCCATTGTATGAACTATTCTCATCGTTCATTAGATTAATTAGAACTGTTTTGATGTACCCATCCCCCAAGAGATCCAGTGCAGCAAGGTATCTAGCATGTATCAAACTGAGGGAAAAATCCCATATTTTTCAACATCTAGGACCCACATCCCATTGCTAACTCAACAGTACTGCTACAAAATCTGCACCTCTGAAATCAGACCAAAGTGAAGACGTGGACAAGCCCAGTGCCTTGTGGGAAGCTAACATTAAATGAGCATAAAATCAAAAGTGTGTATGTGTTACCCTCTCCCCTTTTGGTCCAGGGCTTCCAGAAGCTCCTCTTTCTCCTGGCATTCCCTGTAAGCCAGGCAGTCCTGTGCCTCCAGGGGGACCAGGTGGGCCAGGAGGACCCTAAGGAGTGACAAAAATAATTACAAAAACCAAAATTAACCCAAATGGAATGCAGAATAGCAGAAAAGGAAGAAAGTCTGTGGGTACCTTGGCACCTTCTGTGCCAGCAGGACCTGGTCCACCTCTTGTTCCCGGAGGTCCTGGAGGACCTTGTGCACCACGTTCTCCTGGGATACCATTTTCACCCTGTGATAAAATATGTGTTATTCTTTGTTTTCAAGCTCATACTTTGTTAATTCATTTATGTCATTACAAAAAAGTTGCTTTATTATTTACCTTAGGGCCAGGGAATCCGGGTCCTCCAATATCACCTTTTGGCCCCTAGTTATGAGAAAATAAATGTAAGTTATCCATGAACTTTACTCAGTAAATCTTCATTGTAGTTGGCATCCTGTTTCTCTCCCCTATTATTCCTAAAATCAGGCTTTGCTGCTCTGAAGAGAGCTGAGAGCTGTCTGAATTTGAAAATATAATTTAGGAAGGACTTCTCATTAATTTTTTGTTACTTAAAAAAAAAGGAATTACTACTTACTGGTTCTCCAGGCTTTCCATTCTCTCCAGCTGGTCCTGGTCCACCAGGCAATCCCTGTATTAAGGAACAGTATTATCCATGTTACACAGATAAATTATGCATTTTGCATCTTCAGATTTTTGGTTTTGACACAAAGATGTGTGGCCAATTCCTTCCAATCCTTCAGAAAGAAGGAGATGCCAATTCGATGGCTGAGGGGTTTAGGTGACACAATCTCAGCTAACCACCTGGTTTGCAATGATCTGTGATGCAGTAAATTCTCTCAAGTGGTTGATCTGTTATATTCTATTATATTCAAAATATGATGACATGCACTCCAATGTAAATGTTCAGATGCCTTTATTGTTTTTTTTAATTTTGCATGTGGGTGTTAGTCTGTTAAAAAGAATCAGAAAACAATAAACACACAGCACCTGGAGGCCAGGTGGGCCTGCTGGTCCTGGTTCTCCTCTCTCCCCAGAAGCACCCTAGAATCAAACAAATGAGGAAAGAAAATCCATGAACTTGCCTGAAAACACTTCAACATATCAACACCTCCACACCACCCCTAATCTATGCCTCCTTATCATGACCTGATGACAACATTGCACAGTCTCAAAACCTAATCTATTTTGGTGTTCTGGTATTAGCTCTTTTCACTCCAACTCTTAGATGTGATTCAGCAGACACATTTTAACTTGATAGGAAATTGAAATGACATAAACATTAAAGGGAGCAACAATACACTTCTCTCTGAAAAGACTGAGAGCTCTAAATTGACTTTTCATTTCAATCTACACGAGGTATACCTGAGTCAAGTTTCTCCCACCAAAGTTTCCAATATTCATTCATTAAAATAATGGCAAAGAAGAGCTCTTTTATTTTTCTTCATAAAAGGAGATTTCTTCACATCATTAAAAATATTTTCCTTCCCTTAAATTCTCAGTGTCTATCTGTAGATGTCAGACCCCCTAATCATTGCCTCGGATTGGCCCACCACACTTACAGTAGGTCCTGGAGGACCTGGAAGGCCAACATCACCATTCTTCCCAGCAGGACCCTATTGAAAGACAAAATGAGGCTATGGTTACAGAGTGATACCATTTTTGTAAGACTCGTCAAGTTATTATTAATATTGTGCATTAATTAATATTAATATAATTAAACGAAATATTAGCAAAACTTACAGGTGTTCCAGGTGGTCCACCGGGGCCTCTTTCTCCATTCTTGCCTGGTGCACCCTTACAATAAAGAAAGATTACATTTGAAATACTTGTTTCTGGTCAGTGGACAACAGTCTAAAGCAGCAGTGTGAGATAGCCCCATTGTGGAGCAATTCAGTTTAACATTTGACTCATCAAGGATCAGCACAGAAAAGGAGAAATCCCACTCACCTCATTGCCCTTAGGACCAGGGAAACCCATCACACCTGGCTGGCCACGTGGGCCTGCAGGGCCAGGGGGGCCAGAGCGTCCAGATTCACCCTGATTACCCTGGGATAAGTGAATAAGAACGGGAGATATGGCATCTGTGAGGTGAAATAAAGCAATACCCATGGCTCATTAAACAGTGAGTGAGGGTGAGACGCTGTTCAAAACTCATTATGTGTTTTGTATTGCAACTCTTGTCCCAGAGACTGTATTTACACAGTATGAAATGACAGGGTTTGCAGGCTGCTCTTACAGCATAAAAAGTGCTCAGGTAGTTAAAGCAAACAGAGAGGAGATGATTAATCTGGCTGTGATAACAACCTGTCATGTGGATACTGTGGGATGAGGGTAGGGTTGGGTCAGTAGGAGGACTAGGATAAAATATTTGCACAATATACATACAGGAGGGCCAGGTTTCCCATCACTGCCTGGGCTTCCTGGAATTCCGGGCAAGCCCTGCAATTGAAGAAAAAAAAGAGTGTTATACTTCAGCTTAAAAAGTATATTATTAAATTTTAATTCATAAATATAAATATATATATCTATAAAGACTACTTGCTTGATTTCATCCTCTTTAAAAAAGATTAAAAGTCTTCCCATTTCCCTCATCCCATGAAGGGAGAAGATTGGAGAAAGCAAACAAATTCTGTTATTATGGGTTTATTGCTTTTTCTGAGAGTTGTATATAAACAAGACACCAGACATTAATCAACTAGCACAAAAATTTTGTTCTTTCATAATGTGGGAAGAAAACTAATTTTAGATGGAAAAAACAAGGAATGAAACAATTCTGACTATGTACCTCTACCTGAAAGCAACACAATGTGTAGCACTTTTTCCTTAACTTGTTTAAATTTCTAAACATTATTTTTGTTGTATTTTAAATAATTCATTTTCATTGCCAATAAAATCTTGTTTAGTTCTCAGAAGCCTGCAGTTGGGCTTTTGAATGTCAATATATTGTTGTTAGGAGTCGCTAATTCCTAGTACAGCTCTCAGAATGTTGTTCCATGTACACTTAGACATTGTTACATTCTGTCAGTATTACACAATAGGCCAACCCTGAAATCTTACTGATATGTACTGTAAAAAACTGACCAACAGCTTATTTGCTTTAATTGCAAATAAGCAAAAAATATAATACTTAAGTCTATTGAAATACTTAAATTATTGTCTAATTTAATTATTTAAACATTTAAGACTATTTCCATAATAATTGAAATACAAATATATTTAAATAGAACCTTTAAATACCTAATGTTAGAATTTGCTGAAATGTGGAGAGCTAATGCAGAAAATCATCCAATGCTAATTCATGTTAAAAGCATTTCTCATGGCAGGGCCAGGCGTGCTCTTGGAGCCTCTCCAAAGCCTCCCCAGTTTGTTGTGGCAGTGTCCTGGGAAGGCCCTGTGTCTCTGCACAGTGACCTGTCCCACCATGAATGGATGCTACTACTGCCTAAAGGAACTCATAGAAAGGACTTCCAGCTGGACTCCTCTATCATATCAGCTCAGATGAGTCATCTCTAACAGAGTTTATCTCATTTGCTTGGAGATAGCCTCTCTTACTCTTATTCCAGGAAGACCTGGGCCTCCGTCTTGTCCACGCTCTCCTGCGGGTCCGCTGGGGCCAGGGGGACCTGGGCTGCCACGCTCACCTGCAGGACCCTGGAAAGAGATGTGGAGATTCACAGCAAGGGAATCAGCATCACACTGAATCTCAAACTGTGCACCCAAATTCACATAGATTCTCCAAAGTTTGGAGGACTTTTTTGGAGGAAGATTTATACCTTTTCACCTGGAAGTCCATTGCTACCGGGTAAGCCACGGAAACCAGGGGAGCCCTGCCAGATAAAAGAACAAACTATGGATGGTAGGCAATGTAACACAGGTAATGGCAACTGGGTTTTTCTTCTCAACAATTTACCACTAGACATATCAGTGTGAAAATTAATGGGAAAAAAAAGATTTAAGTGGTATTTCACTGTAGTAAGAAGGACTACAGAATATTTTCTCTGTGGTTATAATGCCCCTGCTGAAATTATAGCCTGTCTTCCTTTAATTTTAACTGGTCCTGAATCATTATTTATGAGTTTTCTAAAGTAATACAAAAACATAAAACATCACATTCAGTATTAAATAATTATTTTCCTCCAATTCAATACTGAGAAGAGCTCTATTGTATTATTTTAATACTTCTATTTACTACTATCTTAAATGGTTACAAGAAATTTGAATGATAAATTTCATTTTGCAACCCCATTTACATATTTAGTATGATTAATCAGTTCATTCTGCATCTTTGGTTTTCTCATAGCTTCAGCAAATACTGCAATCAATTATTAAGTTAGGACCTACAAATAGGTCAGCATAATTTCCTTTACTTCTGATGGGAGCATAAATGTAAAATTTGTAATGATGTTGCTATGTATTTTGTTGAATAAAACAATTAGTGAATTCCTCTGTGAGAATTATTAAATTTTTGGAAAATTATTTAACATACTAGCCAAAAAACCTGTATGTAGTATTGATATTGTAGCATAGAAGACATCCTGACAATATTGCTGTTATTGATATTTAAGATGCATTAACAATAGAGATGTTGACATAAAGACATATCTTGAATGGAGAAGTATTTGCATTAATTTCACTTTCCAGAGTGGATTATTTTTGATTACTGAGAAGTAAGTTTGAAATTTTTATTATTTATTCCCCCTTGTAGTTCTCAGAGCTTATGATTGTTTTTCAGCAAGAAACTTTTGATAAAACTACCAGATACATAAGATCACTGCTTCTTCTATATAAAAAAACTGAAAGAAATTAATTTATTTCCAACTGAGATAGATCCAAGAGCTGCAATTCAGAGGAGAAACTAGATAAGAATTCTTCCCAGTTTTGTAACCCAGTTTTACATCTGGAATTTGCTGAGAAGAGATATGGAGTGAAATTTCTCCTGGAAGTGTTTTGAACTTCAGAAATTGCTGTCTCTGTCTTAGCTCAAAAGGTCGTGTACCACAGCTCACCCTTTCTCCAGGGGTACCAGGTACTCCATTCTGCCCGGGTTCACCATTTGCACCTCTTTTTCCTTCCTCACCAGGAGGTCCAGGAGCGCCTGGGGTGCCATTTTCACCCTGGCAACAACAGAAACCAAGGCTATCAGTTAATTAGAGGTCTCCAAAAAGCCAAACAGGTTTGGTATGGGGAATGATTCAGGGTTCAGACTTCCTTGAAAGAAGTCTCTGGACACATTTTGAAATCACTTACACGCTCGCCTTTTGGGCCTGGCTCTCCTTTTGCGCCATCCTTACCAGGGTCTCCCTAGAAATGGAGAAAATCCCATTAAAATTATGGGTTGCAACTGGGTATCATTCTGGACCTACTAGATGTACTGAAATACTAGGGAGTAGACATGATATTCCAAATTATTGACTCCTTTTTATTATTTAACATTCTGCAAAGAAATTAGCGTGCACTGGCTGGACCTGGAAGTCATGGGACTCCTTAAAAATCCGGTAAAGGAAAGAAGTGATACAATCTTAAACACCATTGAGTAATATTTTATGTCTGTTCCTGAGCTATTTCAGATATCGTTGAGTCTTTTGTTTAAAGTCCCTGAATATTTTCTCTGACAAAGAGCTACACGTGGTGTTAGGCTGTAAGAAAAGGGCCTGCTGGGGTGTCAGGATAAGAGTAGGTACCACTCATGGGGTGTAGTGGAGTGTGGACTCAGCCCTTGGGAATTTAAACGGGTGAAACTAGGATTGTAAAAGAACAAATTTTGTCTGATGTAGCCAATTTACACAAGCTGTATCTTTCTTGTATCTGAATTGGTGGATAATTTAGGAAAGCAAATAGGTATTATTACCATATTTATGTGTAATCCTTATATATAGCAAACGTGTCAAAGAAATGTTATATATTTATAAAAATAATTGCCTATTTTCATTACAAAATAAGTTATTAGGCCATTTCAAGTGGATAAGAGAAGATCAATGGGGTTTTTTTTAATGGTTATCAGGCTTACTTCCACCATATTTGCTTGTACCACCAATGTAAATACCATTAGTAACTCACCGGACTGCCTTTCGCCCCAGGGTTTCCACTTGCACCTGGAGGACCAGGAAGACCACGGCCTCCTGGCAGACCAGGTGCACCAGGAATACCAGAAGGTCCCTGCAGAGAGAGAACAACAGACAGAGATGAAGAGAGAATGGCATTGATGGACTCTACCCAGTCCAGTGACCCTCACCAACACAGTGCAGCAATGGCAGTGATATGAAAAGTACCCACCATTTCACCCTTGTTGCCAGGGCTTCCAGCTCTTCCAGGAGGGCCCTGGAAAAATAAATATATGAGTCACCAATGCTGCTAACCCAGGACCAGAACAAAGGACACCCAGGGCTCTGTGAAGAGCAGGTGACACAGCACCTCTCAGCTCCCATGTGTTACTGATGTACCTGGGGCCCAGGTGGGCCGGCATGACCCTGAGGACCAGGTTCTCCTCTCTCTCCAGGACTACCACTAGCACCAGCAGGACCAGGAGGACCAGCTTCACCCTATGGAAAAAAATAGTAAAAGGAGAAAATGAAGGCAATTTTAATCATCTCTAGGTCAATAAGCATTAAACTAATGGTTTGTTCTACTGTGGCATCTTTGTGTGATTTGGGAAGAAGGCTTCCAGCATCATCACCTGAGTGCAAGAGCCAGATGAGCTGAGGCACATAGGATGCAGGTGCTCCAGGCAGTACATGGTGCACAGCTCCTGAAGCTATGGGACATTGACTCCAGTCCCTCCCACAGCAAAACACAGAGAATGGGGGATCCATCACTTAGTAGTGTTTTGTACACTTAGTAGTGTATTCATGAAGATAATGAGGATTGGGTTTGTCTAGTGCTGCATGTGGCAGCACATCTGTTCTAGGCTTGCAAACTGTAACAGCAGCCAGGAAAAGGAGGACTCATAAAATGGTGATCTACAGTGACATAAGCTGTGTAAGTAGAGAAAGGACCAAATCCCAGGTAGTTATGCATCTTTAGTTGAATACCTTAAAACCTGGAGAGCCTGGAAATCCTGCAGTTCCAGGGGGACCTGGGGGACCCTTAAAAGTGAAAGAATTACTATTAATGCAAAAGGTAAAAGCCATATGGAATTAATCTTAAGTTAAAAAAGAGAGTCTGATTATGGGATTTTTCTCTGAGTAAGGAAACACCTGGCAAAACAGCAAATATAAATCATGCTGTAAAAGATGAAATTTGGCTAGTCCTAAAATATCACACCTATGCCTTAGTTACCCTATTACATGTTCAGCTGAATTTATGTGTTTTAAAACTAAAAACATGAAATCTATCATTAAGGAGATTAAGTTATGAAAAACGTTCAGAATTTGTTCTAATTATAAAAAAGGAATGAGTAAAGAAAGCCAATACAGCTGTTACACACACAAGTGGACATGCTCAGATTTCTAGGCAGATGAGAAAGAAAAATGTTTGCCCACTCCAGACAGCTAAATAATATAATTGAAAAGATCATTCAAAATTTGAACTTCATGGAGTACAGCAATTCCATCCATCTATATGTTCTCTGAGAATAATCTGGGTTTGGATTTTTGCATTTCCTGATTTGGAGTGGTAAAGCTCTCCTATTGCACTGTGTCCTTTAAGTATCTTAACCAACACAATTATGAAATACCATTAAATAAAATGCTCATCCTTCAACAAGTGCACCCCAATTTCAGGTTTGCTGGCACTGCAGAACATCAGCTAGAAGTAATTAGACTAAAGCAGCACAAATACTTAAAGTAAAGTTGTCTCACAGGTGGGCCTGCTGCTCCTGGAGATCCGTCTTTGCCGTGGGCACCCTACAGAAAGAAGAGAGATGTTGGGTACAGAACACTACCCCGACACAGAACCCACATCCTTTCAAGTCCATGACTTGGAGACCATATTCTTGTGTCTGTACATCCCCACTTAGTTTACGAAGACCCAAGGATTCCTTAATTGAGAAATTCTAAAGTAATAATTAACTAAATATTTTGTGAAGGAATATCCAACACTTTACATGACTTGCACTGAGACAGGAAGATGTAAAAATACATTCTTATTACATTTCTTAAGGAAATGACAGCTACAAATCATTGTCTGTATGAATAAGTAAGATTGCAATAGATGTATATTTCAAAGTAACAGTTACTTCTGATTCACATAAGAGAATAAATTTCACTCTAAAAACCTGATGAACACTGATGATTTAAACCCTGTTGCCTGTCTTGTAGTCATATTAGACCAGATCCTCTGCTCAGGTTATGCAGTGTCTGCACAAACAAGGTGCTGGCTGTTAAACTGCTTTGTTGGTTGTGTTGAATGCTATGAACTAAGAATTCCTTCAGGGCAAAGGAAGTACCCCCTAATCTCAGCCAAAGAGGAATTTTATCTCTTTCCTGCAAGTTACTTCTGAGATTGCATTTTTTCCCTCTCTCTGCCTTCTCCTGGCACTCTTTGCTTCCACTCCTCTTCCCTGCTTCTCTTGGCCAAACTTGAGCTTATGCCGAAACACTGAACTCTTCCTCAATGTGTAATCTATTAATTTTAAAAAGCGAAACAGGAAATAGGATCTTGAACATGTTGTGGGTTAGAAGTGTTACATCTTTATTGGGGACTGAAAAGTTTTCATGTGAGATTTTTACAGATGCTACATAGTTTTTTATTCCTTTGCATTAAGACAGCTTTAAGAAAGTAGGGAAATCTCAGCATATTGAACCCAAATATAGGTTGCCTCTGGATAAGAACAACATCTGCAATTACTTACAGGGCCACCGGGATTTCCAGGTCTTCCTCTTTCTCCAGCTGGACCTCTTGGTCCCTAGAAAACATATAAAAATGAATCTGTTAAATGCCTTCTAAAATAAGAAGGCTGAGCAAAGAGACATTGCTCTTATTTGCATAGCTCATTGTTGTTCATTGCATATGGTGGAGTAATTAAAGTTAAAAGATGAGGAACAACTCAGTTAACATTTAAACACTACAGGATGCACATATTTACCGGTTGGCCCGGTGCTCCATTCACTCCAGGAAGACCAGTTTCACCCTGTTATGGAAAGAAAACAAAATGAACTTTGATGAGAACATTTTTTGGTTTATCCAAGGGGAAGAGACACAGAAAAAAGCTCAATTTGTTGTTCCTTTCTAGTGGTGCTGGGTGTCCCCAGCATGAACTGAGTTCTGAGAAGTCTAAACAAGTGTCAAATCAAAAATTAAACAGGATATAAAAATCAGAAAGACTCAGCTTTTAAAATAAAATGCAAGAAAGTCAGATGACCGAGACATGTCCTTTCATTTTGGTATCTCATGTTTATTACAGCTGGAAAATTGGGACATGAAATGGTTCAGAACACCTAAATCCTTTGGAATGATTCCTATTTTTTCATGGAGATATTAAATGGGTTTCTTGAATGCTTATTGTAATTTTATAATTGGTTAAATATGCAAAGCACAGCTATACAACAAATAATGGGGGTCATTCATCTGCCTACTAGAAAGATGACACTCCAGATTTTTACCTTTGGACCAGGAGCACCACTGTCACCTTTGGCACCATCTTTTCCATCAAAACCCTGTGGGAAAGTAAAACCGTATCTGTGAATTGTATTCTTCCTGCATTCTGGAAAACTTGATTCCTCTTGGCAAAATATTAAACCCCCTAAAGGGGCATATTTTCAATAACGAGTGCTATCAGGTGTTGGAACCCTTTTTGGCATTAGGATGGAGCTCTACAATTGAGGTAACCAGAATAAAAGTAAGTCTTTGTTATGGAAGTCCAGATTACATTGTGCAGAAATTAACTTTAATTCTATGATTCAGTCTTGGAAAGGATGACTGAGGGATCACAACAGTGCAACACCATAATTCAAGGAGAGTAACAGACACAGCTATACTCAATATATGCAATACTTACTCGTTGACCTTTCATCCCAGGCATCCCAGGCATTCCAGGGTGTCCTTTGTGACCCTAAGCACATAAAAATAGAAAGATTAATAAATCACGTCCTTATCGTATGAAGGCCACAAGCCAATATTCACTGTGTGTCATGTTCACTTGACTAACTTGAAATGGGCAAACAAAACCTCTGGTAAGAAGACCTTTGTTATTGTGGGCTTTTCCATACCGGTAATCCAGGGATTCCACGATCTCCATTCCTGCCTGGTCTTCCTGGTTCTCCCTATTGAAAGAAAATAATTTTTTTTTAGTGTTTTGCTATTGCTTCACTTACTGGCAAAGCACCAGTTGTGGTAGATCAAGGTGAGTTGGAGGAAGCAGGTGAAACTCCCACCAAAGACAGTGGGGAAATCCTATCAGGGTGACAGTTCCCTCTGTGACCGCTTTCTGGAAAACAATTGCCAGAATTTATAAACTCAGCTTTTAACAAGATTCTAGTTAATTTCTAAGTTACTTGAAGACAAACTTTAGAAAGAGATGATCCCAGAAAACTTATTTTTCTTAGTAAAACACTCAAAATGGACACAAGCTCTAGATGTTTGCCTTGGCTGGTACTACACCTGTTTGTTTGTGACACAGAAAATGGTGTTAATAGCTGTAAGTCCCATAGTAATATTTAAAGGGAACAGAAAACTACCACTACTGTCTAGTTTTCTTTATAACTGCTAATTTATTTTGCGCCAAATAAATACCATGTTTCGTGCTTATGTTGGTTTTGTTGTTTTTTTTTTTTTTTCTGGTGTCAATCAAATTGCCTGCTAAAATTGAACTTTTTATGGAATGGACAATTAGACCTAAAGTGAGACAAATTTACTTTCTTAAAGTCATGTTGTCAAATGGAGAAACAGGGAGATGTTAAAAATTCTCAAATGCATTAATATCTCTGTGCTCTGTTGTCTTGAAATTTAATGAACTTTTTTTCTTCCTATTTATTAATAACTGAATGACTAATAGTGAACTTACATCTTTTCCTGGTGGACCAACTGGGCCTATCATTCCAACCGGGCCTGGAGGTCCCTGTAGAAAAAGAATTAATATTAACTACGATAATAACAAATATTAAATCTCTTTCAAATTAAAATTGCATTAGGCATCATAAAATACTTTTACATTTGACATGCAACATAGTAAACAACTAGGATGAACTGCAAAATTTCCATCCACTCCAGTGGTGACACAGATTCATGCTTTTAAGATCATGCTTTTAACATACACAGTGATACTGAATGGGTACGTACAGGAGGGCCAGGTTGTCCTGGTTCTCCAGGGGATCCTTGGTATCCAGCAGAGCCCTAAAATGCAGCAAAATACTCACTTAAGATGTGAACAACTACATACATGATTTCATAGTGCTGTTATATTTTATAATCTCGTAATTGTAAGGAAAATTGTAGTCAGATCAGTCAACAAATGACTGAAGGTGAAATTACCAGAACCAAGCAGAACATGCCTCCATGAAAACAGAAACTGCTCCTCTAAAAGGAGATGGACACTGAAAAACACAGACCCTTTGTGTTATTCACTGAATGTGTATCTTCCACTTTCCTTTACCTCCTGTTAAATTTTTGTATGGATAAACATTTGGGAATATTAACAGAATGGCAGGCAGTGGCATGTCTTAAAATAATGTTAGCTGTCACCCCATGGACTTGCAGAGATCTCAAGGGGTACACAAGGATTTAAGCCAGCACAATATACTGGCCTCAGCTCTCGAGTCTTGCTGATGGTACGGCCCAAGACGACATTTATGCATAAAATTCTTCAGCATAGTATCCAGATTTATCAGTTGAAAAGGTACTTAATATTTATGACAGAGAAAAGGAGGAGCTAATATAAAAGAATAACAAGACAGTTATGAGAAGATTAATGTTACTTACAGGGGGACCTGCATGACCAGGTGGGCCAGGGGGGCCACTGGGGCCAGGGGGTCCTGGAAAGCCACTCTGTAGTGTAGATTAAAAAATAGTAGTTATATTCATGTAATATAGCTATAAAGCTTAATAGAGGTGCTATAGTCAACAATAACTGTGAAATAAATTTTTACATAATTAGTACAGAGAAAAATCCTTGGTGACCTGGACTTGCTGCAGTAAAAAGGAAGCAGCAGTATCTACACACAGTGCAGAAGAAGTACATTGTCTAGTTGTCCCTTCAGAAAAGGCTTCACTGGGTTGCTCCTTGCAGGCTTGGCTAACATCCTCCCAAGGTATTTTCAGAGCTGCATCTTTTCCTTTTTGAGTCGCTATTGCCCTTCTCTAGACCCCAAAGGGTTGCTTAGCTCAGCTCTTGTGCTGCCTGAAGGGGAAGAATAGAAACTGGATCTGAATTTGTTAACCACAGTAAATGAGCATCAGCATCTCCACTGTGTAACTGAGCTTAATCAGCTCAACACTTGAGATTTCTCATGACCTAGACATGACTGAATTAAGGCCATACTTTTGTTGTTGTCAGTAAGGCAATCATTTTCACCAGTGAAGTTCTTTTCTGAACTTTAACAGTACCAAGCCATAAGAAAGAAATGAGGTCTGGATTAACCAAAACCTCAATATTTCTGCTTCCTGTAGCAACAACCACAAAAGCATTTGATACTGCAAAACAGAAAACATTTAAAAGTTAGCACAGTGGTCTACTGCAGCTATAGGGGGTTCTTTAAAAAAAGCTTTTGTTAAATTAAACTCTTCATGTGTTTCATACAGCCAAAAGAATCACATGTATGAATGACATGAGGATCGCTGTGTGCCGCCGTACTGGCAGAATATTCCATAGTTAATACTGCATATAATGTGTTTCATGGGATGTTGTCATATTGTGTCAGAATAGGTCACGTATTACAGGTGTTACATGAACCTAACTTTCATAATACAAGATTAACAGTATTGCTGTGCTCTACTGGCATGTCTAGGACAGTACTGTGCTATACTACAAAAATAAATAATATTAGTTCACAGTTGTCTTCTGTCTAAAAAACGTCAGCCATTTTAGTATTTGCTATTTTCTAGGACAAGAAGTACAGCAAGAGGCAGAGCTGTTAGGGTTTGGGAAATGTGGTTGCCATCGATGTGTGAATACAATGAGCAGTCCCTGTTAATTGTTAGAACTAATTTGGTATAAGGTAACTATCGATTCAACCAGGATTAAGCCATCAACTCATCAATAGCAATCAATCAATTAGACATACGGCTATAAACAAATGAGATATAATTTTTTCGAGTTACACACTGAGGAGATAAACTGATAGTTAGGGGTGTACTTGCTGCCAGCATCTCCAAACTGGGAACAGATGAGCATCCTTCAGTTAGAGAATGTGCACTGGTGGAAGGAGACAAAGACAATATGTGGAGGTTACGTGAGTAAGTGAAGAGAAACTGTGATGTAAAGCACAAAATCAGTGTACAAGCAATATAAAGCCATGGGAAGAGAGCAATGGAGAGGTGTGTGATTGAGGAAATACCAGGCATGGTAACCACACAAGGACAAATGTTGGTGCTGCATTTTTTTGCTTTGTTAATCTTGCAAATTATTTCAGTTTGGATATTTATTCATTAGGAGTATTTAAGCTGAAAATTGATAAATATATAAATAAAGAAATTAGTCTATATAATGCTAATTATAAGCATTATTTAGAAAAGTGATTTCAGTCACATCTGCCTGTAACTGCTAGTACTTTGTGGTCTTGTATGGCACGAAGCAATATAAAAGACCTTATGACCTGAAACCATACAGACAACCCTGAAGATATTCTAGGGTGCCCAGTAAAGTAGTTTGCTGGGGTTCTTTAACCCAAGTCCAGGAGTCAGAGCACAAGAAATCACTAACCACTTCCAGGGAAAAAGCCAAAACAGAGAGGTGTAGCCATAGTTGTTAACTGAAGGTCTTGGTTACCTGCCTGGTTCAACACATCTGCTATTAAAACACCATGTAGAAGAATGCAGATGGTATGATAGCTGTGAGTGAAAACTGTGAGGAGTGAATATGAATAAATGAATAAACAAAGACACAAATGGATGGTTGAAGAAGACCAATGCGTGGATGAACACAGTAGCAAATGAAGGAGATAGAAATAAAACAGATTAAAATAAAGGGGGGAAAATAATGACTATATTTCAGGAAAAACAGCTGTTGTGATCAGTAAACCTTGTTTCACAAGACGATCTGATGGAACCCTGAGAAATAACATATTTGCTTGGAACTAACTTGATATGCTACAACATGTGATGCCCAGACCGTGTTATGCAGAATTGGGCTGAAAATAATGATTATGCTTAATGAAGCACAGCCAATTTCCAGTAACAGCAATTCACCACATCCTCTATGTAGCAGATTGCTTGAATCAAGAACACTTCATGTTGAATATCTCTAAATCCCAGTGCCTAAAAGGAAAATCATGAGATGCAACATCCAGATTTATTTTATACATCAAGCATAGCCCGGGTATAACTCTTTGAGGCTTTTTCTCGCTTAAAAAACTGAAAAGCTTGGACCAGGTCTAGCAGGCAGATACAGCATCTTTAGCACACAGTCTGAGCAGCTGCGGGTAAAAAGTGGTAATCATAAAAAGTAAAAATATTTTGAGCTTTGGAATGAATAAAGTTTATAAACAGGATTTACTCAATTGTTGTCAGGTAAGTTTGAATTGTGGAAAAGTTAGCAAGTATGGAGTATCATACTGAGTAAAGACAAATGATACTGAGTGGGTAAAGGAAAATTAAAGGCAGTGGAAGAGGTAAAAATTGTTGGAAGGAAGGGAAGCAATTAGTGGAAGAATATCAAGCAGACGAATAAGGAATGTACATGAGGCAGAAAGGGAAAAATGTTTAGGTGGTGTAAGAAGGTGAATCACAGAGATTAGGAAAAGGAAGGTAAGAAACTGAAGAAAGAAACCGAAAAAGTAAAAAATCCAGATGATCTATAGCTACTTTCTAGAATATTGAATTGCTGAACAAACTGCTGCCTTACATCACATTCAACTTCCAGGCAATAATTAAATGAAAACTTATATTGTTAGATTAAAATCAGGATACATACACATCCAAGGTATAATCTACGAGCAGAAAATTTGTTCTTTAAAAAGAAGAAAGAACAGAAAAAAGGTTTTATCATCTTACAATGGGTTGTGGGTACCCGATACCAGCTCCACCAGCCTTCACATCATAGGAGTCATACTGTGGAGAAAAACTCTGTAAAAGAAATAGAGAAAAAAAAAGAAAAAAAAGAAAAATAATGTGATTGCTCCAAATCAAATAAGACTTTTTTTACATTGGTATGGCAGATGCATGGAAATGACTCATTTGTATCTGCTGAGTAGTACTAGCTAGACATACAGCTGCCATATATTTACATAAGAGAAGCCCAGCCAATGTCTTCCTTCTGAGGCCATGGTGACATTAGCTCCCTAGGCTGGGCACATCCATTTTTCTTCTTGACAGCTGGGCCTCAGCTGAACCACAAAATTACCCTTCTCTCTCCTTTTACTCTTGTTTGACTCCTTCTTAGCTTCTTTCTCTGTCTGTCTCTTTTCTGTTGGACTTAGTTGTCACTCAAGGTAGTTGATGAAATATTATCTGTTGCACTAAAAAACAGAACTGTTTATTATTATTATTATTATTATTATTATTATTTTCGTGATTTCTTGCACCTGTGCCTATTGAATGACTCATTTCACATGAGCAGACTCAGTCAAATGGTGTGGCATTAGTGCAGTGATGCAGTGATTAGTGCAGTGGCCCACAGGTAGTTAAGCAGGAAGGGTTGAACACGTGCAGTGTTCTGCCTGCTCTCCCAAACCACTGTGGATCCAGCTCCTGCACTGACCAAGTGCTGGACTCCTGTGATCCTGATACCAACCCTTCTGTCAGGATCCAACACCACATCTTTGATACAGTGTTGGAATGGGAGATTAATTCAGCCTGTTATCCTTTCCTGTGTTTGCATCTTCAAGCCCCAAACCAGTATCACCGTGATGCCCACTGGGACTGGTTAACTGATCCACAGCTCAGTCCTGCAGAGGCAATCCCTTTCAGAATTAAATAAAAACAAGGCATCCTTCCTCGGTTCCTGGCTTACCTGGGAGTGGGAAGTGTTTATGGAAGTTATAATCAGCAGCCTATATTCAAAAGTAGTAATTGTTTTAACATACAGTTTTTATCAGCTTTGTGCTAAAGAAGTCCCTTCTTGTAAATCTCAGCCTGGTGGCCTGAATGGATGACAATGGCACCTCTTAACAAAGCACTGCCTGGGGCTCAGTGTTAATAAACTTTAGTTACTATTAGCTCTCTTGTTGAGTGCATCCAGCTCTTCAGAAATGAATTCAACATTCAGTGAGCCAGAAATAGAGGGATCATGACAAATAGTACTTGCATGGCACTTCCCTGCAAGCAGAGGACCAGTGCTTCAGTCTAGTCTCATTGGAATGTTCCATTATTAAAAATGAATTGATGAAATACAGGAATGTAGGAGAGTTCCCTAACCATTAAGCTTATGGGGAAATCCTCCATCACAGTCTTTCTGATCAGATTATTTCTGAGTTATATAAGTCCTTCAACAGAACTGGCCCTAAAAGTTTTAAAAAATAAGGTAAGGCAGAGATTTAATTGCACTCTGGAGAAATTTTATGGACAAACCCCCAAAACAACAGCAAGACCCCACATACCACCCAGCTCTGTTTTCCAAAGGCATAAATGAGATGGATGCCACCTAAAGCAAAGCACCTGGGGAGGTGCAAGGGACAGGTGCCTACAACATTGCCTTTCAGGGTTATGAGCACCAAGGTAGAAGCTGAACATAACAATGACTTACACCTCCACTTATACTGGGACATGACTGGCAGATTCCAGGGGGCCCAGGAGCTCCAGGGCTTCCTGGTTGTCCCGGTGGGCCAGGGGGACCATTTCTGCCTGGAACTCCAGGAGAGCCCTGCAAAAACACAAACAGAACAGATATAGATGTTGCCTCCAACTGCAAGGACATTGCAGAACAAACCTTTCCATTCCTTACAAAGTCTGTGTGACTGTGGTGGGAAACCTCTCCTAAACAAGGCCACAACCAAACATTCAGAGAGGAGAGACAAAATTCCCACATGGTAACACTTGGTTGCTGGAGCCTTATTACAACTAATATATAATCAAACACATTAGACATATTTAGCAGTTCAGTTCCTGAATCTAAAATTATTACTGCTAGTGGAGTCCAGTAGATTTTTTTGCTCCTTCTGTAAAGAAATATGACAAAACCTAACAAATGTGATACATTTTGGACTAAACTCTGCGTTCTTTCAGTTTAAATTTTTGAGAGTGTTGTTGAAACTAAAGTTCTGCTTCAAAACAACTATGTGGTACAGTCCTGCTGCCGACAGTGCAGACATCAATGAAAGCAGGATATCTTGGCAGCTTGAATGGCATATATAGCACTAGAAGAATGGGGTCTTGATTTAGTTCATTTCCTTGGGGAGAAAAAAAAAAAAAGTTGCACTTACAGGGTCTCCTTTGGGGCCTCGGCTGACTACTCCAGGAGTCTATTAAAAAAAAAAAAAAAAGCAAAGGTAATTAAATTTAAAAAGAGAATCAAAATAAAGCAAAAAATTTGCACATAGATACAAGAGCAAAACATTTAAAAATTTGAATTCAGTTTTATCACATGAATTCTATTAATTCTTATTCAGTATATTTAAAAGCTGTAGAGTTTTTGGTCAGTGTATCTCCATTTGCTTGGATCATCCATAGAATTACACCTCCCCTGCAGGCATAAACATGACACTAATGAAGTCAGTACAGCTTTGCCACTGAGTGCAATGGGGATGGAAGTCCACAGTGGAATGCTGTGACAGTTTTCTTGTGTCCTTCTCAGTCCACCATGTGAAGTGTGATTAGCTATTTTAAAAATTTCAGCTCTATGGCTCTAATTTATTTATTTTTCAGTTAATAATTCAGTTACATGTTACTACCGGGATTTTCAATTTTTGTGTTCAGCTGCTAGCAGTAGCAAAGAATGTCCAGCTGAAACTATCTTGGATCTTTCAAGGTGGCATTTCCCTATACACCACCCAAGGTCATCAGAACAGCTCCCAGTGGGCTGACCTAACCCCTATATCAAAGAGAGAGGCTGGGGGAAGTAGTCCATGTGTTCTTCATTATCAGAACCTCCAGAACTGATGAGTCTCTAAACACAAGAGAGGGAGGTGTACTTAAATCTCCACCACGCTTGTCTATACCCCTCATTTCCACCTCTCAAGAGGTTCAGTGAAGTAGCTCAGGTGATCCCCGAAGCAGTGGAGTTGCACTAGTGTGGTGCAAATAAGACTAGGGGACATATCTGTGTGTGACGTATTTATGTGACTTCCATATTTAAACAGATGTGCTATAGAGCTGCACAAATGCATCTTCTCTCTCTTCCACACATCTCTTTCACTCTCTTATCTTCTAGATAAGGATCTTCAATGTGTCTGTGGAAACAGAGTCTCACGGATCTTTAACACTGTTGAAATGTTCAGATAAGCTGAAAGCTCAGTACAGCTGGCTCACTCACTGAAGCACTTAGGCAGGGGACCTGGCATGTACTAACATTCTTGATTTTCCTGAGGTTAAGTTGCTGCAACGGGTTTATATAATATTGATGTCTATAAAAAACCTGATGATAAATTAGGTGGGTACTGTATAATCACCTTTCCTTTTCAGGGCATTAAGTCAGCAATAAGCCTGCAAAAGGAAATTCATTCTGTGATGATGTAGAATTAATTGAGTTGATAAGAAATGCAGACTCACAGCATGCTATGAAAGTTCTCTAATTTTCTTTCACTCTGTGTTGGTGTTATTTTCATGGATATAGATTGAGTATGCAGTCAAAAATAAGGTGTTTGCATAATTCCTATGCTTTTCCATAAAATGAAAAATATAATGGCTAATTGTGGCCCTCTGTCCCTGTCCACTATTTTTGGTGCCCGTTGTCTGCATAAAACTGAGCTGAAAGGCTTAATATTTTTCAGCTGCATTGTCCATACTAAATATTTGCCTAAATTCAGAAAGTGGCATTGAAAAGAAAAGAGTTTAAGAGCATCTAAGCCAAAATGAATTGAGGTTGACATGCATCAAGAAGGCAGAAACACTAAAGAAACAACACTGAGAATAAACTTACTCTTGGAGGTGGTGTTGTTGTTTGTGGACAAACTGGACAGCACTCTCCAAAAGGAATCTCTGGGTTGGGGCAGTCCAGCTCCTGATCATCACAGATGATGTCATCACAGAGAACAGATCCCGAGTCGCACACGCAGATTTGGCATGGCTCTGGTTTCCAAACATCCCTGTCAGCATAAGCCTGCCCAAGATGGGTACATCCTGTGACTGGAGAGACAAAATAGTGTTGGATATTATTTCAAATGTGTTTTCCAAATTACAAATGAGTAACATGAAAACTGTTGGATAGTTTGTTTTGTTTTCTGGTTCATGCATGTGAAGTAAAAGGCTAAATGCTCCCCTTCAGGCACTGGGAGGATCTGTTACATTAATTGCAGAGTCTCCTCTGAGTCTATAAACAGACATCAATGGAAACCTCCTGGAGCTGAGCCAAAGCCCAATTAAATCTCTGATAATCTTCCGTCTTGAGTAATTTTAGTGTCAGATTGAGTTACTGTCTGATTAGCAATCAAATTCTCTGCTGCAGCTAAAGAGTAAATGTGTCAAAGACTTCCAACAAGAGTACCACTGGCCCCATGAGCCAACACGAGCACTTGTACATGGATGTGGAATAAGCCATCTGTCCAGCACCAACTCCTGTCACCAGCATCTTGCAGTAATAGCTGCCACCAAGGGGTTTCAAAGAGTTTTTTGAAAGCCAGTGTATGTGACAGATCTGAAAGGACGCTCACATTAATTGCCCAAATGGTTTGCAATTATTGTATCAGCTGGCCTGCTCAAATGTTACAAGTGTCTTATTTTCAGAAAAAAACATTGTTCATCTGTAATATTCATGGATTTGTGAATTCATTCCAACAGCTGTTTTACTGATCAAACTTGTTATAGATAAAAACTGCCTTCAAACATTAAACTTTGAGTTGGTATTTTCTTAGAAAAACATGATCCAGAAAGCCAGGTCATTTAGGAAACCAATATAAAATAACACTAAGAGCATCTAATTTGAGTTTTGCAAGCTCATTTTAAGTTTTGCAGACATTATTAGAAGTCTTTGATTGCAAACAGAAGTATCAGTGAATGTCATGAATAATATAATAATTTTTTTTCATGAATAATTAAAAATAATTCTGTTTATAAAAGCAACATTCTGGAGAAAGAGCTATTCTTGTGCCTACATCATTCTTAAAACTTTAATACCAGAATAATTTACCTACTATACACCACCCTTCAAAAAGAAAAACAAAATGACAAAATATGTAATTCAAATCTCTGACATTAAAATTGCCACTGGCTCCAGGCAGATATTTCTGAATACCATAAAATTGTAATGGCCACAATTATCTAGTATGAGACTGAGCCCAAATTTATAGTGCAGCTCCTTCCTATGGGTTATTCAGTCCCCCTTTGTTTTTCTCTCCCTGCATCTTTTATCTCTTTTTTTTTCTCTTTTCCACCACTGCATTAGCACCCTGGTCTCTTTTTTTTCCTTTTTCTTCCCCTCTGTATTTGTGGGTGTGTGTTCCCATTCCACACCACTGTTCTTTGGCAATGTGCACACTTAGATGTGTTTCCTCTCTTCTCATACTTCCTCTGCATTTCACCTTTCCCATAACATGTAGCTTCCCTTTTAATCTTCCATAAATACTCTTTTATTTTTTACCTAAGCAGTTCCTGTTCTTTATTGCCAAGTACTCAACTGAGCTTGGTTTCCCCCTGCTCCCTTCCCACTTTCTCACTCAGCTGCTTTTCCTTGGTCCTATTAACCTGACACTTTCCTCTATTTCGCCCATGAAGCTCACTGCCTCCTATGAGCTCTGGAAGGGCAATGGGGAGCATAATCATGGCTTCCCGAGGGGACAGCCAGAGTGCAGATCTTGGGTCAGAGCACTCCATGGGACAGGAGGGTTTCTTTTCCCAATTTCAATCCTACCACAGGCTGACCATGTCTGTGCACAACCTCTTAAGTTATTTTTGCACTTTAATTATAAAAGAAGCAAACAGGAAAATGTTGACTTGTTAAGACGGGCACTCCTTATGTCTAAGAGTTTATTTCAACCACTCTCTTGATTAAAACAACCAGAACAACAAAGCTTCAAAACCCTTTACACAGACATTTTCAAGCCAATATTTTTTTCTTTGCCTGATATCAGGCTGGGATCCAGTATTTTACCTTCCTTTGACAACACAAAAAATCTTAAAATCAAAAACCTTCCAATGGCATATGAAAACTCAGTCCCCTCAGATGTTCTCTATCACTTAGAAACTCATTTTTCCCTTTTCCACCCCTTTTGGGCCTCACTAGAAACTTCATATTCTGCACAAGAGAAATGGAGAAGAACTGCTCATTTCCAGGACAGCCTCTTCCCCACACCCACATGTCACAGGGTTACAGCATCAGAGGATGCTGCTTCAAAGGACACTGCCTGAGCACCTTTGAAGAGGATCTAGACATCCTTCCTTAGTCTGCCAAGCTAGAGCTAGTTTCTAAAAATGTTGCTTGGCCTCCCAGTTCTCGCCCCATGGAACCATATCAGTGAACCCCAGGTAAATAAGCTGATTCTCTGCTTAGCTAGGTGCTGACTGTTTCTGCAAAAAACACTTTCCTCCTTATCACAAACCAGGACCTTGCTGTGGTCACTTAGGGAAAACAAACTGCCCAGTCTTGACAAGGCTAATGACAAATGTTTCCTGAAAAACAAGAAGGCTGCAACGTAGAAGTGAAAGATTATGAATGAAATCTTTATAGCCTCTGTAGTGACTCAAGAGAAAAACCAAATCATGGAGTGGCTCATTGCACACATGAAGCCCTCGAAAGCTGTGTGTTGTTGGAGGCAGAACGTCAGCAGAGCTGCTGGGGAGGTTAGAGTTTGCAGTCCATCTCGAAGGAGTGGTTGGATGCGCCCTGAAGAGCATGGATGGGCACAGATCCATGTCACTCACAGCAACGTCCTGCTCAGCTGTCACTCTGCTTAAGCACCTCCCAGCTCCACAGGTTAAAATGGTCTTTTCATTTACAAACATAGGAAGGGAAGAAACTACTTTTCTCTAGGGAAAATCATAATTGTAAATACCATTATATGGAACTAAAAGAACTTAATATTGTTACTATTTGCACTTGTACAGTTATATGAATTGCATACACATATAAGACATGTATTGCACACACACCTTTTCTGCACCCAAAAGATGTGTTTGGTTAATTGTAATATTCTCATTTTCAGCTCCCAGTATCACTTTCTTAGTCTTTCAAAACCATGTATTTTTTTTTATTATGTGCTTAAGACAACAAGGTCCTTATTCACTAGGAAATTCATATCCAAGGATTTTTACTTTCAAAAGTCAATTTTTTCATCATTCTTACTTCTTTTTCATTGATTTGTTTTGTTATTTTCAGAGATGTGATCCTGCTGCCTTACAGTGAAGAGGACAGCTCCTATGGGGAGCAGAAAAAGGCCATATTTCCCCTATTTTTGCACTGCTGGTTAGAAAAGATTATGTTTCCAAGACAGAAATAGAGTCTTTTCTCATTGCCCGATTTTTCACACTGAGAATACTCACCTGCCATGTATTATTCAAAAATATCAATAAAAAAAATTATTTAAATTTAAAATATGTCAAAACAACTGATAATTTTACATTAATAAGCAAATAAAAGAGATTTCTCTGCATTTTTACAAGTTTGTCATTCAGTTATGCTACAGTAGATGGCATCATTTAACAGGAAGATGACAAAATTTTTAAGACATATGGATATAATGACATTCATATTTGCTTCTAACTTTCTGGACATTGTTAAATGAATTAAGAAATAAGCTAGGAGAGCTGCAATGAGAAGTGCTGTGGCCTTTGGCAGAATGAAAGTATTAAATAGATTTCCAAAGGAAACTTACATCTGGGAAGACTTAGTGTGTTAAAGACACCCCCTCTGTGCTCAGATGTAGATCTTTGTGTCAGCATGTTATGACATAATGCATTTTGCATTGCTCATAAAGATTAACTGTTAGCTCCAAAATCCTTTGGAAAGCTGATTTGTGCTAAAGCACTGGCGAGTAACATACAGGAATATTGAGGTTATAAAAAAGCTGACTTTTCTACTTCTAGACTTGTGGTATAACAGTCACAGACTTGCCTTAGCCAGTTTTTCTTATTGATTCCTAAACATACGCATTAGCCTCAGATTTAAAAAAAAATTAGAACTCAATGGTATTTGTCTATAGCAGTGCAAAATCTTATTCTTCCTCAAAAAGCCCTAAATATCATGGCTATACAGGACTTCACTTCTGTGGCACTTACTGCAATGCTTTGTTGGAAGCCCTGTCAATCTCTAGTGCACTTTAAAAAGTTTAATATTTGAAAGCCTGAATTAATTTGAAATTATGCTGTTTACTGAGCACTCATGTTGTTAAAGGTTTTGCTGCGAGTAGCACTTCCCCGGGCCAGCGTAAACAGTGAATAAAATAAAAAAAGGCAACACAGTAATTGTCATATGCTGGTTTTGACTTATTTCCCATTCTAAGAAGACTGGCAGCTGTGCATAAGCAGACCAATAGTGAAAGCTGAAAGAAAAACCACAATTTAGTTCCAAAGGACCTATAAGTGTGGTACATAGAAGAGCCCAAATATGTACAAGGGAAACAAATATGGCTGTTGTCATATGGCCTGAAAGATGACAGATGTCATATGGGACATAATCCCAATCCCAGTGAGGTGAAGGGGAATTTGTTATCACATGCTATGACCTGAGAATCTGTTTTGTAGTTGGTTTTGGCTTTGCATTTGTGCAAGCACCATGACTGTGACTTTACCACAATAATATGGCAAAAGGAAAAAATTTCCTAACAGTACCCTCAAAAACCACAGGCTTTTCCACTTTGGACAAAGCTGATGTCCAGCTATTGCATTAGTAGCAGACTCACATATCCCATTTGCAGAGATGTGACTAAAGGGTTAGAAATTAAAAAACATCTTGAACTTGTCTGGTTCTGCTTCAGAGAGGGCAATAGTCCACACAGGAGTGACTCATGATCCTCCAGCAGCTGCCTGATGATGGCCTGGGAAGCAAAACCAAGGAGCTTTGGTCTGTGAGAATCTGATCATAAACACAATGAGTCAAACAAACAATTTCTGCTGTATTTAAAGTGAATTTGGTAAAGGCTAAAGCACCAAGATGAAGAAGGCCTTGCCTCTGACTTTGACAGAATCCAAAGCCTGATGAAGCTAAGAAGGGCATTTCTGTTACTTTTTAACTGTACAAAGCCTGTGCTTCCTCACCCTGACCTAGTTTTGGTCATTTGCTTTACAGGATGAGTACTTCAAAAATTGTTTTACATTTCTTCTGTAGTAAATACATCTGTTAATTGTATACGCCAGCACTGTTTGATACATTGTTTGACCAAAGGACAAAGTAGAAAGGAGATATGCTGTCTATTTTCAATGGAAACGCTATCATTCTTCCCTACTGGAGTAGGTGGAGGAATCCACCCCAGCATGTGCAGAAATGCTGCTTTCCATTTCCTGAGCAGAAAAGAATGCCACAACTTCTACCTCGAGGCAAATGGTTTGGGCTCCCTGTCTGGTATTATGATGATGTTTATAAGAAACCCAAACACACTCATTCCATCCCATCATTAGTAATGGAAACAAGCGGACTCTCATAATGAATGAATTGGCTGGAGGAGACGGGATGGCCTGGTTTGTTGGCATGTCAGGTCACTGCTGAGTACTTGAAAGGGCTCAAATCCTGTCTGGGTCACAGGAGCCAGGAAAAGAGGTGGAAATAAAGGAAAAGAAATGGATTAACAAGTTGGGTTTTTTTCAACTGCAAGGCCTTCAGACATTCTTTCAGCTGGAATTTTCTTAAACAGCTAATTAATTGAATCTGGTTCACACAGTGCATGAGGACATAAGGGCCCAATTTGGGTATCCATACCTATTAGGATATTTCCAGGTTTAATAGTACTGATGTAATATTTTGTAAGGCTTGTCCACGTGATTGGAGGTAATGAAACCTCCATTTATAAAACACTTAAATGCAGACTGTGAAAAGCCAGAGCGGGTCAATCTTAAAAATCCTTTAGTGCTCTGTGAGCTGTAGAAGGACGAGCTGCTATCAGGTGGAATTGGAAAGGTGTATGAACGAGTAGTTCACAGATTTTCCAAGTTTCACACCAAGAAGGACAGCTATATCCTGTGCTTTCAGAATGAAACTGAAGCTTTCTTACTTCTAGGGATGCTTGTCTGCCGAGAAAGCTGGCATTTGAACAGTTCTGCCACTGCACCAGTTCCAGTTTTCCCCTTTCTCAGATGCAGAGTAAGAAAGACAAATCTGCTTAAAAGAATGCTGGTTAAGCATAATACTGTACATGTTTCTCAGAGGTGTTGCAGGATGGAGTCACGTGCTGTTTTGCTGGCAATGTGCAGAAGAGTCTGGATCCTCAGGCAAAGGATCCTTGTGTCACATAGCCAAACTGTCCTTGCTTCGAGACCCACCCAGTCTGTATGTCAGATTACAAAATAAATAAGAAAAACCAGGCCTGCACTGGCACAAAGAAGTGCTTGCATTTTAAACAACTCATTCCTTATTCCCTTCATTCATCTTTATGTGCTACCAATGCTACAACCTTTCTGCAGCCTTTAAAAAGTTTTAGAAATATCAGGATTAGAACATATCCTAAGCATATTTGTTACCAAGTAAAACACAAAATGCTTCTATTTTCCCTGCAGGCTATTGGCTTTTTTCTAATCTTTCAAAGTGTTATTTAAAAACTAATTTTTCTGCTTTATCTTCAGAGGGCTCTTCTTCTCAAAAGGTAATGTGGTCTAAAATAGCTGATTCTGTAATACTGTTCCATCTCAATATATATATTTCACAAATTGATCTATTTGGGCACGCATGCTGACACTGTGGAATGATGTTCTTCATACAACTTCCAAAGGTCACCCTGCCACAGCAGTGCTGCAAGGAAGTAGTAACCAGAGATAGCCCATCAGAGATGTTGTTACGCAACAGCCTCACTGCTTCAGCTGGCATGAGAAGCCGTGGCAAAAGAACTCCCTTGTTTCAAAACTGGTAATAAACAAACAAAGTGCAAGGCTGTTTCTTTGCTGTTTTAGTTGGGGAGGGTTGTTTTTTGGCAGAACAGTCATCTCAAGCTGAGTCATACGAGGGGCAGGATAGAGCACACTGCTGTATGTCTATCACCTTGCTTCTTTTTTGGGGCTGCCCAGAGAATAGTTGTCTGTTCCTGAACTCATAAAGTAATTTAGAGGAAAAACGTCCGATGGGTTCAGGAGCCAGTTATACCCCTTTTGTTCTCAGCTATTCCTTGACAATGTCATGGGCCAAATCGCTTTTTGCATAGGAGGAAGATATTCCTGCTTGACCATCTGTATTGAGATGTTATTCTGGGATTTCCTCTCCAGTGTCTCCTCTCAACAGCCTGACTCTGTGACCCAATTATATTCATGCTTCTGTCTTTTAAGTAGAGATCAACCTCTTTTTGCCATAACATGCAGAATTCACATAATTCCTCCCCAATTAAGTGTAATCACTGCCTGATCAGAATCTCCCTTGATTTTACTGGGCTTTGAATCAGACCTAAAAAATGTCAACTTCTAACTATTCTGGTGGTAACTGCAGCTCTTCAGTGACTGACAGATCAAATCTCTTACTAAGGGTTACATTTGCTTTAGAGCAGGACACAAAGTGAGAAGACATTTCATCATAATTCAGTGCACTCAATGCCTTTTAGACCATTGCACCATACTTCAGCTACTCTTCAATTATTGGTATAATGCCTATGAGATTTTTGCATCCCCTCTCTTATATTGCAATATTTTTTGGCACATCACCTTTATTGCCATTTGGTGTCATGCTAAAAATAAGCAACAGGCTGAGAGAACTTCATTTGTGGCTATTTAGTTGTAGTGATGGCATAAACTCTAATACTATTCTGCAGTAATATGATTTTAATATGTTTCTTGTCTTTAGAGTGAATGATACCAAATTCTTGGCATAAAGACTTGTGTCTTAAACTAAGCAAAAATGGACATAAATTCAAGTTCTAATATGATTTCTGATGATCTAATGGATTTATTAGTTTCCTTAAACATGCATTCCACTCATTCCTTGGGCAGTCAATGAAGACTTCTACAGTCAGAATCCAAGTGTCAAGGTAATGTTAGTTTTGAACACTTGACCACTTCCAATTATATTCCATAAATAGCTGGCCTAACATTTTCCTAAGGAAAAGCAATAGTTCAAGTTCAACATTATTAGGATCAATTAAGGGGAAAAATTTACTAAAATATAGCACAAGATTTTGCCAAACTTAAACAAAAAAAAAAAATCACCCTCAAGGTGTGGCTCAAAGACATTCTTCTGCATTCCTGATTTTAGCTAGAACCAGGAAGAGTTTATAACATTGGAAGGTCCATTGAAACATTTTTTGCAGTAGGTCTGTCCTGGGAAGAATAAAGAAAAACTGGAAAAGTCATTGTACACAGGTTTTCCGGACTTTACAACCACTCTGACAGATCCAAAGCATCATGAAAGAGAGATGGAGCTTTTGATCTGATAAGAGAAAGGGAACAAATGGAAACTTATAATTGTTAAAGCTTGGTCTACATAGCACCTAATGCAAAATATTGAACCACAACTAAATTAATGATGCTTTAAGCTTCTGGCGTGATAAAACTTAAATACTGTGTGGGGAAAAATGTATGACTTTTGGTTTGTGTCATATAAATTTGTAATTAAAACAATTTTTGGCAGGTAATTAAAATTTCAAGAGGCACACAGTCCTCTATTTCCCTTCAACTCTGTGAGAGGGCTAACAGATTTATGCAATGCTGTTTCTGTGTTTTGCCTTGGAAGAGATCAGCCTGATTCAATGCTTCTCTCCTGAGGCTGAAGCAGATGGGAAATGTTACAATGGCAGTATAGTACATGTGGTAATATCATTTGTATTTTCAGATACCTTGGACAAAGTCAGCCCCAATGTAACGCCACAGCCATAGTGAATTTACATCTGAGATGAGTAAAGCAGCAGGGGGGCAAATTCTACCCTAGCCTAAGTCCCTGCACAATTTTATTGGTTTCCCTGTAATTTCAGAAGCTGGAAGTAAATGAAGGGTTTGGTTCTTGCATTTCATATTCCAGTGAAGGATTAAAGTGCTCTGGCATACTGTCTAAGGAAAAGAATCATATCTTTGGCTGCCAATAAATTAAGGGTATTTGTAATTCAGAAGGTTGTGGTGGGATTCTGAATGCATAGAGCATCATTAACCTAGTTTCATCTGTAAAACAGTTTGTATTCATTCAGTCCTTATTCCAGTTTGTGCTAATTCACCACACATCTATTTTGGACAGTTTGTTGGATATGGATGGCAGTATTTGAAATTCTTCTTAATCTGCCTCATAGAGGATATTAAATGGCTATTTGTACACTGGATACAATGCTCTTATTGTCAACCTCCTAGGGCTACTAAAGTAAGTATTGTGAGGGTTTTCTCAGGGTACCAAAGACAACTTAATTTTTGAGCCACTTTTAAATATCAAGTTCTATGTCTGGCCGTTTTTCAAGCACAAAACCTTCCTGACTAATTCTCTCGTGAGGTGAAAAATCACACTTTTGGTGCTATGAAGAGCCTGCAAGCAGAGAGCTGGCTTTTTATTAATATCAGAGGTCAGAAGCCTTGCTACTGAAGTGACTGCCTGAGACCTGGCACACATTTAGCTCTCCCTGCTCTGTGCAGCAACAGCTTCAGCTGGCCCAGGGCGAGAATAAACAGCACCACATAGCCCAGGAGGGTTGGAACATCTGCAGCAGACACAACCCAATCCAGCACAGTTTATCTGCTGCAGCCCTTAAAAGGTATGAGTGGAAGAGCCAGAGCCAGAGAACACCTGATAAATGAAACAGCTCTGTACAATTCACTTTTTTTTTTGATTCTTCACTGAAAGACATTTACAGCAATCTTTCTCTCTTCAGCTGCTCTGAAATAATCAGTTGGACTTGCAAACCTCTCTTCTTTCTTCCCCCCATTCCTCCATATTAATGCTATTCTGTTCATACAAAAAAAGAGGACTCTACAAAGAGGACCACCCTGCCAACAGCTGAGCCACCAACAGCCTTAGAATATTGTGCAAAGAATCTTCAAAATGTCTGAGCAGATTTCAATTACCCTTTTCAAAGATTTGCAATTCCCACTACACAGCCCATTGTTTGCTTTCACTAGGACATTCTTCTCTTAAACAGCTGGCACAGAATGACTGCTGCTCTGTAGGGAAACAAGCAAGCACCATACAGTAGATTTAAAGACAAAACCAGAGAAGATGTAATTTTTTTTTTTTTAAAGAGGCTCTCATGAACATAAAAGTGTTTTCCAAGAAAATATGAATCCTATTTTTGCTGCTTGTAGCTGAAGGAAAGCATGGGGATGTAGTTTATTCTCCTTTGATGCTCAGCATGGCTATTACAGTGAATATCAAAGGAACAATGAGCAATGCTTCCCATATTTCCCATTAACTCTGTTCAGATGAGCAATTGTTTCTGTTGGGTCTGTTTGAAAAAAAAGATGCAATTTTGTTCTTGCTTATTTTCCTGAACGAAAATGGAAAGAAGGAAAAGAGAAGAAGCAGCACAAAGGGAAAGAAGAGAGAAAAAAGGATGTTTGCCACAGACAGCCTTCTAATGCACCGACTGGTCACTGGGCGTGAACTGCAGGGAGTTTCAGTGGGAACTAATTATGTCCAGAAGTTTTCCAAGAACTGCCAGAGCTGAATTGCTGTGGGAAGTAGTTTCCAGACACAGATCATCCTTTCATATCTACTGCTGCAAAACGTGCCTGGGATGTTCCCGTGATTCTGCTGCCCTTTGCAGTGCTGAAGTTGGGAATAAAGCAGTGCCTGAAGCTGCCCTAGCAGCTCACAGAAGAGCTCCACATGGGAGGAAAGGTTTCACCTGGCAGGAGAGCAGAGGTGCCTGTGCCACCCTCCAGGGTGGGATGCACAGTGACCTGAAAGAGAAATCCAGCAGCAGAAAGGGATGTGTCTCCCGTGGCTGTGGATAACTGCATTTTGCTGAAGGGCAAACTCTGCTAAAGTCTTAAATCTACAAGTCACATCCCTCATTTCTTGGCAGTCATTTGGGTGTCCCTTTAGCTGTAGGAGAAGGCCTAGGCTTTCAAAACAAAAAACCACATTCAACCTTGAAATATGTATGTTTTCATTATCCTTCCTGTTCAAAGTCCTGTGCATGCTCTCCCCTCCCCAGCAGACATCTCTTCATGGAGTACTTGTGTGAATCAAAGCAGGACAAAAATGTGCAGACATTGTTAAAGGAGGTACCATTTTCATTCCCATTCTGATAGTTCATGTTTAAATGAAGAGTTTGACGTAAATGGGGGAAAATGGAAGTAGTCTCTGAGCTAATCTGAAAGGAATCTCCTCTGCTAAACTAAACAAAGCCAGAAGTCCCAGAGCTGAAGTTTATCCAAACTAAAGCCAACAAACGGTTGTTGTTGGACGGGGTTATATCATGTTTTCCATTGTCCTGTTGACATGAAACAGGCAAAGGCTTCCACTTTGCAAACTCAGAGACAAGATTGGCTCTGAAGTGAAAATAAATAAATAAAAACAGTGGCTGGAAGCAGGTTAGGTTTTCTCAAAGCAAAATTCAAAGAACCTTTCATATGTAAAAGAAGATGAGAAAAAATATTGACTGCTTGAAAATATAAATGAAAAATATGATTTACTATACCTTTGTGTGAAAGATGTGCTACTCTACAGCCAATGGTGGATCTCATTCCTCCTTGCACCCTTCCAGCATTTAAGATAGGGTTAGCAGATCTCTCTCTCTCTCTGTTGTACTTACAGAAGAGACTTTCTGATTCCTGTAATTTGTAATTTTTTAATGCCTATGGAGGTTATCTCTTGATTAGCCATAATCAGAAACAATGCAAGGGTTACTGAATTTTTTTTTATACAGTCTCAAAGCCACATGAGAAATATTAATAGCATGGTCACCACATATAAATATGTAAATCTTATTACCCTGAAACAAAGTGTCTGACTTTGTTGAATGGAGAAAAATCAGAACATTCTGTGGGATTTCCTTACAGATTTTTCCAGTGACAAAATGCCTCTTGTCAGGGAAGCCACAGAGAGGACAGAACACAAATTTTCACAAACCCTGTGCATTAAAAGATTCAATGGAAGAAAGAAAATCCCTAGGGAAGTAGCTGTCCGGCAGCAGTAACCAAGGCAGAGCACTGGCTCCCATACCTAGAAGCAGCATGGCTGCAGGAAGCCGACAGCAGCCAGACGCCACACAGCACCTCTGCCACAGGGACACCACTGCTGTGACAAACATGGCCCTACACAGCTGTGCCTCCAGGAGGAATCCACTGCATCCACTGGGCTGGAGATGGGCAGCATGCTGAGGGCCAGGGCCTGCAGCATTCTCTGCACCCGGCCACGCTGCCCTCAACAGCCTGACTTGAAATTACAGAAGTAAAATAACACTTCTTGCAGCTCTCCTGGAGCAGGAATCACATCTGTGCCCAGTTCTCCTTCTGTACAAGGTGTATTATCACGGATACATAGATGGAGGGATAGGCTGGTAAAGTATTGCAGCAGGTAAAATGATGACACTAACATTTTTGTTCCATTTCAGGCTGAAGGTTATTTATCATCTGCCAAAAAATGAAATCAGAATGTCTCAAAATTATAGACAATTGGTGGTAGATGCTGAACTCTAAACCATGTTAAAGTCATGTAATCTGCAATTTACCAAGCTACTACATGGAGAATGAGCTAACAGTTGTTGAATCAGAACAGATTTTATTATACCTTTTGCAAGTCTTTTTTATTTTTTTTGGGTGTTGCCAATAATAAACTGAACGGTGTTCTATCATATTGAACTGCAATGCTGTAGGACTCTAATGCAGTTACTTTAAGACCATAAAAACCCCTATTTGTTAGCAACATATTTTTGCCATTGCCAACAATTTCCCTTTTCTTAACAGAGATCTTTTGCCCAGTTTCTTAAACAAGCATGACTAAAGGACAGCACAATCTGGAGTATTAATGGTATGACCATTGCACTAATTTCTAATTGTGACTTTTGATGAGTTATTACTTCAAACCAACAAATTAGATGTTACACTGTTACAGCAGCTGTGGCTTGTGCTCTTCTGCAGACTAGGAACCTAACACAGAAACATCCAGAGCGATACAGTGCTCCAGGTGCCCGCTAGCTGAGGAAAGTGCACTTTGTTATTGTTTGCCCCTCCTGGTAGGCTGAACCTTTCAACTCTGAAGAGGTTGCTTTTAACCCCAAGTGCTAAATGCCACTCTGCATCACTTCCGTTACCGACCCTCAGCATGCTGTCCCAATTATGAGGGCAGGTATGGCCCATTTGCTGCAGATTTCTGATTAAAACAAGGAGTGAACAACGTTAGCACATAACTAGAACAACGACTAATGGAACAGTGTCAGTCTGGTTTCTCAGCCAGCCTGTGGGAAAAAAGTGATAGTAATTCCCTCCTTTCTTTTTCTTGAGTACAGCTCTCCCCCAGCTGTTGTGTAAGGCTGGCATCAGCAGAGTTTGCAAGTGACACCTGGCTGCCTATTTCAAACCTCAACACTCTGGCAGAGGGTGGAAGAGGAAATAGGATCTGCTTGTAATCTGCAGCGCTAAGAGGAGAGCAAACATAATGACTCTGACTGAGGCATCAACAGTGAGGTTTGTGCCAGTGTCAACACCCTTCTCCCTCTGCCTCTTTCCCCTGCAATAAAGCAGTGGATGTTTCCAACTCCACCTCCTCCATTAGAAAAATCAGTCTGTGTAGATTTGGTGATTTGGTCTAAAGTCAAAAACAAATCTGGAAAATAATGAAAGGGTTATATAACAGTCTCATTTTTCCTAAGGCTAATGTGTTCCAGGGATGTGTGATATAAAATGTGTTTATGAAATTTGTCATATTTCCAAGAACATATATATAATGTTTAGAGGGGGTGGATTCCCCAGGCTTTCATTTAGCATGATTTTTCCAGACCAGAAAGGAATGTTTCAATTTTCCTATGCATAACCTTGTCTGCCATGTGCTTGGTAAAAACTAGTCAGAAAAAGTGGAAGAAGAGGAGTAGATCCCTGATATTTCATTACTTCAGATAGTCCAGGTTACTCACAATGGTTAATTATCCCTTGGCACACAGATGTGCCTCATCTGGTTTTACTGTCAAATCTCCGGAGGGGAACTTTACTTGGTTACCAAAACCTTTGAGGAGAGATAGCTCTGACTGTTGTTAGCATTACCCTTAGACTGGAAATTTATCAGCAAAGAACACATGTGTGCAGTGTTCCATACAGCTAAGTGCTAAACATGACAGTCTGGCAGGCTCACAAATAAACTACATCTGTACAGTGCCCATCTATTTCACATGCCATCTAATCCTTGCCAGTTAATTAAGAAAAAAAAAGTAAAATGGCCAAATTAGCTGTTTACAAGTTTTCCTAAAATATCTTTTTTTTTCTCGAGGATCAGGAGTGGGTGCTCAGCAGGAAAAGTCATTTGCATACTGCCTCCTCAAACCTACACGTAATGGTTATATATAGTTTTAAAACTGCAATTTGCAACTGCAAGTAATATGAAAGGTCAGCATTCAGCCTCAGAAATGAGTTTCCTGACCAAACATCCAAGATAATACTTGCATTACAAGGAAAACACTAAATTACATTAGAGCAAAAAATTACTTGGAATAATAAAAAAGAGTTTCTGGCATTGCTCTCACACTGCTTTCAGAGCAGTAGAGTTTTCCTAATGACCTCGGTGAAGGTCCTCAAGGACTATGGGTGTACCTATGGGAAGTGTCCCGCTCTGGCTGCCTGAGGTGTCCTTTAAGCATCGCAGATGTAGCTGAGACAGGCCCAAATCCATCTGGCTTCCCTTTGGCACTGATGTGAGGACGCTGTGGATGTGCTTCCTTTGTAGGCAGTGGAAACTGCCAAATACTTCCAGTCTGTGTAGCTAAAATTTGTGCCGTCTTCTGGAAGTAGCTGTCATGATTGCCTCTACAAATTCAAGATAAATGGGATGAATGCAGGCTGCAAGGCTTAGCAAATGCTTTCACAAGTTATGCTCACTGGGTGGAGAATGGATTTCTTTCCTAAAGAAGCATTCTAAGATCTTACACTTTTGAGTAGTTTAATATGCAGGATGTGAAGGTGCCTTCAAAAAGGTGGAACAGAATACACATTGCTGGACTTGGAATCATCTGTCCTGTCCAAAGTGCTGGCTTCATGTCCTGTCAGCCATCAGCAGGCATCTTATCTTGGACATGGACAGGGCTTGAAAGCTGTGGCACACATCAGAAAACCTGGATTGTGTCAAGGTGTTTTCACCTCCAGGCTAAAAACATCCTTGTGGGTTACAAGGACATACTGCTTTTGGTCATGGAAGTCACAGAACATTCCTTGTTGCACAGTATCCGGATGCCAAGCTCTTGAGGAGGTTTAGCCTGAGACTGTACTCAAATCTCCATTCCAAGCTATTACAGCAAGACAAAGAAACACATAGCCCGGGGGTACTTCTGACTACCCTAAACTCAGTGATACTGAGCAGTTTCCTTAATATCTTGCCAAGTCTTGTCTCCTGGCAGGCTTTCCCAAGGAAAATTTTATATTGACTTACATTTGATACTAACCATATAAACATTTTTCTTGACAAGAGAGAGCATTTTAGCATGTCTGGAAATTCACTTTTCAGTTGTGGAAAATTTGTTTTCCCAGTCCATTCCCTGCCCTGCATGTGAATTAGTGATGCTAATAAGAAACTCCTTCAATTATTATTTTCTGTGAGAAAAGCATATTCAAATGTATGGAAAGAAACAGTCTAAAGTGAGGAAAGAATCCAATTTTTTGAGGGATAACTAGTGATTTATCAGTCTCTCTGTGTAATGTCATCCCTGTAAATAGTATGGAAGTTAGCCCAGTAAGGAAATGTTACAACACCATGAAACAGAAATGTGGCAGAGAAATGAGAATACTCATTCACACTTCATTTGTGTATTGTTCTTCTACCCAAAATTTGACATTTATTGAGTCAAATATATGTTGCACCTCAGCAATGTTCAGGGATATGACTGGAGTGAGGGAAGGAGACCTGGCACTCAGGAGGAATTTGTTTATGGGGAGAAATAAACTTGATGTTCCTTCTCTTTATATTGGATGGTCTCTTAGTCCTCTGATGATAGACATAGGTATGTAAAAGTACACTTACTGCATGTTGAATATAAACAATGTATATATTATTTGCTGCTGTAAGCAGAGAAAATTCACAGCATATATTTGCTCGAATTTAATAATAACTGAATTTTATATTTATAATATTTACTGAAGATTATTGGAGGGAGTTTGTATATGGCAAAGCAGAAACAGAAAAGGATCAGTTCACAGTAAATTCTGTTTACTCTCTACAGAACATCTTTGTATGCATTGGGTGGTTTTTTTTATAGACAGGCTTAGCCTGTGTCTGTGCTGGGTGAGGGAGGCTGCTGTTTGGGCATGCTGCTGCTGCAGAGGCTGACTTGCTCATGTACAGGTCCTCCTGAGCTCCAAGTGCTCCACTGCCAACAGGCTGCCCCTGGTGGACTCACACTCACCCCTCAGCAGAGATTCCTGTCCAGGTATGGTGAGACAGATGGGTTTGCCATGAAATGGCTCAAGTAATTGTTTTCATGATATGTGTCATACACAGTAGTGTAGGGTGTGGTGTTAAAGGTACTTGGCTTTCCTTCACAGTTTCTTTGGCTGCTGCTTATCGAGTTAATTCTAAGGTTATTCCTTGCCTCTGTGTAGGAACAAATAAATTGCCAGTCTTTCATATTTACAGGAAAGAAAAGTGTTTTATCTTAAGGAAGGTCTGGTTTACAATATCTGGCAAGCAGGAACTGAGCACATCCAAAAAAGGTCAGCTGGACTTTTGGAATGTCATCTGTTTAACTTAAATACTCATACCACACTTATCTTCACTCTAGGTTGAACTATTGTATACAAAGTACTTCTCTCCCCTCTGAATTCCATGTTCACTTGGTATTTGGCGTTCTTGCTCTCTGTAAACATGCACACACATACTCGCATGGACTTCCACATACCATCAACTGCTAATCAGTCTTGTGAGGGGCTGAAACAGTCTGCAGATGCCTGATTCAAACTGTAGCGGCTGAGGGAATTAATTTACCCTCCTGGTCTATGCCAAAGTAAAAATTCTGTAAACTGACATATTTTCATATATCACTCTTAAAAACCCCTTCGACAAAACTGGTTAGAATTTTAAGGCTTTTTTTCTGCACACAAATTGTTTAAAGAAACCCCCACTCTGCCGGTGTAAGACAAACAAGTACAAAGGAGAACTTCAAATAAAATAGTTGGAAGCAAAGACTTACTGCTTGTGACAAAGAGCTCCCAGGCAGCACGGAGCTAACAGTTAAAATGTTATTCCAAGAGTTAAAAGAAATAGCTTAGAATCTCTCTGGTGTCTGTAGCAGGAAAACAAGTAAGAACAAGAATAAATGCAGCCAAGGCAGACAGCACTGTACAGTCCTCCCAACTGTATAGAAAGCAAAGCAAAGAGAAACCTTTGGGACGGTACTGCAAGCCCCTGGAGCTTTCAACTTCACCATTAAATATCTGACTGCTGAAATAGTGAAGGAAAAATGTTCTGGTGAGATTCGTGCACACACATTTCTTACAAGCTACTAAAATTATTGGTAAAAATAAAAATAAAATAAAAACATGAAATCATAAGAAGCTTGAATTACTCACCGACTTGTTGTGCCAAAATAACTGAGGGTTGAAACACGGCAAGAATGAGCAAAGTAACTTTTTGCACAGAGCTCATCATGTCTAAATATTAGACATGAGACTCTCTGTGCAAAAATAAAAATGGGGGGGGAAGAAAAAATCTATTCAAAATAGCAACATCGGTTGTTCCCTGCCCTTCCAGCACCGGGCCATGTACAGAACTCAGCCACAAGCATTCCCCAGCTTTGGCCTTAAATAGGAAAAAAATTGGCTTACTTTTCTTTTCCACCCCCTTTACTGAAACATGAGAAGAAGACCCATCCCCTAACAGTAAATGAATGATTAATATTTCTCTTGGCTTTACAGAAGACTAAAGTCAACTAAACAAGATACACAGCACATCTGGAACTTTTGTGTGCGTACAAAATGCACACTGACACTGTATATGAACAGTTAGGGTGCAATCTATGTGACATACATGCATGTGAAAAAAGAGCCCTGTGCCAAAGCCCCCAGGGTGAAGCATTTTTTCATGTTAATTAGGAGTCAATGGGTACAACCCAAAGAGGATTTTTAAATCTTAGTGCTCCCTAACAAAGATAAAAGGTAAGAACTGAAGTAGCTGCACAGACTGAAAGAATCCCAGAAGTGAAGGACCAAACCTGGGTATTTGTGCTGATGAGCACTCAGAGTTAACAAAAGGAAGGACTGAAAAATCACAATCCTGTTCCGGTGCTGTTCTAACCATTTCCACCTCACAACACGATTTCATGTTACCTGGGGAGAAAGCAAACATAAAAAAAAAATTATGAAGAGAACAAGACCGCAAATCACAAGCCTCAATCTCTCAAACAAAATCTTTTCAAATAATTCAGTTTGATGCTGTCATTACAACATTTGAAAGGAATGCAGAAAATTTTTCTTGTCTGTTTGCTCCTCAAACAAGAAGGTAAAGAGGACAAAAAAAAAAAAAAGAAAAGAAATCTTGAGATTACTAATCCCTTTTAAACATAGCTATTTCTTTATTCCACACAAAACTTTACTGAGAATAAGATCAGAACACACAAACTTGTTTTCCAAATCAGATGGTGTGAGCCAGTTTTGTTATGAATGTAGTTTTGCTGGTAATGTAGCCTTAAGCCCAAGTTTGGGAGACCCCAAAGTGAATGTAGAAAGCTCTCACAGTGGGCATCTCTGCTAAAACAAAGATCAAACCAATTACTGCTCTCAGTCGATCAATCTGATCCAGGTCATGTCCTGCAGAAGTGCTCATTCATTTGTTCTCAAGTGTTGCTGAGATTACAGTTACCCAGGGAACCATCCCTCCTATCAATAATTTGTGAGCGCATGAACTGTCATCCAAAAAAGGACCCCATATCTCTGTATGCATCACAAAATAAGAGCAGCCTGAGGTTTAATCTGGTAGGTGTTGGATCTCATTTCAAAACCTATTTGTCTGACATACATTTCCACTTAAACAGAAACACCCTCTTCTGCTGGGGTCACCTGAGGTGGAGGAGGTTGAAGCAAGTATGAAGAGGTCTTAAATAATTTGATGTCATTTTTAACATATCATGAGTCTCTTCTTAGATGTTCATAAGGTATGAATGGCTTGATACATTCCAAATGAATTACACACCACTTTTTTTCCTGAGTCTTCCAATATTTCATGCTGTCTCTGTTGCATTGGCAGAACTATTTCCTGCAGGTCTGGGTTTTCATATCCGATATCATATCACTTAACAGGTTAGGTTATTTGGTTTATAGCATTCAAGTAGCTACAATCAACAAACAGATAACCAGCTCCTGTTGAGCCATTCAGAACATAAGACAACAGGCTTCAAATTTTTATGCATGGGCCTAGAAGGTTTTCTCCTCTTCTGGAGTTATGCTCAGAACATAAGATAGAACAAGAAATAAATCCAAGAACCTGGATTTACTTGCTTGTCTCTCTTCAATAAAAATGTATGAACAGATAAAACCCTGAATACAAACTGTTCTCAGCTGTGGAAAGACAATCAAACTGAATTAACTATTTAGCAAAATCACATGCAAGTCGATTTTCTGTAACAATGTCTACATGTTTGTCACAGCAATTGCTTAATTTTCATGAAGCCTAATGATTGTTACTTGGTAAGTGAAGTGTTCACATTTGAGGGAAAAAAAATTCATGTCTTTGACTTAAAAACACTTTCACATTGAGTTCTGCAAAATATTTAGCCTATTTGACCACAATAAACATTTCCCTAATTTTCTTAAATCTAACCTTTCAAAAAAAGAACACTCTTGGTGACTCCCTTATTTTCACTAATGCTTGCCTCGGGTTTTTACACTACAACACTTTTCTGAGTAAAATTTAAATTCTAACTCTTCTGGATTGCCCACCTTAGATATTATGCTACTCTATAGCTAGATTATGAACCCAAATTTATCCATGACACCTCCAATTTGCCACAGGCACTGGAGTAGCAACATGTGTGCTTGAATTTGCACAGAAATGAAGCCTGAGGTTTCTGTATAGAAGCACAGACCATATCTCTTGATGATTACATCCCATAAAAACAATAACCGTTCCTTGCGTTCTGCAGTGTATTTGCTGTGGTTCAAGTACAGCAATGCTCAGCTACACTAAAATTCCTCATCAGTGCTACCTTCACATAATAGTGGTCGTAGAATTGATTTTGTAATTCTAATGTAAAATTCTCTGGCAATTGCCATTTACTGTCACAAGCCAATTCCTTTTGAGTGGCATTCACCATTTTACTTACATGGCCTGAGGAGGCAGTGGCACAGCAACTTTCCTGAACATCCTCTGCACACTTTGTGTTCAAAGTCTTCCTTTTCACATCCTCTGTGCAGAAAAAGCCCCCCTAAAGAACAGATCTTTGACTCTTGCAGGCAATTTTGGATTACTTAGTTAGTAGCTCCTGGCCAATACTCAGCTTCCTAGGGATGCAATGTCTTGGCACCATGACTAGACTGGGAAAGGTACTTATTTAAAAATTGGTGCAATTTTTACGGAGGAACCTGAAACAATTACTTGTAAAAGTTATTGAATGTACCTGTGCTCTACTGTAGATACCATAAAAGATGTGTAAATAGCAACTGTTGACTACCTCTACATCAGATGCTGGAATATTCATGCAATCTGGGAGTCCTTGTGCCTGTTTGAGTCTTGTGGTTAGTGACTTTCTGCCTCAGAAAGACAAATGAGAGACTTGCTCTTACATATTTATCAGGTGACCTCTGGTCCACCACCCCAAAAGGTCAGTCCTGAAGTAAATTATATAAGTGTTGCTTTAAAAGTTCCCAAAGTTCTGGCCTGTAGAATCAGCTGGCAACTATTCCCTGTTTCCAAGAGCTTAATCTGAACTGAGAATCTTCAAATTTTGCCATTGCAGTTACTCCTATACCAGCAACAAGATAGTTATTTTTTTGGTTTTTGTGGATTTTAATGATAGTAAAGAATCTCCAAATTTTAAAAGGACTGTACAGTCTCACAGAAATAAAGCACTGTGAATAGTGAAAATAATGGCAGAAAGCATAGTGGGGTAAAGAACCTACAAGAAAAGCTGAATCTAGAGCCACTAAATAAAAAAACCCCAAAACACAGCCACGTACTTCTTAACCATTCCTGTTTGGGAGCTAGAAGCAATGAAAACTATGACTGATGCCCTAATGGACGATTACAGGAATGAAGGCAGCCAAGGCAATGAAATGGTTTCAGTCTTCTCCCATCTTGCCATTTTCACTGAAATTTTATCCTAAGACAATGGGAAATCAGGTTTTGAGACCCAGCCTCTTGTTCGCATGTGCTCTTTTTTCAGCTTTGCACATTCTCAAGGTTTCCACAAACAAAAGCTATCTTTTTTTCCAAAGTCCTGTGCAGATTAAATAAAATCCTTCATCTGAGTCATGTTGGGAACTGTGTTACAGCACAGCTGTGAAGTCTCTTAAGGCAGAGCCAACATTATGATTGCATACGGGTGAAGCAGAGACAGCACCCACAGCATTTTCTCTTCACAGCAGGAGGGACAGAAGCCAAACCAGTTTAATGACCTCTGGGTGTACTGAATTCTGGGGAATTTGACATCTATGGCCAGGGCGGGGTTTCTCTGTACTGAACACGCACCTACTCCTGTCGCCAGGGACAGAATCTGTTAATTCAGAACACTGGCTCCACGCCTTTGTGAGGATGCTCCTCCTTTCCATGAGGTGTCAAAATTATTTTGAAAGGAATCCTTTCTTCTTGTCTCCAACCCAGATTTCCACTGTACAACTGAAAATAACCCCAGATCTTCACTTTTTAAAGAAATAGAACAGTTCTATCCACCTAAGGAAGTACTTAAAGAAACAGCTACAGGTCTTTCTGGCAGGAGATTGTCTCATAAAGACTTTTGTGCTCTACAAGTTGTGGTTGTTGAACATCAAAATAATATAAGATGGTAGAAAATATTTAAAAATTAAAAAAACCCCTTGTTTCTGAATTTGTGTCTATGCTTAATTTTATACAATCACAAAATAAATTGTATTTTGGTATATCTCTAAGTAACAAAAATGCGTAAAATTCATCAGAAAGACAGTCTGAGAATGAATTATCATAAAAAGCAGGATATCCTTTCATCCTCGGGGCTGGTGTAGACAGTGAAGTTACATCATGCAAATCATTCCCTCTTGTTGGCTCTGCTCAAATCACCGTTGCTCTAGACAGTACACATAGTTCCCAGAAGAGCCCAGGTTTATCGTACTTCGGCTGTTGGTTCCTATGGGACCTCAGCATCAAAAGTTTCCAGGCTTTAGGCTTCAGCAATAGCAATCCAGTAGATTTTAGGAGCACTTTTTTTTTTTTGGGGTCATCTCTTTTAAACTAAAAAAAAAGAATAATAACACTAAGATATGGTCAATATCTTTTAAAAATCATTGTTTCACATTTTTCTGTTTGCCGATTTATTGTTTTTCTAATGAGGGAATAAATATTCTTGTTTAAGTTTACTAAAGAATAACAAAAGGCCATCCATACTCATGACTCATCCATTAGAAAAAACAGAAAACAGAAGAACACAGGATTAAAAGTTTTAACTCTTAATCTGTTCGATATTAACAGGCTGGGAAGCAAAAGAAATTACCAAGGCAAAAAATATTGAAATTTTGAAAAAAACCCAACCGATTCTAAATGAAGGCCACCAGAGATGTGCAAGAAGGTCAGAGAACACTGAAGTACAAGAGCCTTCCATTAACAATGAAATCTCAGTTTGGAAGGGAAAGAAAAAAAAAAGCAGTCTTCAGGAATAGAGTCAGCCCAGTTTTGATGGTATGAGGCAGGTATGACGTTCTCTTCTGGACTGTAAGAGCTCCACATGTCCCAAAAAGACCACAGATTTCCTGGAAAGGAGAAACAGCATTCAGCTGCTTTTCCCTAATTTTCTGGAAAGAGGGGAAGTGTACCACACTGGGGCCAGCCCTGATGCTGCTCACACTGGTGGGGGGACAGCCTGGAGGGCTGTCCACAAGGATTCTCTCGGCATCGATGTTATGGGATTTTTTCTGATCTGTGACCTCGTCACACTCTTTTCTCTGCTGTTAACTCCAGTATCCTGTCATAGGATCCTGTCATTATGCCTCTGCTACTGGAAAGTGGTGCCACTTATGAATTATGTCATGCATGGAAAAACTTGGGACCCTAATTTAGATACATGGGTTGATCTGTTCTGCTTTTCAAAGGCAGCTTTAAAAGAATCTTTCCTTTCAAGATGAATCCTGTCCTAAGAACATTACATCATCACCTGGTATTCAAGAGTCTTGAAGTTCATACCAACAACATCAAATATAATGGCATATAAAGAAGATATTAAAAAATATAAATAGGTATGCAGCCATGCTACTGATCTGAACTGATTTTGTGGATAAGGTCTCTATGGGCTTGCAGGTTTTGTTTTAATATTACAGAACAGAAAACCTTCAAACAGGTCAGCTGTATGTCAGTAAGAACTGTCTGGGCTATGATAGGAAAGTGTGGGAAAGTTTTCTTAGATACACTGAGTAAAAAGACACCACAACCCCACACCCATCACCCACACCCCCACTCCTCCAAAGTAGTAACAACCAAGCTGTGGTAGGCTCTGGTGACCAAGTTAAATAGTTAGGAAGAATCATCTGGAAAACCAAATGAAAATACCACACATTCATTCATTTTCATCCCTGCAGACTCTGTGGCATGAAGAGTTATAACATAACTATTTTAAAATTATTACTTGAAACCCTTATGCAAATTGGATTCAAACTATTCTGTGAATCAGAAAATTGTTGTGCCTCATTCAAGATCCACTTGCTCTTTGTTTCCTAAAGACAAGGGATGCTTTCTATCTACTATCCTACCAACTCTGTTTCATGGAAAATAGGAATAAATATAATAGGAGAAATCTGCTTTTTAATTGGAACAATATAACTTTTTTCCAATAAAACAGCTTTGAGGTGTGAAATCTTCTTACTCCTGAATACAAGAATGTATTCTTCTCAGCACTTCATTTTCTACACACATGGAAAATACAGAACAGTGCCTCCTCCAATTATCTAAATCCTTATTTGAATGGTATTAAACAACCTTTTTTTCAAATGGCAGAACAGTGAATAGGCTGGTATGATTAGACTGAAAAACAACACTCTTAGGCCAGCATTGTGACTACAGAAGAATACCATAGTCATGATTTTGAGAGCAAAGAATTGAGAGTATGCCTTAAAGGAAGACACATGTTATTCCACCTTCCCAGCCCAGGTAAACTCCCTGTCCCTCAAAGGGATATTCCACCAAACTCTTGCTAGAGATCAGTCAAGCTGCACGACCCACATCACTGAAGAAATCTTGGATGCAGAAAATTAAAAGAAGGAGCAGTTGAAAGAATCTCTTGGTGAATGCCACTATGCCTGATAATCTTATTCCAAGATTAGAGATCTGCTGTGGGTAACTCTTTCCTGATGTTTACAGCAGTGGCAGCATTCAGCCAGTTCAGTTGGCATTACAGGAGAGAAGCAGAGTCTTGATTGCAAAGAGATCCTCTGGTGGGAAGAGAGGACTATACAAATACCCCCTCTCCAGGGCAATCTGTATCCCACTAGCATGGAAAGAGTACCAGTCCCCTGCCACCCACTCTGCATCTCCCCAGTGGCTTCTGCTTGCTCCTGAGGCCAGAACACACAGCTCTCAGGAGGGCATGAAGCAAGCAGACACGTACACAGGACTGAAAGTCTGACCTACTGTGAAGCTTCGGGTTCTTTGCACTACAGATAATTAAGGCTTGTTTCCATTCCCAGAACTTCTGGTGCTGGTTTTGATTTAGAAATTGCACTTCCTAATTTCTAGAGTCCAGGAGGTCAGGGTTGTTATTGTACTATGTTTCCCATAAGCTGCCTTTCTGTGCCTCTTTATGTTTGGCCATTTTGAACTAAACCACTGCATACCACGAATTTTCCAGCTCCCAAGGTATCACCCATGACCATTTTAACTACTCAGAAAGTAAAGGAAAGATTTTCCTTTGGAAGAGCAATGAAATTTCAAAATAACTAATTACTTCACGCATTTACCATCTATAGAGGTCTGAGAACTTTATCAAGTGCCATCCTTATGTTAATCAAATGGGAAACTACAACATAAAGACGGGAGAATATTTTCTAAAAATACAAAATAAATATATGAGCAGAATAATGGTCCCATTCCAGTGCTATATTTAGTGAATTACAGTTTATGGAGACTTTCAGGTATGTCAGACTTGATCCTCAGCAGCCAGATGACACTCACCATTATTCCTCAGAAATATAACTGGCATTCCCATCAAAGTCTTGGTACATTTGGAAATAGAATGATGCCACCAGGGAATGAAACAGTAAAACATTCTGGAGTACAACACTGCGAATTGGTTAGTCCTCTGCGAGTTTTCAGATAGTGCAGATCCCCAGATTCAGATCTTCTATACTTTTGGCTGAACTTCTGAAGGGAAAAAAAAAGGCATTTCTTAAATACAGGCACAGCCTAGAACAAATTTCTGAGGATGTATTTAATTAATATTCTTATAATGGTTAACATTTCTAAAATTTTGCATATGCACAAGCTACAGAGAGCTGCATTGCTGTTGAGATTCATGTTCCAAGCTAAACTGGGCACTGCAGTGCAAAATATATCAACGAACTTAATCAATTTTACTAACTGATACAAAAAATTTCAATACAAAAAATAAAAGACTTTCTGCTCCATGCTTGTTCTTCTCAGTAAGTGCTATTCCTTCCATTTTCGTGATTTGAGGTGATTGTTGTAGGGAAACAACAAAAAAGACAGAACTTGCAGGATGCTTTCCATCAGTGTCTGTTCTAGTGCTTTATAGCCTGGGGTGACCTCAGGATAAGGTCTCACAGTAGCCTTCTGCAGGTGCGTGCATGCACGTTTGCCTGGGTGTGATACAAACCAGGAGCCCTGTAGGTTGTTAAGTATGAAGAACATACTGACAAGAGTATTTACTTGGTTCTACATTGCAAAAGAGAATAAAAGATCCTTTCCTTTTGAACAGCCCTGCAGTTCTCTGTTATGCACCCTTTGCACGCAGAGCCAAGCGGTGCCTGGCTCTGGGCGCTGCTGTGTCAGTGCAGGAACGCACAGAAGCACCTTGAAACCTTAGTGGGAAAAGAAGCAGCAAATTTGCCACATGTTGCAACAGGTTGTCACAGGATATAGTCTCTAATATTTTATAGTCACCTCCTGTTGTAAAGTGCTGAACAGCCTGTGTGTGGTGTGCCACCAGTGCATGCCACTGTTAAAATTAAGGACAAGGGAAGATCATGGAAAGGTTTATGAACTTCTACTGGGATAGATCCTCACTATCCTAAAAATCAGAGCTGCTTTCCATGTGAGCAGTTGCTGTTGAAGCAGATAGCCCCTCCTGCCACACCTGGCTGCCACAGGCACCATGCTCTTCAACAGAACCAAGGGCAAGGGCACACGTCCTCAGAAAACATCAAGGGAATGAAGGCTGGACATTATATTTGGTAAGAATTTGTAATACTTCTGCTGTATGGACTAAAAACTGATACTGTGTGCTGTTATCACCAAAAAAGTTTTGAGTGTCAGGACCTCCATTTAAAATAAAATCTCACAAATTATGCCTTAGGAAAGCCTGAGTTTTGCTACCCTTCAGAGCAGATGATACTATGATACAAAGAAAACACTTGTACAAGGTATGTGTGTGTGTGTGTGTGTTCAGGGCAAATTTATGACACCATCATTTAGTGCATTTGCAAATTCTACCTTAAAGAAGATTTCTAATAAAGATGAACATACATGCAAAATTTCAACAATGGATTTTGGTCATTATTTTTTCGTTAACATGAGAATAAAATGTCATGTAGGTGAAAAAACAACATATATTTAAATCAAACATTTCCTATATGCAAATATGTGAGGAGGAGGAGAATGGGGTCTTTTCTATCACTTTTTTTAAAAACCTTTTCAAAGATGCAATGAGAGGTCTTTTCAGAGCTCATCTTTAAACCGCAATCGAAACACTGCTTTCAAACAAATGACCATTAGGTCAAAGGACTCAAACAAATCACTCATCTCATCAGTGTCTTTGAAAAGCTACAAAGCTGTCAGCAGCATTACTTAAATATTCATATGATGCTTTTAATGTGATATTCGTGAAAGTACACAAGTAGGGTGGACTGCAATTTCTGCTAAGCAAAGGGTAAAAAATAATTCAATCCATAAGAATTCAAAGAATTTGACCTTGAATAACTTATAATGTTATCAATCTAACAATGTGCACTACTTTTTCTTTGGACCCAGTGCTTTGCTATTTTGGAATACAATGAGCAAGGAATCTTTAATCTATTCATGCAGGGCTAATAACCCCTCCAAAGAGAAAAATGCTATTAATCCTTCCCAGAAGTTTCTGCATCTGGCTCTTTCTGGAACTGATATTGAAGTACGACATTCTGATACGTTTCAAGCTGAAAGGAAACTTTGAAGATTCTGTTTAAAGTAATTCAGAATTCCAAAACATGTAGATGCTCATTATGCAAGTGTTAACATAGGTAGGAAACATATTTGTAGACAAACCAAGGTCTTTTTAATGAACTGAGTAGTGGAAAGAAAGCATAAAAACCAAGAATTTTTCTCTATTTTCTGTTTCTGTGAAAGTGTCAGGCAAAAATGGCACATGAAAGAAACACTTGCACTGTAGAGTTATTTCTACCACTGCAACAATGGGTGTGGGAAGAAATGTTGGTTGATTAACACATAAGTCAGACACTTGGATATGTTAAACGCCATATAAACATCACAACTTTATCATGCCAATACAAAGACACTTCCCACACTCCTTATCATTGAAGCACTTTTGATTTCCCTAGAGTTACACTAACCATATCTAGGCTGGCTTGATCTCCTTGGGAATCCAGGCTCAAAGGCATCTGAACTGTGCCTTGAGGAGCAAAAAAAAAAAAAAAAAAAAATTTTTTTTTAAAAATTACTATCAATTTGTCTGGAGAGGGCATCTACTAGGAGGTAGAAATAGGACCCCAATACATATTTTCTTATTTCCAAGAGGAGGAACCTGTGGAAACCTGCAGAACTCAAGGCTCCTGGATGGTGTATATACCTGCCATTTTCACTTGTTCCATTTTCTTGTTTTAGAGCTTCTGATCTAGTTTTCATTCCAATTACACATCATTTGGTTAACTAAGAGCACTGGCAACATCTGGAGTCAAGTTGGACAAAAGGAAAAACCCCAACAACGAGATTGGAGAGAAGCTATTCAGACCTGTGGCAGCCGGAGAGCCTGCTCTCCAAAGTCCTCACCCCTGTCCCCAGAGAGCTATAAAGCAGCCCCCCAGCCAGCCAGCAAGACACGAGCAGGACACTCTGCTTCCACAAGACACTACTTGGCTGACCCTGCAAGCTCTCAGCTATCTTCAGGGAATCAAGAGCTAGAAGCTGCTTGCTCTTTTAACATTTCAGAGTTTCACAGTCATCACACTAATGATTTTTTTTAAACTACTTAGCACAGTAAAAATTCAAGGACAGCTAAATCGGTGCTTTTTTTGTATGCTGCTCTTTCACTGCAACTACATTTGTAGCATGAACAGAAAAGTTTGCCCCAAAGAGTTTACAGTATTTCTTGTGTTTTGCTTTGACAATTACGTCAAATTCAAATTAACTACTCAAGTTTCATGGTTTTAGCACTAATTTCAGAAGTAAGAAATGTTTGTTTTTACAGACCCCTCAATTTTTAAGCTAGATGTACTTACTGTAAAATGGTCTTCACATGTGAGATTGTAAAATAAGTGTTGTAAATTGTTCCTTTGCAAATTAATACAAATATTTTGAATATTTTCACTAGTGATCTTTATCTTTAGCCAGCTCTATTTCCATGAAAGCATGTTTTTCTGCTGTGGGTTACCATCTAAGCTCAGTTGAGTTAACTGGGCGGTTCTGCCTTTTTGCTCTGCCTTCAAACAGGACTAATGTCAAACCACCAAAACAATCACCTGTTTCAACAGGTAACTGTAAAAACTTACAGTGTCATCTGTTCAAGGAGGGAACTATCAAGGTGTGTAGGATAGGCATTGCTGGAGTGACCAGAAAAAGGGATGCTGGGATTCTGAGAGACTTGGTTTTTGGTAGGAATCAGACCAAGCAGTTTTGCAGGCAAGAGGTTGACATTTGAGCAACGGACTCAGTGAATGGAGAAAACTGGAAAATCAGATCACACGAGGACAGAGCAGAAATTCAGAAAGGTTGACGCCTCAGCCCTGCCAGCCCTCCTGGAGCTTTCTGCTCCATCAGTGCCTCTGTGGGAGTGTGCTGGAGGAGCTCTTCTCCTGTCTGCTGCCTCCAAACTCATGAGGCAAAGCCAGCAATAACAGAACAGCATATTTTCTTTACACATGACAACCTCCACCCATTGAACTGGAGTCAAGACATTTGGCAAGTTAATAAATAAAATTTATTCTGTCTGAAATATGTCAATATAAGGACTGATCCTTCTGCGCTCCAGAATGCACTCTGGAATGAGATAACCCTACAACAAAAACACTTCATTCACTTCACCTTTACCCTTTGCCACTTGGTGCATACAGAAGCTTTGGGATTAACAAATTTTGAGTTTTAAAAAATTATCTTAATAAAAGGACCTTGCAAATCATGAGTAGTTTTTAATTACACTGATTTTTAGAATGATAAAATGACATATTTGAGTTTCGGACAAATAACTTATTTTCTTAATTCACAGGACAGTAACAGTTATACTTTCCTGTAGGTCATGCGAGACTATTTATATAACTTTATGGTTTTAGCACGTTCTCTTGGACCAGATTTTTTTTCTTTTAAACTTCAATCTGCATCTACCTGAACTTATAATTCCTTATCTGAAAACATAAAATCTCACTCTGTTTATCCTAATGACAAAAACCATCCTTTTTTTAAAAGTGCAACTTCTTTAAGGTGTAACTCTCCTTTCTGCCTTTAAAAGTATTTTTCTACTTAATACTCTTGAAATAAATATGGTTTTATATAATATATTTTATTATAAACTGTCCTTGCTTTCCCAAGATTTGGCCCGTTTCATGAGATGACTGCCTTGGAAAGCATATTTGGGTGTCCATATTTTCACAGTTGCTAGTTATCCTTTTCCCAATCTCAGTGTATTTTGGGAAGGACAAGGCCTGGACAGAGTCACAGCTATCCAGCTGAGAATTCGAAAAGCAAAAGAAACACCCACAAAATGAGCAGTCACTTCGTTTAGACATTGCTGCAGCAGAAGCAGAAAGGTGTCGATTTGTCTGCCAACCTTCACCAATCCAGCCTTGTAAGCAAATTTCTGGCATGTCTGCCATACAATCTTCTGGAAGGACACATTTTTATTTAAAAGCTGCTTTGATGGCTTTTTTTAAATTTATGGCCAATAAATTGACTAATTTACTGCCCAGAGATTTCTTTTCTAGGGTGCATTTTTTTTCAACATTTATTCCTAAATCTATCAAGGGCAGAAATAATGTGTGTAAACTCAGGGATTATTCTAACTCACCTCAATAAAGTGGTATTTTTGGTGCTGTAGGCATAGGCATATGCAGTGACATGGGAAAACCTTTATGTTTCTTTGAAAACCTGAAATTAATAAGTTAATTGATTAATCACTGAGCACCTTACTAAAATCAGGGAGAAAGCAGATTAGGAATTTGCATCAGGTTGAAATATTTTTGACTCCTCAGCTTTGGAAATCCTTTGATGATCAGAACACACAAAACTAAACACTAATAATGTTGGGGAGTGTTTGCAAAAGATATTACACATTTCTCTGTAATGTTTGGATTGCAGTCCCTTTGTCCTGGCCATATCTGCCTTTTCCATTTTGGACTGAGTTTTACACCTCTGCCCTGTTCATTGTCCTGCACTTTTACTTCCATCTTCATCCTATTTTGTATTTTTTATTCAGGTAACTCAAGGAGAAATGTAACTGATTAAAAAAAAAAATTATTATTGCACCATTTCCTGCAGCCCTTTCAATAAAAATATCCCTGGTATTTTCTAATTAGGAAATATCAGACAATTGCTGGCTGAACTTTCTGAGTGAACTAAAAAATGAAGGTGACTAGATCCACAGACTGTATATGCAGAATTAACTTCTGCCTATGCTGGCATATATGAAATTAATCTTTTATTTACTATGCTTAAAAAATTATTTTTTTCCTAAAACACCCATAGTATTACCTGGACATAAAGTTAGTCATAACTTCTCAATTTTTGGTTTCACACTTCATCACTTTGGTCTTCACTAATACTACAATCCTCAACTGGCCCAGCATCTCTTTTCTTACAAAACATTTCACTGTCTTCCTCTACAGTGTTTTTTCTCAAATGCTCTTTTAGTACCTTCACCTAGCTCATTAAAATCCTCTTTACAGGCTTTTTTGTCCCCTAGATTCTGTAAAATAAGGCAAAGGAGCAATGTTGAGACACAACTTTTTCTGCATGTCTACAGAAGTTCCTGCTAACACTCTCTTTTGTGGAAGTCTTAATGTCAGAGAAACATGAAAATTCTACAAAAATCATAAAAAAGCTCTCACAAAAGTTAAGACACTGGTGTTAAGGCACTTTTATTCTTTTTTTCTGGGAAAAATGAAAAATATTTTCTTCCCGACCTCTATACTAAATAATACATGTTTTGTAATTGTACACAGCATCTCCTTTACTTTCCAAATTCCCATCTGCTGAAAGTCTGATCAAAGTCTCTGTATGGTCAGGAAAACTGTAGACTTCACCAAAGAAAACAATGTAAAGTTTATAATGTCCCATGAAAATTGATACATATGGAAAGTTTGCATTAAATTAGGTTGGAAAGACTTATGTAGAGAAAAATTTGAATCTTTAATATTCTGTTTATCTGATACTGAGGCTTCAGTGTTTACTTTCCATCAGTCTGTGTTTACAGTGGGTTTGTGGACATTAGATTAGATAGCAATGAGATGTGTAAAAGCCTGGGAAAAAATGAAGAGTTGACTTCTTAGTTCCAGAAAACATATAAACTGGCAGTAACTTTGATATCATAATGACCAATAAATACATGCTATAAAGTAAGCTTCATGTGTTTCAGCTTCAGAGTGAATCACTTTGGGGTTTTTTGTGGTTGGGTTTGGGTTTTTTTAGTTATAGGGTATTCTTTTTAAGGCAATCATATCCAGAAGAGCTCTTGGCACTTTCCCAGGAGCCAAAAAAAACCCATGGGCTAGAATTTGCAATTTGATGTTCTAGATTTATGTCCTTTCCCAAATAAAGAATTAAGACAGTTTAATCATTATAACAAATATATTAGCAGAACAAAGTTCAAAATGACTTCCTTGATTAAGTGGAATGATTGGAACTAAGTCTCCTGATTTCTGGGTAAATATCTTTCAAGGTAAACAAGGTATTTTGAAATAAATACCTCTTGGTTCCTGTTGTCAAATCCATTTCACTTGCTCTCATGAAGACCCAACAATCAAGGCAAGCTGGAACTTAATGTTAGGAGAGGTTATAAGCAAAAAGTTTGTGGAAATGCTGTGTTTATGTATGTTGTAAACAATTACTTCCTTGAACAAGGTATAATTCAGCATAAATATCTTAAGACATTTAATGTGTTTTCTGCCCATGTGTAGAAACTATGTTCACTTCAGTAACTGTACTTTATACAATTTCTCATTTATGCTTGTTTTTTTTTTCTTCAAGGCTTTTGCAGTAGTTAAAGAGACCTGAAATAAAAGGTACAATGTTGTTAGGACACAATATGTAGCCATGTGTTAGGAAATAGTTTTTGGTGGATAAACAGCAAAACTCAGAGAAGTGCAGTTACTGAGGTCTTACATCCTCAGTCTTAAAAGAAGAAGTTGCCCAGAATCCCCAAAGAGGGACTGAACAGTTATTTAGAGAACTAAAAGCATTTTCTACATTTTGGAACAGAGCGTGGCAGTTTCTTTGCAAGTGCCTTAAAAGAAGGAAAGATGAAAGAACAGGCCCTGGAGATCTATGCAGATGTTGATATACCAAAGCATTTGTGTTTCCTCTACAATTATGTGAGTACAGCAACAGAAACATTGGACCTACTGTGTACATCCAACCATGAAGAGACATTTGTCTTTGGTTATCCAGAAATCTTACGCCCAAAAGCATTTTAAGTAGCAAACTACCACTTTTATGCTAGCTCTGATAGATATTCTGAGGATCCTTAACTATCTTATACCTTGCTACATTTTTTGGTTTTTTGGAGCTTACTTTTGAGGACTGAATCTCATGAAGATTCCACTGACAGGAAAAAAGTACTTGTAAATCAGTCAAAATCCGAGAAGCATCAGGCGTTGTGCAGGGAAAGAGCTGAATCAGGAGTTAGATAGTGTGGGAGATGGCCCATAGAGCCTCATGTTAACAATGTTTGACTTCTGGAAGACTAGAAAGGTTTTAGCCTGGGGATTATGTCCATAAAGGGAGAGCTCTGCTTAAGAAAAAAAAAAAAAGGAGGAAAAAGATATCAAAAATTGTGTTTCTGAACAGTTTAAATTGTCAATTTTACCCTTTACTCTGTTCCCACACCCAGAACTATGCAAGTTCTGATGCAAATGAGTCTGATAAACAATTGAAGAATAAGCTTCAAAAGTTGTTTTTTTCAGTTCCAATGTAATTTTAAGCCAAAATTACTGCTTGTGGTCTCGGTCGAAAGAAGAATATGCAAAATCTTCCAGACTTAGTGTTAGCTAAGGTGAACAAGACATGCAGAATCTGCAAATGAGAGCCTTTTTCCACAGAATTTTTTGACTGAACTGATAAATCCTGCTTCACTTTGTACATGGCACAAAATGGCAATAGACAAGGAATTAAATATTCACTTCAGTGCAAAATCATGCACTGGCAGATGGGTAAACTGGATGACCTAAAAAGCCCTTTCCACTTCTAGTCTCCAAGACTTTGTAGCATCCTCGAGAGAGTAGTTTTTTATTAAGATGTCAACTGAAGATGATCTTGTTTGGAAAATGAACAATTTTTGTAAAAGAGAGGAATAATTCTCCATGAAGGCTTGTGAGCTGTTGACACAGCATCTGATAGTGTCCAGGGCAGTAGGCAGCTTCTCTACAGGCAGGCCAGACCAGAGGGCTGTTTTGACTACAGCTTTTAGCAAACCCAATAAATATTTTTTTCCCCCCATATGCTAAAATAGGATCCTTAAAATCTGCTTGTGTCCTGTCTGTTCCACTGATATTTCCACTTTCTACGGCTTATGTGGTACTTGAAATATGACCTGAATGCAATGGTACTCCAAGGTACAACATTTAGAAGTCTGATCAGTCCTCAGAGACTGGGCAAGAAAAGAGCTACCACTACTAGGTTATGCTAGAGTTCATTCTGCACATAATTTCACTAAAAGGGAGTGAATACATTACTAGGCATTACCATTTACAGTTCCTAGTTGCTACTGTTTTCTCCCCTATACTGTAAAGCAGAAGTCTAGTAGCATGTCACACATGCAATCTTTATGACAGTCAATCACAGCACCATAATGCTGCTGGCAAGGACAGCAATCTTCACCAGAGACAATTAATGGCTTCCTTTTTTTTTTTTTTTTTTCTATTTTTTCCAGATTCTGACACACAACTGTCTGTGTTTTGCTTTTGGTTTTAATTTTTAACTTCTTTGTCATCATTGGGCCATGTGGAACAGATTCTGGATTGGAAGATGACTATGTAAAGCCAGTCTTGTCAGATAGGGCTGCTGTGCAGCTGTGAGCAGCTACAGAGGATGTCAGTGCACAGCATGCAGGTGTTGTCTGTACAGACTGAGGGTGGGGCTTCCACACTGAATACCATGAAGGACGCATCTGCTGCTGCTTGGTTTGGCAAGAAGCAAAATAACTTGAAAAATTTCTAAAAGATATTAATTGAGAAATCAAGATTCAAATTTTCAAAGTAATAGGACTACATTACAAACTCATGTAGCCTATAAATATAAACAGTTAAATTAATGCTGCTCTTGACGAATTTGAGGCAACATGGTGTGGTCTTAAAGGATTGTAGGTCCTAGACCACATGTTTTCTTAGGGTATGTGGGATGCTACCTAGGGAAAACTTATTTCCTGACAGCGTGGGTAGCATTAGGTTTTATATTGAACCTTTTGTAAAGCTCTGTGTTGCAGAAGCCAGGAAAAAAAAATACAACTCAACTTTGCTAGATAACTCCTTGAATTGTGTTGATTTCTTTGAATAATTCTTCACAAGGATTTTATTAGGACTTTAGAAATTTATATTTTAGTAAATGTATGTTTTACACCAGAAACAATCTCAGCATTTATTTATGATCACTTAGGATATAAGAGTTGTTTATAAAACCACGCAGATACTCACACTTCATAGTCTCATAGAATCAAGAATTAAAAGTAAATACACATTGTTACAAATTATTACATAGGCACTTGTTTTTTCAAGTCTCCATAACGGGGTAAAAAGACAAGAACTAATCCAATGGGTGATATTGCAAAGCATTAAACAGTGTATCAGAAGTAACAGAAAAGGAAAGAAGATACCTTATCTCACTGCTGATGCTTGACTGCATGCATGATTACAGTACATGTGGGTATTAAGCAGTGCTAAACCAGAGGTGAAGTTGAAAAGGCAACTTGACAAAGGGAAAAAAGAATATATAACCAAAGGGGAACATCAAACTTTGCAAAACCCATTCCCTTTAAAAACAACTATTGTCCCAACTTAGTATTAAATAGCCATAAGGTTTATCTAAAGATCAAAAGAAATGGACCTGATATTAAAATGCAGACGTGATTTAAACAACAAAAAAATAGCCACTACGGTGTCTTCTCCTCAGGCAGATTAGAAAAAAGTTTTAAAACAAAGTGCAGTTAATTAGAAAATCAGTTCATTAGTAAAAAAACAGAACAGGATTCTTAACTAACTCAGAAAACAAAGGGTACAAGATCTATGAGCAGCTGATTACCAGCTCAACTTCTTTTTGGAGCAGGGTTACTCTACTGTGAAAATTGCGGGTTTTCATATTCTCAACTGCACACCGTTTAACCAAAGACTTTGTTAGAAACAAAGAAAGCAAATAAGACAAACCATCATTAGCTCTTCAGTCTTGTACAAAAAGAAAAAGGGTATACAATGGGTCTATTTGTTAAACTAAAAGAACAGGATGAAAATCTTTTCTGAATTACAGACTTTGGAACGAATAAAAATAACATACTGAGCATATTTATGTGGTCTGTGTCCCGCTCTCCCTCTGTTTCCATTACAGATTTCATCTGCTGTTGGCTTCTCTGCAGGCAAACTACGTTGCGTTCTGCACTGAAGACAAATTCATCATTAAAAGTTACTCTCCTCTATTCTCTAAGAGAAAGCAGTTAAATTTTAGTCTGTTTTTTACATATTCTGGTTTCTGCAAACTCCTAAAATTGTGAAAAACCATACTGTGTGCTATTCCTATCTGAGTGCACAGGTAACAGCAACATTTTAAATACTCTGGCCTTGTCCTTGTCACCATTAACATGATGGACATAAATCCCTACAAAACCTATGAACTCAGTGCATGTTTTATTTCTGCAGTCATAGATACATGCTGACTACATTACATACTTTCATATGCTATATAGCATATAAATAATTTCCTTTATTCCCTCCCTACTTCCCTCCCAGTATTCCCTGAAATAATCTGCTGTCATGAGACTTCGATTTGAGCTGTAAGAACTCAATGATGAAAGGGACTCTTTCACTGTGCTTCAGACAGATATCCAAAATCTTGACTGCTTTATTTTATAATAACTATTCCTTATTTATTTATATTTTCATGTAGTCCTATAGTTGCCCAGTGACATTATTAACACTTGTAAATTTAAATGAGCCATCAATACTAGATGCCTGGATATTTACAAGAGAAAGCACCTGATTCATAAATATTTCTAGGACTAACACACAGACCAGCATTCTCAGTGTGGCCTTATTCCATGAAGAAACAAACATAACAAGGAATCTATGTCACAGATAACGAAACTGACCCTCTCCTATGCCAAACATCTTTGTAAATATGTGGTGCCCTACGTCCAGCTCATATGAACATAACTGCATTTTGTTAAGAGATGGTTGTACAGAAGCATCCAGCAATTGCAATTTAGCACTGCATTAATTAGTCTGTCTGCTGGGTCATTGCTCGTTACCCCACTTTCTTTCCTTCATTGAACGTGTTACATTGTTAGAAACATATTTACTTCACTTCACACTGTCCTTTTACTGATGAACCACTGTGCATCAGGGAGTTTGCTGCAAAATGCAGTACGCATCACTTAGAATGGGAACATTATTTTCCCTATACTGGGTCAGACTAAAGGCCCTTCTAGACTCAGATTCTAGTTTGACCAGTGACCAACAGCAGATTACTCAGGAGGAGCGTTAGAGCAGGGCAAATTACAAACTGATACTCTCCCAGAGTAAAACTGCCTCTAGCAATTTACAGCTATGGGATTTCCTAAGCAACAAGCAGTGTATCTGGTTTAATATCTTCCAAATGTGATTTTGCTTTTTTTGGTTTATTTTCTGTGTGAGTTCTCTGGGAAAATTCTGAACCTATACAAACAGCATTCAGAGCATCCCATGGCAAGGCCCATGGCCTTGGCAATTTGAATTTCATTGTGTTGTGTGAAGAAATAATCCTTTTGTGTAGTTTGCTATTGGCACTTGCTAATTTCATTCAATGTCCTCTAGCTCAAGGCAGCACAGAGCCATTCCTTATTTATCTCTTTCATTCTCATTATTTCATAAACCACTCAAACTCTTTCTCCAGCATTTGCCTTTCAGGCTGGGGGAGCATTAGTTAGAGAACAACAATTTGACCAAACTGTGATCTCAAAACCTCCTTTGCCAGCTGGGAGGCGCAGGTATGGAATTGGTCTGAGCTCAGACTCATGGACCTGGAGAGAAACAGAATGTGTCCCTTCCCATCTTTCCCCCAAAAGAGTTCAGCTTGTCACATGTATGGTCACTGTTTTGTGGATAGAAGATTGATCATTGTGCCAGGAACATGAATTACCCGCTGACTTTTAAGATAAACTTCGAACTTACTCAAAGTAACAGCTAGGGCTGGGCGAGAAATAGGCAGAGAAGTATCAGAATATTTCATGCAAAGTATACCTGAACTTGTTCTTTTCAGAATCGTGGAATTTTTTTTTTCAGTTGTTCTTTGTGACTTGTTTTTTTCTCTTTACTTTTTTTTTTAATCTTGAAAAATTATAATACAAGATTGTATGACTCTAAAGATCATATGACTGCTTGAAACCTTTATGTTGCATAAACAAAATGAGTTTGGGCAATATCACTAGAATGTCCAGAATATTTTATTTCGCAAAACTTACTGGTTTGGTTTTTGTTTTTGGGAATAATTGGGCTGAAAAGGAATCAGCTGACATATTCAGAAGAAGATACTAACACACAAACAATAATTTTCTGAGAAGAAAACCTAACAAGAAATAAAGCTGTTGCAGACTGTGTATTTCAACATCATATAAGCAAATCTTTCACTCTGTTCTTTCAAAATACTTCCTCACTTTTCATTTCTTGCTCAACAGTTAAACTTCAGTGTAGTCATGAGCTAAAGATTCAGCAAACTTCCTTCATACTGGACAAAGCTGGTGTATCATCCCTTCTGTCTTGCACTGCCTCAGCTGTACTACATCCTTTAAAAAACTATGTTCATAAATGGATATGGACATTTCAGATCCAAAGCTTATCTGTTTCAACTCAGTTCTCCATTTCAGGCTCTGCTGCGTAAGGTGTCTGTTTTCTGAGAGGTTTCAACACCAGAATGATACTTAATACCAAAAAATGGGACAATTTTAAGTAGGCAGAGAATCATCCCAGGCTGTAAAAGATGATTTATCACAAACAAGTCAGCCATCACCACCTTACCTGCATTTTTCTACATTTGGCCAATTAGAAATTAGTATATACAGAAAGAAAAATAATTTCAAAATGCTGAATGAATAATGAGGCTCAGATATCTGTCAGTACATGGATTTGCTTAATTGCAACTTAAACACTAAGAGATATGTAGCTTTAGAAGTGCTTGTTTTCCAAGGTTGTCAAAAGTGCTAATTTGTTTACACGAGCCAATGTTCCTGCATTTTTTATTGAGATTGCCTACAGTGAACACTTATTTTCCTCAAAACTGGAAAATTAGATAGGAATTCTTTTATGGCTGAAATTAGGAAAAAATGCTACGGGAATCTAGTGGATTACAGAAGACATGATCCTTGCCTTCAGAAACTGGAACTAAACGATTAAATTACTACAAAAATGTTGCAGGAAAGAAAATATACAGAAGTCCCATGCAGGAAAGGCATCATGACAACAACTTTCTAGTGTCACATGTCTTAAACAGGGATTTTGTTTGCAAAAGGACAACTTTGAAATTACATCTATTATATGATAATTAAGAGCCCATTTCCACAGGATAAAGTGGCAGCCTTAATTGTAATGCTAAAATCAATAAAAAAAATTAAACTGTATCTTTATTCTATATGAGCTACTGGGATGTAATGTTAACAAGAAAAAAAAGGTCTCTTAATTATATTCAAATATTTTCCATATAATCCTTTAAGGGAATAATTTTTACTCACATTGACCTCAAATTCAATTTCTCAGGTCTTGCATCTGATTTTGTTTCTCTTCTCTGTCTGCAGATTAACATACCAGGGAAGCTGCACGTATCTTGTTTGAGTTTGTCTGGTTTAACTTTCCCATATTTCCCTGTAATTCTGTAAAAGCAAGAAAGATATTATGTTTACACAAAGTCCTAGCTCAGCAAACCTTTGCACTTAATGTTAAATACCTGAATAATCCCAGTTAAGTCAGGACAATATTTCATAGAAGTGATACATATGGTCCAAAACTGTACCTTCTGAATTTTCATGTAATGTGTTTAGGCTAAATTTAACTTAACCTATTAGGTTAAAAGTAATATTCTAAATTAAATACTCTAAATTGAATGTTTATTAGGATATGAACATCTCCATGCAAAGAAAAAAATGTGCACTGAAAGAATAGGACTCAAATATTCATATCATGATGTGGTTTCACTAAATATTTTGTTAGATGTATTAATTACAAAACCTACAAGAAGAAATACATCAGTATACAGGAATACTCTGCTTTTTGTGTGCAGAGAAAACTTAATAGGCAGCAATGCTGGACTACAACACAGATTATCAAGACAATTATCCGTTTGGGCTCCTGCAGACATTGCTCTCTGTGTATGACACAATCAGCAGCAAAATACAAACACATAATCTAACCAGTAAAGGGTGTCCTTTCCTATTATTATTGTTCATTGTGTATCCCAATGAGATTTAGAAGGAGGCTAATGTAAAGGACTGCAATAACTATCACAGAATAATGGAATATCCTGAGTTGGAAGAGATCCACAACGATCATCGAAGTCTAACTCCTGTCCCTGCACAGGACACTCCCAAGAATCTATCCATGTTGTAATTCATAAATTCACACCTGTCCATATTGTAATTCATAAACATGCACAACAAACAACATGGTCTAAGAGTCTTGAGGATTTCCCCTGGTGTTCCAGTCTGGCGAGTACCTGAAAGAGAAAAAAAATTGTGGAAAAAAGGAAGTTAAACCCTATGGATTTCTGAATGGTAAATGAACACCTGAAGGGAAAAGCTTGCATACAGTAGACAAAATGTTTTTCCTCTCCATCTAGTCCAAGGTTTTTGGGAAATATGTTTTGTGAAGGCCAAAATGCTATTAGCAGAGCCCAGAAGGAATGAACAGAAAGGTCAGTCGTGCAGGAGCAAGAGTTTCTTCCGAGAGTCTCCTGTTTTGGAGGCCTCATTACTTTGCTCTCTCTCACTACAGTCTTTTAAATCAAACTATGTCAGCTGCATGGCTGCCTTCCATACATTCTGGCTTCGCAGGGACACGGGTTGCTGACTTGCCAGAGACGTGAGCTGAAGTGTGGGAAGGTTTGTGCCTTATAAAATAATTCAGCTGTGCCAGAGAAAAGTAATAGCCAAAAATCAGAGGAGTCAGTATTTCTTAAAATGAATAAAGCAGGGAAATACCTACTGGAGAGATTTAGAAGATGCAGAACTGCAAGGCTGTGATTTGGGCAGCTCTAGCCACAACCCTGGTGCTCCAAGAAATACTGAGATACTATCATTTTCTGTGGGATGCTTCTTACCTGACTATTATGCAATCCAGATAACAGCTAAAATTAATGAACTCAAAAGTATACTTTAATACTGAATTGGAAACTTGGTAGCATCACTAACCTTCTATGTTTTCTTAGAGGCCAAAGTAGAAAGGCTGGAACTGCCATCGTGATCTTACATGGACTTTCAGTGTGACTTCACTGTAGTATCTTAAAGCATATACACTGATAATTCTCCAAACATCTGTGTTAGAGGTGGAAGAACCAGGTTTTAAATGGGATATCTGTGCTAACCAAAATATCAGGCAAAACAGTAGGCATAGATGCTACAGCTTCCTCTGAGTCACGTGTTTTGTTCCTAGCAAACTACATTAAAAACCATAAAACTAATTAGGATGTTGTCCATGGAACTCAATAAATACAAATGAAACAAACCAAATTTAAGGCAATCCTTTGTTTCACTTGGTCCATCAAAAGTTAGTCCAAACTATCCTAGATTTACAAGAGAAAAAGCTTTCAGAACAGTATTCTGAACATAGGGAGAAAAAGATGACTTTAAGGAAAAAAGGGATCTAAAGACAGAAAGAAAATAGAAGCATGGAGTGAAGGAAAAGATACCAGGAAGTCTGAACTATTGAGAGGACTTCTCTTTTTTCCTCTGAAGACTTCAGCAAGTTAAGTCAGTCTTCTACATTTGTAATAGATGGGACATCTGTTACTTTTTGGCTAAGCATATGCAGCATCGGGACAGGAGAAAGTAGAGACAATAAGAGGAAACAGAACGAAAAATACCTAAAAATATGTATCTAAGTTTGGAATAGCAACATTGTGGAATAAATAAATAAAACACATTTCTTTTGTATTTCATAAGTGATGACTGGATAATAGAGAAGTATGCATAGAAGATGCCTTTAACATTTGTAAACTGGTGTGAAGAATTTAGTTGTGAATGGAATTTTGTCATGAAAGTACAAAAATTACAGCATCATTGTTTTGATTTAGTTACATAATAGTCAACTGTCCCATGAAACTCTGCTGGAAGTCCAATTTCACCTTTTCTTAATCTATGTCTCCTCACACGTGACCATAACCAGCACAAAACTAAATAAGCTTTGTTGTGTGGCAAGAAAAAGAAGATAATAATAGGATGAAAAAAATCTTATTTCCATTCATGCCCTTATCCAAGATATGGAGCTAACTTCCCAGTGGTGAAGGCTGAATGCAGCATCCAGCTCAGCCTGACAGCCAGCAGTTCTTAGTGGCTTAAACTGAATCATGGTCTACTGTAAAAGTATGGAATGGCAGCAAGAATCTGTCTTACTTTACAAAGAAATGGAATACCTGAACAGCTTCCCTAACCTGATCAGAGCTGAAAGTCTGCCCACAAATCCTTACCTCTGCATGGATTTCCACTGACATCACTGAACTGTGTAGGTAATTGTCTGTGCAACCAGATTTCTCTGCAGGTTATGGGCCAGAGTTCGTGTCTACTGGGCTGTCTGGTTTGCTGTGTTCATCTGGGAGACCTTTCAGTTTTGGAATTAAACTTCACTGCTCAGCCCCCAGAAATTTTCCCTTCTCATTCTTCTCCAACTGAATTTTTGGGATGGAAAATGCCAAAGAGAACAAGATTTTCTCAAGGTCATACTTTGTGAAGCAAGACTTTTGCCTTATCTGATGACTGCTGAAAAGTTGATATGTATATAAAAAGACAGATGCATGAACAAAAAGAACTAAATTCAGATTTAAACTTAAAAAAAAATTAAAATACTGAAGAGAGATGATAAATGCTACAAATACTCTTTCAATACCTAGGTTTCACCACTTTTATTAAAAGGCATCCCTGAAAGAAATTCTAGTCTTATTGTTCCTGCCTGTGTTTCCAGCAAGCCAGTAAATCAGAATGTGCTACTTGAAAAGTTAGTTAGACAAGTCCAAGGTATTTGATGGCATTTGCAGAGATTTGGCTCATACTTAAATTATATACAGTATTTAAGTATTTAAGAAAGAGAGATCCACGCCATGATACACAATAATTTTTCTTAAAATAACTTTTTTCTCTTTATACTACTTAAATAATTCATTATGATTGTCATAAATTTGGAAAACAGTTTCCTAAATGACAAAATAATGCTTCAAGAAATCTTGTCTTTCATTTATGCTTAAAAACACCACAGCCAAAAAAACCTATTAAAAGCCACTCTTCAGGGTTGCTTACTTCTATTACTTACAGAGTGTCCGAACAAGAGAAAAGAGAATAGAAACATTTGCCTTTGAAGATCTGACTGGTTTTACATTCCTGAGCATCTTGCCTATGGTTTTAGAGGGTAGAATGCTTCCAAAGGATTTTCTTTGAGCATTTCATTTCTCCTGTAGTGGAATATCACCAAAGAGTGTTTCTGTTTTCTCATTATGAGTCTGATAATTTTAAGTAAGAAATAAGTGAGCAATAAAAAGTATGGCTGTACTTTTAGAGGGACAAAGAGGAAATGCCAAGAGATAATCAGAATCTTGTACTGTGCGTGACCTCTGTAGCACAGTCCCTTTAACAAATACATGGGTCAATCCAAATACTTGTGTGAATGCTACAAAAATTGTAGCATTCATGGATACCCTGACTGACTCTTCACTGTCTCTCAGGAATTATGCTGTGCAGACCACTTGGAAGCAGGAGGAGCTACTGTGCAGGACATGAAGTTTGCCTCTTGTTGATTGAACAAACAGTACTTAAATTTCTTCTGGCCCTGGACCATATCCAGAGCATTCTGAGTGTGTGACTTTGAAGGTTCATGCCCTAGTAGCTCTCCCCTTCTGGCACAGGCCTGGGTCACTGCTGTTCTGCAAGTGCTACTCTTCCTGTCTCACTCTCACTTGGCCAACAAGTTATAGAGTGTCAGATTGCCAGATTACAACTGTGTGCTGTTAAAGTGTGGTTTTTACATTTAGGTTGCCTAGCCAAATGTATCTGTCATTTTCCAGTCTCAATAACTGTGAAAGGTTGAAAAAAACAGAGAATAGAGGTAATGGTTATACTTGGCTGATGTAAGAGCTTTCCTATACTTCTGCAGTGGTCACTTTAAATAGAAAAAAGGCAATAAAAGTTGCAGTGACTGGGAAATCACATGTAGAGGTAGACACAAGCCACAGGATTCATGCTTCCATTATATTTCAGTTCCTTACCATACAAATTTGTGAATGTTTAGCTCTGTGACTCAGCTCATGGTGAAGCAGAAGAGAACCAAGACTTTCAGTTCACAACACAGCAGTCCATATGAAGGTGAAAACCAGGGACTGATCTCTTCTCCTTTGCAGTAAAGAGACTAAATGAAAATTACAGTGGTGCTGAGCAGGAAGGCATTGTGAAGGCTGAAATCTGTCTCTTCCACTCTGTTCCCGCTCACATGGAAGAATAAAACTGCCTCACAACATCAGATCTGACATAACTATGTTGTCATGAGGCAGCACATCAAAGCAGCAGCCCGGTTTCCCGTCATGTTTGCTTCTGATGTACACTGGGGGGTGGTTGGGGGTGACTGAAGGCAGAAAAATATGACATGCTAAGAGAAATGTGTGATATTTATTTAGGATATTCTAAGTGATGGAACATCAGGCTATTATTTTTTCTTCACAGATGCCTATTTTCACTCAAATATTTTAAAATTAATTCCTTTGTCTTTGTCATCTTCCCTCTTGCTTCAAAGGAATGCCATAGGGCCTGCCAAGAGCCAACATAAATCAAGAAGCCTCATTTCGAAGTGTGGCTGTATTATCAAGCAAGACTGTTTACTGTAAGAAAGTACAGTGGTTAGTGTGTATTATAAAAAGCCCCAGCCAAACATGATAGATTTTCTGAAAAAATTTTAAATTGGGTTTGAAAGGATATAAGCTCAGACTACTTAGGATATTATTCAATCAAATTTGGCCACTCAAGTAAGAGTGAAATATTGAAAGGATGTGAACCAAAGTCCTTTTATCCCTTTCTCAACTAATTATCAAGAAAAGATAGACTAATACAGAACAGATGCATGCATCTGTTCAAGTGCAAAAAGCAATGGCTTTTATGGTCCATTTGAGAAGCCAGATAAGAGAGAAGCTTGATCACAGTGTCCAAATACATTACTATATATGCCGAAAATCCAAAATATTGAACAAAATTATTGAGACAAGCAATTTAATTGTAAACATCATACTGTGTAAACAGACGAAAAGAGAAGAAATGAAGAAAATACAGAGGAGGGAAGGAAACCAGGATACTTGGAAACTCAGAAACACCAAGAAATGTAGACAATGGCCTAAACTAAATGGTAGTTTTTCCTGTTTTGCATCTGACATTATAAAACCTTACATAATATTGAATCATGCCTAAATCTAATAAAATTAACTTTTGTTCCAAGAAGAAAGCTATGGAATATTAAATGCAAACAAATCAGAAATCATTCTGATTGATTAAAAGAATTACTCTTTTTGTCCCACATGGCAGCTTTGAAACATGTTCTTAACTACAGAGAGACCTCATTTCAGGGGGAATAAGAAATGGAACAACCGAAACAGATTTAAAGCAGTATTAGTTCCAGGAACAGAGACAAGAATTTTGTTTTGTGACCCTGAAGAGATCTTTTCTAAGCTAATGCATAAAATTAAGTGTTTAGTTGTTTTTTTTCCTCACAACTTGACTTATTTAACAGACTTTAGAACGAAAAAAATGTTCATGTAAAAACAAACAAACAAAAAAAAACAACAACAAAACAACCCCAAACCCACAAAAACCCCTAGAAGTAGAACATACATTGCTTGAGGGAAATAAATTGATGCTGGAACTCAGATCAAGTAACATAAATTACAAAGGAACCCGGCAGTCACTTCTCACTCTGGGCAAGAAAACCTCTCAGTGAAATCGTTTGTATCTTGCAGTAGAAAACCAAGTCCTAGAAATTTAAAATCTTGTTTTAACATGGATTTTACTTTAAACTCTCATAAAAGATTTCATTGGATTTCATTAGTGTCACACCATTGAACGTATGGGGCCAATATTAAACTAACAGCACACTGTGAAAACAAAATCCCTCTAAGAGCTTGAGAGCTGCAGCAAACAAACTATAATTGAGCTTGGATGGCAGGATCACTTCAAAAAGGATTGTTTTCTCATATATATGGGTTACATCAATATTTCTTTTAAAGGAAACAAATTTTCTGAAAACCTAATTTAGCCACAAACCTCTATCTTTTCATTAAGACTGATTTGGGCTATTGCCATTTTAAATGCCAGAAGGGTGGATCTTAACAATTTTAGTGCTTTTGTTCTAAATAATGATTTCTATAACTTAAGATACCATTGCAGTGACTTAATGTTTTCTATAAATGTTTGATATACGCATTACTTTTTCATATCTTCTATGCAGAGAGGACTACAAATAGAAAAAACCATTTTATTCAAGTGAACATTAGTCTCTCAGCAAAGGTGCCTTCCTGCTTGCACAAATGGCAAAGTTGTGGAGACTCCAGCAGGACTAAACCACGAGCCTTTGGTATACAGACAAAAGCACTGAAGAGGCCCAAGGAAACCAATAGTGAAAGTCTCCATGGGGAGACAAAGGCATGAGTTCTTTCAGGCTGGTAAGGAAATGGAAAGCCCATCTGCAACACTCTACCTAATGCTTAGGGCAGAGCCTTCCCTAGACCTTTTAAAAATAAACCAGTATAAACAGAAGTCAGAAGTGCTCCCCTACAGAATGTACGTGTTGTGCTGCATGCATGTTCCATATAGTGGTAGGCAACTCTTCTGGCCTTTTTTAATCTACCACAACTATTACAACTTTAAAGTTCTCAGCTTCCCAAGAACATGGTATATGTGCTCCTAGAGCATGTGCTGCACTGGGGCTGCCTTGTGTTTCATTGTTTCGCTGTCTAGTTCTTGGAGCAAAATCAAGTCTGGGTAGAAAACAGGCTCTGAGCTACCCAGATAAAGGCAGTTCTGGACACGCAAAGAAGCAATGCATAAGGTACATTGTAATATCAAACAAGAAGATTCTGAGGTGAAAACTGGCAGCACCTTCCACTCTGTCTTTATTTCTTTTTTTTAGTAGAGCTTTTGCCTCAGAAGGCTCCCTTTACCCAGGTCTTTCTTGGGGTGCTAAGCTAGTTAAGGTGATACTTAAATTTTGAGGGGTATGACCCCAAGCCATCAGCACAGTCAACATTCAAGCAACACTTGAGGAAAATATAGCACCAAGAGAAGGAGCAGCAGTCTGAATCTCTGGAACTGTCTCAGTTTTGCTGATACGGTGAAAGTTTGGTCTCCTGTGGTCCTGCCACCCAGCAGAATTCAGTACCCCAAAGTTTTCCAGCCTCTTCCAGGCAGAAGCAGGCTAGGCACTGAGCAACTCTTCCTAATGAATAAGTATTTCCTTTCTTGAGTATTCAAACACAACTCTCATTTTTTAACCTGAGCACTGGAAATTTAATTGAATCACCATGTGTTATAGGGTCATACAGGTTTACAAGATTTTTGCATGCTTTTTACAAATGTCTTCTAAACTGTGCTTGCAGTTTTGAAACTAGTATTTGATATATAGGCATATGTAATACACAGAGAAAAAGGATAGAACTTTTATGAGATGACATTTTAGAAATTTTGGTGTGCTATTATATTACTCTGAAAGAAATCTTGTGCACACTTAAATAGCTTTATGCAACTGGACCACATGAACAGATGAAAGTCTCCATTGTCATGCTTTAAGTTTGTTCATATTCAGAGCTGGCCTCACAGTGAAATACAAAATCAGAAAGATTTAGAGAGCTTAGAACATCCCTTATATAAATCACACAAGTCTCTTAAACTCTGTAACAAGAGTTGCTCGTTCAGGAAGCTAAAGTGTTTATTTAAAGCTGCATGCACATACATGAAAAATTCAGACCATATTAAATACCTATTTCATATTTTGCTTTGCTAATCAGTTATCTCTCTTGGATGAAAAGAACTGTTGATTTACTTGTTGAACTTTGCTTAAGACATTCCAGACTGAAGCTAATACCACAAGTAATACAAAATATGAAAGGCAAAATAAGCAGACTTAAAAAAAAAAAAGGTGCTCAAGACTTTTCATTTGCTTCTCAAAATTAGTCACGCAGAAAGTGGTCTGATTCTCGAGCCATGTTTTTCCTACTCCTAGCCAAATCAACAATTTGCATTATTCCTAGTGTTCAGCATGTGAAGCAGAGTGCACAGATGTATGCCTGTCAGCTTTTCCAGTGCAACACACAAATATTTTCCTTCCACTGAACTAGGTCCTTGACTCAGTGTCTTAGCAAACAGACGTTATTCATTATAACATAACACAGATGTAATTCAGATTTCATTTACATTACTTTCATTCAATGAGTCAAGCTGCACATTTAGATGAACAGAATTCCATGTCCATAATACGTTTCAAGGAAAAGAATGGAAAATTACTGAAGTTTTTAGGGGGTTGCAGAGGTGGCTTTCTCAGCATGCCTAACCTATCTACACCTCATTTAAAGACCTTAATAATGCTGTTTATATGTATTTCTAACAGTACCATGACATTAATTGTAGTTTTGGAGATGTAAGTGTGCTACCCCATGCAGCCTTTGCTATCATTGTACAAACAAGGTTATTTCCTTTCCCTCGCCTCAAGACCATGGAATAGTCTGGGTGGGAAACTATTTTGGTTTTGCTTCTTTTGCCAAAGACTTATAATAATGATGGATAAAATAAAAACAAGAGGAGAATTAGTAGTGAAATAAGTATAAAAGCTAAATCAATCTTTGTTAGGTAAAATTCCTTATGTCCAGCAGAAGACTGCGTTTACTAATGTTTGTATTACCCCTTGTAACTTCTAGCATAACTATCATGTAGTGGGTTTAAGGTATTTTCAGCCATGGCTTTGAGTAAAACTGGGACTTCAGCTCTATTAAAGTCAAAGTAAACACCATCCCTACCCTCTGCTATTATTTGGGTTTGATTAAATTTGCATTTAATCAAAGGGTCCTTGAACTAAAAGACCTTAAGTAAAGTTGGAAAATCTGAGTTAATTCATGAGGATTTGTGCCTAACATAACATCAGTATATAACATCAAATAATTCACTTTCAGTGAATTTTATAACATTTCTGTACTTCCACTTGCAAGTATGAGGATCAACATTCCTATAATGAAAGACAAAAGGAATAGGGTTTGAAAATGGCACTCCAAAACAGTTCTGAGAAGGTAGATTACAGAACCCAGCATCAACATTAAGATGTGCAAAAGTGGAAGCAATGTGAGGCACAGCTGTCCCAGAAGGCACAGAAGGATTTCTTTGGACATTAGCTAAAGCTCCCTGAGCCTTGATGCTCAAGGTACTGCATATCATCTGTAAAACAGCAGCGACCACAGATGGTTAAGACTATCTGAAAGTCTTTGTGGTACAAAAGACTCTTACTACTTCCAGCATGGAATTTGGAGGTGAGGACCAGGCAGCTTCAGCTCTGCTGCATCTCCCAAAAGCAGCTGCTTGCTCTCCACCTCCTGCCTCTACTGAAGGTGACAGGTCCGACTCTAAGCTGCTCCCAAAGCATATTCCCACCATCCAGCACAATCAGGGGTCCCACTGTTCACAGAGCTCCCTGTGAGATAGGCACACTACCATGGGAAACTTCCCTATGATTTAAGACACACTGCAATTTTCATTCTATTTCATGCAATACAGATTCATGGAATTTCAGGAGGGAATGGAGGCCCAGAACAATTCCATAGACACCGTAGCACTATATTTTACTGGCCTGAAGCACAAAAAAGGGATTTTTTCTGGGTGAGGACCAGGCAGTGTCAAGAGTTCTAAAGTACATCAGGCATCTCTCAGATTCAGTAACTATTGCGTAGCTGCTATATTCAGGCCATAGGAAATACAACCCTGAGGTCAAGCATTTCCACCTAAGTATCAAAGATACTTCATTTAAACCAAGAGGAATGATTTTCAATCTCCTTATTCCAAGGACAATAGCTTCAAGCTAAAAGATTTGAGCGATTGTTCAAAATTTTGTTCTGAAGAGTGAAAATCTGCCACAGGTTTTCACCTTCAACCATGTACAAATGCGAGCAATATATACAGTGAGGCAGACGTTCCTTCAGGTGTTCCAGGTGAGGGAAAGACAGGATTTAACCAAGTGTTCTTTATACCTAGAGGCTGAAGATGCTGTGGATCATCTCAAGCATAGTATGTGCCACAAATGGGAACGATCAATATTATTCCCAGGAGGGACTTGGGTGGCTCATCCTACCAGCAAGGATGTGGAAAATGTGCAAGAAAATGGTAATACCATGCTATTTAGGAGAGATAGTAATTCAGACGTGGGGAAGCAGCTGACATACAAATCCATATTGCATCATAATTGTAGACCAGTGAACAATATGCTGAACTTCCAACTGAAACCCAGTTCATAAAGGTAAGTGAATGGATAAAATAACCAAATCCACAACTAAAACTCCCCAAGGTTCACAATAAAATAGGTGAATTAAGGCCAATTAGTGAATTTATTACTACTAGAAAAAATCTTTAAAGAGGTCTTATACCACTTTTCACTTAGAGGCATTTTATCCTACCTTCTTTGCCTATTTTAACAGAGTTAATACTAAAATTCTGGTTATCCAAACAGAGATAGCCATCCATAAGCTGCTAAAACTGACTGCATGAAGGCCTTACATTTTGTCGTAAGTAAGCAAAAGAAAATTAACTCTTAAAGACACAGGATTTTTTACATTAAATTTCTGTATTTGAAGAAGGCTCAACCCTGTGGCTGTCCAAGCTGCAGACAGTGTACTCTGTGCAATTTGATCACATATCGCTAGCTTAAGGTATGAAAAACAAATCCTGCACAGCAAAACACTGTGCTAATGTCCCTCAGGATCTCCAATAGACTATCAATCCCATCTCTGCTTGTACCTTAACAATCAGTCAAGCACTCAAAACTTGAGAAGTTAACAAAGTAGGTTCATAAGACTTACTGGCAAGACCTGCCTAAATCAGCCCTCAGTCTTTGCATAAAATGTGCTATCTTTGAAATCATTAAAAAACTTAAGAGTTACATTTTCACAGACTAAGGTGTAACATCTCAACACTCAAGGTTTTTTTCAGAGGAAAGATGTGATGTAACATTACTCTTCAGTTTTCCTTGGCAGATATTTTATAATGTAAGTCTATAATCCAGCCTTATGGATTGGCAAGCAAATGTTAGGTATGCTGTTACCTTTTGAGGTTTAACTTACAAGGCTCAGTAGAAAGAATTTTTTCTTCCTTCAGGACTATTTGTCTTTCCTCAGACAGCTTCTGCAAACATGAAAAAGTGATGGCACAACTTCTAAACCTAGATTGTGCTTACTTCTCCTTCTGTAACTAATGAGTTTATGGGTTAGTCATAAACTGTAGGGGATCCTCTGTCACTCCAGACATCTGCATGTCCAGGAATGTCTTTGGAGTTTTTTAATTATAAGAATTTAACAAGCTTAAGATTTCTTAATTTTCACTCACTGAACTAATGGGGGTTAAATGGTAGCCATCTGCCTTCTTGTGTGAGATTGCTTTTATATTTCATTCATGAAGATATATCGCCCTCCTGTTGTACTCTTGCAGAAACTGTACATTTGGCCAGTGGGTCACAGCTAAACACTACATTCAAGATACAAAAAACCCAAGGAAGAATAGATTTCCATCATACAATAAACTTCTGTATCAGATCAGAACTCCAGCTATTCTGACTTCCATCTCCCATACTAGCTGGTGTCACTTGCTTCCAAGAAAAGCATAAAACATTCTTGCAGAGCTGCTACAGAATAACAAACCATCAAATTAATCTCTCCTCGTCATCTGACATTGCCAAAGCTTTGTTTATATACAACTGTATATAATTCCTTCCAAACCTTGTTTCTTGTTTTGCTGTATTGTAAATGTTTTGATAGCTGTAATTTACTTCCAAGACTATCAATTAAAGTCTGTGAAAAGTTTATCATCCTTCAGTATTTTTTTTGATGGGATACCCTTCCTTCTCGGACTAGGGTAAGAGAGTAGAAGAGACTGCTATTCTGCTAAGTTCTTAATTTCATAGTCTCATAGCTTTCTTGAAGGCAGAGTTCAAGGGGGTTACATGATAAGGCCAAGCAGCAACAGCAAACAGGAGGCAGAAAACAGCTTCTTCTAATTCTAGGTTCTTCTATTATCTAAATATTTTCTTACAGAAGTGAGGATTATATTTGTTAACTGACCAATAAGATTAACACACGATTCTAGTTTTCCTTTTCTTAATCTACCCTGGTCTAATTCTAACAGTCATAAATCTTACACAAGTGTTACATAGGTATTACATAGATTTGCATACATAATTTCTAACAACTCTTATTGTTTATGTGAACACTTTCTAAAAAATGTGAACAGTATAGTTCTAACTTTATTTTGTCTAAAGAAATTCTATGAAAAGGTAACACTGCTGCAATAAGAACTTTGTTTAAGGTCTCTGCTGCAGCTTTTTAATGTTTAAGGCACTTAGCATATATTTCTACTAAAAGTTAAAAATCTATATTTCTATTTCACTTTGTTGTGACTTCATGTATCTCAGCTTGTCCAAAGGTTTTAATTCAACCCCTGTGCTTTGACTTTCCTCTGGGCCTGCGTCCAGAGAAGCTTTCACTCCAGCAGTTTTTTTACTGAATTTTTTAGTAGAATATTTTGGGAAGCAAATAAAAAAATTAAATTCAGCATATTGAAAACCATCCATTGCAAAATTTAATTAGAAGCCCTTCCTACATGCTATGCATATATAACTGAACAGAATGGAAGTGGGTATTCAAATTCCATTTCAAACTCTGCCTGTTACTACATTCAGAGGAGTAATTAATTCCCTAAGAGCCTACTTTTAGTATTTTATATGTAATCGTTCTTTACATGTGTTTCTAGAATGTTTAGAGCATTAACAGTTTAACAGTAGAAAGGGGAAAAATATGAATATTTTTATTTTAGTGAATATATCAGATGATTCTCTGTAATAACATAACATTAAACAACCCACTAAAAGTCCCAGGTATCCTTCTTTCAACTACTTCTCTTCCATTACAACAAGGAAAGCAAACGTTGGTTTTAACTCACTATAGCTGTGCCCCTGAACTATAGTTACACTGCCTTCAGTGGGCACTCTAAAGAGGCTCTATCCTGCCACTTGTGCTAAAGTTGTTGGGCTCCCTTATGTCCTTTTTAAACCCAGTTACATGTAAAAAGTCTAATTTTTTCAGTTGCAATACTCTTTTACATTGACTTTGTGGAGAAAAGTGAGAAAGTTTGGTATACAGGCATGCCAGACACCATGACATTTGATGAAAGAAATTTAAATTCTTTCAAATTCCTCTGCATTAAATACAGAATGAAATTTACGTTCCAAATGAAGGGATGAAAAAAAAGAATAAATTAACCAGCTGCAGAGTACAATAGTGTGTATCTACATTTGTCTGTAAAAGTGCAGCACACATTGACTGAGCTAATGCGCCTTTTGGAGTATCATTCAAAGGAATTGATTAAAGCTATCAGAATTACACACCTGCATCTTTCAAACAGACTCCTTACCTAAAAGCTGTACCATTAATTTTGTTAGAGAAACATTTGGGCCAAGGATTCACACAGCAGGCAAATGATTTGATACCTGAGAGAAAGGAAAGGGTAAAGTAATATTCATGGCAGAATATCCTCTCCCAGAACTTCAGACCTCAAAGGGAAACCACCTTGAGCTTCTGATACTCAGCTTGGGTCTGATCTGAATGAGCTTCACTGCTTAAAATTATTAGAAGATGTAAAAACATGTGGACAGGCATGTTAAAGAGACACTGCACACTGAGAATTTGATGGTTTTTCACACTGTATTGCAAACCTTTACTATTTTAAGGTATAAGCTAATTAAATTTCTGATGGGTTTTCCTTCATTCAGAAAGAAATTGGAATAATTTGAAGTAGTTAGAGATAGGTATGAAGTGAAGAGGGTGACTCACTGCAATGGCATAATGGTTAGCAGCTGTCATTTTGGAGCTCAGAAGATCCTAGCGATAAGAATCTGAGTGCTACTTAGTTTTTCACTCAACATAAACAGATGGGATAAAATACAACATGCTTGGATTTACTCTTGTGAAATCAGTTTCTCTCTTTAGAAACCATTTCCCATTGGATGACATCCTTCTCCCCATTCACATGCTGTGGCCTTTCTTTTCTTAGGTTGGTTAATTTAATTTTTTCTTTTATTAATTTATTTTCCATCAAATTCCACTTTTTTCCGTCATTAACACTAAAATGCTTTAAACAATCTCTTGATCTTCTAACCGGGTCCCTATTTATTCCAACACTTCTTTTTTTGCCATGTTATTTAGGTTAAAATGAAGTTTTAAGGAAAGAGTTTGGAAAAGCGAGGAATACATAAAAGATCCCATGAGAAACAAAGAGTCCCACTTTAATCATGGTACCCACAGAAACCAAGAGTATGCAACAGTAGGGACTGGAGAGAAGCAAGTTCCATTCCTTTTTGTCCCCTAGTGATTCTTAGAAGTACTACATTTGAGATGTCCCTTCTCTTATTTCCTATGGTTTGACATTCATACCCTCTTCTCAATCTCTCAAAACACTTATTTCATATAAAACTATCGCGCACTCCCCATTTAAAATTTATGCCAAAGCTTTCATCTGCACGTTGTATTTTTGACCTTGTTGCTCTGTACTTCAGAGTAAAACATCTCCTTTCCCTAAGTGTGAACAGAACTTAGGTGGCCTGCCAGAAAAGTTCTAAGTGAAGAAAGTTTGGATCCACTAGTGAAAAGGAAAAAACCACTCATAATAGTTTGGTGATTCCTTTCTTTTTTCTTTAGTGAACTTGTTCTCCTTAGAATCCAAAGAATACCTATTTATCTACATAATTTGCTGTTAGCTGTGATTGCTACCACAGTAGATCATGAGAACTTTAATCTCTAAAACGAGAGCAGATGAATTCTGAACAGTGTTTCTGCTTTGCCATGTGACACAGAAATTGTTTTCTCAATAATTCTAAGATATTATTTTGATGATTAAAAAAAAAAACAAACCTGCATTTTTGTTTCTTTTTTATTAATTTTATTAAGCATTCTTGATAGTCTCCAAATTTACCTAACAAAAAACTGGAGACCCTGATAGAATTTTTGAAACAAATTTTATCCTATGGTTACATAAAATGTCTGAAAGTTAAACTGAAGCATGTAAGTGGAATCAATCACCCATACTGACCCATGGGTCAATTCCATTGACCTTAGGGGAGTACGATATGCTCTAAAAATTGACTTTTTAGGAAAAAAGAACTTAGCCTCTGAGAAGATTAATTAGATTTCAGAATAAAATGAATGGATAGAAGCGATAACTTCCTCTTCTGAAATGACAGATATTCTCCCTTACATGTGAATGCCTCTTGGTGAAAACATTTAAATACATTTCTGTTAATAAATTATGGCCCCACCGAAGCAGTACATTAGATGTAAAAGAAAAATGGAGTCCCTATGGAAAGATAAATGTTTACATTGTAGAAGAACTGCATGTCTGGTAGAGTTGTATTTTCTTATCAGGTTGAGATATTGCTAAATTAATGTTTCATTTTGTTTGCATTTTTATCCCCTACCATGTCCCCTCCTGCTTGGCTTTGTCTATTAGAAGCTGTAGGTACATTTCCCATTTTAAAATCATGTTAAGTCATCCAAAATTGACAGGATTTAAGCATAACTCTTCTATATAACTACACCCTCAAAATAATTCCAAATATTTCTAATTTTACATTTGCAAAATAGTGCCATTGCTCATAGCATTAATGTTTTACAGAAGAACCTTTCAAGTGAAGTAGATTTTTACAATTAACATGAATTAATAGGAACAATTATTCCCTCTGAACTCATTTGTGGAACAGCCCCTAGTGGAAAAAAAGAATTAGAATGCATGACTCTATTAAACAAGAATTCCAATTTAGCCTTGTTTTGCTCCACCTATTTTAGGACTTAACTATTTTTACAGCTGTATAAAAATAAACAACGCTTGTTTACGATGATAGAGAGAAATAGAGCAACCCAGAATAAAAAAAGAATCATAAAAAAGGCTAGATAGTTTGTATTTAAAAGTGTAACTCTGGCATGGCAACATCTGTACAGTTGGTTTTCCTTTTCCAAGTTCCAACTGGCTGTGCTGGAGAAGTGTATCAGTGTCCCATCTTACAGAGGATTATGCAGAGCCCTGGAAATCACACCAGGTAGGACAGAAACAACCAACAATCCATTAGATCTTTTCACTCTGGCTATCTACTCATGTATATCATATTGTCTACTTATATATCAACTTATGGTTGTTTCTTGTACTTGTAGATATTTAAGTGATTCAGGATGCCCAGTGGACAGCTGGGATTTAATTTTTCTTTTCCTTCACTTAATTTCAAAGTATCGCTGGCTGCATTCTCATAAGCTTTTGTGATTAGAGAGACCAGGATTGGTCTCTGTTTTTGGCAAAATACTCAGATTTCTTTCTTTGGACACATATGGCTGTTTTGCCCCCCCTTTCCATTCAAGGCTGTTATAGACCTTATTAGACTCTAAAATGTTATATTGTAGTTTCCTGATGAAAAATTTAATGTTCTGTGATTATTACTGTAATTTTATTCTACTAGTTATGCAATTTTTTTTTTTTTGGTAGCAATTTGTGACTGTGACTATGAGAAGATTTCTGCATATCCAAATGTCTGCAGAAAATAAGATAGGACTATCTGAGGGGAGGCAGCCCTGAATGCCAAAGACAAGTACCACAACAAATAAAACAGGAACAGAGGTTTTAGACATCTCATTTTCCCCTGGTTCATGCCTGCACAGCACTTACATATAATGCTAATATGAACCATGTTAATACATATGTGTTTGTAAGACCAGCCCTTTGGAAAAATGCAAGATTCCTAATGGTCCATTATCTGAAATGAGCTCACCACAAAAATATTTCAGATATTTCCCATAGCTTTTAACTTAGGAAGAAATGGCCAGAGCATGGCTTCATTAAGATAGCTCTGAAAAGATGGCTGATCATCACCAGCAACAATCTTTATTCTTAGCTGGATTAAATAAGTTGCTACCTCCTTCCAGCCCCTCCTCAGTTCAAGAAGAACTCTTTTAAGATGTTTTAACTTCAGGTCTGGGGCTTTCCACATATGTCACAGACCCATCACATTTGCATTAGTTTTCCTTTCTTGTATGCAAAATAAATGTAAATTTTTATGCAATACCTTCCACAGATGTCATTTCTGAATCTTTTTTAGAAGGCCTGTGTATGTTTGCCTTGAAATCCTAATTTTCTCCTAAACTTCCATTAGACTTTCTCTCAGATCAGCGTATCATAATTTTCATTTTTGTAGAAGCTATGCCAGTTTGATTATCCTTTAGAAAATTCATGTTGCTGTAACTTATTTGACTTTTTACAAACTTAGATAGTGGTAAATTTTGAAAACCTGACCCATTCCACCACTTTTGTACCCTATCATTTGATGAACTTGCATAAGATGTTTCTACAGATTGTATTTACCAATTTTCACATTTACTGTAAAGATTGTAATTCTAGTATTATTTACTTATTTTTACATCTGCTTTCCCTTCACTCTGTGTCTCCCCTCAGCACTGTCTGTATTCTACACTTGCAGAAAGGTTGTGAGGCCTGTCAAAGTCTAAAACAGAAGCCAATGACATTAGCTCATTTTAAGGTTCTTTAGGAAAATTTAAAATTTCTGTTTATTTTAATCACAACTGATGAATTCTGATATAGGATCAAAGAACCACACTGAGTGACACAGATGCATAGAGAAGACAAATCTGCAGGCACCTGTATCCATCTGACTGGCTGTCCTGATCATGGTTGCACGTCCTGCTGCCTCTCAACTCACCAGATCCTTGCTGACAAGGTGTGAGTCTTTCTTGACTCAGTTCTACATGCAGCTAGCTCATGAGAAATCTCAGAGGAGGAATTTCTTGGAAATCGGGATGAGAGTAGAAGCACAGCAGCCAAGAGTCAGACTGACCTAGCTTTAACAAACTTGCATTTTGCATGTGAAGAGGCTGTGTGAGGTCAGCCCTGTGCTGACTGTCAGCTGGAAGTAAAGCACTATCAATCCACAATGAGAACAGATTTCATGGGTGCTCCATGTCCAGCTCTATATAAAATCAAAATTACTCAGTTTAGGTCACTCAAAGTTTTTTTTATTTTTTATTTTTAACCTAATACATTTTGCATCCCATAAATAGTGCTCCTACCATTTATAATGTGTTGTAACAGAGCCCTACAGAAAGAATTTTAAGCAAGAGAAGGTTTTGCTGCTTGTGGTATTTTGCAATCTCCACTAACTTTAATGACATTGTGTTGTTTCTTAGCAGCATTTGAGTTATGTAAAGAATGCATTTCTGCATCTTATGCTCCCTTGTTGGAAGCTATTACAAGCAGCCAGTGGACGCAAAAGGCACTCTCTTTTGACCAGGCAACTAATTCTTACTGATGGACAACCGTAGGAAGCCAAATTCAGGGCTGGATTATTCTCAGTAGTACTTGAACAAGTTTTTCTTTCCTTCTTTGAATATCTCGAATGACAATCCTTCCATCACTTTCTGATGATTATTCCACCATCACAAAAAGAACCCAAACCAGTACTTTAAAAGACTACAAAAATCTGAAGTTTTTGATTTCATCCTGAGATCAAATCACTGATTATGGATGCTCACAACACTTCCATAGCACCCATTTTATGTTTTGAGCTACCAGGAAAGAATTTAGAAATTCTGGGGTTTGGTTGACCTTGTGGAGTTTAAAAGTTGAGCCTATTTCCTCTCTTGTCTTCATTTTGACAAGCTGCACTCCAAGAAGCACGGTAGTGCTCCAAGGAAGCAATCAAGAAAGCACAGTAGAATTTTTCCAAACAAGCAAAAACCAAACCAATCCAATCTGAAAATGAAGCTAATTTAAATTAAAGAAATTTTTCTTTCATGCAGCCGCATTACAGTATAGGGTCACTTTTGTTGTAAAAAACCCTTTGTGCATAAATATCAGCTTTGTCGAGCATCTCTGCAAACATCAACACCATAAAGATGCAAAATGAACTCGATGAACATCAGACATGTATATTTCATTTTCTTGTCAATCTTTCAAATTCTTTTTCCCTTCAGATCTTCTCACAGAACAAGCAAACTTTTTAAAAACAAAAGCCTCTTTTGAATCTAAGATTTTCTCTTTTATCAAATTAAAACAAAACAACAAAAAAACTCCCCACGTCCTCAGCTAAATCAGGTTTAAAGGCCAATTCAAAACACATTTCCCTCTGTGGTGCTCCTCACACTGATGCTTTAGTTTCTAAGGGTTGTCTGGAGCTATTTTTCTCCTGTTTCAGACTATGTCTGTGTGGCATTTGCTTTGCATTTTGAAAAAAGGCCTGATTAAAGCCAAAGAAAGATCTATCAGAACTGTTCCAGCAATGCACAGCATTACTGTACTGCCCTTTGCCAAACTGAAGCCAGCTGTGCTGACCACTGGAGAACATTTTCAGGCTGATCTCTGCTCTGGGGAAGTAACTGAACTCCCAGCTGTGTCAGGACAAAATGCAGGAATGAGCAAGGGGCTCGCTGCAAACCCTCCTCCAGTGTCACCCAGGTCACAGCTCTGCCTGCTTCCCTCACAGAGCTGAAGAGGGGGCAGCTCCCACGGGGAGTGGTGAGGAGAAAGTGGTGGCCAAAGGTTAGTGCCTGGAACTCTCCACAATGTGATGTGAATGCACAGAAGTTTTATGGAGCTTCCTTGGCAAAGGTTAGGCAGCTGTGCTCACATCCCACTTCCCTTAGCTAGTAGGGCTTGTTTATATTTTTTTCTAATGAGCTATAAGACTGACTTACAATATCAATTTTCTGCTTGCAGTCAAAGTAGGATAATGCAAAGAGCAGCTGCCAGCAGTTTTACTTCATACTGGCCCACATCTAATCACTTTTTCATACCAATCTGCAAGAAATGTTTCAGCCAAGAACTTCAGGCCCAAACCCGTTGGCTTAAGCTACTTCAAAGGTGATTTACACTTGTTTTTACACAATGTCTTCTGCAAAAAAGTTGTGCTTCCTAACATGATTTTTCTTTGAAAATATATTCCATCCTGCATTGCCTTTGCACTGAATTTCAATGGATTGATTGATAGGTGGCGAGTGATGCCTGGCCACAGCAGCAGCCAATGGCTGTGCAGAGCTGTAAGTTAAAATTGAAGGGTCTTGTTTGACAGAGTTTTAATCATTAGCCAATGCTCTCAGAAGCTCTAATCTACATAAATTAGAATTATACATATAGCACTGCACAGTTTCTTGAACAATCTTAACTCCTCATTTCAAGGATATTTTCCTGATGATGTAGCAGTGGAAAGCATAATGCATTTACGATGCTGCTGCAGAAGTACAGGTGCTGCCCTGAACACAGGCTCACACACATGCACATACCTCAGACCATACTGGTAACATCATCTTGATCACATTTGTACCAAGGGTGTCACCACACAGTTCAACTTTTGGAAGTTTGTAGAGTTCTAGCTCCTTAAACTGAAATCATCCAAGACCAAACTCTCTTGCACTAGTATGGAAGCATGATAAGGAACAATCTTGGACAAAAGACTTCTGTCACTTCTCAAAACGAAGCAAAAGAGAGGAATAATGCTTATTCTTTGAAAGCCTTTCACGTCTCCAAACTAAGGAACAGTGTTGAAATTTGACAGGACACGGCCTAACTTTTCTTGTGAAAACCCACCAAAGCCTGCTGAATACAGAAACATTTCAAACATTAAGCCTGCACATGCTTATTAGGATTTGCCTCGTTGTCATTACTCCAGAGGCTCCATCTGTCCTGCAATCTGGCCAAGGATTCAATAGGGATCCTCTGCAACTGGAGCTGTGGGTTGCACTGGTCTCCGCAAAGTTGTGGCACTGAAATGAAGTTCTTTTACTCCCGTATTTTCAGTTATTCATATCAGTCATTGAACCGCTATTTCAAATAATTTTTGTTATAATCCTTACTAAACGGTTATCAAAACCTCTGCAAGCAACGTGGTGCTCAGCATGGAGCCCGATGGATCTTAATCTGTGCAAAGCCTGATGAAGAGGGCTCCGATGTGCTTGAAAGTCCCTGTTGCACCAAGAAAACATGAACTACTGAAAACATAAGCATGGCCCTTGATGTTTCTGTGCTTTCTTCTTCCGGACAGTATAGGAAGATTTACAGAGACCATCTGGACCCTAGTTTTGTTTTATCAAGCAGCAGAGGCTTCTGTGGGTTTTTTCTTTCTTTCCAGTTCTCTCTGAGTGACTCATCCACTAATGTTGTTTAGCCACGGCTTTTTGTCTTTGCCAGAATGTGTTTCCATTGAACAGTACATGAATGGGGGGAAGAGTGGGAGGGAAGAAGAGCTTAATTGCATCTCCAGCTTTGTATGTTTTCTGCAACAAACCTCACTGTTTCAATAATAGTTATTCAAAATGTTTTCATTTAGCTCTTCTAAATATTTGCCCAGGTTTCAAAAGCCATGGGCATCATTCAGGAAATACAGAAATGGGTCAAGACAGGATTGGGTCAAACAGAGTTACTTAAGTAAAAGGGACTCCACCTTACTGAGAAATTTTTGGGGGAGTCTGGGGGAGAATTCATTAGGAAAAAGGAATGGATAAACTTTGAAATTCCAATGCTTTGATGAGGTCACACTTGATGAGAGTCACAGGAAGAAAGGTTTTGGATGAAAATGCATAGGAGGGGAAAAGGAATTAAAAATTAACTATAAAGTGACCTAGTTAAAGTTAGAAGACATTTACTCAGTAGAAAATACTAAATACTGTATTAATGGAAAAAATTTCCTACCCTCACACATAGGAAGTCAAAATGGCTCGTCACCTATGGATCATCAGATTCCAGTCACTTCTCAAAGCTGAAGCATCTCCACAGTTAATAAAGTATCTTTTACAAAAATCACAATTAACAGGTAGAAAATGGAAAAAAAAATAAGGCAATTTATACTGTATCTCATACTTCACCTACATAAAAGGCTAGAAACATACTCTAACATGCTAGGTTTTCATAAAAAATGTTTGCTAAAAATTATAAATAACAGTTACTGATGTCAACTACCACTATGAAGAACATTGCAAGGGAAAGAAAGTTTGAAGCACATAAGAATTTCCTTAGTGAGAGATAAAGAAATCATTCATTCCTACAGTATATCAGTTTGGTTTGTCCTGAAAATGTGGTCATTCATGTGCAGAGACAGGATATGCAGTCCTCAGCAGAGGTTTGTACAAGGTAAATCCCTGCAGCTACCTTCTGAGTCACAGATGGGCATGGACGCAATGTTTGACTATTTTGATAGAGCAGCAAACAACTGAGGGAGCACAGTGAGTAATTCCATACAGCTGAACAGTTGATCCAAAATGTATTATTTACATTTAAAAAATAATTAATAAAAACCCCATAGGATATAATACAAGATTTTTCTTGTCAGGCTTGACAGCAAACACAAGTCAATGCTACTTGGCCAAGCTATTCCAAACTACCTGATCATTTCTGTTGCCAAAGATGACATGAATAAAAGACCCTACTTACAGGACCTGCTGCTTACCAACCTCCTGAAGATCAAATTGCATAAGACATGAACTTAATTTTCCTTTTTTCCTGTATATTTCACACACACACACCACACCACAAAACACCCAAGCCAAACCAAAGAAAAAAAACAACAAAAAACATCCCTGAATGCTCTGCAGCAGTCATGGAACTGTTTTGGAGAAAACTGGAACTAAGTCAGCCATTTGATTCAGAAGTTTGAAAATTAACATCTTTCTGAATAATTCCCACTTCTATTACCGTACCATTTATTTTGTGATACATGACTGGTATGTTACGAGAGAAAAATCACTTTGCAAGGTAAGGTAGAATTTTTTTAAGCCAGATATCCCTGTAGTTGGCTCTTTTGTGCTTCTAAAGGGAGTGTCCAACTAACAGATGGCAATAATTTAATAACAGGCATGTGACTGAGCAGATAAAAGGAACTGGTTGTATCTGCAGTCGACAAAGGATCCTATGAAACTATGATTTCTGGGTCTGGGAGGAGCTCTGCCTTGTACCAGCCATGCTTGCCTGACTGTTCCTGCTGACCATCAATTTGTGTCATTACCAGAACCTCATTTAGCTTGGCATGTGCTGGGGACACGTACTCGAAACTCCTGGAGAGCTGACTGTTCATCTTGGTTAACTTTATGCTACCACTAGCACAGAAATGTGAAACACACTCTTTAAATTGGCCATTTATACAAACACACACAAATGGTGGGACTAAACTGATCACTCTTCTGGAAGTAGGTCTGAGAGGACAGTTTTGGAGACAGGAACTTTGCTGGTGACCAAACCTCTGGGAACTGCAAAGTGGTCTGCACAGCAAACTTCCATTCAGAAGTATTGCAATTTTTATGATAATAAGGTCTCTTTAAATTAATAGGACCTAACAAGGCTCAGGGTTAGAACCCTCGCTTGGTGTAGCAGCTGTTCTTAGGAATGACTTGTTATTCTGTATCAGATGCGTGATGATTCTGCCCCGGTCAGAGCACACATTTTTTAATCCAAAGACTCTGGCCCAGTACACTGCAGCTGGCTTGAGAACACTTCATCTTCCACCGCAGTCACAGAGAAGGAAAATTGTCCTCACTTTGGCTGATGCCTATAAAACGTTGGTTCCAGATAGGTTCTCTTGCTTGGATAAAAAATTGTGCTTCGCTTTTACAAAATTTGTTTAGAAATGTACAAAATTTGTCAGGCAAAACCACAATGTCCTGCAGCTATATTTTGTACACAACATTAAATTGAGGCCTCCCTCAATTTGGGACAGAGATATCATGCAGACATGGACAGGCTGCGTGAGTATCCATAGGTGCACAGAATTCACCTTAGGCATTAGCAGGAGATAAAACTTCAGCTACCGCCACGGGGGAAAAAGCATAGATAGTATTGCTCAGCCACTGTGGTGGCCAAATGCACAGAGATGGGTGAATTATTTTAGTTTCTCCCCATTTCCATAATTCATCTTCTCTGCTTCTGAATTCTCCCTCCACATTTTTCTGGAGAGCTTTTTTCTAGCTATATTATTGTTCTGTAGAAAGATTATTATTTGATTTGTCATTCTTACAAACTCCTATATTTAAGTATAATTTTAAATGACCCATGCTTACATAGCCTTTTCAAAATTGTATGAGTAATATGCAAATTAAAAAAAAAATTGTTTCCCTGCCTTTGGCTGCTTTGTAAAGAATATCTGTCAGTATTTTTTGACATGAAGTGTTACAGTGAGGCAAGTTTTTCCTTTTAGAAAATGTTATTTTCAGACAGGTTTTGAACGTATGCTACAGGTGAGGTTTATATAATTACACTATTCATTTTAGAGGTAGGTAAACAAGACAGTTGAAGCTCACTTTGTCTACCCATGCCAGATATAGTAGTACAATATTCTATATGTACATAAAAGAGATGTGGTTTTGATGGAGTGGTTCCACAAAGAAGGAGAATTTGCTTTGGCCTTAGAGCAAGAACTACATTAAAGGATTTCAGACATTTTCTGTTCACTGATTGACTCATTAGAAAACCACCACTCCATCTGACTGACCAGCCAGTATAAAGGAAGCTGTAATTTTTTAAAATCTAACATAACCTTTTCCATAAAACCGTACTAAATAATTTAAGTCCCAATAAATAGCGATACTTTAAGTGCCTCTCCTCTATATGGTCCTGATGAGAACCACTGCGAAGTCTCTTGCATCTGAAACACAAAACCCAGCTGCTTTCATTGCTGCTGATGACTCAACATGGAATGGCTCCCAAGAGGAACAACTATAATACAGGGAATCAGGAGTCGGAAGGGCAACCAGGAAAGATCACTGTCGGGATGCGATTGCTGTACTCCGTGTACTCTCACATTAAAAGGAAGACAATATTTTACTAGCTGCAAGCACCTTGCCAACAGATCCTTTGTAACATTTTGTGGCACTGCTTAGGAACTGCTTGACTACAAAGCCTGTGCTTAATCCACAGGCATAAATCCTAAAGCCTCAGGCAAGTATTTGCTGGTTCTGGCAAATTTGTAATGGTTTGAAACAAGAGGTTCACAAAACAGTCTTCTGAGATTCAGAAAATGTTTAAAAATGCAACCAGCTGATTAATCGGTGAGTGTCTTCCCTGCACTTAGGCTGTTCTTATGGATAAAAGTCAGCCACTGTGCCTAATCCCACCCAAGGTATGTCCTGCAAATGTGTCCTGTCCTCCCACTGTGTTCTCAGGCAACACTTGACCACCATCATTTAGTGTCTTCACAAAACAGTCAGAAAGGCTGCAACTGCATCAATCTTCAATGACCTCTCTATTATACAAGAATGTTGGAGAAAAAAAAGCTAAATTCTGCTGCTTTTGGACCTACTTGTAATGGTTATCAGCATGTGCTTAAATCTGCTCATTGTAGTTGAACATAAGAAATCACACAGTAATCTCTTTGTTAATTATTTGTGCTTATCATTTCCACAGTGATGAAATTCTGCAGACCTTCACTTATTGGGCTAGCTCTAATTTAGGCAAATCATAACCAGCAGACTGTTACCACCCCTGATGGACACAATGACCCCTTCATGTTGTTACTCCATGCAGGGGATGGAGCATCAGGTTCATTCTGGTGAATTTACATACCTTCTCCTGTGGTCCAATGCCCAGCCCAGTGAAGAAAGAGACATAAAATCTATTTGTGCATTTTACGGAGGGATGCAGATTTTGTGGCTTAGGAGGAAGAGAAATTTTTTTGGGGAAAATGGCTTTATATTTAAATTTATATTTAATCCCTCAAGATTTTCAAAATTCAGAAAGCCTACCACTTAGTACCAAAACTGGAGGTTTAAAAATAGGAATAAAAATGAATTACGTGTTCATTTAGAAAGGAAATTCACAAATATACACATTTTCCTCTCTAATTTTGTCCATGTTTAAGACTCCAGGTCATTAGATTAGTTATGACCATGTTGCTGTGGCTTGAAAATGTACAGGTCTTAGAAGAAAAAAAGTGATGACATAGGAGACTGGATAATACTATACCATATTCTGAGATCTTTAAAGAAAAGAAAAATTAAGTGCAGAACCCTACATGAGTAAAAATTGCTTCTGGCACAGACAGAACACAAGAGGTAAAGTAGTAATACCATCCTGAAGAACTCACTGCATAGATTCATATGAGAATTCCAATGTAAGTGAACAATATCAGTTTAGACAAAATACTGCAATGTCCATTCTTCACAAATCTGAGATACAGAAACAACTCAGATCTCCCCAAATATTTAAATTATATTTTTTTCCTCTACAACCCTTGTGTTTTGTTTCTTGGAGAATGCATTCCCTACAGTAACTGCACAATTAGAAGGTGCTTTCAAGAACTTTTGGAAAACTGTGTTCATTTAAAAAAAAGAAATACAATGTAGTTACCACATTGCAGACAACCCATTACATCAAATGGGAAAGTCTGAAGCAAGAACCTGAATTCCCTAAAGAGTTACTGGAAAAGACACAAGCCAGCCATATGCCAATTTGGGATGTGAAAGCGTTTGCAGTCCTTTCCACTGCCAGAAAGGGACTATCTGACAGAACGAATGAGGTGTTCCCTAGCAAAGACAACCACAGTTAATCACTAAAATATTTTCCTGACTATGAAATAATAATGTGGTTTTAAAATATCCAACTGATAATAGTAATAACAGCTTTCTATTTGCAATATGCATGTTTTTCATGGGAACAAGCAGAATAATTCTGCATAGATCTTTAATTTTATAGCACAGACACATATATATAGCAGCTTCACAGAAAAACATCACTTGAATTTTTTTAGAAAAATGATCCATATTTAAGATCCTGAAAGCTTACAAAGAGATGTTAAAAGATATTTTGACCCGACAAAAATCTTTCTATAGCATGGTTTGAGAAAAGAATATGCTGCCTTCAGATATAGAAGGCATAAACTGCTAATAGCAATTTAGCTCTTTACACCCTTGATGCCATCCCAGTTGTATCTTGGTATTCCTCTTATTGGCATCCTTGTCATTTGCCTGCTGTTCCCTTCCTTTTCTATCCCCAAAGTCTGACCTGGGCCTAATGGTTTTAGCGAGAGCTTTGCCACTGAATTTAGTAACCACCTGTTCTTTCTCTTTACAATCTTTAACAATTTTACCAACATCTTTAGTAGTACTGTTTGTAATAACTTTTACTGCCCATCTTACATTTCCCATTCCCAGGATCATAATTCTGTTGGAATCAAGGAATCTGCCCCCTTTCTCTTTCCCTGTATACTGTACATATTCTTCGATCTTCATGCATCTATCACTCTCTTCATTCTATCTCAGCCCATTTGTAGGGACCTTTCTCTCTGCTTATAGATAATTTCTCTCAGTCACACTGCGACAAAGACTTTGCAGAATGTCTAAGATGCAACTATCAACTTGTTTTTCTGTCTCAACATTGCTGACATTTGTCTTTGTCTAAATCCATCTCCCTAGTGTGTTTTAGATTCAGAGTTAAGCTCCTTCTGTTTGTTCACAGAGCAGGTGGAACATGCCACTTTCTCATCACAGCATTTATGAAATCCTTACGTTAATCTAGCAGTCTACAATTCCAGCTTGTTTACATTTCACATTCATCATCTTATTTCATATTTATTTCAGGAGTCTTTACTGGTTTGGTTAATCTGGTCTTTATTTTGGCAGCTCTTCTATAAAAACTCATTGCAATGTCCTGTGAGATCTTTCTGTTTTTGACTGTCTCTACAGTTCAGCATTCCATTGGATACATGCACTGGAATTATTACAGCATTGCTGATAAGCTTCATTGCTCTTAAACATAACCCCCGTTATTGAACAACACTCTGTTCTTTTACCAAGTCTTAATTATGCATCCCTTAGTCTTTATTTCTCACTGCTGAAACTTATGATAAATACTGGAAGCACACAGGAAAAAAGATAACATGCAAGTCTTGTTTTGTTTCTTTCCCCCGTGTTAACTATCATGTTCAATCCCTTGGGGAATACTGGGTTTTTTGTCTGTGTTGTCATCTGCTGGGAACAAGGGACAGTCATATTTGCTATTTTGAAAAGTCAATTAAATTTATGAAACTACAGTATTAAATATTATACCCATTTAGCCCATTTTGTTTTCAGCTCTGCAGGAAGCCCACAGGAATAGCTGGTGTATTTTCCTAGAAAAATCCTGGGCTTTGAAGTTTTGAACTTGGCTTTTATTTTATGGCTGCAGAACATCATTTCCCATTTATACAAACAAATTCTAAAATGTTTACAGTCTTTGCAACCATTCCTTCTGAACAGCTATTGCCAGAACAGGTGACTTAAATTCAAATGCATTAAAAAATAAAAATTAAAAAAAAATAAAAGTGAAGTTGCTCTTTCCCCAATACTTATATGTAGCTGCTTTATTTCTTGACTAAGGCCATAGCTTGCTTGATGTTAAAGACAACACTCCTACAGAAAATTAAATTGAATATTTTCAGCAAAACTTTGAGCTAGGCAAATGACCCTTGGCATTCCCAAGAAACACAGGAAGAGGAGGAACCACACAGTCAGCATGGAGCTGACTAACAAGCCAAACTACAACTTATTAAACCGTTTCAAGCAAGAATTTGGTGCAAATCATCAGTGACGGAATTTATAAAAGTCCCTGTATCCTACACTAATAAGAAAAAGACTGTGCCACTAAGTCATTGACAAAAGCGATACAGAGAACCTACTCCTGTTAATTAACAAATATTAGAAAAATACCTAAGTTGTGAATCAACTTGATTTACGCAACAACCTTGATACTATCTTTACATGATCACAAGTCTGCCTCATGCTGGAACAATTCCATATCAAAAACCTGTTTAAATGGTGATCTTGTTATCCCCATTTCCCAGCACGTTGGGGCTGTTTGCAGAGCCAGTATGGTACGGTAATATCCCAGAACAATCATATTAACTTCAATAAGCACTGCCAGCAACAAGCTCCAATAAAAAAGCCCTTTAATTGCGTCAACAGAATGCTGTATCTGACTGAAGACCACCGAGAGCAGCATCGCTTGGCAGCAGACAGCTTCTGGCCAAAGCCAAGCTCTGACAGCCACTTCAAGTAAGAGCAAAAGAGTTGATGTCTGTATTTGCTTGTGTTGCCATCCCTGTGCCTGACATAGCAAGCCTTATAGTTGTATTTTAAATCTGTGAACTACTTTGGTCTCATTTCTCTGTGCAGAGTTTTCAAAGAAGGCTCAGTATGCAAAATGCCACTTGAGTGGGTACAAGCCCATGCAGGGTTGCATCTCGGTAAGGAGACATGAAGTATTCTGCAAATAACAGTGTCAGTGTTGGCTTCAAGGTATGTCTATACTGAATCTGCTTTCTTCTATTTGACTTCTTTTGTCTCTATCTTTGTGTGATTCTGGTGTATGACTGACATTTAGAATCAGTGGACAGCAAGTTTAGGACCTATTGTGCTGTCAATGATACTACCAAAATAATCTTTTCTCCCCCAAAAACATATGCCACAGCTTATGTACAACTCATAGTACTTGGTTGCACATCTACTTGATTAGTACTACAAAACAACAGGGAAAATAAGATAAAATGATATCTTAAAAATAAAAGCTCTTACAAATGTATAGAGATTGACACAAGCTGTTTGTTATTGGCAGAGTTGTTATTTGAGGCCTCATTTTGCCCTGGTCATTAAGACTGGTTAACACCGGCATTGGACGATTGCAGCATAATAGTGTCAAGCACGTCAAGGACTATGAAGAATTTCTCAGGGTCTTCTAAAAGTAGTTTTCTCATGATCTTTTGAAAGAACATCTGGACTTGCTTATGCAGAGATGTTCAGGAAAGACTCAATTAGCTATGTGAAGCTAATGAGCATAAATTAAAGCATATTCAAAATCCAAATAGGATCATCTGCAAGGGGATTTAAGATGCTACAGCTCATGACCACTAATCCTCCACCAGTCACTGAGTCATCCATAGCTGTCCTAAATATTTCCACACAAAGCTAGCTACACTAAGAAGAACTCTGTATTCCTCCTCTGGATTCTACTGATTTCCATAAAACAAGAGCTAAATTCTCATGAATTGCACTATTCAAACTGGAGAATTTCACTTTTTACAATGGAAATACTTACTCTTCCCTCCATTGTCCATGAAAGATGACTCACCAAATGTCTGCATAACACTATCCGAAAGTGGCAAGACAATGTTTATTGTTGCACTAATATAGCTGGTCCTGACCCACATCAGAACCATTTCACATATTCTCCAGTAAAGCTAAACTTCCAAACCAGGGGATAGAACAGTATTTACTTATTTGAAACAACTGTTTAACAGCAGAAAAATACACATCCAAACCCACAGAAACACCAAGCTTTTTGGCCTGCATTTTATGGCTTCAAGAACATTTTTTTTCATGTGTCTCTCAGCACAACAATCCCAACAAGCAGGGTTCAACAGGCTCCACTGACATATAATACGATTTTCAACTATTTATTTTTGAAAAAAATTCTTTTTTGTTATAGATATAAGCATCCTCCACAAAATGTAGGCTAAATTCCAGTCCTAATGAATAAAGTGCCTCTTACAGGTGATATTTGTGTTCAGAAAAAAAAAAGAAGAAAAAAGCAAAAAGCATGGTGGCTTCAAGAACTCCCAATCCACAAAAAGTAAATAAACAGAACTTTGACTGAGTTGTCAGTTTGCTTACATATTTTTCTATTGTATTCTCAGTCAATGTACCTTTTATTCCTGCATTTAAGGTCTTTCTTGTACTATTTTCATCAAAACTTGTGTCCAAACCAATGCTTTATATAATGATGCTAAAGTTCAAGAAGAGAAGGACAAATAAGCCACTGAGGTCTACTTTTCTAAATTGCATGGGATCTTGGCAATGGCGGCTTATGCCTCCTCACAAGAGAAATGCACATTCTGTGAGCAATAGTGGTTTGACTAACCAGATATAGAAAAATTTAAAGCATCAACAGACAGCATTGTGTCTCCATACAGAATGATGTGGGTAGTACCAACAGACGGAATATTTGACAGGAAAAATGACAAAGGTGACAAAAACCGCCACTTTTTTTTCCAGAGCTGCTGCATGATGTTTCCCAGTATGTTGGCAATGCCACAAAAGGTGGCTTTTATTTTTAAACAGCATGACTAAGCATTTCAGAGTTTTGTACCAGACTTAAACCAAAAATAATTTTCCAAAGCTAGACTATTACTCTTGCACATTACTCTTGAAATGGAAAAGCAATTGCTCTAACAGACACCTACAGTCTTACTAGACTGACCTCAGCAGTATATGAGATTCAGGACTCATTTGAGAGAATATTTTAAAGTACTTACTGGAAAATGTGGTAGAATGAAACAAAGACCGCACAAAGACATATGGCACCAGATGAAGTGGGTATCTTTCATAAGACTCAAAAGCAAAGGAAATTAAATAGATCTACTCTTTCTAGATGCTACTGAAATATTCAATATTGTGTCACACAGTATACTGCTTGTTGTCCTGGATTTCAGATACAAATGAGTTATGAGAAGGGAAGTTTGGCTAAATGGGAGGTAACTACTGTTGCTGCTGAAGGAAAAAGCAGGACTCCCTAAATGGTTAGTTATGAGGCACACTTTTATAATGTTTACACCAAGTAAACTATAGAGCTCAATGAGATAAAGTGGGGAGTATTGTCAGCAAATATGCAGGAAAGTGACCTATCAAATTTGGTATCTCAACAATAGATACAATGGAAATGGGACCAAACTAAGTGTAAGAAAACACAGCCCCATGCACCTCAGGAATAATAAGAATAATCTAATTAGTTAAAGTCAGAGAAGGATTAAAACCTGGATGCAATAGGAATCACAGTAAGAATATGAACTATCAATACCACTCGAAGGGAAACCTCCCCTAAAATTGAGCAAGTAGAGTGTGGATTGTTCTTGTTTAAGAAAGATAAGAACAGACTGAAATATTTTTAGAATTACAGAAAAACACTCCACTGTTTTACACAGAGAACAAAATTTTACCTGTTCAATATGATAAAATAAAGACTAGAATGGGTGTGATTGCCATCTAGAAGTTCATCAAAGGGATTAAATGGCATGAAAAAACCCCAATAAAACTACAGCTGTTTAGAGTTTATAGCTATAACAAGAGCAAATAGGTACAAATTACCATGACCAACTTAAGAGTATGAATCCATGAAGATTTATAATCATTGAGGGGGTAGGGTGGTGGAGGTTTGATCCCTTTAGGAATTATTTATTCCAATTTATTCATAGTAGTTGAATGAAAACATCAAGACTGCAATCACTGACTCTGAGACCTTTTCCAGTCCTGTTCTACAGGTAAACAGCCATATTTAGGAGTGCACCATTTTAAAACAAAGACATGAATTTTCAAACTGGGAAGATGTCCTATGTACAGGAAAAAGGAAGATACAAAGCTGAAAACTTATCTGCATGATCAGAAAAGATCCTTCCATTCTTATTCCAGTGTTGGCAGATGACTAAGGCTTGTTACTCTCATGTTCCAGATTACTTTGCTAAAACATTTTGGCTAGCTCTACCAGCTAAATTTCCAAATAAAAAGGCTAAACACATATCAGAGCTCATGATGATGGACAGAATCAAGCCCTGAAAAACATCTTAGTGTTTACAAATTTCCACACAATGAATGTCTTCTAGATTTGGATTGGCAAAATGCCAAAACTGCATTGCTTTTAGTTTGTAGTTATAAGAAGGTGAGCTTTTTAGCTTATATATATATCTTCATTTTTACTGGTTTTAGCGGAAAAAAAAATTGACTTATATGACTAATTGAATAACAAAATGATATTACTGCTGGTTCACAAAGTGACAAATAATTAACTTAGGCCAAGGTATATTGAAAAGCAAATCTTTATCTTTGGGAGTCTGAAGGAATTTTAGGTCATTATGCTGAATATTGTTTGCCAGATTCTGTGTTATTATATATTACCCTTGTTACGATGAAGTCAATAAACTCCTCTTTGCTTTCACTAACCAAAGAGCTAATCATCACACTACAAGAAAAGAAAGATTAATAAATATAATTATAGAATATCAAGCTACTTTTTCAGAGTAAACAATTCATATTTACTCTCTCTGTTCCTGACTTCATAATCTCTCCCCACTTTCTCTCTCATGATCTTAATTGCCTATCCTCTTTATTTTTATCCTTTTATTATTTTCATCTATATTTACATGGAAAATCTGAAGATCTTGTGTCTTGGATGATGAGTTAAAACCAAACACAAATTTCAGTATGAGGCAGAATCCCTCAGTGCCATAAATGGAAATAAGGATGGCTAAACATATCCATTAACAAAACAGCAATTCCCCAAGCGCTTAGTGTTGACTTAATTCTTCTCCATTTTAAAATCACAGGAGGACAAGGTCTTCCCCAAAACCAGCCCATAGGAAGTGCTTCTACTATAAAACTTTACACTGCAAGATAACACACAGGTGTCTGATATTTCTGTGTTTATCCTGTGGCATTGGCATATTGTTTTCTGTTTGTTTGCCTGTTCTTTTACTCTTTAAGGCTAAGTTTTTTAACAGCAACTATAACTCTAAACTTCAAAATGAATTTTCATTATTTAGATCTCAGAGGTTGACATTATAGTCGCCCTGTTACTGTTTCTTAAATATTTCAGAGAAACTCCAACTCTGTCCTAAAGAAAAAAAACCAGTTGCTGTTCTGGTTCCACAGCTTTTTCCAATAACATTGGCATCAACTGCAGAGTTTTAGGTCAGCTTTCAGTAGGAATTGCAGGTATCTCTCTTCACTGTCTGTCCTACAAACATGCACAATACATTTCTAACAAATAGCGTGATGCTATACTACTTTACAGAAGGAATAAATTAATGACTTTCTTTCGTTGGATTGTATCACCAAGCACTCAGTTTTTTTTAGCAACTATTTACACTAATGATCAGTCACAGTCTAAGAAAAGGATAATGATGCTGTAGGTATCTCCCAGAGTGCTTTGTGCTCTGTGGCACTGCACAGTCACAGCAATGACTCATTTTATGGCCTCTTCCTGTCGCAAGAGGCGTGAAAGCTATGACCACATTCATTTCATTTAAAACATTCTGATCTTTTGACAATCCAAAAAAAATGACTAACCTAACCGAAAGAAACTTGATAAGGATCACTACTGCCAGCAAGTGAAATTCCTGAAGCAATTGAAGAAGCATACTAACACTTAGTACTCACGGAAGTAGTGCCTCTGCCTTGTTTGAACTAAACCTGAGGACATCACAGCCAGAGGAGTTTCATGTAATGATTAAAGAAGTGACAGCCAAGAAGTGACAGTGCTAGCCCAGTATAACAAAGATTTCCAGCATACTTTTAAGGTTAATTCATTTGATTCATGCCTTACAAACACTCCTGATTTGGGAACTTCATGTAAATTTTTTGCAAGAGTCTCAAAACTCATTGGTGAGTGAAAACACTAACTAGGAGTGGAAGATGAACATTTGTCATGACTGTCAATTGAAGGGGCAAAATTGAAAGCCAAAAATTGATACCTTGATTTATGATAGTCATGGTGACAGTCTTGCAGAGAATTCAAGAAGGAATTTTAGACAGACCAGCCTTTGCTGGTCTCTATGCTTCTACCAACACCAATACCTTGGTTCCTTAGAATCATGGTACACCAGACTCCAAGTTTTGGTGCGCACAAGATAACTCTACTAAAGCATAAAGCATATCAGAGGAAGTGACTATAGAGATTTTATGACTGCGGGAGTCTAGACTATGGTTTTTTTCCAAAATTAGGGTTACAAGAGTTGAAACAAACCAAATGTTCAATGTGCTGGAGCGCAGTAAATTTGAAGCGATTGCACCATTCCTTATTTATTGGCTCTCTCTAAACTAATAATATGCAATTAGTTAATTCTATAAACAGTCATTAAGACAGTACTTCATGTGAAGACAGCATTCATATATAATTTATGTATTATTAAGCCATTACTGGAAAAGACAGCATTACTACTCTCATGCAGCTGTTGGTGGATGCCACATCAACAAATACACAACTGAAGATTCAGAGTACTAGAATATGTTTGCCTCAGAACAGGGAGAGGAGTGGGGCTGGAGAACTTATCACCATTAGTTAAAAGACAGCTGTACACTGCTGGGTTGCTGGAGCAGCTAAGTATGAGCTCAAGCATCATTTCCTAAAAGAGAAAATCTTGGGCTACTGATCCAGAGCCTTCTTCTCATAGAACACCTTATGTACAAGAGTAAGTCCCTTTATTATTTAGGCTATCATCCGTATTCCACAATCTTTTGGGGCTTCCTGTAGGCCTACCAATAAGTGTTTCTTGAACACTGCCAATAGGGTAGAGAAGGATACTATTATGCAATTCAGAACCACATGGCAGACTAGAGTATTAACATGGATAAACTGAAGCCTAAACAGGATTCACAGAGTTTACACATGTTGTATTTTTGGTAGTACTACAATGTGATCATGGATATCCATTAATCAGGGTGCTGGGTCCTCACTGACACACCGAATACGAGGCAGTTCAAATGACAAGGTTACTTCATCAGCTATTTCACCATATTTACTTAAAACTGCCTCACTGGACACCTTGATGCCCAATTAACCAGCAAAGCTGGGCTGCTTTAACGTGTGGAAGAGCTGGAGCTGGAATTGGCACCTATCTTTGCAAAGGAGCCAGCAGTTGGTTACTGGTGGGAATCCCTCCTGCTCTGAAGCCTTCCACTTATGCATAATCTAATCCCTATTAAAAAATAAATCTATTTTTTGAATTTTAATATAAGCAGGATGAGTGTGCATCTTGAGTGGGGGTATAAAGTTTGACACTTTACCTCACTTTAACCTGGTCAAGCTGATGTCTTCCATGGCATTAGTATTAACTGAGAAATCAGTAGAACTGAGAAATAAGAATTCGTCCCTCTGTTAAAGAAGTAATAAGGAATACATGACCAAGTATTATCATGATAGATAACATCGTGATGTGATATAGCTCTTCTTGTGTGTGCCTTTCTCTGAAATTTCTTAAGTGAACTGCCTCAAGGAAGGACTTGAAGGACTTTATTCAAATCCTCAATGTATCTTTTCCTGGGTTGCATACACAGCCCCACAGAAGCCAACAGGAATTTGGTAAGGGAGGTGGTGGTGGGGAGGGGAGGGACAGACACTAGAAAAAACTGAGAAGGAAAAAATACTTTAAGAGTGACATGATATTGATAATGTGCACCAGAACACTCCTAAGACAACAACGGAGTGCAACCATCCTTCCCCAGACTTCATGCAAAAGATTTTGAAGGATTTTAGATGTACATCAAGATAAACCTTCATCACAGAACCACCAACATGATGCTTCTTTGACTTCAGGCACACAAATGCACATTTTTAATCTAAGTAAAATAATGGTTTTTTACATATAGTGATAGACCTATTGTTTTCTTTCCAGATTCTTAGTTATAACAAATGTCAAAATATTAATTTAATCTGACTATTTAGGTATTTTAAACATTTTTTTCACATTCTAAATGAAGAAGTACATTGTTGAAGGTCCACGTTAAATCACCTGTAATGTCTCATTTTGTTTCATAAAAGCTGTTCTTGACAAGAGAGAAATTTCAGTTTATTCAATGTAGCTTATTTACTTCTTGAAAACAACAGGTGGTGTAACTTGTTTCTGATAATAAGCCTCTTAGTCATGAATTATTTTTCCATTGACTAAAGAAAATTATATTATGAATCTTAAAAACCCTAAAAATTTCTAAAGGGATAATTTAATGCTGTGTAATAGTATAATAATTTAACTATCAGTTGTTAGCATTACAGCATCTAGTACAGCAGGACGGTGACTAAGGGGTCCCTGGTATTGCAATAGGACTAATACTGATACACTATCAGCTGACTTTTTTAAAGTCAACTTTAAAACAAAAATAACTTTAGAAAACAAAAAGTTTTTATCATTTTAACAATTCTAATGTAGAAATATACTTTTAGTTTTGGGATTGATGAAAGCAATACAGTTTAATATTTATGTCAGTCTTCCTCAAAGCTTAATGAAGTGTGCATTAGCTGGGGGCCTTATTTTGCAGTGACAACATGTGGACATGAAAAAGACACTTGCTACAAGTCCAGATTAAGCCACTGGACAAAAGCACCTCTTCTTGGAAAGCTGGGTATCCCAGAAACCTGGTAAATCTGCTGTGTCTGTACCCTCTTAGTGCCTCTTCCCTGTTGCCAGAAGACTCTGGCTTTATTTTGCCTACATCCACAGCAGCTCTGAGCCTGGCTTCTGCCGCATCCTAAGAGAGATTCTATTTGTGTCCTCAAAAGTCAACCACAAACTTTGGGAAGTAGCAGCATCTCCACAGTGGAACATATGAGAGGCACCTCTGATGAAATCACATTGTGATACATTTATAAATTCACTGAGATTGATTGAAAATGGATGTTGGGTAGCAGAAAAAAGGGTAGAAAAAGTTCATCGTCACCTGGAAGTGATTTACAAGACTGTGCTGCACTTGGTAACAAAATCAAGATTTCCCAAACATGTAAACATCTCTCTGGGAGCTGCTGAAGTCATAGGTTCCATTTTTCCATTTTCCTTGGGCAGTCAGGAGAAAGCAAGCTGGTCATTGTTGAACCACCACAGAATAGAAAGTACTTTGTCTTGGCCACTGACCTGCTGTGCAGGTAACCTAAAAACTGCTTTGAACAGGGTCTGTCCAGGATGCCCAATTCTTCATTACATAGGCAATTTCCCATTATTCAAGTTCCACTAGTTTGCAAAACAGATTATTCTCCCTTTCAGGTACAGTTTTTAACACACCTGTATTTTAAGAAGTAAGAAATGCCCAAGCAAGATGGAAGTATACCAATGTCTTGGGGTGACTTCATGATGTGTATCCCATATCACTGCCCTATGCCCAGAAATTAATTTTGTACATTTCTATGCCTTTAAACTGAGCCTGAGAGGGGGAAGGAAAAACTGAGCAAAACTTTTTCAAAGCAGTTTGCAGCTTGTTCAAGGTCACACAGAGATACAGATTTTTTTTTCAGCTGTGGCAGGAGAGCGAGAGCAGAGGGAAGCACCCGGCTTGCTTTTCTTTCCAGCCAGCTTTCGGCAGTTTTTTTTCCTCAGCTCTTTTTCCTCCGGAGAGTTGAACTTTTGTTTTCCTGGGACTTCTTTTTTTTCCTTTTCTCTCTGCTGGGCAATTTCAATATCAGAATACATTGGGAGGACTTTTCACCAAGACCTTGGCCCTGGAGGTGGGCCCACCACCCCATCCCAGCTCCAAGGAGGGGGAGAGAGAGATCTATGGAAGGACTCTGAAATTTTCCCAGGTTTCTCTCAGCAGAGCGAGAGGTTTCATTATTTAGCATTATTATCCTTTTCCTGTGTGTTTGTTAAATAAACAGTTTTTCTCTCTTTCACTTTCCTTCGAGGAAAATTTATTTTTCCTGAACCTGGTGGGGGAGGGGTGGTTGTGCCTTCTCTCAGAGGATATATTTCTAAATTTGACCAAACTGGCACAACCAACAAGAAATGCATTTCAGCATCAGAAGTAAAGGCAGAAGCTGCATAATTCTGAACTGTCAGCAATATTCTTAGATTTTCCTTAGACTAACCCATTCCATACACTGTGGAAGAAATTTTATTGCAACTGCACTAAGAAATCAGTTTCATGAATTTCAGCTGCTGTAATAGGGAAAGAGATATTTTAACAGGTGGTCCTTAATATAGAGAATAGTGTTAAACAGAAGAGGGCAGCTCTTTTAGAAGCTGATGGTGATATGATCATGACCACTGGAACATTGGTGTCTCTGGCTGCTCTCTAAATCCCTGTGGAGAAACCATGCCTTTGTTATTTCTAATTTTGCTTGAAGTTTCAATTTGTCTTATATTTTGTTTCATAATTTTTAGTTGTAAGACTGTAAGAAAGTAGCTATACTCTGGGTAAGATTTTTGAAACTCATATAAAAAGTTTATTAGTGTGTGCAAAAGCCTTTGGGGAATACTCATGAGGAAACAGTTCTGCAACACTTAATAAAGAAAAGCTGCAATTGCAGTGGAATTCATTGTTTCAGTCTTCAAACCAGGATAAAAAGGACCATGGGTTGCAGCAATGTCGTTGTGGCAATCAAGGGGAAGCACTAATTGTGAGACTGTGTGAAAATAGTCCCTCTTCTTTCTCTAAAAGCAACAATAAAAAGCCTACCCTGGATACTCAGTCTTTCATCCTTATTGAAGAGCAGCTACAGATGTCTGGAGCCTTAAGTACCCAGGTTCACTTACCAGGTGTTAAACCTGAAAACCACCACCAAGTTTCCACACAGCGCAGACGTTTTTGCTGTCTTGCTGTACTGAGTGTGGTTGGGAGGGAGCTAAGTTTCTTCAGAACAATCTGTAGGGTGCTGGGTTTGACTTGTGTGACCGAACCAGTGTTGACAGCACACCAGTGTTTCAGTTATTGCTGAACAGCTTTGCTGCACCCGTGAGTAGGCTGAGGGCGAGTAAGAGTTTGGGAAGGGACACACCTAGGACTGCTCAGCCCAAAGGGCCAGAGATATTCCATCCCACATGACATCATGCTCGGCAATAACACTTCGGAGGGGAGAGGGGGAAGAGTCTTTCCAAAGTTGCTGCTGCTGTCAGTGAGCTTTGTTTGTGCGATGCTGTGACAAATTCTTTGGACAGGCACACACTGTGTCCAGTATCCTGTTCCACTACCTATTTCCTTTGATAACTTCAAGTCATAAAAGGAAATTTTATGTCATTTAAATGCAACAGGGGCGTGGAAAAGCAAAAAAAAACCCCATAACTAATGTAGCTAGACTGGCAAGGCACTTGAACACACAGTAATTTCCATTTTCATATAATTACTTGCCATGAGGGAAACCCAAGGGAAATCTTCTGTCATCATAAAAAAACCACTTTTTCAATGTTGATGGTGCCTTACTTTTCCTGGCTAAATGCATACTGTCCCGCTATGATTGCTATATCAACACCCCGATGGAAGGCATTCTAACAGCCTTCATTCCGGTTACCCCATCCAGCGTTACAGCATCCCCACAAGTCCTTACAGAACTTAAATCACACCTTAACTCTACTTAGATAAAATACATTGTCTCCCTTGAACTGCTATCCACGACTGCTTTGCAAGGAAGGGAATGGGGGAAAAAATGTGAGCTGCAGTGGAGATCTGTGAGTGGACATCATGCCATGCTGGTCCACCTCTGCACATGGCTGGGCACAAGAGCCAGCAACCATGACTCAAATTTACTGCTCTTAGGTAGCAAATGCCTTGGAAAGAGAGATTCCACTTCATGGCTTACCCTCCTTAGTTAGCAGACAGGCTAATAAGATTTTCTTTGAAAAGGTTTTGGCCAAGGGCACTAATATGAGCCTGTTTTGATAATATTTTTATAGGCACACTACCAGATAAATTACACAGCTGAGAAAATCCCAATCAGTTTGACACAAACACTGAACTTGAGCAGAAGAGCACATGGTCTACTTAGCTATTCCAAATTGCTTCCTAAATCAAGATTAAGGACTAAGGATTATGACAACAGAAGATAAGCTACCCTCAAAGAAAAGTCCCCATGAAAAAGGAAGTCTATTCAAGCCTTCTATTAGGACCTGCAGGCCTGATTTAAGGTAGAGCTTTTAGGTAAGCTGACTTTGGAAAAGGTCGTGTGGAGATTTAGAATGGCCTGTTATTAGACGTGTGTCTGTTCTAAAAACTACGGATCATTGCTTCACTCAGTTTTATGTCATTTAAGCCAAAATAACCTGAGGCAGAAGAGTTGCACCCCCAGATTCTCTTAACCTCAGGTTCACTTTGTGTTCTAGCTGCACTTCTCCTCAACAACTTTGTACTGAGTCCACTGCGAATAAACCTCCCCAAAATGTTAAAGAACTGTGCTCTCTACACTATGATTACAATTTGGTATGGACAAACTTAGTGCTATTCAATGCATTCCAGGACTCACTTTGCCTTACATTTGCACACTATAATTTAAAGGGAAAAAAAACCCAAACCAACATAATCTGCATAACTGTCCATCAAAACGCATGAAAGTATTTTCAGTTCATACCAGAATTCTTGCCACTGAAATCAGGAGATCTATTTGTCAGGTTACCTAAACACATAGCACCTGGATTAGAATCCAGTCCTTAAGGGATGACATATTTACTGCTTTTTCTGCAGTATCTTTTGTTTTCTTAACACAGAGCAACTTCAAAGAGAAAGCAATGAACAAATACATGTAGTAAATATGATGGGAGAAAAACTGAAGACACAAACAGGACTTAGTTCTTTCCAGGAATATCTTGAATGACTCTGTTACCAGAGCATTTGATGTCCTAGAAAGCAAGAAATAGGAAGTGAGAGGTAATCTTTAGGAAGCTGAGTCTGTTTTCTCCCTGCTGTTTCTGGAGTTTCTAGGCACTAAAAACATTCATTTTGTTGAGCTCAACTATTTTTGCTCAGGGTGCTAAATTTTATAGCCCAGAGCAGAAGCTTCCGAATGCGCTCTGAGTTTTTCAGTTATTTTAGCATTGCAAGTTATTTTTTGATATCTTTGAGAGAAAGAATTAAGTTAGAATGGCAGGGAGCCTTTATTAAAACGATATTTTTGCCCTCTTCGCGTACTTTTTCTTTTCACCTATACAAGTACTCATGCAACATTTATTAGAACATGCATATTTTTTCCTTTGTCCCAGCTGGAAGTTTTTGGAATCTTTTTATCACTTTTTAAATCAAAATCTGAGACTATATAAAAATTTAGTTACAAAGAACTGTATGAAGGATATTACCACGGCAAGGAATTTTCACTGTGGACTATTGCAAACTTCTAATGTAGAAGAAGTGTAGGCAGATTCTGCAATACCTTGTATTATCCTGAAACATAGGCCATGGTACAATGAATTTTCAATCAGATGCAACACTACAAGCTGAAAGTAAGCCTAGAGAACAGCAGTGAAGGCCCACAACAGACCTACACATGCAGATGAAGCAAATGCTTCTATTTGCCATGTAAGTGTTTCATGGACTGCAAGCTAATAAATAATTCTCTTCCAGCATAGCTGGATTTTGCATTCTCATAAAATACTGGTCATTTTTCTGGATGGTTCTAAGACACACATGAGTGCAAGAGCACGCAGAAAGAAAACCAAGAATGTGAGAATATCACGGGAAAGAGGCAAGCACAGGTGTGAAAAATATCACTAGTCAGCTTTAGATCAGAAGAAAATGAATGTGTTCTACCAATTGAATCACTTAAGTGTCTGTAACATGAAGTAATTCTTCCCAAGTTTTTTTAATCCTAAAGGGAACTGAAATCTGTAAGCTGATTGAAAATTCCTGGAATAACTTAGCACTAATTTTATCCTGAAGTTACATGCTTCCTTTTTTTTGGAACTTGCCACCTATAATTAAATTACTATGGACCACCTTGAAAACTTGAGCACATGTCAATTGTCTTTTACCTTGTTGGTATTGAGTAGTTAAAGCTGCTTTATCCTCAGAGAATTCCGTTTCAGAAGACGGGATAAGAAGAGAAAGGTAAATGACAGGCAGTAACATGGAAAGCACTTGGTAAGAACCTCAGCTGCTCAGCTGAGTGTTGCCCAGAGCATACGGGTAATCTATAGTAATTTCGGAAGTCTTGCTAGAAGCATAACATTTAGTGGTTTTTTACTTCAATTTTGGCAGAGATGCAGAAGTTCCCCTTTGAATTCAGGATACTGGATTATTCACAGTCAGAGATGGGTAGAGGAGTTCATTCACTTGTGTGTATTTTTTGAGTAAATTCTCTTATGAGTGGTTTCTCACTTCTGTGAATGAAAATAAAGGCAGGTGCCAGCTCAGATCACACCACTCAGTGCTCGCTTGTCTACTAATTCTGGAAGGACATATGGCTCAACTTGCTCTAAAGGTCATTAAGTTTCGAGCAAGGATTTAGTTGAATATTCACCCATCCTGCTGGGTTGCTTGTCTTGCAAGAATGTATTCTACTGGAATTGCTGGGATTGTTAATTTCCACATTTAAAATGTGCCATTTGAAAGTTAGTAAGAATTTCCTGTAGAAAACTAGTGATTTCTCTTTATTTCCAGATCTTTTAGAATGCACTGGCATGTGACATTTGGCAGTGAAATCAGGCGACACAGGACAGGAGGGGAAACCAGTTCATTTTTAGTAAAACTGCTGATTTTGACAGATTTTAATTTCTCCTTTCTTGGGCAGGAAACATTGAATGAATGCAAGAAAAATGGCACCAAGGCATTTGCTATCTAGAAATAATATTTTTTGTCCTTTCCTATTATCTTTGCTTACTTTGGATTGTTTTTTTCTCACTGATTGGATTCCATAAACAAGAAAATTCCATAAGCAAGAGAGAAGATGAAAAAATAACACGACTCCTCCTTCCCTCTAAAATCTTTATTTTAATAAATTTTTCTCTCTCACATCTGCTTTGCTATCACAGAAACCTTTTTGAGGGGTGGACGCAGGGCAAAGATCCATATTTGGGTTAATAACAGAGCCTTTCACACCTAAAATATTCTGTATTGTCGTAAGGACAAAGAAATGACCATCCAGATGTAGGAAGACATTTAGTTTGAAACTGTGGGGGATGATCAGAGATTAAAACCCCCCAAAATATGGGACAAGGGAACGGGAGAGGGGGCAGTGTTCCACTGATCACACACCTTGTTTGGTCTAGACCACAGTTACCTTATTCTATTGATGCATTACTGCAGCACCTAAGGTGACACAGACAGCATTAGAAACAGAAACCAATGGAGAAGACTCTGGCACTTGGAAATTACTACTACTGCAAATAGAAAAATTGAAATAAGGCCTAACTGCTTAAGAAAGGTTTCAGAGAACACCTGCAACTGTGTTGCAAAGAAAGGGCAGTGCAGCCACAGAAATATTGATCTTTTCTTACCGAGTCATTCATTCCCATTACATTATTTTCATTTATTCATCATCTCTGAATAACAGAATCTGCAAGCATAAAGCTTCAAAAAATATTTGGTGCTGGTTTTCCCCTGCCCTGGAAAAATGCCACCATCTTATCCAGCAAGGCATACCAAAGTGTGAAAACTGTACTTTTTTTCCATACCTAAATATACTTGGATATTTTTCCTTCTGTGAAATAGCATCAGAAGAATAATACAATATTTCATATCCTGAAAATATTCAATATTAAAGAGGATATGAAATGGATTTCTGGATTTGCATGTAGGAGGAAGCATAACTGGAACGTACTGCAGCATCAGTCAGAAAGATTTCTGTCTTCAGGGGATAACAAACACACTGAAGTAGTGAAATAATCAGGTACTGGTTAAGTGGACGCCTCATTCACGGGAAATTAAAGCACATAGACCCCTGTCCCCCATCATTGCCTTTAGTGAACACATGAAACAGTTTCGCTGAAATACATAGAAAATTAACTTCAGGTGGTGCAATGAAGCATATCCATTCCATGCCTACCCTAAAACCCAAATATACTTAACAAGATTATGTACAGTTCAATATCTGTTAGCAAGTCAGATAAAAATCGATTTCTATGAGCTTGCTAAGAGTACAATGATTGCAGGCATCTCCTATAATGTTCCTTCTCTCTCCTGTATACTGTAGAGAGCATTCATACCACTTCCTTAAGGTGCTGTAACGTTATATGTTCTGTATATTTTGTACTATGGGTTCAGTATTGCATTTTGGTCAGAACATACCCATGGCAACACTGCTCTTCTGACCATCCCATAAATTTGTTCAGAAATGGTCAAAGCTTTGTCAGGGCAAGAATTGGGTTTTCAGAAAAAGTTCAGTACTAACCCAGTACTTGTTAAGAAGAAGTAAGATTAAAAAAAGAAAAAACTGGCTCCAGAAAGATGTACTAAGTTTCCTGAGCTGCTGATTCATCTTGGTGGAGCTCCACGCATGTGTTTTGACTTCCAAAAACATCTTCCCTCTGTATACAAGCCCTGGCCAAAGGCGTTACAGAATCCAAATTTCAGCTGACAGCATCCAGAAATGTTTTGCAAGCTTGAAACCCTGCACTGAAGAAACAGCATTGCAAACTTACACAGACTGTGTGCTGTGTCCACAATGCAAAGAGGGATCTATGCTGTGAAAACATAAGGAGGACTTTGTCTCACGCAGTTTTGTGCCACTTTGGGGCATCAAGACCACCTTCTCTTCTCTAATAAGATTTTCCTGAAGCTGCCTCTGGAAAATTCTTGCAATATACCAGTGCGATGTCACAACCCTGGGGCAAAGGAAGGCTTAGTATAGTGTGTTCAGACTGTCTGAAGCTACTAGATGGTTTTTGGAGAATGTTCCCTGTTACACTTGATAGAGCCAACCCAAAGTTAAATCAATGTATGCGAAAGTAAAAGCAGAGCTCAGCTAGGCCCAGCTCTAGGAACTGGCAGTGACTCCTTAAAGTTTCCTCTCCAATTTTCTCTGGAATAACCAAGTATTTACTGCTGCCAAGACCTCAGCCCTGGTACCTCTTTTTCAAATGCTTTTTCAGTTCTGTAGAGTGAGGAGCAACTTCACTGGAATACATAATTGAATGAAACTTGGAGCATAGCAAACCAAAAAAACCCTGCAACACTGAAAATAAAGAGCATTTATACAGAAAAAATTACATGCTAGAATTGTTTCACCTAGGGACCTTGCACAGCTTCACCTTACACTGCCTAATGCTACAGTAAGACAAAAAATTACATTTGCATTACTGTGCCTTGGTGATGGAAAGAGCAACTTTAGAAATGTCACGTATAGGAAACCACCCGTAGCACACCCAGTTACGTATTTGAGAGACAGGTTAGGTCAGTGCAGTATTTAATGCTGTAAAAATCTCAAATTAACCCCACATTTTAATGACAGATGCAACATTTCTGCAGTAAAAATAGTTCGGCTGTGATTAAAATGAACACTTCTAAATGGCATAGACCATTATCTATAGACCTTCTATAAAATGTCACAGTTTTCAGTGACTTTTTACTTGGTCAATAGATCTTTTGACTGCAAAAAAAGGTTTGCAACTGAAAAACAAGAGTGTCTCATTCTCAGAAGCAAAAATCACTTATTCCATTATCTAGGCTTCGGGCTCGGGCCAGACACAGAAGATGTTTGCATTTGAATGACTGTACACATAAAAAGAGAGTTCTTGACAGTGTCTGCCCAGTTCTCTTCCACAGCTAAGCCATGCATTGAGAACAGAGTTTTACAAGGGAAAACTAGGTACCAGTACTAAAAACCAGCACAGCAGAAGAATGAAATAAGGACCTTTTATTCCATCGCTTCCTTAACCATCCAAGCACCAGGCTGTGGATTTGGCATAGAGATGACTAAAGAGATAGCTCTAAGAAGGGGGCAGGGGAGGCTGGCTTTAAGAAAATTTTCTTAATAGTCACGGGGAATCAAGAGATACCTACTAAATATCTATATTCACATCTGATTCAATTTGAATGCTAACATTTAATTATTTGATTAATTTTTAAAATGGTCAGTCTCTCTTCAGATTCTGCCTCCTCATCTCTCAACCTTAATTTTATTCTTCAAAATGGTTCAGTCAAATTACTCCCTGTTTCCACAACATCAAAGCACATTCATGTGGAGTACAGCACATTTTCATCTTAAAATCTAAGTGCCATATGCTACCAGTCTGTCAGTTGAACCAAGAGCAGAGAAAGTTACAAGGGGATAATTGCACTGCACGGGAGGTATGCTCTACTTTTTCCAATTTAAAAAGACCATTCAAAATAAACCCCCAAGCAACCAACTCCCTGCCCCCCAAAACCCCCAAAAACAATGACAAAAAAGTGATGTGTATTAAAGTTGTATTTTGCCCCAGTTCTTATATTTTACAAAAAAAAGTCCAAAGTAGTACAATATATACTCCACACAACACATGACAAGTTCTGAGGATTTACTGCTAAGAGTTCAGTAGTCTCCTGTTTGTTTTCCTTGAATCTTTTATCAATCTCTTCCCAAGGTGTCATACCAGATACACAAACTATTTTCCTTGTATTCTGATGATCTTTCATGAATAGGACAGCACTACAGCACCTTCTTTAGCTTATAGAACAATTCTGACTTCTGTTTGGATATAATTTGACTTTTTTGCATATTCTGTAACTCTGGCATACTGTCCTCCTGAAATAAGATATGCCACTCCTGTTCATTGTTATAATGAATGCATGATTAGGTCTAAACCAACCATTTCATTTCTCAGTCTAAATAAACACAGAAACTCAGAGTATAAAGAAAAAAAAAACCCAACCTATTTTAGTTTGCCTTCCAGTTTTATCAGCAAGCAAAAACATCAAACTTTTCTACTCTAAATGCCCCCTTTTTAACAGTTGAACTAAAAGGGATGACCATGTTTAAGTAATTTTTAAATCTTACCTTTCAAAGATATCAACACTGCCGACCACCATTTTGCCAGAGATTAGCTTATGAATCACTTTAGGAATATTAAAACAAAATTGGCATTTTTTTAGTCTAGTTTTTCCAAGTGATATATGCAATCCATGACTTAGTTTTGGCATTCTCTTTTTCACGCAACTCATTCAGCCAGAATGTTTGTGAACTTAGTATTTTAAATTTAATTTCTCTCAGCTAAAGAAACTGCATCTTTTTGTGCAAGTCTTTTGGTGGTTTTTTTTTTGTTTTGTTTTGTTTTTTTTTTGGCTGCATTACTCTTACTATACCTAAGAATACTTCATTACTTGGATTGCCTACATATAACCTTCTGTCCCTTGGCTATTTTCCTTGTTAGGAAATACCTTGCAAAGACATCTGTGCTCATGGCACTTGCTTTAGACATCTGATCCATAAGAACAAATTCAGATTTTGCAACTTCTTAGTGGATGATGATAACAGTTTTATCCTTTTTCTTTATTTCAGTAGACAAAATTATTATTATTTTAGTGTTGCAAGCAACAGAAAAAATACAGCTGCTGAAGATGTGAATTTAGAATTGGTTTAAATGGAAAAAAAGTCAACTTTTCATTCGTCTGTATTTTCTGTTGCTGTATTTCTGCTGTGTGGAGACTGGAAATCTTTCTTTGCAAAACAGAACAGAGTAACATTCATAAAATTTACTATGCCAGCAAGACAGTTCTCAGGGTGATGTTTAATTCATGACTAAACACCAACAGTTAAAACCAGTTTTTGTAAGAGTTTACCATGAGCTGGCTGTAACCTATACCTTAAACTGAGTTTTCCCCTGCTGAAGAAACACAGACAGGGAGGGCATTGCTACACAGAGCAATTTCTTTAGCAAAAATGCATGTCTGGAATAAAACTTTGCTCCGAGTCACCTAAAAAAAACCCAAACAAACCACATGGTGTCCCACTCCCATGTTTTTAATTTTTTTTAGTGTTGCAGGAAAAGAATGGAAATGCATAGAATGTGCTTTTAGTTAACAGTGTTGTAGTGCCAGTTTCTCAAGTGACTGAAGTGTTTCACCAAAAGGTGAAGAGCAAATGACAGTGCACCTAAGCGTTGTTATGAAATATGACATAAGGAATTATGTAAAACAGACTTGGCGTGATACAGAAGAAAAAAAAGTGTATTTATATATCGCTGCTTATTGTATGTAATAAAGAAGAGGGAGATTTTATTTAAAAATAGAGAGTACACTAGTGCTGTCAAACAACCAATTCAGAGAAAATTGAAGTCTTATTAATTTGGTACTTTGCTAAAACAATATTGCAGGAAAATAAGTTCAGCGTCATCTACCAAAACCAAATGTCCCAAACTCCTAGAGTATTTAATGCAAGGACAGATAATTCATGCATCTGGACTAGTTCATATATTAATCTAATCTCATCTGGCCTAGAAATTGAATTACCTCACTTCTTGGAGATCCACAGCATACTGGAGGTCAAGGACAGGCAGGGTTTTTGACCTGGCTTGTTGCAAGGTTATGTAAAAGATTGACACTAGGTTTAGACTCAGTTGAAAAGTGTATTTACCAAAGAAGTCTTAAATAAGGGAAGAAAGCCTGAAATACAAAACTGTCTACAGCAGTGAACTTTAGAAACCGAAGAGGATCACCTGAATACTGCCTTAAGGGTACACTAAATTTTTCCACTTCAAAATGCTGCTGCTTAAAATATTGGACATTAATTTTATTTAACTTATTCTAGCAGTGTTGGGAGCCAGCCTCACACTGGTTCATAACCGTGCTGGGAAACAAAGACACCTAAACTGACAAATACAGCAGCACCACTTGCACCCTGGCTTAGACAAGAGTTTTAGTTACAGGTAACAGTCATATTTCCTGCAAGTTTATGGCACTGTTAGTGAAGGTCATTGGGAAGAAGTTCCTCACAGAAGGAATGATTAGACATTGGAATGGGCTGCCCAGGGAAGTGGTGGAGTCACTGTCATGGAGGTGTTCAAGGAAAGACAGGATGCGGCACAGAGTGCCACGGTCCTCTTGACAAGGTTATGACTGGTCATAGGTTGGACTCAATGATCTCAAAAGCATTTTCCAGCCTAGGTGATTCTGTGATGGAGTGAGAAAAATGGAATTTCCTAGGAATTAATTAGCAGGTAAAGATCCTCCAAACTGCCATAGGATTGTGTCACTTGGCTGATTTGCTGAAAGCTAGCTGTAGAAATGCCAGAAGAGTTTGCTGTGAAACTTGATTTGTCTTCTGAACTCCTCATGCAATTCCAGAAGAGCATCTTTGAAAAGCTTCTTCCATAGGCTTCTGTTTTTCAGATTAGGTTGGTTTTCTCTGGTACACATTATATTTAAAACCCAAACAAATACAACTTCTGCTGTGTGTTTGGGAGGGAGCTGCTGCAGCAAAGCGGTTTGTATCTAAGAGAGCAATAAATACCACTGTGTGGCCAAACACTGCTGTAATGAGGACATAACCAAACCCCTGGAATCCAAGGTTGCTGTAAGTGCATGCAAACTGCAGCATGTCCAGAGTGTTACCAATTCAGCACTACAGCAGATCTGAGTGGGAAGCATATTCCTCTGTCAAGGACCTTGGAGGACACTTCCATCAAAGGCATGCTGACAGTAATCTGCTTTTATACAGGAGGTGTCCCTTTGAATCAGAAAGCAGAGGGCCCTGTGCAAAGAGCAAACTGCGTAACAAAGAAAATGGAGACTCAGATATGCCAGAACCAAATCACTTATTGTTGAAAGATGAAAAATAAATTGAATCCCTCTTTGCAAATACAGCAGACCATAGTCTTTGCAAAGTGCAAAAGCACTCTACTCCCCCAAAGAACATATGCCCAAATGACTTCTGAAAACAACTCTCATCTAAGATGCAAATGGGATTATTTCCAGCACACCACATGAGCCCAATGGCTGATGTAAGGAAAGAGAAATCCACTAAACAGGAATTTCTAGGAACATCCCATCTGTGTCTTCTCTGATTTACAGAATTCTAATTTTCTAACCCTCAGCTATGCCAATTTATTCTCTCCAAAGGTTTCCAAAGTAAATAATGCATTTCTCTGAATCTGTGCTTCAAAGGATACTGATCTGTTGTCTTAATTTTTAAGTCAGTGTGAACAGACCAGAAGCAGGTAAGCTCCAGAGGAATACAGAAAAGCTTAAAGAAATATTTGCAAAGTCTTGAGGCATAAGTGCTAACATGAATATAGATTACATAGACAGTATTTCCATGAAAACACAGCTCAAGCAAAACTCTTCCAGTTTGGGCTCACAGATTAAAAACAGGGTGTGAACCACTTCATATTCCTGGACTTCCAATTTCCCTCCCTCTCCTCCCTACACAAGCCTTCCAAATTTATCTGGAAGGCAGATATTTTTCAACAGCGAGCATCCCATGAAAAGAAGGAATCTGAGGCTGGATTAAATACATACACTGTAAAGAGATTTTGGCAATCTTCCTACTGCCTGGGTCTTGTTAAACTCCTACTGACAGTCATACTTGCATTGTACAAAGGAACAGAAAAGGTCAGGTGCATTCTTAAACAAAATCAATGCCAAGGTTTCTTTTAGATAAATTTATGGTCAACAGTTTATGCATATAATTCATTTGTTGAACTTTTTCTCAGAATTGTTGAAATTAAATGTCAGTTATATAAATTATGCAAAAACATTGTTTGTGTGTATACAGCAGAGGATTCAGAAAACGCTCAGTGCCACAAAGGCATTCCTCAGACTCAGTACACTGAAGATTTTAAAGGACAAGATTGTCTATCTTCTCAATTCTGCCTCTTTGACAGGAGGCACCAATAAAATGCAGTTATTTTTTTTTAGTGTAAAAATTACCAGGTTTTATGCTTAGACTTCTAGTATTCTTTCTGGAAGTATACTCCAAAGAGGTTTTAAAGCTTCCTTCTACTCTCCAGATAAAAGACCTTTGATCATACAATCAGAGAATCATTTAGGTTAGAAAAGACCCCCAGAATCATCGAATCCAACTGATAACCCAGCACTGCCAAATCCACCACTAAAGCATGCCCCTTAGTGCCACAGCTAGGTGTCTTAAGTACCTCCAGGGACGGTGACCCCACCGCTTCCCTGGGCAGCCTGTTACAATGTTTGAGAATCCTTTTGGTGAAGGAGTCTCACTTAATGTCCAGTCTGAAACCACCCTGGCAAAACCTGAAGCTATTTTCTCTGGGCCTGTCACTTGTTACATGAGACAAGAGATTGAACCCCACCTGCCTACACCCTGCTTTCCAGTTCACACACATGTTCCTGTGCCATCCTTCACCAAGGGAAAAGTGTCCTCAAACAAATAGCTGGCTGCTGTAGAGACCTTCTCACAGGATCATAGAATGCTTTAGGTTGGAAGGGAGCTTAAAGACTCAAGTCCCTGTTGTGGGCACACACACCTTATAGTCCCTGGTCAGCCTGTGCCAGGGCCTCACCCCTCTCACAGGGAAGAATTTGTTCCGTTCTCCATCTTTAACTTTGTAGCTGAAAGAAAGCAAGGTCTTCTAGCCTCTTCCATCCCCACTGAGCATCCTCACAACCCTTCCCTGCTTTGGCGGGGAACATCTTTGCCTTTTCTTTAAGGCTGGCAGGGCACCGACTTTCCAGGTCATCTCCCAAAGGCACTTCGTGCAGCACCACTTGTGCTGCTCTGCCGAGCCCCGGCGGTCACCGCCTCCCTCACGGCGGGGCCGCGGGGGCCACTCCTGACGGGCGCCGCAGGGATGCTGCCGCTGCGGGGGGGCAAGCGCAGCCTCCTCCTTCATTCCTTGCTTCCCTTACCTCCCCACACTTATCCGGACAACGACTGCCCTCTGCCTCGCCGAGGGGAGCTGCGCACGGCCCGCGGGGTCCCGAACGGGGGGCAGCCCCGGGGGCGCAGGGCCCGGGCAGTGCCTGAGGGGGCCCGGCGGCGCGGGGAGTGCGAGCGGCCGCGACGGGAAAATTGAGATCTCAGAAATCTTTCCCGACCGAATTAGTTGTGTGAAAAACGGGGCTCCTGAGGCGGGAGCTGCGGCGGGACCTCGGGATCCCAGCGCGGCTGCGGGGCGTGCCTCGGGAGAGGGATGTCTCTGCTCCATGGCTGAGGACTACCGGGAAAGGAAAGAGGGAGATTATCGGAACTGCGCCGACCTTCCCTGGGATGGGTGTGTCAGGCAGACTGTGACAGGGGCATGATCAATTCATGCACATAAATCCAGAGGAATTCATCCCAGGGTAGAGAAAGAGCTGGCCGGCATCACTGTGGACCCCTTTGCATTATTTTCAAGTGTCTCGGGGGTCTGAAGAAGTCCCAGTACACTGGAAGCTGCCTAACATTATCCTGGTTTTCAAGAAGGGTAAGAAGGATGACCCTGTATCTACAGGCCTTTCTGTCTCACTTCAGTGCCTGGTAAAATTATGGGGAAGGTTATTTTGGGAGGTATTGAAAAACACTTGAAATAATTGATCATAGCACAAGTTCATGAGGGAAAAGTCCTGTTTAACCAGCTTAATTTCCTTTTATGACAAGTTCACCCATCTAGGTAGCCAAGGGAAACCAGAAGATTGGTGGGTTTGGGATTTTAGCAAAGCTTTTGGTACTGTCTCACAGCACCCTCTGGATAACCCTTCCAGCTCACAGCTAGAGATGTCCATGGTGTGTTTGCTGAGCAGCTGGCTGACATGGGGGGTACGAAGAGGTAACATAATGAATGGGATTATATCAGGCTGGTCACCAGTGGAGCTCCCCAGGGCTCCATCCCAGGGCCAGTGCTTTTTAATGCTTTTATAGGTGACCTGGATTCATCTACCAAATGTGCATTAAGTACATTTGTTGATGCTACCAAATTAGGAGGAGCTGTGACTGTTCTTAGGGGTGGAGAGACCTTACAGAGGGGCCTGGATAGGCTAGAGAGCTGGGCAGCCAGTGACCATATGATATTTAACTAGAGCAAGTGCCAGGTTCTCCACCTGGGACAGGTAATGCTGGTTGTACCTACACACTGGGAACAAGATGGTGGAGAACAGCCCCATGGAAAGAGATCCAGGGGTTTGGGTTGGTAAAAACTGAGCTCTGACTCATGGCACTGACATCTATACATACTGTCTCAGCAGTTTAGTAGCAACGAAGTATGTGTGTGAAATCTTTTTTTCATTTCAGTTTAACGGAAGTTTCATTGCTGAGTTCAATGAATCCAGAGACCGCATCTTTAAGCGCCCATTCTGTCTAAAGTCTGCATTGGATCACATGCTACATAAGAGCATTTGAAGTGGTGGGCACTCTGTACCACAAACACAGCATGTTCTGGGTATTCCAAATCACCAATGCCTGGTCTTGTACAATCAGCCCTTGTCTAAATAGGAGCACTTGCAGGTAAGTGCTCAAAGTAAAATAAGCGTGGCTAAAATCTGTGCAGCTCCACTGTGGAGGCAGTTCTGAAGTTATGCGGACTCTAGTCTCTGTTAGCTGAAGGATTATGAGTTAAAGCAAATTTAAGTCAGCATGTACTTTTGGTCACAGCCCCACATGTTTAGAAGTAAAAGCAGGCAAAAAAGAGTACTTATTAGGAAAAAAAACCCCAAACCAACATCTCTTGGGATATCTGCTTAGCCCTAATTCAGAACAGGCTCTTGATTTAACAGAGATTACCCTGAACAACCTAGCAAGACATTTGTTTCTCAAAAATAAAAATGCCAAATCTGTTTCTGTAAAGAACGACATTTGTTTTTTTTTTCCTACCAGGACAGAGATGGTTTGAATCAACTGCCTTTACTGATATGTGAGCAGAGGAAAAAAGAAAGTTCTAAAGGATTTGATAGCTTTCCTTTTTGCTATTACTAAACCCACAATAAAATGCTGACTGGAATGGATAACTAAGATTACCAAATTTTGAATTTTAGCTTTTTAGTGGCACATTTCTGAAATATTTTACAAATTATATCTAACACAGTTGTGAACAAAAACTTCTCCTTTATTCTTAAGGTTTTCCTCCATCTGGAAAAATAGTTTTAGCTAGAATTTTGTTGATGTTCTGACTGTGAGGCCTAAAGCAGAATTAAGCAGGATTAAAACATTTTTTTGATTCCCAAACTAGTAGAAAAATGAAAAAGCCCTCAAAAGCTTGAGTCTATTCTTTCTCTGCAAATTGATGTCTCCAATTTGAAGTCCTGGACAGACAAGGATGTCACAGGGATATTTTGGACATATCCCTGGTGGAAAGCCAAGGCCATTAAAGGTTTTAAGGACTTGAGTTGCAACAGAGGGATTTCATGTGAGCAAAAAATCTGACAGTCACATCTTGCATCCTATGTAATTGTTTCCAGGAGGCATTTAAGAACAGCATTCCCTGTTTGCATGCTTCACTGTTCTCCAAAGGAGGGAAGCTCACTAAGGAGCCTGATGTAGTGCTGCTTTGTAGGATATTCGTGTCTCTGATACTTAATTTCAAGTACAGAGCTCGTTCAGAGAAGAGAGGACGAGTGAAAAGGCAGTCTTTTCATGTGCTGCAAAACCAGGTACACATGTCCAACATGCAGAAATTACAGGGAATCAGACCTGAAATTTGAGTAGCAACTGCTCTACATGTTCTCAGAACATCTTGGTGACAAAGTTTTGGAGAATGTTAACAGATGGCATCTTGGGTGATAATAGTTACAAACTGCAAAGTTCGAAAAGGGAGGAGAAAAGCAACAAAATAGTTATCATACACCTCTAAGAGGCCAGCTTCTGTAGGGCCAGAGAATTGGCACTTGAGCACTCACAGAGAGCAAATAAAAACACAGAAATAAAGAAAATTGCCATTAATCACTGGCTAGGCAGATAAGAAGAGATTAATTTGAGACAACTGAGAAGGCAAATAAACTGATAAAACACATCAGGAGTCAGTTACAGGAAGACCACTCAAGTCTGGTCCAATGTTTCCCCTCAACCTTCCATAAAAGGAAGAGCAGCCAGGTAGCTAGAAATGAGTCCTGGTTGTGTGAAGGTCCTATTTTGAGCTAATCAGTGAATTAACAGTTTAAACAGTACTTAGTTGCAATAGGTATTTTCAAAATGGAACTCTCACATATATAGAAATTTGGCACTTTTCTTTGAGACCAGGTAGAAATTGGAGAAGACTGGAAAAGGGCAAATGTAGCGCTAAACATTTAATATGATATGTCTGAGAACTCAGTTCCAGGAGAAACAGGGAAGTCTTTTAAACCTATAAGAACAAAAGGAACTGAGTAATATCCAGGCTGTATTTTTCGAGAACAAGTGGGTATAGCCACTGCAATATTTTTTGGGGACAATATTTTAAGCATTGTGGATAATGGAGAAATCTTGATTTTAATAAGGCCTGTCTTTATTTCACATGACAATCTGAAAACTGGGGAAAAAAGTCTTTGAAAAAACTAGTAAAATGTAGGTGGAAAACTCTGAGTTTTTATTATTGACCCTCCATGAAGTTGAAAGCAGGGCTGGGTGTAGGACACGAGGTTCTTCTGTCTGCTCTGGAGCCAGGGCTGCTCTATTCCAGTTAATGATCTAGATTAAAGAAGTGAGACCAGATTTTCAGGAGCTGACTGTCTTGTAGGACAAGATAAGAATTAAAAAGCACTCTGAAAAATTTGAGATAAGGACTGGAAAAGCAGAATCCCATTAAACAGGAAGAAGAGCCATATACTGCATCTAGGAAGTCACACTTGTTGTGGACAGCTGCATGTGAGCTGTTTTTTAAAGAGGGATGTGTGGGTGTTTGCCTCCCAATCAGAATGTGACTCACTGATGTCATACTGCTAAGAAAAGACAAGCATTAAACTTGCAGAGAAACAAAAGTCTGGGTTATAAATCACAGTGGAAGAATTATTTCACCTAAGCCTGAGAGCATTTGAATTCTCAGAACTGTATTTCAAGAAATTTGTGGATCATTTGAAAAAGTTAAAGGGGAAAAAGCATAAATTACATGAAATATAAAAATATTTTTAATCAATGACTTAAGAGAACAGGACAGGAATTTTATTTCACTCTGTACTCCATAACATAGAAGATTAAATTGAAAGAAATTGAGATGTTCAAAGGAGAGATTGATTTAAAGGGAAGAACATACAGAAATGGTCTTCAAATACATGAAGTAGAATATATTCTCAATACTCTATGGATAGAGCAAGAAACGGCAGGCCTGAATGGGGAAAAAGTGTGTATGGGGAAATGTGGTCTAGACAATATTTCATAAAAATAAATGTAGCAAAGTCATGAATAAGATGGCCTTGAAGTATGGTGCAGTGTTCAACAGCAGAAATCTTCACAAAGAAGCTAAGAAAAACAAAACCAAACCCAGTCCTGTCCAGAATTACATAGATATGCTTTGGCTCAGCTAACTTAGGCATCTTTCATTTCTTTTTCTGGGACTCTGAGATAGATATGTTAGGAACTACCTAATTACACTTAATAAGTTAGTTAAGCTGGATGAGAATGTAAACTTGTAATTAAAAAAAGCACTTCAGAATAAGACATAATTTTCCTATTGGGTTTATTTAGCTGCTAAGACAGAGCCAACCAAAATATCACAACAATGACCAAACTTCAGTGTGCTGAAATCATATACATGCCAACAAACCTGCAAGGGTTTTCTTTTTCCCCTTTAGATGTATTAAAATATATATCAAATGCTAACAAACTAAGAAGATTCTAAAAGCACAACAGTAAATAAGGTGCAATAAATTGTATTAACTCAACATAGATGGATTTCTACTCTGACTACTTAGAGCTAGAGTCTTCCAACCATAAATGGATCAGCCCTGTAGGGAATCAAGAGCTAAATATTTCCTGCAGTCTCTTCAACTGTGTTTGGAACTCGCCCTGTTCTGGACAAAGGCACTGGAAAAAAATCTGGTTAAGTGAGGACCAGGGAACCTCCTTCCCACTCTTGGCTCTTCTAGCCAGTTTTCCTAAATTGTGCTGAAAGCTAAAAATACCACACTGACAACATTGAATGGCAAAATGAAATTAGGTGGTGAGATTTGGCTGCACTGAGAAAGAGAATTGCCTATCACCAAAGGAGTTTAAGTGGATTCCAGAAGAGCAGAGAAGTGTCATAGCACTCCAGCAAAACAGGCATTGTTTTAAAATGTTGTGCAACAAAAATACTGCTCTGGGATTAACAAAGGCAATTCCAGGTGTTTTTAATAAAGAAATCTAGAATAAGAATCAGGCAGACTTTTAAAGTTGTTAGGCCTTTTGAAAATCCTTAAATTATGGTTTCCAAACCAGCTATTGAGACTACTTAGCAATGGCCATTTTCTTCGATATCAGATGAAGGTTTCTTTGGTCTATTTTTAGGCTAACTCATATTTATCAGGCTTAGTTCTATTATAAATATGGCAAGATGTAATATTATTATAAATGTCAATGATAAGGACATAGGATTGCAAAAAAACTGCGTCCAATAACCAGCAGGTCTGATACCAATTTGGAGGTACATGTCATAGAATTGCTAAATTGTAAGGACCCCCAAGATCATCAAGTGCAGCTGTTTAACTATCACTGCCATGTTCACCACTAAACCATGTCCCCAAAGGCCACATCTACACATTTTTTGAACACTTCCAGGCATGGCAACTCCACTACTTCCCTGGGCAGCCTGTTCCAAGGCCTGACCACCCTTTCAGTAAAGGAATTTTTCCTAATATCCAATTTAAATGTCCCCTGGTGCAACTTGGGGCCATTCCCTCTTTTCCTTTTGCTTGTTACCTGGGAGAAGAGACCAACTCCCACCTTGTTACAACCTTGAACATCATCATATGGGTATCAGGCATTAAGATGCTGGTTTTTTCTTGAACAGAGATGCTCTTTGCCCAAGTTCCAGGAGAAAATTGCAAAAAATTCACCCCACACACCATTGGAAAAGTGAAAAACATTTTGACCTAAAAATGTGGATTTTTTAATGTAAACAGTGCACAGTGTGTAGAAATATTTCTTGAAAGCCTATGTCTGACAAAACCAATTATCTGTATTTCCCTTTCTTCTATTACAGCCTATCAATCATTTTTACCCAGATGACTGTTGAGAAAGAACCACTATATTTTGCAACACAAGTTGCACAAGCAGCCCAGTGCAGGTGCAATCTTATGGGAGAGAGGTAAGAAAAGTCAATACCCCAAGACTGCAACTAATTTAAACTTCTGATGACTCAAATATCATTCTGGTATTTTATCTCCTTGGAACAGAAAGTACTTTAGCCTGTAATATTAACCTCCCAGTGCTGCAACTGGTCCAAGTTAATTGGAGAATCAAGTCCTTAACCTGACATCACAGAGGAACAAAAAATCTCAGGTTATTTCACTGTCAGCATTGCTATTCTTTCATGATCCTGAAAGAGAAAATTGGTTGATTTTATATCAGTTTCTAACTCAACCATGTGTACTTTGATTGCAGTAATAAACATACTAAGAAACACTCAAATTTTTATTTTCAAAAATTTCAGAACAAACAATTTATCTAACAGCAGATTGCCACATCACAACTGTGAGAGTGAAAGAAAATGCTACACTACTCTTGCAGTTGACATACCATGACACAATGGAAATTTTTTCCCCCCCATTTATTTTTCTGCTGGTGAATTGTCATGTAGACTACTTCATCTAGATCCCTACCCCCTTGGAATCTAGTAAAGGATTTCTGTCTTGGTTTGAATTAAGGAATTTTTTCTTTCAATCATATGACTGCACAAATAAAGTGTGATTTTCTCCTTTGGGGAAACCCCCTTAGGTACAAAGGCTGACTTCATTTAGGAATGTCCCAGATATGTAACAAAATATATTCCAGATTAGACTAGTCCTTCCCTCATATTTTGGTGTCTGATCCTCTATTGATAAGAAAGTGTCAATTCACAGTTGACTCGGAGTAAATCCTAATTCACACCAAGATGAGTTGCTGCCCGCTGCACATTTTGAAGGTGGTGTATTCTTGCACTTGATAGTTGCTGCAAAGTCAGCTTCAACAACATCTACGATTTTCACATATTCTCAAATAATTGTGATAAGTCTCTGACCCTAGACAAGGCGTTAACATCTTCCTTACTGATTAATTAATTTCCTTTCCCCCGCCCATCCCCATCGGGCCTCTAAACAAGTTGGGTTTGCAATCTGGACTCAGCCCTCTATTTCCAGTCTCAGGTGTCAATTTGAGTGAGTCTGTCAATCGGACACTACTGAGTGTATAGAGAGAATGGATTGGGATAAGACCAGAAAATATTTCTCTCATTGACATATGAAGTAATTAGTTTTTGACTGAGAAATCCAGTAATTTTTAAAGCCCTTTGTAATTTTGCATGCGAGGGTCCTATTCTTTTTTTTTTTTTTTTCATTGCATGAAGGGATCAAAGCTGGTAACAAGCAATACAATAAGCATTGTGTTCACTGTTGCTGGCTTAAGGACTTACCTGACAATATCAAGTAAAAAAAGAAAAAAACCACAAAGCTGCTATAGTAAGATAATTCAGAAAACTATTAGAAAATTAATAACCCAAGGGAAAGAGTCATCCATGATTGATCCCAGTGTATTCTTATGAAGAAACAGAAAGCTTGTTAACTTTCCAGAGCTTCAGAGCCCTAAGTGCAAAGTTCATCAGTTTGCTTTTGACTTCATTCCCTCCACACTGATTCTCACTAATGACTCTCCCAGTGTTATGCTCAAGAGATGAATAGTGATCCCTGTGCCAAAATATTCCACTGAGATTACTCTCATGCACACACACTCCCAGAATGTCTCCATCTCGCATGTGGAGTTCTTGTGCTCTGATTTAAACCACATCCTTCTGAGCATCAACACAAATACCAAAACCTATAGAGAGCACAGAGCTTTTACAGGATTGCTGTGTGGCCATAAATAGGAAGAATAAAGACGATGTAACAGCTACAGTTACACTTCTTCTGCATAGGAGGACATTGTGTAATCTCATGCAAAGGTTTGTTCACAGGGAAAACTTCCTAATACAGCTTTTAATGGAAGACTGAGAAAGTTACAGAGTCCAGGCTATGCCAGAAATATCATGCTAAGGATTTGTGCATACAAATTTTATATTAAAAAGTTTTAGGAAAGAGTCTGAATTCCCCGTCTATCAAGCAGCAATGTGACAGAAGCCTGAAGGGAGAAGTGCTGGAGGAAGAAATGGTTTGTGTCTTTTAATTTCTCTGAAAGCTGGGATGCAGAATATTGTCAGTTCGTGGCAGAGGTGAAGATAACGTCTCATTTTATCTCACTGCTCACTGCTCCTCAGGGGAAAACTCTTAATCCAGAATACATGAACAGCAATTACACTGCTGTGCCTGAGTAAATAAGATCATTTTGTTTTCACATGAAGATATGAAAAATGAAGGAAAATTATGAAAAATTGAATATTCTGTTACAAGAATCTGACTTTTCCAAGAGGACTATAAATTTCACCTTATATTTATCCTGGTAGAGCAAAATTCTTTGCAGTTATATTGGTACAGATATTTATACTAGTGTCAAGATAATTATACCTCCATTTCATTGAACAAAATTACTTCTTTTTTTTCTTCAAGTTATCTAAAGCAAAACTATCCAATAGGGAAAAAAATGAAATATAGGAACGATACAGACCCTGAAGAAAAAAAAAATAGGGGTGGTTTTGAATTAGTTGTGAGGGGAATAAGTTACATAACAACCAATCTGTTGATTTTAATTCAATTATCTTAGTTAAAGAGTACACTTGCACTAGCAACCGTTCAATATGCTTAAACTGAGAGAAAAGAAAAATTAAAACTACAAGATGTTTGGAGATGTTTCTTCAAAAGTAAACTTGCCTCTTAACAAGGTAAAACCCAACAAATTAAAGAAATTAAGTGCTTATCATTCAAGGTTATAATGCTGTCAAGGTAGAAGCCTTCACTAAAATCACAGCATAGCTGGATCTTTCGCCCTACAGCACACCTTTTTAAATTGTTAGCAGTGAGTTCCCACACCCTGAGCACTGATGAGTTTCATAAAGCAAAGAAAGAAAACTCTCAATTTCAACTGTCCGTTAGAGCTATTACTCAGACCTCATTCAGCACCTACAGCTTATTGCAGCTGTGGAAGGACCAAGATGAACAATAACACCAAGGAGCCAGATTCCTACCCAAGTATAGATGGTACTGTACCCTGCTTATTGGAGATTTGCCTACCTAAAATCCATCAAGTGCCATACGCTGAACCCAAAGTTACATCACTGGGTGCGGGAGCTTGGGTGGTTCGGACGGTCGGGACGGACGGAGACGAGAGATCTCTGAAGTCAGATCTTGGAACATGCGGTTTATTGCAAAGGGCGTGGGTACAGGGGCACTGCTTAGAGCTGCCAGCTGCAGCTCGGAGCAGGCCCAGGAGAGCAAGAGAGTAAGCGGGTAAGTAAAGAGAGAGAGAGCGAGAGGAATGAGAGTGAAGAAGTGAGAGAGAGTGTAGTAAGAGTGTCTGAAGTCCTGGTTACAATACAATACAATACAATCTTCTGTACTGAATATTCTAATTTCCACTAACCAATCTAATACAAGATACAAATCCTATAGCATTTACATACAGCCTATAAGAGTTCTTATATTACCATAGAGTGTTACATCTTAACTTCTAAAAACTACTCTTTGGACCCCTTCTGCTGAGCTAGTAGGGTCTGCTCTGACCCTTGGACCTGCCTGCAAGCAGAGGGTATTGTTCCATCAAGAGGGGATTACCTTCAGTCGGCCATACCATTGTTTTCCAGTTGTTCAGTAACTAAGACTTGGTATTTCAAAAATGGCTTTCATTTCGATGTCGCCTGTAGTTTTCATATTCCCAAAATCTTCTGTCAGGCAATCATATTTATAAGGCTTTCCTGTTTCATCTTCCCCAACAACTGGGGATGGCTGATGCTGGCATCTCACCCATTTAGTAGCTTGCCATAACAAAACCCCAGCAAGGCTACCCTGAATCAGACTGAAGAGAGGAAAAAAGATAACAAATGCCAAACCAAACCAAGAACTTCTTCTAGCCAAGTTAAGTTTCTTGCTTGCCTACAAGGGCAGAAAATCACCACATTTTAGGAGCTTAATGACAGAAGAGTGAAACTGCAGGGTTTTAAACCTACAGAATCCAAAGGAAAGCATTAGCACTTAGGTGCTCATCTTCACCAAGGGTAAAGTGGTGATGCTTCAAACATCTTGCAGTCCAGCTAGTCATCCTTAAGCCCCAACTTACAGCTCAAACTGGTCAGCCTCTCACTGACACAGACCAGCACTCAGCCTAGCACAAGCCTACACTCCACATAACCTCATCCTGCATAGTGCAGACACTGCTTTTTATCACTGCTTCTCTTAGCAATTATCATCTCTGCTATCACACAGGTAAATTTGAATCAAGGCCATAGCAAAAGCACATGGCAAGTTATAAAATTAACTAAAAGAGAAGTGTTGCCTCTAAGGGTGAGGTACTACTCAAAAGCAGGGCCAAAATCAACACATTTAGCCTTACTTCATGCTTCCTGACCCCCAGCCCTCTCTTCCTGGGATCAAAGCCATTGTCTTAGCCCCAGTTCCATCTCTTCCCTTGGCAGTGGGCCCTGATTGCTTGATAGATCCCAGCTGCTTTGATCTCTCCTCTTAACTCCCTCCTCCCCAGTACTCCAGCACTAATGACACAGATGGGGATGGTTGTTACTCGCACGTGTGACAAACCTGGTCCCAAGTATCCTTTTAATAAACAGAAGATAAATAAATGTCATAGCAAAAGAATTCAGGAAAACTTTCAGAATATTTTTGTGTAATTGGAACCTCCTAAGCTCTGAGATGGAAACATCTCTGAGAAGCAGCATTTTACATAAATGTGGGTACAGGGAGCACATATTGGCTTAATCCAGCAGCCAGAAGTTTCTGGAGCAGCTATTTTCCCCAGTCCTCCCCTCGGTGTTATTATTAGTAACAGAGATGGCTTGTCTAGCCCTCTCCTTACTTCACTGTCCTTCCTCTGGCAATTGTGAGAGAGACAGAGAGAGAGGCAAGAGGCAGAGGGAGGATTTCTTGTTTCTGTTATCATGGCTTAACGGGTAGTTTGAGATTCATAGCAACATAAACAGGCGGAAAACCAAGAACAAATTACACACACAAACTAACTTAGGCCCTAGAATTAAGAGCTGCTTAGTATGTGTCATGTGGAGGGGCAGAACACAATGCAAGTTACCTTCCAGCTGATTTGCAGACAGCAGTGGATCATCATCCTAGGGATTAATAAGTCTGGATCACATTTCCTATTTACTGCAGAGCTATATGCTATGCTCTGCTACTGACTACAGTGGGGTTACACAGGTTTGAAAGACAGTGATTTGGGCACAAACATGGTATTAATTACACCAGCTTTTGGCAGCTCTGGTCCTGCTGCTGCCCAAGAAGAATGATTTCCACAAGCCTCCCTATTACATAAATCACTGAGTAGGTGCTTGGGGCTGGACAATCCATGCAGAAATACAGATTGGCTTTTCATCTCTCCAATTTTTCCTCTATGACAGTTTTTTCCTTTGAAATTTGAAAGAATGGAAACTATTTTTGCAAATTCCTTTCCAAATTAAAACGTTCAAGCATTCAATTTTTTTTTTTAACCATGAAATTTAATTTTCTTCTTAAAACCTGGATTAAAAGTGACAAGTATACTGAACTCATGAAAATCATACCCTGTTGGGGAGATATTAAAAACCATATGTCACATTGCCTCTTAAATCCAGAACTCAAGTCATGGGAACCAGATCCTCAGTAAGATTTGAAATGCACATGACATATGCAGGGCTCAGCAGTAACAAATATTTCCCATAGTCTGTTATGGGACTGGTATTGCACTTGGGTCCTCTTGTGAGCTCCGAAATGGACTGTTCAGGACAATGAATTTATCAGACCTGCCTGTGCACAAAGGCTGCAAAATTTTTTCAAGTTTTCTTCAACTATTTTGAGAGACCTTGGAATATCATGGAGTTCTTGAAAGCACTAGAGGCCAGCTTAGAAGCACCCATAGGAATGGGTAAAAAGATGCAGTTGGTGAAAATTGAATTCACCTTGCACTTTTTCATCTGTTCTGGCATAAGAAACAGTGAATTCCATAAACAGTGCTATTAGTCTGTACTTGCACAGAAGATCTTCAATAACATCAGCAGAACTCTCAACAGGACCAGAGACAATACAGCAGTACATGCACTTCCATTTATTCCAAGTGCTTCTTTCTGGAGGCAGCTCCAGAGGGGTGAATATTTCAGTGTGAAGAATAGTTATCAGGAAGCAACAAGATTTTAAAGATGATAAGTTTTGACTGTGACATCTCAAAGATCAGGTGCTTAGTAGCGTAGTTCTAATGTTCCCTCAATAGATGACACATCAGCATTTGCACTACTGAAGAAGGAAGATCAGGTAGATCTATTCTGCCCATTAATATAATAAAATGTATTTATGGACAGTTACATACTTTGCAATAGGACAAGCTTAGAAATTCAACTGCCTACCACGAAACAATTAATTTAATTCTCTTGGGATTCTACTGGCTTTCAGTTCTGGCTTTTTCCTTAGAATGTTCTGATGTTGTTATCTATTATTGTAGAAGTTAGACTAAAAATATTCTTTTTTTCTCTTTCATTCTGATAGCAAGTTATACAGACATATGGACTCAAAAGGTCTCATTTCACCCTTACCCAAGGCCAGCAGACTTTTTTTTTTTTAAATAGGCATTGCAAATACATGATCTGCCATCTTGACCCACATACATGAGGGGCAACCAAGTTTCAGAGTCTGATTTATTTGAGCAGCTCTTACAGCATTATATTATTATGAACTTCTTGTTAGACAGCTTACTGCAGTAAGCCTTGGTGTCAGCTGAAAAGGGATATCTGGAACTGTAAGGTTTCACTTGAAAGTAAGGAAATCTGCATGACAAGAAATTTTTATTTCTGGCAATATGGATTCTCAGACAAAAGAAGTTCAGCTGTCACCACAGAGTATAAACAAGTACAAGGAAAGGTGAAAAGAAAGTCAACTGACTATACATGAAGTAACCTAAAATGACCTTCACACCCTACTAGTATAGAAGTCTGCTGTTTACAGACAGTTCAACTCCTCCTCACCCAAACTGAGTAATGGCTGCTACAAAAGCCTGACCTCCCTGCAGCAGAGGGCCCTGCACACCTTGGTATTTGCCCTTCCATTGCACAGTAAGTCTTACAGAATTCCAAAACACAAATCAAGATTAAGGCTCGTAAGAACAGGACTGACATCAGCATCCTGTACATGGAGTTACTTAAAATCAACCACAGGAAGTACTAAGTGGTTTAAATCCTGCTCTTGTCACAAGTTTCTCCTCTCACTAAAGATTCACAGAGGAGTCCTATTGAGGGTGAGATCTAACATGTATTCTGTACAAAATTCTTGGATAAATAGTCCTTCTCTCAAATTTGATTCTGCATTTCCTCCTTACTGAATTAAATACAAAGCAAATGACTCATAAATATATAATGTATTTCAGCAAAGTATGGTACTGGCTGTTGCTGAGTCTTTGGGAGAAAGCATTAAAATGGGTGGGGCATTTTAAGGTCAAATCAGTTTTGTGTTTTTTGAAATACACAAAATGCACTTATATTTGTTTTTAAAACCTTAGGATTGACATGAATATGAAGTAACATTATAGCAGTGGAAATGTTTAAAAACACTTTATAATTGCAATTGGATTTTTCTTAAACAATTATAAATGAAATTATATAGCCACACTGGGAGGTAATTTATAATTTACCATAAAACCACAAATGAGAACTCCCAACAGAGAATCTTCAGTCCACAAAGACACTGATGGATTACAGTTTATAGCCTAAGCAAAAAGAGTTGCTAATTAATCAGATATATAAACAAGTATGACCGATTTTACATGGACTAATCTGTACATTATTATAAAATTACTGGATATAACTTCGTAAGCCAAATGAAAAAATTACAGATAACTCTAGAGTGCAGGGAGGTGGCTATTCTAGCAACTTCTTTTATATAAGACAATACAGAGCCTATCCAAATATCATGTTACTGGAAAAGTGTACCACGGTAAACCCTAGAGATGAAGTAATAGGGTAAGTGAGCCAAGGTTTCTCTTTCCTAGCCTGCTTTAAGTGATGTTTTTGTCACAGATGTACCTAATGACACACACTATTGGAGTGAATATGGAAAAATCTTTGCAAAGAAATGTTATACTTTATTTTCCTTGCCAGGCATAAATTGATTCCATATAGTGTTACCACAAGTCCTGTGAATACTCTGTTCTGTGCAGAAACATACTTCGGTGGCACAGATATTCTGTGTTCAAGTTCTAGTTTTGCTGGTTTTATTCAATATTAAAACTACTCTTTGTTGCTTGAACTCTTATTAGAGGCATAGAGTTTGTATGACTAAAGATGAAGGCTTAGCTTGTACCACTAGAAAAGCTTGTAGAAAAGGAAAAATGCAACAAAATAACCAAACTTTTTACCCCTTTCAGCGAAGCTCTTGTTCAAAGTGCATGTCAATTCTGTTTTTACACAAAGATATTGAAACCAGGGTCAAAAACTTAGACCTCGGTTGTTTTGTGTTCGGGGTGGTTTTTTTGTCACTAAGTTGAGTCAAAATGCCTCCTTGGCTTTCCTGTGTGCTCAAAGGGTGCTGCAATGGTTTGTTTTCCCCTTCCCTTTGCCTCCAGATCCCATATAATTGATTCTGACCAAGTGTTAGCAGTTACATCCAACTCCCAGAAGTTTTTCCTGAACTACAGTTATTCCTGGTGATTCATACGTCTGAGAATCTTTCTGAAAAATAAACGATTGGAACCTTTAAAAAAATTAACTTGGCTCTTCTAAAGCACAGGATCTTTCGAAGAGATTGCAGGGAAGGAAGAAATGTAAGAGAAGTGGAGGGCTGGCCCTTGTGCTTGTGGAATCCTGGCATTGGGAAAGCAGTTATCTTTATCTGCTTCCACTGGGGACAGATGCAGAAAGCCAAGGGCAGCTTACCTCCCAGATGCAGTGTCTAAGGCGTGTAAATGTATCAAAGAGGTCTCCTCTTTTCCAATAGAACAGAGTCCAACTTCATTGCTGCTTCTTGAGAGCGAAGGGGAAATTTAAAATAAAAACTAGAGGTGCAGAAGGCTTGCACTCTTATCTAAACTGGTCAGTACCTTCCTGATAAATATTTGTAAGTACCTTTCCTTTGCCTCATAGGTATTCAGTCTCTTCCACACTAAGTAAGGTTTTAAGCAGGGTAATAATCAATAAAAATTCAAAAGACCTACTGCTAAGCTTGTTGCTGACTCACTCACGGAGGTTAGCAAGCTGTCCAATCTGTTCCTAGTTCTGTTTATTCACCTGGAAAATTTAGCAGCAAGTCATAATTAGTGTTTATAAAGCACTCTGAAAAAACCCATATAATTACTTCCTCATTAAAAGCCTGTATGATTTGTTTGACTCTCTACACCACCAGTACCCTTGTGTGTCCTCCTAACTCAAGGATGTCCTTCTAATCCAAATACTACAATTTCTGAAAGACTTACATTGTTGCTTTTCTGATCCCTTTTAATCCTCTACTTTCTCTGGGATTTGATATTCTCCATGCTAGATTGTATATTGGCCTTAAAAAAGGTGAGAACATATATTTATTCCCTCAAATGCCAAAGTCTAAATATTGGGATTTTCAGAGGATAAAAAGAGAATTTGCACCTGATTCACATTCACAGCAAAAATATATCAAGTAGAAAACAAACTTCTACTCCCTGAGGAGGGGCTTGCTTTCCCAAGGGAGGAACTGGCAACTGATTTGAAGATTATTGACTTGAATCAAGAGCTCTCAAGCTTCAGGAGAAGTCAGGTTTGGGAATAACAGGAAAAACTGAGTTCAGTGAGTCCTTTACTGAGAATAACTCTTTTTTCTTACTTCCTGATACAAACTCTGTCATCTTTCACAACCTTGTAGAGTTCCCACTGGCTGGAATTGTGAGTCTGCTCTGTATAGGAGCTACTTCAACAGCCAAGAGCTTTCTCAGTAATAGCTTTCAGCTCCTGCTCTTCCTGTAGCATGCACTGAAGGGAATGAGTTCCCTTCTCTTACAGTCATTAGAACTTCATGCCCTGTGCTAGATTTGCATTACCCAGGCTTGCTCTCCTTGTTCCCCGGAAGTTTGAGCAAATCTGCCTTCAGATCTCAGTATTTATAGGAGCACATATTGATTGAAGACAAAAGGAAATTAGGCAATAAGTTTTGGTTTTCATTAGTTAGTTGGAGAATATCTGTGTGCATTCAGATAGACAAATGTATAAAAGCCAGACTAGCAACTACTTGTCTGCTCACTTTGCCTCAATATTCCTGAGCCTTCTTTTGGCTGTGCTTGGATTCTTGAACTGTTTGTGCACACTCTGAACAGAGATTCTTTTTCTGTCTTTCTGACCGTTTGGGTCAGTGCTCTTCTGCTCTCCTGCGCACTGTGTGCTCTCCCTCTGAGTCTTTATGTCCTAGCAATTAGACATTATGTCTTTGTTTCTCCACTAGGGAAATTCCATTGTTCTGACTCCTGGCTCTAGGGAGGATGGGCAAAGACTAAGTTTTCCTCTCTTTTCTTTTTTTCTTTTTTTCCCCCCCTTCTTTTTGTCTTAAGCACATTAATTCAGTGTTAAGAACTGACTGGTTCAGGGATGCGCCTGTAAATGCTCTCCTGCTCCTTAGCTCCCATGCACTTAGGGAATCTTCTGTATTATTTCTGTTTTGTTTCCATCTTAACAGAAAACTCAACTACAAACAGTAATAACTAAACTAAACCATCTTCTCTCGCCCATGCAGTGAATCACCAGGACTTTCCATAATAATAAGATGAATAAGCACATTTTTTAGGCTTTTAATAGTCGACTATACTTCACAGAAAAAGGGAGCTTTGACACTACGTCTGGACCTAGAATCTTCTCCCCCTGCAAGCTTTTTGCTCTGTGGATGATAAAGGGGTTATGCACTTTTCCATCAAAACTGAATGTTGTACAGCTTGGTCTTATGAGTCAACACAGCTTTTTAACTAAGCTGCCCTGTAAGCAAGATAGCATCTACAAGATGAAAATGAGAAACAGCTGTATCAGAGGACAAAATAAAACCTTGTTTAGATACTGTGTGGAAATGCATATGGTGACACAGGGGTATTCCAAAAACTGCACCAGCCTCCTGAAAATTGAAGGCCACTATCTCTTTCATTTATTTTTATGCTGTTTTGAAGCGAAATGTGGTACATGATCAAACTGATCTGTCCGTAGGATAGACATAGCATGCAGTGAAAGCTCACAGTGCTGTAGAAATCCAGAAGTTCTCTCTCTCTGGCATGACTTTACAGGGATTTCAGTGTACTATTTCATATCACTGGAAAAAATGACAAGTGGAAATGTAAAGCTTGCTTAATAAAGGTTTTTTCAGTGTAACTGTAGAACTCAATATACTTCTGCTTTTCATAATGTGGTATTTCCCCCACATTATGATGATTTTGCTTTGTAACTCAGTTCAAGCACTTTAGACAAATGCAATTTCTATACCAGTCAGAAGAAAGGAACAGAATCCATCAATTTAACCACATAAACTATATATGAGAAGTTGTTGTTTTATTATGTATACCAACATTCTGTAAATGAACAAGGAATCAGTGAAATTCAAGTCCCAACACAACATACTCTTTGCTGTCAAGAGCAATGAGTGGTGTCATTAAGAGTGCAGCAGTCATGAGGGGAAATCATGTCACTGGGATACAGAAACTGATATTTCATATGGATTTGAGAGCAAGGCCTGCTCTCAAACCTTTTCAATTTTGAAAACAAGCTTGAGGAGTTACCAAAGTCCAGGGGAGGGAGGCAGAGCCCCTGTTAGGACTACTCAGTTATGCTGCCTGATTTCTAAGGCATGGAATGATTGCAAGACACCCTAGAAATACCTAAAGACTGGTCATTTCATCAATGCCACCTCAGAATGTGGTAATTTAAAAAAAACAGTGTGCCTCATAAGGAGGTACCACAAACTACCTGTTATTTTGTGCTCATGTTCCTATGTCTTACGTTTATGGTGGGTTAGTCTGGGGCACACCAAATTTTCTAAGTTAGTATCAATCTTGAACCTCATTGTCAGATGCTGTTTACTTCCAGTTTCAGATAATGCATAAAGTTGTTAATGGAGGCAAAATATTAACTGCTTTTGTTTCTAAATATTCACTCTTAACTGCACATACACATTCTAGTTCAGTCCTATTTATTCATATTCCTTGTCCTTGTGATTTTTATGATCCAGACAATTTAGACTGGGAGCAGAATTTAAAAAAGGTACAACGTGAAATAGATTGCAAAATAATGTACTCTCTAATGTATTTCATAGAGCTATACTGCGCCTATAATAAGCATAGATAAATTCATATTGATGTCTCATGCTTAGCACAGAGGTAAGTGGGCATGTAATTAACTCATTTATTTCATGTCTCTTCACCTAGTAATACTGTAATTATTTTTCTTAAGCAATCAAGTTATTACAGCACAATTTCAACCTAGTGTATGATTTACTGTACCACATCTTGTGATACTGTGAAGGCAAAGAAGTTTCTCCTACCTGTCTTCTTCAGCCTCCCCAACATCTGCCCCATTTCAGCAGGTGAAATGAAGCCACCTGACATGCCCCTTTCAAAGTCAGATTGAGAAAAGGCCTGGAATGTGCAGATGCATGATTAACCCTTTGCTATTGAGAGGGTGTGTTAGTTGATTAAAAAGAGCAGCTATACAGCCCTTGGGAAATCTATCTTTAAACTGAGAAAGTAAAAGAAGCCTAGGACTAACTTTATTAGTTAATATTAGCTTAAACCTTTGTTCCATATTAAATCTGCTCCTGAGAGCTCAGGTTTTCATCTGACAGGTAGAGTTGGTATTTTCTCCAAAGACATCTTGGACATGTGCTGGATATTAAAATGGAACATAAAGCCCAGCTACTGAAGCTTGTTGTACTCTCATTGGATGTTTTTGCTGGGTAGCTGTGTGACATATAAAATGATGAGAGAATGAAGACCAGAGATCCTTCAAGGTCATCTTGGCTGGATGCTTTTCTGTGCCCAAGGAATTTGGCAGGTTGCAGAAAATCCTGTCACATGTGTTTCTCAACATGTAAATTGAGTACTTTCCCCTTAGAAATCTAAGCCATTGTGCCTGTGCAGTTAAGGAAACTCTGCTATGTCCTCAGGAGCATGAAGTTATGTGAAAGGACTCTTCCCTTACTGTGTGGCAGAGACCTTCATTCAAGAGGAACATTGCAGAAATGTTTGAGAGAACAGGACCAGTCAGTATCAATCTCACAAACACTTAATTCGAGCAGCAAGATGACTGCTGTACATTTTCATTGTCTGAGAAAATGCCTTACCCTGCAAATGCTCTCTTTCTGCCTTACAAACAAATGTCAATTTTATTTCAGTTGCTGCCTGCACAAATCAGTTTAATCTACAATGCAGTTGAAGACAGGTGTCAAAACTGGTCTGTGTCATCAAGGATGTAATTTTCTCTTGTGCCTTTGCAAAAATACATGAAAAAACCCCCTAAGATTCCTCTTTGTTTGTATGTAAAAAAATGCTGGTGATGTTTCATGTTTCATATTCTGTTCCTGTAACAGACAGCTGCTCAAGAATCCTTTCTTTTACTGAGAGGTAAGAAGGCTATCTGTCTCATTACAGTTTCAGAATTCCACTTCAAGAGGTTAGAAAACTCATAATTCATGTGGCTGGCAGCAGCCTAGTTTACATCCTTGTATTGGTATGCAAAAATTTTATTCATGTGGTACAGCTCACCCCCCACCCTGTGGAGTCTTGCATCATTCTGTGTTCTGTGAAATCCATAAGGAAAATGTAATTTGTTTGTTTGCACTTGCCTCACCCCTGGCAGCACCTGTATGGAATCAAGTGAATGAAGTATAAGATTACCTATGTTCTGGATAGAAACCAGAAAGGATGGTGTCAGTCATGGCAGTGCAACACCACCCTGAAAAATAATATAAAACTCACTGCCACTGAATGTACAGCGTCTGTGGCAGATCCTCGAGTCATCCCCCATGTGCAGTGAAGGCATGAGCATATCAGACAATCATTTAGTCTAGAAAAGACCTTTAAGATCATCAAGTCCAAAATCAATATGCAGAACTACAGGCAAGCCACAGGTGAACCCAGTGTTGCTTAAAGCCATACTTCGAAAGTGCAAATCTATTCTTTTAAAAAACCCTGCACTACCTGAGACAATGAGGTGCTCTGATGTTGCACTGTTTGGTTCATTTGTGGAAGTCTGGGTAATAATTCTGCATTCTATTGACTTTATGGGAGGCAGTCCACAAATAATAATTCTGTATTTTAGGCAGCATCTGACAAGATAACTAATAAAAGCACAGGTCACCATGGGAAATTGGTTTTTGATGGGCAAGCTCAATCCTCCAAATAGAATGAAATAGCAATCTAATATATGATGTTGTAATGAAATGTATAAGCAAAAAGAATTAAATGGGAGTTGGAAAGGCAACTTCTTCACATGTGATTTTAACCCTTGACTTTGACACCTTGCAACCTCATTGCAATATACTTTTAAAATACAGTGTGTGATTCTAAAATTTTTTTTTCCTATCTGATACAACGTTATTCTTTTGTAAAGAACAGGTGTAGGTACAAAGGTAGATGGCAAAATCCAAATAAACATCTTCGTGCTCCTTCATGTTTAGCAAACTAAAAAAAGAAATTATAAATTGTAATTAATCCATTGATTTGTTAAGAAGAAATTGTTATACTTTTTTTCCTTTTAAATGTGGTAGCCTCCATGTTTCAGCTAATTGCACAGGAATGGGTATAACAATACTGCCTACTTGAACAATACTCAATATAGATTTAGAGCAGTACAAGTTGATTCAGCAAATGAAGTATTTTCCTGACAAAGATGATTTAGAAATAGGAATCACTGGAAATAGGAAAGGAAATTCAGTTACAAGCTGGAAAACAGCTCTTCTCCCACTTTCAGTGAAGGGGTGAGCACCTTAGCTGGCTACTACATAGAACATTCCCTCTTTTCAAATACTGTCTTACAGTTACAAATGTGATTTCTTGTTTAAATTAGGGAAGAAGGATGACAGTGTAGTTGCCCAAATTGCAACACTTAAAAATACCAGGGTATTTTGCTAGAAAGGTACTGTGAAAGTTTGATTATCTCTTCAAGTCACATGCTTCCATGCATAAAAGCAGCAGGAAATATACTCCATTTAGCTGGCCCCTGGGGGTTGTGACTACAGGCATAGTAGTAGAAAGAAAAAACAGCATGCTTCATATACCTGCATAAAAGGAACTGGCATTTTTCAGGCTGACAAAATGTCCCCGTGTGCCAGCCAACAGATGTGGCCAGATTTATGATGGAGTGTGCTAAAGTTTAGAGAGGGATGGAATAAATTACTCTGTTGTTCTGGCAACTGAGAAACAGCAAAAAGGTTGTGTTTAAGTCACATTTTTCTCCTGGTGCTGCTCCCAAAATGATACACTCTATAAACACTCTATTACTAAATTGATGAGCCTATCATTAATTCTGTTGCAGCTCAAGTCCATGAATAGTAACCTTTTCTGTTTCAGAGCCAGGTATTTATGTATTTTGTCTCTTCCATAAACCTGGAGCTCTTCTTATGTCAAGAATCTTACTTTTATACCAAAACTGCTTTGATTCCTCTCCACATCTGCCAGGTTAAAGATTAAATTTATGTAGAGGTTTGGTAATGCAAAAGAGTTAAACAGTGACTTCCAATAAAAAGGAACTATGCATAAACCCTTTCCTTTTTCTATATCTATCATAAGTAATTGATAGTATTTACTACTTGGCATACAGGTTTTATTTTCTTTTGAGTGGGATTAACCAATATTTACTAGGATAACTCAGCCTGGAATACCACACAGAGATTTTAGCTTTATCAGGCAACAAGTAACAGTTAATGAGATCTTTAAGCAGATCGCATGTCCCTTCTTCCTCTTGAGAACCTGAAAATCAAAGCAGAATCTTTTTCTATGGATGTCTTCAACTTCAGATTATTTACTCCTGGCGTGTCTTCCTGCTTCAAGGGACTATGAGGTTTTGGAAAGGGAAATAAGGTTTTCCTTATGGAAAGCTTGATGCCATTGTTACTAGTCCTTGGAGTTGAGTGGACAGATTTCCTACAATTAAACACTTCTGTATCGTGTAATAAGAAAGATGAAAATGTATTCCCAGTTTCAGGAGTACTGCACTCACAGTTTCACAGGAGGGAAGCACAATGTGGTACAGTATAGCACTCCTTCCCACGCAGTGTTTCTGGCTTCTGTGACATAAACCCTCTATGTTCAGCACTCCCCCATGTTAGAACTTGGCCAGGCGCTCAGTTGTTCAAGATTTATACCCATTTTGTTCCTGGGGACAGCACCAGTCATCTTGGTTGGCTGAGTGCAGGTTTCTGAGAAATTCTCTGTGTATCCAGTTAAATGGATGTCATGCTGGATTTTTTTCTGTGAGGAAAAAAAGAGCATTCAGGCATAAAAATTCTGTTCTGTAGGGTATGACATGCACAGATATATTTAGGACAAGGCCATTCAATTTCTTTAAATATGAAGGCGTGGTCATTTTTCAGCCACAAACTTAATCTTGTTTTCTAACTTTTTCTCTAAGTGAACATTATCTTTTTGCTGGTTCTCTTAAGCTTGAATTCTACTCTGAAATATCCTGTAGTACAGTCTGATTTTTGCTCTTTTTACCATGTCTGAGTCAGGGCTCAGTTGTCCCAATAAAAGGTAAAAGAGGATGATAAATTCCCACATGATTAGTCATAAAATGAGCAGTCCAAAGACTGTTTTTATTGAGTCAAAAACTAACATATTCAGATCAAAAAAGTGAAACGCTGCTGTCACCTACCTCTGCCAGCAAACTAATTGTTTGAATGAGGACAACTTTTCACTTTAGCCTCAAGTTTACAACTAAGTCTTATCCATACAGCAGGATCTAATCTGGTCTGATTGTTCTATATGGGTCTCTAATTCTATCATAGATCCCTTAATGACTTGTTTGTTCAGTATTTTTCCACATTTTGCAAAACAGTTGTAAACCTTTACAATCTGAATTTTTATCTCAGCTGCGCAATGCAACTGATTTCACATTTTCTTTGAAATTGACTAATGACATTGATGAAATTGTTCTTTTCCTTCAGATGTATGACTGTCATAAAGTTTACAGCAAAAAAAAAAAAAGTTGTGAGTTAGAGAGCAATCACATGAGGAGCACTGATGCCTTACTGAAAGTAAATAAAATATAAAATAAAATTTCTTCAGGGCAACTTGCATTGGACATTCAGTTGCCCTATATTCCTCCTCTGAATTTAAGTTCCACACTGTAGAACTCATAGCCTCCAAACTACCCAAAATGCAAATTCTATTACACTTAACTTCACTTTCCTCTTGTACTTGATTGTAAGCTATTCAAACTCTAACTCAGATCTGCCCACTCTCCAACTCAATTTAACATAAATTATGCAAAATGCCTGCAAAAACGATGTACAATTGTTCCAGTTTCCCTGCTTTGAATATGCATTTGAATGAACATATTCAAGTAAAATGTTACTACTGCTGTCTGTCCAAATATGTGTGAAAAATTCACTCTTTTTAATATTACTTCATGACTGAAAAATCTTTGAATTCCTGCCAATTAGTTGAAGTCTTTGTCAATGCATGCCAATTATTTGGCATAAATTAGGTTTTGCCTCATTTTAGGTGAACGAGGCAGACTGTACTTCAGCAGCAGGGAACAAAGCTTTCAAGGACATGCCAAAGAAGTGCTTCTAATTTGTAAAAGGAGGTAGGGCTACATGAAAATTACTTTTGAGATACACTTGAAAATGCATAAAATCCACCAGTTTTAATTTGTGTCAGCAATTTTTGACTGACATTTCAGAGCATATATTTTGACATCTTTTGACCTACTAACTCAGAACATTCTATGCATTATGAAAAAAGAACATTTTTATTTGACTTTTTCAGAAAGCCTGAGCAATACTAACAATAAAAAAGTAAACGATTCTTGTTTCAGTTGCTGAATGAAAAATGATAAGTTAAATTAAAACTATCCATCAACATTCCTTGAAATGTTTGCACTTTTTACTTTGTGTCAAAAACACAGCACACTGAAAAGCTGACAGTTTAGTTGAATGTCATGCACAGTTTAACTCTAAATATTATCCAGGAAAAGTTTAAATTTAGGATTAGATGGGTAAATTTCTCTTATGTTAGTGATTATGTATACACCATGTCTTAAATATGAAAAAGCAAATAAAGTCTGATTGGTTTATTGTAGGCCAATATTATTTATATTCCAGTCATATCTCATAAACTTCTTGGGCCTAAAGTATCAATTTAAAAACCTGATAAATATCACTAATTTTCATTCCTTGGGATTGAGGGCTCTGTACTAGCCTAATCATAAAAATGCAGCTTAAAGTAATGAAAATTAGCTGCTAATAAATTGAATATTAACACAAAGGATTTTATGCCTGGACCATGTGCTGAACAAACTGCCAGGTGATTTAGGCTGCTGAAAATGTAGTGATTGAGATTTTCTTGAAGTCTAGATCTGGGTATTTCTGGTATGTACAAAAACTACAATCCATCCTGTGATCTTAAAAAAAAAAGAAAAAAGAAAAAGAAGAGAGGCAAACATGCTATTGACCTGAGCACACAATTATACCAGTATTCTGTGGGAAGAAGAGACTTTGTCCCCTTAGACCAAAGGCAAAAACCACCTTCACTTTGCTTTTGAAGCACCCCACCTATATGTCTGTGGCGCACACAAGCAGCATCTGAATCATCCACGTTGACCAATTTTAGTCATCTGCAACTTGGATCTCTTCCCAGTTTTCTCTTGTGAGGAGTCCCCAGCACACAGATTCCACATGGAGCTCACTGAGTCAGGATGTCAGGGAGGGGGAAAAAAGGAGCAATATTAAAATGTTATCTTGTCCACCTGACTGACTCTGACTCACAACTGCAATGTAATTTAGACAGTTCAAAACATGGGCCACATTTCAGCCCATGCAAGAGGATTATAGTGCCACTCCAAACATCTGCAGTAATGCAAAGGTTGAGCTCTCAGCATGTTCCTTCAGCCTTAATCCTTGGCTTCATTCTCTGTTGGTGGAGCCTAGAAGGGCTTCCCCAGGGAGCAGCCTGCAGCTGTCTTGCAGAGATCCTATGCCAAGGCAATTTTCCTTCAGCAGGAAGCAGGTTTTGGAAATACCTTATATATCCTCAGCCTTCTACTTGTTAGGAAGACGCTGGAACAGACTTGGGGTGTTACTCAGTCACTCTAACTGCACTGTTTCCCTTAATACTGTACTAATGGGTAACACTTTAGCACCGACTTGGAAAGGTGATTGATATTTATTGAATTGCCAGTGCTATTTCCCCTGCAGTTTTGTCTCTAAATGTGTTTTCCTGTCAACCTATAGCCTCTTGCTATAGCTCGACAGATTTGAAGAGATTATAATATTGAGTGTAGAGACTGAATAATATCCTGTATGAATGACATCCTACATGCAGCACAACTATATATAACTACTAAATTAATTACTGGAAAGTACATGCTTTTTCTTAATTTCTTCTCCAACAATCATTACGTACAGAGTAATCATCAAGAAAGTACAAATCACAGATTACTTGAACAATTTCCTTAATATTTTTCTATTTCCTTTTCTGTGTTAAGACAAAATACTGTAGAGTAGATCAATGATCAAGAGGTTGAAAGTGTCAGTGATGTGCCTAGTCTAGAGTGTGAAGTAATGGGTGTACCCACAGCACTCAGTGGAACATTGTACAGAGACCCCTGAACATGGATAACCAAGCTGATGTGACATTTCATGACTTCACTAAAATATTAATGATCTTTCCTAACAGAATATCTTTACAGGTACATCTTTATTTTTAAAATAGACCAATTATAGTTCTTGGCTCTACAAAACAAGTGTGGAGTGACTGGCTTGGCCTTCTCTTCCACAACTTCAGTTCCTGTGTTTTCCTGCTGCAGTGCCCAAGATCATTCCCTAGCTTCTTAAACTGCTATAGTTATATTGAAGAGATTACAAGAAAGCATACATCATTCATACATACACATTTTTTTTTAACTGGATATATTTCATGTAATTTAGGAAACAATAAAAGCGTAGGCACCTTTTTATAAAGCAAAACGAACAAAACTATCAAAGCACTTCTTTGTACAGTGACTAACAGTGATTTATCCATTATGAATTCCTATGCAAGAAGTATTAGAGACTGGACTTCAGCATGTTTCACCACAGTAATGCATCGCCACCTTTTCACTGTTTCTCAAAGACTCCTGTTCTGGTGTACTTCAACTGAAAACAGAATAAAATACTTTCCCCAAAATCAAAATTCCAGAATGTTTCTCCAGGGCTTTAAATCTCTTTAGAAAATGAGTTATCCACACATGTTCCATCATACAGCAGTGTCAGAACACAGAACGAATGTCCTTATCTCAAGCAGAGCAGCAAGGTACCAGAACATCCCCCAACCCCAGCATGCCCCTGAAGCCAGGTGTTTCCACTTGTATCTGAGGCATGTGAGGCAAAGTCCAATTAATCTCATAAAATAGTAATGATCTTGTTCCATTTTGATCTAATGCTTATGAAAAACCTTCCCTTGTTCTAGTTTGGTATTAGTTTCAAGGAAAGATAGTTTACTAGCTCTTCACCGTCTGCAATTAATACACTTGTGAGGGGTTCCTCATATCCCGCTAATATCCCATTAATGAGGGTTGAGTGACAGAAGCATTTCAGTGCGCATACTTTGGAAAGTAGTTTTCCTCTCTTCATGTTGATAATCTCAGCCAGATATCAAAAGGTTGTTAGGACTGATCTATTTTTCCCTCCTTGCCACACTTATGGGTATTATTAAAGAAAGTAAAAGCAAAATTCTGCTATGTCATTTGTCCTGCGCCTATCCACTTCCTATACTGCTTCCTTCCAAGGCAGGAAACATTATGAGTTCATGGCTTTTGCTTTGAGTCCAGCAGGAGATATTATGATGCAGCTTTTCTGGGAATCTATTCATGGCAGACTGAATTAAGCTGGGCTAAAACCTGTTTGGAAAAAAGTTTTTCCTGTCTTGAGAAAATGAACCCAGCAGCTTCCTCCCAAATGCTGCATTTGGAGGCTGGAAGTATAAGTATTGAATGGTATGCAGCGTGTGTAGGAATATTTAGGCCTTAGTGTATTTTTGGATATTGGTCCCTGGTAACAGACTGGGAGCTCCCATTGATGCTGCAGGTTGCCAAGTTGTACTCTGCAATGGCACTAGGCTGTGATGGGTTTTGCATTACCCTTAAAAGCACTGCTGGAAGATACACCACACTGCTGGCTAGCAGCGTGATTTCTGCAAACACCAATTCAGAAATGGAGCAAGCCTCCAAGCATGCCAGCACTCCCCCTTCCTCCCTGAACTCCTATTTTATCTCCAGTAACAGGAGTATACTCACTTCACATATCTGAATTTCTGCTGCTCCTAGCATGTGCTTTCTGTGCAGCACTCATGGAAGCCAAGAGATTCTAGGCACAGGGACACAATGCTGCTTCTACCCATTTCCAGATCTCTCTGCCATTTTACTGCTCACAAACAAGCAAAACCATAGCCACCCATTTTCAGGGAAGGTGGGTCCTGTGCCTTTGATGGAAGGCAATACAGATAGAAACACTTTGGCCACAGCCTTGAGAGGAGTGCAGGAGCCAGTGCTGTGCTCCTGCACCACAGTGTGCTATTGCTACCCAGATTCCTCCCTGTACTACCTTACTTCCTCTTTCTCAGGACAATGAAACGAGATAAGTTCACGAGAAAACAAGAGGATCTTGTTCATCTGTGGGCTGTGAGCAACCCTTGCACCAGGCAGAAACAACAACAGAGCTGAAATTTAGGGGGTCATGAACAAAACAAGAGCATGACCAGAGCACTCAAAGGCTTGGAACTCTCCCCTCCTTCCAGCAGCAGCGATGCACACCTGGGAAGGCAGCTCACCAGCAGCAGGAACCCTACTGCCTCCAGCTGGAGTCATTTCTTCTGTCAAGTCAAGCAGTGTCAATTTTTCAAAGGACTTATGACCTATTGGAAAGGGAAATAAGGTTTTCCTTGTGGAAAACTTGATGCTGCTATTACTAGTTTCTGGAGTTAAGTGGATAGATTTCCAAACAAACACTTCTTCATCCAGTGGTGAAAAAGGCTCTCCCTTCCAAAATGTGTTCTTAGTTTCAGGAATACTGTACTCACAGTTTCACAGAAGAAAAGCATTATGTGGTTCAACATAGGGCTTCTTCTCACACAGTGTTTTCAATATTTTCACTGCTTTAAACTGCTTTTCCTTTATCTTTATGAATTCAGAGACATATTGCAATCTCTGTAGTTAACTTTACATATTTCCCACCCCTGCAGTTCAGCATAGTTGAAATGCTTAAAAGCTTCACCCCGTAGCTTCTGTGAAAGTTATTCCTCACTTGTGTCTTAATTTCTGAGGAATTTGGGATTCCTTCTCCAACAGTTATTGATATAGAATGAGGAAGGGAATGAGAATGAGAATGAGAATGAGAATGAGAAAACTATGTGTCTTCCAGGAAACATTCAGCTTTTGAGATCAACACAGAAAGCTAAAACAAGTTCTTCAGATACTGGCACCAAAGCAGAGGTGTGGAGGAATGCCACAATAAAGAATTTATTACCTTGGGCTTCCACAACATATGTTCCTGTACAGCAGCAATTTTGTGTGGTGATGAGGAAGACATAAAGAAACAGCACAGAGATGAACATAATTTTTTTATTATATAAAAAGGGTATACAAAGTTTCTGTTGAGTGAACCTAGGGCTAAAACTGTCAGCCTTTCTCCTTCCTGGAATCTATTTACTGTCATGGGAAGAAATAGTGGAGGGACAGGAAGTAGAGTTATAAATGATGGCCAAAGCCTGGCTCAAAGACCACTGCAGTAAACAGAAAGATGAAGTCCTGCTGCCTCAGCAGGTATCTACTCAAAACTGGATCTGCAAATCCTCATAGCATTGGGTCAGATCCATGATGGAAATCCAAACAGTAAATGCAGCTTGAAACCACATCTTCCAAACAATCACAAGAGCTAGATATGTTATAAACAGTAGAGAAAAAATAGAAATTATACAATCAAAAGGAGTGTTAGCATCAATCATTTCTTCATTTTATCCTGACTTGCGGGAAATGCATAGAGTCCAAAACCAAATGACATTTTGCATTTGTTTTCTATTCCAGGCCTAATTTAATATTCTTTCTTTAAAGGAAGGACAAAGCTAGTTCATTTTAATCACTGATCCTATATATGATAGAAGGGTACATATGTACTAATAAAGCCTGGCACAATTATAACCCTATTTAGAAGTTTTATTAGGAATAAAGGTTTTAACAGGTTTTCTACCTGGGAATCCTGGAGCTTCTGGTTATACTGAGGTTACATCCTGAAACAGAGGTTTGTGGCCCACATTCCTGCAGCTCAGCACAGCAAAAGCCTGCCCGCCCATTTTAGAAATGGTGTGGCAAATCCACTCTTCTCTTTTGGATTCAGAACAAAGTATGCCACTTTTGCTTTTCTTCTTATTATTTTTACTGTTTTGCATTGTATGAATGCCAGATATAGATTGTCTGTAAGGTTAATCTAACTGTGCTTGGTTCATGTTATTATTAAAGCTGCCTTCCTTTCTGTTGCTTTTGGACAGCTGGCAGACATGAGTAAGCAAATAATTCTGCTTATGGAAAAACTACTTTTATGGTTATTTATAACTTACAGTCTCCGATACAGTGAATCAAGTATTCGAGACATGGTAGCACAGTCTAACTGATCTGGTGCATGCTGTTCTGAATGAACTCCTCATTTTACCCTGTCTGTCCTGTCTCCTGTAGTGAAGAAGTCATTAAGATGGACTGAAAATGACTGAATACAGGGGTAGGGTACATAATGCATTTGGGAATTGAGTCCTGTTGAATTCTTGTCCTTTCTCTTATGAAATCTTTATTTATAAATGCAAGTACAGCATCAAATGAAAGAAGAAAGAATCTTCCAAACCACTCCCAAAACTCAAGGCCTGACACTAAGTCTCCTTACTGGGTAATAGGAAGCATCATTTCAAATCCCCATATTGGGAGGAAAGTTTATAAATAAGTTCATAAGATAGTTTCAAGATGAGAGAAAAACTTTTAGTTATTTAAAACAGATGAAATTCAAAGAATCTGCTCAACTGTAACCATATAATTCATGCCAGTTTTACTTACCCACACTGACTCGGGAGGAGAAAGTAAATGCCAGTTATTCATCATGTGCCTTGGATAGTTTAGAACTTGCTTCCATGTAAATTCAGAGCTCATCAGGATGCACATTTGCTCTGACAGGCACTTGCTCTTTTTTCAGCAGAGCTACTAGAAGAATCTTTTTATTTTATCATCTGTGTAAACCTACCGCAGATGTAAAACAAAAAATGTGCAAGAACATTTTTAGTGCTTGATTAGGCCCACTGAGCCAAAAGGGTGTTCTCGGTGTGAAACCGGGGAGAGTTCAACAAGAGAAGCCCCCTTGGAGGTCAGAAACGGGAATAAGGACAGAGGAGGATTGAGGTGTGGGAGGAGGCCCAGGTCTGCAGTGTCACACTGCATTTCATTTCAGCAATTGCTGAAAGCCAGGCAACATGGACTGAGGGAATAATTACAGGATAACTTAATTCTTTTCTGAACTCAATGAAAAATTTTAACTTGACTTGCATCCATTTACTTGCTTAATTTTGGAATATTGGGCCAAATCCAGCTAAGATCTTGGCACATCACATCATGCTGCTGGGATGTAATAAATAACAAGGATGCAAGTCCTGAGGAAAATAATTTCTCATCACGCTCTGTATATGCACAAAAGCAGAGCTGGGGGCCAAGCTTATGGTAGAAGTACAACTGTCTTTTACTTCCAAACTCCTGCTTCCTTCTTCGCAACTTCAGAGAGCTCTGCTAATCTTTGAAACCTTTATGTCAGGTTTTTCATTTTCTGGGTATTCTGAAGTTTTCTTTCTACTTTTGCTCAGATTTACCCTACACAATACCATGGGGATGTTCAAAACAAAGCTCAAGAAAGAAGACCACATATTATAAGAAGTTCTGGCTTTCAAAGAACTACATAGCTTAAAAGAATTGGAAAGATCCTGAACAGAACATGGCCCTGGAAGTGCATGAAGCTAGATCATTTGACACTGATAACCTGTGACTTTGCAGATTCTAAGCATAACTCAAGCCATTAAACAGTCCCATAAAATGGTTAAATGTGGAAGATTATGTGAGTAATGCAGCATTACAGAGTATAGTATTAAAAACAAAAAAGAAAAAAAGAAAACCCTAAAAAACTTTTCCAGACTAAAAAAGGAATAGCATGAAAAGTGGCATGTCATAGACAGTGAGCCATAAAGCTCTCAGAAGTATTTGCATAAAGCAAATAGGAAATATTTTCCCTTTGTGGAAGAGACAGGGGTATCTAGCCACATATAATTTAATACTGAACACTTCAGTCAGCTCCAACACTATCCTCACTACGAAGTAACAAGCTAGAGGGGCCCGTAGAGATCATCATGGCAAATTTAGCATGTCAGAAGATACACTTAGGAACTGTAACCCTAACCTGCTAGCAAATCCTTAAAATCATCAACCACTTTGTTAAAAAAAAAAAAAGAAGTTGTAAAGCCTTCTCAATGGCTTGCAGCATAAGGCCTGATAACAAAGCATTGCATTCATAAATATACACGAGTCTTTAAACACATGCCTCAGATGTATTTCCACATCACACAGCTAACTATCACCTCTTAATTTTAGGGTAAACAGGCAATTACTAGTTTTCTTTATGGGATTTTGATTGTCTCCACAGCCCATAACAATATTAAGTCCTTCCAAATGAAAATAATTTGATTTGCATTGCCCTCAATGCCTTTGGGTTTTTCTAGAGGAAACATCCTTTTCTGTTTTGGCTTGTCTACAGATATTTATTTTTTATTTTAGGGAAGAGGTTTTATTGGAGATATTGGAGATGGAAAGGACTTAATTAGTCACTTAGGACTGACTTACAACCATAGTCTTTCAGTCCAGCCCATTATAAAGTGGCCTTGGTTCTTGCTGTATTTCCCCATGTTGCTGTCTCCTGATATTCAGAACAGGGAAGTTCCCCTGAGATTTACAACAGAGTCTCTTTTCTCAGCTTTTTCCTTCTGTCCTTTGACATTGACCATTTGTCCCTTACTCTCGTATGCATGGTTTCATCTTCCAAAAAATGTTATTTCATGTATTCAGCTTCATTTCTTCTTTTTCTGATAGAAGTGTTAACAGTGTACCCCTTTCCTTGTATGGATAGACTGCTGTTTGGGAAGTAACACCAAACAGCACTTGCCTGAGACTCTATCATGCAATGAGGATACTTGTGTAGACCCTTACATTAGGGATTAGGCAAGACTGAGGCCTGCACTACTGTATATGAGGCAAATGGTTATAGATGAATTGATTAGCTGTCTTTCTCTTCAATGGTCTACTGTTTTAACTAATTCCTGGTTTGTAAAATGCTTGGCATTAAAAACCCCCTTGCTCCTTGAGCAGAAATTTAAAATGGTATCCAAACTAAAACCAGCAGTTTCTACCTTTCCCTTCATTAGTGACCCTACACATGAAATAATTTGGATTTCAGACTGAATTGAGGGTAAGATAATGGCTTTGTTTTTGTGTTATCGATTACTCCTTTTCCATTAAGTTTTCGACTATGGTGTGTGTTCAATTTGTTCTTCCCTTTGCACGTATGTATTAAAAATCCCTGCTATGTTTTCTTTCCAAATGACATAATTACTTCATGATGTCTTTACTTTTCTCTTGTTATTTTTGCTGGAAACAGTGAAAATGTACTTAAACAGATCTTTGGCAGACATATATCTCATACTGACCCAATTTATAGCATCTGCCTTGCAACTTTGTGTACCATCATTTGCCAAACATTCTGTAACTGCAAAATAATAAGAAAATAATAGTGAAGTGTTCCTACCCTTTCATGCTCTCTGTTCTGTATCCCACATGTCCCACAGAGCCTACATAATGAAATGTTTGCTAGGTTGTTGGGTCAGCATGGAGGAACAGAGTAAAAGCCATGCTGGAAGTACGCACTGAGTAGAGCTCATGGCTCCCCAGGCCAAGGTTCCTGCTGTTAAACCCACTGTGCTGCATCTGCTACTAAGCAAAGCTGGAGAAGAGTAGCCATTAAAGCTGCAAAGTTTAATGGCAGAACAGGATATCCTTCCACAAAAGTGAAAAACAAAAGGGCAACAGAAAACATTTGTATAAAACTGTACCTAAACTATTTGGATTATGTTTAGCTTCGAGTTATGCCTATGTTGTTTTCCTCTGATTTTTAGCACACTGCAATTAGCACTGGGGGGTTTTTTTTGACTTCTAAACCTGTGTTTGTCAACAGCAAGGGTCCAATTCAGCTTGGTGTACTTGGATTATGACACAGATGGTACTTCTAAAGCCTTACTGTGAATTTCAGACCTTTAAAATAACAAATTGGAGAAATATTCACTGAACTTTAAAACTATTCTTTTCTTTTTACCTCCAACTTTGGAAGGCTAATGTAAAATGAATTAGTACATTTCTTTCTGACAACTGTAGATAGAATACTTCCTTCTCTTCCCCTTCTACCTTCCCAGAGACAGGTTGATTTTATACTGAAATATGCAGAAGAGAATTGAAGAATTACATTCCATTTGTTTCCGAGAACTGAATCCTTCATCTCAGCTGTTAGATTTGTTTTGTGTCTTTTTTTTTCTAGTAGGGCTTCCTCCTCAATGGTTTCTGTAACTTTTCCAGTACAAAATGTGTTAGCCAGATTCTCAAGAACTTCTTCATTTCCCTAGACATTCTGCAGCATGGCTATTTTTGCTGGGGCATGTTAAAAATAATGGTCTATGTGGCCGCAAACAGGAATGACCTAGTTGAAGCCTCAAATTAATTCTTTGGAGGATATCACTTGTCCTTATTTTGAGTGATACACTCATTGCATAATTTATGAGAACCAACTATATGGAAGAAGTAGGGAGATGCAAAAACGTGATAGGAAAATTCAATAGCAGAAAACATCTTTTCAAATGGACAAGCTGTATGATGTGCAAACCTAATCATACCTTGGCTTTCTTGTTCAATATAGGTCTATTTTTCAGAAGGATGAGTTGCAAGATGCAAATCAAAGTACAGCATAAGCTTATAGAACCACAGAGGCATGAATGTTGAATGTTAGACCTACAACTTTCATATGGATATATCAGATTCCCTAGTGTTTCATTTAACGGAAACTGTTTTCCCATCTAAATTGTATAAAAGTTTCACAGCACATGTCTAGCAACTCAAACACTCATATAGGATGTAAAATACTTGTATAATTTTAATGGTTTTGGTGTTCTAATTTAGCTGAGTCATAACAGGTGTGGAGAGGTCAGAGCAGTAGGGCCATTAAATCAAAATGAAATCATCAGGTTTCCCTGAATACACAGAAAAAAAAATAGCATTTTATGTCATGGACCTGGGCCTAAATAAATGTACTTTTCTCTTTCTGCATGACTTGGATCTGCAGCTGACCAACTTTTCACAGAAGCCAAGATATGGTGGGAGAAGTTGGCATCTTGCAGCTCTCCCACACATACTGTATATCATCTCTGTCCCAAAATTGTCCTCTCAGAATAGTCTGGCACCTCCCACAACCAGGAATTGTGAAGAAGAACATGCATAATCCATTTTATTATCAGCATATTTTTCACCTTGTCTTCAGATTTTGTTTCTGTGCACAATTGTGTCTTAGAAGTGCCAGCCCTGCACCAGATCAACTGCTTTCATTGGTGTTGTATCTCCTCAGTCTTTGGAGCACTCTAAGTAGATCAGTCAAGAATGGGTGAGAAGATGTACAAAATAAAGGTTTCCCACCCACAGATACTTGGTCATGGCCATTCAAAGATGCACCACCTGATAACTACTGAGGAAATGGATTTGTCATTTTATGACAATCAGAATAGGGAAACTGGTTTCTCCAGAGTTAAGATTCTGAAATATTTTGAAACCAGTTTTATTCCATTAAAGTAACTAAGCATTTGAATTTATTGCCTGAGTGAAACCACCCTTTAAAAATCCCTGTGTACTAAGAGGAACATTATCTGCTTGGTGAGGATGGATAAAATGTGCAGAATGTGTTACATGCATTTTTAAAAATAAAAACACAGTTATGAAGAAAAATAGTGGCTTATTACTTAATTTGAATAGCTTTCTAATTTTAACTTATGAAAACGCTCTGCACTGAGACTAGAGAAATACTATAGGACTTCTGAAAATGAACAGAACACAAAAATTGACATGAATATGTCCTACAGCATATATTAAACTTTGTTAAAGAAAAAGTGGTGAAAACTTCTGGGAAAAAGGAATTGTGTTCTGCCTTAGTTTTGGTTTGGAATTAATGAGCACCCATAGCTATTAGTGCCTTTGTCTTTAGAGCTGGAGACTCCCCACGCTCACCATACAGTTATTTCTGTTGTACACCTGAGGCCTGGGAGGCTGAAAAAACCCCAGGGCTAACACACCTCCCTTCATTCCAGAATGCACTGCAGTTGCATTTAGAGTTGGTATCAGCCATGGAGCTCTTAGACACTACACAAACAGAAAGCACATTTTTGGATGCCTTTCTGAGAATACCTCACTGAGCTGGGAGAGTTTGTTTACAGAGTTGCTCAGCAGCTTCACTTTCCATTGACTTTAGCTGCTGACTCCTCAGGTCCTTAGTTTACAAAGGGAGGAGTGATGGAAAAGAGAGTATGTACACAGTTACAAAATCTATACTGCTAGATTTTTGTAATATTTAGATCTATTCAGAACAGCTGTTTCAGTTCATTTCTAAACATTTCACTTAAAAAGTGAAGTATTATAAAGAAGAGATTATAAGTCTCTTGGGATTTTCAAAGCAGCAGAGCCAATTCTGTGTCCAGCATCTACTGAAATTTATTGAGATTTGACTGTCTATTTCCCCTAAAGTTTACTGAAAATACCAGCTTTTTGTGCAGCTATGGAAAAACTGGAGCATTTACTGCTAGATATGCCATCATCTTAAAACACAATTGAAATATAAAAGGCATGCCAAGTGCCACAAAATTGCTTAGAAAAGAAGGGAGATCCAAATGTAGGGAGATTTCATGGCTGGGAATAAGGCAAGAAATGAAAAAGTTGTGTCCTATAGAAGACAAGAGTGTTTTAGCATCATCTGAACCTTTTGGCACCAAAATGAAATACAGAAAATTGTGAAGAATTTGATTTTGAGGGACTAGCATTAATTACCAGCCACACTGATACTTTATGAACAAAATCTTATACGCTTGAATAGTTCCACTATTATCAACATGACCACTATTCTCACATATGTCTAAAAATCTTATCCTTTGCTTCTGCATTTCACTCTCAGCAACTTTTCATTTTTGTCATAGTGTCACCAAATGATATAAGATTTCAACCCTACATGAAACAGAATAAAATTATAGTGAATAGTAACTTTGAGGTTACAGATGCTTAAGAGTACTCTGGACATCCTTGGGGTTAGAAACTTCACATTAGAAGGGAACTCTTAGGCTGCAGGACAAGTACAAAAATCTGATAATTCCTGTACTTTGGGAATTTTTCAGTTAGTTTTTAGGATGATTTTTAGACTGTAGAGGACTGCCTTGGGCATGTTCTTGTGGGAACATATTGTATGTTTATTGGTGTGAATTTAACTCAAGAAACAAGATAACTCTGTTTATTGTGAGAAGGGATTATGGTGAGAACTCTTCTGCTGCTGCTAAATTACGTTGTTTCTCTCTATTCCAAGAATAGGAAGAGGAAATACATCCAAACTTCTTTCTCAAAATTGCTTCCTGAGCCCATGATTCTTCTCATAGGGAAGCAAGAGGGTTGTACTCCATCACCCATCTGGCACAGTAATTCTGATGCATCCACATGGAGAAACACAATATCCACACAGAGGAGAACTTTTGTCTCAGGTGAACACTACACAGTGTAAACCTGCCCCTCATGCTCTGATTTAATAGAGAGAATCTACTCTTAAAACACAATTTAACTATGTAAATACTGTAATACTGAAAGCCATAAATAATTACCTAATACCACAGAAATTTTTCGCATAATTCACATAAATGTGAAGACTAGTTATGTTTGACTAGTATCACTGCTTTGGGAAGGGAATGTCACATATCCAAACCATCAATATTTCTAGTGAAAACACACTTTCTTCTAGATTCACTAAAGAAATTATAAAATTTGGCTATGTGCATAAAATGGTAACTTTTGCAAGTCCTGTCTGAAACAAATATACTTGGCCCTCTCAGCACTAGTTCTAAATCTGCATTTTCACTCAGACGATGTTAGGCCATTGCCTAACCTTGGCTCCCATCCTCCCCTTTACTCCAGATGGGATAGACTCAAGATACTGGAGCAGTGTGACTCACAGAAACTCCTTCCCTCATGAAATCCCCAGTGCTGCTGCCTAGTATGCAACATTGATTCAAAAGCCCTTCTAGGCCACGTGCCAGCACTACAGCTAGCCCTGAGCTTAAGATCTCTGTTCAGGCAGAAATGATCAGAAGGGAAAGCCAAGGAGCTATGACTAAGCTTGCATTAGGAACATCTTTTTCTATCACCCACCTCTAACCCCATAGCACCAGCCCTTGCTGACACTGTCAACCCACACCTATTAGCACCTGAAAGCTCATTAGCTACAAAACAATGTTGCTAATTCAAAACTAATTCTTAGTTTCCCCAGCAAGTGAAATTCTGACCCCTAGTTGTTGTCCTGTATTTATCCATAAACCAGTTACTCTGTCACGAGACCTGAGTTCGGCACGGGTTCACATCCACCTCCAGTGGCTTCCCAAGTCTTTCACAATACTGTTTAGGTCGTTGCTGTCCTGAGCCTTTAACCATACATTGCAGATAAACTAGAGAGTCTGGATTCAGGCAAGAGGTCTGATTTATCCATGTAGAAAACTTTTCCCTTTCATGGAGTTATAATTCTGCAGCATGTGACTTGTTTGAACACTAATTTCAATCCAGCAATATATCGATTTTCCTCTAATCTGAAATTCTTGGCAACTAAAAGAACTTAATTAGGGTGTTTCTGTTGGCACTTGTTCTTTTTCTGTGAGAGGGAAACATATTTCAGTTTTGTGCAGTTCAGGCTCCTTAAACACCGCCAGTTAAAATACAAATTTGAACCTAACTGATCATCCTCTCTGTGCAATGGAATTAGTCATAAGTCCAACATTTTGACACAGAACTAGGCAAGCAGCTTCATATGGAGCTGCTCCTTGGCTCTTGCCTGCATTAAACAACCCTAATGCTAATCAGCTTTAACCTTAATCACAGGCCAGCAGCTGCTACCACAACAGAAAGAATAAACTCATTGGGTCCTAAATAAAAGCTATAATCTCATTCTGGAAAAAAAAAAATCTAGTTTTGAGGCTCTTCTCAGTTCAAGCACTGACCCTGATTTGATCACTAGCCCTAAGCTGAAGCTTTATTTCACTAGTCCTCTACAGGACATAAGCTAGAACCAGCTCTACAGTTGTCTGTTTCTAAACCTATATAATAACCTTAGTTTATAATCTCCTGCCATCTGAATCTGAATCCAAAACCTCAGCAAAATCTCACCCACGTTCATTGAACAATGTGTGTTAAACATCTTTACTCTTGGCTCCTCATTAAAGCAGCTGAATAAATTGTCTCAAATCAGAAGAACTATTTGTATTGAAGAATCTGCCTTTCAGACTCAAAATCATGAACAGAGAGAATGAAAGAAAACTTTAATTTATCTCACTTGTTTCCACCTCTGACAGAAACATCCGTGTTGGGCAGGCTGCTGAGACCTCAGCATCACAGAGCTGATAACCCTCATTGCTCTGTGGGCTGAGCCAGCACTGGAAACCTCCAGATCTGCCTTGAAGCTTTACAAAGAAAGAACAATACCAGCTGGCCAGGGTCAAAGAAGCGACTACTTGGCAACTTAGCTTTCCATGGTGACTTTCTAATTTCAGGTAATTTCTCACTGGGATTTTTTTCTCCTACTCTTGGCAGTTTGAGTAGTGCTGATCAGACCAGCTGAGAGACATGTGGCTGTATTTTTTTTAAAATACAAATGCAACTTCTTAGTTCTTTATACAAAGTAAAAATTCAAGTTAAAAAAAGTCAGGTGAATCATTAAACGGAAGAATGAAAAAATATAATTATTTCTGTTAAAAGCACATATCTTAGCATATCCAGTGCCCTTTTGGGTCTTTAACAGGAAGATTTTAGGTATAAAATCTTGTAGTCAGCAACATTCACTAAACTAGAATTAACTGCAGGAAAATATAAAAGCCCCTTGAAGTGTAAGATCACTTGAGCTCAAGAATGAAAAAGTAATTTATATAGTAACAGTCAGGACAAGTAAATTTGAAATGTAGCGACAGAGAAGCAAAGCTATAGAGGTTGGATGGCTGTGTCTGGAGTAATCAGAGGCCTGGCAGAAAATACAACAGTGTTCAGGTGTCCTTAACTGCTCCACTCCCTACAATCCTAAGGGTCCCTTCAGACGTTGCAAGGTCCAGATGCATTTTACTGTTTATTACTCTAGGAACATTTCTGGTGATTGACTACCTTGTGGACAGTTGCTTTGTAGTGGGAAACCCCAGAGCTGATGGTGCTGCAGGGATGGCAGAACAGAGATGTCTACACAGGGAAAGGATCAGTATCCTATTTGGTCAATAGAGGGTCCTGTGACCTTTTCAGAGGTGGGATTGCTGCTTTCTGCAGCTGATGCCAGCTGTTTTCTGAGGTGTATCACAGTTTTCCTTTTGGTAACTTAGTGCCATATATCCTTTGCTGTAGTTCCTTTTCCTTCGTTTGTAATTATTTCAGCCATTGGCTCACATGATATTAGTCATTCCACAGAGAAATTGTTACACATGCCAGGTTCAGACTGTTCTAGTAAACCACAGTGAAATGGTTTATTGTGATAGCAATGCTAAGTTTACTTTGACCTGATGTCATTACTGAATAATGCACAAGGACAAATTTCAGTACTATTTAAGACTATCCAACAGAAAGGTGGTAGGTAGCAAAACCTGAGAGTTAAGTAAGACTTGGTAGAACTTTAGGTCATTATGGACAGCACATCTATTTAATGGGGAATACCCTTCTTGGTACGTCTTTCATCTTGGAAGTGGAAACACTTCCCATTGAGACCAAAGGGAAAATGTTACTGGCATTCACTATACATACATAACATCATCAGACCTTCAGGGTTTAATTAAAAGAAGAATTTTGTCCACACGAAAAGCCAGTAGTCATCCAAACCATGGTGTCACAACTGGACTTTCTCAACAGCTTCCCAGATATTGCTGAGATTAGTAGCCAAAGCCAAATGCAATGCTTAGATAAACACCAGATGCCAGGTTCTTTGTGTCTTTGGACTTAATATTCCCTTATACAGGGCTACTTTTCTGTTTGTGGTTTCTGCTCAAGAAGGTCTCATTTTGGCTTGCATTAGGCAATACACATGTGCACCGGTCTTAATTGATAAGTCCTATCTGGACAACTGCCATCATAAAGCTCAGTTAACAAGCCTCTCCCTTCAATTGAAAACAAAAATTGTAGGCTGGGACCTATAGGGTGCCTATTACACCAAACTCCAAGCAATGGTTTCCCTCATGGAGTAGTCTGTTCACAGTAATTGTTGTGACAGACCCTTTAGAAAAGGCAAAGTTCATCTCTTGATTGCATTGGTGCAACTTATGTGCATTCCAGTTCTAAGAGGCAACAGATATGCAGGATCATATTACATGCTCAAGAACACATTTAAAACTTTGCACCTTTCCAGAACTCTCTGAGTCACTTCTGACTTATTCCAACATGTTATTAATCATCATTCTGTTAGTGAAGATCCTGAAAGAGATTTTGCATATAACGAATTTTTCAAGAGAGATTATACAAAAGCACCTATAAATTAAACAGACAGTAGAGTGCAAGTGTTTGAGGGAAGAGATAACGTGGAAGACAGAAGAAAAAATAATTTACAAAATATTAGAACAAATAGTTTCTAACATCTTTAATTTCTTTTACCTTTGAGAAAGGAAACCTGGACAGAGTTCTGTGAGGAAAAGCAGATATGACAGGCACAGATTAGGAGGAAAATGGAGAAGCAGTTACAGAAGAGCAATCAGGAAGGGAGGAAATCATTCTCCTGGAAGAAAAAAATGGAGAGTGACAACTCACAGGAGTAATAGAAGATATGAAAGACAGAAAACAGTGAAAAGCAGAAATAAGCAATCCTAACATATCCTGAAAATAAGAAATAACAAATTGGCAGAGAGCAGTCCAAATTAACAAAAATAAGGATTGAATACAACTCTGCTTAGAAGATCCAAAAAGACCTTTACACTGTTAATGCTGCTGTTGGCCCCAGAGTTTCTGACTCCTGCTAGCACCAAAAGGAATGGGAGGAAAAGGCATTTGACAGCCCCTTGGTCTGGAAGGTATCAGCAGCACTTCTGAACTTCTGAACAGAATTTCTACTTTTTCTTCTTTTTTTAATTGTTTTTGCTAGAATGATTAGTGATTACAAATATTTCTCATTGTGTTTTTTCTAGGAGAAGGCTTGGTGCAAGTAACCCATTTTTTGCTCTGTAAATTCTTCTTCTTACACAGCTTATGTTTTGGGTTTTCTTCCACTACCAAAATATTCTCACTAATTCTGTCCACCTCTGAGGCACAAATTATTCCATGTCAATAGGCTGGACTTTAGCTGGGATTTTTGTATATAGCAAACATTTTAAAATATTAATGTATTGTTTAAATCACCAGTTTGTACATCCACTTACCCTTGTCATATCAAGACTAGATTCTTCACTTGGTTTATGACAGAAGTCTCCAAGTGGCCAATCTGTTTCTTTAACTATTTCTTTTTTTACCAGAGGTAGAATATGTCCTTAATCAGTTAACTGTCAGTCAACATTTTCCTTCTTCCTGAGGATTTCTAATAACTTTGTGAACCTCCAAAGTTCTACTAAGAACTTAATGTGATTTTCATTCTTTCCAGCATGCTGCAACCTACCCTTTTGAGGTCCAATGTGTAGCCAGAATAATGAGTTTCTTTTTCAAATACATCTTTCCCTGAAACTTCAGGATAATTGTAGTTTTTCCCTATTTCTCATTTGCAACAACAATGGAGATCAGCAGGTCTGTGGGAAACTGAAATACACTGGGACAGAAGCCTAGAAGGAAATATTTCAGCTGAAAATCTGTTCTCAAAAATGAGGGACCGGTTGCAACCAAGTTGGAGAGAAATCACTTTGTTAGTTTGGTATGATACCTGATATCATAAAAATCACAAAGAAGAAGATGTTCCTTATCCAAGAGACTAGGTGTTGGGTTTTCTTGTTTCCAAAATAACCTTCCATGACAGCACAAGGCCTGGGGAAGTATCAACTTCTTCTGGTTCTTGCGAAGTTCTTCTGGCTACACCTGCTCCAGTGAATGAACTTTGCCTGAGACTGTGTTTGGGTCCAAGTGGATTGGGATGGACTGTGTCAGTGCTAAACAACTGCTTGCAGTCTCTAAAAGGAGAGGTTCCAGGTGGTCTGCCTGAAGGGAATGGCCACTACAGTCGTCTTACTGTCAAAACACCAAAAAGTGCCCAGGAATTGTTTGGGTACAGCACTGTTTGTAAAAGGATGAATTCATGCCAGGTAAAGCTCTCTTCACCAGCACAGATGTTTGCAGCCCGACCCTCAGAAATGTTTCCAGGCACACTTGGATTCGGTCATATAGACACAGCCTGAAGGTGTAATGGTGTTTCAAGGGGGCCCATGTGTTAGAGATGTGTTTTATGACCTTTATGTAATATAGATCTTCTTTTAATGGTGTCTTGGAATCTCCATGGGAACAACTAAAGATACAATGGCGTTATTCTGTCTTTGTGTAACACAGAAAGGAGGGAACAAACAAATGTGGGATGTTTGGGCTTTTTAATAAATCCCTAGTTTGCATGAAGCATGTTCTGACTTAGCCACACAATAGGCAAATTAGAAATCTGCAAATTAAAGAATATGTGATTGATAGTGGCCATTAAACATGTCTTTTCAATCAGCCAGGTACTAAGTTTGTTCCTGCTCACCTTCAAAGCAGTTGTGAAATTTATCATCTTAATACATGCAAAAGTTTCCTTTTGTGGATCCAGCAAATACTGCAAAGCCACCCACGCCACACATATGCTCACAGGCTCTATAAATTTTGGGATAGTGCAAGCTCAGATCCATTCCAAGCTCCAGAAAAAAAACCACTAAAAAAAGAGTAGCAAATATAAACCAGAACAGAAACCTAAATAAAATACTTCAGAAGGTTCCCTTATCCCATTGTATTCCAGTAAATTATGTGTACTTTCCTGTGTGTTTTGGCACCAGAAAAAAAAATACAAATCTGTTTCTTAATTGTGCAAACACAAGGAATATGCAAGTCCTTGAAAACAAATCTCTTGAGCTCTGCTATGAACTTTTTAAACTAATTCATGTCACCCTGACACCCTGTCACTTCAAAGCAAAAATGTAGTATTTCATCACAGGAAAACTGGTTTGTTGAATTCGGCTTTACAAGTGATAACACAAGCAAAGTGCTGCACAGCATCTTTCAGGATTCACCTTTATTTTTTTCCAAAAGTAGAAGCTCTTCAGAGAAATACTTTGGCAAAGCCTCCTTGGTGCAATATGGAAATTTTCTAGTATGAATAAAGACATGCATATATATGGTTTGTGCCTGAGTGTGGGACCTACGGGAAATGGCTGAAGAAGAAACAGGAGTTACTTAGTGGCTCATCATACTTAAGCTCATTAACAAGAAAAATTAAATTATTTTCTACCTACAGCCTGGTTGATTTGAATGTTCTTCTAAATGCAATTGTCAGAACAACAGGCTAATTTTTGAAAAACAGGCTGCAATTGGTCTGGCTGCCATTCAAATGTATATAATTGTTTCAGAATGAGCAAAGAGCACGACAAGGCCATGTGAGGCCAGCAAGAGGAGAGAAGGGAATGTTTGGATTAGAGGCTTCCTGTATGGAAAACATCTGCACTGAAGCTGGAGAAGCAGCACTTTCACTGGAGCCTGTCTTAGAATTATAGGGCTGATGCAGCACCCATTGCTCACCCAACCTGCGCAGGCACATTTCTTCAGGTGATCCAGATGCAAGAGCAACTTCAGAAGCTTGTCCCCTTTTCCAGAGGAAGTTACTCTATTTAGTGGTAGTTACTCAAAGCAAACTTTTGAAACAACTGTATTTTGTCATCATATCAGCTTCCCCCTGAAAATAAAATCTTCTAACTTATTCACTTTATATTTCTTTCAGGATGGATACTTGAGACCTTGAAGGTCTGCATTTACATAAAATGTAATTATAAGCTGAAAAAGGAATATTTTTTGCTACAGATTGTGCCCTTCCAGTTCTAGTGATCTGGGGAGAATGGTGCAATTGTTTTTAAGAACTTCTGGCATGCTTGTCTCTCACCCAAACTGAGTCATCAAAAATCAAGACATCTAACTTAATAAGAACCAACAGCAATAGAGGCCATAAGAAGCAAAGAAAGAGAAATACAAATCCAACAATTTTCAAAATTTCTCTTAAGAAGGTGTTAACTTATTTTGAATTATCATATTCCTTATATTTTCCATTTCATTGATTACAGATTTCTTTGCTGTATAAACACTACTTGTAAACTTGAAAAGAACATCTTAAAACCCCAAAAATCCCATTATACCTCATCCTGCCGACATCCCGCAAGACTCTATCCTCCTAAAGATCATTTTAGTTTCTATCTCTCTATAAAAACACGTCTCACACATTTCTCTCCCACTTTACCCCAGCACCGCCTCCCTATTCCATACAGGCTATCAAAGTAACAGGAACAGAAGACAACTTGTTCAAAGTTATGCAGCACCTAATTTCCAGAAGACTATCTCTCAATCACATAATTAAGTAACAACAGGATAGACAAGACAGATAAACACAAAATAAGGTCTAATAAGTGACTTTTAAGACATTAAAAAAAATTTGAATAAAAATTAGTAATAAAATTAGCTATAAGAACTGGTTTTCTTTTTTTTTTTTTTTTTTTTACATATGTTCAGGTCCTTAGAGATTTTCCAGCAGGACTTGGTATCTCCTAGAGTTGATAAAGCTGTAGCAGAAATCATGGAGTTGCTACTAAGTGCTACTAAGCTCACTCAGAATAGTTTGCAAGCCAGAATTTTCACAGTATTTACTTTCGACCTTACTCTACGCATAGGCAGTGAATCCCAAATACACAGCAAGATGCAGTCTGTCTAAAAGGTGGACCATCTGAATATGAAGGAACACCACACATTCAAAAAGATAAGCTCACACCCTGAAGAAGAGCATTAAGAAGGAGCAGGACAGGCACTGGCCATTCCTGCACTTCTAACTTCCCAAGGCTGTCAGAGGTGTGGCCAAGAGCAGGTGCCTATTGCCAGGGGGAATGACCACATGATGAAAGGAAACTACAGGAATTTAAACAAGACATTTCCCCCAAAGCCACGAGGTCACAGTGGAAGGAGCAGCTGGTTTCTCATATGCAAGAAAGGTACCTGAGAGCCTCTCCACTCTTTTTCCCATTGTGGTCAAGTGAGGCAGAAGCCTGTTCTGAGCCAGCTCCTTGTGGCCTCAAGTGACCCTAGGAGGGAAAGCTGATGGGAAGGAGCCTAGCTAGACAGAGCTTGCCAGTGGGTGCAGTCACTGAGAAATTCCATGTTGGATTGAGTCCTTGACTGTCTGCCAGGGATCCGGCATGCCTGGACACTGCCTCAGACATGTACAGTGCTGAGAAACTTTGGCCATTGGGAAACAAGACTGATGCAGTAAGAGATGCTATAGTTCTCTGCTTCCAATTTGTTTGAGTCCTCTACATCCAACTTGATTTGCATAGAACAAATATTCTTCTGAGAACACTGATGAATTCTTTCTAGCTGAGACAAACAATTTATATAAATTGTATTGTTCTGGCATAATCCAGCTACTAAAACACATTTTATTCCTTTTATTATATATGACATGTACATACTATGCAACTTCTGATTAGTAACACGAAAACAGTATCTAAGATTGATGTCTGCTATAAACCTTTATTTCCATTTGCCATTTTGGGATCATCATTCTATAAAACATACACATGCTTTTAGGCTGGAAGCATTTTTGTTTATATGGCATGAATTGTGTTTCTGAATCATAAAATCCTATGAGGAAACCTCAATTTCTGCTATAATTGTTTCCACTTCAAAAACTAAGTCATTGCCAATATATAAACATTCACTCTGACTTTGGTGAGTGACTTTGGTATTGCCTTGTATTATGAAATAAAACCTGGTGTGTTTGGTACATAAACAATTCAATTTCAAATATGGGACAGCATCATATTCCCCAAACACTGGATTACTGGAGACCAAACTGAAATCCCCACCTGAATTATCTTTACATTTGAATTAAAATTTATCTCCTTAGGAAGACACAGTAACAAAGAATGGAAAACCAGCATTGCATCTAATTTTTACTTTATTAAAAATCAATACACATTAGTTTGTATCTGGGATTTTATGACCATTCTTTACGTGTCCTATCACATTAGTTCTACAAATCTGGGGACTTTTGATTGCTCTCCTTGTGCATAAATTATAACTCCTGTCTTGGAAAAAACCTCAGGAGCAGAACCAGTATTAGAGAGCTGCCTACTGATTCAGTAAAACTTTTATTTGCTCTACAGCTCCTCCACACGCAGCAAGTGTAACCATATGATTAGTCTCCTCTTCTGGCAGTCTCACAAATTGCAGCCAAAAAGGAGCAGAAAGTTCTTTGCTACCCATACTCTGGAACACGTCATGTCACTACACAGATTGATTTGGTCTGACTCTTCATGATCACATCTGTCCATCTTTGTTGGGGTGAAAAATATGATCCTGGAGAAAACCTATTGCTAAAACTGGAATAGAATGTCATATATGATGTAAATATTTCTGAGTTTAATCATGGTGGGTTGAAAGCTTTAACTTTTGGATGCTTAGAAAAGGCATTGTTTCCTTCATCAGAATGAGGAAGACTTCAGAAATTAGAGTGCACAAGTTTTTATAAAAGCATAGTCATTCATTTACCTTAACTATAGAGAGATGCAAATATTCTTTGTTCCTCTTTCTGATGAAAGAGGATGGATAGCTTCTTTTTTTGAAGCTTCTTTATTTACTGGCATCTCTTGTTTTCTGTGGCAGATGTTTCCCTGTCTATTTTTCATGGAAACACTTATTTTCTGCAGCTTGTTCTGTTTTGAATGGAAGACTGATGTGGAATTGTCTGTGACCAGCAGTCAGCAGCAGGAAGACCTTTTCTGCTTTCTCATGATCCATCTTGTAAATCAGACCTATTCATTACATTTGCAGACTAGAAGTGGGGAGACTGGAACTGAAGAAATTACGGATTAGGAGTTGAAACTAAAGATTGCGCAATTTGGTCTCAATTCTTAAAGAAGCAACATCCTCAAAACCAGATAACTTGGATGATGAAATTCCTGCAGAGTTTATTTCTTAGGTTTATGCTACAAAACCAGTCATTAAGATGTATTGCTATCCTGGTGAACCTTTGCTACCTGAAAAAAAGAGCAATTTTAAAAATAAGGCAGGCAGAGTTGTGAAGAGCTGGGTAAAAAAAATAAGGTTTTGTAGTAGAAATGCTCTAACTATACTGGCAGAGTGTATAAATCACTAGCAAGAGCCTTGAGGGCTGGCAATTAGTCTATATATGAGTACATCACTTACAGTTGTCCTTAAATAGCAGCAGAGAATGAGTACAAAAAACACACAGGCAACGTTTCCCACCTAATACTGCACAGGAAAGTGATCTCAGCCTTCTTACAGTAAAGGTTTCGATGAAGGAAAGCAATTGGCTGTTCCTGTGCTGAGAGCAGACAGTGAGCAAGGAAAGCAAATGCAACAAATCAGCAAGATGTTGAAATAACCTTTCCAGTGGGGAAAGAATGTGACATAGAACAAGTTAAACTGAGTAAAAGTATCTGTTGCGTGTTCATTCTTGGTAGTGGGTGGTTAAAGCTAAAGGGCTAAAAGCATCCTTGACTCAAAAGTAACTCTGGTTGTCAGCAAGCATGAAAGGGCAAAAAGCTGCACAGCCCAGAAAAAGTCAAGCCACGTGTCGCACCTGAAGCCCAGCCTCACAGCCTCACAGCCTTAAACCAGCACATCCAAGACTATGGCAGGATAACTGCCCCAGCTCAGACCAGAAGCAGCACAGCTGAATTCCTGCTGGGCTGTGCCCAAACCCTGCCTTCTGGCTGCCTGAGGACAGAGCTGTTCTTTGTCCTCCTACACTTCATTTGCTTGTCTGGAACCCCACATGGGTCACAGTGTTCTGACTGAAGATGCATCCTAACTCTCTGAAGACCTCTGGAAAATCCTCTCAGTGTAAACACGCTGAGCATTAAGGGCCAGGATAGGTGCCTGTCTCAGGACAACTGTTACGATTAAAACACTTAGGGATGTTCTTCAGCATTCATTTGGGTTGATGTGGAAGCTTCTAAATCCCATTATCACAGGAAGGCTTGGGAGGCAGGACATAATTTTTACTGCAGGACTGGTCTCCTCTGTACTCTATTGCATCACTTCCCTGTTTTGCATGTAGGACACACCCTACACACCAAAACATATTGGTTTGTTTTGGTTTGGGTTTTTTTTAATGGAAAAGAGATAGGAAAAAGTATACCCATTAGAGTGTCATCTGTCATTGCCTGGGTAGCACAGCCCAAAAGTGAAAGCAGAATGTTTACATTAACTGAGTCTTTCACTATTTTTAGAAAATGGGCTATTGGAATTCACATCCTCTGTAGACTGTTGCAGGGAAAGATACCATGAAGTCTAAACCAAAGTACTATTCACAGTAAAAAGGGCTATTTTGATTGTGTTCAGCACTTTCCATGTTTATAGGGATGGTTGGATCACATTAGTTACTTAATAGTATAAAGCTGAGCTGGAATTTAATGTGTCTGGAGGGATTTCTGGTTTCCTTGAAGTGCCAAGTATATTCACTCTTTAAAATTGAAAAAAAGGAGAATGACATTCATGATCCTATTGGGATCATGGGTCTTATTCAACACAGTTTTTCTGATGGCAACCCACCACTTCAGCTTGAGTTACTCTGTTCTCTATAGTGATGCTTCATGCTCACCTGTCACTTCAAAGAGTCTGAGCCATATTTTAAGGCTGGGGAGAAGACAAGTACATTGCTTGGGTTTGGAAAGTGTGCCAGACTGCAGACCGATACTTCTGTGGTGTGGATGGATGGATGGATGGATGGATGGATGGATGGATGGATGCAAGGCTTTTTCTGTGACCCAGTCACCTCATGGCTGTCATCTCTGCAGCAACATTAGAAATGTGACCATCCTCCACTGATTCGCTAATGTTAACAAAGGAGGAACTGTCCCTACCACATAAAAAGCATTAAGCCCACTTTCACCAAATTACAAGTAAATGTGAAATCAGACCAGGGGAAACACAAATGCACAGCATAGACCCAAATTATGGGCCACTTAATGACTGTCAGCTCTATGACTCTCATTGATGGTTTCCAACAAATGCCTTTTTTCTTACTCAGTGAGCTACTCTGATTAATTAGGAAAAGGCTAATAAAATTGGTATCGTGATTTAAACATCTTTCAAAATAGCATGTGATTTGGTCAGTCACACATCGTTTGAATAAATGCAAAAAATAATAAAGTCTACAATATTTCTTTCATAAACTACATTACATTATTTTATGCTATCTTTAATCATTTGTGACTTTTACGTAAATTAATCTACAAACAGTGGTACACATGTAGATTGTGCTGGTTTTTCATTCATAGTCCACATGAGATAGCATCACAGAAAACAGGATAATAGACTACAGTTTTTAAAAGTAGGCACCCGTTGTGCATTCCCCACATTTCTTTTGTATTTTTATTTTGTTAGCCTGATGTTTTGTCCCCTGAGGAATCTGTTTTATTACATTAATCAGGGAATGGTTGCCTTAGTCAGACAGAGAGGTGTGGAATGACTCTCTCCTATTTCTCTTCCAGTGGGGAGGAAAGGAAGCAAGCACACACAAGTATGAAGTTTGTTTTCATTTCTTCTGACCCTCTTTCTGCTAGTTAACTGGTTTTGTTTTTATGTATGCATAAGGCAAGAGATAAGAGAATTAAAGTCCTGAACTTTGAAGCCCTTGACTACTGAGAATTGGTGAAAAATATATTAAAGATAAAGAAGCTTGGATTTGCAGTATAACTCAAATCCTTTATAAAATATTTTTAGAATGGGGAAATAAATGAAAAACTAAGGAAAAAATAAGATACATTTGATAATAAAACACAAATATTTAAATTTATGATCTTTCAATGCAGCATTCAAGAACTCTATACCAGGAGTGACAAAATCTGTGCCACATCATTCAAGGCATGACCAGAGTTGGTAATTAGTTCGCCTAAGAAACAAGTGTCCTTTGACTTTACTTTTAAAGAGTGCTGGGCAATGTACTTCAGACTTGGATCATTTTACTGGGTTAAATTTATTTATAACATACGCCTTCATAGATAATTTTTTTCTTAATACATAATGGGAAATGATTTATGAAATATTTATGTGTTTTTATGGTACTAACTGAGGTTCAAGCAAGGATTTCTTGCAGATAGGGATTTTTACCTTACTGTGCTTTAATGGAGGCAGTCTGTTTAATGTGCAGAGAGAGATATTTTCAGTAAAACTGAGACAAAAGGGAGCAGTACATGCCCAGACCAGAAATATATTTCATATGCTATATATATTGCAGTTCAAATTGCAACTTCTTATTTTGGCAATTACTTTTCAGTTTTTTAAGCATGTTCTTCTTTTAAAATTCATGTTAGAAGCCTGCTTTACCCTTATTGATCCATTTTTGCTCTTTAATCTTTCACCTTTTTATTTTATTATGTTAAAATGTACAGCTAAAGATACCCTCCCAAGCTTTTTCTTCATCACTGACATAGATATACTTGGGATTCACCCTGCTCAAAAGCATATACTCTGAGATCTTACTTATCAGCACCTCAGAATGTATCAGCAAATCCTGTCCCTGACTTCTCAAACAGGTTATCTGTATTGGATCCATATGAATGCAGGTTCACACCTCTATCAGTCAAAGCCGACACCTCCAAGGTTGTATAGGCTAAAGTAGTTGAGTCTCTTAGGAGTTCTTTGCTTGCTAAAAGCAATCCAGACTGTGAAGTACTTTTCCCCCTGATTGCATGACTAGAACTCCCTTGTGAGTTGGAAGCTCCTGTGAAGGTATTTAAAAATATATTTGTAACAGGTTCGGTTTGTAACCGGGCGGAAACACCAATTTAGTGTAGTGGTTTGGTCCAAGATACTCATTACTGTTTATCTTCTGTGAGATAAGAATTAGGAGAAACGCAAAGCAGGCACCAAACTTGAAGGAATATAAAGAAGTTTATTAACAGACCTAAAAGAAGAAAAAAAAACCCTCACACCTTCAGAACTCTTCTCCTCTCCCCACCTTCCTCCCTTCTCCCACTGACAATGTAAAAAGACAACCCTTGAGATGTTCAGTCTGTTTACCACTTCCATAATAACCTTGTTCAGTCCATTTAGGAAGAGGAGTCTCTCTTGCCCATGCTATGAAAACATTATCACAAGGAGCCAGCCGCCCGGGTTGGTTCTCTACTCGCAAGTGAGTCCCTTCCCCGACTTGCAGCTTTTCCCACAACTGCTTTCGAGGGTCTACTCTTGAAGTTTTTTGGGGTACGATTTTAAGGTTGAGCTGTTCAAAAGTTCTCTTCACCCATCTCTGGGAGCATTTCATGTCTAGGAACAGAGGCCCTTCTCCTTCCCTGGGAGCAAAGGGTCTTCCTCATCTTCATCTCTAGGACTATCACTGGGAGCATCTCTAGGAACTGTGGTTTTCTCCTTTCCCATTTGGAAAAAAAGTCCTCATCACTTCCATCTCTCCCTGTCCAAACTTCTCATGAAATTACAGCTGCTTCAGCATCTGCCTATCTCAACGCAGGTGCTTTTGCTCACAAGTACAAGTTGAACGCTCCACCCCCCATGCATTCATGAAATTACAACGGGTACTCTGATACATCATAGTTTTACAACATAATTTCAGCTTTAAGCATCTCCTCTTTCTCCTCCCTCAGGTTTTCAGCTCTTCACAGCACTAAAAGGGTTAATCTCACCTAGGCCTTGCAGATGGAATGTGTCTTATTGCAGTGGAGGGTGGGGGGAGCCGAGCCGCTCTGGCTGTCCACAGCAGGGCTGTGGGGAGTTCCATGGGTGGAACAGAGCCCATCGGCTCCAGGATGGCCGTGGCCCGGCCCGGTCTGGCCCAAGCAGGGCCTGGACCGGGCCCACTGGCCCCTGCACGGGGCCCGCAGCCACCTGTGCCAGCAGTGGAAACGAGACAGGGCTGTGGGGGGGTTTGTCTATTCTTAAGTGTGGATCACAGAGGCGGTCACAATTTTAAGTGGCTTAAAGAATTGTCCATATTCAAACTGGCCAGCTGATAGGTTCTATCAGGTCATAGAGGAAGCTGTAAGAAGAACATCACTTCCAAGACTCAGCTTGCTAACCTATGACAATATCTATTTTTATATATATATCTATTCTGTGAAGGTATTTAAACCATGTGCATGCTCTTCCACCAAGAAAACCACCCCAACCAACCAACCAACCAACCCACCCCAAAAAAACTCGAATCATATCTTGTTACTATATATTTCCTCGTGGATGGTCATGATAGATTGTGTCTTGGCTGCCTGGTTGTGTTCATACTACTACTGCTTTCATTTATCTAGAGTTATTATTCATCTCACAAAGTTGTGAGAGAAATAAAATTGTCATTAAAAGGTAAAAATGAAGACTAGCTTTAACTCAGAGGACAGAACAGAAAGAGAAGACAAGCTGTAATCCAAGTGCCTGGAATCCTCTTTAGGTACCTTTACTGCTTCAAACAGTTGAACAACATGATTTAAAATAAATTAATAGGATAGGTTTTTTTGTATGGATATTACTGATTTCTGAGATTAATCTCTGATCTCTAAGATCTCTGTTTCATTTTGGGAGGAAATTATAGACTGGAGAACCCAAATATCTACTTTGTGAAATAATTTTCTGCTGTGGTAGCAGAAGAAAGGACAGAGTGAGTGTTCCCCTGCATGTGGAAAGGTCACAGTAGGCAAATAAATCTTATCACCTACAGCTCCTACACTGAAATGGTTTATTCTTAATGAGTCCGCAGTTTGCAGGTTTAACACTTGTATAGAACTGTCAACAAATAATATCCCTGACACTATTAGCTACTGAATTTGACTCTTAAAAAAATGCAGTGAAATGTAGAAAAAAACCGTGTTTTAATTAAATTAGCACTCATTAGCAACTGGAGGATGTCTAGAGAAACTAAAATTGCAACGAAGTACCATTTAGAGAAGAGGCTGTGAGAGTGATCTAACCAACTGCACATAAAAATGTAACATTTTGGCCCTTCAAATGCTCTGGAAATAGGCAGATATATTCAGTTCTGATTACAGCATTAAAGTTTACAGCATGATCCTGATAAAACTATCACAGATTTACACCAGAAGTGGAATGAAGCAATTCTGCTCATTTAATTAGGCAAATGAATTGCAGTGAGTACTTGGGGAAGTTTCTGCAGAGTGTGATGATATTCCTGGGATAGAGCGTTCACCAGCAGAAGCCGCCCTGCGTTTTATCCCAGCACTGCCAAAAAGGGGCTGTGTGAGAGGCACGGGCCAGTAGGCAGCACATTTCTGTCCCAAATACAAAATCCAAGAACAGTCAGCAACTGATACAACAGCCATTGTCTATTACCTCTTTTTAGTGCTCTGCAGATGGACAGAGATGATTCCCATCCTAAGCACTTCTTTGCCATCTCCGTAGCTCCTACCCATGTATCCAGTGGATAACTTCCCCATTTCTCCCAGGAGTCTGGCACAGAGATCTTTGCCAGGTGCTTTCACATCTACCTGTGTGAGACTTCCTTGGCTGATTTAAGTCAAGAAATTCAGGGTGATGAAGCTGCCTTCCATGTGATCGCCTTGTTTTAAGGAAAGCAAGAAACTCCCAGCTTCATGACCTATTCAGTTATGCAAGGCAACAGTGTGTGCTGATCCACGCTCATCTCTCTGGCTGCCAGGCACCTGGATAGAAACACAGCTGCTGTGAAAAATTCCAGGATCATGCCAAATGTAGCTGTCCTATGCATGTCTCTGAACAAAATACTACCCAAATGAATAATGGATCACCTTTTCAGCTAGCAGCCTTGTCATGCAAGTTGCTGGAGACCCCAGATGAGGCACTGCTTTACCAAGGAGGCTCTTAAACCAGATTTGAAACGGTCTGATGTTGCTAAGTGTTGCTGGTAGCAATTCAGTATTCAGTGGCCATAATGGAAAAGCAGGATACAGAACAAACTCAGGATCCATGGAATGATCAGTGCACCCCATGAGACCTCAGAGGTGGCTGAGAAGATACATGAGGTTTAACTGGGCACTTTAAAACACCAGCTCAAGCAGAAAATCATGCACAAGTTTCATAGGTGAAAGCAGGCTCTCTGACTACTAAACAGGGGGCCTGCAAACACAAGCAGCTTCAGTGTCACTCAGACTGGCAGGCAGTGTTGCAACCCAGAAAATTCAAGTGCCTTGAGTTGAGCAGGTGAATAACCCACACCATGTCTGTGGGCACCAGGAACAGATGCCCAGCCCTGGGATATTGACAGCTCTGCAAGTCCAGGCTCCATCTCTCACACTGGCCAAAGCTGTCATCTGAATGTGCTTCCAGCCTTTAAGGGAATTGCACTTTTAAGCCTTACTTTTATAGCTCAAAAATATAAAATCTCTGTCACACACAAACTAGTGAGAAGAAGCAATGAGCCAAATTTCCTATAAACATGCCAGCTATTGTTCTTTTCTTATGCTATTGTTCATTAGAGTTGGCACAGATTATCTGGGGAACTGGATGACACTATCGCACATTATTTGTCACATACCCAGCACTCAGCAATGTGCTCACTGATACAGTCAGTGAATCCCGTGTTCACCAATTCCTGTAAAGAAAACTCACTCAGGTCAGCTTGTAATTCTCTCAATAAAAATTTTTCCCATCAAGATCCCATTCTCTCCTCAAAGCTTTTTACTAGCTATAAACCATGGATTATTCCAGAGTCATCACAGGACATGGTTGTGTCCACAAATCTATCTTTCCTAATATCTTTTTCTGTCTCATTTTTGGATTTTGCTGCTAGATGTCACCAATATGTGACAGCATTCAGTCTGAAATGGGGGAGGAAAAAATGCCCTGTTCTCTCACCTTGGAGTTTGAGCAGGTCCTACAAGTGCCCTCAATGGTCCAGTTATCATTTGCTGTGTGTAAAGCCTCTTAATCTCTTCTCTGATTGTAACAGTGTGGGGAGGCCAGTAACTGTATTTGCACACACCAGTGTCTTGCAGGGTGATTTCAACACAAGTAATGCACAGGATTAAAGAAATGCTATTTTTCAAAACCAAAGGCAAACAAATACTGTGTCCTGCTCTACCACTGGTGGCTGGATTATCCATTTTACATGTTTACAGTTTGTTATTCACATTTCTTTGAGCTCTTAACAAAACAACAAACTGGAGATGAACATGTGGATTTTGTCATGAATGGAAGATGAATGTGTAGATTTTTTCATCCCTACTGAAATCCCCTATACATAAAAGAAATCAGCTAAAAAGAATCCTGATTTAGAGGTTTTAGATTGTAGCCAAGACTTCTCTCAGCTCTAGGACAAGATTAAAAGAAAATAAGTATCTAATTGGCTGCACTAAACCACTTAAGTTTTATAAACAATAAAAATCATCCTAGATGGCAGGTTTAGTTTTTTTGAGGTTTTTTGGTTTTGTTTTTCATTTTTCTAAGTTAAAGAATAAAGCTGAAGTATCCAGTTTGCTAGTAAAATACAGTTAATAGAGTGTATTTTTATATTATCAAACTCAATGCAATAACTTAAAGTGCGAATTAAGTAAAGCACAAAGATGAGCATAGATGAAAAAAGATTGAATTCACTGTTTCAGGATATTTTGTAAAAGGGATCTGTTTATATCCTGAGCTTTCAATATGAGTCTTTGCTAGGAGGTGGTCTGGGGGTGATTTGTGTCCCTTAAAGCAATTTTAGTGGAAGTTGCAATATATGCAGGATTCTGGGGATGAGGAGGATTTCCTGCTTATTAGATGTTGCATTTGGTCTCAGCAACCCAAGCTAGCACAATGTGCCTCATCTTTCCCATTGCTGGATCTGGCCTCCTACACAGTCAGGACAATTATGGGGTTTGTTTGTTCAAATTCTTGCTCGTTTTCCACAGGGTCTGACCCTCTTCTATGAGACTGACATGTTTAGGGAGGAACTCCATCAAAAGAAACTTAAATGTTTATGCATATATACTCATAAAAAGCTTTAGTGGCCAGAAAAGTGTTTTATATTTACTCAGTTTGCCAGTCTTCTATGAAAGCCAAAAGGATCTGAAATTGAACGATCTGAATTCAAATAAAAGCCATTAATGTATCCAAGAACTGCTGGATGTTGAAGCAGAAAATCATAGCTCTGCTTGATAATTATGTCTTTCAGAAAATAGACACTATGTTTTACTGAGCTGTGGTTGACAGAAATAATTGCTATCGTGATATATGCAGCCTCTCACAAATACATTTCCTTATGCTTTTATCAAACTTTGAGGAAAAGACTTTCCTGACCAACAGTGCTTATAGCTGTAGGTGCTCATGTAGCTTAAATAAAATTAATTGAAAGTTTTAAGAAAGTTTAATTGAATCTACAGACTTAAGACCATGGAGTCACTATATTTAGCACAAGGATAAAATCCACAACTCCCTTTTGTTCAAATAAAACTGATTTACAAAAGAGAAATAGACCTTTTAAGATCCCTTACTCACATGAGTAGCACGCATGCAAGCGGACAGGCCTTTTGTTTATTCTAGTCTGCAATGGAAAGCACTCAGAATTTAAGGATGTGCTTCCAAACTGACCCCTAAGCCAAAGCCATTTGCCTCAGTCCTCCAAATGCTGCTAGTGTGAGTTGTGCCAGTAAAAAAACACTAAGCAAGAGAAAAAGCTGTAAGTGGCTGCAGTTCACAACATGGGACACTCTAGCTGAAGACAATAAACACTAGCCTATTTTACAAATAGGAACATGTAAATTTAAAAACCTTGTTTCATTAACAAAGGAACTCAATTAAGCACAAGAATTACTTTGGCTTCTGAATAAGCAAAACAAAACACAGGAAAGGAAGCCAGTCTTCAAACAAAACACACCGAAAGAATGATACACCACACCAGGCTGTCAGCAAAGCACAAAAAGATTTTTGAATTACTCTCTAGAGTGATACATGTGACTTTCAAAGCATGTACACCAGGTCTATCAACTTGCAAATATGCACGTGTTAGAGATGGCCATGTCAGCTAAGGGTAAACAAAAGCATTCAGAACATACATCTCATGAGTATTTTCCAGTAAGTACAGCTGAGGGGAAAGTCAAATAGTTAAATAAATAAATAAACAACTCAAATGAAATCTGAGAAATAAAATGGAACAGGCTTATTATGCATCCTTCTTGATTTTTCCCTTAAACAGTTTTCTACAGGCCAACAAATTATAAACATGCAAATTCTCATACTATTATCTATTTCTTTATAAACAATAGCCCAAATACCAGTGAAATAACTGTGTACATTTATAGATAACATTCTTTGGCCACATTAGAAATTGTCTACAGACAATTTTGACATCTGCATTTGTGTCCAAAGCAGAGACAAGGCCCTATTTGGGCTTTCCATCTGCATAGAAATACTGCAACAAGCAACCTGCAGTACAAATACTCTCACAGCCTGATTATTACAAATTTTTTTTCTTCATTTTTGACAGACTAGAGCTGGTGACCATCCCCCCAAAGATGCCCAATCCCCACTTGAGACCCAACCACAAACAGAGCCAGGTTTAAGTTTGTGAGTTGAAGATGAGGGTGTTTTATTTCTGGTGCTGAAGTATAAAAATAAGATAACATACCAAAAAATACAACAAGTTTTAAGTGCTTTACTCCTCATTCCTCCTCCCTGGCCCTGAGACCAATGCAAAGGTTACCCCACCTGCTGAGACATTTACCCCTTGGTCACCCCATGTAGTAAGGCTCATTCCCTACTTACCCATTGGGGAGTATGGCACAGGCAGTGTTTAGTGTTTCCCTAGCTGCAGTCTATGACTTTTCTGTCTCATTCCTTGGCTTTAAGAGTCTGGCCCTGTCCTCCCTGTAACATTTGCCCCCAAGGGAGCTGAAGGCAGCAATGAGATGCTCTCTGCCTTCTGCTCTCTGTGCTGAGCAAACCCATCTCCCTCAGCCCCTCTGTACGTGGACATGGTCCAGTCAAAACCATCTTGGGGGAGCTCTGCTGGATCCCCACCACTTGTCAGCATCCCTCCTGTCCTGGGATGCCCCAAACAGGACACACTACTTATGATGTGACTCCACGAGTGCCACGTGGAAAGGAGCAATGACTTCCCTCAACTGGCTGGATATGTCTAGACTCCAAATATTGTCTGTTTTAGACTCCTTGAGGATCTGGGAGTCAACCTGGGTTACAGCCCAGCCTCTGTGTTCTCAGCTTTTCTTTCAGTGTGTCTTCCAGCATTTTGTAAAAAAAGAGAAGCTTCTCCCTATCTGCCTTCCACCTTGGGGTTTCTGCATTTTTTTTCTTCCTCCAGCCTGACCTCTAGCCTATCTCTTCTAAAGTCATTCCCCAATGACAGTAATTTTTAGCTTTCATCTATCTGACAGAATCCCAGTCTCATCACATTCTTTGTAGTCATGCTGTGTAGCCCAGAAATTGTAAATGACTGACGTACTTGCTTTATGGCCACATGTCACATGTTTGTGCTAAAGCACGGAAGAACTTAGTTCAAAATCCAGACATAATAAAGGGGTTCCCAGTACAAAAGGATGTTTGTCAACAGTTTCCACACAGTCCCCTTGCATTAGAAACAGGAAATTCTGTGGTGTCTCAACTATTGCCATAAGAAAGAGTTTTCTAAGCTCCTAACTTTTAATACTCTTGGATAGTCACCAAGTTGCTATATTCATCCTGGCTGCAAACCACAGAAATTCCCTTAGTCTGATACATGTGTTTTTGTGTCAGTATGGAGTACCTTAGGAAAGAGTCATGTAATATAGGTACTGTGCTCATCTGTGGTGATGTTGCTCCAGAAAAGTCTTGCAACAGAAACGGATGAAATGCATCCATGTATTATTACACACAAAATACATCTCAGTTGTGCAGTAACTGCAGAAAAATGCAACTTTTTTGCAATGCATCCTTGCTATTGATACTGAGATCGGAACAAAATCTGTCCCCACTTAACAGCAAGGTTTTTCTTTACAAGCTAAAGCACATCTCTCCTAAATGCAGAAACACAGCTCTGCAAGATAATTGTAGTTTTCTTGTTAACATTGATGTGGCAAAAGCAATGTCCATGCACTCAGCCCTGGGCTGTGGACAGAAAGCCTAGCCCAGTGCCTGGCAGAACTTCCTTTTGTCCTGCATGGGATGAACATGCTAATCATGGTGTTATGATCCAGTTTTAAGGTTCTTAGAAATGCCTCTGCCTGAATTAAAGTGCAAACGAGACCATATGCCAGTGACAATAGTAAGGTTTTTATTTGATGGTAAATATGAGCAAGAGAGAGAAAGAAAGGAAAAGAAAAGAAAGGGGAAGGGGAAGAAGTAAGTAGAAAACAGGTGAGGGGGACAGGAAGAGTGACAGGGACAGAAGAAGGAAAACATCACCACTCCGTGGATCCCAACGATGTTCGTTGATCCTCTCCAGCTGGTCTCTTGGTGGTGAAGGTCCCCCCAGAAGGCATAGAGTCCGATGGGTATATATATGCCCAGGCTAGGTGGGCATGTCCGGGCATCTCCCCCTGGAGGTGGGGGGGCAGTCTCTCTCAGCAGACTCTCTGCAGTCCTGTGGGGCCAAGCCTCTCACGTGAATGTCCCATGGATGTGCCCTGTGGGGATGGGGGTTCCACAGCTGGGCCAGTTTGTGTAACGGAGGATGGGTGTTCATTGCCTCTCACCAGAGGTTATGCCACACACCCAAAACCTCCTCCTCCCCCCTCGGTTAGGGGGGAAGTCTGTGTAAACCTGGCTTCTGTGAGCTGTGATCTCCCCCCATCCCAAATTCACCTGGGGATAGTTGCAGCTGGTGGCTTTGGCCTTTTATGGATGCATACCTTTCCCTCAGCCTGAGATGACTGAACAATAGATTTCCCTTTATCTAATCAACAGTTTGACTTTCAGTTCAAGGTCCCACTCTTCAGGGAAGCTTCTTTGGTTGTAGCTTCTTTATAAGGAGCAAAACTTTATATCAATGTTTGAGGCATGAACTACTTTCAGTCTCTGACACATGGTTATATAAATCTTACACGAGGTTTTGCAGGCTTTTTGGTACAATGCTGGCACTTTAAAGTGCTGCTGATGTTATCTTAAGCCACCAGAGTTTTCATTTATTTAGAAAACAGGCCTGCTTATTTATAATGCTGCTGGGGTTAAATTCTAGTTCAGACAGTCATGCTGGTTTCCTCCACCATTTGCCATATTAAGCTACTTTTGTCCATCGGCTACACCCGATACCTGTGCTCTAGTTTGAAAACTGTGAATATCCCCTTTATACTACCTGCTTTCCTGCTGTGCAGAAACAGAGTTGTTCACTCTTTTTCAGTGTTTCCTGCTCACAGACACAAGTGGGCCACCATTTGGGCCCGTACAAATTAGAAACACACATTTGGAGCAGAAGCCGCTCGTTCATCCGCGGGTGTTTGAGAAGTGGCTCTCTGGTTCACGTTTCGCCTGTTGTTTTGTAAAAGCAGCTGGCGAGGGACAGGACCCAGGCAATTTGCTGCTCAGTAATGAAGCCCCAAGAGGTCACATGACTCACGGCCTCCGCGTTCCTGCAGATGATTTCCATCAGCAGCCGGCAGGGATGTGCCCTAGGAAGGCTCCCAAACAGATGCTCCGCACAGGCTGTTTCTGCTGCTCCGGCACGTCTTTGCCTGGAAGGGCACTTTGGGCTGCACACGCCTGAAGGGGGAACAAGGGCAGGGGCGAGGCAGCTAGAACTTACCAAAGGCCCAGCAAACTTCTTTAGATCAATGGGCTGCAGATCTCACAGGCAAGGGAGAGGAAATCACAGGATGGCTTGGAGGGATTATTGGGCTGCTGGTTAGAATCAAACTTGCAGGGATATGAGGATTGTCATGAGAAAACTGCAGAACAGTGAAAGATTTCTTCATTGCATTAGTCAGAGTCAGAATGCCTGCGCTGCAAATTTTACTCTCCTTAATGCCAGGTTTGATTTTGGCTCATTTAGAAACACTCTCCACTTGTTACATATTTGAGGCATGAATATGTATATACATATATTTACACAAAAATGTTTTAAAAATATTTTTGTTTGACCTTTGCTATAAAATGAAGCTATAAAGCATCAGAACTGCACCTCAAGCTGAATGTTTTGGAGCAACCTAAACAAGCACAAGCAGAGATTAATGCAAGCTGCGGTTCTTCCTAAGGCAGTTTATATTCCTATTTTTTAAAAGCTAGCTTTCTTGCTTTGTTTAAATTTCCTAAATTGAAGTATTTTTTAACAGTTTTATAACATGAATATGATGCTTAAGTAATAGAAAAAAATAATTACTTTGCATTTGTTTACTTTGTTTACCATTACACTTTAGGCTAATCTTGCTAATTAAGTTTCAATAGCAGCAGCACTTTCAAAAGAATATGATACATGATTTAAATACCAATTGAAAGAACTAAAATTGTCAATATTACATTAGCTTTTATGCTTCCATCTATCAATATTAATTTCCTTCCTATTTTATCTAAGATTTACAACTAAAGTGGTACAATAGCAAATATTTGCCAGTACAAGTTTTTACAGTAAGGAAGAACATTTCACTCAGTTTTCTTTTCCCCAATGAGTTTTACTAGATGGTGCTTTTATGTTAGAATTGATAGCTCTAGCTTTAACCACCAGAAGGCAAAAACTGCTGCATTTAAATATGAGGCCAAAAAGTCAACAGACAAAGTCTCATTGGTATTGAATGATTTAGGATCAGCCTCATTCCCACCTTCCTGTAGACATTTGACAGCCTTAAATTTGATCAATATTGAGTAAGACTACTTTCAAGATTTGTTTCCTTAGATGCTTGTCTTTTTCCCAGGGACTCAAGCGCTGATTTAAGCCTGAACTATTTGAGGGCACTTGTTATTTGAAGGCTGCATTTGATTTTGTCTGCAGTTTCCCTATCTGCCTCATAAAGTAAATTAGAAACCTTCTCGTGTCTAATGAATTTATGGAAGCCAGCTTACAGAAAGTTGCTATCTGCATGGCACCACTGTCATAATCTGGTTCATTTGGCAGTGCTGGTCTGGACAAGCCCTGGAAGAACTTGCCCTTTTTATGCAAAGCAACCTCTTTCTTCTAAGAGTTAAAGTTGAAAGACAGGTCAGTGTGGTCCAGACAATCTCTGTGTTATCACATGTCATTAATTATGCTTCATCCTTTATCTCCTGAGTGATACATTCATTAGGCAGAAGCATGTATTGCTTAATGAGATATTTTGACTTTATTACTCTTTCCCAACTGTTCAGGGAAATTTATATTTGTAAGTTTAAAGCACAGCCAAATTGACAGTGATAGACAGTTTGGCATTAGGCACTTTTTTCCAAGATTTAGTCCAACACTGTCTTATTGAATACAGCTGCAAAATTCAGATCTTACAGATGGTCACCACAATTCTCAGAGACTAGAAAGCCAAGACATTGGTGCCAGCTTATGTAATGACCCATAAAGTACTGACATGTACAAGAAAATTCACGTGTCTTTACTGTGCCTTTTTTCCTAAGCAGGCGTGGTTGAAAGGCGGATTTTAACTGTGTGATGTTCTCTGAGAGGCATTACCCAAGATGGATGTGAGGGTATCCACTCTGGTCCTGTGCCTGGGAAGGAACAAAGCCAGACTCTTAATGACAGCTTTCCCATGGTGGTGGGAAAGAAGGACAGCAGGCAATCGTTACTAGCTTAATTTCTCTCCAGGACACTTTGACCTTCTCATGACAAATAATGGTAATTTTTTTAAAGCTGAACACATAAACACTGTTTTTATTTTCCATGGGCTGTTCTTCAGGGAAAGAAAAAAAAAACCGCAAGCCCAACAAAAATTAAGCTGCAGTCAGTAAACCAGTTTTTTTATTTCCCTTCTCTTTCTGCATGCATGGATCCTAGGACACATATTTCATGGAAGACCCAAACATAGCCTGTAATGGTTTGTAAAAACAAGGGGGGAGGTTTTTCCAAGGTTTCTCATTTTCCTTCACTACAGTTTGGAAACCATCTTCCAGTCCTAGTGGTCCCACTCCTTACCAGCCACTGACACCTTAACATGGAGCTGATTACTGAGTTTGATGTCACAAAGGGACAGTTCAAGGCTGACATAGAAAATAAGAACTAGAAAGGCATAAACCTGTGTTACAAGAGGCAGATCCTATTTTTACACAAAAGTAAGGGGTGCTGAAAATTTGAAAGGAACAGAACTTCCTCCTGACAAAATATAATGATCTAATTTTGTCTGATGCTTCTTTGAGGCGTCAGCACCTCCCTGAGAAGGAGGAGGAAACTGCACAGTATTTTGAATGCAGATGATCCAGTAGGCAGTCTCCTACAACCCCCACAGAACACTTTCTCTAGATTTTCACTGAGCAAATTAGTATGAGTGTAGAATTTATTTCAACAAGATAAAATTATATTCCTTTTTTTGTGCAGTTGCAGAGATCTTGTTAAAAAATTCTGAGAACTGAATTTCCTGGTGTGTTTTGCATTAATTAATTGTATGTGCTTTAAATATGATTACAAAATAATATTTGGACTATTATTAAAATAGTCCAAATATTGAAGACTATTATTAAAATTTAATATCCTATTTTAATGAAAATTTTATTCTGTCAATAAAAATGATAGAATTAAAAATGACATGGTCTCACCTTAATCTAATTTGGTGTCTTAATTGGAAAATATAGAATTATATATCTATATATTTTTTGAGATAAATGTTTTGATAGCACGAAGCAGGATGGAGAGATACTAAATTCTAGATGCATAGCTAGACCCTGTTCAAAACTCAATTGAATAAAATCAAACCATGCCAATTTAAATCAGCTGCAAATCTGGCCTCTGACTATGTTGTTTTCCATTTGGACAGAGGGATGTACAATGCATCAACTGGTCATATTAAAAAATGATCCAAGGTTATTCAGCCAGAGAAATCATTAAGCTGTTTGATTTTGCACTGTGGGTGATCATACAATTTTTATTCCCAGAAAGAAAATAAGAAAATTGGTCTAAATGCTATATCCTTCTTGTCTGCCCTATTTAAAAGAGGTTAGTAGCATTAAAAAGTCACCCCTGAACTAAAAGTCACTAGCATGGTGCAAGGCTGAAGGCTTTGAGGAAATGACCAGTGCTTGGAGAGGTGGAGGAAATTTGGGAGGTGAGGAAGGAAGGGGATGTGACCTTTTGGGACAAGGAGACACCAGGCAAGGGGAGAGGAGTGTGAAAGCTCTAAAAGAAATGAAGGAAAAGAAATTTGGATGCAGGAACAACACAATTTGTAGGTAACAAAATATTAGACCTTAGAAGAGTGTGCATCAAGAAGTTTGCCAGAACCTTGCTTTCTGTCCTCATTGCCCTTCCACTCCCTGCCCTGTTCATCACCACCAAGCTCTCTGCACCTGCAGCACCTGCACAGGCCAGCCTGCAGCACTCTGTGAAATATCCATTTACCCTGCACCCCCTTACCAGAAAGGCTTCCACCTGCTCCTTCCCAGTGCCATTCCAAAGGCCCAGATCCCACCCAGATGACCTGGTTCTTGCCAAACATCTCATTAATATTTGGGTTACCAGTGTGTCACGGTTACCACAGCAAACAACCTAAATGCTCTTACACACATTGTTCATTATGAATGCCCTACAGCACAAAACACTACTGGATGCATCTTCCACAAGACCTCCAGACACCAGTGCTGACAGACACAGAGGAGCCACACGCTGTGGCCCCAGCACCCCGCAGCTCCCTGTGCCCCTGGCTTCACTCCAAACAGCCCCTGCTGGGCACCTTTGTGTCCTGCCCCTTTGGTGGCACCCTCACACTCTGAGACAAAGCACAGCTGCTTCCCACCAGGCTGGTACAGATACAACTTTCATCAAATAGAAGCTCCTGGACCTCAGCCTCTTGCGCTTTTCTCTGCTGGATCTGTCTCTTGCTGCTGCACTCCCTGGGGATTGTGCAGAACATTATATTAGCGCTAACACCATGACTCAGTGCTAACCAAAATATTCATGTTGCCTTGTTGCCTTTTTTAATTTTGGTAAGCAATTATTTGAACACCTTTTCTTACCAACCTGCTAGATTGAAGACAAAAATACTTAGAATTTACCTCATGCTACACAGAAAACTGTGAAGTTGTTCACTAAACTGCTGCCATCTGCCAGACACTAATTTAAATACACTGCATATAGCAAAAGCGGATTTGATTAAAGAAGGTCTTGAAAAATATATTCTTACTGTCTGAGATTAAGCCAAATACCTCTTTTCTTTTTTTCCCCCCCTAGCCTAAGCTTATCTGTACTTATTCCAAGGAACTGTACTGACATGGTCTCCTTAGAGATTTTTTTATAATCTTTGGCACAAGCAAAAGCCTTAATAATTTCCTTGACATTTGCTGTTTATTTAGGGCCAATGTAAGCCATCTATTATATATCCCAATCCTTAAATGACCCTTAAATGGCAATTTAATCACATTTTTCTCAGAATCAATACTGTTGTTGGCAAAAAATCCATCTAGGATTGCTAAATACTAATATTGTAGTCTAATGACTATGACTACTCGAATAAATTCATTTTGCTGTATCTTGTCCTTCACAGGGGTTCCAGAAACTGCAGTTTGGAGTCTAGACAGGTTTATACTTTTTGCATGAACTTGAGACATGTAATTTCTCACTCCTCAAATCAGTACATTTTTGCCGCACACAAGGAAGAGTGTTCCCTCAGTTATCAGATATCTCATGTCCTTGTATTCAACTTGAAATTTCCACAACTGGGGCTAAAAAGCAATCTTTTAATGAGTTTTTTTGGCAGATGCCCAAAGCTCACTTAGAGCCCGCAGCACTTCTGTTTCAGTGCTCCAACTCCTCCTGTATCTGATGACTTTCTGATTCTTTTCATCCTCTCAATTTCATTGTTCCCGGCATCCCCAACATCACTTGGGGTTGCAAACTTCAGTTTAAAATTAAGAAACTTTCCATTTTCTGCTGGAATAACAATTCCATCTTGCTCTGGAGCTCATGTCCATCGAGCCCTGCAGATGCCCTGGTTCCAGGGGTCCTGGTCCCTCCAGAGGCATGGGGTTGTGTGCAGCTCGCTTGCCACAGGGAAGCATCGGAGCACAGGCTGAACAGAGAGGGGACTGGGGCAAGGCAGCAGATACGAGACAAAGGCAGGACATGGAGCCATGGCAAGGCCTTGGGGTGGATATAAAGAATCTTTTTCCCCAAGAGAACTCTGGAAAATTTCTTGCAATAGAAAGTTTTTTAACTGAGAGCAGGGAAAGGGCACACATGCTCTCTTTCAAAGTCAGAGGGCTGGCAAAGGCTCTGTTCAGATCCTTTTATTTTTATCTGCTTTCTTTTGAATTTCCTCTGTTTCATATATGACCTTGTTCCAGATATTATACAAACAAAGCTGATTTTCTTTTTTGTCTGTTTGCTTTGAACAAGGGTGCAGACGATCTCAAAATCTTGGCTGACTTGGGATCCTGTCACCCCTCCTAAACTAAAAGAGCTCTTGTCACCTGCCTGCCAATGCACTGATGTCTCTTCTGGCACTTCCAAACCACCACACGCTTTTTGCAGAGGGTGGCCACTGTTCTGGTTCGTATATGCTGTGACAAACATGACATGTGATATGTTTTGTGTTGTGTTCTCAAATTGCTTCAACTGGATTGTTTTAGTTTCTCTATCATCTCCAGGATGTGAGAAGATAATCTGCTTTCTACACATTTATTTTGAATTGCATTGACTGGCCAGCCTCTAATTATTTTATCAGGGTTTTGTTCTGGTCCTGCAGTAGTATCCAATAAAATTTTGTCCTAGATCCCAGTTCCTGTCTTTTATTAGAATTTCAGCATCCTCTTTTCACATGATGTTTACTCTGCCTTTTATAACTTTCCTCTTCTTCTTTCCCTCCCCTGATTGACATCACTTAATTCTTGAACAACAGACAGAAAACTGTTATTCAAAAAAGAAAAATGCACTGTGTTCATTTGTTTAGTAAGGAATCTTCTGGAAGAAGATCATTGCTTTCATAAGGAATTAGCTTGATGATTTTCATGATCAAAATTTTTAAGAGGCAAGAAAAAACTGGAAAATAAATTATTTAAATTGAACCATGAGACGAAAAAAAGAGAAACCATGACCCAGAAACTGCAAGTTTTCTTCATAGGTGTCTAAAACTCCTCCAAGTATTCAATCTCTAAATGGAGATTTGGATGAAGAGGAAAGATCGTATAGGATGGCTGTTATTATCTGTATAATCTCTGCAATGCTATGGAGTTTTCCTACAATTGACTCCCTATATGAACTTTCAGTGGTTTTATTAAAAGAATAATAAGGTTCAACAGAAATGTTATAAGAAACTACAAAATGTAATTAAGATAATCCTAGAGGATTTAATTCTTGCATATTTTTACTGACATATTTGAATACACAATTATGCAGAGTTCCTGTTTTAGTTATAAGATACCTTATGAAATTGATACAGCATAACAAGTACAGATCAGTTTTCTAGAAGCATGGAAATGTAAACGTCCTTGGAATGACTCTATTTATTATCTCACTTGTGATTTTATGTACTTACTGCATTCATTTACAGTACTTAAGTTGAAAGCAGATGCAACTGTAAGACTGCACTTGTTATATTTGCTTAGCTTATTTTACATTATCTATTTTTTGGTACTCTCTGGATGTTACTCATCACTGCACATGTTTTCTGCTCAGGTTTCTCCCAGTATGTGCTCTCGGGCTCACAGAGTCACTTTGCAGTGACAGCAACCTGCAAGTGGATCAGTGGGACACTTCAGGTGAAGTATTCTGATTCAAGCTAAGTGGGAAACAAGAGATATAGAAAATAATGAAAGAACCTGAGCAAAATTATTATTTAATGGCTCTGTCAGGTACTGGTAGAACCATGGATGTAAGCCATATATTGATATAAATGAGTATGACAGGTTCATTAAGACAGTAGTTTACACTGTGAGATTGGCAAGATGTAGGGAAAACAGAATTCTTTGAAGCCTCTGATAATGATTACTTGAGAAAAGAAATTGGAAGTTATCATGTATAATGGAGGAATTTTCTTCTACAGATCTCCAAATCAAGAAAACACTGGTAAAATATCTCTAAGCATAACTATTTTATCATTTCCCTTCTTTTTATTTTTTAACTGCATGAGCTGTTACCATTATTTTTTAAAAATTTCTTGTTTAATAGCAAGGTGGTCTTAATTATCTTGTTTACAGTTCTCGGGATAGGTATAGATGAGTGGCAGTGCTGGTTTTTCAATTACACTTCAGTGATTTGATTTGTGGCATAATACTCCATCTCTACCTCACAACAGTGAGGAAATCAACTATTTTCCAAAATAGATGGGAAAAGGCCCTTTTCTCAGCATGGATTTAAAGCAAATAAATAAATAAATAAATAATACTTCCTTTGGTACAAGCAGGAAAACCCAACACTTAGAACCATGACACCCTGTAAAGCTGGGCTTTAGAAGACTCCTTATTGCAGATGCCTTGTTTTCTGAAGCTTTCCCTCAAAATCAAAAATCTAAGTGTCCAGCTTTATCTACTTCCAGCTGTATTCTTTACACAGGAACTCTTTTTTAAAATTTTTGTTTCCCCAGTGGGAAAGCATGATCAGGTACAGAAGAGTTGACATCACCTCCAGCAGGTTTCAGGGAGCCTACAAATCCTCAATCTTTGAAAGTGACCCTCAAAACTTTTGTACAAATCAAAGGATTCTGTTCAGGCTTTAATTCCCTCTGTCCAGGCATGGAACGAGATGATCCAAACACTTCATTCAGGCTGTGTGCCTGCAGTCAGCGTGGGAGAAGAGGATGGGATTAAATCCCCATCCCAGAGCACCCAGGGAAAAGACTGAGCACAGCAGGAGGCTGCACAAGCCAGTCTTTGAGGCAGTCAGATTAAATCCAGGGATCAGGCAAGGATTGAAAGGGTTTGAATGGCTCAAAGTACCCAGGAATACTCAGGTCCTTCCCACAGACCTCTGAGTTGCACCTGTGTCTCTCCACTGCCCCACCTAAACTTAGTTGCACAATTTTCCACTGAATTTCTGTGGAATTTGGATAATAAATTCCCACTGAGTCCTGAGAAAACCACTTTAAAAACATAGGAAAAAAATCAATCTACATAGTAAGGATATCTAAGTGGGGTCACACCTTAAAGGGGTATCTTCTAATGCAGTTTTGATGATGGTAAATTTTCATATGTCTCAGGTATGTTACACAAGGACTCTTCCAGATAGATTATTTTCAGTGTGAACCACATAATGTCACTTATAAAGAATAAAAGCATGAAGTTGCACTTTCTCTTAACAGATGGAAACAGCAGATGTGACCAGATAATTTAATAATCTGTGGCAATATTAGTTTTAGATCCAAAGCAGTCTGAGAAAAAACACATTGGATTTTCCCCAAGGACATCAATAAAATAAAAATCAACTAACACCCAAATAGGAGAGGCTAATCAGAGCATCACTACATTTTTTGGCAATTCATATGGTAGTTTGGTGCAGTGTCACCTTGACACAGAATGCTGCTGCAGCAAAGGAAACCACACAACAAGTGCCATCTGCATGTCATAGAAATTAAATTGACTACCCCGTGGTTAGCATTTCACCACGCAATCCTTTAGAAAGGCTGCTCTGGTACACTGCAGGCTCCTGCTGGGATTGGGGGTCTGTAAATGTGTGGCCCCTGTAATTGTTTAGGACTGCAGCTGTGTGATGTGCTTTGCTGCAGAGATGTACAGCAGTGGGATTAAATGCGCAATCCATTCAGAGCAATAAACAGAAACAACCAGAATGAAGATCCTCGGTCAGTTTAGGATTTAGCGAGCAGACCTGATAACTGTTCCTTCCACTCTTTTCCCTGCTGTTCACAATTGTGCAGCCTCTTACTGAGCCTGCAAGAGAGTTTCAGTGTCAAAACAAACTGTACTCTGCTCACACATTACAGGGATTTTACACCCACACTTTAAAGTAGTAGGGCAAAGTGGCCTACAGATATTTCAGTGTCTTGAAAGAACCAGAACTGGCCTCTTCTGATAGGAATATTTCTTACTAATTTCTGTTCAATCTGCAATAAAATAATGACAGGAAGCACAAGCATAAAATCATAAGACATCTTATCATGACACCTTTTTCTTTTATTTTACTTTTTCCTACCTTCATAAGCTGCTGTCTTGTAAAAGGATTTAAATTTCCTTGTTTAATGGCAAATGGTTTGAATTATCTTGTTTACAGCTCTAGTGAGATCTATAGATTAGAGGCAATGCTGGTTTTCTCAGAGCTCTTCCTAGCTATCTTCTCCAACTCTCATCTTTCTTAATTTCTGTCCTCCCTTCCTGTAAAGGAAACATTCCTGCCCAACTCCCCTCCCTTCAGACTGCTTCACTCCTAATCTTATGGAAAGATCCTTTCCTCATCTGTTAAAACAAACAAAAAACCCTACCCCAAATGCCAAATCAACCAAGTAACCAACAAACGCCATCACTGCAGCCTTAGCAAACCTGGATGAGAAAGGATATTGCTGCTTCCCAATATCCTCCGAGGCACTCGGCACCATCCTCCTGAGCCGCAGGATGTCACTGTTGCTCCTTGGGGACACATTCGATACCACCCTGCAAAGGTCAGGAGCCAGAGAAGGTGATGTCTTTCCTCATCCCTCTTCACTTCTCCTAAATTCCCCTGTGCCTTTGAGCACTACTGCTGCACTCTGGACTAACACAAAGCCACCCAGGTTTTATGCGTTTGCATGGACAGGTCCTGCACGGCCTCCCACCCTGTCTCAGCCTGGGAATGGCACAGGGAGGTCGATGAAACCCTTCCTGCTCGGCTGAGACACGTTTATTTCTGTTTGCAGTTATTTGAGGGCACAGTCTGTGGCACCTGTGTGGTTTGGAAGGGTTTCTGTGCTCTGCTTTCAAATAGAAGTATCTCAGCCCTCTTCAGCCTCCTGATGTGTGCATAGATAGGATGGGACATCCCAAAAAATGACAAATCACTGCTGTTGTGGCATGGCCATAGAGTAAATGATGACCAATTCAGTATGAGCTTCTCTCTCTGCCAAGCTGCTAAAAGAGTACAGAAACAGAACAGGCCGGATTTGACTCCCCTGGTGTGCCAAAAGCTTCGGCAGTCACTGTAATTAATCTAGGATTTTGGTAAGTAAAATGAAGCAGACACTTGTCAAGGGTTTCCTAGCAGAGCAGCCTGAGATTTGCAAACTGCATGTTCTGACAGATCAAAACCACAGAGCATGTTGGAGTTTAGCTTGGATTTGAGATTTTCCAGAAACAACGGAAACTTGGTATCACTTCAGATCAGAGATGAAACAAAGAAGTAAAATCTTTGCTGTAGAGTTCAGTTTGTGATCATGTCATGTGAAAGGAGGTCAGATTACCAGTGACCACACTGAAAGCTTTACTCATAGCTGATTTCAGATATCATGAGAAGTAAAAAAGCTCTCCAATATCTGACCAAAAAGCATTGAAGTCTAGAAGTATTAATGAAATTAGATTAGGTTAAAATTTGTTAAATAGATATCTAAAGACAGCTAAAACATAGACTCAGAGCAAAGTAATTCAACTCAACAGAAAAAACACCAAGGAACTCTTCCATTACTTTTGATGGTTTGGGGTTTTTCACCTTGAAAACGCTGGCTGCAAATGGTCTACATACTTTTGTGGCTAGATCAAATGTATCGGTAAAGGATAAAATTAAAATTATGTTCATGTCCTTAGATTACAAAAAAAAGCCTTCTGAGCAATTTTTAACTCTTTGTATGGTGGCTTTAGATGGTGTTGTTCTGGGTATATTTGAAGAAAGAATAACATATTAATCGTGTTATTTTCCTATTTTCCTAAAACACCCCTTTGTCCCTTTTGTTTGCTGTATTACTCTGTCCTTTCAGTGGCAGCCCCATGTGAATGGGAAAGACCAACCTTAGTTAAGGAGGTCTAGGACTTATAACACAGTACATTTAGAAGCTGATTCCGGCAAATTTACAAGTCAGTCACACTAAGGAGTGCATTCACTTCTCTGCAGCACACCCCTGCTTTACCACAGCATAGGCTATTTGGAACACGAGACTCTCAGGATGATTTGAGTGATAAAACTAGCAAGTAATTCTTTCTTATGCAACAATTTCTCTAAGAAAACCCAAGTACTAGGTTATCTGGAAACACAGACACAGGGAAGAGAGAACACATCCCACACATAACTGGAGCTAGCTTTGCTTAAGTCGTGTAATGCACTGACTTGCCTTCCAACAAAACCTTTTCAAAATGTGGTGTTAATTTTCACAAAACTGCCCTTTCACTGCAAGTCCCTGATGTATAATATGTTTTTTGTTAATACATAAGGCTGCCTTAGCCATTTTGGAATAACAACATATGTCACACATCTATCACAATACATCTCAACCTGTAGCAAGAACTTTGCGTCTTTGATCCCTTTCTTTGAAACTCCCCTTTGTTCTTCATTGAAAATGCTAGAGTATATAAAAATATTTCTATTTTCTCCTACTCCTTCCATATTGACAAAGTAAAGTTGGCATAAACTATGTATCAAATGAATATAATAAATGCATGTAAGTGTATATGTATTTAAATCAAGTCATTAGGGTTTATAAGCTGGTAGATCGCAGCATCACTAATGTGGCACCAAGGAAGACTACAGCTCTTAATCTCTTTCATCTGGTTACTTGCTGTGCTATTGTGGGCTCTTCCAAAAGATTTTTGTGGGTTTTTTGTTTGAAGGTATGTACATAGACCTATATCTATAGCATTTTCATTTAAACACACGCATGTATAAATATTTGCATGATTAAAGGCAAGAGCTGAAGTTTACTGTGTTAATAAGCCAGTATTGCCATATTCTTAGAAAGGAAAAGGTTGTTTTCTTTACCAAACTGTAGGTTGATTTCACATAGGCAGAGATAATTATATCATTATGAGGTGTATACTTATTTTTTCTTTCTTTCAGAGGGGGAAAACAAGAACTAAATTTCCTGGAGATGGGATTAGAAACATGATTTGATAATTATTCCAGGGAGGAACTGTCTGCCAACCCCGGGGGGAGCTAAGTGTCTGCATTATCTGTCAAGCATCTAAGGGTACCTATGGGGCAATCACAGGGAGAACCACTGTCACACTGAAATTTATTGTACTCTGTCAATAAAGGCTATTGTGAAACAATACCAGTTAAATTAAATGCATAACAATCCATGAAAGGGTCACATAAAAACATACTCACATTCACCACCCTAAGCCTGTATCCCTCTGAGCAAGGGGTTCCTAGCAGTTAATAATTTCCATGATTTGGATGCACAGACTGACTGGAGAAGAAATGCTTTCTCCATGCACTGCCATGGGCTCTACACACATCAATCACTGGATATGAAGTCAGGCAGCAAGAATTGGGAACCCAGAGAGGATGGATGCCCCAGTGTCACAGCTGTCCAACATACCTGTGCTGTGCACACATAACCTCACACAGAATGTGGTTCATTGCTTCTCTGGCAGCTGCTGAAAAAATCCTGACACATGATGGACAGTGATTGAACAATGGAATTGTGCAGCTTTCCCTCCTGCCCTTCCCTGCACTGTCCCCAGCTGCAAGTCTTTCCTGTGCCTCTCCCTTCTAATTACACCAACAGGCTGCTAATGTAAGAGCTCCTCATGTTTGTCCCCAACCCAACCTTCTCTTCAGCCAGCCTCGGTGCTTACACTTGTTTGCCCAGCCAGACTGTCCAGACACCACCTCCAGCCACACCTTCCAACAGGAACTGACAAAGCTGTCGGAACCTGGCCCGGCCCAGCCCAAGGCTTGGCAGCCTGTACATGGACAGGTGGCATCCCTGCAGCACACATGGCCCCTTCTTCCACAGAGAAACCTCTGACTAAAAAGTGTTTTACCCACAGCAGAGGTCAGGAAAGCCCTTGGTCACGCCAGCAAAGACTCAGAAGAAAAGCTACTTATACCTAATGCAGCTGAAGAGGAAAGAAGATTGTGCAAAACCTGGACCACGAAAACATTCTAAGAACTACTCACACCGGATCCTGAGTGTCCTGGAGTTACCAGGAATTGAGACTGCTGTGACAGAGGCAGTGGCCCATATGGGAATCAATTCATCATTCAGTGCTGGAGGTGAATCTGGGAAGCTTTACAGTCTGCTTGGATGGGTGGTCTTACCCTGACTTAATACATGAATTTGGAGGATGCACCACTGTTGGTCATTTTTCTGGAATTCCTAGGAAATGGCATATGGGCCTTCAGCAATACACAGGAGGCTGAAAGTATTAACAGGAATACTGGTCACAGGGAATCATGTGGGTGGCAGAGTTGGGATAGTGGAGGCAGCCATGTCTGTGGGGCAGCAATTCACTTTTCCATGTGCATTCAATCTGCCATAGCCACAGATTGGTCCTGAGACAGCCCTTTGGAAAGCAGGAGTACATTTGGCTTGGTCTCAACCAGCATCTCCTCATCAATGAACTGCTGCGGACCATGACGGCAGCCACACAAAGAAAGTCCTTCCAGACAGACTTTAATGGGAAGCTGGGACTGATTCATCAGAAGTATCTAGACTGACTTTCATGAGGTTTAAGTGCTCATGCTTCAGACAAGTCCTACAGCAGTGCTGCTGGGAGGCCTGGTGTCTCTCTCAGCAGACACTCCACAGGGACCAATTTAAGCTTGAGGGGAAAAAACCCAACTAAGGCCTATCAAGTGAGATTCAGTACAGGATTTCTTTTCTAGAGCAGACAAGCTAGTCCTGTGTAAACTGTTCAAGAGCTCAGATTAATGAATGTGGCTGTGACTATAAACATGATTCTGGTGTGGGCACAGGGACTGCTGGGGTGAGGAAGAGGAGACCTGGAAGAGAAGAGAGGAATCCAGAGCTGAAACACCAAAGTTCAGAGTGGGGTACAGACACCCCACCAGTTTATGCAAGGCACTGTAGCACGTAAGGGTGTCAGAGTCCATGAGCAAGGTTGGCATTTCTGAGCTTCCTCATCCTCTTTCCCAGAGCTGGAAACCAATGTGCTGAGCACCAGAGGGTCACCTGAATGGACACATCCTGAGGTCATACCCCCCCCCAGATGCCTTCAAGGTGTACACTGAGGTTCCAAAGCCCAGAGTGAAGCTCCTTCACACAGGGTGCTGCTGGAATCTGGCTCCACAGCAGAGGGCCTTGAATGCCTGTCATAGGTTAGCAAGCATAGTCCCGGAAGGGATGTCCTTGCTAAGGGGTGCTTACAGTTTCCTCTGGGAACTGATAGAACCTATCAGCTGGCCAGTTGGAATATGGACAATTCTCTAAGCCACTTAAAGTTGTGACCACCTCTGTGATCCACATTTAAGAATAGGCAAACTCCCCCTCCAAGCTCTCTCTCGTTTCCGGCACTGGCACAGGTGGCTGCAGGGCCCGAGCAGGGCCCAGTGGGCCCGGCCCAGGCCCTGCTTGGGCCAGGCCGGGCCGGGCCATGGCCATCCTGAAGCCATGGACCTGTTCCAGCCGTGGGACCCCCCCCCCCCACTGCCTTGCCGTGGGCAGCCGGAGCGGCTCGGCTCTCCCCCCTCTCCACTGCGATAAGAAAGATTCAACATTCCAGCTGCAAAGCTGCAAGGCCGAGGTGAGATTAACCCTTTTCATTGCTGTGAAGAGCTGAAAACCTGAGGGAAGAGAGAGAGGAGATGCTTAAAGCTGAAATTCTGTTGTGAAGCTATGATATATCAGAGTATCCTGTTGTAATTCCATGAAGATATGGGGGGTGGAGTGTTCAACTCGTGAGCAAAAGCACCTGCGCTGAGATAGGCAGATGCTGACGCAGCTGTAATTTCATGAGAAGTTTGGACAGGGAGAGATGGACCAGATGAGGACTTTTTCTCCAAACGGGAAAGGAGAAAACCTCAGTCCCTAGAGATGAACCTGATGAGGACTTTTTCTCCAAATGGGAAAGGAGAAAACCTCAGTCCCTAGAGATGCTCCCAGAGATAGTCCTAAAGATGAAGATGAGGAAGACCCTTTGCTCCCAGGGAAGGAGAAGGGCCTCTGTATCTCTAATCCTGTACTTCTGACAGTTCAAAGGAATAATGATCACTGCAATGGAACAATATAGAAAAGACACAACTTATACATAAAACCTTATTTATGTCTAAATCTCAATATGCAGACAAAGGAATGGCCTGACATCCAATGACATTAAGAGACTGAAAAAGATAGGAAGTATATTTCTGTTTTTATCTCGTCATACCTACAGTGGTAAAAAACTGTGAAACATCCAATATAGCAGTGCAACTGAAAGGTAAACGCTTTCCCCTAACAAATCAGCTTTGAAAAGACAATCCCAGAGCAGCACACAAGAGTTTTGGTAAGAAATTATTTTTTAAAAATAAAGGTATGGCACTGTTTATCTGCTTTCTAAATTTGGCAAGGCTTTTCTAGCATATACTTATTATGCACTGATGGAACAAAAATTATAACACCAGAATAAAAATAACAGTCAATAGCTGGTTGGATAAAAAAAGATATACTACAAGGCTGTACCAACATTACCCTAAAGAAAGAGTTTGAGGCATTACTACATCTTGAATTTTCCCTGCCTTTGGTCAGGTCTCAGTATTCAGAACTGCTTCCCTGGGTGCCCACAGGAACAAACTCCCCACAAACTCCTGCTTACAGCAGTGTTCTCCTGAAAGTGTCCTCAAGTGCTGCTTTCCAGGAGTGTAACCCTGGGTCAGCTCCAGTCAGAGCTCAAGTTGTGTGATTCTCTTGCATAACGTTTGGTGGGGAAAAAAGCACAGCTGTATTGAAACAGGGAGCTGTAGATCACAAACTAATCCAGCATTCCTGGAAAACAGCAGGCTTCTTGGGGCCAACCACAGGATTTTTTTTTAACTTTTCTTGGAGGCTTATTTGCCCTTTGAAACACCAACATGCATTTTTGATTCCCAGGAAGAAGGCTGGATGTTAGGTTTTAAGAAAAAACAGTCTCGCCACTGTTTCTAGTGGCAGAAATGTCAGAATGGTGAAATATACACCCACCACATATTTCACAGCTTTCCAGAAAGTTCTCTAGGAAGACTGAAATAGTGAAAAAATAAAAATGAATTCATAATATCTAAGATATTATAAGAAAAATAAGTAGTATTCAAACAAATAGAAGCTAGAATACTCTCTGGGTTTGCAAATAAGGGCTTGCATTTATAAAACATAGAGATAATGCATTTTTTATACATTTCATTAAACTCTCTCTTGCTTATTGTCTTGTTGCTTGTTAATTAAATTCGGGGAGTAAGAATGTGTGTCCCTATTTAATCTAAATTCTGCCAGAATGTATCGGAAGGTACTTTTTCCCAAGGGTTTCCTCTGAGGCTGAGAAAAAGCAAATTTTAAATGTTCTCTACTTTGTAACAGCTGAGAGAGGGGCCAGTGTCTGGAATGCATTCAATGTCTGTCTGCACCTATTTGCCTTGTGCTTGAAATCCTGATGGAGATTGACTTGACATTTCCACAAACTCTGTCAGCTCTGTTAAGCTGTATTCTTGTTCAGCAGCTGCGGTGTCGGAAGCACCTCCCCGTTCAGCCACCCCAAACTCCCCCTCCTGCCTCAGGAGGTACCTCTGGAAGCATCAGTCTCCGGAGGAAAAGCTTTCTGCGCCCTTGTTTGCACAGCAGTGCAATCCGGGCATTTGTGCAGCGTTCCCATTCCAGTGTGAACAGATCAATGAGCAAGTACCACTTGAAATACTGTAAACAGTTTGTCCACACATTTTTCTGAAAAATGAAAGCCATCTGCAACATGGTAGTTTTAGATCCTTGATAGATATTGCTCAGTAGCATTTTCTGCATCAGCTATACATTCACAGATGCTCAAAATGTGTTTTCAGGGTAGTTAAGCATCATGTGAGTCTTTTCTGTGGGCTGTGTGGTCATGCAAATTCAGGTTTTTCTGTCTGATAATCTCACTCACACTAACTTTCTCATTTTATATCATCTCTCTCTGCTTCCCCGTACCTTTTGCAACCATGACAGTTTGTTTATGAGCACATACCAAGATTCAGGATGACCACTGCATTACAGTCAAATATTGCTTAGAATATTGTGTGGGATTTTTTTCCCTTTGGCATTCAACCTTTTAGCCAGGGAGGTCTGTGAGAGACTGAATCAGTGGTCCTGAGAAAACAAATCCCTGTTTTCCTAAGTTTCAAGTAAATTCATTACGACTCTATGACTCATGTGGCTTTAATGGCCTTACTGGTTTATTTATTAGAATGCCAAGAGGCAATTTATCTTGTTTACTTAGCTCTCTAGTCACATATTTCAGACTTTTAAATAAGATTCCATTCTTTTAAAATACCTACTTTTAAAAGGGCTATTAAATACTGGAATCTTCTACGAAATTATATTGCTCCAATTTAATATATCTAGCCTTTGCCATGTTACCACAGCATGCAATTGTGAAGAAGTCTTGTTCAATCTTTTTACATCAAATATTATGGCAATCTACAGGTTCTATCAAAATACACACAGTGAGCGCTAAAAATCCTTAACACCCTGAGGGACAGATTTTAGTGTAGACTCACTAAAACCTTAAAGATGTGAAAACAGACATGCAACTTGTAAAGTCAACATTAAAACTTTTCATCAGGAGATACTTTGACTCAAAATCTGGAAACAGCATTTTAATCAAGAATTTTAATTTTTTTTGTTAATTTTTGTTTCCTTCTCAGCAGCAGTATGGCAGATCATCAGCTAAACTACAAAAATACAGCCTCACTCATGAACGCAGCACAGCTAAGCCCAGTCTCCCAAGCAATCCCACAGAGCATTTCCATGCTCCTGTACAATTTCTCACTCACTCTCACTTACCTTGAGAACTCTTACCTTTATTGCCAAGTGTAGTTGCTTCTTTTGCATCCCAGGTTTATCTACCACAAATTATATGTGATCATGTCACTATTTCACAGGGTTGAAGCGTTTCAAAAAATCAGATTTATTCTGGATTTTTCGTAGTATTTTAATGTATATAAGGTTGCAAAAACGGGGGAAACCCATTCCTGCATTGCTTACACTGTAGGTAGCTTTAATCTGCCATTACGGTGGCTCTCTTCCACCACAAAAACATTAGCCGAGTATGTACATGAATCATAATGTGAATACTCTAAATATTAATGATGAAGAGGAAAAAAACCTCAGATTTTTAGTCTATCAAGGCCCTTCAAATAGGTTTTGGGGTTTTTTTCCCCCAAGAACCATATTATCTTTAGAACCTTATCCTATTGCAGTGCACAGGCTAAGGATTTTCTGTCTTCACACTGTCAAGGATTGCTTTATTTAAAAACAATGAAGTTCCTTAAAAAAAACCCAAACTACAAGAACACCAAAATATTTAAAATGCACAATAGTTTCCCAAAGCAAACCAGTTTAGATCCCTAGAGAACTCATTCAGTTATTTTCAGTGAAACATGCTCAAAAATATTCCAATTCTAATACGGTGCAGAAGCTCCAAGAAGCATCTTGTTTTTACTGAATAAAATGCTCACAGAATACAATCATAAAAGAAATAAAACTTGCCACAATTTAAATGTCACACGTGGTAAAACCAGAGGTAACTTTTAGAAGTACTCAAGTTGAACAGAATTTCTGAGTTTCTTTTTGGTCAGAAAAGCTTGTGTGTAAGTATGAAGCTGCAAAGGGAACTGAATTGATGAAAATTCTAAAGGGTCTGTTCGAAGACTCCTCTTTTGGCATAGTTCTTATAAGGAGATTAATTTATATCAAGATTATATTAACAGGCATTTAGAAAATATGGATGACTGTCATGCTTTCCAACCAATATTAGAATAAAGGCAATTAGCTAAAGCACTTTTGTAACAGCCTAGTACAGCTTCCTTTTGGAAGCCTTTGTCAGATATGCAACCTTGCCAGGTTTTTAATACGGTACAAACTACCAGAAATTAGGATAAATGAACGGAAATTGAAACTTGCAGCAAGCAGCATCTTGGACAAGGCTCACTGTGAGTTACCTACTCTGTGTGAGGTAACATTCCTTGCTTCGGGCACACTCCAACAGCTCCAAGAGCTGTGGACTGCAGACGTGGCAAATCTACCTCTTGGCAGCCCTCATGCAATCCTGAGATAGGTATAAAAAGTGATGGGGCAGAACAAGAGAAATTCTCGCATCAGTAAAGTTTCACAAAAAAATGCGTTGGGACTAAACTGCTTAATGTTGGCACAAGATGGTATTTTTTCCCTTTTAATTTTCTTCTATACTTCCTTCCTAATTTGTTTCTGCTCCGTCTTAATCTTTATTGCAAGGCATAAGCTTTGCTGAAATAAACAGTGGAAAATGTGAGGAAAGAAAAAGAAAGGAAAGAAGAGTCTAAAGGTGAAATCTGCTGACGTCAGTTGCTGTCATTCATACGAGACTTAAAATAAGTTCAGTCCATTCCAGAATCCACTCCAGGAGACGTAACCTGCAGGGTTTGTTATCCCTAACAATATAAAGATTAGATTCTTGGGAAATTTCTTAAACACAAAAGTTTAATTGTATATTCACACATTTGGAAACATTTACCCCATCATACACTCCACGAATCCCACTGCGTCTTGTAGTTCCAGAAAGTGTTTTGGTCTGATGAATAAATAAATGTGCAGTTTCTTTAATCTGTGCACCACCACAGGCTGAATGCTGGAGCATCCCAGGAAGGCAGCACATATTACAACCATCAGGCTTTCCCTCGGACAAAACGCTGCCTTGCCCTTCTGAAATAACTGGACAAAACCAGATATTTGAAATCCTGGTCTCTACTTCATTGATGAGAACTGCTAACCAGTACTTTTCACCAGCTGACAGTGCAACCGATGCCTCAGTCTCTCATCAAGAATTTGTCTATAAAAGAAAGGGGGAAAAGCAGGCTAATTAAGTACCAAAGCTCACTTGCTGCCTTTTAGCTGAAGCTCACCAAACACCTACCAGTAGGCATTTTCAGTTGCATTTTAAAACACATGGCCAGTTATTCTGAGGTTTTTTGTAAGTGTGACTTCTGCATCCTCTAATTTTGAAAAGCAACAACAAATGCCCTAAGTGTGAAAATAAGAAAGCTGAGAACCTGCCTGTAATTCTTAACACTTCTCCTGTCTTAAGAGGGTGTTCAAAGGGTGACAATCTCTAGTGACAAGTGAGATACAGTGCAAACAGGAGCTCTGGGTGTTTAAGCAGAGATTTCTCAGGCAGTGACTCTCTCCTGCTTTGCAGAAGGGACTCTTTCTGTGAAGCAGAGCTGCTCGGTGAGAATGAGACCGTGCCCCGTCCCACAAATTGAAAATTAATCATCATAATGAAGTCTCAGAGCCAGACCCATTCCTTGGCACGTTCAATCACCTCTGGGATTACACAGCCACGCTTCTGCAAGTGTGAGAATTTCTCCTTCTTTTCTTCCTTTCCATCTGTGAAGCCAGAATGGAATATAATTCCTTTCACCACATGAAGGATTTGATCTTTTCCAATTTGAGCAATTTGATCAATTATATGTTTAGCACAAATCCCATCTGTCACATGGAAGAACAAGAGCCACTTGCAGACTCATCAGAAGTAAAGATGAGTTAGGCCAAGAACATCCTGCAATGATGGTCAGTGATTTATCAAAGGTTAAAAGAAGAACACACAAACTCACCATATTTCAGCTGTTTGACTTCAGAATTCTAACCTCAGCAGCTCATTTACTCAGGTATACCATTATAGGCAGCCAGAACGAAAAAATAGTTTATATCATAGGGAAAAAAAAGGAACATAAAGCAAGGAATACTGCTTCTTGGTGTTAATATAGCTTGGTATGACAGGTCAGGACAGTTGCTGGCAGTCAAGTGGAACCAAAATCTACTATTACATGTCCAGAAGTGATACAGCCACAGTTAGCAGGTTCAGCAGGGTGATCACAGTTTAAAGAAGAAAAAAAGAGAAAGGGAAAGAAAAGGCATCCGAAAGAAAGAAAAAAGTGTAGACAGAACGGGCAGCATGAAGATGCACTGGTATTTATTTTTGTTGGAGGGCAAATTTACAAGTCAAAAAAGTCTTGGTCATGACTCACTAGCACCGTATCTCTAACCCAGTAGGTGGTGTTACTCTCTCTGAAACAAGACAACTCCCACAACCAACACTGGTGTGGGCAGCGGCAGCATCCCACTCACTCTGACCAGAGCAAGAGCAATCGCCTGGGCTCCTCTGACTGCTCCCAACCAGGTATTTTCAAAGTGTGGAGATGTAGCACAAGGTGTTATTGCACTGCCTGTGAGAGAACACTGACAGAAGGAGGGAGGAACAGCTGGTGGTTACAGCTCACAGGAGGTGATGACACGTGCTCCTTACCTGCCAGTACCCATTCCCATGGACTGTTCAAGCCCCATTCACACAAATCCAAGTGCTTAGATGGGTTTTGAGCATTAACTTGGAGGGCAGTTTTATGAGGGAAGAAATGACCAGATGGTTTAAGATCAGTTTTCTCTTCTCAAAAGCATCAACACCATCTGCAGCAGCCTGTCCCATTAACACACCTGGGTAAAGAGATTGTTTTCTAAGGCTCAGGAAAACTTCAATTATATCCTTCCCTCCTTAAATAGTCAGTCAGGAGCCAAGTATATCAAGCGGAGAAGTATGGGGGAAAAAAAGGCAAAAAGAAAAGTCAATTAAATCCAGGAAACACTGCAGTTACTCCCTAATTATCACTATTATATAGCTGCATATAGAACAGGATTTTTCTCTGCTGATTGCAGATTAGTCCAAACTCAGTAATAGAAGTGATTGGAATCACTCTACCCTGTCTGAGATCAGATCCCTTCCAAAGGTGACTTTTGACCCATTGCAGCACTAAACCCTCCTTTGCAGCAGGTCCAGCCCAACATTTAAGCACCTCCCCACCCTCCCTTCCAACTGGGCATTTCAGTGAATGAGCACTGTGTTCTAGGATGCAATTTATTTAAAAACATTTATTTTAGGCAAAATTAAACAGACATTTGAGATTACATAGAAATACAGTTTCCAATTGGATCACATAAAAATTAAAAATGCACTGTTGTGTAGATTTAAGTATTTTTGTATGTATTGACCAAGTATGTAAGATTTAACCATGCCATTTGCAGTCAACTATCATAAAAATCAGTAACGAAAAAGGTTTCTTAAAATGTGCAAATATTATCTTAGTGTTACCATTGATAATAAATGACCACTAAATAGATGCTTATTATGTAAAGCTTTTTAAAGTACAATAAAAATACAAATTCTATTTGTTAAAAAAGGCCATTCCTATGGCTACTAAACATCCTCATTATACAAATTCAAAAATACTATATGACAAACAAAATTATAAAGACTTTTCTTTATGAAACATATACTATTCTATTTGTTAGTGATTTAATATATTTTTATATATATATTTCTCTATAATACTCTATATGAATGATGACCAAAATACAAGAGAGAGGAAGACTAATGCAATGTAGGATGTTAAGGCCCTGATTCAGCAAGGTACCTGAGGATGTGTCAAACCCAGCAAAGGAATAACCCCATTCTTTTAGTGCACTCCAAAGGTACATGCACAAGTACTTTGTTGAACAAGGCATAAAGATACACATGTGATAACAAATTTGAAAAATGTGTTTTTGGTGTAAACTGTGATGGTTAAGGACAAAACCGTAAGTGATGCCAAAAAATCCTCTTATTAAAAAAAAAAAAGTAAAAAAGAAAAAACCCGAAAATTTGGGGGGTTTTTCCATATTTGTATGTTTTTTGGGGAAAATACTAGAGGTTTGAAAGCTTTTGAATTGAACTAATGATAATAATTTTCTGAGATAGGTTTAAGAGGGTATCTTATTGCTTATGAGAAAGATTAATGAAGAGTATGCATAGACATGTCAGCATTCATCTCACCAGCAGCTGAGAATTTTGATGTGCAGGTATTTCTGTAACAAGAACAACCAGTGGGTACAAAGGACTTATTAACTCATAGTGCATTCTTTGCAGAAAGCCTCAAAATTAAAGACATGGAACGCTAAAACAGAGAGTAAAAAAATAATACTCAACTGAGCCTGGCTGTAAACACTCAGGTGTTGAAAGTAATTCCAGAACTGAGCCCAGTGCCTGCTTATAGACAAAATTTCATAAGTTCCTAAGTGAATGCAAGACCATAATCTTCCTTTTAAGTTATGGCTAGCATGTAATGGATTCCAAGGTACGTACTTTACACTTCAGCTATAAAATAGCAAAATAAAGGGCAGTTAATTTGTCCATTCTGCAATTTAGCAGTTCTAGGCTCATTAAGCACTTATCAGCAGACTAATAACTTGTTAGTTTCTAAAACATGAATGAAGGATGTAAAATCTGGACTGTATAAACCAATGACAACGTATGTACAGCATAGTAACCACACACAGTAATGGAAATCAGTCACACTGCATCGAGATTTACTTTTGAAGCATAGAGTAATGGTTAGTATTTTATGGTTTTTTTCTCTGCAAATTGAATTTTTTTGTAGTAGATATTAATAATTTTACTGCTTGAATATTAAATAATGCTTTAGAAGCATAATTTAAAAATGCTGCCAGGTAAAGTATAAAGTATTATGTAAAAATCATGCCTGCACATTTGCAGAGAGAGAGAGAGAGGGAGGGAGAGAGAGAGAGAGAGAGGGAGGGAGGTATATGTGACCTTTCTGAAGAACTTCTCCAAGCTAATAGTCATAAAGCATAGTAAACTTGGGCCAAAATGTGAGAGAAAGAAACACAACAGCGTAATTTAATTCATAATTAATAAACAAATACAACTTTTTACATTTGTACAGGGAAAGAGTGAACTAAGTTGGATTTTTACAGAAGCAAGCCTCACAAGAGTTTACATGTTGAAAAAAGCAACTTTTGGCACATGGATAGTATCTGTGAGTACGTGTTCAAAAATAAAAAACCCACTGCGGAGGAATTTCACATTGACTTTCTTGGCATCAGCACCTGCTGTCTAGTGGGTCAAGACAAAATACTGTGCCTTCAAGAGTTAATCCCATTTTGAACCCCTCCTGCAATGAAACAAGACATCATTAGGAAAAAGCCAAGTGAGTTCTGGAGGATTACGGTCTCTTTTTAAAAGCACTTAAATTCAAGCATATCTTCAGGCAGACAAACTGACATAGTACTTCAGCCTGAATTCACAAACACATTATTTGGTCAGCCACTTTTTAATAAGTCTCAGTGGTTAATTTATAAAAGACATTTGCCATACAACAGCATAGCTACAATATGTACATGAAGTTAAGAAAATACTATAGAATAACAACATTGAATATTCGTGTACATAGGTCAACAGAAATCCAAACAAGTTTGATGTGCACCATGCTGTTCCTGAGTAAAATTCAAGAGGATTTATAAGCAGGAAAGATTAGGGCTACATGAGCACAGAGTTTACTATATTTCTATTGAAAAATACAGGTAAGACATGGACATTGTTGCTGATACCAGGTGTCCCCTACGTTCTGTGGTGCCTCAAGAGCAGCCCAACAAAAAGTGCAGGACTACCCCACCTCAGGGGGCTGTTCTGAATTGCTTCCAGTGCAGTTAAACTAACAGGGCTTTACTGCCCACTGCCATCTGAGCTTCACCAAAATGGCAATTAAAATCATACTTGACCTACTGCAAATGAGAAAACTGTGCATTTTAAAGGCATGTAACTCAGTAAAACAAAATACAGTGGTATTTAGCAAGTGCTGTGAGTTGCTTTAAAAGTTCAGACCTAAATACCTGAGTTTACTTGTTGTTACCTGAGTTTTATTTATGTTATTAGTAGAAACACAAAAAAGGTTATAAGCTGGATGCTACCAGCTCCTCCGTGGAGAAGAAATTCATTCTACAAGTACTTTTTTTTGTATGCTTTTATACAGGCTTGGCTTGCTAAAGGTACTTAGTTTGCACCAATCCTAAAGTAATAATTGCACTTTTAATACAGGAAAAACACTCTTATTTTCATTTCTCTTTTTGCATTAAAAGAAGCTGAATAATTGTGGCTTGACCCTCAAAAGTCACCTGGGAGTCAAGAAAATTTCAGACTTTGAAAGTTTAAGCAATTGGAAACAGGGCTCTGACTAGAAATGCCTTGAGAACATCAACTCCACTGGCAGATGTTGCAGTGCTCAGTTCAGTGAGAGAATGCTGATTGTGTGCTATGAAATTAGTAACAGGTCCTTTCACCAAGAAAATATCTTGTAAACAAAATAAATCTTTTTGTAAAACAATCTGTATGGAGATTAGGCACAAACTCAAGTCTTTCCCTCATATGCACAGCAGTACCTCAAGACCACACCTTTTGGGTTTAGAAGGTAAATCCAACGTCAAACCAGCTTAATTTCAAACAAATTCAAATCACGGGCTAAAATTTGAAAAGTGTACGAATATCTAATAATGCTGCCAGCTACTGCTATCAGGAGAGTAATGTGGAGAAACAGAACAAACCTCCTGGCAATAGTTACTAAATGGTCTGTGAATTTCCAAGTAAAAGTTGCATTTTCTTAAAGGCAGATCCATGCCATGAGATGCTGAGCCAGTAGCAGCACTGTGGTGTAAACACTCCCCAACTATGCTACCCAGTTTGCTCTACCTGGGTGACACAGTGCTGCCAAGGCTCACTAATACATTTAAGATTTTTCCTTTATTTTTTTTTAACTCCGTATTTTCCAAAGGATTAATAGGAAGAACATTCAATGCAGAAAGTATTTCAAGCAAACAGTAGCTGAAATTCCAAGTGAAACACATCCTGTTATAAACAGTGTTCATTTACCCAAAGGCTACTATTAATTGATGTAACTGCAGTCAAAGGAGGGCTGCTTACCCAGAAGGAGAATTCAGAGAATTAGCCCTACAGACTGTTACATTTTTAACCCTGCAGTTACAGCATGCCTAGGATGCTAACCTTTTCAAGTATCTGAAGGCTGTTTCCAGTTTTAAGCTTGTAAAGAGATACAACAGTAAGGGATTGTTGTTGGTGCTTCAACCTGAGGATGCTTGATGAGCTCCAATAGCAGAACAACAGCAGCTGGTGTGACAAGGACAGTGACCTTCATCCTGAGCCAGCCAGAGCCTTCACTGAACATCCATCCCATTCCTGTCCTGCATGGTCTTATTTTTATCCTACACATTTAAGTTTGCTGGTGTCTTAAGCAGCTTCACTTCCGATGCCCTTTTTCCAGCAGGCAAAGAGCAAATCAGATGATGCATTTTGGAAGCACACATCTCACTGCTCTTATGCTGAGCATGTCAAGTTTTTTCCACACAAACTGATACTTTGTCACTTAGCACTTTACATGTGTTTGCTATGACTTAACTTAGAACTATTTCCATTTTCTTGAAGAGCCGTGGCCTCCTTGACCTTTCCTTCTGCAGCTTCACTCCAGCCACTTCTCCCCACACCCATTTAGTCCTTCTCAAGCTGTGATATTTTGCATTTAAAACAATTACATTCCCACATATTTGCAATGTGATCAATGCTAATCCATTAAGAGATTGCTGCTCTTTATGGATCATAATTATTGAAAAAGTTTTTAAACTTTATTACCAAAATGAACTCCTGTCCTAGCAGAAATCAGTGATGTGGTTGCCAGGGGCTGTTACCAGTTGCGTTCCTGAGAACTGTGGCTCTTGCACATTCCTGTCTGTAACAGGGACATGGCATTTCCATGGTCACTTCTAAGCCACACCAAACCCATGACCATCAATGTCAGATTCTGCAGGTACAAGCAGGCTCAAACTTCCATGACGACCACAAGGTCAAGAAGCCCAACAGCACAGAGAAGACATCAAAGCAATCCAGATGGCTAGCTGGGCATTCCTTTCATTAAAGGAATGTAAAATCCAGATTTTTCCCTCTTGAATATCTAAGTGGAGGACAAGAAGTGTGTAGGAGTATAAATGAAGGAAAGCTGCATAGTTTTAACCAATATTCCTAAAAAATTAATTGCAACCCTCAAACAGGAAAACAAATAATCAGAGTATCCTCACCCAGCAGACTCCCTGTCAAAGTGATTGCAATCAAATTTCCAAAGATGAGGAAAGCACAGACTTCAAATCTCCCACAGCCATCGCTATTCCTAATCCCTCAGGTTCTGCACCATAACTCCAAATGCTTAGTTAATTTTTGGAATCTCCAAAACTATACTTGGGCAAAAATATAATTTAAAAATAGAATCCAATCAGCTGCAGTCCAGCAAGCCATGGGAAGGCTTTAGGAGTAGATTCTCCTTTACATGCAGAGTAGAGCTGTTGCTGATGCAGGTAACAGAGCAGTAGTTCCATGCTGCAGTTCTCCCAGCAGTGCAGAACACTGAGTGCCACATGTGCTTTTAGGACTTCATATCTACACCTGAGCTGCACAGGGCTCTCCAGCACTCTGCTCCCAGGGGAAGCTGTTCTCTGATTATAACAGAACAGCACATGCCAGCTTTTAACTGTCAGCATCCACAGCTGTAATAGTAATGAAATCAGTTGCAACAACTGAGATTACAAATTATGATTTTTTTTCTAATAAACTTGACTAATGTGTTAGATAATTTTTTTTAATGACATAGGGAGTCAGCTTCTTGCTAAACATTATGTGCTCTCTCTCTATATATACATATATCATGCATTGCTAATTTTAATACACAACACTTAAAATATTTTGCCTTGTCTGAAATTCAGACACTTCAGCTTCTAATAATGTGTGTTCTTAGCATAACTCTGCCTGTTCATTAAAACCCATGTGTGCTATGGCTTCCTGTACACTAAAGGTTCAGGAAACAGAAACTCCTCATGCAGTCAAAAAAATCTCTCTGATTTGCTGATTTTCAGGGAATGCAGAAAAAGGCCACCCCATGGTTCTGGCCAGGAGAGGGAGGAAGAAGGGCTATAAAGGGTGCACCTATATTGTGACTTGTTTTTTCTGTGTTCATGTCCTCCTCAAGTAGCTTTTTTTACTTTAAAGGCATTTTAACAAGGACTGAGCAGTTTAGTTACCCTGCTAAGTAACAGTATTGTACTAAGGGATGTGATTGATACCTTATAGAGAGGAGCAGAGCTTGTTTTCACTAGAAACAGCTCAAAAACAATCCCTCTTCCAAAACCAGCCTTTTCTTGGTGTCGAGGATAAAATAATTCGGGTTTAAACCAGTAAGCACTACAAGACAAAGAACTACCACTTTATCAGGAGATAAATTTGCCAAAGTCAACCTTATGGCTCAGAAGTCAACTCACTTATCACTTCACAGTGACTTCACTCAATGAGCTTAAGTCAGCACAAACCCAGCAAAGCAATGACAAATTTACATATCTCTGAGAAGATTATTTAGAGGGCTGAGCATAACTTATTTCAGATGGAAAGACGTCAAGCCTACTGACTGCTTCAGGGCATGCAGGGAGAATGGCTTGCAGCTCCTGGAAGCTTTCTGGTATTAACTGCCTTGAGATTTTAATAAATTATAGCAGCTGCTGCTGGTATGACATGATCCAGGGAAACTTCTCCTCACTGCAAGATTTCTGGGAAAATAGACATTCATTTTATTAATGTCTGGATACAGTCAAAATAAAGATGAAAATATGTTTCAGCATAAGGGTGCAGGGAAACAGGAGGTTGGACAGTCATCAGAGAGAGGCCTGAGCTGTAAAAGTCACATCTCGGCACATGTTTGAGTTTTAAGCTCTCCAAAAAGATCAACAGCGATTGGACTGAGAAATGGAATAGACTGCTTAAGTGTGAAATTTGGATCCTCAGTGAAGTTTAAAAATAAGTGTTCCCCTAGAGGCCAGGGAACTTTATCTGATCTCGTTAAGTTCAGAATATGGGATGCAAAGGCAAAGCACCCACACTCAAGCATTTATTCTCCAGTGCCTCTTCTGTGCTGTGCTCTTCTCTCCCACTTTGTTCACAAATCCCCTCCAGCACATGGCTAGATCAGGACAGCTTTGCTGCATACGGGGTGTGTGTGCTGAGGCATCTCATGTTCCACACAAGAAACAGCGTAAGAGAGTCTGAAGTGGGCCGCTCCAGTCAGGCTGTCACATCTTTGCTTGCCATCCTCACTGCACAGTGAGCTGTATTCAGTACCCTCTTGGAGGAAGTTTACTCCTGGAACTATTTTATGGGTGTCCGTATAAAACCTACCTTTACAGATTTAATGGAATATGTAATTACTGTAACTCAGGCTGTACTTCCATAATGCAAAAACGACAAGACTCCTTCACTTTGCATTTCAGAGCAGAAGAGAGGCCCACATTTCTCTTCCATGTTTCTTAATGTTGGATTTCCAGAGCATATTGAAAATTCAGTGCTCTCACCTTCCTCATAGGTTGTGTCTAACAACTGTTGAGTCTAGCACAGTTTCTTCTGCTTGTTGAAAGGTTTAACTCATCATGTACAAATAAAAACTTGCTCACAAATGTGATTGAGCTAACACAATCATGTACCAAAGGTTTTGCTTAAACCATTTCACTAGTGACAACCTAGTAATGTCAACTGCAGGTTTCACAAGTGCACATGGAAAACAAAGTGAAAACATAGCAGTGAAAACAAAGGCTTAGTATTAGCACCTGCCAAGACAGACTGAAGAAAACTACTATCAGCTGTCCCTAACTTAGAGATCGTAGGCCCCTAAAAATGAAAATGGCCCTGACTCAGAGTTCTATATATAAAACATAAATCTTAAAAGTTTTTATGTATAAACACATATACTATAAACACGTATTTATATAAAAATAGAAACACAAGACAAACACATGCACATTTCAATTGTAAATGCTTTAAATACCATGATTAAAATATGATATACCAACCATCGCTGACGCTGTGCACCCAGGAAAGCACAAGAAGATAAAAGAGACATTAGGAAAAACATGTTTCAATCTGTATTTTGCACCAACAACACAGTGAAGTAACTGCACACAGTCTTTGCTTTGGCTCAAGTTAGAATATGGGGGTTTTTCATACCCTTTCAGCTTTACACTTGTTCTCAGTTGGATCATACGTGACAAGTGTTGTGCCTACATAAAGGCCCACTAATTAGTTTTCAGTGAACAGTTGATATGCTAGGGGGGAGTGCCTTTCTTTGCAACAGGACACAGCAACTCCCTAATGCTTGGAGGTTTTGTTACTGGTTGGTTGTCTCCTTTTTGTAGATCAAGAGAGTACAAACAATGATGGGAGATTTTCATTTCATGACTTCAAACATCTTTGATAAAGATTTTTACTACTCCATTCCCAGATGTTTTATGAGGTGGCAGCACTCTGTCGTGTTATAGGCTAACAATTCCAAATATTGACATTACCTGTAATAGGAACCCTTAATATGTGACATTTAAATATTGACATACCATTATTAGTGGTAACCACAGTTACTACAATTTATTTTTCCCTAAAACAATGGAAATGTTGGTAATATATCAATGTGAGGTGCTGTAAGATTTGGGGTTTGTGTTCAAGAGTTTGGTAACAACATTATAGCATTCACAAAACATAAGCATGTTGTTGGAATGGCAAAGAAGCCTGTTTTGGCTTTTAGCTGCTCTTTGAAATTATATGGGGGACCAAGAAGCTAAATTTCTTACTTCATATGGAGTAGAGATTGTCAGTGGAACCATCCTAAACTGACATGGAAGAGAAGATGTACTCAGGCAAAGTAAATGGTATTTAAATCTTGTTTAAGCCATTTTAAAGAGCTTTTGCTATTCTCTAGGCCAGAGAGAGGAACAGAAGGAGCCAGAGAGCAAATGCTCTTGGACTTTGTGGGCTCCGAAGAGACAAGAGGGCTGGAAACCCTGGGAATGCTTTCTACTGAGGAGCCAGGATCCTAGAAATTCAAGTTTCCATTATTTTCAGCCTTTTCTTCTGCTGGCAGGCTGCTTAAAAAAGAATAGAGATAAGCAAGCTGGCAAGGAACTAGAAGTTTTGAAAGTCTGACTGCAGAGCATCATTTGTTCCAAAATTTGAGGACTTTCTCCTAGAATTGTTTCACAATTGGGTCAATAACTGAATGGATACTGTTGAGTGTTTCAGAATCAACAAACATTTTCTGATAAAAACACATCAGTTCAGAATTCTTGAATCAGTTCTCAAAAGTTTAATTGCCCCAGAGTGCCATACAACTGTTTTTAAAGGCAGCAGATAATTGCCATGGCCCTGTAAGCAAGTAAGTCTGCCCAATGTTCTGAGAAAGCAAAGTGATGGCACTGAGGGAAAGAGAAGGGTGCACTGGGATGGTGGAGATTGCTGCAGCTGAGAAGGAGAAAGATCAGGAGATATGGAGGGTTCTTGGCTCAGATCTCTTCTTCAGCTCTCTCAGTCCCTTCCCAGGGAATGGTTCCCAAACCACCTTGGTTACTCTGCTGAGAAACCCCACATTAGTGTAGCTGACTCTACTGGTACTGATGCCATGATGATTTTTTTGCCTTTCCTTTTATACCCCTTTTATACCTTTTATAACTTCTGTATTCTTAGTGCTTTTTGCCTACATTCTTGGACTTGTTTGTCAAGCTGAGAGACTAAACATTTTAGAAGCTTCGTAGTTAGGGATCAGTGTGCCCCAGACCCCAAGGTGCTCTCCAGAACACATTCTGTAAACTAAGATAGAACCATCCAGGGGAAGGCTCCTTGGGGAGGGGGGCTCATTCGAGCCTCTCAGTGGGGAATCTTTGATAGATATGCTAATTAGTAAAACCTATAATGTTATACCAGATCTTTTGGGGGTGTGCATTTTGCAGTGTGCATGGAGGTGCATTCGAACTGGATGTGGTGCACCTAAGGATCCTTAAAATAAATACAAAGGCAAAATCCCTTTTTTCCTTCTAACCATGTTTGATTCTTGATTTTAAGACCAGGAAAAGGTATCAGTACCAGGTAGGGCTCTTGAGGCAAATCCAAACTCCAGCTCAAAGACCAGGAGATAAACTTGCTTAAAAGGAATGGTCAGCAATAGGGGTTTTCCAATGCATTAGTGTGCGCGTTGTGGAACACATTGTCAGAGTATGGTAAGTATGTACTTCAAGAATAGGCACGCAGCCATCAAAAACCACGTAAATCAGTAGTTACCTGCATCTCATCTAGTTTGGACTGAATGTCTGGAGGGAAATCTCCTGCTCCACAGCTAAAAGGGTCAAAAGGTTCTGCTCCAAAAAGGTCTCTCTCTGGAACAACAGAAAAGTGAGTCACTGAGAGAACAGGTATGGGTTACGACTACAGTGCTCTGAAAAAGCCACCTTACATCTCCTTCTGAGCTGAGTAACAGCACCATCAGATACACCACTCATTAACCACAACTTTTAACATCCCCATTTGAAAGCTAGGTCTCGGGCAGTTTTCCAAACTTTAATACACAAATATTTTTCCAAGAACACCACCAAACTTCTGTTGAAGCCTCTCTTTAGCTTCCTTTAATGCTTGTTCCTTCTAGAGGTCCGATGGGAAGTTGTTGCCATTTGAAGAGGGCATCATCTACTGACATGTGCTCTGGAGTCTGTGTGTGTAAGGAGTTTCAAAAATGAACAGGAAACAACTGGACATGAGTTGCCAAATTCCATCTCTACATTATGTCAACAACAAATTACCAACCAACTAACCTTTGTGTCCCCCATCTGCCACTCCTCAGGTTAAGGATGTCTTTGTGAGACAAGCAACTACTCTTACTCAGGCAAGGCAAGGCCTTTGTTTGATCCAATTACAGCTGGCAGTAACTAAAACTAAAAATTGTCAGAGTTTTAAAATCTCGGATAAGATCACATCAAGAAAGAAAAAATAAAAAAAAAAACCCCAAAACCACAGCAGGATCAGGAATTGTCACTTATGCTAAAATTCCACTAAATTTGGGTGCATAAATAGAACAATTGCAAACTTCCCTCTTTCAATACCAGACGTTTGTCACTTTTTCTTAACTGCAGTTTGCATTCTAGTGGTCAGAGGGAGAAGGGCGTTTCTTTTTTTTGTCTGGGCAAGAATAAACACCTCCAATACAACTGGATTCTTTTTTCTTATTAGACCAGTATAGTTCTTCATATCTGACTGCTCAAAAATTTTTTGGTTTTTCAGGTTTTGGGTGGTTTTTCCTCCTTCTTAGATTTTTTTTCCCTACATGTAAAGGTCCTGTACACTTTTTCCTATCTCACGTTGGATTAAACTAAAGCAGTTGCAAAAATAATTTTGCTAACCCAACCCAACTGATTGCAGAATTTACAAGCTGCTACAGCCTTGTCACTGGTGGAGAGAAAACTGGAACCATTAGGAGATATCCTCTCTCCTAACTTTCGTGGCTGCCTAGCAAGAAACCTGACAAGAATTCTACCTACCTCAAAACAATTTTAGTTTTAGAGCATGACAAGAAAGGGGGGCAATAGTAACTCTGAAGTGATTGGACAGTTAAGCACAAGATTCACCCACCCTTAACACCCAAGGTTTCGGTGACAATTAGCTGCTTGACCCAAACCCCTGTTATCAGTGGTGCAGCACACACCTACAGCTGCACAGATGGCTTTATTTTGGCATCCTCAGAGGCAGAATTTTAGACCTGTGTTCTCTAGGCTCTTCAACATGTATTGTGCTTATCAGTCTGTCAGGGCTTTGCCCTTACCAGTTAGGTGTTATCAAGCTGCACACCAGGCATTTTAGATAGTTGGCAGCTATCATCATTTGCTCCCACAATAAAGCACAGAAATTCCCATCATAAAGTACAGAAACTTGAGCAGGAACTTGATTGATTACATATTTCAAAAACTGTGGCTACACAGCTCTGAACTGTCACATGGGACCAGGAGATGGCCCAGATCAGAGAGCCTTATTCCAAGAGTCCTCTTGAGCCAAGAAGAAATCCAGTCTTTCCTGGCAAAGGCAGACCACCTGTGTGCAAAAGAGACTTTAACTCGGATAATCCAATGTAAAAATTAGGTTGTCCCTCATCCTTTGCCTTTTTCACAGCCAAAATGGGTCTGCTCCAGTATAACTGGTGTCCTGAAATGCTCTAATGCTCCTAGCAAATAACCTTCAGATGTGTAGCAACTCTGACTTGCAATCTAACCGCTACTGGGCAAAAAAGTGATTCTACTTTATAACCCTCACAGTCTATTTGTTCATTATGTAGGTCCATTTTCTTTCTCTTTACCTTTAAAAGGAGCTGACAGTCTTCTCTGTGGTCAGACAATTGAAAGCAGGCAGTTCCAACACCAAGGCTTAGCAAACATTCTATGAATGTATTTAGGAAAAAACAGTGAAGGACGAGACTCCTGCATTTATTCATACTGAATTATGACTTAAGACTGTTTTAAAAAGCAAGTATTTTGTACACTATTATGGATATTATCTCACTCATGCCTTATTATTAGGCTTTTATTAATGAAAGCACTTTTGAGCTCATTAGCAGAATAGCAGAAGTTTTAGCTCTTTTAATGTCACTCTTTAATGTGGAAGATTTCTGAATTTATACTGTATACAAGGCAGAATTTAAAATCAACCAGAGTGTGACTTATTCCAAGGGACAGAACCTAATAAACCCTGCACAGAATCAAATTGAAAATAAAGAAGTATTACCTAGCTGGGTTTCTGTGGAAAGCTATTACTTGGGGAGCTATCTCTATCATAACTTGCTATCCATTCCAGCTGAACGAGACCACAGAACAACTCCTTTTCTGCATTTAAAGTTTGTGTGTTGTAAGAGAGACTGCACTGCTGAGAGTCAGGGAGGGATAAAGTGGAATATTTTCAGTAGCAATGCCAGTATTTGTCTTAGGAACAAAAGCTGAAGAACCTGTGTAAAATGGAGAAATACGAAGATTTCATCCCTGCAGAGCTGCACTATTGCATGGCATATCCATAAGCTTATCTGCCAGTGCTCACTCCACTCATGATGGAGGAGAGGCTCCTTTTTAGCACAGATGGGATAAACTGGTAACTTTTTATTTCAGGCCAGAGTATTTGCATGAAAATTAGCTATAGCAAGAATATTTTGCCTGGCACACTGCTCAAAATTACTGCAGCATAGGCAGGCATTTCTTTCTCCAATAAACAGCAATCAGGAAGATTTTGAAAATGATCCTTTCAAATGGTACAAATAATTTCCTTTCCCTTTCTCATTCCTTTCTGGATGAAAATAAATTCACAGCTTGCAAAATTGACCCACAAATTCAAAAGCCATGAAATGTTGATGTTTTAGATCCTCAGCTCAAACCACAGGATAACATGAACAAGCGATAAATTCTGGGACTTATCTGACATTCAGGAGAACACATAATACTGGAGAATAGCAACCTGCACTCTATGATAAATTCAATATTAGCAATTACTAAAGCAAAAATATAAATATTTGGCTTTTGTGCTGCAGCTGACACCCCAATCTCTACCTTAGCCATCATCCAGGCACACAGCTATGCTGATATATGCTTTCCCCAGATGGACTGGAGCAGCTGTGATGACAAAAATTAATCACACTGAAATCACACAAAGAAATACTTGGAATAAACTGAGACAGGGTAATCCAGAAAGCCTTTCCTTTAGCTGCAGGCTACTCCATATTTTTTTCTTTTGAAATTATTGCATCCATTATTCTGACAAAATACCCTTAAATATCTGCAGAAAAAGAGCATCTTGGAGCAGATTTCTCCATCTGCCAGTTGGAACCTTGTCCATGATGCATTTGTGTGAAGTAAATATTGAGCAACTCAAAAGGGAATAATCCTCTCCAGTTCTTTTCTGAGATATGAAATCTCATATCTGTGACAACAAGAAACACATAAGTCAATTCCTCCTTTAATTAAATAAAATTAATAAATTAATTCTGCCCATTCAGATAACTTACAAGAACATTTACAATCCCTTACCTCATGAGGAAGAAGCAGCATGGTCTCCAGCATTTTTGGTTGCATTTCACTATTTTGCAATTATTACCTAAAGAGTTAGCATGCATTTGTCCAATCATGCATCTGTCCAAACCTCCTGTACAAAAATTATGCCATTTTCTCTTTTAAATAGGTAAACCCCATCTATTTGCTATCACTGATACAGCCAGTGGTGAGCAGATATTTACTGAGTATCCCTGTTGGAACACTGCTGAATATGAACTCAAAATCTCAGGAATTAGTTCATTTTTTTAAAGCTTAAATGCCTTGGAAATAGCTCTATTTCCAAAAAAAAAAGGTCACTGTTGCTCCCCTCTAGTATTAAAAGGCTGGGTGCCTTAAACTATATGCTGTGAGCTCAGCAAAGCCAGAGGTACCACTTATAACCCCACAGTATTTTTTTCTGGGAAAATACCAAACGAAGAACTGATAAGCAAAATTCTAACTCTGGGCATTTCTCTTTATGGGAAGTGGAACTGTCATCCTGGTGCCAGTAATTGCCTATGGAACTCTCGGCCTTGGAGGAATGGAAAGTGCTTGGTATTGTTACAGGATTCCTTCAAGTGTCCATGCCTTTCCTGGGCACTGTTATTTTTGGCTGATTTGTCAAACTGGCCAGAGGATGAGTAAGATGAGCTTTGGCTTTTAAAACCACATTTTCCTTGAGCAGCATGAGTGCCCTCCCTGGGTAACAGGCAGATGAGCCCCACTTAGGCAAAAGGAATAAATGAAGTGACACTAGCAAACTGATGACACACTCTTACCTTTCTCCTTCTTTACTACTGAATGTGATAAAGGTGGAAGTTCCAAAATTATAAAATCCCACAAAATCACCATGTAATTTCATCAAAACAACCCTGCTTGAGTGCAGTGACAAAGAAAGTAGAGAGAGGAACAGGAAAAGATGATCTCAGAAAATGGAGACTCCAAACTTTGGCTCCTCTTGATTGCCAGCCCTCTGACTTGTACTGGAGAAAGAAATGCCAGCTTGCTGGTGCTGGCAGCAGTGACACCACAAAGCAATGCATTATTGCACATTGTTATAGTGATGGGATATTGCACAGCCTGAACAAGGCTCTTATGGGAGCTGAACTTTCTAATCTGGGACAGTAAAATCCTTGTTTGATTAGAAAATATTTCTCTCCTGTTTCAAAGACACTCTGAAATATGCCAAGAAGCGTTAATAGCTGATGGAGACAGTAATTTTCAACATAGAAAGTACCATGACACAGACTGAAAGAGTAGAGATGAAAAGCATAAAGACCATGATGGGCTCTGTAATCTCTCCCTGAAGTGGCATCTCTGAACTACATCATCTCGACTGAATGCAAATCAATGAAGTGCAGAAGAAGCAACTACTTTAAACAATACATATCACTGTTAATAAGCAACTTTTCCTTTATATTACAAAACCCACTGCCTAAACAATTGCAAATCTTTTATAACTGGAATTTCCAAGATCCCTCAGGATTGAGTGCTGACTCCAAGATTGCTAGCCACAATTTCAATGGATCTGAGGTAGAACAATAAGTAAAAAAATAAAATCTTGACCTGTAGTTCAATTCAAGTTAAGTTGCCATTCTTGAAATTAGATATGCACATTTAGATTTATTTTATGGCATTGTCTGTAGTTTCAGAGAAGCAGGTGCCTTTCAATTATTTATTATAAAGCCATAAAATGCTCTCAAATAGAGCAGTTCTATTCTAATATTCTATTAGAATATTCTAATATTCTTTTAAACTATATGAAAATAGTTAATATTAACTATACTTGATAGAAGTCAACTTCTGTTAGTATACCTCTTGAGAATCCCACAGAAATTCATTAATTATTTTAAAATATTCTCTTTTAAAAGAGCAGGGGTCTTTACTGAATTAAGAGCCTCAATATCTACTTTCTCTTTAGAAGGTGACAGACATTCTGAGAAATGGAACCAAACAGTGTATCAGATATGGGCTTGGGAAGACATTCACTGACCAAAGTTATAAAATGCCTTTTTGTTTTTGTGCACAGCTCCCATTCACAGTTGAAAATTCTGCATCCTAGAAGCATGCCCCAAAACAGGGCATGATCTCCTCAAATGTGTTCCATATGGTGGCGGGCAGTAACATCAATGATCCTTATGCACTCTAAAACAGGCATCAGGAACAGAAGATACAAACACAGACCAGTATTTCTACAATCTCTAACATCACTTGTGCATGCTCCATTCTCCTCTCCCTCAAGGGATTCCCAAAGCTTTTAAAAAGACTTTCTGGACTCCTAAAATATTTCCAGTGAAGTCAAGAACCTTACCCTAGGTGCTTTCAAGCCTTTGCAAAATGAAATTGCTGTTGTTAATAACCTTTTGAAGACCTTTTAGGAGCGGTTGACAGATCTGGAGAGGTTCATCAACTGTAACTAAAAAACCCAAAGCTGTGCATGATATGAAAAGTAGAATTGAAAACAGCATTCCAAGACAGTCTCCTTCTTGAGGGTTTCTTTGGCTCTCCCTTGTGCATCACCATCACCATACTTACTCCACCTGCTGCCTTCCCCAGAAATGCAGGCTCTAGGTGCTAGAACTGTGGCTTGTGGCTTGACAAGGAAAGAACTAACACGAAATAAAAGTATTCCTTGAAGTACAGAAAAGAGACTGTAAAAGAAAAGCCAAGTTAAAATCCCCAACCCAACCCCTTCCAAGTGTATATGTCATAGTTTCACAGCTAGTTTTATAATGCAACCTGGCAGCAACATCAAGGACTTTGGGAAGATGGTATAAAGATGAAACGGCATTACTGAATGCGATTCACAAAAACTGTATTTGGCTTTGCATGCAAAACGTACGTAAAACTTTAAAAATGCTTTATTAATAAAAAGTAATGTAAGCAAAAAGTAGGTCAGTTGTTACAGAACTTACTGATCTCTGTAGATCTACTGGGTACTGGAGGAGGCTGTGTACCATTGCGAGTAGGTGTTGATGACTGAGGGGATATGGGAGAAAAGGGAACCATATCAAAGATGTCAGTGGAGGGTGATTTAGGTGTCACACTGCCTGCCTACAATAAGGACAATAAATATTAGGGCAAGGTTTCACATGAAAAAGATCACAATACTGAATTCTTCAGCATGCAGATAAGAGCCACATTTTGAAAAAATAGTTTAAAACAACCATCAGCATGCAAACCCCAGCTCCTGACACCAAGCAAATGGCATTTGCAGTACAGACTGACTCATGCTGACACTCCCCAGCACAAAAGCAGCATCGTAATTTTTCCATTTTCAGTTGAAAATGTATCACAGTTACACCTGACAAAGCTGTGACAAGCAGTTCTCTCTTGCAAACACACGAGCAAAGACATCTTCACGAAACCCAGTTTGACGTAATATGGCAAGAACAATGTGCTCTGCTCTGGAGAGCACAGAACCAAGTTAAAGATACAATCCCAATATTTTTTGTTTACTAATTCTTCTTTACATAATCTCTTATTTGGCAGCCTAGAGAAACTGGTAAGATCAAAGCTTTAAATGTATTTTTCCATAAGTAATAGCCTAGACATGTGATTAGACACTGAATATTAATATCCAAAATAAACCTGTTGTCCTTGAATGTGAAACTGAAGAGATTTCATTCAAAAGGCCCAGGAATTTCTAAGGGTTCAAAAAAATACTGGGCAAGCAAGAAACCCCAAACCCATCAATTACTGTAGTTCTACAGCCATATTTATTTTTGAATGGCTCATTCCTCCTGCCACCAGTCCACTACTTCAGGGCACAAGCGAGGCACAGTCAAGTGAAAATACACTGAACACTAAAGACAGAGGATGAAATAGATTAAAACTGAGACTGACAAGCTGAAGGAAAAACTAGTTTACATGTTCATGTTATTGCTGAGACAATACAGAAACCCCCACACTCTGTGTATTAGAAAGGCCAGCCAGGCACAGGGAAAGCCTGCAGCTTTGAAACAAGATGCAGTTTGCCCAAACTATCCACATGGAAATTTTGAAGCACAAGTTAAATTAGTCACATGGATCCTTTTATTCAGAATACACAAATATTACAACCTGGCAAGCAGGTCGTCTTTAGCACTGCTTATGCATGAGAATCCCATGGATAAACCCTTCTTTTGGAAGGCTGCTTTCTTCAGTGCCTGTGCTGCAGCTGCCCCGGGACAGCTTGCGTCACAGATTTCTAAGCCAAGCCTACAGGTAGCCCTGAACCACCCCTGTTTCTCTCTGGAGGTTTCTGCAGTGGCTGCTGAGTAGCAATATTGATCCACAACCTTCCTCTAATGCACTGCTTAAAGAGGAAAAAACACAGAGCTCTTAAGTCCTACATTTCCTATTTCTTTGAGGTTCTGTGATTCCATGATTCTCAGGAGTTTTGAATTCATATTTTAAATTTGGATTAATATTTTGAAATTGGATTAAGAGAGATCTATAATTGTTCAATATCTAAAAGAACCTGGGGTATTTCTTCCCAGATATACAGAAGCATAGCAAGAAAAAAAAAATCTACATTTAACATGCTGCTTTTATTTTTTTGCCCTTTTTTAAAAAAATTCTCTGAGTCACTGCTGTTCCCAAGCATGACCATAGTTGAATTAACTTCATAGAAGAACCAGTTTTCAAGATTTCAACACATCCAGAACCCTCACTGTCCTCAACATGAGTTACCATTGGAATTTTAAATATGATGTGTTGTGGAAAGATTTCAGTGCAGAGTTTAGACACCACAGGCTCCTGTTAGTGTCCATGGACCTTGCATTAACCCTGCAGTAAACCAGGACAATCTGAGTCTGGCAGATTGATGGATGCCACCTGCTCTCACTCAAAGCAGGGCAATGGATGGGCTGGACCCAAAATAAACATAATAAAGAAGCACATGCCTTCCTTCATCTGAACCTCTCTCTGATTGTGGACAGCCTTTTGTTGGCATTAGGAAGGCGGCATCAGGTTTGGGGCATAAATAAATGCTTATATCAACCTACATTATCATCAACACCCATGGAGAATCCTAGAATGTCTTGGAGATCCTAAGTGTTAATGGAGAATCTTATTATTTGTTAAATGCTTACAGCTACCTAGAAGACAGATAAACAGCATTTACATTTAGTTATAAATGTGCCTTTTAGGCAAAAAATGCAAACCCACAGTTTAGACTAATTTCCCAATTATATTCCATTTTGTTGAAGTCAGTGACTGGCCATTTTGATACTACTGATATAGTTTAATTAAAACTATAAGAGAATTAAAAAATGTGTATTTTGAATACATGTGAGCACAAGAAGCATTTTTATTTAGTGAACACATGCAGAAAGCCAGGATGGTCGCCAAATAAAGCCAAACATTACTTGCAAATGGGAGAAAAGTTGATAGTATAAGCACATTAATATAAAAAAGCAGGCAATATGCCCATTTCATATTTAAGAATAATTTTCAAGCTTCATTTTTTACATTTTTTATAAAGTATGCTGAAAGTTATCTCATGGCTGATTGCTTTTCTATTAATTCATGGTGGGGGAGAAGCCCTTGAAGTTGGACCTTTAGAATTGTTTTGAATCACTAGTCTTCATAGAAAAATAATGAACAAAGGATTGACTGATAACACAGAGATCAATAATTAATGGACTAATTGAAACATGTTGGAAAAATAAAAATTTAGTTTTGGGGATAGGAGAGAAAAAGCTCTGTAGAAAATAAGAGTAAATCTTCACAAATTCCATATTTTAAGAGTACCCCTAGAGAACCTAAGATTAATCTGCCCTGTCCTTTAGCCACTGTACAAAATGCACTTTTTAATACAAGTTAATACACAACAGAGAACAAAAGAAAGCCAAAACTAAAAAAAAAACCCAAAACTGAAAAAGCTTTTGCACAGCAAGATTACACGAGGTCTTGGGCAGCTGTATTCACTGGCAGGCTTTGGAAGACCACTCTTTGAAGGTGGTGGTATTAACAATCCAGGTGGTAGTCTAGAGTCAGGAGAACTCCTAGGAGTAAGCGTAATGGAAGAGATATCTAAACAAGGAGGTGAATCCTCATTGTTACACCAGAAAAAAGTAGAGGGTCTTTGAAACATATGTTCATCATTATCACACTTTATGTGCAGCAGCTGAAAAGGAATCACAGAAAGAGAAAACATTCTGAGGAACAGAACGTGAAAACATCAGGGAAAGAAGAAAAAACAACACATTTCATATTTCAAAAAAGCTTGTCAGCAACTGTTCAGTGCTATAGTTACAAGATACAGAACTTGAAAATACTTCAACACAAAATATGAGAATATGCCACATTAAGAGGTAACCCAGTACCAACTGGAACAAAGACAACTTGCTCCTTGATCATTAAACCAAATAAAATGAAGACAGGCATCTTTCCAGCAGTGTGTGTGTGTGCGTGAGATGCTAAGAAATGTCTAAAGCCAACAAGGGATCAGCAATCTCTCACATCTGCACTTGTAACTTAGCAGGTAGGCACAGGTCTGGGGAGAAGAGTTACTGTGCTGGTTAATGCACAGGTCAGAATTTTCTCTAACTAATCGAGGAAAAGCCCACCATTTATATACCACCAATGCTGAAAGAACAGCTTATTATTGAATGAAAATCTTTAGAGGATGGATTTAACTCTGGATCTTAACAGAAGGGATTGCGCACTTGTGCAGAAAGTTCTTCTTGGCCACAGCCAAGAGTTCCACACGGAGAAGGCAGGAATGGGCTGGAAGTGTCTTGCCTAAGCCCCCTGTGACTGGTCCAGGCTGAGGCAGTGGCATATGAGTGCAGCAAAAATCCTGAAGTCTGCTTTTACTCCCTTCATAGTGTTACACATTCGTTATGTCATGATTATTTCATAAGAAGTTTGCATAACTCAGTAGATCAGGATTCAATCAATTATTTTAAACCATTTTTTTCAGTGTTATGTAGAAAACAAAACATTTCAAATCCTTATAAAATGAGTCTCAGCTTCTTTCTTCCCTTTCTTTAAAGATTAACCAGGCTAAGGGTACAGGTGACCAAATGCAGTAACAGTGCCATACTTGAGAATACCAAAACAACCCACAAAATTCCCTTCTCAAAACTTGCAATTCAGCATTAAAGAAAAAAAGGGTTTTCATCCCAACTTCAAAAATTTCCATACTGGAATTGTGAAATGGAGGGTTTGGAATGGTAATCAATTAAAAAAAAAAAAAAAATCAAAAAACCTACAGGACAGAATTTTGATTATGATTTCAAGAGTATCACCAGACTACAGGTAGAAGAGTTGCAGTGCTACTGTGTATTACTGCTGTGGAATCCTTGCTGCTATACATAACCATGGAAAAAACAGCCCTTGTAATAATAAACGCTCAAAGAGATTAAATACAGTCTGATTAAGAAAGCCAAATACTCCCCTGAAATGCAAAACAGCAAAGAATAAGTAGTTTTCATAAGAAGGCATGGAAGTCACATGAAAAATCACACAGAAACCAGCAAAATGCACATAGGACACCAAGCAGCAAAGCTATGAGGATGATGAACATATATCAAATCCAGGCAACGGAAAAATTCAATACAAAACCTGAATATACACCCTGGTGTCATCTGAGGCCTGAACATGGAGCAGTCACAGGGCTCATCAGTGACACTCTTAGGACACTTCACACCATATGGGGTGTCAGGCTTCCTACAACAATTTTGGGAATGCACCTGCTCAGGAAATTAATTTTCCCTAGGAATTCTTCATTTGCAGAGCAGCATAGAACCCATCAGGTGCTGGGAGTGTTCCTCTGTGTCTTATCCCATGGTCCAGAAAGACCTGAAAGGCTGATGGACTTTCTGCTCACAGTCCTAGGGTTCCAAGCAGCCCACAGACACCACAGGGGCAGCAGGGAAGTGCATTCAACAATGGAAAACAGGGAATATCACCAGATGCACAAAGTGCAGGGGGAGAAAGGAAGAGACCTTTGATCTAAAGAATACAATCTAAAAAGGGTGTAGCTTCTGAAAATTAATACTCTTACACCAAATTATAAAGGAAGAAAATATAGTAAAAAAATTAAATTGTCATTTTTTATGGTAATTATGTTTTGTCTGAGGTTCCCCCTCTGTAACACTTGTAGTAATAGTGGCATTGATACAATATGTCCCAATTTGGGCCTCATTTCATTAACACAAGAAAAACAACAAGAAAACAACAAGAAATGGTACTTCATGAAATAATCATACTAGTTCAGTAGGCTTGGTCTCTTTTATGGTTAAATGTATCTATGTGCCAGCAAACAATTTATTTTTGACTCATTCTACTGAGAATGGTGCTGAAGATGCACTGTTGGGCTGCATTGTACTAGAAAATGCAATGTGATTGAGATTTTGTTAATCAGGAAATCACTTCTAAATTGTTTCTTTTTACAAGGTGTCTCAAGACATTGATTGCAATCTCTACGTCATACCCACATAAGAAGTATGAATTAGAATAAATTGAAAAATGTTTTTGTTCCTTGGAACATTCAAATTGGTAATATACAGAAGCACCACAGTCGGTAACTGCAGCGATGTTCCAGGGAAAGGTGAGTGACCTTGAATTGAAAATTATGCGTTTAGAAGAACCTGCTCATTTCCTGAGATTTGGGGCTACTAAGAACACACTAATCCATAACTTACTAATTCATAAAGTACTGTATAAGCATTAGCAGTTTCATTAATGAACTGCTACATCTTCAGTTCATTTAGTACTTTTTCAGTGACGTGAAATATGCCATAGGCAATTTCGAATTAATTTTCTTTAACATCATAAATGTAACAGAATTTTATACCCTCACAAAGAAGTGCTCAAAGAACTGAACACAGAATATTATAAATCTAAAAAAGCTGAAGATAGGCAAAAAAACCCATGTGCATTTTCCCACTTGGCAATCTTGGTGGAAATCGGAATCAAGTGATATGCATAAACACATTCCAAAATGTTTTTTGAAATCTGCACACAGTTCCAATATCTATCTTGGGGTTTTCCCATGAGTGTGGTGAAGCTTTCCAATAAGGGTAGCTGGTGAAGGTGGCCTGTGCTTCCAGGTCACAACAAAACCTTGCACGAAAGGTCTAATCAATCAGTATCTTTAATGCTCTACTTAAAAATGGAGGGGTTTTGCAGCACGTCCACGTAGGAGTATGTATTCCATACTGCTTCTTTGGTAATCTTTATGGTGCAGGAAGAACACTGCTCCTTCTGGGGCTGCTTCCCCCAACACCTCTTCTTGCTGCCTTTCAGTTCTGCTTCTCCCTCATTTCAGTGTTCTCAGGGAACCCTGGCAGCTTTGGGCAGCACTAGCAATGGAAAGAGCAGCAAATAAGACATGATGTGAACCCACTCTGTCAGGGCTGCACTGAGCTCTGGAGGCTGCATTTACACACAGCAGCAGCACCCAAAACCTCCCTGTCATACAAACCGGAGCAGTGTCCCCACAGGAAAACAATGAGATGAAAATCCAATGGTCCTCACATAATCAAGACCAAATGCAAAAAAGACCAGCTACTAAAGCATTGCCAAGCCACTAAAACAGATGAAAAGTAAACAACAGATACACAAGGCACAGAAACTTCAGCAGTGCATGCAAAGGAGTGAGACAAAGGAAACATCCCATGCCAACATTTCCCATGGCACACGGAAGCGCAGCTCGAAAAGCAAACTAAGGAAACTCTTAGTTTGGGATTGCATGTCCTCGACAGAGCCACTCAGGACACGAAAAAAAGTGAGAGTTTCTGTTGCATAACACTTCTGCATTGGCAAACACAGTCATTTGAGGGACTAACTTTTCAAAGTTCTAGGAAGACTGCTCAAAACCATCGACCTGAATGCAGAAAAAATGATCACTAAGCAGTTTATTATTTACTGAATGTGCTGAGCAAATGTAAATCTAATTAGTTACAATATCCTGAGAGAAAAATCGTGAAGATTGACAATTTGATGTTCAACTTTCACAATATATTTTATGCAAAAGTATTTCATTATACAATCCAGTTTTCTCTCTTTCATTTCCAACTATGATCTCATTGCCTTAATGGCTTCTTTTATAGGTTTAGAAAGAAATTTTATTTTTCCCATAGAGTTTATGAACTGACAGAAAAAGCACCTAAATTAGATTGATGTTGATTTGGCCATATGGCTAGATTTAGAGCAGCTACAGAAAAATTTTCTTGGTGATACTAATAACCAAGCAAGGAGAGAATTCTGATGCAATTGTATCCCTCAAAAGCAGAACTTGATTGCTGTCAACGCTTTTCACCCATTTACATATTGCAAAAATGCAAAGGGTGGGTAATTGCATTATTCACACACATATTTTGCACCCATTTCAGTCTGTCAGTATTATTTTAAAAGATGTCCTCAAATAAACCCTTAGTTGGCCTGCAAAAAAAAGAATCAAGAAAGAATCATCAAAAAAGCAGTTTTAGACTAGATTTCCCTTTGTATTTCCCAAACAAGCCTTTAACTTTCACTACTTATAAAATGGAGAGAGAAAAGTAATCCCTAAATTTTTAAATTATTACTACTTTCAATTTTCATATGCCAGTGGTTTTGGTTTTTGGTTTTGTTTTTTTTTTTAAATAGAGCAACTGAGGACTCACAATAAACACCCTGATACACCATACTTATTATTACTTAAAAAAGAATTTAATTAAAACAACTAAATATTTCAGATGGAAAAATATTCTCTTTTATGAAATTATCAACTCAAAATAACTTTTTATCTGTGCTTAAAATGAAGCTTCAAGCTTATAGTTCACTGTTTGCAGTTTCTTCTCTTAGTTAGACCATGGATTGATTTTTGGATAAGTCACCAATGTGTACACATTTTCATTAGCAAATTAAGGTGTTTCTGTAATATGTTTTGCAAAGAAAGTGTTCAACACTACTACGCAAGAATTCAATATGTGAACCTGGGGCCAACTCCTTGCAGAGAAGTAAATCTGCCAGCAAAGCTACATATTGCAGTCCAGCCTGGCACAACTCATTTTGTCTATAGTTTCAGAAACTACAGACAAAATGTTTCTTGAAACATTTTGGAAGTAAAAGAGGATCTGAATTTTAAGTCTTGAACATATTACATTTGATCCTGAGCAAATGACTTTATTTCATATTTAGCTACAAGCCTATTTTCAATGACAACAGGAAGTTAGAAAGGTTTATTTTAAATGACAGCCTGGATGTATCTACTTAGAACTGAAACATGTTGAGACTAGTTTGGTTTTTTTTAAATGTGCAGCAAACCAGATGTTTAAAACCATACACATATTCAGTCATCCATCCACAGTTTAAAGATGCTCTCACATTCTATTTTCTTTTGATACTGAAGTGAGGACAGGAAATGCAATCTGGTCCTGCTTGTGGGAAAATGATCTGGGAATCAGAGGACTGAGCTGTCAAAAAAAGCCGAATTGGCTTGTTTTTAAAAATAGAAAATACAAACAACCCCAAACCACACAGACAACCAACAATGTCAAGGGTCAGTGATATAATACAAAAAACCTGCTGCACTTCAAATTTCCCAAAGTGTTTTCTCCCTTCTTCATTTCATGAAAATCTAATGGGAAGACTAATGTGTCTGGAATGATTAAAGACACAAAAATCAATGCACCTCAGAAGGAAGAAGCAGGAATAAAGAAATGATAGACTGGCACTGCATGTGAATGATGCCCCAGCTTCCCAGTTACTAACAGGTGGGAAAGGCATCCTGTCCTGGATCAGTATCGTAACAAAGAAAGCATGCCAGTGACATCACGTGCTGTCTGTCACAGCACTGTGGCACACTACAGGTGCAATAAATTCTAACAGCCCCTAAGTCTCCTCTCCTGGGGAAGGAAAACACCCCCCCACTGTCAGCCTGCCACTATGCCTGCTTAGACCTCATGGCTTCCCATCCCCTTCCACGGCGGGGATGGGCCCTGAGGGAGGACACAGCACAGTGTGACGTCAGTGTTTCTATTGCCGCGATTGTGCACTGCCAGCACAGGCCTCTGCAGCACCCCCTGCTCTGGTAAGGAGATCCTTGTTTGATCAAGTTGCTGGTGGTGGCTGCAGTGCTACATCACCTGCTGACTGCCAGGGGCTGCTGTGGCCATGCATTGATCGCTACAGCAAGAGCTCAGGCAGCAATCTGTATGGCAAGAAAGCCACTTCAGCACATCTGAAAACGTTGGGAGAGCACAAACAGCATGCAAACAACCAAATATGAAAAGGGAAGCACAGGATATGAAAACCCAAGGTACTGTTTAAGCACAAACAGAAGCAACTTTTAACCATCTGTAGTTGGCTCCTGAAACGGAACATTTCTTTACAAACTGCTGTGATGCCAGTTAAAGGCACGTGTTCTTTTATCATATTAGGCATCAAAGATCAGGGCTTAGACTTTCCACTGACCACTGAACAATCCCTTCCCTAGAACTCAGCACGCTCAGAAGAGCCGGACTGCCAGATAAGGAACTCCAGCCGTAGAAGATTAACAAAATATAAATAAATCAAAATGTTTCTTATGTCTAAGAAAAGCTTCAGAAAGCTGTTGTGTGGCACTGACATCTCTGTATAATTCAACAGTGTGAGATGAAAACTTCAAGAAAACTTACAGTTTAATAAATCTGTTTTAAATCACAAGAGAATGATTAACTTATGTTCACAGCATGTAATACCAAGACTATCTGCAGGGAAGGAAGACTTCCCCCATCCACCCAAAAAGTGCTGAGAAAGGCGCTCAGACAAGGTATTATTCCCCATGTTGGATATTCAGCTTCATTTAAGCTATTTTATTTCAGAAAACACTATTAGCAGATCTGAAAAGTTTACTCTGAAAAAATGATCACAATATAGATCTGTTACATTAATTTTGAAGACAGAGCAGCAGCAGCACAGATATTTTTAGTTTAAATTCAGAAAAAAATCTCTATTTCATTTAAAACGAAAGTGACCTTTTTCATTAGAGAAATTATGTGGAAATAGGGGGAAAGAAATTTTTGCACCACTTTTTTCTAATAGGAATTGAGACTGCAGAATCATACGTGAAGTTATAGTTGATTTGAATGAAAAATGCATAAAATTAATTGCAAACTATAACATGCAATTAATTTCTTATGAATTGTTTGTAATTTTGTTCCTTCATACATATTTGTTGCTCACATCATAAAAAAGCAGATAGGTGTCATCACATTCGCTGCTATTCCAGGCACATTGACTGATAATCCTTTTATAACAGACTCAAACTGCCCTAAAAATATTTATGCTTCTTCTCTGCACTGAAGTCACTTGACAACCTCATCAGTCCATTTCTTCATTCATTCTCAACTGAACAGTTCCATTTCCATGGAGTTATTCTTACACCAGCACACTTGAGAGCTCTGATTTACCATCTCCACAAGGTCTGCTTTAGAAAGGACCTGCCTGAAAGATGTCTCTTGGTAAGGTGCCAAAGCTGATAGTGCACAGCAGTGGGTACTGCTGTGGGCCTGGAGCTGAGAAAGACATTTTCCTAAAAATGTGCTTGGTTTTGGTTGGTTGGTTTGCTGTTTTTGTTTTGTTTTAATTTTTGGTTGCGCATCTGATGGAAGAATCCTGTAAAAGTAAAGGAGCTTAATCCAAACTCCTGCTTGAAGCAGGATCCAGTTATCTGAGGCTGCTGAGGACCATGCTCAGGGCAGAGTCAGTATCTCCAGCCTCTGGGCATCCTGTTCCAGTACTCATCCATTTACAGAAATCTCTTCTGTGTCAGAATGGATGCAGATGTTGAACAGGCTCTTAGGTGGCTCTTACTGCAATTCTAATAATTTGTGACAGGAAATGATTGGGGGTTTCATTTTAAAGCTTAAGGAGTAAATCAAGCAATAAAATTAAAGTGCAAATTAATAGCTGACCGTTATTACTGAATTGAACTAATTAATATCAATAATTATCAATATTCTATAGTTTTGCTGCAGCACAAGTGCTATTTAAGCAATATGCTTATTCATTGTACCAATAGTAATTAACAATAAAACAACATCTAGGGAGAGAGTTTACAAATGGCTAGCAAATTAACAAATTTAGATCTTAACTCTTTAATAAGGAATGTGACATCATTGTCTTAAAAGACACAAATCATAAACTATGGGATTTTTTGAGGCATTATTAATAATTCTCTAATTTGTTTTGCTTAATGAAATTACAAAGTAATTTAAATTAAAGAAAAGCATTGATTGCAATGGATTTAAGAGCCTGTTTATTTGCATTCAAATATACATTTAGTTATTATATTCATAAATAAAGACGAACTGCCATCCCAAATGAGGAAAATAAAAGACTAAAGATTTGAATAACATGACATTAAATCTAGCATTAAAATTGATTACCTATCCCTGAATGCTTCAGAAGTGAGAAGACATTCATAATTTAAATGTCCACTGTGGTAGTTACAGAGTATTTATAATTTATGGTGTTCTCTCCTCTAAGTAGATTTCAAAAACAAAATAGCAGTTCCTCATGGGAACAACCATCTAATCAACATAAAGAGAGTGCACAGACACTACTGATAAACTGTCAGCACCACTACAAACATGCTTTTGCATTGCCCAAACTTCTAAACATCCATTTAAGGGGAAACAGTGAACACTCTGGGCAGGAACAAGGTGGTCCAAAATACACAGCTGAAAAGCAGTTCCTCTTTTGCTAAGATTTTGCCACACATACATTAAGAAATTTCATTCATTTTCACAGCTGCCTAAAGCTGTACAGATGGAACACACTTGTAAGAAGAGGGGAGTCTCTGGGACCAGTCTGCAGTGCAACCTGCATTGTGGGCGGTCCTGCCAAGGTATAAGGAACTGCCAGCCAGCAATTTAAACACACTTCTGTGGTCATCATCTACAGGAACTGCAGAGCAGTCAGAATTTCCAGCAAGGAACCCACACTTGCTCCTCTTTCCCATCACCCAGCCTTAGCTCCCAAGACCTATTGACTCCTTGGCAGGCAGATTGTCAGTCACAGGTGACCATGTGCTTATGAAAGTTGTGGGGAGCTCCCAAGCAGCGTTTAGAAACCAGAGCTTTCAGTGCCTCAGCTGGCACATTCAGATCTCTACTTGAGGCAGCAACAAATAGGTATGATAGGGGATGAAAGAACCACAGTTGGAGAGACTGTAATTTGCACTTCTGCTGGCTTGTCACAATGTCACTGTTAGTTCAACACTGCTCTTCAGCAGACATGTTATGTGATCACTGGATGTTAATGGCAATCTCTGGGAACAGCAGGGATGCTCATAATGATCATAAGGTGATTATAAATACAGAGTGACTTCAGACACAAGAGCTGTGTTGTGTACTTACTGGAGGCGCATGTACTTGTGTTATTCTTAACTGGTTTTCCAAATCTTGAACTTTATTTTTCAGTTCTGCATTTTCAGTTTCTAATTCTTGAATCTACAAAGCAAGTGGTTATTCAACAGCTATTGGGATCGTCATGGATTTCAACAACAGCATCCACTGAGCATAAGTTTCACCAGAGATCTGGTGATTTAGAATCAAGGTTGAACTTGTTATCTGACTACAAAAAATAATTAAATTTCAGTATCCTCAATATTTCAACCTTGCTTTTTAGTGTCCTTGCAAGACAGCAAAACATAAAATACTTTTTAACACTTTTTTTTCAGTCTTCTTTTGTTACATTAGCAATCTGAGAATAATGCTGGAAATTATGCTTTCATAAAAAGCAGATAATACAAATACAGCAGCATGTACTTTTATCTCTTAAAAAGAAGAACATAATTCAGAACTTACTCTTTTCTGTAAACCTGCAATTTGTTTCCTTGTTTCAACATCTTTTCCTCCGGATTCCAGAAATTTCCTGTAAGCTAAGTCAAATGCTTGACCAATTGTTAAAGTTATCTCTTCTGCCTTTACATAAAACATAAGACTGAAATTAGTACATTAGGACAAAATACTTTACACCAAAGGCTTTGCCCCATCCACCATGAAGCTGACACTACCAAGGAGCACGACAAGCACCCTTCAGCAAAATACCTTGGCAAAACGCAATGAAAGAACATAAAAATACTTTGGATAAAGGAGGGAGACTGGACAGCATAAATTATGTATTCAGTTTCCATAAGCACAGATACCATGCTGCACCATGGCTTTTCCAGATGATTTCTAAAGCAAATACAGCCTGTTAAATCATTAAATAAATTCTTTTAGATGTAATGAAATAATGCTTTCATGCTAATGGATATTTTGACCCCTATTGATTTTAAATCTGGATTTCAACACTTATTTTTTCAAGTACTATAAAATCTCGCTCAGGATACTGCGTTAAGTATTTATCCGCACAATTATTTCCAACTACATAAATCCAGAAATAAAAGAATCCAAACAACACCCAAACCAGAAATTGCATTTGTATGTGCAAAATATATCCTATGTTGTGTTTATACAGTCAATGCAGAATATCTATTTCAAAAATGATGGGGGTAAAATAAGCCTACAGGAAGCTGATGGAGGACACCAAGGTTTCAGAAAAAAGTGATACCAAAGCAGGACCAATAAAAGGTGAACATATGGATACACCACTTGTTTAGGACTTTAGCAGAGAAAGTAAATACAGTAAGGAATAACTGTTCTGTCTCAGACACCAGAGAATGTCAGTGCTTGGTGCAATGAGTTGTCTGGGAGTGCTTTGTGGGGTTAAACTTGGGAGATGGGGCCGGGAAGGGGGATGAAAAAAGAAGGGAGAACCTTGTGGTGATAAAATTATAAAAACCCCAAAAAACAAATAACACACAAAAAACCCCAACACTAAAAACCAGAGACAGACACATCAGCAGAAGAGCCTGCAAGGGTATCTCAGCCCCAGAGTTGCAGTAATCTCTGCAAACAGCTGCGCAAACACCTCAAGCCTGGTGGGGTGGAGCCTGTTCTCCCAGAGTATTGCAGATGCTTCCCCCAGGATATTGAGCTGGGCAATAAGAGAAATTATCCCAGAACACCACCTCAGATCATTGAAGAGAGAGACTTTTCCTTAATTTAATGCATCTAAGTTACAAGACACCATGTTGCCATGAAAAATTATGTCCCCATGGCTGTGTGTCTGTAATTAACCATTCCCACCTCATCTCAAGGCAGACCATCAGCAGAACCTCAAGCCCTGCAGAGCGTCCCGCATACTTACACACTTTTCACTGTCAAACACGTAGCACAGATGCTTATTTGATTCTGAGTCTTTGCATATGAAAGTAAATATTCTCTTGTCAGTTTTGTCATCAGCACAAAAGGATATCCTGTGGAGCTGACAGTTGTGCTGGACCTCCTGCAAACAAACAGAAAGATAATTTTTAAGAAATTACTACACTCGCTTAGGATAAAGATGCACAAAGGAAAGCTCTGGATTTCCTCATAAGAGCAGGAAAGCTGCAGTAACATTTTTGAATGCCTTACTGTACATGAGAGCACCCAAAAATGTACTTGTAGTGTAACAGAATTAAGCAAACTCATCTCCTAAAAAATGCTCCTGTTTTTACTGAATGTAAACAGGAAGTTTTTATTTGAACAGCATTTATCTGGAAGTGTTTATTTGGACAGTAATTTCTGTTCTAGAAAATTGATTTTACTATTGCCTTGCATCCCTCTGTACTTTATTTAGGGCCTGATTATGTAAAATAATCTGTTCTTTTTCCAGGTGCACAATATCTTTAAATTTCATCATCTCTGAAGGTTTGTTAAAATGGATTTACTGAAATGAGTCCTTACTTTGCTACAGTAAATACAGAAAACAGAAATAAAATGGCTTTGGTAACCAAATAAAGAGAAATAAACCTGACATACAAATAATTTCTTACTTGAGGTGCCACACAAGCAGCTTTTAAGCATTATTATTTGTATATTTTTGCTACTGTATTTCACTTTCCATTAAAAAGCAAGTTACAGCTATATAAAAAGTTGCAATGGCAATGCTCTTCAGCTGAACAAGCTTGACAAGACTGAAATAAACTATCTCAACTATTTTTTTTTGTTGTTTTTCTTCAACAAGTCTCTTCTTGGTATTTTATTTTATTTGGCTTATTACATGGGAAAGCAGTATTTGCTTTAAAGGAAAATATGTCGTTTAGATGTGAACTATTATCTATTAAAAAAGAAAGTCTCTGTGTAGCACTGGGGTTCCCAGCTTGCTGTAAGCCCATAAACGAGGCCACGCTCCCTCTGTACACAACCACATATCCAAAAAATGCACCCTATGGGCAATCTTTTCCCCTTGCCCCAGCTGAGTTCATTTTCTCAGTCTTTACAGCTGTTCTTCTGAGTACTCCATTTCTCCCATGGTCCAAATCTCTGTCCTGTTGTAGCTTTTCAACACACAGAAATAATGACGTGTGCTCTCCCTGGCACTGTGAGGTTTACAGATCCATATAACTATTTTATATCATTTAAGGACAGAACCACAGTTCTATAATCCTTTTTTTTGAGTGCCAAGTATAGAATCAGGTCCTGATGTATGAGCTGGCCTCTTGTTCCTACTGCCATTAATAGTCACTATGTGACTGAAAACCAATATTCCTCTGTAACATAACTTAAGTGCTTTGTTTCAAAAACACACTGCAAAAGAGACTTTAATTAGTGCTGATAACATGAAATTGAATTTCCTAAAGCACTTATAAACTGTGCAAAAAGAAGGAAAACTTGATTCAAATTTACATGCAGCTACAAGAAACTAAGTGGGGGAGATAAAAAGACTCCTCACAGTTGATTACTACTCGAGTTGTAATAACAACATTGCTGAGAGATTAGAATGTTCCTACTCCCCCAGGAACATATATCCCACAGCTTTCTGTTAATCTCTGCAGGAAATCTAAGATCTTTTGGCACTTCAAACTGTTATTTTAAAACAGTTTTTGCCAGGATATGGGGTTTAGCACCCCTGTCTGCCCTACAGCATAAGGAAGATGCAAAAACTCCAAATAAAGTTGACATTCTTGTCCCCTCTCCTAATGTAAGAACTGTTGAGCTCTGGTTGTGTCAAGAGTCTGAAGCAAAAATGGGCTGCAAGCAGCTGCAGCTTTAAACTACAGCTACCATTTGAGAAAAGGCAGTGCCTGAGTGCAGCAATTACTCCACAATGAAGAAACAGGAACAAAAGTTTCTTTCAAATTCAATATTCAACATATGTACGGAAAGGTTTTTATCATCCAAACTGTTAACATTTATTTAGCACATTGTTTTTGTCTTCCTCAAAGTCTAAAAGTCCTGCTGTGAAAGGATTAAGAAAATTTAATACCACATTAAATACAGTCTGCCTTCAGGACTATCATGTGCCTTCCTGGGAAGATGTCACCCAGATGTTGTAAAAAACCATGGTATTTTAGAAGATCTTTTTTGTTATAATACCTTAAAAAATATAAAACAATAAAAACATTAAAAATAGTGAAACAAATATTTACTAGTTTCGCATGAAAGAAACACATCTAAGTTTCTTACCTTTGTTTTTGGATCTAGAATTTTTACACCATAGATTGAGATTTGTAACTCAACTTTGGGTGTCTTTTGGCCTTCAGATTTCTTGATGTGTCTTGCAAACTGAAACATGAAAAACAACAGCAATCACATTAATAGTAAATTTATTTGTTTTTATTAATTCTCATTTTCTCTCAACTCCCTCCACATTAAGTTGTTTCCTTCCTTCTTCAAAAAGCTTCCCATAAACAACACCAACCATTCTCAGAGTCTCAGCTGGGCACAGACCAGCATTTCTAACTTCACACTACAGAATGCTCCTAAAATTCAGGAAAAAGTATTTTAACATTACTTAGCATGTTCCCCGGTAACTTTTATCTGCTTTTTATGCACTTAATTGCAGCTTTTGCATGAGATTTCTATGAAAGCAGCAGGAACATGAACACTTTCAGTTTAGCAGCTGCCTGGTTGTTGAGCAAGGAACATCAGTGGGTTTTCCACACCCCACTATTTCTACACTCACTTCCATACTCGTGCATGGAGGGTACTTCCAGATGCTCCTTTAAGTTGTTTTAAACAGGGTCAGTTTGAAAGCACTGCAGTTGTCAACACCTAAGAGGTACTTGATCTATTTTATTCTCAGAATCTATCTGCCAGCAGCCCACTGGATGATGGCTAGATAGCACTTTATATGACTGGGTTGGGTAATGTCTCCTATTCAATATGTTTTCCATCTTTTTCCATCTCATTTTCTAGACGTTAGACTTACCTTTCTCTCTTTCTCTCATGAATACTGCCTATAAAATCAGCACAGTATCTCAAATTTGCTCCTGCATGACAGTTAAGGAGTGCCCTAAATTTGGGTACCTTTCTTAGGAAATATAGGATTGCTCCGTATTTTGCTCCATTACCAGAGCAAAATGTTGCCCTTTTTCTCTCGAGTCTTTGATAGCCTAGAATGGTATTTTCAAATGCATAAATAAGGAGGATGATCCACTAAAGGCCAGGAGTTGGAGTCTATGCTTCAGAGCTCTGTTTGAACACATCATCCTCAACATTCCCATTCAAGAATAAACTGGGTGCATAACTCCCCATCAGTACAAATACTCTGTGTCAGAAGTCAGTGGGGACAGTGGCTTTTAGTGCCATCAAGAGTCTAGGATGTCACCAAGGGTGCTGTCCTACCAGACCTGGAAGACATAAGCCTGAATTGCCTTGTGAGAGTGAAGTGCTCAGCTGTAGCCAATTGACACCTCTCCCACAAATCCTTAAAAACTCTGATTACAATTAATTATTCATTTAAGTGATAGCTCAGGGTTTGGATTTTTGCTCTGATCCTTTTCCAACTAGTACTTGGAAAATCTTCCCATAACACAACTGCTTTACACAGTATGACTGTCAATCTCTTACTTAATTTTGCTTATAGGCAGCTTCATTCATGGCAAATTATTAACTAGTTTGGAGAACCACACTAAAAGCACAAAAACCTGTTTTTCCCTTCCTCCCAATTTTATTCCTCATTTTGAAGGTATACTTGTTGGACATTTAATAGCTAAACAATTTATAATTAATCCTACTAACTTCACACAGTAACAGGACTTACCCAGACACTTCATTACTGATTAATGCATCCCAATAGCTGATAAATATCACACACTTGGTAAAACAAACAGCACCCTCCCACCCCAAAAAACCCAAACAACAATCCCCATGAAACCACTCTGTGCCATTCTCAAAACCAACTCTTAAATCTAAATACCCATTTTGCATTTCAACATCTAGGACTGTTACAGTCACTGGCCAAATGTTTTATAAAGGTTCATACAAGATGACTTACTAATGAAAACCAACTAGCTGAAAGTCAAGAAAATATAATTTCTAGTCTGCCTCTTCAGCATCATGTATATGCCTCTTGCAACATCCTTTTCACATCTGCCTATTTAACTTCAAGCCCATGTCTTGCATATATAAACTTGTAATACACATTAATCCCTGTATTGTGCCATTCCATATGCACATTTTAATTTTTTTAAAAGACATTTTATAGAAAATTAAATTTTAGAAATCATAATTGCTGGTTTACAGCATTCTGGCCAACAACATTTCTTGACTTTAGAGGACAATTCAAATTCACTACAGAGAAAAAGCATTTTTTTCTTTAATAAAAATCACTCATTGAGCCCCACAAAATCTGTCCTAAATTTTATACTGCAAATTTAAGCTATTTAAGTCTGTGCTTAAATAGGAAAAAGATAGGCCAATCATTGCCTTATTAGCACAGACTGTTTTTCTCCAAGATGAATATAAAACGCCGACTGTCTTTAGACCATTTTCAGATCATACATTTATTCATTACCTGCACCCCACCAGCTTTCCTCTCTGATTTGTAATTTCCTGATGTCCCTTCATTGAATGGGACTTTGACGACATATGTGATCCCTTTTTTCACTGCTCTGCACTTTGCCAGGTTAAATGGAATGACCACAAAGCCCACAGATCACCTGGGCAGTTTGGACAATCTCAATTCCCAACGTACTCGATGGTGCCCAGAAAGACACCCATGGAACAGACAACCCTGGGGCACACCTCAACTTGAAACAGTCTGGAACTTGGGCAAATCCTGACCTTTGGAAATGTCCCTTTGCAAACCAGTCATGCACAAGTATTTCTGTGCAGTAGTGAAGGGAAAGAACAAATAATATTTGATTTTACTGAGTTAAACTCATGGTATATATTGAGAATGATGATGGAATGCTTGATTTTCCAATGGCAATCATCTCAGAGTCTCAAACAACAGCTACAACATGAAAAAGTTGTAGTTTTTAAAGAAAAGAAGTTTTAAAGAGAAAGGTTTTAAAGTAAGCAATGTGAACAACTTGCACAAGTTTTAGAACAGCTGGCCAAAGCTTGCTCCAAGAAGTCATGAAGACTTACAACACTGAGGAAGTTCCAGAAGGCAGTTCTGTGCCAATTCTAAAAAAAGGGTAAACAAACTGACCGTATCACATCTCCATTCTCAAAAAGCATAAATCCAATTCAAGAAATAAAGAATTCAAGTGAGACGAAATTAATGACGATCAATATTTTACAAAAAATGCAGCTTGTCCAAGTAGACAAAGCATCTGCATTTTGTATGCCATTATATTTAAGAAAGTGAATCAATAGAAACAAAGTATGAGTTAAGTTAGTTACATTAGTCTCCAGATGCAGTTATAAACAGGAAATTGTCATTGGGAAGATATGTTTCTAATGTATTCCAGCAGGGTTTATTTCTCAAGCATGAAATTTCTTAAGCATTGAACAATGACCAGGAGAAAAATAATTACTGATAAAATCTACAGGCACAAAAAATAAGAGGGGAAAAAAATGGGAGAAAAATAACTAATAACCTGAAATCTAAAAATCATTACAGAGGAAGTTTTCAGACCACAAAGGCTGATGAAGGGGCCAATAACAGAGAGACTCCTCATCAACCAGAACACCACAGACTGGTATCCCAACAGAATCTGTTGTTTTCCTACAGGCAACCCTGCAAATCCCACATGTGGCAACAAACTTTGATTCTTGGGAGACATCCCTGTGAGGATGGGATTAATGAAGTCTTGATAACATGGCAGGCCTTCCCCTAACTGTGGACCTTCTCATGAAACTAAATATGGGAAAATATTTCAAAGAGATCCTTAAGATGACAACAATGGCCGCACTGCATCAGCTGCTTGGGAGAAAACACTCAAATTTTATCTTCTGAGAGTTTCAATTACAGAAGGATGTTGACAAAAAGGAGAAAATAAAATCACAGGATATTTACCAAAGTTAGCAGAGGGCTGGAAAACCCACTTCAAGAAACCCCATCAAATCAAAACCAGGCTAATGGCGAAAGAAACCAATGACAAAAGAACCCCTTCAATACAGACATCCAGACAAATGAGCTTTTTAATCAAAGGTTTACTGGGAACAGTGACTGAACAGCACACAAAGATTAACTCAGAAGATCTGTGGCAGTTTCTTTCTTAGCATTTTTCCTGCCCGCTGTCCTGTGCAATAACAGATAACACACAGATACTGATCAGCAATTTCTTTTATATCTGATGCTCTCCAGAATGCCACGTTCAGACACCTCCCACACTTGTGCGGGGTTTGAACAGCACATCCCATCACTGAGTCAGGTATCAGGAAATTTTCTTTTCTTTATTTCTACTCACTCCTTCTACCTAAGGAAGACCCCAAGGGAGCTCTGGACCTGGGAGATGTACAGACATTATTTTCTCCTATCAGCACACATTTGAAACACAGTAATATTTGTATCTCACACAATAACATGATTATTTAAGAGGGTAAAAATCTGTAGCCTTCCACTGGCATCAAAATGGAAAATTATGTAAAATTATAATGAATCACAGCATGGCTTGGGAAGAGACATGAAGGGCCAAATTCTTAAGCTCTTAGCTTATACATATAATGTTCTCAGGCACAAACCCCAGCTTTGGTCCAGCTCAGTGGGATGGGCTAGTTTGTGTTCAGCTGCTTCAGAATTAACATTTTATTTTCATGGCATCTTTTAGGGAAAGCAACAGATACAAATAAACCTATTTTCTACAGTTTAACACAGCTTTAAAAATAAAGAAAAATCACCCATATATTTTGTAATTTATTACAGTAGCAGCGAAAATTGGATACTCTAAGAGACTTATTAAATATGATGTGTTTATGCATCAAGTCTTAGCAAACTACAACCAGAAAAAAAATACCATGAGAAAAAAAACAAACATGTTTTCAAAATATCCAGGAACTGGAGCTAAAGAAACAATTGTTAAGACAAATTTTATCTATATATCTATAAGTCAGTTGAAGCTGTGCAATCAAAACTGTGTGTTTCTCTTTAATATTTACATCTCCCTACACAATTTAAGATTTAATTAAAAATACTTGAGACATCAAAAGGGAGATTATTCTGTGATTTGGGTGCCAATCGTCACCCCAGGGAACACAGGTTCAATTCCATTTAATGCAGGCTACCAGTGAGACATCAGATATTGCACTTCACACAGACACCTTAAAAGATCCCTGGTTTAGGGCGGAGTTGTTGGATAAGATGGGAAACATCTTTGTAACCTGACTTGGAGAAGATGCTTTTCCTCTTTTTTTTCATTAAAACATTCATTATAAGGAAAGATGCCTGAAAAAAAACTCATCAGGCCCCATTTTTTTTGCAGTGCCTTCACATTATCTATTGGTCATGTTATGGTCCAAACTCTCATGGACATTTGATGTGGGCACAATGAAATTATGACCTCTGAAAAATAGCTGTCAAGAGGAAGAAAAGGATGAAAAGACCACTGACATGCAAAATTCAAGCTCTCAATAACCATCTGGGTAGAAATGTATTTTGATGGAATATGTTGTATTTTATTTTCCAAACACACACTGGACTGAGAGGAAGGGTATCCATCTACTATCCAGAGTGTGGGAGACAACACAGTGCAGTCTTTTTTCCATTTCTCACTTCCTGAAAGAGTTTTTGTGTTTTGTTTTATTTGAGGGTGGGCTGCTTTGTTGTTGTTTTGCTTTGAATTTTTTTGGTTTTTATTTTGCTTGTTTTTATATTGCTTGGTGGCATGGAGTTTTGGGGCTCTGTTGGGATTTTTTGGTAGTAGGTTTTTGATATTTTTTCTGTTTGGTTGGTTGGTTCGGGTTGATATTTTTTTTTTTTGGAGGGGGGGCGGGGTTTAGTTTTTTTGAGGGGCAGGGTAAACAGGTATTTTCTTATTCAGCTCTTCTCATCTGACTTGCTTTGGCCTTCAGATGTCCTTGACTGGTCCTGAACCACAAATTCCACTTTCTGCAGTACTTCAAAGAGAGCAGTCATGGCTGTAGGGCTTGGCTGGAAATCTCTTTATCCCAATATTAAAGGCTTCTCTGGCTTCCACTCTCTCTCCTTTCAACAACAGATGAAACTGAGCTTTAACACAGAAGGGAGCTCAGAACAACATCCACTGATGGTCCTTTAAGGGCAGCAGCAGGACAGCATCTCTGCATGTGTGGAAGTGTGTGAGCCCTTCACTTTGTGTATCCTTAAGGGTCAAAGACATGATGAAAAATATTTCAAGTGTTTTCAAAGAGATAAATTCTATTTGCATTTTGTCTGGTCATCTCCACTTACAGGAGAAAAGTGGGAGAAAAAAGGATAGTGAATTGAAAGCTGGGTAAGTGAACAGCCTTAAGTTTGGCCCTCACAAAAACGCCCCTTGGCAGACTGTAGAAGGAACAGCCCAAAACTCAGGTATTTATTCTGGTTTCTCCCTAACACTCCTCCATGCAGCTTTCTTACCACTGCTCTGGTTATGTTCCTCCTTCCATCTGTTATGCTGCTCTTTCTACCTGTTCCCACCTCCTGCACTTTATAAGAAGGATCAAATTCATTCCTACAGTCTGATCTACAAGTTATTACCTTCATTAATCAAGGAAAATAATCATTTTGCTTTATAAAATAAATTCTGATTTGACCACATGTAGACATTTGACTCCTGTAGGCATGTTTGGATACGGAATCTGGGTGCCATGTGTTTTAGGTTTTGTTTCGTTCTAGAAATAAGTTTGACCAGAAAACTTGAAGGAAAACATGGTTTGTAATAAATCATGATAATAGTTCACCTTATCTTACAAATTAATATACACATTTTAAAACATTAGTGTCCAACTTTCTTCTTTCTCCTGCAGTACAGCTCCAAGCACTTGGAAAACACAAGAGGAAATCCCACCTAGACAAAACCACAGGAGAATCCTCTACAAAAATTATATAGTTGCTTGAAGAAAACCTATCTTCTAATTGAAACTGTCCCAGAAAAACTGTCAAGAAAATATAAAAGTAGTATTTGGGATAAAAGTACAACGAAGCATCAAAAAAAAAGTTCATCCAAGATATTTTATGTTTCTGTAGAACATCAGCTCCATCTGCTGGGAAAAATCAGTTTGTGGAATGGCAGCTACAGTTTCTGTGCTGGGCAACCCAACTCTTTGTGCTGAGTTAAGGGCTTTTGATTTAAAGGAGTAAACAGTTGTACATCAAATCTTGACTCTGACACAGGTGGATGACATGAGGGCTTAAGAAAAATGCTTTCTGGTGGCAGTAATTCATGGTCTGTATATCACTGTAAGCACATGACTTCAAAAGCTTATTAGAGCGATGCATGTCACTTGTAAAAATAGCTCTGAACATTAAGAAAGTGTCAGTTGTTTTTCTGCTAGCTATTAATTTTAATGAAAAACAAATTATGATTAGTAACACTGCAAACTAAAAGCAAATCCAGATAATTAAAAAATATAAATATGGCATCACAAGCTACATATCGTCTAAAAACTCTCCTACCCCCAAAACCACTTTATATTTCTTTCTATATATAACATTAGTTTTTTAAACTGTTTTAATTGCTTAAAAATTTTCAAGTAGCATTTTCTAAAAAAGAAGCTACAGATGTGTGCTTAATAATAAAATACAGTACCTCTAGGCTTCTCTTCAAAGAATACAGATGCACAACGTAAGTCAGTCTTCAAATGAGTACTCAAATAATTGGGGATTGTTTCAAACATAAGAGCCTTTTATTGCTCTCTGAATTCTGTTCCAAGATTTTTCAAGTCCTTCCGAAAGTCATCTTTATTTACTTTGGAAGTTCTCTAATAAACTTGTGATTAGGTAAGATCACATGCAATACTTGATATCTAAGCTCCAAATTCCAAACTTGAAGGAAATAGTGTAATTCTGGCAGTGACTATTCGGACTTCTATCTCCAAGGTGCTTTACTTGCGGAACGTGTGTAGAAAGAGCAGGTATCTACACACTCCAGTGACACCATGAATATATACACAACATTTCTGGCTCTGCCCACGCTTCTGAGAGCAGTTATTTGAAATCCTTTCTGGAGCTGCTTTCAGAGAAAATTATTTCCATGTGTGAAATCATAGAATTCAACCCACCCAAAGCCTCCAGTGATTAGTGAGAGCCCAGGCCAGCCTGGGGTTCCACCAGCAAGACACTCAGCATTTGGTTTATTTAGGAGTCCAATAAAACACCATTAAAACAGAAGCAAAGCTTCTCCATAGCAGGATATCACTGTGACAGATTTCTGCACAGAACTAACTTTGCTAAGGGTATTGGAATTTTATAAAGACAAACTACACAAGTTTGTCTTTATAAAGACAAACAAACACACACATTTTGTTTTCCCTGGTAGAATGCTGCAGTGCTTAAAAAGGGGTCAAACTTAGCCTGAAACGCTTGAAAACAACTAGGCAATGATGACTGACTAACTGCAGCACAATAAGTCTTTTTAGCATGAAACACTCTAAGAATTGACTAAATGAATCTTTAAAGGCAGCTGTATTGTTTCGGTGGAGTGAAAAAAACAGAAAAGAATGTGTTTTAATACCTTAATATGACTACTGATCCATCTTGTAAAGATGACTTTTTCAAGGAAAAACTGAGTCTCAAAAGCTGAGCTACATGAGTAGTTTCATGTTTCCTTTCTGCATGTTTTTAGTATAACACAATCATTTTTTTCAATATTGACTCCCCGCGTTTTCTGCCCATTTCCAAGGAACTTGTTTAAATGAATAATGAAAAGCCTGCAAAAAAGTTATGGAAAATGCAGTAGTAGGGAGAAAGATTTCTACATCTAAGTAAACTCAAAGGCCAATAGCTCAAAGCAGCTAAGCATGAAGCAGTGCAATTCCACAAGAAAAAGGCAGTGGAGTGGACCAGCACAATCAGCATTCCCTACCCCAGCTCACAGCGTCTCAAGAGCTCTGAGCTCACCAGCTCTCACTCAGCAGTCAAGTCAAAGCTGTGTTAACTAACAACAACCCTCAACAAGTCATTGCACCCGGATATTTTCAGTTGTCTATCAAGTCCCTTGATGCCTAAGCACAAGTAACCAAGAAGAAATTGTAAAAGTCTGATTTTCTCAGCTGTAGCTGGGGATGGCAGCTAAAACAAATTCATCCTACCTCAGTTTGTACTAATGAAGCCCAAAACAAGCCCGATGAACAAGTATTACCCATTGAAGTACATGAACTTTATAAATACTTGTGAATAATTTCATAATTTGTGAGACAACTAAACGCTGTACACAGCAGAACACCTGACCATACAGGCATAATAAGGAAGAACCTACACACTAAAGAGATTAGTAAAAGCACTTCTTCCAGTGATGCCATGATGATTTTTTGCCCTTTCTTTTATACCCTCTTTATATACCTTTTATAACTTCTGTATTCTTAGTGCTTTTTGCCTACATTCTTGGACTTGTTTGTCAAGCTGAGAGACTAAACATTTTAGAAGCTTCGTAGCTAGGGATCAGTGTGCCCCAGACCCCAAGGTGCTCTCCAGAACACATTCTGTAAACTAAGATAGAACCATCCAGGAGAGGGTTCCTTGGGGAGGGGGGCTCACTTGAGCCTCTCAGTGGGGAATCTTTGATAGATACGCTAATTAGTAAAACCTATAATGTTATACCAGATCTTTTGGGGGTGTGCATTTTGCAGTGTGCATGGAGGTGCATTCGAACTGGATGTGGTGCACCTAAGGATCCTTAAAATAAATACAAAGGCAAAATCCCTTTTTTCCTTCTAACCATGTTTGATTCTTGATTTTAAGACCAGGAAAAGGCAACACTAGAGCCAATGAATTCACTTAGAAAACTCACAGAGTGTCTTAGTTGTGAAAGGAGGTTAAGAGTATGTTCCATTTATGTTTCATCAAAAATTCTTACCTTTAATTTTCTAACAGCATCTCTTACAACTTCTGTGCCTTTGGGCTGCTCCACTTCTGTACTGCCAAGAAACTGAAAAGATTGTAATTTGTGAGCAATAAGTTATGCATTTAAAGGCCTAATCTACTAGAGTAATCTTATTTTCCAATTACTTCCAAACAGCATTTCGGAAAGGCAATTGTTTCTATAGTTGATAAATAAAAAATCTTCACACAGCTATTTCTAATCAAGAAAATAATAAGAATTAAATTCTAAACTAACATTACCATTATCAAAATTGACTTTAAAAGAACATCCTATAAAAATCTGTAAATTAGAGGTTAAACTACCTTTTTCCACAGGGAAATTGCCACTTAGCTAATAAATTGTTTTAGAAAATAATGAAAAAATGAATAAAAACTACTGATAGGAGATACTACCCATGGATAAACATGAGCCAATCATCTAGACTATGCCACTAAAATGTTCATACAAGATGTAAGACAAATTAAAAGCACAGATTTTCCTCTCAGAGCTGCTTGGATAGTAATTTCATAGATGTACAGGAACTAGGCTCCAGCTTACGTAAAACAAGAGTCATATTCAAGTAGTTTCTATGACGGTTCATATTTTTACCAAGTCAGGTTTTAATGAAAACCAAATATGTGTCTTTTCATATCTAAAGTATAATATTCCAAAGGGACCTTATAATTTCTTTATTTGTACACTGAGATGCTTTTATGTTCTGTACAGTCACACTTGCCTTTTACTGTACTGTTACAAAAGGTATGATAAGTCTGCCTGAAACCCATCTGTGTAATACACTAATTCATTTTCAATTGCCCAATTTTCACACTGAAGTACAGTTAAGTCACGCCATGTACATGTATATGCTAAAATAAGGCTAGGAAAATAACAACCTCCCTTTTTTCCAAAGTACAGTTTTCTGTGTACCATGACACACAGAGGCGTATACAATTTTTAAGTCCGAGCCACTTCAAAAGGAATTTAAATTTGCCAAGATACAGACAATTTCAACAGAGTAACTCTGAAGATTGTAGTTCTATTAAACCTTCCAAACAGGTTTAGTGTAGTCAGTGTGTTCAAGGTTCTCCTGCAAAGAAACTGTGCAGCTCCACCAATAATGAAGCCTCATTAGACATTTGCTACTGACTCTGAAATATGATGTGCCACCTTGCATACAACAGTGTGTAAATCAAAACACCAGCACATCTACTGTCAATATTCTCTACTATTCCAATTCTCCAGCCAGGAGACCAGAGGTTTGGAATAACAAAGCAGAAGGCTCTGCTATTGATTTGATGTCTTTCATTCAACATCTCCAATGACTTTAGACCAAGGGGGTGATCTTGCCTGGAAAAGTGATAGCGGCACAAAATGCATGTAAAGAAGGAGGAATGACTCTTGGACATTATGGATACTGCACGTGGCAGAGACAAAAAGCGAAAGGTGAGTGAATATATGTGAGCAAAGAAACCCCAAGCCAGTGGGTAAGGTCAGATGACAGTCTAAGAGCAAGGTTGAAACACCAGCATTACCAGCTATCCACACACAAGCATACTTATATCCACCACACCTGGCAGAACACGAGAGGCAGAAGTGTAATTGCTGTCAGTTTGTGAGCAGGTCACAGTACGTGATACACGGAGCAGGAATCCTGCATAAACACAGGAACAACAGCTGCAGGTGTGGACAAGGCTCCATGAGCAGAGCACAGGTCACTGCTGCCCATGGAGAAGCTGCCAGCTGAGACAGAGGCCTCATCCATGGCTGTTTCCTCACACTTGTGCTGTTTTCAAACTGGCAGCACCGGTGTCAGTGTAAGCAGCCTGGTACTGCTCGATACAGATTTAGGGCCAGGCTCAGGTGGAACTGGGTAACGCACACAAAGAGATGCCCCAGGTTATGCTGCCTTGCCTGCAGCTACTTCTCCAGAAGGGCACAGGGCTGCCCTACATTTTTTATTTACTTACTTCCATCCAGATGACTGAAACCTGATACAGCTAAGAAAGAAATAAGAGTAATTTCCCCGTAACTCCCCTCCCAGATCTCTCCTCCCCTTCACAGTCCAAGAAGGGTCAAGGTTTCTTTGCTGTATTCAGTAAATCCCAGCAGCAGACCGATTTTTCCATGAACAGTACCTTCCACAAATACAGTTTTCCCAGGGGCTTGTACCTCATGCTAATTCACATTACTGCCTCGGAAAATGTAAGCATCAAATTAAGCTTCTGCCACAGCTGGGGAATCTGTTAAATGCCACTGAATTTTAAAGCTTATAGTAATGTTCCCCAATCCAGAAATTATCATTTATGATCATGAAGGGGAGGGAGAAGTAGACTTCTAAACAGAAAGATAAACTGCTAAAAGCAGTTTAAAAGACTAACAAAACCTGAAGAAAAACTCATTGTGTTTGCTCAACAAGTTACGAAAGAAATAAGCAACCAAGACTCAGAGAATACAGAAACACCATGAGCCTTATATCAGCATTTAAGGAACATAACCCACTAGGCTGCCGTAAGTCATTGACTCTCTTCCAGGTGAGTGTTGGCTTTGACAGTAAGCACTATCACTGAAATTTCTATTGCTCTCAGCAGTTTTGAACTGGAGGCAGAATTCAAGCTTGTGCATATTAAACTATTAAGCATAGGAGAATATAGTAAAACAAGTTTAATCTAGATATACAGAAAAGATTGGTAGCTTAAGTGCTAATACCAAGCAAAAATTACAAGGCCATACTATAGATTGCACTGTTTGTGTCTATTTCTATCTCTTTTAATTGCAATTGTACTTTTTTTTTATTCAGGTGTATTCAAATTGCTTATACATTTCATGCATACAGCTTTCATGCTCGACCGCCCTTCTTTATTTCTTGGTAAGAGTAATAAAAAGAAAACCAGAAATTAAGAGGAGATACTCCCAATATTTTTATTAATTGGACTGCTCTGTTTGGAGAAAAAAATAGACAGAATTTCAAACCAAGACAGGTTATTTTCTAACTGTAACAAAAGAATGACTATGCAATATAGGTTTAACAAACAGCTAATATTTTAACTAGAGGCTTTTTATTGCTTGCTTTTTTATCTGCTCTGTACCTTTTCCATGTCATCTATCATCATTTTCTGCTTAATATTAGGTACCAATTACTGTGGTATTACTCATGATAGTTAAGCTAAGCAAACAGATGTATTTGCAAAGCTGGGGCTTCAGCTGCCAAGGTCACTGTGACATTTGTACAACCCCTGGCACAGCAGACACGCCGCCACCAGGATTTCTAAGGGAAGCCACTAACAACTAACTCACCACCCTCGTGAAATGGAAAGGTGGCCATTTCATTATGGTCTTTTCAGCAGATTTTTCTCACCAAATCTCACACAAACACAGAGAAAAATATTTGTTATATCAAGAATTTGGTCCAGCTGTGGCATGAGTAATACAAGTATCCATCATGGAAGAGTTTCTGCAACAAAAATTTCAAAGCAAAAGGGGTAAATAGGAAACTTCCCTTTTCAATCCCAGGCTCCTTTAGGGAGCAATACTGATCCAGAGTTTTAGGTGGGAACTTGGCAAGTCAGTGTTTGTTTTCAGCACTTAAGGTTCCCTTCTGCCACCCAACTCATGCAGAACAACCAGCATTTGAAACCTAAGTGAGCCAAGCTAACCCAACTCCTACACTTCACTGCAGAAGAGAGAAACAGAAAATAACTGTTTCCCCTTGGATCATTCACTATTAATCCTAAATGCAAACTAATAAATGCATTAAATGCTTAAGTGTTCTTTACATAAGTAATGTACTCAAACAAATAATACAGCTGAAAAATGTTTACGCACGACTGCTACATCTATTGACTGTCTGCAGCTAGCAAAAAGATTATTCTTGAGATCGGTGTACTCCATGCATAATAAGCCAATTCAAACAGACGTGATACATAATTTAGGTACGCCACTAGACACAAATATTTATGTGTTGTTTAGTATTAAGAGTAAGTTCATCATGATCATATTGAATTTTTGTTGGATACTTTAAGAAGTTGGAAGATGACATTTAATATTTTGTATAATGTAAAGCAAGCTAAAGCAATTTTCCTTACCACACATTCTTTACAGCAGTCTGCCATTCTTCCAAACATATTTCCTACAAAACTTATGAAAGGTTATTTTTCTAATCTATTACTAATTCTCATTTCACTTGCAGCTGTCTGTAATCAGAAATAACTCTTATGAGGCCAACAGATCTTATCAGTCAGAACCATTTAAGTGTTCCTTTAATGTACAGTGATGTTTGCCATTAAGAAAGCAAGCTGTTGGCCAGCCATATACAAGACAAACACCTCAGATCAAACCATTTAATATATAATATTAGCAGACAACCAGATGTGTTCACTCCACATGCAAAATTTGCAAGATAATGCAGCTGCAAAGAATTAACAGACACTGTTTCAACATATTAAATCAACAGAGGTTTTATCACTGACAGCAACAGAGAGAAAATTCAGCCCTGTAATGGCCAGGAGGTCTGTCTTACACAACAAGCTATCAGAAAGACCCTCTGTGGGGAACATCTTTTTCAGAATGCAGGTGACATTTACCTATACATTAATGTGAACACGACATCTTTTTTGGTCCAATTCCATAGTGAAGTTATTAAAACTGCTTTTAAAGTTGTATTTTGTCTGGAGAAACTATTAAAATAAAAGGTAAATAATCTTTTACTTTGCTGGCTCACTTAAAAGTCAATTCAAACATAAGACAACTTCAGGCATCCAGAAGCCTTTACAGTTCTGACAAGTCTGCTGCTGTTCTGATGTGCCCAACAGGTCTTAGTAAGGTCATGTGACTTGTTAAGGTTAGCAGTTCACTTTTTTTTCTTGACATTAGCAGGAAACTCTCCAGTAATTCTTCCCCTGGCAGCTTAGATTTTGACCCTCAACATTTTACTGGCTTTATATGCAAAGCATATCCAGGTGCTTTTCTTCAAAGCTTAGGGGGGGTAAAAAACCTCTATCCATGCTTAGGAAAAGTTAGTTTTACCAGACTAAAAAAAATGAAGAAACTTGACTCTTGATTAAGAAATAGTTTTAGTTTAGTCACTTCTAAATATTTAATGTAGATTTTCGCTCTTCCAGTAGAGAGCAGTGTAGGATATTTTAATAATAAAACAACATCTGTTTTCCTTTGTCATCACATTTCAATCTTAAAAAAAACCCCAGTCTTCCACAGTGCCACATTTCTTTTTTACTCTGAAATTCCTGAACATTAAAGGTTCTCTTTTATGCAGACTTAAATGGAATTATATGAAAACAGTACTTACCAAACTCATACAATAAAGGAAAAAAAGCAATGCAAAATTAGTAGATACCTGCTGCCAGCATTTAACAAATTAGCTCCTTCCACTTCCTCCATTCTACAGGGATGCTGATTTACCGATGAAAGGAAGACAAATGTATCCACATTGTGATAGCACCAGAAGAACGGTGTATGAAACAAGAATGAAAGAGAAGTGGGACCAGTTTTGAACAAGTGTCTAAGCTATTAACACTCCATAAGCACAGGCAGAGTTTTTGCTCAGCCTTGCATTCATGAGCCTTCTCCATCACTCAAACAGCACAAGGACAGCATGGACCATAAAACAAACAATACTTTGTATTTTGGGTTCCTTCTCTTTCCCCACCCCACAGTCCAGTTCCTCACCTGCAGCTGCTTCCTTGGTTCTCTACAAATACATGTTCTTGCCAGAGCACTTAAATGTTTGGATTTTTCCCCTTTGGGGAAAAAACAACTCCCAGGCAAGATTGCCACTCAAGTGAAAGCAGAAATCCAGCTCACCACATGGGAGTATGAGGCAGCAAAGTGACACAGATATCAGCACATTCCCTGAATATCCCCTGCTTGTCTGACATCTAATGTTCGACACAAATGGTGGCCCTCACAGGAAAAAAATTCTAGGCATTTTTTGAGGGAGTGTTCAAGCACTATTGGCAAAAAAGGAAGATGAATGCACAGCTAAAAACATTAAAAAAAAAAAAAAAAAAAAAAGGAAAAAAGGGCCATCTAATGGAAATCAAATATTACGAGGTATTTAATCCATCAACAGAAAATATTTACTGTAATTAAGATATGAAGAAAGAAAAAATCAATTTAATAAGTTATTGAAATGTTTGGGGAGAAAAAAGAAAGCTATAGAGAAAGGATCATAAAATAATTAGGTGCAGAGAGCCCCACTGGTTTAATTTGTACTTTCTTCTATTCTCTATAAGTGCACTAATTAAGAGCTCTCCACCATCAAAGGTACAAGCAGTCATTTCAGTCTTTCAGTCTGGATCTATTAATAAATAACAAAGAACATTATTTGATAACTAATGCTCAACAGCAGACAGACTGAGACAACAGACATTTCCCTGGAGTGGTGCACCTCACCTGGATGTGGCTTCTGCCCAAATGTCTGGAAACGGGAATACATAGAAATATTCTGGCAAAAATACCTGAGAAACTGAGGACATGTGGCAGCCCTAAGCCTGCCTAGATCTGTTTTCTAACCCATGTCCAGATATGGTAAGAAGAGAAATTATGCAGCTGCTGACTGGAAGAAATCTGATGTGTGGTCCAATGGAGCTGAATCTAGCCCAGTGTAACCCTAAAGGCCAAAGAATGGAATAATTACACCAGATCACATTCCCCCTCAAGTCCCACTGCAGCCAGAAGGGAGAATGGCACAGAAAAAGAAAAATACAATAGGATTATACATTTGTATTACCAAAAGCAGCTTTTTTGTAAAGCAGAATGTCAGAAGACTTTAAGACACACTTGGTAAATGATCAAAACTTAAATCTTCTCCAGGGAGATCAGTGTGGTCACATGCTAGGGGGGATATCAACAAGGATAAAATCAAAAATCAAATCAGATTGCAACACAGCTATCAAAGCTGTGCTCTGCATTAAACCATCTAATTCTAAAGATAAAATAATGCTAATACAGCTAGAACCAGCACAAGGGAGATAAGAGCAGGTTGAAATACAGAAAGAGTAGAAAAGGTAACACATGTACCTTGTCAAGACTGTCACTACAGAAAACACCAGTTATACAAGAGAAAACACTCAGCATTTCTCCAGTCCTTCAATCTCCCCAGCACTTCAGAAGCACGTCTCAAACTGAACCATGCCCTGAAGAGCTGTCAGACTGAACCTGAAGATTAGAGAGGAGCTGGGGTGGTGAAGGGGGTGGACCCTGACCTCCCATTGCACATACCAGCATCAGCCACCCTGCAGCTACCCAGCCTGCAGGCACAGGCTGAGAACAGCATAGCTGCCCCCAGACTGACTCCCACCTGAGGCACTGACCAGGAAAGAACGTTCCCCTGGCTCTGCTCCGCACACTTGTTACCTGGAGCTGACCCTTCACTCCCACTCTGAGTGAGGAAGCAGCAGCAGGAGGGTAATAGGGATATGTCTTAGGGATATTCCAGCTTGGAGCAAAAAAGGCCAACAATCTAAAGTCACTTCTAGAAAATTCTTTAAAAACTTTGATGTTTGGGAAAAGGGCTTAAAAAGGGAACATTTTGCCCGTGCACAAAAGCAGAGCTAATACTAGCAGTATATCATGCTGAAGGCCTGTTTTCTTTTTTAATCCCAGGTGTACTTCTCATAGCTGATAAATAAAATCAAGGATAACATTTGGCATGCAATAAACAAGGGCAGGAGAAAATGGCAGTGAGAGCAAATTCATCACTGGAAAACGATTTCTCATCATATATTCCCTGGCTGAGACTGGGTCACACAGGTTCTTTTGATCATTCTTTCCTCATGTGTGGTACAGTGTTCTTTAGCCTTCACATGCAAGAATCCTGTGCTCAGAGGTTGGAAAAAATGAAGGAGTAAATTAAAGAATGACACATTTCCAAATACATCTATTGTGCTTAAATTTGGACATACTCTGTGTTTCCAGTTTTGGCTTTTTACACATGTGAACCGATTATTTTTTTTTGGTAGGTAAGAGAAACTGTCAGATCCTTTTACTCCTTTGGGAGTAACCCAAAGGCACCATCCTCAAGTTATTACAGCTCTTTTGCTTCAATTCACAAACTATTGACACTTAACACCAAACAGTGGCATCAAATCACTGTCTTCTGTTTCTCTGCCACTGCTCATCAACTCTGCAGAGCCTCCTGTGGCATATCTGGATACTGCCTGGAAGTTTAAGGATAACTAACAGGAGAACACCCAAGTGAGCATAGTATTGACTAATGTGATCTGGCTTGACCCTGTATGTGGCCTGAATTGCTTCCGACTTGCATGGAAAATGACTGAGCCATCCCACTACAGATGCTCAATAACATCCTTGCTGGCTCCTGCAACCCTCTGCTGTTACTCTCATATTAGTTTAGATTCCATTTAGTTTGTGACCTCCAAGAATTAAGAACTGTCAGCTCTAAACTGAGTGGTCAGTGTTAAAATACAGCATACCTTTCATTCTGTAAGGATTTTCACTGCTGAACCAATATTCAATGAAGGCGTGCACAAGAACCTTTCTGTATCAAGACAGGACAAACAAACCTAATTACCAAACCTGACACTTCCTTTAGAAAGGGTATTCAGACGTGAAAAGCCTCTGACACACACTGAAGACACATCCCACTGCTAGCATGCCTCAATTTAGAAAATTTATATTCCTGACTGGATTGTTTCCAGTAAAAAAAGGTTTAATTTACCTTCACTGAAGAAAGCCACCTAAAAATAATTCATATTCACTGTTTTATACATCAAATTTTCAGCTTCAGAAGCAAATAATAACAGAGTGGACAGATTTTTCAGCTTTACAAGTCCATAATTAGACAGACTTAGTTCTGCACCATAGCAATTGGATTTAACTCAAGCATCATTTCTTCATGAAAATTGTAAAGCCAAACTAGGCCCTTAAATGTACTAAACCACTATTTTTCATTAAGTCCTAGATATTTTCAGATATCTTAATATAAAAAATTTGATATAATTTGCTGCTTTTTTTCTTTTTGTTTTCATGAGCCAGATGCCAATGCAGTGATTTAATTTACCTTAACATAAGACAAAATTGCAACAACTCCTACATTCTTTGTACAGATGTGAAATGTAGTGTTGGAAACTTCAGAACACAGAGGCCTGTTTGCTTCACTTCCCCCTTAACCTCTGCAGATGCCAGCCAGCAACACTGGCCATTCAGTAGGAACTTCACTGCACTGCTGTATGAGAAAGCATTTAATTGTTACTACTTGTGTAAACCCACTACTCTACCCAAGCTGAGGTTAAAGATCATCTTCTTCAGCACTCCCTTATGGAAAGGGCAGATTTCCACATCCACTGGCCCCTCAAAAAACACACCCTTCTCCAGTAAAATGTTACAATTGAAGGAACAGCAAGATGAAGATCCCAGGTGCTGCTATTCTCACAGCAACGTGAACACCCGGCATAAATCATCCAGAGCTGCTGTCCTAGCTGCTGACTATCTGGCCCTGCTGAATTAACACCCTGGTTTTCATAACCCCACTGTTCCTTTGAATGCAGCACCTACTGGTCAGCTCTGTATTAGCATCCTGCAACTATCTCACTGTTTTTTACAAAATATAGCAAGCTGAAGCTTGAACTCTGTTAAGCTCCATCTGTCCTGCTGACTTTTTGTCCTGTTAGAAATATTAGGCCTATCAAACAAAACCTCCACAAGAAGAGTGAAAACTGAACTGAGAAACAAAAAGCCCTTATGAAGAGCCAAGATACGCTGCCAAGCATGTGATAACAAAAGCTACCTTAATTCATAAAACTTGCAAAACCACTCTGCTCTACCAATAAGGTGAAGCTTTCTAAAACTGGGGGCATTTTGATGCATGCAGAACTTTTGGGGTGCACCTCTGAGCCAGGGGAGCAAACAGGCCATGACACCACACAAGAGCAGCTGCTCCTTCCAAGAGATGTTTCCCAGATGAGTTCATCATTAGGAAGGGCTCTGAGCACAGGCTTCAGATTCTTTCTTTCATAACAACAAGTACAAGACCAGCCAGGAGTTTCCATGTGCCAGCTCAAGGTGGGATTGTGAAATTCTGAGCATTCAGCCTGTAGCAACTGAAGCTGGACACAAAACTATTATAGTCTTCCTCTGTTCAATGCAAATAAATTCTACTGTTTCTGGAAAAAATTGTGATGGATTTATATACATATACATAGTGTATATACATATTAATAAATAAAACTAAAAAGTATTGAAGTTATTCTTTTGTACTGGAAAACACGAAAATATCTCATAAAAGCAAAGATGACATTCCACAGACGTTTCCCATTTTGTGGTTAAAGTTTATTTTGATCTAGTATCTATCTCCCTTGTTCTTGACTAACATAATACTGAACTTGTACTATCACACTTTCCCCATGGCAACATGCAATGACATTATAAACACAGAAACAGGAATTCCCTGTGCGACAAAAACCAGAAGTCACAGTTAGGAACAAAATCTTCATTCCAACACAAATAGCCTCAGTAATAGGAACAAATAACTATTGTCCATGACTCTCAGTTTATTAAAGACCTTTTCCAGTTTAATGTGAAATAAGAAATTGCCTATTTTAAGGACACTGCATTGCATCTGAATCAGGACTTTTAATACTGCAAAGCTTACTGCACCATAATTAGAATAAATGACTCCTGATTTAATTCTTGATTCAGAGAATCAATGTGCTGTCAAACAGAGGACAAGCAGCACACCAGAAAAGAGCTGTTCTAAACAAAGAGCAATGAATGTATGTAGCTAGAGCTTTAGCAGCTCAGAAATATGATACAAATTTTGGTAGCCTTTTCAAGGAACCAAATTTTGAACACAGTCTCAATTTATTTTTTTAATCTATCGTCACCAAAGATCATCTGGTCTTTAAATTCTAGTATTGTAGTATACATACATTCTGTGGGCAAGATAATTGACACCAGAGGACAGATACAGGTGCTGAGGAGTATTAAAGGACAGGAATATGAAGTGTGAAACACCTTTGTTGTTGTTTTTTCTTTGGTTGGTTGGTTTTTTTCCTAAACTGTAGATTTCCTATACTGAGAACCACTTAATTTGTAAAGAAAGAATAAGCCTAATGTTTTATTAGTAAAGTAACTTCAGTGGGAAAATATGTTGAGTCAGTATGCAAAGTGTAATCCACAATCACATGGATAATCTACAAGAATATGCTAAATTAAATGCTATATTCACAGAAATTAATACCAGCATTTTGATAAAAGTGGACAAGAAAATGTCTGTGTTCAACTAAAAAGGAATTGCTTTTCCTTGCTCCTAGAAACTACTTCCTAAGCTCCATCTACTTCTTTAAATGTGTTGGTAATTTTATACAAATGACACATATAGATGTCTTTCTGAGTTGTTATATTCACAGAGTACCCTCAGAAATTTTCAGAGAATATTTGACTGGGATAGCCAAGTCAAAATCAAATTAGTTACTTGTGGAAGGAACTAATTCTGCAGAGAGAGAAGGTCCATGCAGCAGATAAAAACACAGAGGACAAAGCAGAGCAGTAGCCATGCCCTTAAAACTGCATCACGTTTGAAGTTCTGACAAAATATCTTTAAGTGGGTACCTTGGAATAAAAGAAAAAGGACAGGTAACCTGCACTGGTTCTGGGTGCTTTGATTACCCAGACTGAAAAGGGGCAATAGCAACAAGACACCACAGCTGGGAGGCAAACTGAGAAAGAGAGCCAAGGGCAGAGGCTGGAGAGGAAATGGCACTTCAACCACAGCAGTTTGACAGCGTTTTCATCTACTACGGGTTCTTGACCACAGCACAACATAAGCTGTTCAAGGACTTTTGGGAACTACATTCAAGATTTTTACGGGAAAACACAAACATCTTGGAAATGTTTCTTTCCATGGCTGGGAATGTACTCTTAACATACATCTGCCTCACTGTCTGTGAATGTCCTGCTGCACAGAATCAAACCCTACTCTGAACCCCTCCTCTTCAATTCCATCACAGATTCTGGAAACAAGTACTACTCAGGCAATGGGCCTCAACAAGAAAAGCACTTCTTACATTGGTTTAGCTGTACTGGACCTTTCACTTTTCCTCCAGGGAATGGGAAGTGTCTTCTCTGTGATGATTTCTGTTTTATGAGCCTTTCTATATTCTCTCTTGTTAATCTGTTTTTTAGAAGAAACTCTCTTTTTTACACATCATCACTCATGCAAGACAGCTATAAAATAGATGTGATCACCATAATTCAACACCTGGCCTTCAGGCACTTGAAGAATATCAATAACAGAGTTTTTTTTCAAAAACTGGCTAGGATGAGTCATTTATTTTAAAATAATATTTGGAACAGAAAGAACTGCCTCTTTATGTTATCATTTAACAAATGTGCAGAGCAACTACTTAAACACAGGAAATATTCTTCCCACTGAACAGTACAAATTAGAAAACTGAATTTTCTTATTAGATTGATTATTTTAGCAAAATGCAATAATATTTCATAGCAACTATTTCAGCCTGACAACATCAGATATTAAATTAAACCACCATTATCATGACCTTAGATCCACCAGCAGATGAGATGGACATCTTGGATGAACTGTTTAAGAGAACATAACTGAAAAGGAAAGTAATCTGTAAATTATTTTACAATGGCAATTAATCCAACAAAAATACTGGCTTTCACCTCTTACTTCATAAAAAACATTATGTCTTTCAATAAAAGACCCCAATCTGGTGCTGAAGTGGTAAAATTAATCTAGTTGAGGTCATTATAGTGATACTCATACCATTAGGTGAACACAGATCAGAAAACTGTATTTTAAAATCCTTCATATAAGGATTTGGAGTCTTCCCTAAATAGCAACCTAAACCTTTTCACTAAGAGAGCAGGTATTTAGAAGATATTTAATCTTGAGCTCAAGGCATGGAAGCAGAGTTCAAAATTTGGGGTCTGATTTGAGAACAGAGATTTGGGGCAGATATGTGGAAAACCTTCAATATTACCTCAGTTCCTTATCTTTAAGCTGAGGATAAGTCACTCATTTCTTATCTGCATTATCATTTAATTATCCCAACTGAGAAGAAAGCTCATGAGAGAAGTCCAAGGTCTTCTGTTGCCTCCTTATTCTGAGCTCTGATCTATGACTATTTGCATCAGGCTAGCACCTACAGCCTCCCTCTCATTATTCTAGAGGCTGTACAAACATCAAAAAGATAGCCCTTAGCTTCAAAGAATTTATGATCTAATGAACTTTGATAAATTGCAGTAACCCCTTGGAAATGCACAGCACAGTTTCATTTAGTACCTCTGAGTGTTACTGATGAAAATCAATATAAAACATCGATCCTATTCTTCCTCATACACATCAAACAGTAAACACTAACACGAATAAAAAGCTATAACCAGTGCAAAATTAACAGAGTGCTCTGTTGCACAGCACATACTCAGAATGCTTCAGCAGATTTTGAAGATAAAAAAACATATGAAGAGGTCCAACTTTCCCACCTGCTTCTCTTCAAAACCCAAAACTCAACCCCCAAACCCATAGCTAGTTTTAAAGCTTTTAAGATTTGAACATTAAGTATGCACATGCAATTTTGGAGAATGCTTTTTCATTTTGAGAATGTGTTTGCCTTTAAAAATTTCAGGTCCTTGATGCCTCATAAAGTGCAAGCTGGGATATGGCCTCTAAATTCTGACTTAAGAAGACCTACACATTCCTGATTTGAATAGATTTTTCCACAATAAACCTGTATTTATGAGTAAACAAGATTTCCCTCCTACCTAATCTTTTAGCGCTAATTAACATGAATTGTTGAGTTACTTATCTGTCCTCCTAGTTTCTCCCTACTCAGAAGCATTGGGAGCTACAGCAATAGTACAAGATAGGGTTTAGGGACCTCTCTATTTCATGCTTCAAGTTGTCTGCTCCTTCAAATGCAACCCTTGGTTCCACACATTTCAAAGATTTGATGGACATCCTTGTTTCTACATTTTCCCTCTTTTCAGTAATACTACAGCAACAAATTGAAAAACTACTTGCAAAACAATAGGAACTGCCTTAAAGAACAATAGGAACTTTCCTTAAAGGTTCAGAATGAAGAGAATATTGCTATGGAAATACAGAAGAAAAAAAAATGAGGGTTTAGGCCAATATAACCCATCACTCTCTTTTAGGGGCAAATAATAATTCCTAGTGAAAATGCAAAACATTTCAACAAAACTTTACAAATTACTTAAAGCAAATATTTCTTCTTTGCTACGTTCCAAACCAGAAATTATTAGTTCCTCTATTAAGTTACACCTAATATTCTCATGTTCAAAGTTCAAGATGCTTTTTAAAACAGGCCGAGATTGGTTTGACACTTTCTGAGCCAGAGTAATCTGAAGGAGGCATTTCTGAGAGAAATATTCACTGCAGTCCAGGATCCACAGCTGTCTAGTGTACATTCCTATTTTATTAAAGTTAATAAAGTCAGAGACTGCAGCTGGTGATTTGTCTGATGGTTTATTGAGAATGAATCCTCATGGAGATCAGCATATGTGAAACTTTACCTGAATGGTGAACAGCCTGGCTGTTGGAGAGATTCCTGTAGTCTTGTTTTTGTCTTTAAAATTGGATCTCCTTGTAGAAGTTTCTGTTAAAAATCTCGTGCCATTCTCTTATTTTCTACAAACCAGCTCTGTTTCTAGTTTATAGAAAGGCTGAGAACAAATATGGGAGATAGGAAAGAGTAATTCATCTGCAGGCCTGATTTAATTTAAAGCAAGCCAATCTATAAACAGCTGTGGGCCACCTAGCCCACGAGTACAATAATCCAGATGTTTGAACCCTACAGCCTATTAATTCCAGTGTCAGACATGCAACTCACTTGATACTTGACAGTGCAGAGCCTGAAAGGCTTTCTTAAAGCAACCTCACATTCCCACAGCTGACAGCTCTCATGGAAATAGAGCTGCAGGGGGAATCCCGGAGGACATGCTAATTAGGCTAATTGGCAGTTTCAAGCAGGCTTAAGGAGAGGCAAGGGAATATATATGAGCAACAGAGAAGGAACAAAGACAGATGTAGAGGGTTGAGTAAATCTTTGTTGGCCCTAAGGTCTTTGTACACTCTTTTTTGCTTTGTTAATTCTGACTCGACAGACCTCTGAGTCTTACTTAGTTGTCTTGAACAGACAGATCACTCACTGCTCCTTAGTCAGTGAGTGCCTGCTCTTATCCAGGCCTGAGGAACTCATGACTCAGAGCATCACAATAAAGTGAAGATTAATACTCAAATACTAACTTAGTCTTTCTCTGAAGAATAGGAAAATGACATTGTAAAAGCTGCTACAAAGCTTCTAATGATTTGAGATTTTGTCTCAACAATCTCATTGCTCACCTCTTTGGAGACATTGCCAGGGAAGGCCAGTGATGCAACTGTTCAAAACATACTTTTAAACTTGTAGTTAACACGGTGTCTTTAGAAATACGCTTCGGATGCTGTGTTCAATACTAAATCATAGAATCATTTAGGCTGAAAAGGGCCTCTAAGATCATTGCATGCAACTGTTAACCCAGCACTGCCATGTTCACTGCTAAACCATGTCCCTAAGTGCCACATCCACATGTTTTTTTGAACACTTTCAGGGCTGGTGATTCCACCACTTCCCTAGAAAGCCTGTTCCAATGCCTCACCACCCTTTCAGTGAAGAAATTTTGCCTAATATCCAACCTAAATCTCCCCTGGCACAACTTGAGGCCAATTCCCTTTGTCCTGTCACTTGTTACCTTAGAGAAGACACCAACCCCCACCTCTCAACAACTTCTTTTCAGGTACATGTAGAGAGCAATAAGGTCTTCCCTCAGCCTCCTTTTCTCCAGGCTAAACAGCTGGGGAGCATCTGGGGCTCCCTCAGCAGCTCCTCACAGGACTTGTTCTCCAAATGCCATATTATGCATTGCTGTTGAGAGTTGCTATTACTACTACAGAAAAACTTCCACTTGCATTTTCTATAAAAACAAATATATTCTACTTTCAGAACTTTTTGGATTAACACTTGAACACATGACTGTTCTACATTCCAACAAACAGCTTTCTACACCGAGAATCACAATTTAGAAGAATAAGCTAATAATAATAATAATAATAATCTACATAAAGAATAATAATTTATACAACAAAAATAATGTAAAGAATGTACCTGCCACAGGTTGGGTCTCAAGTACTCTGTTCTTCACCAGTGTGCTCTGTTAATCCTACCATCCACACAAGTCTTCCATGCCAGAGAAATCAATACCACAGAATCCCCTGCCGTGGATTTTCAAACTTAACCAAAACAATATACATACTTAGGAAATCAAATCTTGTAGTAAAAGGTTGCAAAAAGCTTTGAGCCAGAAAGAAGCTTACCATACATATATAAACTATGTGCCCCATAATCCAGAAGTCATATCAATTCCAGGAGTTTCACATTCCAACCCCTCTGCAACTGATTCTAAGATGAAATAGAGCAACAACAACCCATTCTTGAAGTAAAACAAAACAGAAGGCTTAAAATTACACCTAGGCCTGATTCTTCCCCATATCTAAACAAAGTGAGGAACCTGGAGATACCTGTGCTCCAGAAACTTCAGAATCCTAGTTCCTAAAGCTGAGCACAGCCCTCTGCCACGAAGAGACCAGCTCTGCGTAAGCAGCAACATTCAGCAATTCTCTGTATGGGCTCCCCAACAGGGATACTCTTTAGGCCCTGCAGGGTAAATTAAGCCCCGGTAGTTCTATTGTTCCCTTAAGCTGCATTCACACTTGGAAGCTTAAACTAAGCCTGACTTCAGTGTGAAAGGTTACTAGACCAACTGTTATGGTCATTGAAGCCTCTTAGTAAGACACCAACATCACCTTTTCTCTTAAAGCCATGGGACAGGCAGCAATCAGCTAGACTTCGTAATTCCCAAAAGCATTCCTGCATCCCTGAACAGCTGACTGAGCATCCAGCTACAGCTGGCACAGATACAAGGAGAGGGTGTGGAAGGGGGACATGAGACAGGCAACATAGAAGGAATACAGATGTATTTTCCAGGCATGCAAGGATGAATTTAGAAAAGCCAAACCTCAGCTGGGGTTGAAAGTGGTGAGGAATGTGACAGGGAAGGTGATGGTCAGGAGACACGGAGCTGCACTTGTTCAGCCTGAAGGTGATGAGTCTGGTGTATACGTGTGCATGTGTGTGTAAGGCTGGGAGTCACAAGCTGCAGAAAATTATTACTAGAAATAAGGAAAAAAAAAAAGTCAGAATGGTAGGGAGTATGTCCTGGAACTGGCTGATGAGAGGCTCTGAATCTCTGCCTTTAGTGGCATTTAAAGCTCAATTGCATAAGGTTCTGTTTTGTATCACCTGGCTTAGAAATCATTTCTTAGATGAGAATCAACCAGATCATCTCCAGAGGACCCTTCCAACTTATATTACACTAGATTGTTCCATTTCAACTCCCAAAGCAAATCCTAATCCAAACACAGAACAGCCAAGGGACAACCCCAACATTCAAGGATACATAGGACACTCCTGCTTCCTAAAATTGAGGGTGTTTCAAAGTTCAACAATGAGCTAAATCTTTTGCAGTTTTGTATTTTCAATCCAGATAATAGTTATTAGATATTTTATCAATGTGCAAAATAACTGATTCTAGAATTTTCTACTAAAATAAATATATATATATATCTAAAACTCTTAAGCTGTTTCAAAATCATTTTTCTTTAATGAGAGAAGTGAAAATTAGACTGCTCAAAGTCAGAGATGATGAAAAAGACTGTAATTAAGCAGCCAGGGTGCTAAATAAATGGATGTGATGGCAATTTATGTGAGAGAAACAAACTGCTTGGATACAAGGAAAAACTAAAACTTGCTCAGGATAGGGAATACTCTAGGGCTGTGCCAGATTACACATTGGCTTCACTGTAGTCAAGGGGCTCTACGACATTTTTAACATCTTACTGCATTACTGAGAGAGGGACCCCAATTACTTCTCAGATCCTATGCTGAATGTCATTAATTGGTATGAACTATTTGTGATTCCTGCCAAGAAACTCCGGCTTCCATAACTTACTTGCGTTGCAAATGTTTCATAGTTGTAACTGAAGTCACGTCACACAGTACTCAGAAATTTCAAGGAAAATGGAGCTTAAAGAAAAGCCCAAAGGATGACAGGCAGAACCTTAAAGAAGGTGAGAGCCCTGGACAACAGATCAAGAGCTACCATTTTGCACTTCAGTTGGAGTTTATAAAGTATTGGCAAACATGACCACTGTTTTTTATCTCACTTCCCCAATTAAATTAACTCTTGTTAATTTTTTTTTTTAACTAGCACCTACCAAAAATATTTCACTGAAACACATATGCCCTATTGGTTCCTCTTCCTGAAAAAGGAAAGAAATGAAACATTATCTATTATATTAAACTGCTTGGAATTATTATACACAAACGGAATTTAAGGAAGAAACACTGGAATTGCTCATAAATTTTATTCATTTGAAGGAAATCATCTTCTGGAGAGTAAGAAACAAAGTCTGTTGAGAGTACCTGTTGCAGACTTTAAATCTTTTGTATTTCATTTACATGTTTATTCATATTTGGTATAATGAGCCCCAAGTTTAATTACTGTAATGTATCAGAAATAACTAAGAAGTTCAATTTTGCATTCCCTTGTAAAATTACAATTTTAAGCTTTCTTATCTCAGTTTGGTATTTTCACAATACTAATTTTTCCTGTGCTTAAACACTAAATTAATTATGATCACAAGCAAGAGATTTTGGTACTCTAATGAAATTTAATTAAGTTATTAATTCTAATTATAAAATATTTAAAGCAGGAAACTTCATTATTTTTCATAATGCTCCCTTCTACTGCAGTAGTTTCTAATTTTCAGTATTTTTGTGTTCTGTTTGAAATATCTTGCTATATCTAACTTCACCACATATCTTAAATATACCTTTTAATAGTGTGCCTTGGACCTCTGCTGACTTGGGAACGCTACATACAATTTACCATTTTTTCATTACTTTTAATGACACAGTCATGAACATTCTGCTCAATGCTGACTGGATAGAAAAAGAGAACTGCTATAGCAATAGCAACAAAAACTGTAGTAGAAGTGCAGTTTATGCCACAAAAATGTGGCTTTGATACTGTACATTAATGACAGCAAAACACAGATATTCAAAAGACATAACTGCACCTAGAGCCCTGCTATAGTAATTACATCATTTGACCTGTGAACCTTGTCCAGAAGAGTATTAGTTGCCATTCCTTGATGATAAAAAAATACATGGAATAAGAAATTACATATAGTTTAAAATCTAAATAAACTGTTGATTGTCCTACAGCTAAGGCTAATAGTTTCAGGTACTGCCAAGGGAGGTCTTTTATTACAGAATCACAGAATCATTTGGGTTGGAAAAGACCTCCAAGATCATAAAGTGTGACCATTAGTAATTCCTTTTTTGCATTGTTCATTTAGCTTAAAAATTTCAAATTGAAGCTACTACATCAAAAATCGAATATGCAGCTGACAATACAAGAACTTTGACAGTGAGTGTGAAGCAAGCATTAGGCCAATGGCTGTGTGAGCACTGGGGAGCCAAGGCATCTCTTGGCGAAACATCCTCCCAAGGGTTTACCGTGCCATCACTTGTCATGTGAAAGAGCAGCCCTTCTGCAAGGTCAGAGCCACTGACCCCCTGCCTGACCAGCAGCCAGTGTGAACACCAGGCTGGCAAAGCAGAATCTCTCATCTGCAAAATGGAAAGCTGTGCATGTGGAAGTTTGATATAAGCCAAAAAATAAGCGAGTGCCTCTAAAGGGGATTACAGACACAAATACTACAGAGAGACACAGTAAACATTGCTGGCTGGGGCAGTGTCAGCTTTGGATTGGCAGAAAGGCACCACTCGGTGGTTACGTGATGACAACAACCAGTCCTTTTTAAAGGCTTCAGTCTTATTCCATTATAAAGTCACACTTTGATCACTTTTGTTTTGCAGAAAGGAAACTGGTTTCAAATCAAGAGAATTAACTTAAGGGCAAAAGAGAACTTTTTTCCTTAGAGTACAGAAAATAATACATCTCTTCTTAATGAAGGAACATTATAGAAAAAGTTGTCACAGAAGAGGAATTTGGGGTTGCCTTAGAATTTTATATCCTGTTGACATTAAAACTGTCATGCCACTACAACAAAATGAGTCCAAATTTGATACTGTACTATAAAAATTCTAAATTATCTTTCTGGGGGAAAAAAATTGTGTGACCAATATGCTTTCATTTAGAGTGACACAGGTAAGAACAATATAGGAACATGAACTGATGTCAAAATTCTGGCTTCAATAAACCAAGGTTTCATATCCATAGCTTGCTGAAGTATGGGAAGTCTTATTATCAATGCCTTCTGGTAGACCAAGACATCAGTAAGATAAGAAAAAAAAAGAACCCAAGAAAAAACACTAAACAAACAAAAGCAAACAAAACCGAAGAGGGAAAATTTCAGTTTGTCCCTGTCCCCCCACCCAAATAGAAAACCCTAAAGCCCAAATCCTCATGGGTTTACACCATGGAAACTATGCCAAAATCAGCAAATTTTAAAATAGCAAAGTAGGAGTGGGTGTGTTGGAAAAGAGAGAGAAATTCAAGATACTTTTATATTTAAGGGCTTCCTTAGGAGACTCATGGCTCCTGGATTTTACTTCTGAAAAAACTAGGCTCATGTTTTCTTGCAAAGAGGATTATGGCCATATATCATCCTGAGGGTGTATGTTCTAAGAGATAACAAGACGTTACTAATTCTCTGTTAAAAAGTCCTCTCCAATTTGTAGAAAAAAGGGCCAGTTGTCAATATTGCAGGGTTCTTTAATCTCCAGTTAACTTTGCTAGGTTTTTTTTTTTAATAAGGTAACAGTCAACTCAGGAACTGCGCTTCATCAACAAGCTGTCTTAAGAATCAACAGAATCTCACCTTTCCCAGTAAGCTCTTTGTGTTCTGATCATCTCAGAAGGTTAGTGTCAGAGAAACTAATTTTGTGTCTTATAAAGAACAGAAATCACTTTTCCACCCACAGTAATCTGCATCCAAAAAACTATAGAATAGAATACAGCTCACTTGCTCATGGACAAAAAGCATCTCTCATATTACTTTCCATCAAACTTATTTGATTTTCTGAACATGTCATTCTTCCCTCACATGATTATTTTTTGAAATAAATCAGATCAAGTGTTGTTTTTTCTTCCCAACAAATAAGGAAGACACATGAACTGAATGTTAGAGAATTGGAAGTGGAACAATACAAACATTTTGGGGAAAAATCAATGAGTCTTGCTCAATACTTGTGTTATTAAGGTTTTCTGAAGCTTTTAGTCATTATCTCACAAGGTAGTTACAAGTTATGAAATCAATGAGACATTTCACTTAAAACCCAAAATCCTGCAAACCTCAAATAAGGTACTGATAGATGCATACTTTCCTCTTAAAGTGCAAAATATGGCAAAACTTAATGAGAACTGATGTGGAAATATCATCTAGATTTATTAATACTATGCCTGCATATGCCAGCTAACTTCATAAAAGCTGTGCAAATATATTCCAGGTGTCCATAAAAAAACAGGGTAGGGAACCCCATACCCTTCACAATCCAGTTACAGAGCAGAGCAACATGTTGCTTGCTTTGAATCAAATAACTGATTTTCTACTGTGATTCTAGGGAAAAACTGGGTTAACTTTCTTAAAAAGAAAAAAATCAAAAAAACCAAACACCACAACCAAACCCCAAGCACACATACCCACATATGTGGTATTAAAATTGCAGTTTCCTGCAAGTGTTCTGACAGAGCACACCAGCACAAAGGTCGAGGAGGTCCTGGTATAAACAATAAACAGGAGCAGAACTGGAGAGGGCACTTAGGCACGTATCAGCCTAAAAAACTGGAAAGACATTTTGGACCAAGAGTCTTCCTAACCCGGCTGAGAGCAGACTTTCTTTAGATAGGAATTCTCCATCCTTTTCTTCTGCTCCAGAAGTTGCTACTGCTGTTGTTTATACAATTACCACCCTCTTGCCACCATTTTCTTTATTCTAATTCTTTTTTTGCATATCTGCATTGACACCTGCTCACCAGATATGCTCTTAAGCAAGACAATGAAACATGAAAGAGGAGGGAGGTTTCCTTTTTTCTCTCAAAGACCAGAAATGAAGAGACATTGTTCAGTGCTTTGAAAAAACTCACGGCTTCAGCTTGCTCTTAAAACAGATGGCACAGTCACCACAGCAAGTAATCCTCCCTCTCAAAAAGTGTAATATAAAGCCAAGGTGTCTGGCAAGGCTATCCAGTTAAATGGTAATGCGTCCTTTGGACAAGAATTCCGTTTGAGAACATACACAATAAAAGCACGTTCAAAACCTGGCAACTGGGAGAATGAGACTCCACTTTCCACTACAGATACTTGCTCAGTGTGCGGCAGTGCTAAGCAAAAGAAAATTGAAAACACAAAAGCAGGGAACACTCATGAAGAAACCTGAGTTCTGGCCTGTGAAACAAATATTTTCAATATATATTAAAAAATATAAATTTTTGATGTCAAGAATTTTCACATTGATTTTTCATTAAGACTACTTTAAGAAATTTTTTTATATTAAGAAATACCAATCATAAGAGAATTTAATCCAGAACAGCCCACAATAGAATTTTATTGTATTATACTCTCAGTTTGAGCAAGTAATTGCAGATTACTCAGTTTACTCTGAGTTATGCTGATGGCTGCATATTCTCTCCTCATTTTAGCAAACTATTTTCTAAGCTGATATTTAGGTATTTAGGTACCTTTAGGTTCTAAGGTGTTTTGGTAAGATACATTTCCTGTCAGCAGATGTCAATATACAAATTGAAGCATTACTTATACATACTTATCTCACTGTAATTAGGATAAGAAAATAAAAGTAAGGCTTTTGGCTTTACTGTGCAAAAATGCCATTATTATTCTAACACATTATTTCCTGAGTATGTGACATTTCAATATAGCCAACAGATAGGATTGCCTTTGATATTGTTCAAAAGAAGTTTGTGCTGTTAATTTTAATAATATTGTAAGCATACAGCCTGGTGTTAAATTCCTTTGCACTCAAAATTTCCATCCGTTAAAAAAAACCAGCATCAAGCACAGGAAGAACACTAGTTTGCTTTGTAGTAAACCATAAATCAGAACAAGAATCAATTGGCCATTAAAAACAGAACATTTTCACCTGCAAAACAGACATTTACTAAGTTTGTCTTCATTATTTCATCTGGAAAATCCACATCTCTGCAGTTTTCAAGTTAAAAACAAGATAGAACATGCTGTGTTCTAAAAGTATGAGGAGAAAACTTCATATTTTCTTACCTTTGCATTATAGGGAATATAATGCTTTGATAAGGCTTCAGGAGTGTGCATCCATGTTTTGTCTACAGAAAAGCAAAATAAAAAAGCACTGAATGGGTTATCCAATCATTAACTTAGATATAATAATATCTCTGTGGAAAAGATAACAATCCTCCTCTTACTCAAAAAACTGTGTGAAGTAGTTACTGGTGCTGGAGGGAAATATCTCACACCTTCCCATACACTTAGATGAAAGAACCTGCTTCTTTCTCTTGGGCACACTTCCTACTTTAACCAACTTGATTTTCCCTAAGAATTACAACTCCTTCCCCCAAATGTATTAATTGGTCTAAGGTTGTTTGCTGTTTCTGCCTCAGATCAGTATTTTCTGCATCCTGCTGTTTGAAGCACTGACGGCATCTTGTGCCTCTAATGATGTTTTTTTGATGAATTATGTGCTTTTTCTGATGAATTATCAAGACATTAAGGGGACAAAAAAAATTATCCAAGCTGTAACTGACAGAAGAAAGCCCTAATCCTCACAAAACAAAAAGGATGCGCATCAGATTCATAAGTTTTAGATCTGATTTATAAGCTCAGATCCCCTGTAATTCTTCCTATACATTTGCTAAACAAATTTGTATATTCTCCTTTAACGTTCACATTCCAAGACTGTGTTATTCTCTTACTTTTCCTGCTGCATGGTGACATAATTTTGTAATTTTTTGTCAAATACATCTTCCCCTCTTATTTTAATGGCCTTTTTGAATGTTCTACACAATTTAAGGTGGAACTCCAAATATTAAGAAAAAGCTTCTTTTTAATTACAATCTTAGAAACAATTTTTCAAAGTTTTCTTATTTGAGAGCATTTAAGAAAACAAAAATATTCCAAAATACTAAATTTGCATAATCACACATTTGGGAGAATCTGTAACTCCAATCAGTATTTTATACGACATATATTGAACATTTAGTAGTAGTTTCTAACTTGAGACTATCCTGGTTTAAATTAGCATGAATTAAAGTCACAAATCTGGAACTTTATTGAATTAAGTAAGAGAATAACAGCTTAAAGCAAAATTCTACCCTTGGATGCTCACAATTTCCTTTGCCTTTATGGGGAGTTGCAGTTACAGTAATTACTAACTTTTTTGTTAGCGACACATAAGGACAATAAAATTCCATTCATTTCAAACTGTTAAAGAGCGAAAGCTGTGACATTCATTAACACTAAAGCAATAATTGAATATTTTAGAATATGCAGAAGCAAGAAAACAGTAAAACAAGATACCAGTCATCACTGTAACAGGATCAGAACTGCAAAGCTGGGAGAATGTTTTTTGTCCCTAAGCAAGTTCCATTCTAGATGGCACTAATGTTCAGTTCCATTACTGAAGACTGATATTATCACTTCTTAATTAAGGAAGAATGATTTGTCCATGCAGCAGCACCCAGGAGGATGATTAAAGTGGCTCTTCCTTTCAACTGTGGCTCGTGATTGGACTGCTGGAATCAAGAACTCATTTCCCAGAATATTTTAACACCTGAAACGGGACCTCTACTTTAACATAGAAGCAAAAGCTGATGTTATCTGAAAGGGCAAAATAACCATCCCAGTGAATTTGTGAATTAGGACTGGTAGAATAAAGCCTGTCAGCCCAGGAGATGACCCAAAGCCCAGTCAAGCAGCTGGTCACCAGGCTCGCTGGCAAGGCCAGGCACAGGGGAGCTGGCACTCAGGGCAGGACTGCTCACTGCCCCAGCCTGCTCAGTGAACACCTGCACAGGGCCAATGTCAGCTCCTCCAGCTGCATTCACATTGCTAACACCAAGGGTTAATTTACCCATTTCCTGCACATCACTGTTTACTAGCTTCAGCAGGCATAGTATCACGTCTATACATTTATAAAGCAAAATCTAGTAAAAATAGAGCACTGAACCTCTCAAGGAAATTACAATAGTTCTCCACTCATTTTATGCCTAGTACCCAAACAAACAAGTGACAGAGCTGTGGCTTCTAAAGCAATTTTACAAGCAGACAAATGGCAAGACAGGTACCATCAAAACTATTCCTTGCAAATGTTTCTTCCTCCCTTCTACGCATCAGGGAAAATTCAAACCTGAAAAAAATGCTATTTAGTTTGGGAGTCAAGTGTGAAATGCTGGTCTTAATTCAGCATCAGATAATCTTTCCAATACTATTATCATGTACAAAGCTTTACTTAAAGTGGTTCTATGAAATCATAAGGTTGCCTACCAGCCTCCAGCAGTAATGTTACAGAGATTCCAGCAAGGACTAACACTGCTGCGCGAGTGTTGCCGTAACTGTTGGTACCCCTAACTGGGAGGAAGATCAGCAAATATGGACAGGTGCTGTCAGCTCAAAATGAAATCAGTAACTTAGCAGGGTACCAAAAGACACTCCAGGATTCTTGTGCTATTGGTTAAAATAGTCCAACATTCACATGTAGATCCACAGACACTGTGACACAAGTACTGAAGATTTCCATTGACAATGGAAATCCATTTCTTAGAGGCAAGTAATAATTACAGAGTGGTAGCACTTCGGAAAGAACTCTTAATGCTAAACTAAATCAATACAAGGCAAAATTCAGGGTGAGAGCAAAGATGTGCAAAAAATCATGCAAGCTATTATGGGGTAGTTTGTTACCAGCCTCTCCTTCTGAATTGTAAGGTCTGATTTTGGATTTATACCACCCTCAGGAGCTGTTTGAAATACTGCTTAGAATTAGTTTGATTTCACAGCAGTTGAGAAAGACTAAATTTCAGACATTTTGCATGCAATAAACCAGAAAAACATGAAAAAAGAAAATCTATAAAATAAGTATTGGTCAAATATCTGATGTAGATATGGCTTGTGGTTTGCATGATCCCTCACCTAATTTAATTTTTAAGGAGTTTTCACAGCTTGAAGCTTAATTATTCATTCTGAAGCAAAAAGCAAAATATGAAACCCTACAATGAAAATCACAGTTCATATTATTATTTTATTAGATACACCACAGCAAGAGTTCTAGACACTTCCCAGCTAAATAAAACAGTAAGTCCTAAAGAAAGGACTGAAAGCCCTGATAAAACCAAACCTGACAACCACATGCATCTAATGTTAACCGTAATAGAAAGTGAAAAGACTTATGCTATTACACTGGGTGAAAACCACAGTTATTTTAGATCTTGTCTGAAGTTCCTAATCTAGGTTGCCTTAGAGTTTACATTAAAGTTTTTAAAAGTGCTTGGTTGTTTTTGAGAATTATGAGGTTTTGAGAATTATGAGTTTGACCATTCAGAGTCCCATAAAACCTATGCTTAACTGAGATATGAGAAATTCAAAGACGTCTGAGTACGTGGTGGTTTTGCCACCCACACTGCATGAAACAAGAGGTGCGAAAAAGGGTCACCACTCTGATTTCAAGGGCACGGGTAAATCACAGCCCTTATTAAGCAGGATTTGCAATCCTGTGTGGAGCCTCTCCACAACACCTCAGCATGTGCATGGCGTGCTCAGTGTGTGGTATAGGCACAGAGAGCCCCCGGAGCAGCAGCACAAGCAGCCTTTGCAGTTTTTAAGGGAATTTGACTTGGGTGAGAGCTTCTCAGGTTTTGTTCCCTGCCAGCACACACCAGTCTGCTAAGGGAAAGCTGTATCAAGTTAATGCAGGAAGACCCAAGGGTCTGACAGGCTGAATTGCAAGAGTGGAGAGAGGAGCTGGGCACTTCCTTAGGCAGAGAATTAATACTGCTCTGAATTGGGACGTGTCTCCTTTCTAACCCCCTGAATCATGCCAGCCCCATACCATTAAAAAAGGGGAGGTTCCTTTACAATCTGCATTTCACACCAACTGTTGGTCCCACACAGCCGGGGGGCCCCGTGTGTGAGCCATTGCAGAGGCCTCAGCAGCACTGAAGAGCCAGGGAAGGGGGACGTGCTGACAAATCACACACTGAAGGCAACAGACTCGGAGACTTCATCAAGTACCCAGAACAACTGTGCTGCACTTAAGGGAGGATGACATTAGGTTAGATAACAGCACAGCTGACCATTTATCTACCAAAAAGGAAAGCAATAGCAGTGCCAAGAAATTGTTCTCCCTTTGAGATTAATGTCTCTGCATATTACTGCCCAAAGAGATTGTAGAACAGAACATTCACAGTGCAGCTTTAGTTAACTGCCTCCCTAAACCCTACTATCATTATTAATTCAGTAACATTAAGTAACATTAACTAATTAATGTTTCTAAAGTGTTTATCAAAGCACACGAGACCAAGTGGCCATTCATTTAGTATGATGGAAAGAGAAAGACTCTGATTTTAACTTTTTCTGTTTTAGTGTCACAGTGAAAATACAGTAATTTCTAAAAGGTAGAAACTAAAGCCTTTGCTCTCTACCAGATCAAAATCCTTTCACATCGATGGATGTTTTTATTGCTAACAGAAGAAATCTGGGAACTGTCTTTTCTTCCTGTTTTACAGAACTTGGTATGAAAAAAACATTTTATGTGACAACCAGCCTAATAAGAGTCTCCTGAAGAAGATATCATCCCAAGAGATCCGTGCTGCATCTAGGTATTATTGCCTCAGGAACAAACAACTTACTTGCTTCAGTGTATGTACATAAGTACCTATCTCTTTCACTATTCCTAGGTTATCTATTTTTCTGTAAAGAAAGAAAACCTTCGCAATGGGACACGCAAGAACTGTCACCTTGTTAAATAACTTCCTTTATTCTGCACTGCAGCAGAAACAGTCAGGTTCTCACAAAGCCTCCCTTAGTCTGGTCAGACAGCAAGGTAGAATCTGCCTTCTTGACCACTGCAGGTAACACAGGGACTGATAGGCTGAGGCCTGAGACTGAATGCTTGGCACCAGAATTTTCATCAGCATGTAACACCTAAATATCATTAACAAACAAATCTACCCATATTATTGCATGGTTCAGCTTCAGCATTTGTTCCAGTCACCTTCTAGAGGAATGACTAAGTCTGGGTGTCTAATAGTAGTAATTTATTAAAGTTTTTAACAGGTTACTATGACTAAGCACTTGAAATTAGGAGTCAGAGCCTTCCCTAGAAACATATAGAGAAAAACATCCATCAATATGCATAGCTCAAAAATAGTTACTTCTGTTATTTTTTTCTTCCCCCCCAAACACGAGATATTCTTTGGATGCATATTTATTCTTTGCCAAGAAAAGAGCTGTATCTCCCTAGAACAGAGTGAGCTTGGCAGAATGCCTTGCCTGTGTCATTCTCTCATAATATTTAGGACCATGTAAATGGTTTTAAACAGCTGATTGCTACAATTGCAAAATGGTGTCATAGAATGCTGGGTTGGTATAGCTACAACATGAAAATAAGCCTAGTATTTGCATTTCCTTCAACAGTAACATTCACTGCAGAGCCTACACATATTAAACTTTATGTTTTTGAGATATGCATGCTAATATTTAGGTTTTGACAATAAAGGAAAGTAGGATGAAAGTGTTACTACAACTGACCAGTCATTAGCAAATTTTTTTTCACTTTTGATTTATTTATGTTAAGAACTTTAATCAAGTTCAACTTCCTAAACCAAAGCAGAAAAAACCAAGGAAAATAAATCTGAACTACTTAGCCCATACCTCATGTCTTCTAGCTACAAAAAGAGCTACACTGTCTTTGATAAAAGCTTCTAGTTAAAGTCAAAAAAGACTGGCATAGCATAATTTATTTTAAGTGATCACATTTTTGCAAGTTTTCACTAAGACGTATGTAGAGATCAAACCTCCAGCTCCATCTTTGACTTTTGTAGTCTTTTTGCGGAGAAAGAGTTCAGTGAACTATTCCAGTATTACTATAAATAAATTGGGAAGAGTATCAATTTAACTTGTAAAAAGTGTTTGAAAAGCAAGCTTTTGAAGAATTTCTTACTGTTAAAGTAAGAACATTATGTAGATAGGTCAAAACAAAGGAAAAGGAGCACAAATGACAATCTCAATACAATTAAAACAGAATATTAATTTTCTGATTCCAGAACACTGAAATAATGTGGTATAAAAGTTTAAGTGAAACTTTCTTTAAAATTCAAACTGGAAGGAGAAGAAAGGAGTTTGAGCAACCATGAGAACAACTAAAATATGCATATCTGTAGCTTCGTCTTGCTTATGCACTTAAGGTACATCCTTTTATGTACCAAAAGGATTTGATTTCACAAAATAGTGTTTTCCTGAGTGAGCTACTTAGGATGTTCTCTGCAATTTTCCAACAGCCTTATAAGACAAATTCTTATGAAACCAAGTAGCCATTGTGATTCCTATCAAGGTCTGGTTGGTAATTTATTTCACACAGGATAAGATATTTTGCCTTTAACTAGATACTCATCCAGCTATCTCACAGTGTACCTGTGCAACTCAAGCATTTAAGCTGCGGCTGTGTAAATTTTAATAGGGTTGAAGCCAAAAGGTTCAGATTCTTTCCATGCTGCTCCCACTGTAAAGCCAGTATTTGTGCCTATGGCTCAGCAGCACGCATGTCTTCTGGAAAGGAGCTCCTGAGGTTTTGGAGAAGTGACAAATAGTTATTATTGTAAATATCATTGTTAACCTGCCTAGAATATTCTTTACAGCAGGCAAGAGATAAGATTAGTTCTGCAATACCTTTTTGAAGATAATGCAGATAAAATAAGCAACAGGAAATTATCCTTCTATTCTCACGGTACCAGCAAAAAAAGGAAAATCCAGGCTTAGCTGCACAGACCCAAGAATCCTTCGGAGAAGGTTTCCAAAGCTCACGCCTCATTTGTATGCTTCCTCTGAAGACATGCTGGAACCCTTTTTTCCCCTAAACAATTAGAGCTGTCCCTTCTGCCTTCAGAATGTGAATATACTACCATAAATACATGTCCAGTTGCATACAAATGCTTGCAAACACACACAAACTGTCAGACTGAGCACTTCCCTGTCTCACCAAGAGGAGACCTTTGGGTCCTTGCCAAATGAAGGTGGAAACCCTGCAGGACTCCTTGCTGGTGTACTTGAAGGGGTGCTGCCACAGCCTAAGGAGAACAATAGTACAAACAATACTTCAAAAACCAGAGTCAGAAATCAATCCAAAAAAGGGACTTGGCCACTGAATATTGGTTCGACCACATGTTTAGGAAGACAAGGAACAGTAACTGGAATACATATGACCTCTTTGTGGAGGTAGTATAAAAGTATTAACTGATTTTTGTGTCAAGACCAGCTGAATACAGAAATATTTGTTATACCAAAAAAGTACCCTCTTTTCCTTCCACACATCACTCCTGAAAAAAAATTTTATTCAAAAAATCCTAGAATCATCAAGCAGCAGCTTTTTTTTGGTGGGAGCAGAGGAGGAAATATAGATCTAGTTTTGGTTTGTTGAGTTGGTTTTTTTTGTTTGTTTTTTTGGCTTTTTTTTTAATCTCTTCCCTGGAAGGTGAATGCTTTTACGAAAGAACAAAGTGCAACCACAAGGATATTTGAAGACCACAGTGGGGGAGCCTGTGGCTACTTCATGCCTTTAAAACTATATGAGTATCTCCTCTTTGTGGTTTTTATCATTATTCTTAATGTGGAAGCCCAGCACACAACAGGCTATTTGTTTAAATCACCAATGTGAAATAGACTCTGACAGAAGGAAAGTATTTACTTTAGGACTACACTTATCCCCCATCAGTCTTTTGGGCCTTCACCTATTGTCTGCTCATTAGGAGAAAAAATATAAACCAAAATATTTGTCATCTCTGGAATGCAGCATGTGCTGATAATAAAAATAAAGATCATATTATAGCCAGTCCATTCCCATAAAAGAGCATTCTATAACCTTTGATTGCAGATTTTTATATGCCAGCCCCTGCCCATTAAATGCATCTGTCTACACTTTCATAAATAAGACCCATAAAAAGCCATTGCACAGAAATGTTACTGCTGAAACTTATGATTTAAAACAGGCCATTACTTCAATATATTCTATTTAGCATTATAAAGACCATCTACATCTCAGGAGCTGGTAATTGGCAGCAATTATCCACCTTATTAACTGCTATCATATGGAAAAACCCCAGAAAATTTAGATTCTCACATACATTGAACTTCATGTCATAAGAAAACTGAGGCTGCCATTCTTTATGGGATGAAGGAGGACCACTGGCATGCAATAAAGTAAAAACTAAATTCAATTGCTACATCCTCCACAACCTCACCCATTTCAGCCATTGTAATTCAGTAGAAATATATATTTACAATTTTAGCACTATTTTGTGTCACTTAAAAAGTTTCAATCTTTTGCTCACAGAGGGTTTGAATTACAGTCATTCCATATTTACATATGTCTCTGTCTGGAAGGAACAGTAGTTTTGTTTCACGTTTCTGATGAGGCAAAAGCCAGGAAATACTAGTTATTTTTTGCTTACTTATATGCACCAGTTCTTACACTAGCATCTTTTATTAGAAGGATGCAGGATCAGTAAAATGTGCCGAACTCATTTATGCAAGGCAATTCCATTCACTAAAAAAATAAGCAAAACAAAACCCCCATAGTTAATGTTTTCTGTTTTGTTTATGCAAATAAATCACATTACAAGATCCAGTCCAAATTAAGAACAAGTAAGTAATTCAGTTTAGATACAAATATACTAAGAATGAGAAAAATTTACATAACAATATAGCATTTAGAGAGATCTCTTACAGGAGAATTACATTAATATCCCTAAGCTACTTAAAAGAGTGACTGAATTTACCAAGATGCAAACATATTTCAACTTGAACAGACTTCCATCTGCATTACAGACTTTTTTCACCACAGCATTGCAAGGGGAGCATACTACCACATGTGACTTTAAAGGAAAAACTGAAAATTAAAAGTAAAGAGGACTCTTCAAATCCCCTTCCCCAAAACTGGATCACATACAAAAGCAAGCTTCCAAAAGTGCAATAGATACAGAAACATTTTCACAAGCTTTGTCATAACCACAAAGCAACAACATACATGAACATAAATTGTTCATCAATTTGTTTTTGTGGGAGAAGGAAAGAGATCCTTAAAAAAAAGATAATCTATCTTTTCAATGTAATTTACTGCACTCATTGATCAATGAATGGAAAACAGAATGTTTATTTTTGTGCAGTTTGTACAGTCATATAGTGTCGCTGTAACCCGCAGCGACAGTGAGAATCACGACACAGGAATTCCAGGATAAATGGCATTCTTTAATTAATTACCACCTCATTTATATAACTTGATTCACAATAGAGAAATGACATTATTGGGTGCTTGACCATACACCTCCCAGAGTGATTGGCTAAATGCAACTACACCCATTTCAAAATATTTTCTTCAGTGAACCAAAACAATATCCACTGCATTCTCACAACACTCTGCACCTGCAAATAGTTTACAAAACTGTCTTTCACTGTTTCTCAACTAAAGCATGAGAAAGGAAAACTTCACAAAATGCTTCAGCAGCTGGAAAATTCCTCAGCTCCTGCTTTTTAGCATCCACAATACAGTATTTCTGCAACTGAGAATTTTCTCCATAACACACATATTTGATAGTCCAACCAAACTGTACTGAAGTCAAGACAAAGGCTATGTTGCTTTGAATGGTTTTTTTTTTCCATTAAAACATGCAACTTAAAATAGCAAGTGCTGACATCAGCTTTAAACCTAAAATGAACCTTTTTTTCAGTATTAGTTCCTAAAGTTTGTTTCCCTGTTATACAAGCTCATGGGTAACAGAAGAGAGCAGATATCACAATCTGGACAGCTGAAAGATACCATTTATTTATCATTACCTGTCTAATTACCTTCTGAAACAAGTTGAATTCGTTTAAAAATCCATGTTTTCTTATATTTTTCATTGTAGTTAGTAGGATGAAAGATGAACAGCTTGATTTTTTCCAATTTGAGATTTAAGCATATCAATTAAGCCTTCAACTAAAATGACTACCAGACAAGTAAAAAAAATTCCAACTCAAATACAGTAATTCTAACTCAAATACAAACAAACTCTCCAGGTGAGTTCTTGTTCGTACTAAATCTTGGGCAGTCAGACAGGCAATGGCTGCACCAGTTTTTTAAAGCCAGAGCACTCAGCACAAGGTTGTCAGCTGAAGTGGTTATTTCATGCCCAAACCATGACCCTCAAAAATAAACTTACACAAAGTAGTGGCTCCAGATATTATACCTGTAGTAAGAAATTGTGCTGCAAAATGAAATACTGGTAATGCTGAAAGTGGAGGTCTGTGCTCTCAAGAGCACTGCTCTGATTTATGACGAAGCTGCTGTTCCCATAACAGATTCACTCCATAAGCACTCATGCCACACATCTTAGCTATGGAATCTTTTGCCTGCAAAGGATCAGGATTAATTTAAAAAAGAGCTCTCTTTCTGTCTTAGCAACTCATATCTCATTGCAATTCTTTTGTGAAAGCACAGGTTGCTATCCAGCCTCCAACAGAAAAAGAAGAAGGGGAAAAAAACAAAGAAAGCTTGCTTGTAATGCTTCTTTTCTTGCTTTGCCTACCAATGTCTGTAAATAAAATAATTTCCTGAACATTTAGAAGGAAAGTTTTTGCTCGAATCAGGTGATGGCATGAGAACAGAACTCATCAGCAAGAACAGCACAGTCCTAAACATTGTAGTCCCCAGTTTGCCCAGTTCAAAAAGAGCGGAGCCATGGCATGAGCAACTACCTTCCCTATAGGCATCCTGTTAAAGGACTGGTATAGGCTGATCATCACAATGAACATTAGGGAACATTTATCCTATAAAGCTGCCCAATTCAGATACAATCTGTGCCTATTATCAAAGTATCACCTACATCTATTTAAATTCCCCTCACAATCCAATGTATTTAAGACTTGTTTTTGTAGCTTCAAGGTAACAGAGCACTGTGAACTTGTAATTCACACAAACCCTACCAGCACAGCCATATGGAGACTGCTTTGGGTTTAGCAAGAACTGCTTGGGAAGCCACAGCAGCCACATAGTTAACTCCTCAAACTATCCCCATTCTTGTGGGCAAAAGAAACCCACAAAGAACCCATCAAGAAATGGAAATCACTGTATCCTGAGATCTGGGAGGAAAAATTAAATACAGTAAAGGATATCCAGCTATTGAACCCATTTTCAAATGCAGTTATTACACACGAAAACTGATAGAGCCAAGCTCTTCTGAACTTCAATTTGCATTAAAAATATGTAATTTTCACTTATTCTTGACAATTGCTTAACTGAAACTTGTTTTTTTCCTAGGGTCTGAGAATGGAAATGTCACGAGTGTTACTATGAGTAAAATAAACGGATGACAGCATTGAATTCCTCTGTCTCCTCAGGTTCTGAATCATTATTAGGAATCCACACTAATTGCACTTCATTATGCCTGACAGCTTTTATATGATACTTTTTTCTTGTTGGGGTAAAGAGAAAGCACACGAAATTGACTGAACAACAAAGCAAATGTCTTTGAATACAATAACATGCAAAAACTTAGGTAAGGACTTAGTAAGAAATTAGTAAGAAATTTTCTCATGAAGAAATAAAAACAGAGAGAAATTAATTGAGACCCCTCAAATGATCCCAGAAAACTGAGGATACAGCTGCACAACCTGATGATACGGGCAAGATGCAGAAGCTGCCAAGGGTGATAAGAAATAGTGACAGAGCATTTTAGCACTCTGGGTCCAGTGAAACACAACTGGTCTGTTTCTGAAACATGGCAGGCTGAGCTTCAAACATTATCAAAAGTCAATAGAAAAAAAAAAAGGAAAATAATTATATGGTCTCCTAGACAAAACAATCTACAACTCCCAAGTTTCTTTCTCAGCCATGATAAGTCAATCCACAGTTAAAGAATAATGAAATGGTTTCTGAAATGATGTGGAAGAAGCTTGGCAACACTATCAAGCACCTGACAGGTACAGATCTGTTGATAGAGATGTTACAATTACCTACAAGCGGAAATAAATCAGCACTTAAGAGCACAGGCTATGGGTTTAAGCTTATTTCCTCCTGCTATTGGGATATTAAATGATCTTTCATCCTACTTTGCAGTTTTTGTGAGTAAGTGTATCTTCCTTTTGTGACCATGTGCTGATATTCTGGACCACTTCCCTCATCTTGATTCATCTGGCTTAACAAACAAATGCACGACACACAAGGATGCAGGGATGCTGTCATTTCATGTTGGCCTAAGGTACGCAGATTCCTTTTATTTCCAGCTTTGATATTGATACCAAAGCAGAAATTCTTGTTACATAAACAAAATATTTACACTCAGTCCAACTGAGGCTACACCTACTTATTCATGCAAGGCCTTCACCTCAGTGTGTGCCACACTTAAGGACCTTTAGAAGAAAACATGAAAAGTAAAGAAAGAGACCTACTGAGTATTTTCTACCTTACAAACAAATGGGGGAAATAGCAACAAAGCTGTCAGTAAAAAAAGCTGCATCCCTAATGCTCCTTCTAAAGACATATGTTTAATCATAAACAAACCATGAAAAGAGACTAAGCAAGCCAGAGGAGCAACATATATAACTCAATATTTAGTGGTTTGATGTCCTTTTGGAAAGCATGCCATTTCAGATTGCTACAAATCCAGAATAGCTTCTTACAGATAAAAAATATCCTGCTGCATGAGATAGTTCAAGTATATTAAACACAGTTTGAAAAAATACCTTCTCCAAGAATAAGAATCCAATGAATATATATAAAGAAAAGTCACTGCCTTAGAAGTTCTAAAACCCTCCAGCACATCGTTTGGTGTGTGCAGGCAAAAAAAGAAAACAGTGTGTGTATTTTATGCATATGTGTTTGTGTGTGTGCGTGTACACACATCCTGCAATAAAAAAAATACGGAATTCAACTTCAGCCTTAGAATGCAGAAGTCAAGAATGCTTTGCTCTGTACATCTTCTAAAAGGGTGCTCATTTCTATCTAGAAAATTCAGTGCATTGATTAAGTTTTTCCTTGTATAATTCTTAATATTCTAAAGAATTTTTACAGGGCATTTATGTCTCCATGAAACATAAGCTAAGTTACTTACCTTTCTTCCTGCTAAAAGCACGATTCATGTTTAAAAATCTACCCAGTCAACGATATTTCAGGGTTTGGTTTTTTCCTCCCCACTTTAACCTGCAGAACAACACACAAGAAAACAGAAAATTCCATTATTATCATTGAAGTTCTATTTATCTTCATATTAAAGACACTGTGAATGATCTTAAGAATTCCAAAACAATTCTGAGGAACTGGGGATGTGCTTTGCTGAGGAAGAACTATCAGCATTGAGAAGACCTATGTTCAAAATGCCCAGTGGTGCTTCACACAGAAGGACATTATAAGGTTCCTTCAAGATCTTCTTCCGAAGATTTCAGAGGCACAGAGCAGGTGGTATTATACATATACATGAAGACAAATGCAACACACAAATAGCTTGGAAAGAAAGCTTTAAAATGAATGCTGACTACAAGACTCCATAAAAACACTCAGTTCACATTTGCACTGCCCTGTTTTGTGTCATTTAGGCTGCCAGATTATTTCAAGCTAGGCTTTCGTCTCCACACGGGCTTGAAACTCGGGGAAAAAAAAAAAAATCACAATATATAGACTCTTCTTCCCCCAGGGACTCAGTACTGAAAAAATTGCCTTCTATCAGTGCTACGATCTCCTTGCTCCATTTACCTCAGATTGTACAGTAATTTCTGTATTTCCTTCCCTTAAAAAAATGGATACACTCTTAAATTCTTATATAATTTTTGAATTTTATTATTTACCAACATAAAAAAACAATAAAACCCACTACATCCAAAACTATTCAAGACCATTCTATTCTGCAGTGTAGAGTTTTTTCTTTTACAACCACATGAAAAGATATTCCTATTGCTGATTTTCATTCTGTTCAGATCTTCCAACCAGAAGTTGCACCAGTGCCCTTCTCTACTTTTCAAGCAGTCTAGTCAAAGAAAAAGAAAAAAAAGGGGCATGGTAAAACCAGAAAATTAAAGCACTTTGCTATCAGATGATTTTTTAATCAGCTAGAACATTACCTTTGCCTTGAATAAAAACCAAACTTAGGCCAGTATTTCAAATGTCAGCATTAAGATGACAAATTTATTTAAGATACTTTATGCAGCTCATGAGTCCTTGTGGTACTCACCCCTCTTTTTCAAGTAAGTTGAATACCAATTAAAGCAATTATATCCAAATTTCCACGTAAATATTTGATATTTTTCAAATTAGAACATATGGGCAATTACAGCTAAAATAAAACCAACCCAACAAAACCTCAGTTTTATTTTCCACTAATCACTGATGCAGCAGGACGACTTCTCCCCACAGTCCTGTGAGAATGAAGGAGAAATCCCTGTTTACTTAAACTAGCATACGACCAACCATTTGTTCCTTAAAGCAGAGGTACCAGATCACTTTTGTTTTACAGATGGTACTGAGCATTTAAGAAGGGAGGACACAACACAATAAGCACAGGCAGGACTTATCCATGCAGTTTCCATGCCATGATTCAGATGCAAAGCCCGAAGAGCACATTTGGTGCCCAGCAGTTCTAACAGCAAGGCTGCAAGAGCCTCATCCACCTGCACAGCCATGCCCTGCCCTCACTGTGGGCAGCACCACATGGAAAGCTGGGGGTACATAGGGGTCAGTGAAATCAAAAAACACCCATGAGGGCTCTGAAGTTCTGGGAATGGTTTTAGCAGCATCCCTGGAAAGGGCAGTGGCATGACTGGGGGAATTCCAACAAGCATCAGTGTCCCCAAAAGCTGAGAATGCACGACTAGCTCTCCTGGCAGGGCAAGTACAGTGTGGGGCTTTCACCATTGTAAGAGAGGACAGTCAACTCAGTTGAAATAAAGTAATAAGGAAGAACATTGGAATTGCAGCTTTTAAGCAACTACAAGTGTGTTTGGCTTACAGGTTTAACTTGGGCAGCCTATTAGATATGCTTAGGATATATAAGCAGTAGCCAGTAGCAGAACTTTGCTCAGTATGTTCACCCTCATGAACTATCACAGCCAGTTTTGAGTAAAAAGAGCTTCCTTTCCCCTCTAAGACACCTCTGGCAGTTGTCTTGCACAGCGCTAGGCCAAACACTTCAGTTCTCCTCCACAGTAGAATCAAAACACGTCCTTTTTCGGAATGCGGGTGTTTTTTTTTGTGTACTCCTATCCCCATCCAAGAGCCCGCTAAGGAACATATTTGAGATGGTTGAGATGCATAGAGCATCTTCTAAATAGAAACTCTGCAGCCACATCACAAGGCAGCTGGCTGGCCATGTTTCTAGAGATCACCATTCAAGTATTTTGTTTAAAGCACAGCATAACTAAGTATATGTTTCTTCCTCATGAGCAAGGATATATTACCATTGAAGTAACCTATGCTAATAAAAGCCAAATTTTGTTGGCTACTTAGCTAAAAATGGGCAGAATTGCCAAAACTATGTTCATAATTTCAATTCCAACAAAACAATATTCCAAATACAATTCCAACATAATTTCAATTCCATCAGTAGAACAAAACACAGATGTGGCTTACGCAACAAACAGTATCAAAGCACTTAATCAGTGTACTTCCACTTCACACAGAAAATGTTATTAAATGGGGAAACAGAATTAGCTACATGTAACCGCATTTACAATTCCCTCAAACTCTAATGCAAAAAACATCAGCAGCCTCTCAGATGCTGAAAGAGCAGATGATTAAATGCTCCATAAAATTTTGCTGCTTACAAAAGACCAACCCAAACCCCACAAGGTTCGTTTCAATCTCCTCAGCTGCGCTTGGGGCAGGAGGGTGGTATCGCTGTCGTATGCAGCACTGGTAAGTTTTCAATCAGAAAAGCAAAGTTAAGTTTAGACATATCCTGCAATATCTTTGTTCACAATATTCCAATGACAAAGAATAAAACTCTAAGGACTAAGCGAGCTGTTCTCTTATAGTGGATGGTAGACAGGTTTTTTTGGCAGATAACAATTGTGTTTCTGACAAATCTTGATGCAAAAAGCCACTGGAACAAACCAGTCTGTTAAAAGCTTGTAAAGAGCCAAAAGGAAGGCAAGTCAGAGAATTCCATTTTGGTGCAGGGAGCCCTGGGTACAAGGGGAGAGTCCTCCCTATAAACCACTTGACTTGCAAGGGTAAAGCAGTTGTAACAATCAGAGGCGTTAGGGAACAGGAATGTGGACCAAGCCATTCCATTACTCATCACTCAGGAAGACACACCTAGGTAAAAAATGTTTCTCCACCTTACTATGAACAGTTTTCTTCAGCTTTGTCCAGAAACCAAATCCTACTGGGAACAGAAAACCTGTATGGGATTTCACAATATGGTTGACAAAATGCTAAGAGTTCTGACAGACACAAACTAGGGAAAATCTGGGTAATATCAGGTTATTTCCTTCAGGACACAGAGAAAAGAAACAAAATGAAAAAAGAAAGAGAAGGCTTAGAAAATAATTGTATTACACTAAAATAAATTTCAATAACAGATAAACACCCTGAGCAGGAGGAGACATGACACCCACAGTCTGAACACTGACACGGGCATATGTCCTGGGCAGGTGAGTGTTGAAGCTGTCATATCAAATTTTAGGTAGTCACAGGGAAAGCAAACACCATCTTGTTTCTGTTCACTGTCATTAACCCCTTGGTTTTCACGGTGGGGTGCTGTCACAGCAAGGAGGAAACTGCAGAATGGCAAGGGGTGCAACGAAACAAGTGGCCTTGGTGACTGTGGTGTTGGCAGGTATTTGGACTGGGGAGTGCAAGGGTGGCAAGATTTGAAGCTGATATTACTGAGTAATTACTTTTTAACACTGACAATCATGTGGGTCGCTGTCTCCTCTGCCTGATGCAGCAAAGGCAGCGAACAATGAAGTGGAGTGGCAGACTTCCAGCTGCCAGCACAAGCGGCTGCAGCCCTCTCTGCCTGCTGAAACAACACTGCACTTCCACACAGGCGTCTATACACGCCTGCGGGCTCCTTCAGAATGCTGGGTTTTGATATGTTTTCTAAATTTAGAGCTGTATCAGACAAGCCAAGAGAACATACTTAGGAAGGGGAAGAAACAAGCTATGAATGCAACTTGTCTCCTTTGTCTCTTATTTGCTCTAAGAAACTGGGTATTCCTGAGGACTTCTATGGGGCTTCCCCCACGGTCACGCCCTTTGAATGGCATGGGCTATAACAATTACCTGGGCTGAACCTTTTATTGTATTGTCTTTTTCATTTCACAAGTATTTACAACAAAACCTCCCTAAAAACTCCAACTTGCACCCATCCACTCCCCTTAATAAAAATTAAAAGCCCAGTCTGTCCCTTCCCTTTCACATACATACAGTTTCCATACAAAGGCAAATTTAGCTTCAGAAGACGTGAAAATTCAGACTCTTCCCCCTCTCAGATCCCAGCCTTTCAAGCATACTGAACAACATTCCTTAAAGAATGAAGCACAAAATGTCTTAAATCCTGTTTCAAAGGGCCACAGCACACAGGAATGTGTGATTCATTGACTTGCAATGAAGCTTAAGCTTATAAAGTTATTTCTGAAGGTAAGATGACAAACTGGAATATAATAACAGCTTTGTAAGTATTTTTCTGATTTAGACCAAAACTCCATGGAAATATTGCCCTAATATGATATCGGGCATAACAGAAAACAAAAAATTATGGTAATACAAGACTGCATTACGTAATACACGAACCCAAGTACACATCTTAATATCAGGAGGCACTTTCCCTTCCTTTTGTATGAAGGTAACTAAAACACTAACTTACCACAACCCGTTCTCCTCTGAAACAGTAAAATCATCAGAAAATGACACATCAATGAACATATTTCGGTGCAGACCCAAACCTGCGCTGTCATGCTTGGAAAGCAGCAAGCATGTTCAGTTGTGGTTATGGAAACACATATGCCCTTTATGTTTATAAACAATAATAGAACAGTCTGTCGGACTGTAAACCACAACAGTATTTAAATAAAATTTATCAGTACAAAAACTTGCAGGAAAATAACTCAAAACCAACACAGCTCTGTGGGCTTCACCAAAATTGAAAATCTTTCTGTCAGCTAAAGTTCTTATCCTATGTTTGTGCTTTATAATTCACAGAAGCACAAATGGAGTATATAAAGGAAAACATTCAGACACTGGAAAACTTTACTTTTAAGGTTTTATCCATCACATTTTCAAGAACATTCATTAGCCAGAGCCAAGTGGCAGGCCTACTTTGCAGCTGAAGGTGAATCTGCAGAAATACAAAGTTGCTTGTAGTTTTTCAACTATGCAGAGGATGGGGCAGGGCAAACTGGTAAAGAGCTCGTCTTCTATTTAAAACTCGTATCTTCCCACCACCAAAGCAGATCCTGCTGTTCAGATGACAATATTCCCAATGGGACAGAGCCCAAACAGCTCTGCTGGCCCTCGAGCCCGCAGCCAGGGCACCATGTGAAGTGCGCAGAGGTGTCACTGGGGCTCACCTGGTGTGAGTGAAGACAGAAACGATGTGGCAAACACCAACACAGCTGGAAGCCACGTTCCTGAAACAGAGCTCACCTTCTAACATACTGACTCTCCTGTGAAGGGGATAGGCAGGAACACCCCAGTCTGAAGGCTAAAGACCTTCCTGTGGTCTGAGATCACCCTGCTCTCCCCAAGTTCCTGAAACCACCAGGAAGGCAGAAGAGTCACACATGCCCTGTATTTTTCTTCCCCTCTCTCAAGCAGTATAAGCCTAGTACTGTTGTGACAAGTGCTTTTCAGCCCACAGCAAGAAGCTTTTCAGACTACAGGTAAAGCATTTCTTATACAGAGATCTGCCAAAAAAGTATTCACAGAAACCAAGGACAAGCAGACAGCAGTGTTTTGCTATAAATATCAACATCAAAGATAGTCCAGGAAGCAGAAAATCTATACGAAACTCATGCATTTCATAGCAGTTTCCCACAAACTTTTCTAAGTCAATTTTCATTTAGGAATTTTTTATTTCCTAAAATAATCTGTTCCTTCCAATAGGAAAAAAAATCAGAATAGAGATAAATAAACAGGTGACAAGGGATATCACTCAGACAGCTGACAGCAAAAACAATTCCTTAGGCAAGGTTATCACTAACTTTTGTTTTACAGCAAGAAGAAATATCAGCATCAGTAAATATAACAAGAATAAATTTCAGTATTGAAATAGAACTATGAACAAAAGGTGTTTAAAACTGTTGCAAGCGACCATAAATCCTCAGAAAAGTTACTAATGGAACAACCTTTAAAAACCCAGACAAATAGAAAATGTACTTGTTCCACAAAAATGGTTCTCTAGATGTCTTTTAAAGCATTAGGAACAATGTAACTTTAAGAAATATTGCACTTCTCTGCATATTTACTTGTAAACAATTATTTTTTATTATGCTTAATTATGCTGATACGTATTAGCGGATTACATGACTCATGGAACAAACTGAAGTTTATACTCCAAACAAAAGGAGCAATTTCAAACACAAGGGCATCCTCTTCTGCAGAAACCGGTTCTATTGTTTGGTTCATTATGACAGAATAATCATAACAAGATATAAGAAGAGCTTTCTTTTTCCTCCAGTCCACAAGCACCAGTGAGTCAAACCTGAAGGATTTCAGTCATGTCAGCCTAATTCTTACTCCACTGTACAAGAACTTAAAAATGTCAGATGCTCAGAGCCAGTAGAAAGGCTTTATGCACGTTATCTCCCAAAGAACTCAAACATGTTCATCTGCTTCAAAAAGATGGACAAATGGCAAACATCTTGCTCACTTGCAGACAAGAGGGTCTGTATTTCACATCCCATCAGCCATCTGATCAACTAGGTGGAATCAGAACAAGATTTTTGCCTGTCCTGCTATTTTCAGATGGATGGCAGAGCGCCTGGGGAGCTTTGTGAGTGTCCTCGTTTTAACAGCAACAGAGTGAAGTTCATCACTGGCGTCCACCATGGACAGGTAAACACAGAACAGATCTTAAAAATAAACCTGTTCTGGTGGAAGGGATAACTGGACACCTGAGCTTTTGACTCACAGGAGGAATAATTTTCCAGAATTTCCCACAGAGTCCTTGCTTGGATGGATACATACAGATGAAAGAAAGGTATTCCTGGACACAGAGTATGGTTACTTCTTTGCTGGCATCACGTTTCTCCTTTGGAAGAGCTGACTCCTCTACAGCAACCTAGAGAACCTATTTATTTAATTACTGGCACATTATTTTCAAACCCTCCCTTGTATTTTCTTTAAGGGGGAGGGAATGTATTTGAAACTTCCATGTCTCAAAACAGCAGCAATTTTTTGTTAACCTTCTGAAATTTTTCCAGTTACATTTATTGCATTAATTTCATTTTCATAATTACATTGTAAAAAGTGCTCCTGACAGAAAAGGCAGAGACCAAAAGACTCATTAGGTATTCTGAAGGTAAATCTCCAAATAAAGCACACCAATTTTAGAAATAGGTTTAGATCCACTTAGAGTAAAAACTCATCATATTTAGCTGATCTCTTACAGAGGCACAAGAGTTTAACAAAAGGCATCATTTTTTTATTCTACCAAAGTATACTTGGCCAATCTTGAAAAGTGAATCAGACATATCATTGTGCAGATACACTCAACAGGGCCCAGAAGACCGCTTCATGTGCTTCCCTCAATGTGCATTAACCTTAATTGAAGTTCAGAAGCTGATTACTGATGTTCAAAAGATGATTAAGATGGAGTGAAAACCCCAGATGTCTGCTTAGACAAAAGCAATCAAGAAAATTCTGGGTAGGTACCAGGAAACAACCTGCAAGAGAAGAATAAGGACAAATGTGCCTTCATCTCCCCACATAAGGCCCTGTATTTTCTTTATTCCTTCACAGAACACACTAGATGTTTTCTTTACTGCAGTCCTCTCAACAGGCTCATTCCAATTTATTATAAATGCAAAATGAAAAAAATTGTCACCTTTTATCCAAGGCATATGAACTATGACATTCCACATGGCTTCTTACGTCTTTGAAATCAGTTTGAGGTTTTTGTTTTAAGTGTAAAAGCTTTTGGGCTTTTGTTTTTACAGGGTATATTTTTTACAGTAAAAGATCAATACAAAATTAGCAGAGATCATCCTCTTATAGAAATGAATACAATATGATATCATTATTTAAACCTATTTATCTGGAGGACTTAAAGTCCATACTTTTATACTTTAATTTGGGGACCCTTGTTCCACAACTGTCCCTCAAAGGAGAGCCAGAACACATAGCATACAGACTGCTATGCAGGCTATATATGCTGGCTTTCTTGTCTCTTACAGTCCAATTCCTACCAGCACTTACCTCCAGTGGTAAAGGTTATATAATGAAAAAAATCACTATAATAAAAATTTCTAATAATTTATTTTTTCATAATCAATTTATTAACATATTACATACTTCTGAAACAATGACATACAAAAGTGTCATTCACTTCACAAAGACTTAAAATCCATGATACTGAACACAATCCCTTAAAAGCAATAGATCCCTATAGGATCTATTGATTTTTTTAATAGGAATTAATAAATCCCTATTAAAATCAATAGATTTCTCATTAATGTTAATACATTCAGATTCCTTGCTTTAATTGGTTAGCCTCAGGGATAGCATTAAGTTTTATTTATACAGATAAAATGGGCTTTATTAAGTGATTTCAACAGTTTTCAAAATTGAGAAAAGTTGTCAATATCCATTTTCTCACTTGTACTAAATGAATCTTGGAGGGAGTATCTTCAAAACAAGATTATATTGGGTTTTAGGCTTTATCACATTATATTCCTTGAGCTTATCTGAATACAGTCTGAAGAATCCAACCATTTTGATAAGGTTGTGGTATGAAATTAAAAGCACAGATATGAAAGTGACACAAAAGCATGGGAGCCAAAATCCTATTTGTGACAAATTAATCTCCTCATCACTGCCTTTTAGATCCAGTGTATATTCAAACAGGTAATTACAGTGTCTATTCAGGAGAAACATTCAGGTTTTACACACCACTACAGTTATTACTAGTCTTATTTCAAGATTTTGGCAAGTGATCCATCCCAGAGTAATTTAGCAGAAAGTACTGACATACAAACACATAATAGAGTTTCTAAGCTAGCAAGTGCTAGCTGTATTTTCTAACACAGCTGGGACTAAGGAGAACACGTAAGTTTTTAAAAATGTGAGAGATCAGCAGGTTTAGACTGAAACGCTGATCCCATCACAACCAGGATGGTACTGGCTCCCTGGAACTGGGACAGTTCCACTCCCTGCTCCAATTAACATCCATGTAGTTGAAACGTGCTGCAAGTCATGTTAACAGCTTGTTCAGCTTCACATAGTTTAACATCCTCAGTGAGGCAACCTCAGTATTTGGTAACGAAAGACTGCCTTGTCCCACCCTTTACAAGCATATGACACTTGACTGTGATCCTTAAACCAGTGCACACAGCAACTCCCTCCCCAAGCAGGCACCAATCCGGGCTGAACCTCCAGAACCAGAGGAGAGAAAGAAATACAGAATTTTCCTCCTAAGTATTGGGAGGTAATTTAGACAATTGCTAACATCACATTCTGTGGCTGATTCCACAACTTAATGACTGGAGGTAAAAGAAGAGGGATGTGAAAAGTAGGTACCAACATCTGTCATGTTTTCAAAGAAAGAAATTTTTAAGCTACCCTCTTGAAACCTGGGGGGAGTGGGAGCACAGGGAGAAAAAACAAAAACAAAACCAAAACAACACAAAACCACAAAACACCAAACCTCAAAGTTCAGAAGTACAATGTTTAAAAAAATGGAAATAGACCCTTGGCAGAGTTTCATACTGAATAGCTTAAATGCCCATGCCAGGCATTTCTTTTCCTTTATTTTTGTCTCCAGATCAGAGATACCAGCTCTGGTCTATGGTTCTGGGTACAGTAACTAGATTTGCAAACACTGAAGCAAAACTATGATAGTTTCACAGCACCTCAGTCCTTTAATAAGCTTCACTACATCAAGGTTTCAAGAACTCAGTGTATGAATTCACAATGTATCAAATGTGACCCCTTTTAAGTGAGATTTTCAAATCTGTGCAGGTGAAGACTGCAGGCTAACTGAACTTAAACTCTGTTCATACATCTTTAACATCTGTCCCTACCAGTCGGCACCTGAGCCCCCAGAGGTGCCTGACTTCCTTGGAAAGCACAGCTTGCAGGGCTAATAGCTGTCCTCCTGCATTAACAGCACAGCTTCACCAGCATTCACTGACTCCTTTCATGACACCCCTGTAACACGCAGCCAGAGTGAGGCCTCTCCTAGATAGTTATCAACACTCTGTTTCAAGGGGAGAAACTACAGAACACAAAGTGCACTCACGCACTTGAGAAAATGTTTTTTTTTTTTCAAAAGCCAAACCTAGGAATCAGCTGATGAAACAAAAGCAGCACCATCAGTGTGAAACCGTAGCCTGTATCCCACAATTACACCAAACCACCTGCTCATCTTCCCTGCTCATCTTCCCTGCTCCTTCCCACAATGTACATTGACATTGCTGATTTTATGAACCACAAGTAACTGTTCAGATTCCTTAAGTTACTTCCAGGACAATCACATACAAATACTACTGGTAGTTGCCAAAGAAAATTAAATTACTCGATGTTTTGGATTCATTTACAAACACAACTTCATGAACACTCCGTCAATACTGCTTTTCCAAAAGCCTTTAATGTTGCTATACAGTCAGAGAATGACAATTCAAGAGAGCAAGTTGTGCATTTCTACTGGTATTTATGTATTTCACAGTTCATTTCAAAAGACATAGCTAGGAGTACTGATGAAAACCAAGCTTGTGTGAAATTACCATCCTGAACAGTCTCGCTTCTACTGCAGTTGCAATTTTTTTGGTAAAAAATGAGCATAAAGCTAATAATTGAGGAACACAGCAACATATGAGGATTGCTTTAAGAGGGAATAGTCATTACAGGCCAGTGTTATAAATATCCTGCTCAAACACATCACATCTTTAGCTACAGTTTTCCACACTTGTCTAAAACCCATTCAGTTTTAATAGAAAATTTATGCAAGGAAACTCAAGCAAAGCTCATTCTTCTTTGGAAATTGCTTTACTACATAGGCACATACATAGATGTGCACTCTCCACTGTCTCCTGCAGGTGGACAAAAAAGAGTGCTATTGAATTCTTTCATCTTGGACTCTGCTTTCAAAAAAAAAACAAAGCAGCCAAAGAACAGCAGAATCAAGATGACTTGAGAAAAATTGTGTTTCTCAAAGAAAGAAAACAGTAGCTCAGTGTGAATACCAATGTAAACTACAATACAAATTTCCATACCTAAAGAAAAAATATGAAGAAATATGGGGGGATGGAAGAGATGAAAATAAAAGTGACGAATTAGAAGTTTCCTCACAAACTGAAGGCATAAAGCATTATTTAAGCTAGAAGAGAAAATTACATGTGAAAATACTTATATGCCCTGATAAACTGAAAAGAAACTGAAGAGGAAATAATGTTGGAAGCTGGTAGTAATGAAGACATGAGGTACTACAGTGTATTTGTGGATAGAAATTCCCCATCTCTCTGCCAAACCTCTGCTCCTTTTCCTTCACTTTGTTTATGACTGTGACATGCTATGCTTGCCTTGACAGAAGTAGGTATTCCATCTTTCAAATGGTCCTAGCTGACCATCCGAGCTGAAATTAATCCGTTGGATATTGAGAGCAGCTCATGTTCCCTGCTATTGTTCTATGAACAGGGGATAGTTCCTTGTGCAAGGTCCTGAACAAACGATACTCTTGTTTTTCATTTAAGAAATTAAAAAGAGGTTCTCCTCCAAATGCCTGGAATAAACGGAGGAACAATTCGTCACCACACCTTTAAATCTGCTCAAGCATCTGCTTTAGGAAACAAGCATGCATTTACTATTCTATTCTCTTCGCCTATTTGTGGCTATTGTGAAACTTTGGATCAATTGTGGTTTTATTGCTATTTTATGACATTAAGTCAATATCTTGGCTGCCACTGTATTATTTAAAATATTAGCAAGATTAAGATCTTGCAGACTAGTCTGAATGCGTGATGAAAGTACAGGCCGGCCCTGTTACAAAGCTTCCTGGCAAAAGGATGGCACCTTATCAAAGGGGGTTTTTTCTGCTGTTTTCGGTAAAAGGGAGCAAATGCACAGACAAAACCCAGTAAAAGTTGTCTGTGTATACTCCCTTGGGTTACTTTTCATGAGATAAACAGTTCTGCCCTGAATTCTCATCCTCATATCACCTTCAACTTCATCTCACAACTCACATTAAATACAGGGGTCTTTTTTGTACACAGCTGTATTCCAGCACTGTGTCCAAGGTTTCCAGCACTGAATATTCATTCACATGAAACCAAATCTTTGCTTTGCTCAGGGTCATGAACAACCTCACTTGTGACATTTACATCTATTGATCTGCCTGTTTTGTGAATACTCCCTCACAATATGTTGATCAAAATCATAAATTGATAGTTCATTGCATTAGAAGACCTGCACTTTTCATCTCCAAGTCAAAATGATTGTTTTTTACTCATACAAAGAATCACCCTTTACACTTGTTTTTACTTCTCTGTATTGTGACAGTTTCAAATGAATACTTTTTCAAGGCTCAAAAAGTCAGTAACCAAATTGTATAGAATTTGTTTGGTGATAAATGGAAAGTTGCTGGCAGACACTGCTACCTCCCCTTGTCGAAAAAGTTAATTTTGAGAACCATCTTTATTCAGTAGACTGCTAGCCAGAGATCTGTGCATCTTCATCAGCAAAAGTTAATAAGATGCATTTCTGCTGTTGAAAAGCTCCAAATTGGAACACAAAGTATGACCCTGAGTGCACTCCTAGCTGTATAATAAAACAGTCTGGTCACACTGGCAAATAAAAAGTCAGTCTTATCATGTTATCAATCAGGGATATTTTTACAAGCAATAAGATCCCCTCTCCAAAGCAAAGAAATACAAAATTACAGACTTGACTTTAAATTTGTAACAAATTACCATTTTGACTCAAGGTTAAAATACCATATTTTATCTTTTTCTTGTCAGTAAGCCATTATCTGTGCCATTAAGATGGCTTATCTGATTAACAGAAATTCTCTAAACTGCAGTAAATCATTTCTCTAAGGTGAATAGCAATTGACTTACTAGAAAATCACCTGGTTTAACTACCAATTCTTAAATATCCATAGAGCTGCCACTATCGCAGTATTTGACACCTTCTTTAATCACAAAATAAAGGCTTGCCACCTTCATAGCTCACTTTCATTTTATAGATGGGAGGGCAGAGACACAGAGACTGATGTTCAGGAGAGACATTTCTGCCCCCATTTAGCACTCAAGGATAAAACACTGGAGAGACCAAATTTACAAAAATGTATAAAAATGCAGAATCCGGTGCTGGGAAGCCAACACCTGCAAACAGAGTCTGTGTTTTGAGTGAACTCCCACAAAGTAAAACAATCAAGAGGTGTAGAAGAATATTCAGAAGTATGTTTTAATTTCGAACACCTCAGCGGAGGGAAGGAATGAATGGAGTTTAAAGACTGGCAGTTTTAGGTGAACACTTGTTCAGGGATCTGCTGGAACGTTGTGTGAATGACAATTCAAACACACAGAGCCTTAGTGAAGGAAAACTGCAAAAGCACCGAGCCACACCACTGATGTAAAGGGGGCAGAGAACTCTTCACAGACCTCTGTAACTCAGCAGCCACCCTTCGGGCTGTCACCCCGAGCCACAGGAGCACTCAGGTACAAATGCCTTTTGTAAGAGTCTTGCATATTAATGTCCCAGTATGGCGGAGCAAACACAGGATAATGGACGTGCCAGAGAGCTACTTTTGGAGCAATAAGTCTGCAAAAAGGATTAAATTCACCCAGGAAAAGAAAATGTTCTCAAAGAGCAGATGGAGGCAGAATGTGGAAGAGGGTCTGTGACAGAATCCCTACCTGCCACCACAGAGCCATGAACCTCACAGCAGAAGCTAAAAAATTAATTTTACATACCGCTAGTCTTCATTTTTATTTTTTTTTTTTCAAAATGCTTTTAGTATAGGTGTGACAAACTTCAGAGATACTTCAATATTTTTTCCAAAAACTGTCCTAGTGTAAAAACCAGTGACACAGCAAGCCTTTATTTTCTGTTATTCTGCATCATTGAAACATGACCTATTTGGGTATTCAGGTCTGATATCCTTTAATTTAGGGGTTTTTAACAGACCAAAACTTTAATGTTCCTGTCAAAGTAGATTTTGGGTTAAATTTAGAAATATTCAAATTACATTTATTTAGAATTCTCCTTCGGTAGGATTTTTCATCTTCATCTCAAATCCCATAGTGACTTAAAAATGCAAAATATAGATGTTTTAAAGAGTATATATGCTGAGCAAGGCAATTAAGTATATTTTTATTCATGGCTAAATCATTTATCAAGTTTTTGAGTTGTCAAAGTAGAGACTTACTCTCAAAACACCCACATGTTTGCTCACACTGTTTTTCAAACATTTGTTAAGTAGCTGGCCTTTGTATTCCCACTCCAGGAGCAGGTGAAAGTGTCCCAAATACCAAAAATAGTTAATAAAAATCAGAAAATAAGGTTACAGGACTGTGGTAGAATCACTTCTAACTGATCTAGGCCTTCGAATACACTTTGAGAAGCTCCAGTCTTCCCACTCTTGCACTACAACACAGCTAAAGCTGAGCATGAAATGGAGGCAGCAACTTCCTACAAAAAGGAAGTACTCCAAATGTCGGCAAAGGCACTTTACTCCTTCAATACTTATGTTAATAATAACCTTTCGTAATTTAGTTAAGGTACTTCCATCTATAAAATAGCAGAATAAAACAGCCTCAAAACCTGGACTGACATAATAAACAAATGTGTAAATTCTCCTGTTCTGGGAGTAAATTACATGCAGTGATTTATAAATATAAAACCAAATACATAAACAATCGGAGAATAAATAAAGCATGAATTACAAGACAGTACCTTCAGTCTTAACAAGAATATTACATGTTTTCATACCAGAGATATGAAATGTAATTATTTCTCTCTCTCATGAGCAGGAAATAAAAAGACTGCAGTTCATCTTCTTCTCCAGGAGAACAGGCAAAAATACAATTCCTTTCATACTTGGTAGGAATGTTAACACTCTGGGGAGAGAGATCTTAAAAATAAAGTAATTTATAAATGAAAATAACAAGTGGCAGCAGATTGCATTTGGAAGTAGAGAATAAATGTTTCAATTTCACATATCATTTAACCAGTGTCAGACAAAAAAAATGACCTGATAAATAATATCTGCAGTGCAAAGCCACTGAGCTGATGACCACAGATGGATTGACTTAAACACAACTCAGAAATATGGAAGAGACTTGCAGTTGAAAACCAGACTGAGGCTTAGATGAGGGCAGCTGTGGAACTCCTCTGTGTACACCTCTACTACAAAGAGTGAAACACTCCACAGAGTTGTCTCACAAAACCATTTGAGGTGGCCTCTGATACTTGGACTCATCTGTTTTACTCCTGGAGAAAAGCACAGCTCTATAAATGCAGGAAGTGAAAGCCACCATGTATTTCCAATAAGCAAGGAATAAACCAAGTAGTTTTGAGGAGCAGTACCAATAGCAGAACAGAAATAACCCAAGTAAGCACTGAAAGAGTGAACAGGTAAATGACAGACATGAGGATTTCTTCCAAACATCCTTCCAACAGTATTTGTGTTTTTTTGGAGGGCAACTGGGAAAAAAGACAAATGCAAGAACAAAATCCATCAGATTTTTGTTTGTTTGCTTTTTCAATCACTGATTACCTGTATTCAGGCTGTTAACAGCCTTTTTTGGCAACCACTTCAGACACACTTATCTCCACCTGGAAATGGTCATGGCTGGGACATCATTTCATTCCTTGTGTCCTGCATAACATCAGCTGGGCTATTCTGCTTGATTACAGCAAATTGTAAAGACTGATGCAGCAGAGCATTCAAAAGCTTTATCAACTGCAGCACGGAGATTCCCTGGCCGCTGACACTTCTGAATGACAGAGCACATCTAGATAGTGATGAAGCCCTTTCTTCCATAGGAGAGGCCTTAGTTCTTATGGTTATTTAAGTTAAAATGGATAAAGCAGCTAGAATTACATCTCAAACATAGCTTAAACTAAAGGGTAGTTATAGTTTGACCGTACATATTATGCCAAAAGGCACTGCAATGCACCCATTTATTTTAATAATACAGCTAAAAGTTGGAGATAAAAATGTTTTAAAATGATGCAATTGCTCAACTTTAAGAGATGCTAAAGCCTAATGCTGAACTAAAAATAACAATAATGCAACCTAGATGCAGGTTAAAAAAAAGATAATTGCCTATAAAGTAGAAATTAATTAGAGATGTGGCACAATCTTCACCCCCCGCACACTTTCAAAAGTTTAATTGCCCTGTGCAAAGGAGTGACTCTCCCAAATGGCAGGATGCCTGTAGGAAAGGTGACTGCAAGAAGCTGAAGGTAAAGCACTGAAACAAACCTGGAAGACATTTTACATTCTGAATCATTTGGCTGCAGCCTTGCTTGGCTCCTTGCCCACACCACAAGCAATAAAGGAACCAAGACAAAGCAGCGCTAAAACCAGTCTGGCAGTTGGGGAGGCAGAGATCCAGCAACAGACAGACAGCAGGGATGTGGGCAGCTTGGCACAAACAGCAAAGCAGAGAAACAGAGCTTTACACAAGCAGATCATGGTTAACAGTATGGAACACACAGATTTTTATGGGTGCACTGAAACTCATGTCCTCTGTAAACAGGATCCACTCTTGAATCAAGAAAATCAAACACACACCAAAAACAGAAAACCGAAATCCAACCATGTGAACACCTTGAAGTTAAGACTGGATTTCACTATGGTTTTTGTAGGTTTAAAGATCTATTAGGAAAGATTTTCAGAATCCAGACTGTATAAATAACAACTCTGCCCACCTACTTGAACACAATCTTCATATATTTTACACACAGAACACTATTCACATACACTGCACAAATACACAAATGTTTTTAAGTGCTTTAAGGGAAAAATATCTTTTGAATGTACATACTTACTACTTATACATGCTTAATATTGCTTATTAAAACATACTACTTCAAGTTTTTCCTGAGTTGGAAGAGACCCACAGGGATCACTGAGTCCAGCTTCTGGCCTTGCATGGGACAGCCCTGAGATTTCTACCATGTGTCTGAGATAATTGTCCAAAAACACTTCTTGAACTTAGGCTTGATGCTGTGACCACTTCCCTGGTGAGCCTGTTCCAATGCCCAACCACCCTCTGTGAGAAAACCATATCCAACCATGAGCCATCATTTTAGTTATCATCCTGCGAGAAAGAAGGTTTTGTACAGTTTTGACTCAATCACATTAGAGGTACTTTAAAAAACCCAACAATCTAGATGGTAGCTTATGTTTCTTTAAAAACTTTGCTAATGGACTTAAATTACTCACCACCTCACAGGCTGAAAACCACTTCAACAGAAAGACAGCCATTCAAACACTGTAGATGTGATGTTACTCTATCATTAGTCACATAAATAGTTTCACATTTGTTTAAACGCACTCTTGGAGTAGTTGTGCTCCTCGCTGCCTTCTGTCCAAACACTTGCTCCTACGCGTACTGCCCTTCTGTGCTGGCTCAAACAGCTCTTGTAAGCAAACTCTGTAGGAAAAAAGCAAAAACCCCCCAAAAACTGTGTTGCTACAAAAACTACGGTCTGACAATAAACCCTGAAAAGCAGAAAAGCAGCATGACTGTCTCTGCCACCTTCCACCCTGCCTTGAGCTGTGGTACTGAACTAGAAACCTCAGCCTCTGTGTACATCAGAAATCTTTCAGTAAATAACGATCTCTTCTTAGGTACGGTGACAGTCACACTTCAGTCCACAGACAGGTTGTGCCAAAATAGTCAGAAAATACATGAATTCAACTCATTTATGCTAAATTTGCTGCCTCTAGAGGCATTGTGAGACATCAGCTCTGCTTGATAAAACCATTTAGATGCTATAGCAGAGACAAATTCCCTGTATCTTAAAAATGGTTTAAAGTAATTGAAGGCAGCTCTGCACTAAACTTATATGAAATGTAGAACACGAGTATGTGCAAAAGTCAGAGCTCATTAGCTTGCTCTAACCACATGAAGACATTTTTATTATGCCCATTATTACTGGAATAGGCCATTAAAACAAATCCAAATACAGGGTCCAGGCAAACAAATATTATGGCAACTCTGACGAAACGAAGCTTTCCCAATGAAACATTAAATGGCAGTTTTGCTCTAAGTGAAACTGCTTTCTTAATCTTCCTTGAGATTTTAACTTCACTTGCCTGTTGAAAAAGGAACACAAGGGGCATTATGCGTCCCCACTGGCCTCTTCTGCAAGTCCCTAAAGAGTGCTTAACACAAACACTAACTTATGGTATTACACTCTTGGACTTCAAGTACCTCAAATTCCACTTGAGTGTATTAGGCCAACTGCTGATTAAGTTATGTGTAAACTAGCTGAATCACGACCCTCCACTGGAAAAGTCTGCCTTATAGATCATGTCCTTAGGGAGTTGAGTGCTGTAATGACAACTTACCAATGAGCTAATCGAGGATCAGAAAACAAAGTTACAATTAACTAAGCAGAGGCACTGAAAAAACCAAATCAATAGTGCTATCCATCTGAACCAGGTCAGGCATGCCAGAACCTCCTACTATTTACTACTGCAGTACATGACTCCTACAGTAAAAATAAACTCTAACCCTCTGCAAAATAACAGAGTTACTGAAAGATATCTTTTTACTCCACTACACTAAAGTCAGAACTTGTTCACTATTTTGGCGTTTTTATATTCCATCACTGGTCAACTCCTGATTTTGAAAACATCAACCCTGGCCCTAAAAGTTTCTGTAGTTGGTCTGTAGATTCTGTTCTAACTTTACAATGATACATGCTTCATTTGCTCAATAAATGAGGGACACCAGAATTATTTACACCTTTAAAAGCCCAAGGACTCAATTTTCTTAAAATAAAGCCTTTGCTCATAACACCAGATTTATCTTTAGAATCCAGAATTCCACACACTACATAAGCCTGCTGCAAATAAGCAAAAGAATTTGTATCTAAGGATCTTATACAAATCTGTTTCAAGTAAGTCTATATTTACAAAATGATTCTGCATTTTGGACTGGTAATAAGTCCTATCAACAACAGTTCTTGCCAATGGGTCTGGCTTTGCCCCTCACTGTGGAAAGACAGACCCATCAGGAAGTCCTGGGTGCAGAGCTAAAAAGCAAATCCAGAACATCCATGGGAAAGATTTTGAGTTGCTGTTGTCAGAAAGAATGAGCAATCAAGTCACAAACATACACACTGACTTCCTAAAAACCAGCAGTAATTGAAGTCATACTACAAGATCATACCATAGCAACAATCCGAAATCCAAGGAACTTTTTTAGTATTTGCATACCCTCTACACCATGGTGCAGCAAGGAGGTCAGGAAAGAACTGCACCCGAGTGATCTGCTTGGAGGAGCAGTGAAGTCGGGGGGGAATGCTGTGCAGAGGCTGGAATATATTGCCAGAGCCATCCTGGGCCCTCTCAAAGACAGTCTTTGGGAAAGCCAGCAGCATCCACAGACTCAGCCTCAGCCAACCCGAGCTCTACTCTTTCTCAGAGGTACTTCAATTGATTTGGGGATTTATAATCAAATACTTGCTCTAGAGCACATTCCAGCAACTGAAATAAGCCAGACAACAGAAAGTTTTTGTTAACCACTAGATTTCTAAACAAATGCTTTTGCTTATCCCTACTAAAGATCAATAAAAATTTGATACATTGTTTTAGCTCACCTTCCTTTCAAAAAGTTAAACAAAACATTCAGTTTTTCAGAAGCTCCTAGCTCCCTACCCACACTTGGAAATCATTTAAAGCATCTAATGTTTTTGACATTATCACAAACACTTCTATAAATAAACTCTTATACACCATAGCGCTGTAGAACCCCAAATTTCGCCTTTTTTTTTGCCCCAGTAAATCAGTGGAAAGTCACAGCTGCTGCCTTTCCTTTATCTAGGCAAGCCTTTCTCTCTAGACTACAGAGAAGCAAAGCAAGGAGACTGCAGCTCCACTGGGCTGTAGCAGTGTCTGCAGTTTAAGCCCTGAGTTATCAGCTGTGGAAAAGGGAGGGACATAAAAAAGGGAAAAAACCGAAAAGTCAGTTTGTTAAGTGCCATGCCTGCAAGCATTATTCTCTCATTCAGCAGCAGGGTTACTGAAACACAGTTGCTGAGAATGGGAGAGCTTTGGGTCAACAACTCAGCTCTGATATACATTCAGTGGGCCTCATGTCATGGGTGCCATTTAACAGAGGAAACAAACATGAGCTTCTCTCTCACTTCCAAAGTATATAAAATTTTGGCTTTCTTACAGGCACTTTATACTGAAAAGAAAACCAAAAATCGAACTTGAGTTATTCACTCCAGTCTTAAAAGCCTTCCTCTACTCAACCACAAAAAAATTAAAATATTTGCTTAATCCTTTTCTGCAAAACACTGCACAGCAACAATTACACCAGCTTACCCTTCTGCATTCCAGTTTCTTGCCAAGGTACAGAGCTGACACTAATTCTCATGTGAAATAGATCAGTCATTTGACAACATATTTGAACCTTCGTTACTGCTGCTTTATAGTTTCTGATGTAGAATAAAAAGAAGCAATGACAGATATTAGTTGTGGACTGGGGTATTATGAAAGCACAATAATTGTTTTCTCATTTTAAGAAATGTAATGCCAACAGCTCAATGGAAATACATTTCATGTAATTTAATACTGTTCTGCTGGAAAGGTGTAAATCAAACTAAAACGCTGCAAGCAATAGATCTGTATTTTCGAATAGGAATTCTGATTCATATATTTTACCATAATTTCCTCATCTGCATCTGCCCTACACCAACAAAACAACTACTTAACATACAGAGCAGTATTGACCATCTTTTAAATTAATTCCATTAAATATGAAGTGCACAAGACATGCAGAATTAGACAAAAATCCTGGTCCTTTAAGGAAAAACTGATTGGCAGTCTCATAATCATTAAAAGAGAAAAATGAAAAAGAGAATACTGCACTCCCACAGCTTGTAGGAAATCTGTCTGTAGAAATAGTACCACATCTTGTTTCAGCATAAGGAAGTTCAATCCCCTCTAGTGCAGAACTCAGGACCTGAAAATATGCTTTTTACTGAATGTTTGAATAAGCCATCCTAGTTTGAATCTTGATATTTTTTTTGATTCAGTCTGAGCTATTTAGTTATACTATTCCCTTCAATCCTCTTGGATCTCTTAACTTCCAAGCATTGAGACATCAAGACCTAGAATTTTACCTAATCAACAAGAGAATATTATTTCCCTGGTCCATTAAATGAATAAGTGACTTTACATCATCTATATACTCCTTTTATTGATTTGTCTTTTGCTGCCTTTGTGTAAAAACTATCTTTGTGAGGAATTTGAATTCATGCTACTTCTTTTCCTTGATTTCTTGTTCCTCTACTTCATTCCTCTTCCCCTGACATGGCTGCTGTTTTCCCCCTTCACTTTAAGGAAAACACCAGAAACTTGTATTATGCAGTGCTTCCTCACTTGTACCATTTTCTCTGTTCATTGCCACAGGGGTTTTTTTTCATTAGTTCTCAACTGAGTTTCACCAAAATCAATCCAATTAATTATGTTTTCCCTTTTTCCTATGTCATTAGTTAAGCTGGCAAGTAAAACCAGGTGACATCAAAGCTTCTAGCATATTATTTAACAACTTTCTACAATTCAATATACCTTTTTCTTCTTTTTTTCGCAGACAATTGTTACCAAGAAGACAAAGTTCTTGCATTCAAGGATTTCAAAATCATTTTTCAACCACAAATTGGAGAAGCACAGATATCCAATGTTTTTCATCTACAGCACAGAGCCCACCAAAAATAATTACACCTTGATACTTACTCCACTACAATAAAAGAACAGGTGATAAAAATTACGAGTATCCAATCCCTTATCAAACATGAAATTCTTACCATTAGATCACCTCTTCATCTTCATAGAAACACAAGAAGAAACAGAAACAAAACAGATGACAAACTTTATATTGAGTCATAGTCTGTAATTTTATTTTATTTTTGTTATCTCTAAGACTGTATCACCACACATGCACTTGATATCTATGAAAGTGAAATTCTGGTTTTCATTGTGGTCTCAATTCAGTAAGAAAGTAAAGATCATATAAAACATTAACCTCTGAAGCCCCATGATCAAATATTACTCAAATCTAGACCTATATTCTTACCTAAAGTTTATCTGAGGCAAAGGCACTTTTTGTTGATTTTGTTTTCCCAGCCAAGAAGCAGAAGAGCATTGGAGGCAAAAAGGCTTCAGGACATTGCACCAGGTGCTTACTTACTCTGTTTATGCTACCAGGGACTAAAGCCAGAGCTACCAAAACCAATTCACTATCTTTGAATCCTAATATCCCAAATAATTTTACCTAGCAAGTTGCTGATAGTCTCAGTTATCTAGGTACTTCAAAATAATTACCAGTGGCCCAGTAAGTTCATTAACCAGATCCTTTAATACTCGATAGGAAGGGCAAAGCGTGGATGGAGCTGAACTTGATAAGGCAAGCAAAGAACAAGGAGTGTTTCCACAGGTGTCACAGCCAGAAAAGGAATGTCAGAGAGAGTACAGCCCTGATGAGCATGACTGGCAAACTGGTAGAAACAAACAAGGAGAAGGCTGTGCTGCAACACCTTTTCCTGCCTAAGTCTTCACTGACAATCTCTCTGCCCACACCTCTCGAGTGGATGCACCACAAGATGGAGACTGTGGGAGAAATGTCCCTCCCACCCACTGTAAGAGAAGCTCAGGTCTGTGATCACCTGAGGAATCTGAGCACACATAAATCTATGGGAACGAATGAGATGCATCCCAGACTGCTGAGAGAATTGGCTGATGGAGCTTCCAAGCCACACTCCATGATATTTGAATGATATTTCACGGCAGTCAGGTGAAGTCTCTGGTTACTGCAAAAAAGGAAACATTGCACCCATTTTTTAAAAAGGTAAAAAGGAGGACCCTGGAAACTAGAGACTGTCAGCCTCACCTCTGTGCCTGGGAGGATCATGGAACAGATCCTCTGAGAAGCTCTGCTAAGGCTGGTGGAGGACAGGGATAGAGACAATTGAGACAGAGAGCACAGTTTCACCAAGGGCCAGTCCTGCCTCACCAACCCAGTGGTCAAGACCCCAGAAGTATAACTAATGATACAGGTTGATAATAGAACATAAGCCAAGTGCTGAAACATCAAAAAGCTTCCCTAACAGGCTGCACCCTGCCCCACAACACTGTAATTTCACTGCATTGTTATTCTGCCAAACAAAACATATGTCAGTTTTAGTAATTATACAATGCATCATGCTCTCCTATTTCACTTGCTTCTATCATGCCTTCATTGGGATACCAAGATGATAAATGCTGAAGGTCATTTGTCTAAGAGAATGTGTTCTGGAGCTACAAGATACTTTATCCCTTGATCTGAGGTGAAATGTATCCTGCCCCATTTCATCATCATGACTGTACCGAACTCAGCTAACAAATGCTACACTCTCACGCTGATGCTCTAGTACTCAAACTTTTCTACAAAAAAAAAAAACAAAAAAACAACAAGTGCAGAAGGCAGAGGAGTGGCAATTTCAGCTTTTTCAGTAATGTATTTTCGTTTCTAAGCTATATCTGAGTTTGATATTCCAGGCAGAAGGTAAAACCGTTAACTATTGCACACATAATTACTTTGTGACTCTACTTGAGACTGTACAGCTGAGCACCTCCTGTTCACCTGAAGACAGCAGAAGCTCTAAATTCTCAGCCTCTTCCTCTGCAAACTCAGGTTTTAAAGACAGCATCCACTCTAACATTATCTTGTCAACTGACAGGATCTAACCCAAAAGACAAGTCTGAAACACATTTAAGTGTCATTCACACTTAGATTGACACCTCACTCATGAGATTCAAACCCTGCTTAATAAAAAAAAAAAAAGTGTAAACACTTTTACTTGCCTTGCTCTGGGCTTTTTTTGTAACTATAGGGTAACAGCATTCCAACTGTGCTTTTCACATTTAAGCAGAACAAGAGAAAAGGTCATAGGACGCTCTGGAAAGCAACATTCATTAATGCAGCATTCCAGGTTAGATCAAAAGGAGCAGTGGAACTGTGGTACACTGACTCAAATGGCTCTACTCCTTTTTGCTTATTTGCTGTTCACCCCAAAGAGCCTGAAGCTGTTGACACAGCTGCCTGCCAGCAAAATTTATTTAGACACTCCGTCATATTGTACTGTTCACAGACACTGTAACCAATATTTCAAGAATTATATTTATAGAGCAGCTGCCGGCAAAGGGACTTGAATGTGCAGCAGAAAGTTCAGGAAATTCACTGTGTATATTCAAGGCACAGACATTGCAGAAACCACACAGAGAGTTTCTTCAACTGAATTATCAGAGAAAGGCATGCAAGTACCTTGGCTGTGGTTTGTTCTCGTACAGTTGCCAAAAATCTGTCTTTGTCAAAACCAGTATTTTCTCTCTCATACATATCCAAAGCAATCCTGCACAGGTTCAGTAATACCCACATCATAAAACAACATGTAAAACTCAGCTTTCAGAATACATTCCAAACTGTACAAGTCCCAGGATGCAGTATAACTTCTTCCTAAATACTCTATTTTTCCTCTTCCTTCAAGAGAGGGAGGATACCTCTTTATAATTATAGCTTCATAGAAGCCACACCAATTTTAGAAGACAACAAACATCATTTAGTGAAGGTTATAAAATCTGTAAGGTACAGTATGCTTGACATCATCTCACAGCAAAATGTTCCAAATCATTTCAGCTTGGCTTTTTGAAAACTCCGGATAAATAACTACACTTGTCCTAGTGGACATCTGGGGCAAATACACTTGCCTTGATTATAGAATTTTAAAAAATATAATTCCAAACCTTAAATCCACAGGAAAGTTTCCACAGTCCCCCATAGCCACAGCTAAGCAAGCAGTCTTTCCTAAACTCCCCTTTCCAACTTTCTTTACCCCATCCCTGTCTCTCTTCTTCAGTTCATAGATGAATTCCATATTGAAATCTTACAGAATTTTAATGTGATTAATGATCTCCTCTTTGCTCTGCAAAGCATTTAACCTTCTTCTTTTGCAAGGTCATAAAAATAATTGTTATAAATACTCTGGTTCAACAGACCTAAGAGACCCCGCTTTTCTACAGATGAGAATAAAAGGCTTGTACATCTCAGGAACATGGTATCTGTGTATTACAGATTACAACTGGCTTTACTTACATACCCACAGAATAATGCTGACAACATAGCTTCAAAAAAAAAAAAAGGATCTGTGGTGTAATGTGAAATAATCCTGGATAATTGATAAAGCTAATATGTAAAGGCCTAAAGTGAATTCTAAGGTGGCTGATAGAAGACAGAAGGCAAAGCTGTAGTCAAAGGAATTAAGCCACCCTGCAGAACAGATGTTAGAGTAGTCCCATAAAACAATGAGCTATAGCAGATTATGGAAGGAAGCAGCCAGAACATGAATTAGAGATCAGCAATAGTATCCAAGTTGAGACGAAACCTCATGACAAGTCTGAGGGTTGTCTAAACAACCTGTTGCCCATACAGGCTTTAAACATTGTATGCAACATGGTGGTAAGAGCTTGCAATGAAATAAAAGGGAGTAGACCAATTGGTAAAAAAATCAAAATCCACTAAGCCAAACTATTCTCTTAAGCTTAATTCAGGGAGCAGGAAGTTAGAGTGCTTCTCAGGGGAAATGAGCTATGACTTTTTCAGTTCAAAACCACAATGTCCTCTATACAAGGAAAAGACTAAGGGGGAAAAAAAATAAAGTTCCCAAATCAGACACATTTCCCACACTTTAGGTAATAATGTATTTGCAAAGCTAAGACTAAAGATGCAGTCACTCTTTAGCAAAGAAACATCAAAGTAGAATGTTGTTTAATTCCTCTGCATTGGAGACATTTCTCCCAGGGATATTCTGAAGGTCTCTAGGACCAGAGAAACAAGCAATATATACACCCCTATCCCAGGATGCTACCACTACCTTTCATTTCTACACTTACACACATTTTGGTTTGTCTCCCCAGGTATTCAGGCAGTGCATCACCACTGACAGGTCAGACTGGCAGAGATCATTCCTTTGTACTCCCCTACTGATACTGGAAGGAGCACAGGGCATTTTAGTCAGCTTGCAAAAGTCACTGGCTAATGTGAATTACTCTGCTCAGCACAGACAGGCCAGCTCTGTGTGACTCACCGAAAGCCTCCACCACTGTGACCAGGGTTAAATTAACTCCCACAATGAACAAAACACTCAGTGAGCCCATCTTATTTTCAGACAATACATTTCATGTTTTGTTTTTCTTGGTAACATCATTAAATTATTTTCTTCTTGTTCTATTCGCATTCTTACTAAAAAACAACAGTGTAGACAGATTGCATGCTGCAGGAGTTCTGGACAACAGAATTTTTCATAAAAACATGAAAGAACCACAAAGCATAAAATGCAGACAGGTCAATGATTTGAGAATTAAGATAAAGTACTACATTTCTTATTTGACTATTACATGTCATCTGTGCCTATGCCTGAGACATGCAAAATGGAGAGAGTATGAGCATATCAAGCTTAATAAATAAACAAAACACTCCTGGAAATATTGGAAAGAGACTCACAGGAGTTTTCAGCTATTGGTAGTTGGTATTTAATTCAGAGGGCAAATTAAATAGGGGAAACTGACAGAAAATGAAGTATGTTCATCTCTAATATGTAAGTACTGTGTATGAATACAAATGTTTCATTGCTATACCCTATGTATGAATTTTAATCTTCTCCAAAAATGTTTAAAAGGAATTGAATCCAACCAGTTAGTTCTACCAGGACAACTAACACACAGCTCCTGGCCTTACAATAGACAGCCAGCCTAGAGCTCATTATCTAAGAAATGAACACACAAGTTTTTCCTCCACAGCCAGTCTTTGCACACATACAGAGCCCTTATTCTCATGTAAACCAATCTGCACATATACATCTATTTGAGATAGTTGTTTACAAACAAAGACAAAAGCTTGTCTCAGTACATTTTAATGGGTACTACAAAAGATGCCACAAAACCAAGAAAAATTCCCTGACCAGCTAATATTTATATTCTGCTAGAAAACAGCAGGATAAGAAATCTTGAAATATCTATGGTGTCAGTAAAAAAAAATCCTAAACAAAATTTTGGACTGTTGGAATGTTTTAATCCATGTGGAGATTTTAAAAAATCTTTTTTGATCTATGCTCACCCACATGCCAGCTCCAAAACATTTATGAAACAAAATAATTTCAAGCAGATCATGACAGCCTTGTGAGATTGAAAGAGCAGTGATAAATCTGCACACTATATCACTCTAAAACAATGCATAAGGCAGTGAATTACTTTCCCTTATGTCTTTAGGAATGAATTGGAGTATCTGCACATGCAAACACATACACATAACAATTTCTCTGTGTTGTGTTCTTCAGGCTGGATCTCAGCAGTGCTGTTTCCAGGACAGCCACAAAAGCAGGCAAGCAATCTTTCCTTCAGCTGGTCTATTCCCTGCCTCCAAGGTGGAGAGGGACTGAGACAGGGAGAACAATGCAAGGCTCAGAAGCAGTTGTTATGTTGTCAAGAAACACAAACTTCTCAATTTAGAAGTCAGGATTCAGAACTCCTTCCTCTGTACAATTTATAATGTAATTATAGTACTGCTTGCAGCTCAAAATGACTCATGCAAGACCATTTCGGAAAAATACCTCTGTCTCCCAGAGCAGCTTTGCCCTCTAAAGCTGTTGTGCAGTGTGCTGAATTTACTCCCACAGGGCCTCTCCCTCAATGTAAAAAAGGGTTTATATTGTGACCCTGGGCACTGCAGGATTTACCATTTGGCAAGGATGGTTTCCTCACACAGCTGCTATAGCCTGGGAAGTTCCAAGTACTGCTTGCATTACCCTGAAATACTCCTCATGCACATGGGCTGCAGAATTCATGCAGGCAGCTGGAATCAGCCCTGAATGTGCCCCACTCACCGTGCAAACAGCAATCCCTGCAGCATGAAACACCAGTGGTGCCATGGGGACACGTTGCAAATCCATCTCTCTGACCAGGATACTGGTGTAGTAATAGGAAAGTCACGTAAGTGAAAAATCAGGAATCAAACATTTAAGAGGAGCTGTTCCATATTTAATGAGAAGTTGCATGAAACACCACTAACAAACTTCTTTTGCAGATGAAAATCACAAAAAAAGCCCCAAACACCGCTCTGGTTGTACTAAGCAATATTCCAGTATGTACTGTAGACATTATTTGTTACGTCAGGAAGTAAAGAAGACAGTGATTACAAACATTGTCTACAGAGACATATAGAGCTGGAAATGGAGCTAGTGGAGACAGGGAAGGTGGAGAATAGACAAACAGTGCAGGAAGTGTGTGGGGAGGGAATCTCAAGCACACGACTTTACTAAATTGTAGTTAAATCCCAGCCCACACAGCACTGGGAAACATTCTTTTAGATTTCAAGAAGGGCAATCTTGTGCTTAGCATTTTAAGTAAACAAAGCTGAGAGTTAAGTGAGGAATGTCCAAAAATTACCAGCCTGCTAAGCTGACACGCAAATAGATATACAAGGCTGTAGTTAGACAGCTACTCAACTCTTACACTAATTATTCACTCCTGAAAAAGCCATGGTTTTCAGGCTGTACTGAAGCCCAAGTCACCGTACACAAATTAAGAATATTTTGAAATAGCCAACACAAACCTCATCATGTATCCTAACTTCTTTATTTGACTTCAAAACATCTGCGCATTGGAGGCAATCCTATGTCCAAACTCATCGCCCTGCTCAGGCCTAAAAAAATATTTTAAGGTGCCACATAGATTAAGCCTGAACATTTCAGTAAGCACAAAACTTTGTTCTATGACTTACAACAATTTCATTATTTAAAATCTTAGAAAAGCCAGGGAACTGATTGACACCTGCTCCTCACCCCCAGAGGAAGTTACATGACTATATTTAAGCAACTGGACACACTAATTTTTCAGTGCAGGTTCTCTAAATGTAGTAGTCCCATAAAACTAAAACTGGAATTCAAGCCTCTCTTTGTAAGCCTGCCACCTGCTTGCCTTGAGTTAAGGAAGCACATTCTCTGCCTTTTTTCCTCCAGTTTAGATTTTGATTTAAACGTTCTGACAAGTTACTCATTCAGGGCCAGTTTTAAAGAAAAGCATTGTTTGTATCTGGTAATAAAAGTTTGATTATGTTTGTGATTTATAAGAAATTATTAAAAAAAGGCCAGGTTGCAGATGACAGTTTGCCTACATTCTACAGCCCACAGCTGCATAAAACAGAGTAACTTCAGCATCACAGCCTTTGAAACATGATTAATGATGACTTAATCTTTCCACAAATGGGTATAGAAAAAAACCAGAACTGTAATGCCTGGAAAATAAGTTTGACAACACAAATATTGTAGCCTAAGTCATTTTCTAAATGGACATGTTACTTCCCAGTAATAAAATACACTTGTTCCATATCCATACAGAAAGTAGTAAGAAAATGCATTTAACATCAAAATACAATTTTGCTTAACTTTTCAGTCCTGGGTTTACTTAGGAAAAGAACACAAACAAATTGAAGTTTTCCAAATAATAAATAAAACCAAATTAAGATCTCTAAATCATACATAACTCAATCCAAACTAACCAATATATCTTATCACAATATTGATAGTGAACACATATTGCTACACAGTCGCATTTGGAGCAGCTGATAGTGCCATCACTTCATATGAGAAAATGCACTCAGTACAGAAATTATCCCAAGGATAAAATTTATATCTTATGATGTATTAGATGCCGCTACTTTAATTGGTGCTGTTATCAGAACTCATGAATAAAAGTGATATCAACACTCAGTAATATTCATGATTGTTGATCAAAAATGCCTTATTAAAACTAGAGAATTTTGCACATTGACACTCAACCAACTGCAAAGGATTGGCAGGGTTCAGAGATGAGCCCCTGCCATCTGCACATGAATATGTATCAAGGGTTCGTTTGATTAGTAACAAACAACTTACAGTCATTACAACAACCATAAAGAGCACCGTGTAAAGAAAGACTAAGGAAGTCATTTCAGCCTACAGGATTCCTCTGTGAGATACAGTGACACCTTCAGAATATACATAGACACTCCAGCAGCACATCACTTCTAATCAAGGCTTGAAACAAAAGTCAAATCAGGATGGACAGGCTGAGACAAGCAGTTGCCAACATGAAAGATTTAACAATAGTGAATCTGTCTGAAGGAAAAAAAATCCATCCAAAGTTGTAATCTGATCCACTATCTTTGCCTAAAATCTGAATTTACATGATTCAAACTGTGGAATGATTCTCTGTCTTAGTAATGTGAGATCATATAGTGAATACTGGTGCCACATACTCCTCATGGAAAACCTTCACCTGAGCTTTCAGACAGTCTCACACATTATGTTCTTCCCATGGCCAAGTCTCTGCTGGGCTGTAATACTGCATCCCTCTAGACTTTTTTGAAACACTATGTTTATTGCTATTTCACTACACTTGGAAACACTGTTTATTATATTACTTTTGCCATCCTTTTAGGGCCTAAACATACCCTTGCACAGCTCTTCAGCCACAGCCTAAAGTATTTCCCTAATACTTTAGAGTACCTCACTGGACACTGGAATCACGTAGGACCCCTCTCCCACAATTCTGAACTGCTCCTGTGGATCAAGACACAGTGGACAGCATCTAATTTCTCAACCTCTACTATATTATTCTATGTTGTGACCATGCAATAACACAAAATTGATGGTAAGAGAAGGAAAAAAAAATTCCATGAGTAACTAATTAGATTCACAAAGAAAATGAAACTCAAGTAAACAGGGACAAGAAGCATCAGGTATCTAGTAAATAATAAATTACTCTGGAAAAATATATTGGTGTTTTCTCTACAATCCTCATCATTTTTAAAGACTCTCAGTTGCTCCAGTCTTGGCTACACTCCATATGTAGGACACAGTATTTCTATATACCCTTGGCTTTATCCACACTGCCCTTAATTACAGGCATGGAGCACCCAACTAAAAGCAGGACATGAACCACAATTGCCCTTGTGGATGGAAGCAATGCAAGGAACAAGGGTCATGGGCTTCACTGAAAATCTCAGGGTTATGCCAATATCTCAAAAGCATCACACAGAGAACTTTATCCCCATCTTAAGGAAAATTGCCATGGTCAATGCATGACTTAGTAAGAATTTAGAATCATCACCCAGCCTCATCCCGGATAATTCATCCTGTTTTTTAGGAATAATCCAGGAAAGAAAAGAAAGAACCAAAGTGCAAAACTACAAGTTTCACAGCACAATGCATGGAACACTGGAGCTGCAATATTTTTGACATCCATGGCAACTTCTCAAATTGCCCTGGCCATAGAGAAATTTTCTTTTAAGAAAAACCCTAATTGCCATTAGACACAGGAGGTGAATAACAGTTACCTGAACAAACTATGCAGACATCTACTGTTTCAACAAAGAAACCTTTCAGCATTCATTTGTATGAGCTAAGCTGGTAGAGAAGGTTATCCACAGAAATTGAAATTTCTATCTCCAGGTATGTTTTAAGTGTCAATAAGTACACTGTATTGAGGATGAGGGGAGGGAAGCAATACAAAAAACAAGACTGCCAAACTACAAACGTACAATTACTGATCAATCACTAAAATACACTTTGTGGAAATTATTTTAGTTTAGTTTAAAATATGCAGAAAAGTACAAATTGAGGTATTTCATAGATACTAACAAAAGGTAAAAAAACCTTTAAAAAGAACATAAAACAATTATCTTTTTAGAAGTAATTTGGATGGGTTTCTCAACCATATAATCAGATAGAGATTTATAACAAGCACATTATATTTAAGGTGGGTGAGTTCAATTTTCATCTGAATTTTAAAAAGCTCAGAGTTTTATTTGCCAAATCCATTCCACCACAAAAGCTGTAATCAGTGACCTAAAAGCCAGATACTCTCCAACTTTGTTTTGCAAATCACATTACATAAAGCAAAGATAAGCCTAAGTCACAGTGAAAAAATATATTAGATGGATAAAAGACTTTTAGATAAGAAGCTCAAAAATTATCCCTGAACCAAAGCTACTAATAGGATTAAATTTAAACATCTCCCACAAACAAAAGTTTCAAGCAAAGTCAGTTCTAGATGTTACACACAGGAAGCTCTGTATAACATTGTTTCAACCTTGTACACATTTAAGTAAGGATGCCATGGTCAACCTGAGTGCAGATACTCAGCAATGCAGACTAAAGGACAATTTCACTAGATGCCATACGTCGCTCTTCCCCAAGAACTCACCACGAAAGTAAGCAACCCCCATGAGTTCCTGTGAAGGAACAGGCATCCTGTAGTATTTATGTGTATCTGGGAGGCTGCTTGCAGATTCCACTTACATTACATAAAAATGCTTCTCTCCTCCTCTTGAACTCCATTACAGTGGATGCCTTAAGAGGCCACCTAAAAACAGAGACTAGACAGGAATAAGGAAATAAAGGTAGGTATTTCTTTGAAAGGCCTTCAAAGGTACACCCTGGGGAGCCAGAGGCTATTCGCAAAACGGACCCCAAGATGGGTGACAGGTCACGAGTTCTTCACACTTTTATAGGTTTGGTTCATTTGCGTTTCAGGGTTAATTCTCCAATTAAAGCTTCAGTTTAATGATGTAATTTCCCCTCAGCTTGCCCCCCTCTCAAAGGTTTATACTTTTTGGGCCTAGCACACTCTGAGTGTCCTTGGAGAGCAGGCCTGGAGAGGCTTTGTTATGTCTACCTAGCACAAGAGAGCAGAAATTAACAGGCTACAAGGAACTTCAGTTACACACTAGGCAGTACAGGATTTGAAAAATATGAAAGTTAAAACCTAAGGTATCACAGTAACAACCTCTAAGTAAGCAGCACAGTTCTTCTGTCACCACAGCTGCATTTCACATGGACATTCTCCAGTTGTGAGTAAACCCACTTGCACCTAAGTGAACCCTCCCCAATCAGGCATAGGCAGTACACTTTATCTTACTCTAGTTCCAAATGGATACCTAATGTATCCCAGTAAAACACAATATTTAGCTTTGCCACAATTTAGATGCAGTGACCCCTGCAATGGATGAACAGGCCAAGGTCATTTATCACTGTAAATGCATTCAGTCTCACCTGTCCTAGAAGCAGGAAGATGCACACTAAGTTAATTAAGAGAGAAAATAAGGTACACATCTTTCTTCCACACTAAAGCTTGTTTTATCTTTTAAAATGGATGAAAATCGTCTTCACAGAAATTAAGAGTTCTTACTGTTTATATTCTGCAGTAAATTTACCTTCCTGAAATATCATCCTGATTCTAGAGCTCATTTTGCAGCCAGTAACTGGTCTCCTCATCTCTTCCTATTCAAAACCATTTTAGCCACCTTTAACTTTTCCCTCCTTTGTTTTCTTGGTTAAAACCTCTGTCTGTTGAGATAGCAGCTATCAGCTTGTACTGACTGATGATGGAGATCAATACACACAAAAATCCACAATTTCTGGAGGGGACCTTGCATTATGTGCTCTGCACCAGAGTGCTATTGCTGGCTTTGGAGAGCATATTATTCCAGTTAAACACCACTGTGGTGGAGTTCTGGTGAAGTGATGCTTGGCAAACACAACTAAATTAGGAAATATTACTCCTAAATGCTGTCTAAACACAATTCTCTTCTAAAAGGTTTAAATATTGTACGGGCTATCCAGAGGGACAGACTCAAAACCTGCATTGCTACTTCATAGCCTTCCTTGCAATAATGTTAATAATAACTTCAGTCCATCAACTTCTAGCCAGGTTAGGGTTTGAATCAATTCCTCCTTTCCTAATGAGATGAAAGCTTATCAGGTATTCTTTCATTTGGTAAATTTTATGATTAAACACTTCCCAGCTAGCAAAAATAGTTAAAGGACACCCCTTTTCATGTGCATGTTAGGGGGGGGGTGTCTGCTTCAAACACAGATTCAATCCTGTAACCATTCACTTTCCCATAAATACTACAGAGCAGTAACTCACTTGGACAGCTGTAGTTTGCTTTTCTTAAGTTTGTTGCTAGATATTCTGTCATATTCTTTAAGATGTGCATTGCCTTTCCACGCTTAGAGGCACAATGTAATACCACACACCAGAAAAAAAAAAGAAAAAAAATGTTGTGAAGAAAACTCCTGTCGTATTATAGAACTGTAGACTTGCTAACATTTCCTAAATTTCAGTAAGACAAAACATTGAATTCACTTTCATGAAGTCTTGTATTTCATTATAACAATGGACAATCCTGTTGCACACACATATTAAGAAAAAGCACAACTGCCAAGTGGGAAAAACCCATCTTGAGTTTTGAAGGTTCTTGAAAGCATGTATACACCAAGCAATGTACTACAAACCAGGAGCAGATGGAGCTCCCCTATTCAGACATTAGTTTGAATCCCCAAGATCCACGTCTTCCAACCATACCCCTCAGAGTGTGCCCACAGGGAAGACTGGTGATGTGGTGGTCGTACAGGCACTAGGACCAAACGGTCAAGCCCCATACAAGCCCAGCTCGAAGGGGATGACAAGGAAACCAACTCCAGACCCAACACAAGCTCCTTCCAATATGCCTGCAAAAAAACTTCCATCTGATCTCAGTTCTATCTTCACTGGCTGTATGCAGTTCTGCAGGAAATAACCACATTTTTAAAAAAAACCAACACCTAACCTCTGTATTTCTCCATTTTAGATTAGAAGCAACCTAAACCTGCAGTGGACAGAGCAAACATTTACATGTTCAAAACAGCCAGGTATAAAACCATAATTAATTCTTGTCACAGAGGGGAAAAACACGGGTAGCATTTTTAAATGTCATGAGGTGATCACATGTATTCACATAGTCCAACAGTAAACAGATATTTCTCCATAGAAGCCTGGACTACAAATATATGAAAAACCAAAAATGCTGAAAGAATGCAGCTGACCTTCTCTTAGGGCACAGTAATGACCATATGGTCACAGCCAAGAGAAATGTAGCCCAACTGCAAAAACATTAAGATATGTATACTTGGGGAGAAACCAGGATATTAGACACTTATTAAAGAGTAGCAAAATATAGAATCAGCATTTTATAACAGTGAAGTCTTTGATGAAGAAAACTTCAGAGTTCCACAGTACATTTTTCACTTGTTTTACTTACTTTACTGGCTATTATGTCACACTTCCCACAGTAAGGAAGAGGGTAGGCCAGCAGAGACAGAACTGCAAAAACTACAAGAGCAATACTTAGACATTCATGAGAACAATATGGGACCCTAAATAAAGTTCCCCTGCCCTCATTTCACCAGGCTACTTTCTATAGTAAAACACTAACGTAGCTTTTAAAATTTTAAAGCACAAACACCCACACCCAAGCCTGTTACAACCAAGATAACTTCCTACAGAGCTCCTAACAGAGAACCAGCCCTAAGCAAGACTGTTGGGTGAACAAAGGAAAGACACTGATGTACCACAGCAAGGTGGAACAAGACATAAAAACCTCTCACCAGCTCATCAAAGCCTCTGCAGTTTATCAGCTTCCCTAAGTGAGAAATGCCCTGGATGTCATCTGAAATCATTAAAAAACACAGGTTTTAAGCTCGTCTGTCAGGTAGCTGGGATGTGGGAGGAAGTTGATAGAAGCCTTTCCCTCCAGGCAAGTACAACCTGAATCCCACTTCTAATGCACCGCAGCCCAAGAGATAATTTTTTTCCTATTAACTAAAGAAATTATTATTAACAACTCTCAAAGTGATTGACATATACATGTTAATAATCATTAAGATGTTATCTTTATTTGAAAAAAACACTTTTCATTTGGTGTATCTGTAGAATGAAATGATCACAGCTTTATCAGTTAGCAGTCACATGTCAAAATGGGTTTTCTATAACCAGACTTGTAAACAGAATGGAATCCCAAGGACACCCCTGTGTATCAAATCAATACCACTACCACAAATAATCACAATAAAATAGGCTATTTGTTGTGGATGAAAACAAACAAAACTAAACAGGTTTATGGCAAGAAATACTGACTTTGTGATCCAATGAAAATATAAGGAGACGTCAGAACTGTTGCTGTGAACATTCAATTCCCATACGTGGTAACAGTTGGATCAGGCATTGACTTGTACTGTGCTGGAAAAGCTGGAAATTACAGCAAAAGCAGTTCTGCATAGCAAGCTTCTGAAGGCAATCTTCCTGTATTATACATTAAGCTCTTTTTCAGTACAGCCATTCTGAGCAGGGTTTTGAAGATCACGGTGTTTTTAGTTAGCTCCTTTCTCCTACTGCCGATGTGATCCAACCCCCTCTCCCTTCCCATGACTGCTACAGCAGCTGCGAAAGAAAGATGTGTCAATAGCACAAACTCCCCAAATAGTTTTTTTGCCTTCTTTCTTGACACCTGCCAGGAGAACAACATCTAACCTTGGTATTTATAATAAATTCTTTTCCAACCTCTGGTTTTTGGTAAGGTATTTGGTATCTAAGACTTTTAGATATCCCTGCTCACATATCAAAAAACTTCTAAAACTGCTGCAAGCCCACTTCCCTCCTCTCCTCATTTTGGCAAAAATCTCCCTGTAAAAACCAGAAAAACCCAAGTTTTAGAGTTTTTCCTGGAGTGCACGTACTTCATCTTTTTAGAGTGATAGAATTTTTGGAGCCTCATCTGAAAAAAATGTAATTGACTGACTACAACAAGCCAAATAGTAAATAAATCAAATAAATTCCAATACTCCAAACATTGTCAGGTACAACCTTTTCCAATTTGTATCAGCAAATCCTCTGAATTCAGATAGGTCCAGTTCAAACTTACATTTACATAAAATATGGGATACTGATAAGTATCAAAATGATTTCTTGCAACCATTTATTTCAAAAATCCCATAAGGTTTCTAAGTCAGTTCTAAGATGTTGCATGCTTCCCTCTGCATTCTCCTACAAAGACATGGTATGTCTTTTACAAAATCAAGTGTAACTATTCATTTTTCACAGTGCATAGAACTGGAAAAACTAAATGACTGCTTTGATTTTTAATTAAAAGCTGAACAGCTACTACAATACCTCTGTTCTCTCACAATTCAGCTATTCACTAGATTTTCTACCCAATGAAATTACATTCAATTTACACTATTGTGCTCAATTTCCTTTTGAAAAGTTGCTTCAAGGGCCTTCCTACATCAGCCTCTCATTTCTCTGGAAGCAACACACCATTTAACTATGTATGCAACTAGCAAAACTTTAGAGCCACTTGCTCTGTTCCATATCAATGATTTAACAGGAACACAAAAAAAGTCAGCTTGGAATAAAAAGGCAACTTTTTTTTTCAAAGTTAGCTTTATATGACATACAGCTAGGACCATCTATTAACCAATGATTTCAGCTGGTGTGCTAAACTGTTGAACAGATGTCCACCAACCCCTTAAGCAGTCAATTTAAACCCACATGCCAAATCAAATGGTACTCATGTTTGGCAACTGTATCAATACCATTACAATAACAATTCCCCCTATGTATTCAATACATACATGCACAGACGTTCTAACTTGACACTGATAAAAGCTCATGGTTTTTGCATGTTCCAAATTTTCAAGCATTCAAAAAGTGTTTGAACAAACATATAGGAGTAAAATCATCAAGTTCCCTTAAGCACAAAAGAAATCTTCTTTGATCCAAGTTGTCCTTGACTTACACTAAGAAAGTAACTCTGTGTGCTATTTCATTCTTACCCTCTTCCTCAATAAAGAAGAAAAAAGAAAATTAGTATGCACAGAGGACAGCACAAACTATTAATCTGATTCCACACAACTATTATTAAAATTTCTAACTCTTAACGTGGGTATATTCCACAGCAACTACAGCCATTGTTGTTCAAGTCCTCCAACACTTCAGTCCATTGCTCCTACTTAACTGCTGTGTGATGCTCTCTTAGAACTCCAAGTTGACCCAGGCTAGAATTGAATTCATCCTATAACAAGCTGCCAAAAACAGTCCAGGTGTTACTAAACCCAAAAATCTAAGCTTCATCAAAGCATGTGTGATAATAAATCAGCTGAGAAGAGAGAACCCACTGTGAGTCATCTAAAAAAAGACACAACCTTTTCCCTGCCAGTGAATCCTCCCTTTGGGCTCAGCAGGTTTGTCAGCCTGTAGACTAATTTAGCTGCTTCTCTTCCTTATGGAGTACAGAGTCTCCGCGGCTTTTCTCTTCACTGCTCCTTGTCACTTCATGGGAGCTGTGACTTTCTGCAGCACTTGCCAGGTGCCCTGTTGTCTCTGGGAACTCCTCTCCAGAACCAGACTCGTGCCCCAAGGGGAGGAGCTGCCTCCCATCTCCCACTTGGTACCTCTGATCCACGCACTTTTGACAAGGATTGCAGGCATACATTAAAAAGAAATGGAAAGAAACCACTCTTTGAAGTGCAGGTCAGTATTATCACAGGGGTCATTCTGCCTCAAGGAAAGGCAACCCAAAAGGCACCTGTCCACAGCCACCCTGCCCGTCCTGCCAGTTCCGCTGTTAAAGCTAAACTACAGGAATTTAAACACTACCTCTGATACTACAACAAAATCCACACAGTGGGGAATGAAATGGACCACTACACAAAAAACTGATAGGATGTTCTATCCCCTGGATTTCCTAGGTCCTTTTTAAAGGGCATAGCTGAGTTTTCAACCTTACGATAATGAAAAGAGCCCACAATATGAAGAATACAATGCTAGAGAGTTCTGTGCTTGGAGTCAACTCAATGCATTGGTGATGGCACCAAAATATTTCTGAGTACAGCCTGAAACCATAAATAATAAATAGTTAAAATATCAGTAAGTTAAAGACTAAACTTTTCTAATATGGCTTATTACAACAAGAAAAACGACGAACTGAATCTATTCTTGTCACAAGCCTAAAAAATGGCTCTTTTCTAAAACACTACCACAGGAAGTTACTGAGTTTTGAACATTATGAAAAAAATCAAGAAGCACAAATCAAAGAGAAGCTGCCTATTAAAGATATTTCCTGAGAGGGAAGAAGCTTCTACAATGCCAATAAGTGACCATTTAAAGTGTTTTGGGACCTTATCTCTGGACCCTTAGATCAATATCAAACTTCAGGAAAAAAACAGTAAGAAAAGGAGACTGTTCCAGATGAAACAGACAACACCACATCAGAATGCCAAGCTAGGAAGCAAGAGCATTTCTAAATTTCCTGACCAAAATTACCTGCTGCACCTGTCGCAGGTCATTAAATTTCATCTAGGAAGGATTTCCGCCTTTGAAAAGCTATAGCAAAAATTTACATTTTCAATTTCAATGTCTCAATGGATGGCTACAATGTTTTTCTAAATGGTAGTTTGTCCAAAAGATGAATCATCTTCATTGTCAAAAACATATGCCTCGCCTCCAAAGTCAGTTATTCAGCATCTGTTTTAGTGATTGATACTTGTTATGTGTCTCCCTCCAAACGAATACAAGCATTACTACCTGCTGGTTTCCTATGTAGTAAAGGCATTTGTAATTGCTCTTTCTGAAAAGCATTAAGTCTCTAATCGCCAATCTTCTACACATTTTTATGGCTCTTTTCTACAGTCACTGCATGTTCTCAAGAACTTTGTAAGCAGGCATCATGGTCATGGCTGTATTTTAAAATCAAACTTACATTAAGGCAGAGCCAAAGCAAAAATCACCTACTCCATTTTCCATTTCACCTTGTTTTCTCTACCATCCTTCACCATCTCTCACTAGCACAGAACAACAATGCACCTCCAGCTGAGACTCACAGGTGTCACAGAGGGCAGTATCCTTACAGATCCATTATTTCAGATATCAGTGACTGACAAGACCTCAAAACTGTAATTCGGATAGAGACACCAACATACCCAGACACATCAGAGTAGCTCACAATCATTTATATGGGCCTGAAAAAGCCCCAAGTCATCTGGAGGACACTAAACAAAACAACTGCTCACAGGTTAAGCACAAACACAGGTTAAGAAATAGCTGGCCTGAGACTTCTGGAGAAGGAACAGTCATCTTCTGAATGTCATCACAGTCTGGAGTACCATCTGCTGTAGCTCACCTGCTTCATTTAACACCTCTTACATAAGGTTGACAGAAACAGAAATTGTATTTTGAGAGAAACAAGCTGTGCATTAAATATAATTCCAATTCCTTGGCTTCCAACATTGTCAAATATGCCGTAATATACTGTCAGACACAAAGTGGCTGTAGTAGAAAATCTTCATTCCATTATACCAGAAAACCACTTCCACTTCTCTGGTTAGAAAACAAGAGGAACACTTTGGAATACATACTTCCTTTTTTTTTTTTTTTTTTTTTTTTTTTTTTTTTTTTTTTTGGCAGAACACAAAGATCTTGCAACTAAACAGCATGAAACATGCCACCTAGGAGGCTTCAAATAAAAGTTTCCTTAATGGAAGCAGCTGCCAGTGCTCATTCACCGGGATGATGCTGGACCCTATTAAACTTCATTCAAGCGAATTGCAGAAGATCATGTATCTTTTACCAAAACAAAACCACACATCTGCAACCTTCAGGCTGCAACTTAGCAGCAGGGACAGTACTAATCCTAGTCAGTCATGGAAGTGCATTAAGCCTGACGCTCCTTTGCTTCACCTCTCCCTCTGCTATACCCAGTTTTTTCTCAGAACATCCTGAAAGAGATAAAAGCTACTAGGTTTGGAAGCACAATGTTTCTCAGACTTTAAAAGTCTCAGAAGATTATTTCCATGATTGTTATTAAATCAATTATTGAATAATTGATAATAATTGAATCAATTATTACAATATCAATTATTATCAATTACTACAAGGCTCTTAGAATAAACTTTGCGTCACATGGAGCTGTTCTGCTTTGTATTGACACCCTGTAGATATTCAGCTCCACCTTGGCCCCTAGCAACTCTAAACACACAAGAAGACTTTCTGACTAAACCTTTAACCTGTAAAGAAATTCAAGAAGAGAAACTGGATTAGCAGCCTGGTTTGTTTTTTTTATTACCACCTCTGGAATTTCATGTTTCATAATACATGGAGATTTTATGATGCTGAGTACACAGCCTTGAGAAAGAAAGGAACTGTTTTACATGTGTCCTCTTAACTGCCTCTGATAGGAGTATTTCCCAATACAGCAGTGTGGGGTTTCTAAGTGCATGTTGGGCAAGCTCTTTTTGTACACTTAAGTTCCTGACAATCCATGTCTACAAAATTTTTAAAATAAGGTACTCTTGAAATTATAATTCTGCCCTCTTTACTACAATAAAAAGAAAAAGCTCATCCTTTATTTCCATAAGTTTGATTATCTCCAGCAGCAAAACAAAATTTTAACTGTGAAAGGGAAGACAAGAAGTTTGGGAGACTCAGGCGTCAAATTTAAGTGACCTTAACTACTGCAGTTACAGCAACACTTATTTAGCAATTACTCTGATAAGACAAGATCAGTAAAATAAACAGATTTGTTCATGTTCGTGCTACCATTCCTACATGAGAGAGCTATGATAAGGAGCAGAAATAAAGCACTAAGTGGTGTCTCCTCTAGGTGTGGCCAAACCCCAGAAAATCCATCACCAATACAACATAGATACCAAGTTAGCACGGTTTTTTGGAAGATACATATTTTTTCAGCTTCTCCAGATTCTTCTTTATACACTTGGAAGGAAAACAAAACAAGCTACCTTTTTTTAATGCCATCCTTACCAAAATGGTTTCAGGCATCACTTGGGTGGGTGATGAGGGTCCATGCTGTGCAGTAGCAGTCTCCTGTTACCTTGTCTTGTGAAAGTCTACACCTTTGCTACCCAGGACACATTCGAACTCTGTCAGAGATTAACTTTTTTTTCCCATAGAAGTAGACAGAAAGGTGCATTCCTGTTAAGAAAAAGTCTGGAAAAAGCACTATTGCCCTTTTCTGCTACACGTCAGTATGTTTTTGCCACACACGTCTTATTGCACCGGCAGGATGAGTGTCCCTCTTCCACAAGAGACAAGGGATGACCAATCACCCATTCTTTGTAAGCAAGGCAGCTTTTTAAAGTTTCAGAAAAGAAATTTGTTAAAAGACATACTATTCCTCCTTCATAACCTTCCAGGAAGATTCACAATGAAGACTGGTTTTAAAAATTGGCACTTTACCATAAAAAAAACCTCATAGAACTTGCAGGAAAAGCAGCTTGGGGCCGTCACATTCAGAAGGCAGACACACAGTCACATCCAGGAAAAATGCCAGCCATACCGAGACACCACAGAAGAAAACTAAGGAGTATTTCCAAACAATGTTCATGCTTCTTACTTGAGTCAGATCTAATATCTGAAACAACAGACATCTGCAGAAAGCATCAGGTACAAACAAAAGCAAAATGAAACAGTTATTTTCATAATCCTTAGCTAATTTTTGGCTAAGTCACTACTTGGCAGATGTTAGTAGCCAGTATTCCATGAATTTATAAAAACAAGGAAGTATTGGTAAACCAAAGCTCTCTAAACAATGGTATGGCAATGCCATGTGCACTAGCACACTGCATGCCTTATGCCACTCTATTGCTTTATCGGGTAATAAAATGTTGTGTCAACTGCTTGATTAAAAAATGTATCACAATATTAGCACAAAGTCAGTCAAAGTCTGGAGCATCAATCTACCAAAAGGTATAATTATGAAAATGCAGTAGGAATGTTCCATATTCCTCTCTCCTTGCATTGGGTTTGTTACCTCTTCAAAAATCAGAGAGAAATTCTAAAGAGACTTGTAAATCAAGCAGAAATTACATATACCATCATCCATCTGTTGCTCTAGCTCTTGCTTAAAATTTAATAGTATGACTATGTCTTTCGTTCACATACAGAGATTTTGCCAAGGGTCACCCTAAACTGGATGGAAAAATTTTAGCTAAAGCATCACTCTGAACATTTTAGATTTCTACTTGTTAAATTTTAAGAGAGATCACATATATTTTGCATATAAAACTCTAATATATTCATTATTTCTACAGTCTGAGGGATCTGACATCCATGTTGCAAACACTCTACTGTTTGTTCCACAATTTATTTCCCGTAAATCAATCAGAAGTTTACAGAGTTGATTATCTCCCACCACAGGCACACCAGATCTACCACAAAATGTATTTCATACCCACATTTTCTTTCTGATCTCCCCAAAAAGGATTGCTTGTTTAGGTACTTCAAAATTTCTAATGTGTCCATGTGTTCAACATATTTCTGATGTTAACAACAAACAAGGCCCCAGTAAATGAGGTTGCCAGTTCCTGATTTGGGGGACACAGTTTTTAGCATTATTTCAATTAAATCCCACCAGCACATTGAATCACTAACCAGATGTTCTGACAAACTGTACAGGCAACACCTTACACTGTGTCTTTGAGGCTAAAAGACACAAACCACTGCTCTCCAAAGCCAGCTGATCATAACTACTTGAGAAGGGAAAAATCCCTTCTGTATGAAAACACCCTAGTCTTACACAGGATTTTACAGACCATGATTACAACAGGATATAAATACCTTGCAACAGTGTTTTAGTTGCTCTCATAACATCAAGATATAGAGTAAGAAAAGAAGCAGGAATGCATTTGCAAATTCAGAATAAGATCTAAAAAAATCCCTACTTCCTAGGACCATAGAAGTACATAACTCCTAAACTTAACTCTAGAAAGTAGAGCAAGGAATTAGAAGCAGATTCCCACTCTGTACTGAGCTAAGAACCATATTCTGTTTCATTGAATTGAAACTGTAAGGAGAGTTCATTCCACAAGAATACAAGACACCTCCCTGGCTGGTCTGGAAGTCGAAATGAGGTTCCTGCTTCACTTGAATACTTTATTAAGCCACTGCTAAGCTGAAACATTCTTAGGAAAACTGCATAGAGTGCACATGTGTATCAAGATATGAATATGACTATCATGAATTTTTTTTTCTAATGTTGGATAATAAAACTTACAATAAAGACGAAAACTTTGCATTCATGTACTGTGTCAATACATTCATGTAAAACAGAACTCCAGCTTTGTGATTAACAAATCAATTCAAGCATCACAGATGATAATTGGTAGACACAGCAAGTTTCAGACACACTAAAAGTACTTATTGTCAAGATGCTGCTGCTTAGAGAATACAACCTCACAAAACCTATTTGTGAAGTCTATGTTTTGAATAATACATTATTTGGTTGTAGAGAGAACAGTTCTCAAAACCTAACCTTTTAAACAGAAATAAGTACAGCACTTAACAAGCAGTTCAAAGACTAGAACTGCCTGTATTCACAGAGCAACAGATAACATGTACTAATGACTGAGTCTCACAAGCCTATCTCCTAGGAGAAAAATCCACATTTTACAATGGTTTAGGACTTTGTTGCTTATGCAGATGCTTTATCATTATTGGACTTTCCATATAAAAATTCTGTCATTCATCTCCTCAAACTCCAGCGTCAAACAAAAGCAGCTGTTCAAAGTTCAGATCTCTTCAAGAAACAGATCTGAAACTTGCAGGGGTAAACTCAGTATTTGGATATTTCCCAGGAAGCCTTTCCTCCAGCAGTACTCCAGGCAGCATTCTTCTTTTACCAAATCAACAGTAAATATGACAACATAAGCTCTCCAAGAGCTATGAATGTTGCATGTCAAATTAGACAAGTGTCTTCTCCAACCACTGTCCTATAAGAATCTACCCTTCATTCCACTACAGATTTTCCCCTCAAATCTCAACTCCACAACTCCCTGACCATTTCTTTGGGAGCAACACATGGTCCTCTGTCCCAGGTAGCTGTCAATTTGCTCCACAGAAAAATGAGGGGCCAATATTTTAAAAACTGCTCAGCTGAAATGTATTTTTTAATCCTAGATTCATAGCAGCATGTGCAGCAGTTAAATAGAAATAATTTTTTAGATATTAGAGAAATGTACTATATTTGAGGATGAAAATATATGTCCTTACTGAATGTGTCTTCTTCAAGATACTTCTGAACTTAGAAACAGATCATCATGTAATACTAGAAAAATATTAGAATTACTACATGTTGTGATCCACAAAAAAATACAAAACCCCACACACTAAAGAACTAAAATCAAATCACTTGCTGTTTGTCAGGCATAACCTGCCAAGCTATTAGCTCTCATTTTGAAGGCTTGAATTTGCTCAATGGCTGACCTGCACATTGCGGAGCCTTAGCATGAGAAATGGCTTTCAGGCTCAGCTGCCTTCCAAGTGCCATCCATCATCAGGAAAAAGAGATTATTCCCTTTACAGTACAGCTACTTTGCCAAATTCTTCTGGCTCTGTGCCATCAGTCACACCCACAGCACCCTGGGGAAAAGCAAACCCTAGCTCTGTATCACTCTGCTCTTGCTGAACTGCAGAATGAAAAGCAATTAGCATTTGATGCCATTTATGAGGAAACTGAGGCGGAAAGACAGCTCTATCGTTCACCAGCCTCCCGCTCCCTGCACCAGCCAACAGTTCACAGGGGGCACACAAAGACAGGCTGGGAATTTAAACCAGGATGGGAGCAGAGCTGGGAATATCCCATGGCTTGCATAACAGAACCATAGGCAAACCCACACACAGCAGGGAGCCCTTTGGAAGCCCTTCTAAAAATATATGTACACACACATTTGTCACTGATGCAAAACACCATAAGGGTTATTACTTGCTGAAACAGAAGATGGTCCAGGTTTTTTTGCTTTCCAGTAAGGCTTCCTCCCCACACTTTGTTTATACTCAAGGATTATAAACAAAATTCCCTTTCAAATCAAAACATCTGCTCTTTCATTCACAGTATAATGAATACATTGCAGAACAGATTTCTCTGCAACAGTAAAACAAACCCAAAATGCCTCCAAAGGTGGCCTTTGCCTTGTCCTAAAGGCTCTGCAAAAGGGTGTGTCACGTTAAGCCTTCGCCCACGTTGTCCTGTGATCACAATTCACTGCAGAGTACAAAACCACCAACACAGCAGGATTTTGCACCACAGAAACAGGCATTAAAACACAGGTGCATCCCAATGGTTCTAATTCCTTCCTCTCCAAAAAAAGGAAAAAGGTCAGGATTACCAGCCCATTGTTCAAATCCAGACCAGAAAATTGGACTTTTGGTGTAGCCTTTGCCTTTTCTAACCGGACAATGAAGCTAAGGAGGAAGATTACAGTCACCACTTCTCTGTTCAGAGTCTGTGTACAAAACAGTGCAGTCACCTTCTGAGGAAAAGCACAGCCAACTGGGCTCCATTCTTCTCTCCTTCCCTTTAAATTCCAACTTAATTCTTGTAGCCACCAGCATGCAAAGGGTTTCACAGTAAGTTAGGGATGACTAGATCTCTTTGGGTCCCTTTGCAGTTTCACTGCCATCTGAGTAACACACACCATTAACCTGCTTAGTGAAAACCCAGCAAGAGAAATTTGAAAATATTATCCATAAACTGAACAATTTTTCAAAATGGTCTATCACTGGAAATACAAGTCTGAACTTGTGTTCCTCCTTTTAAAAATATATGCCCAAACCACATTCCACAGACATATCAAACTTAAAATGCTATTACTCTTTACTGCCACATTTAAACCTACTGTGCCAGCAGAAAACAGAGAAGTCATACGCTCAAAGGATTCTTGAGACCTTCACACAATACGCTTTGAAACCTAAAGCTGCCACTAAAAATACAATGTCCTATACTTCACAGTCAAGTAGCAAAAAGAAACTAAAGCAGCATTGTGGGTTTGGGTTTCTTGAGGGAGGAAGGGATGACAATCCCTCCTAATACCCAAAGCAAGGTGTTTTCAGCACCAAATTTCTAATCTGAAAGGCAGTGGGCAAGAAATCAGCTGGTATACATCCTAGCATGGCCCTGCTCACTGATAAATGAGAGGGAACACCCCATGCTCCACCAGCCCTACACCAGCTGCAGCAAGAGCCACTGCCAAGGCTGGGCTTGCACATGCTGGAGCAGCTCAAGGCACTGAAGAATTCCCATGCAGCTGCTCTGAGAGAACTTTTCCCCAAGGAGCAGGTGCAAACAGCACCAAAAAGCTGCAGCCAGAGCAAACAGGCAGCATTGGATCGGCCCTCTCTCACAAGAGTCCCCAGATATGACCCCAAACCTTCACCTTGTCTATACCTAAGGCCACTTTGTGACCAATACTGTCCTCTTTTCCACTGCACAAAGGATGGTAGCACCAGACCACTACACCCTGGGTTCCTTCATTCCCATTCTTTCTTAAAATGAATAGTTCAGCAGCTCCCACACAAAGTGAACCTCTCCTTGCCCAGTGCCTTCCTGACACGTGTGGCTCCACCAGCAGTGGTCTTGTGTGTTTCCTCCTTTAACCATGGTGAAAGATTGATCAGAACAACACTAAGTGCTTTCCCTTCCCCACAACAGGTGGAGGTCATGTGCATCTTGTGAATCTTGACTCAAATCAGAGTGGGGAAAATGACTCAATCTCTTCCTTAATCCCAAACTGCTTCCCTGGTAGCTGTGCTGCAGTTATTGGCAATTCCTAGGTAGTAAAGAGGAAGCAAACAAGCTCAGGGGAAGCAAAAGGCTGGAAATCTCAAATGTAATAAAGGAGGGGATGTTGTCCTATCTGCCTAGTTGTTGCTAAGTAGGAACCAAAGTTCAATCCAGCTAGTTTTGACATTTTTTTCCTGCCAAAAAGAGCTATTTACAGAAAACTAGTTGTCTTTGAATTGATGAAAAATTGCAAGAAGAAAGTTATGTTAAATTAACAAGTTATAGGACAGAGACTGCATTAACATTTTTGACAAAAACCCCTATAACTCAAACTCTTCCCCAAACTGAGCAGACTCTATGTTAATTTAATTCCTTCCAAATAATTAAATTCCACTTTAAGTGGGGCTAATCTATGCTGTTTCAGCCTAATTACTATCTTGCTTCCAAGAGTTGGTGGCTTTTTTTCCCCAAAAGAGATTAAAATGGAATTTATTCTTTAACATTTTGAGTCTCCAGTTGTCTGTCAGGTCTACTCAATGAAGCCTTGTAGCACAGTAATGTGGACACAGCAGAAAATTCAAGGCTAAATCAGTCTTGCTCATCCTGCATTTATTCTGCATTTTGTGTGTTATGCTAATTGAGGCTGTTAGCTAATGACTTCAGTGCCCTGTTAGTAATTTGTGGTTTTCCTTTATTAAAATTAAACTAAATTAGCTCCAAATCAGAAGGAAGGACATACATACGGTGACAGTGAAAGGAACATTTAGGTTCTAAACACAGGTTTATAAACACTCATCCTCCCTGTGTCAAGGAATACTGCCTAATCCAGAGTTTTGTACAATTAAAAAATTATCAGGAGCCAGCATTCCTTAAGCTAATCAGAGGTTTACCACCTTGTCCTTAAAGATGTTTTAGTACACCTGGACGTCCCAAAGGATGAATATAACTCATGCAAAACTACATATGTTACAGAGAAGGCTTCTCTTATGGTAAAAATATCTTACCATAAGATGTGTGGAGTGAAAACTTCCTTCCTTTTTCATTCCATACAGGCTCCACTGTTTTTCCCCTCACCTTAGATAAATGCAAGCACCACTTTCTAAAAGGAAAAATATAAAATCACCAAGCTTGCCTTTTTATAAACTTAAGAAACAGATTTTTTTCCTTTCCAATTTCAACATAATAAGCATCCAGTATTACTGTGTGAATTAATAGAAAAGACAGAAGGGAAGTGGGGAAGACAGCAAAGTCTTGCATTAATCCCAGAGGTGGGGCTAAAGATGCCAAGACAGAGCTCCAGATTAATGCCACTTATACAATATTAGCCTACCCCTATGGAACCATAAGATCACATCAGCACACCAGGCTTTGTTCAAGAAATAAATAAATAAACCAACAATTCACAAGGCAGTTTTTCATTAGACATTTGGCATGCTAGTAAGAGTAATCAGGGAATATAGATACAAACAACAGCTTTCTATTCATTCCCTCCCTTCTGTCCCAATAAACAAGACACTGGAAGAGTGCTCACTGTAACTACACGTATCTAACAGTTTTCACAATGCAAGTACTAAAATTTGAGGCTTTATTTGAGGCTATTTGAGGCAGAAAGGCAAAAGCCAGAAAAAAAGGCAAGCAAGTGAAGCTCATACAGACTCTTACACAAAGAGTGACTGTCCCATGTGACAAGCACCAGCAGAAAGGGCCCATTTATATTTCTCTGTCTCCAATAATCACAGCTGAAATGTATCTTTAGGAGCCTGATCTGAAGTTCAGAAGACTTTCAGTATACTGCTGATTCTGCAGAACTCGTATTTCTGCGTTCCTTCTCACATCTCCCAATTTATGCCACAGACCAACTTAATCTGATGCATGGGAACACCAGGGTGAGGGCTGAAGACACACCAAATGCTGCCTTGAAAAACCACCTCTTTACACACAAGATTTATCTATGTTATAAACAAGTCCAAAAAAAAGGAAAAAAAGACCACTAAAACCCCAAATAAATCCAAAACGACTTGCAAAATCCCAGCAGCCTGTTTATATAAGACTTGCATTAAGTTAAGAGGCCAAACCTCAGAGTTTGTGGCATAATATCAGACTATTAGCTATTTCTGATCTTTTTCTCAGAAATATTTTAATCAAGAAACTTCAGCATCAGCTATGATGCTTTACACGTGCCAGAACATCATCACTTGTTGCACAGTGTAACTCCCTACTCAGACTCTGAGAGCACAGCCCATGCTGTTTAATACTGCTTATGACAGTATGTGAGTACATCATCCTCTCACCCCACATTCCTTTATCACATGCCTTGGGTCAAAAATGCAATTATATTCTTCTAACATAAACTATACACATTAAAATTCTGCGTCCTCCTGGGAGAAAATAATTTAAAAGTTTGTAAGGAAGTCAGGCAATAAAAATATCACAGTTTTACGGTAACTTTTGCTATGACTTCATCAGGAACAAATCCGTAGCTAGCTACTCGTGTATCTTCAGCACATAAACTTGTTTGACAAGTTCTAGAAGGGATTTCCCCTTCCCAACTCCCCAGAACAGAGCATGTAATTTAAACCAGTAACCCAAATCCTACAGCAAATCTTAAACACAGAGTCCTACTAATTTCAAAATCCATCTGACCAGGCCAGTGATACTGGCTCCTTATACCAGAACGCAAAGACTTGAATGGAAATGAAACCAACGGAGCAAATTCAACAGAAGGTGACAAGTGTAACTTTTTAAGCACTACACTTCCCTAAGAAACTGACCCAGTAAAAAAGCAGATTTCTGTTCTCTCTCAAAGCAGTGATGACAACCTCACTCTGAACAAACACCTAAAGCACTGACAAATACATCTGCACATTCTGTGATCTAACCGAGTCGAGCACTGAAATGAAAGTAAAGCAACAGATAAAATAATCAGCCTGTGAAAGTGAGATAAATAATGGCCAAGAAAAGGCACATCGAGGAACCATGAATTAGTAATAAAAATTGACATAGGTCTGAAGATATGTGCTAGTTAGAAAGATCTTAACCACACTGGTCTAAATAAAGATTAGCTTTCACTATTCCACAATTACTATGGTTTCGTGTGCCTTGCAGTGACAACAGAAGTTTTCAGATAGCAAAGGACTAGAGGTGAACTAAAGGTGTTCATATGTTTTCCCCTGTGTAAAAACAGCACACTAAAACCTCCTGTAATATTTCTGATCCCACAACAAATACAAATTAACTCTATTTACATCAGATCACCAATATAAGGGATTAGCTGTTCGTGTTAGTAAGCACATTTATATGATGAAATGTAGATACCCAGTAAACCAAAAGAGGTTATTACTGAACTTGATCTAGTGGTTCCCTCCTCTCCATGTGTCTTGCATCTCACCTCGAAGGTATCGGTCAAAAAGTTCAGAAACCACAATCATTGGATCAAACTCTTTGTAACTCATTAAATGACTTAAATATTCAATTCATACTTGTATACATTGCTAATACGTCGGACATCAGATTTATCTGGCCTAATACTTTGTCAGACATGAACCAAGAGATGATTTGGGGTACAGATGAAACCTTTTTAACACCCAGAGGAAAAATTTGCCAGTGCCAAGGACTAATTAACTCCCAAGGGTTGAGCAAATGTAAGAATTTTGGGGAGATGTGTTCTCTCGGACACAAATCCACTACAACTGTCCCAAGAATTTCCAAGGCTCCTATGAGATCTTATTACAAATCACTTAAGTGCCTTCTTTGGGCACTTTTCCCATGTCTAGTACAGAGGCTTTGCGCATGTTTAGTGTCTGCACAAAGTGATGAATAATCCCCTTAAATGCACTAAATCATTTTCCCCAAATATTACAGATTAAAATACGAGTTTTCATAAGCAGAGGCATTTCCTCTGAAGTTATCAAATGCGGAGAAATAAAACAGAAAAGACAAATTCCAGTGGCCTGAAGAGGTGCAGGTTAAAAAAAAAAACCCCTATCAACATCCACAGACAAATTAAAAGCTTTCCAATGCAAAAAGTGACGTGTTCACCACAGCACTGTGGGCACAGAAAAGCTCAGCAGTCCTTGCCCTACAGGCTTATACACCTGGGATAAGGTCCACAGGTCATTTTTCACACTTGTCACAGGAATTTGTACTCTGCCACCTGAACTCAACACCCAAGAGAGGCCCTTGATCTTTTTCACAACTAGGAAAAATCAGTATTTCTGGGATCCAGCCAGTGAAGTCATGCAAAGACATAATAGTGACAGTTAATTACTTGCTAATCATGCTTTGGTTTCAGGGTGAATGCCACCAGAAACACTTCATTTATTCTTTTCATTGATATTAGACATTCATTGTTGCAATTACAAAAATTTAATAGAAACAATCCCAGAAGACTGTCTCTAACTGACAAATACTTGAAAAAAAGCTCAGTTTTGTGTCTGCAGCTTGAAGAGATCATTCCACAAACCCCATGCTGTTCAGAGCTGACACATAACTGAGAAAGAAGTACAGAGTTTGAGAGAAGCCATATGGCAAAAGTTAAATATTTTGGTGTCAAAATACCCATCATAGCTTAATTCAAACTTATCCCGTTCTTCACACTTTTGAGACATTAGGTCCAGAGACTGGTTATAACTGTACAATTTTCCCCCCAATTTTTATGAACAAGGGTTAATGAATTATTTTTCTTCGACAAGAGTGTGATGTTTCAAAGTTGCCTTTCACCACAGAGCTCTCTGTAGTTTCAGAACAAACAGACTGCATATTTCCTTTATACATGTACTTAGGCAATCAGAAAACATTCCAAATTATCTCAGACTGAATAAGACAAATTTTATGTAAGCATCAGCATAATTTTATTTCCAGGCTCACTTATGCTTAAAGAGTTCTAAAACTTGAATATGCTCAATATAAAATGTTAAACATTTACATCCCAGCTGACAATGACCTTGTGTTAAATTATTAAGGAACAACAGAATAGCTGATGTTTCCAGGAGCATGGGTTAGCACTGGCTATGCTACCAAACACATGTAAAGGGATCATTACTGGGCCATAACTAATGATCACTGCCATACAATGTGCCTCCACAACACTGCCAGTCATCAATATCTATTAGCAGGAAGCTGTAACATAAACATTTATAAAGCAGACACAATACACCAGCTAAACCACTAATGCATGTAATTGCTAACAAAGAGCCATATGCTGAAAATTCATCTCTCTTTACATTTAACTTTTACAGCCTAGGCAAATCAGACAACTGTCTAGCCCACAGTCTTCCAAAATTGCTTACTGAATAGAAAACTCTAATCAGCTGCCAGTTCAATTGTTTTTACAACATTCTGTATAAAAAAATGAGGTCTATTGCCCTGTCTTGTGAAAGAGCTCCAATAAATGCCCATTATAAGAACAATTAGGGGATCAAATCTGACATCACAGGTTTCTTTATAAGATATTAGCTCAATGACTTTTTTATAAGCTAATTAGTCATGGACACCGAACAAGAAACAGATGATCCAAAAACAATGATTCTGCAAAAGTGTGTGTTGTCAAACCCCATAAGGGCAACAACCCTAGCTTTCCAATAGGAATTATATCTGTGACTGTCAACTCCTTCAACTATATTATAACCTAAATTATGAACAGGAACACATGAAGTATTCCAAGAATGATCAGCTTCTGCAAAGTTCTTACAAATCCTGGATTTACCAATATTCCCTTTGGCAGAAGCTACGCTGTTAATCAAATATAAGAAAAATCTGCAGGGATTACATAACAGGAAGACAGAAGAAATTCCCCCATAAGACAGTGAACTTGCCTCTTTCTAAAGGAGCAGAGGACATAGCAGGAAGTGAGTGCTTCAGTTGAAAATTCCTGTCACAAAAAGGCAACCCTGGCCATCAGTACAGTCCAGGAGAAGAAAAGGACTTTGAGTTTCTGAAAACTCTGAAGTCCTCTGTTGTAAAATGGCAAAATGTTGTCTACACGTTCCTAATTGGGATTCCTTTATGTGTAGCAATAATGACAGTACATGATTGTGCAATGACACTTTTTCTGTAGGCTATTGCTTTGTTTAATACACAAAACAAGTGCAAACCACCAAATGAGCATCTTGTCTGATGGCCCTTTGCAAAGTCTGATGCTTTATTTACCACAAACTCCTTAAAGTGCAGCCTGAAGCCAGAGGACACTCACAAAAGACAGCTTTCTGGCAGCTCTCACCAGAGTACTTTATGGTCCACAAACTTGAACGTATTTCAAAAATAGTGTTGTGCTCATTTTACATTTAGTCAGTGTGGCTACTCAACAGAATTGGGGGTCTCAATCTGAAATGATTATCAAGCATTTTGCTGTCTCCTCCAGTGGGAGGCTTATACCCAGCTACACTCAAACTGATTTGCTGCAGGTGCAGTAAAACCTGGCAGAAACAACAGAAACAACCTGCCAAGGAAACATGTGCAAGCCCTCAGGTGTTATTTCCTAAAGAGCTATAAAATGTGGAGTATTTTATGATCAAAGCAGGCTGCCCTTGATTTCAGGTATGAGAGTCAGCACTTGCTCAAATCACAGCCAAGAGCTAGAGGCAGGTATTCCTAACATCAGCAAAAAGCTTCCTACAGCACCTTGACCGCTATCAAATAAGAAAAATGGGGTGGAGACGGGAATCCCATTCCCCAGAATGTTAAGCTCCATTTCAGGCTCTGGAGAGAGCAATAAGTTTACAAGGATGGGGCTAAGTTTTGAGGATGAAGTTCTGTCTTCCTATCACATGGAAGATAAACCCTTTGTGTTTATATATGGGAGAACACTGACTTACACACATACACAGACCTTGGAAAAAAAATGCCACCCCACAGAGAAGCCACATCAAATCCTCAGGCTACTCCTCACACAAGGGCAGTCCAAAGCAAACCAGGCAATGCAGACAGAAGTTTTATACCAAGCCACAGCTTTCCTCAGCCTAGCATACAGGCCTAACCCTTTTTCCTCACTAAAATTACAACCTAGCTAATATAAAAATTAACCTAAAGGCCTCTCTCAACATTCTTCTCCAAATAACATATGACTAAATTACTCCTGATATCTTATGGCACATCAAATATGTTATGACACAAGTGCTAGAAAATCTAATAAAACTCTAGCAATAATATCTGTCAAGAAGCTACAAAAAGATTCTGACCATGCTCACGTACCAACAACTGATGTAGAGGCAGCCAGACATTGCACCAAGAAATACAGAAATATAAATGGAATAAGCAGAGAGGCAGCAATGTAGGGGCACAGCATAGAAACTGGATATTTTCGTGGGTTGCCTTTCAATACCCCATTCGGGACTGATGCCATGAAACCCAGATGACCTCTGAAACTTCACACTGTTTATGGCCATGTCTCAAATGCTCTCGCACTCCTGAATTGCCTTAAGAGTGTATTAAATCATGCTAACATGACTCTGGAGCTATAACACACAGCACTTCTGGAATGGAGCTGCTCCTGGTTTGCTTAAACCAGAAGCTGATGTGTTTGGTTCTGTCTGCACTCTGGTGTGCAAGTTCATAACCTCAAGCATGGGACTGGACATTTTTTCTTCATTTGGAAGACTCTTCATAGATTCACAAAAGTTATCATTATTTTATTTATTTTCCCCCACTTCTTTAGTCCTATTAAGCCATTGGTATCAATGTGATACTGCTGCATTGAGTGTCAGGGTTCAACAAACAGAACTAAACATAAGCACATTAAAAAAAGCCTCACATGCACTATTGAAAAATCTTGCAGTGACTTACAGATACTAATTTCAGCAGAAGACTTCTGTATAGTGTAACTATATATTCTCCAGCAACCAATTCAAGAAATAATAAAAAACAAAATTACATTGGCTTTGCTGCTTCACAAATCAAAATCTTCATTAGACACACCCCACACACAGCCAGCCACCTTTACAAAACTACCATCTACTCAGATTTATCTTAACGAAAGCAGCTCCCTAAACAAATCACAATCACCTCAAGAACTGTTAGGCTGTTTGTTATCGTGACTGGACCTAGTGACATACTTGCTAGGTAGCATGGAAAAATACTTCTGTTACACCTGGATTATACAGAATAGGACTGCACGTTCCGGATTTATAAAAACCAAGTCTTCCTTTTGGGGACTGAATTCTCTTTACTGAAGCTTACAAATATGACAAGTAAAACAGACTACTTCTTATAACTAACATTTTTTTTTTTAAAGTAACCAGGGTCTAGGTGATCTAGGATTCACACAGTATCAAGTAGAAATATTGAAATATAAGTAAGAATAGACATCTTACATAAAGGTTTTGACAGTAATACACAATTCAGCTAGGAACACTGGTAAGTTATCTAGAGCCCAAACACAAATTGTGCATTCACGTAGGATATAATATGCAAAGAGGCTTAAGAATATTTTCTGTTTTCAAATAATAAATACAAATTCAAGCTGTGTCAACAATATGACTAATGGACTAAACAGATGTAGGTGCACAAAGCTTAAAGGCAAAACCTTTACTTCTCTGCCACAAATGTCCCAGTCTGCATCATCAAAACATCTAATTTGTTCACTTGTGGAGTTTGAGCCAGGGGCTGTCTTTAAATACTTGTTTCACACAAGGAATTCTTCCATCATATTCTTTACATTTTCAGTCCAGAGCTCTGTACAATCCCATATATTCTCCTTTCACAGATATGACCACATTCAGTGTGCATTTTAGGACTGGAAAAGAAGCAGGTCACTGATGATACTATCATTTCAAAGTCTAGGACATCAGGATTAATGTATTCCATTCACTCATAGTGCATATAAAACAAACCAAACAAACCACAAAACAGCCCAGCAGCCAAAAACCTCCCCCCCAACTATGATTATTGCTATGACAGAAGTGACACCACAAAGCATTTTTTTTTCAATTGAATGGTTGTTTCCTCCTCCTACTTGAAAAATGAAGAAAAACATACTTTAAGCATATAACCTAATAGTTACCATAAATCTACAAAAAGACTTGCTGAAGCTTGAGATATCATCACATCTTAGAGTCCTACTTGGTCTTCAGATCAGTGTTGTATTTCAGCTAAAATTATACATAGCATTTTCTTCAGGACATTTGTATTTCTCATCACAGAAAAGAACAATAATAGGAAAAGCCTCATTTGTAAAACATATTAAGTATCAAATTAACCACAAGTGGCTAAAAATGTCCCATCCATGACATCACTGTAATGCAGCAGATGAAAGGAAAACAGTTTTGAACAGGACTCATCTTTTCATCCAGAGGAGAACACCAGATCATATTTAAACCCAGGATGTTTTGGTACATCTTTATCACTTATTGTCTACGTCAGATCATAAATGGAAACCCGAGTATGTGGAGAATCACCAAGTAGTCAGAGGAAAAGAGTATTTATGAAACACAGTAGACATGGAAATGCATCCTCAGTGTTTGAGTCAGACCTATTCCTTGTTTTCTCCTGAGCAATCACAGATGGGGATCAGGCACAAGGAACAAATGTGGAGATATTCCTTCAGACTTCCAATTCTTGCTTTCATCAATTATCACTAACTTCTGAAAATGAACTGGGAGATGCAGATGGACACACACAGTTTCAATGCAAGAAGGAAAACACTAAAGTGACATTGAGCTGTAGAAATCAGCAAATGAGATTGTAAGAAGCAATGACCAAGTCCTGCATTTTGCCAGGTGAAAAAATGTGGCAGAGAAATAGAGGTAAAAAGGGAATAATGGACAATATAAAAAGGGAAAAAATTTGCAGCTGAAACAGGAAACTGAAAAAGTACATGAAAGCAAAATTTAGTGTTTTAAAATTTTCTCCAATTAAAATGAATGATAAAAAAACCCCAAAAAACCCTGCAAACATGGACAAAATTAACATCAAACAAAAAGCAACATAATTACTGTACAGAAAAGGTACCAATCAAACAAGCACAGCTGATGAACCAACCCAGTGAACTACAAGATCCGAAAATTCTTTCATGTAATAATAGTAACCTTCAAAGCCCCTAGATAGACACTACTACATAGCTGCTTGCAAGGGGAGAACAGACAGAGGCAGCACACAAGATTTTCTCCTTTAATTTTTGGTTCATTTGAGAGCTCACCAAAGCATGCCGAGCCATAAAAACCCCCAAAAATAAATACAAAAAAACCTGGCAAGTCTGAATCTTGTGCAGATAGAGGAAGAGGTCATTTAGAGCATTGCTGAACCAAGAATATTGAAAATGACATCTGAACACAACCAAACTATGCAGCTTTAAAGCTATCCAGACTTCCAGAGGAATATTTGTAAGAGTAAAAATTGACTGCAGATCCTGGGAGCATATGGAATGCATAGAGGCCACCTACAGCAAACTGAGAATTCTATAGAAAGAGCGGTAAGCTATTTGATTGATAGCCCACTCCCAAAAAAACTGGAACACTGAAGAAGGCAAAACAAGGAAATTTCTATCTGCTGTACAATATTAGTTGTGACATGCCAATTCTGCTGAAGCATAACTGAATAAAAGACTATGTCTACTGAAACAGCAGACTGAAGAGGGCTAAAACAAAAGTTTCAAGGAAACAGAATGTGATCAAATGTGATAAAAATAGGAGATAAATTATAGAGATGACTGAACTCCATGAGTATGATAAAGAATTCACATTAAAATTCACGATGTTGTGCACCTATAAGGCCACTCCAAAACAAAGTGCTGGAAAGGTTGCATCCATTATGACAGGGCTTAATGGAAAAACTTCCATGACCAAGAAAAAAAAAAATCTTTCCATCAGAGGTTTTATTGCAAGTAACCATCACCGAAAATACAGGAACACTGATGTCAATCTCTCTTTTCTAACAATTCAACAGATTTTGTGAAATGCATGAAAATTTTATTGGAGGACTCCAGCAAGTTCCAAAATCACTGCCAGGCAGAGAGGCAAAAGGAAAAATGGGACTACTCTGCTGCAGCCCAATTCCATAAGAGACTAGCTGGAAAAAAACAGTTTAAATGGTCTGCCTTCTTTTAAAAGATCAGTCCCTTGAGCACCTGAATCCTTCTCTGTTCAAGCACCAGCAGCACCATTAACTGTACAAAGATCTGCCAAAAGGCAATTAAGTTCTGGCATGTGGTTCCATACTATGATAAACCTTATAGAAGTGGAGATTCAAAGGCAAAATTCTATCTTTAGCAATAGCATCTTTTAAATGGGGGTGAGCAGGGGACAACTGGACAAGACAGAGCCACCACATTGTTTGCTGCAACTTCTTTTTCTTTTCTGTTATTAATTAATAGATAGCTGAGCTCTGGTGGATTCAAAAGTCAATATATTCCTCACTTTTAAAGGGAGGTGGTTTTTTTGTTCATTTTGTTTTCTTCTGATAGAGCTCAGCAGGAAAACAAAACAAACCTTCCTAATACACACACATAGGAACCTGAATTAATGACAAAGTTAAATAAACTGGATATAGTAACAAAAAGCTTTCTGGTTTTCTTCACTACAGCACTGTTCATCCTCACTTACTAAAGTGGGGTGCCTTAAAGAGCATAAAAGTACAACAGTGAAGGCCAGATAGAGACTTTGTTCATGTGGATAAATCTGTTCTGGTCGGGTCAGCCATGAACTACACTGCAAGCACTGAGGAAACCTGCGTACGATGAACCAATGCCTGGTTTTTATAGCTACTTGGAAAAGAAACCATATTGCATCTGACTCTGTTGCTCCACAGTCAGACTGAGCATGTATAAACGGACTTATTCCTCCCACTTCCCAGTTCTTGGTCATACTTGATCCAGTTCCCAATGCCATACCAAAAATACCTATGCCAGTACCCAGGGAAAGGTGCATTAGGCAGGAAAAGGGTGGCAACATATAGAGAAATGCTCCAACCACTTCATTTCTCTCTAGATCGGCATCGTTTCTCTCTAAATGACTTCAAAAACTACAGGGTGAACACCCTGACTCCCTGAGAAATCAGACACGAGCAGGGTTCCTACATCCGTACAAAACAGAACTAATAACCATTTAATTGCAGTCATTCACAATGCAATTTTTCAGATTTCAGCCCTCGCACTACCCAGTACTTTGCCATGTATACCTACAAGTTTTCCTAATATCCACATGCCAGGGCAGGCTCAAATAAATGACACATTTCCAAATAAGTGACAAGATAGGAGTGATCAGAAAACACTCTCCCCACCCTTCACCCTTCCACACTGTCAGAGGCTCAGAGTAGAGTTAATAAGTTGCTTTCTCCAGACATGCTACAAATGTATTTGAGCCGCAACATCTTTTGAAAGATCTTACCTTGTAAAATGTTCCCAGGTATATTGTGAAATACAAACTTCAAGATATGTCAAGATTCCACCAAGTTTGTCAGTTAAGAAGAAATACACTTGATTCTACCTTAGACAAACACTGCCTGGGACTTATATTTGTATCACGTTTTCCAAAAAGCAGCTGAAATAATATATAACTGAATAGTGCTGTCTGGGGGGAAAAGAAGTATTTAGACCATAAACAAACAAGATCGAATTACCCAGAAGTACACATGCCTTGCAGCAAAAAAAAAGAAGCACCACAGCAAATAACAAACATAAATATTCTTCAAAAGCATCTGGCAAAATTCACCATAGTGAATTCAAAATATTCAGGCAATTATTTCCAGCCAACCACTTCTTTCAGAATTGAGATCCTTAGCATTTTATTATGTTCTTTACTGTCAAGGCATATTTCTTCAATACTTTGACTTTTTTTTCCTCCTGCCATTTGGCTAAGCAACTAAGTAACTTATTCAGTAAAGTAACTTCCAGACGACCTAGCAAATGTAATTGATTTGGATTAAATAGCAACAGATTATTTCAGTGGTTAATTAGTCATGGGTATGCCAGCAACACATCTCGAATATATTCCACTAATCCTACTAAGTATGCTTTTACTTACCTTTTACTAAACATCTATTTTATGGTCCATTTCTTCATACCTTATAATCACGGCTCAGTTACAGTGTCAAAAAACTTGAAATCCCAAACTGAAAAGCACATAGAGTCACAACACAGACAATTTTCTGAGTAAGAAGTACCTAAGGGACTGCTGTGGAATCATTAGTGTTTATAACTATAAGCATATTTACTGCTTTCCATCTTTTACATGACAGATTTGTTACAATTGAAAGCTTTCCCTTCAGGCCCTTTTGAAGAAGCACATATATCCCACAGATATGCCATAACCCATAAACTCATCTCAGAGCTGAAAGGATTTAAACTCATCTAAACCAAAAGTCTTTTCCATTCCTCACCTTTTGCTTGCTCAGATTTTGTTTATTTTTCTGACTCATTAGTAAAAGATTTCCTAGATCCTAATCAAGCCTAACAATGCTTCAGAGGAAACACAACTCCAAAATGGGAACGGGGAGAAAGTCTTATTTAGGAATATTTCATAAGCCATTAAAATATAAAAACTCAGGATATCCTCCAGGAACAGAAAGAAAATGCTACATAATAAAGTACAATATCCTTAAGTCATCAAAACATGACTTGGCTCTGAATTCTGGATGTCAAGATCTTAGATGATGACTGTTCATTCTTATATTGCACTTCTGTTTGAAGTATCCCAGATTCTTCCAGAAGTGGAGCTTGAAATGAATTTAAGATTCAAGCCAAAAGTATCACAGATGAGGAAAACCTGAAACATATCAGCAGATCAGTGGCCAGCAAAGATACCTGGATACACAAAGTATATGAAACACACAGAGTCTCCCCAAAAAGTCTCTGCTGTCAAGAGAGCCTCCAGAGGACGCAGCTTTCTACTCCATTTTAAATGATCACCTTGGTCAACACCAGACTACACTTGATGCACTTCATCCAAAGCCTCATCTATGAGCACTTGAAAATTATTCACTTTACCCACACAATATCACCTCTCATTTGTATTAGTTCTACATCATTTTCTTGTCTGGCTTCAAACAAAATACTCAAACAAAAGATGTTGCGTCTATTTTTATAGTGACTACATTTCTTTCTATCTTTGGAGATTTAAAAGTAAAGACTATGTCATTGCTTTATTTATGAAATTTGAGAATTTAAAAGAAAAAACAGACTAATATGAGAATAAAATTCAGGTAAAGATATTTTGTAAATGCATTCTAGTTCAATGAAATTACACTTGCTCTTAAGATATCCTTTATCCTATTAGGTTTGACCTTGGGGAAAAACAAAACTTGAAGACTGCAAACTGTTCACTAAAGCATGTCAGTCTTTTCTGAACCTGAGGCTAGATTTAGAATTCATGGTGCAAATTGTACATTTTGAAGACAGAGAAGATTGAAGGCTATCAGATACACTGGGAACAAGGTAAGTATGTGTATTATTGTGTACATGCTATTCTTGCCATCTAATAATAAATGCCCACATAAAATAGTCTTATTTCTCAATTATCTATTTTAATTAGATAGCTGCATGAAGCATAGTGCCATGACATCATATTATTGCTAACTAGTCACACCCTCTCCTTCTCCTCCTCAGAAAACCCAACACAGAAGGGAAAATCTAAGCAGAGTGACAATTTTACATCTACTGCTATGGATAACTACCAGCATTTCCACTTCTGTGCAAGACTGGAGAATAAACACAATACAGAACACAGGGCATTAAAGCAGTTCCTCAAAAGTACAGCACACTTTCCTCACCTACTGTGGCACAGAAATCCTCCTTCCTTGCAGCAGCACCGTCACTTGTGCAGTTAAATCATTTTTGCATTGCCAATCAGTACCAAAGCCACGCAAACACCCGCTTGTTTCTAAGAGTGCTGTCAACTGCACTTCAGTTTCCTGACAGACCACTGCAACACCCATGCAGGCTCTGCTTGCTCTGAGCTTTACACACTGGCAGATTTGCAGTGTCCGTAGCCACCAGCTGTCTCATGCCATCCCAGTCAAAACCAGTAAAAAAAGAGCCACATAGCTGTACTGACAGCTGGGGGTATTACCAGTGCAAGCACATCATTCAGTGCTGCATGGCTGAAATGCTAGCTGATGATTTGGATTCAGGAATTACTCTTCGTATCAGAGAAAATTACTAATACAAAACCAGACTAGCAGCTTAATAGCTACATTCAATATCCTCAGCCATAAAACACAGGGATTGGAACCGAGACCTCTGGGACATGTACTTAATTCTGAAAGAGAAAACAATAAATAGCTCATATGCTCTTCTAGGTTATCACATTTGCTGTTAATGACAGTGCTGGCAACAAACATATGGGATTGCCAGTCAGTACAGCCAGGTTAAAGCACAGCTTGCAGATTCTGCTGTCTTTAAGGGCAGAAGAAAAAGTCCCTGAGAGAACTGAGGCTAGGAACTAAAGTTCCCAAATGCCCTTTCCCAGACCAACTGGTTTCTCAGGTACAATTTCAAACCAGAGGGGACTAACCCAGAAATAGAGCTCCCATCACAGAATGGGATGGGAGGGAAAATGGATAATCATTTTTACATGCTGGAATGCTTCTAGGTGAGTTATTTTGGTCTCCAAAGAAACTTAATATGCTTTTAAAAGAATAAAAAGTAGAATTAGCATTGGAGAGCTCCACTGAAGTATAAGGACCGCAAGCAATTCAACAAGAATTTTAACCGCTAGCATACTAACAGTTTAAGTGGCCGTGTAAGAAAATGTTACTTTACTTGTCCCTTTCCCAGGCACGTGCATTGGGCCCAGCCCCTCTCTTCTCTTACCACCCTGCACAAAAACATGCGCAAAGACAAAACCAACCCACCACCAAGAAACACCAACTACAAACTCTGATTACAAGAATGAGTAATTACACAAGACGTTTCATCCAGTCAGGTAAAACCTGGAAATTCTCTCTTTCAAGAATATTAGCATTACACACACTGACGTAGCTATTCAGCAGTGTCGACATACTGCATTTCACACCATAAAACACAGCAAAAGCAAACAATTAAGTGCAATTACTATACGGCACAAAAAGATTAGGGAATTAGTAACAGCTCCAGCTGCACAATTTATTGGAAAAGTATTTCTTCCATCCTAAGCCCATTTGCACAACATGATAAATTGAATATTAATGCAACATATAACTTACAAAATTAGTAATGCAATTTTTAGGCTGCTTGAATCAAGAAAAAGACTGTCTTAATCTCAGACATTAAAGACCTTTGTGTTTACAAATCCACAGCAGGCTCTGTTTTAGAGCTTACACACGTGAAACAGATTATGGGGCACCATGGCGGGGGTTAATGTCTCAAACTTTCTGCTGCCTACATCATCAGTCCCCTGCTGCTATTTTCTGTCCCAAGTAAAGATTCAGCATCATATACCATATTCACTTCACTGCTCACTTTTTGCTTTAACAAGTCTTCACACATTAATCTTAACTACAGTTAGTCTAAAACAGGTACAACTCGGGCATACCACACCCTGCAACATGAAGCCACCATTTAGCTTCAATCCCAAGTGTCCACTGCTTTGGAAACGATGGTTCTGCCACTTTATCAATTGGTAAGCACACAAAAGAGAAACGCTTTCAGCTAGAATTTTCAGCTGTAGGGCAATCCTCACAAGAGACTTTTTCTTGAAGATCCAAGTCCTAAAATTTTGAGCTTGCATTAAATAAAAAAATCTGTTTTCAATAAAAAATGAAGTTCAGATCTACATACCTGTGGAAAGAAAAAGCTTTAAAGAAGGAAAACAATACTAAATGTTCACAAAGACAGAGCCTATAGTATTTTAAATCCCATTATTTTTATGATTTTTTTTTTTAGGGAACCTGACTCATGATCTTTGAATGCATTCAGCTGCCAACACAGTGTGTACGAAGAAAGCATTAGAGACAGCACATATCTGCACAGCAAGGCACTTGGAAAGATGGCCTGGACAAACGTTAAAAAAATACATTTGAGGACAAAAAACTTTTTTAAACAACTCCTAATGTAACTGGCATGCAAAGATGGTTGCTGCTCCAAACAACATTTTGAGATGTGACTGCAGGAAAAATAATCTGTTTTACTGGGAACACAGTCCTTTATCTAGGCTCATTACCTCACTTCAGTGATATGTTCCAGAAGATTTCACAACAGATTAAGAAAAAAATGCTGCTGTTTCAAGAGATACCTTCTTTAAAAGATGCACAAACACACACACACACAAACAATAAAATAAAAGCTCTCAACCTGACAAAAGAGAAAATACATTCATTAATATCAGGAGTACCTTTGTGCATCAGAAAACCAATAATTACACTGGGCAGCAGATATAAATTGCCAGCACTACCACAAGAGAGACTTGCCAAAGCTGAGCCAGCCCAGTCTGCAGCTGGGAAGAAACCAGCTCTCCCCAGGGTCCCCCTGCCACAATGAAAGTTGCAGGGAGAATGGGTAACCACCTCCCTTTCACCTTTCCCTACAGCAGCAGCAACCTCATCCCAGCCTTTTGCTCAGTGGAAAACAATTTTGATTTCACATAGACTGCTGAGAACTCTGCAAAAACCTTTAAGGGCAACACAGATATAGAGTAGATAACTTAAAAACTTTAAGCACAATGTTTAACTTCTTAATGTCCTATTCTGCCTAGAAGGACCTGAAGATCTGACATCTGCATGTAAAAGAGCAAAAATGGAAACAGAATAGAATATTAAATGCCACAACAGGTACTAGTCAGGATTCTGCTTTGCACACCATGGTACTGCCGCATTTTGCCTTTGGTCAGAATTTTTCCCATTAAAAGCAGGGGGATGGAGAGAGCAGAGGAAGAATTTAAAAAAAAAAAAAAAAAAATCACATTAAAGATCTTGAAATGTTCCAGAGAACTCAACAGTCCTCAAAAAACTATTCCATTCTATCTAAAAAGAATGAGTAGGAATTTGCATGGAGTTCTACAGCTTTCATAGTATTTTGGGAATTATGAGAAGATTGAAGCACCCTGGAGATTAAGCTCCTCTATCCATATCTATTCCCAAGTACTGGAGTACTCACATACCCCTCTCCACAAAGCAATAAAGCAAGCTAGAAACAGCCATCACACACTTTTGAATGCCAAAAGATTTGCCTTAGAAGTCCCATATTTTTCAACATAAAAGTGTTATTTACTTGCATTGCTCAGAATATCTTTACAGCACAGGAATGACAAGAATATCTAAACAATTTCCACAGATTATGGTTCTAATTTCTGGTGACCAAAAAGAAAAAACCCACCTTAATTCTATCAACTGAGCCAGCAGCAGTCTCCAATCAGCACATTGTTACGTTAAACTTGTGCACACTACTGCAAGGGGAGGGTGTTGATCAGGTATCGTTGACAGAATACACAGAAAAATATTTGGCTGCACAGAGGTTGCTGACGCTCTATAACTTCAAGTGACACAGTAAATGGAGAAAACCCAGCTCAGTTCTCAGAATAAAACCAGAATATGCAAGCTTAGTTACTACTTGGTTACTATAGTAGTAACCAAGTGACTATATACTAATAAGATGACTGTGTCAGACTCTGGAATTAAAACAACAGGATTTCTTAATGGCTGCCCTTCAAAACAGGAAAGAATATTGCAGAAGTTAAAGAAACCCAGTGCCTTAAGCTAAGGGGCTTTCCAGTACTTTTTACCAAGTTCTCAAGCAGCCTGTGTGAAACCGTAGGTGTTACAGCCTGAGTTCTGCTTCCGGCTTCAGTGAAAACTACTTAGATGGCTGTCAGAAACCCAGGTGTTGTCTGTTCTACAAATATGTTTATTTCCTTCAGCTACAAAGTTCTACATTCTCTCTGTCTTTGCCTGATATGTAATTACACATCAGAAACCTAAGTCACTTCAGCCTGACAAAACAATATTTCAATTCGGAGCACCCTCTTAGCTTGGTGATAAGAACATCTGCTTAAACTGGCAGAGGAGAGGAGGAATGAAAGTGGAAATTCTTTTGTGGGAATTCATGATGTGTTTTCAGCTGGATGAATTCTCTATTGGAATCCTGGATAAAATCCGTGGTAACATCGCTTTGGACTCTTGATGTTCAGTTTAGTGTAACAAACACACTTTGAAACCATACAGCAAGGGGGGCATTTCAGAGGACTGTCCACTCCTTACATGGGGTGGAGATGCAGCCTAGGTTAAAAAATGCATTTTAAGTGTATTAAAATGCTTAAGAAAAAACATTTTTAAGACTTAAGAGCTACTACTGACCATTCTCAGAGGCCTTCCAGTGCCCCTGGGCAAATAGAGTGGCACAGACAAGGTCCACAGCTGCGTATCTGAGACTGAAAGGGTGGGCAGCAATGCCACTACTGCATTCAGGTCTGTGCCCTGAGGACAGACCACAAAATGAAGATAACTGAGTAAACCGACCTCCTCCTTCCCCCCAGCCCTAACCAACACAGGCCATGACTGCAAGCCCAGATTAAGGCTACTCATTCAATGGCAATAGTTTGCCATCCCACAACAGAAAATCCACAAAACAGCTTGATGAAGCATTTAAGTCACAGGGTATGCTCAGGGGAGCACTGGCAGTGAGGTAGCAAAACTAGCTGCATGAACAAAGCCAACCTTCTGATCTCAGGTATTCAGGAGATACTAGGAAGGAAATTACTTCCAAAGATATTGACACATATATCTGCATGAATCATTACATACTGAAGGTAAGAGAACCAAAGAGAATATTGTTAGGTAGCTGTGCAGAGGCACTGTGTGTTCCAACAGGGGCAGTATTGTTTGTTCTTTTCTGGAATACAACCTGATTCTCTAAAGGAGCTTATCCCTTCAAAAAATCAGATTACAGTAAGGCAAAAAAGGCGATGGGGAAAATGTTTATTTGTGCCCAATTATCATATTCTTATGCAACAACTCTATTGAGTCATGAACTAATGATTTTTTGCCTCATCTCAAGAGCTGATTACTTGGAACACAGACTCATCTTCTACCATGCATTCCACCATTGATAACAACTGAAAATTCTAAGGGACCTGCAATTTTTTTGAACAGAACCTGGTGGAGTTTTCAGCTCTCGGTGCTCTACTTGTTCTCTTGAAAAAAATGACAGAATTAGAATCCCGACACAAGCCATACTAGGCATGACCACAATGTAGAGATAAGGTAGTTTCTCTCATTCTCTTTCAAGCTGTGTGAGTTCCCCAGTTCAAGCTAAAGTTCTCCTTTAATTAATTCAGCTGGTAGTTCTAATTATTTTCTTATGACATGTTCAAGCAATGCACTCTTGAGTGATTATCTCAAGAGAAAAACTAATTCTATAATCATAATACAAATTCCAGTTTATTGTATTTGACCTCTCAACTGTTTCATGTAAGTCTCCTGATTATGACTTTTAGAGCATCCAGTAACATTTACAAACATCGGACATTACAAACAATGTTTACAAACTGCTACTGAACCACGAAATGTAACCTTGTCTACAGGCAATAGACAAGGTTATTTAGCAAATTATAATAAGCTTGTAAAGGAAATTCTGAAATGGCACACATCAGGTGAGTGTTTTGCAGAACAGCAGATGCACGATCTTTGAATTCTAGAAAAACCCTCAAAAAGTTTACAAAGTTACTTCCAAAGACTTAGAAGGCAGTACAAACCAGCAGTTTGTGTAATAGCCACTGTTGTTTTCCACTCCTGTTAACTACATCTTCCTCCTTTCTGGTCCTCCAGTAGCAGGTTTTTCTCATGAGATGTAAAATGCTTTATGCAGAACATTGTATCATAATTCACTGTTGCAATAATTTTAATTTCTGTACTCATCACTCACAAGACACACCCAATCACGTCACCCTAATTTCTCAGGCAACCAGGGTTGTACTTGTTTCTGCTTATTTCCAGTCTCCTTTTGCTGATATTCCTGCCACTGTAGCTCTGCTGAAAGTATAAACCAGAGTTCTCCCTTGCACCCTTCAACACTGTGCCATAATGCCAGGCTTTCAATTCCTAAATCACTCTTCATTCAAGCCATTCGCGTAAACATATGCCTTTAATGAGATTTATAATCACTAACACATTCATACAGTTAAAATGTGTCCCAGGAAACCGTGTGGCTAACAATCATGAAACTATTTCCACCCTGTTTTGTTTCTTTCTCTAAGTTCATGAGGATAATCTCCAAATATTTGAAGTTGTACCTGACATACTACTGCTTGACAAATCAGCCAAGTAAATCTACAACTGTGAGGCAAAACTTACTGATCATTCTGAAACTGCCATAAAAATAGAAGGTTGACCTTCAAAAAGATATTCTTTTCCTTTCTAGTGAATTGTTTTGTCTTGTTTTGACTGACACCCTAAGTGGCTCTGAAGTACTGCTTATGCCTACAACAACTGAAAGGTACAACTCAAGTTACATGTTAGTCTAACATACAGGGGAAGAAAATCACTGAAAATAATTTCTAAAAGGAGAAGTATTCATATAATATGTGAATATAGATGCTTATTTATATTTATACTGAATAAACCAAATATATTGCTAAAACATTTTATGTGACTCTCTGAACATTCAAAGCACCTTCACAATCACCTTCACATATGTCTTGCTTTCCAGTTTATTGGGGGGGTTTTAACAACTTTATATTTACAATAACTTTTTCTTTCCATAAGGATGACTTTTTAAGAACTTGCAACTGCGATGGAACTGTAGGAACTGAGAAGTTAAAAAGTTGCATGCTATTTAAATTAGAAATCTAATGAGTGTCTTAAGTTCAAAAAAGACCCCAGAAATCTATTTCTTCTGAAGGGGGACAATTCCTTTGCATAAAGAATACAATTAACCTTTACGGGCCTTTGATTGACTCTCGGTGCCCCCTAATAAATGAGAAGGGCGGTTAAATTAAATGAGCAACATACTTTTACACGTTCCTCTAATTATCATACAACTTTTAGACCGTCTCAAACTGAGAATTTCTCCCTGAATCTCCCTCCCCGACTAGAAGGCAGACCTGCAGTCCTTGCTCAGATTTCTCTCTATTCGCATGATGATCCAGCAAACTCCTCCAGCACTCCACGCTCCCGACACACGCGGAGTTAAAATTAACTTGGTGGTTTGGGTTTGGTTACGAGCCGAAGATCCTCCCTTGTACAACAACTGAGACCTCAGCAGCCCCAGCGGCGAGCTCGGCTGCCGCCCAGCACCGCCGGGCTGCCACGACGGAGCCTCACGAGGAAAACAAAACCTCATCTCGGATAAAGGCTTTACTGTATTTACTACAGGCAAAAAACCCAACCCCGAATGAAAGGCATCTCATTATTCGCAGCTACTTGAAATTCAAACAGCCCTGCCCGGGTGTCCGAGACCCCCGGGTCCGTGCGGGTGCCGGGCTGGGGAGCAGCCGCTGCCGGCGGCCCGCGGTGCGGGGAGCGCGGACCCCGCGGGAGCGGCACCGGCACGCAGGTGAGGCGGGACCCGCGGCACCGACGGACCGCCCGGCGCCAGCCCCGCTCCGCTCGCCCCGCGAACTAACCGCGGTACCCGCACTGAGCTCCGCCCGTCCCTGCCAAGTTCCCCGCCGACGGCAGAGCGGGGCGGCAGAGCCCGGGGCAGCGCTGCCGCCGCGGCGATCAACAGGCGCTCAGACCCCCCATCCCTCCCTCCGTCCCTCGGTCGCCGCCGGCCGCCCCTCGGCACCGCGGGGCAGGGGCTGCCGGGGGCACGGGGCTCCGCGGTGCCACCGGGCGCGGAGCGCCGCGTACCTGCCGGGGATGGAGCAGCCCGTCCCGCCGCCGCTCCGCGCCGCTCCCGGCACCCGCTCCGGCCACAGCCGCCCCGAAAGTTTCCTGACGTCAGCGCGGGCGGGCGGGTGCGGACCCCGCCTGCTGCCGGGCTTGCCGCCGCCGGGCCGGGCCGCCGCCGCTGCTCCCGGGCTCCCCCTGCCTCCCGCCGCCGCGCCCGCCAGCCCCGCGCTCCCGCCGGCACGCCGAGGGCTGGGGAACACAACAACAGGGAGCGGGAGAAAAGAAGGCGTGAAGAGTAGGCAGCAGTTGAGAAAGTGAAGAACGCAGCTAGTAAATCTACATTTCTCAAGGAAGCATCTCCTAAGGAAAAGATAATAGACACACTTGCACAGGTCTTGGTTAAAGCTGCAATGGATTTGGTAGGGAACAGATGCTCAACATCATTCTGACTTTGGAGAAGGTCTGTAGCATGCAATCCCCATTAAAATGCGCTTTAGAAACACCAGAACAGTGTAAACCAATATATTTTTATGACAGTCATGGTATGTGCAAGTTAGGGACAAAGCATTTCCTGTAGAAAGGCAAGGAATTAATGTCTGCCGTATTTCTTTTATTCCTGGTGGCCTTCTGCCATGATACTGCCAATAAGAAGGCATGTAGTGTCTGCGGAAAGGCAGGAAATTAATCTATTATTCCTCTCCCTGATTAATTTTTCTTAACAGCACATGAAAGATGTCTTTCATTTTACATTAATCAGTAGACAAACCTCAAGAATGGTCATTTAGAGAGCAGAACAAAACACTTCACTGAAATCAAAGCAAAGGTGTTTTGTCTGCAGCAGGTGTATTCTTGTTTTAAAGGCATGATGGAAAACAGTTCAGTGGCAATTTACAGTTCAGAGTGGAAAAACCACGATAGAAAAAATCCATGTAGGGTAGAAGTAAAGAGCAGGCAGCTTTTTAAATCAGTAAGCTCTCAATAATTACATGCATAGATATGAACTATGTAAAAATTTAATTAATGTGGCTGCCTTTTCTATTAATGACTAAAATAAAAACCAAAAACAAACTCCAAAGTAGCTACACAAAACCCAAGCAAATTAGCGGTTTGTCTGCTCTAGACATCACAAGACTGCTGAAATTTTCCATCAGTTGACTCTCTCAAGTAAAGGAAACAAATGTTAACTTTCACATGGTTTCAGAGATATTTGCAAACTTTACTAGGAAACTAACAAGCTAAATTCCAAAATATAAACAGAAAATTAATTCTGAGAAGGAAGGAAAATGGAAAACACTTGGGGAAATTGTATGAACATTATATTCTAAATAACATCAAATGCAGGAAGTTTTTTCAGCATCCATATACTAAATCTTAAATACTGTAGGTGGGGAAAAAAAAACCCAAACAAGGAAAAAAATACCCCTGCAAAACCTGCCTTTACTGCAACATTAAGACTGTGTAAGGAAAATCTGATGAATCTGAACAAAACACATTTCATTCACAGATGACACATGACTGACCAACAGAAATAAATCCTATTTTTGACTTGTTATTACTGACAGCTATTCCCATACACCTTTCTGCAGCATCTTGTTGGAGCTGACAACTGCACTGCATGCATCTCCTCAGCCATTTGTCCCTGTCAAAAATAGTGACAGGAAGGATAGGAAGAGAGATAATCTAGGAATTTTATTAAATCATTGAAGAAAAGTAAAAGTAAACTGCTATCCAGAACCTTATTTTTTAGCAGTTTCTCAGAGATACAAACAAAAACTCATCTAGCACAAGTTTCGAACTCAAATTGTGATAAAACATTTAGGCTTCAATTGCTTGTTTTTCATGTTTGTGTGGCTGCTTTCGAAAACAACAAGGCAGTTCATGTGCTGCTTCCTTAGGCAAAACTGCAGTTCATTTCAGTGTCAGGAAGCATCTTTATCTATTTGGCATTCCATAACATACATCCAACGTTGGTCTTTGGTTCATATCTTAAACAAGTGCTCAGCCTTGTTTAGTAAGTGTACCAATTTTAGTTTGATTAGACAAGCTCAGCTGTCATCTGCAAAGCAGAGCACACTCTAGACAAAGAGAAAACATTCTGGCTATTGAAATACATGTTATGAGTTTTTCAAGGGTGTTGCAGAAAGCGAGTAAAATTAAGGGCACTTTAAAATTCTTTTCTGGTACCATAGCAGATTCTTCACCAGAGTAAGGTAAAAATAAAATATTATGCAGGAATGGGGTTTTTTACTTACTGGGTATTCTGAAGTAAAGTATGCTTGATGAAGTCAGGATAGATTTTGTCTAAAATCAAGTTATACCATTTAAAATGCAATAAAATTATATGTATAGAATATATTAGTCAGGAAAGGATATTTTTCAAAATCCCTTCTGCATGCAAAATTTTTTCCTTAAAGAAAGTGAGACATTTTATAGCACAAGAGAAAAATACTCAGTACATAGGAAGCTTTCTATTTCTTCTGTGATATATTTTTGACATAATCTGTACTGAAATGCTTAAATAAAAGGGATGTAGAGCAAACCTATTTTCAACTTAAATTTGATACATAGTATTTGAAGGGAAGAGAAGAAAATGTGACATCTTTCTTCTATGGTGATTTTTTTTCCCCATCAACAGTGGCAACCTCAGGGTGGAATGAGGACATTATTTGAGAGAGAAAGTAGAGCAAAAAATATTTGAACTCTTGCATAATACCTGTTCCTCTTAGTTTTTAATTGGTGTGATCCATAAAGCAAAAGACTGAGAGCAAAAAGAACCAAAACATGATTTGCTCAGTAGTCTAGATCCCCCACAACCCAAGTGGACAAATTCTGGTCATTACCAGGACTATCATACTTGTGTGTTGCAGAGAAGTTGAGCGAAGAACCAGGCACACAAGAAATGAAAAAGGATACCCAGAGAAAAAAAATCTCTTTCAGAAACACATAGAACAGTTTGGGTTGGAAGGGACCTTAAAGATCACCCAGTTCCAACCCCTGCCGTGAGCAGAGATCTTTCACTAGGCCAGGGTGCTCAAAACCCTGTGCAGACTGGCCTTGAACACTTCCAGGGGTGTGCCACCCACAGTTTCTTTGGGCAATGTATTCCAATGTCTCACAAGCCTCAGAATTTCCTCCAGTATCTAATCAACACCTGCCTCTTTCAGCTGGGAGCCATGCCCCTTTGCCCTTAGAAAAGGTCCCTCTCCACTATCAGGCTTGCACCCTGGCTCCCACATGAATGGTCTGGTTTTGCTGTTCACATGAGATTATAAATGACAGTCATGCAAACAGATGGTGATGACTGGGTGGAGACCATAGAGTATAAGCAAAAGCAATGGAATCAGAATTCCTTTAGACCTGTAGCCATGCCAATATCAAAGAATAAATGCTAATCACTTGAACTGATTTGCCAGAAGATAGTTACTAGAAAAAACAAAGATTAAATAATTGCACCAATTACAAAACCTGAGAAGTTTCACTACCCTTCTGAGTACAGTCTCACCTCTCACAGACCAAAAGCTACACAACACTACTCTGCAAGGACATGAAGTAAGAAACCAAAACAACCCCTGTTCAGTCCTTCTTATGAAGAAACAATACCGGGGAAGTTATTCCCAATTTCATATTTAACTTATAGATCCTTTAATGTTGTTATGGTGGTGCAATGTACATCGCCATTTAAAATTTTCCTTACCTTGCCAAAAGAACTGTAATTTGACACATTGTAAACAAATAACATACCCCCAAACTGATCTTAATGATCTTAGGAGACTATAACAACAACAACAAGAAGCCTCTGTATTTCAGTCAAGGAAAGGACATCATTAGCAGTGCGATCATTTTAGTCAGCACAGATGGCAAAGGCCAGAAGGATGTGAGTAGCCTGACCATTACTTGCCTTATCTATAACCTTAACCAAGCACATAACAAGGTTACTGTTGGTCAGATCATTAAAGCAGATGCTGGTCTCTTTAAGGCAGCTGTATAACATCATATTACATGAATCTTCACTTTGGTTTAACAAAATGAAAACCTCTTTTGGGAGAGATTATATGACAGAGGCTTATATACATTAGAAGATGTGGTATGGAGACAGGAAAGAGGGAAAACATTAGTAGATATCTGTTCTAGCTTTATTAACTGAGAATGCAGTCATGTTTCAAAGATTTAAAGGGTTATTCACTCAAAAGGACATTATTTCTGGTGTTTCTCTTATATTCCCATTTATTAAAAGGTTCTTGCCAGATATTTGATAGTTTTTTCTGCTCATTATGCTGTTACTCTTTTTTCCCGTCTCTGTAAAAATTAAAGACCAGAAAGAACTATTACATTACTTTGATTTGGTAGGTGCCATAAGCTACACAATTTTAACCAGATGTCTTAACTATTGAGTTGTTAGAGTCCATTCAGGGCCTGAGGAAACCAGTACTAAATGAATGAGAAAAACAAGCTGCTGACAATGCTCGAGTGTGGTGATGGTGACTGATTTATTGTTGCTCATTGCAAACCTGAGCTGGTGATCCCTGTGTAATGACAGGATATATAAAGAAGGTCCTTTATGTCATAGCTACTAGAGTTTTTATCCCAAAGGCTGTCAGACTTTATATCCCTGAAGCTTTTTCTGGGACTATGTGACAGTAAAAGTATTATAGTTACCCCTACGAAATATTTCCAAAATAGAAAAGCAATATTCCATGTAGAACTTCTCACAGACTAATGCTGGTTACAAACCTCCCATCAACAAAGCCAAGAGAAATAGAGACATTGGGCACTTCATTCTAAAGTTTTGAGAAAAGGAAGAAGCAATAGAGAATCTTCATTAAAAACTAAAGGGTAACATATAATATTCACAGAGAACAACAGCAGGAAATGCTTATATTTGGGGTTTTTTTCTGAGCCTGTTATCCTTTGAAATCTGGTAGAACATCTACTTCTGAAATTATCTAAATGGTCTAAGTTGCTTGGTCTATGACGAAAACCTAGAACACTAAGAAGGCCTAAAAAACTAACCATGCCACTAGCTTTTGACAGAAAGAATCAAAGAAACCATTACTCTTCTCTAAACTGCACACAGACGTAAGTTTTTAAAAATATCTATAGTATTTGAAAAAAATTGCAGCAAAAATTTGCTCAAGGGTGTGTAAACCAAAGAAAAATTTCAAGCTAGCTCCCATGGAACTCACAAGGATTTTTCCTGTGGACTTCAAAGAGAGCAATATATTACTAAAATATTTGTACAAGAGCAAAACCTCAAAATAGAAAGCCTTTCCTTTCAGGGTTTCTCATTAGCAGAATGTTGGAAGGAGATCTGGAAGAATCTCTAAGCCTTTGACATAAACACTACAGCATCTATCAACAGGTAAACTGGAAAGTGAAATCTTCAAAAGTTTGGTAAAATAGCCTGGGCAAGGCATCACAAAACATAAGCATCTTTTGAGGCTTTTAATCAAGACCAAATAAATCTTTTATATACATGTGTCATAGTCCAAACTTCCTTTTCTTTTCCTTATGTAACACTGCATCCTACTTTACTGAAGTCTGGATGTAGATGCATGTGAAGTTAAAGCTGAGTTTTACTTATTCACATTAGATAGAAATCACAGCCTTGGTGATGGACAATAGAAGTGCTGCATGCATCTCATATGCACATTAAAAAGCCTTGGATTACTTTTCATGTATAAATGAAAAGTTACAAGAGAAGAAATTTGGTAATACTGTTGAAAGGCTAGAGGAAGGATGTGAAAGCTGAAGGCAGCATGGGATTAAGACTGAAACAAAGAACCTAACACTGCAAAAAGAAATAAAGGCCTGATATACACCATGATTTTGCAATTTGTAGGAGAAATAATAAACATCCAATTAGAATTACCTTGTAGCTGACGGTTTGGAGTCTAATGAATTATCAGCATTTTGTGTGCTGCAGAAATGAACCTGCTTCACTTGTAGTCAGCTGTACCTTCATTTTTAAACCCACAGGTCTCATCATCGGTCATAAATACTAGCCAAAATACTGACATTTCTTGCTTACTTATTTTTCATAAAAGACACTTTATTCATAAAAGTTTAGCACTGTAAATATTTTTATGTACGTGCTCTGTTCTGGAATGTATCTGTCCAGAAAGCAGAGAGTGCTGTTAGTCTCTTCCAGTGGCAGTGCCATCTAAGAATCATCAGTAAATTTCAATGAATTTGTCTTTTCAGGTAAAACAACATGAGGAAACATCACTTTGGAGTTTGGAATGGCTGACTGCCAGATTCTGGTATAGACTTCCCAGCATAAACTTGCCTACAAGCAAGGAGAACAGAACATCACACGTTTTAGTGGAAAGCAACCCCCTGAGCTAGCATCTGCAAATAGAGACTTGGAACAAGCTTGCTCAGACATTTGAATCAACTTCCATGTTTTCCTCTAGGCTTCTTAGGTTCTCTTCTTGAATTACAGGAGTGAGAAATGAACAATAGAATTATTCCTTAGTTTGTAACTGATACATATGATTTATGAAACACATGCATAAGTCATTGCTTTCACCAGACACAAATTCACATATTTGCATAGCTATCAGATCATTAAAGTTTCATGTTATTCTCTGCCAAACATTTCAAACCCATACTTTATTTCCGTTTTCTTGGTAGGTATCTCACATCATTTTTCCTGTGTTTGTCCTTTAATAGTAATCTTTCTTTTTTATGTTTTAGAATGAAAAGCAGCTGACCCTGTAGACAGCTTGTAAATGGACTTTAATGTTGCAGGCGAAATTCAGCTCTTGTCTAAAAGGTAATAGTTCATTCCATAAAACAGAGTAACAGGTGTAAAGAATTTGTGCAATCCAGAGAACACTAAAATATACCTGCAAATCCATCTCTGACTGGTCCTGTCCTGAACTCTCTCTGTATTGTTTTTCTTGGAATTGTTACACTTGCAGAACTACACTGTGGTCTTTCATGCCCCTGCCTTCAGTAATGGACAAGGCAATCCCTTGGTCAGCACTGTCCACGTGCCACAAGTGGAGGTTAAACACTGGCTTCCCTTTACCAGATGTAGTTATCATTTTAGTTCAAGTTCTGCTCATGACAATGATATCCAGATGCTTTTCATTAAAACAAAGAATGATAAGGGAGTAAACATTTCCCAGAATTTGGGCCATATGTGAGACTGTCTCTGAAAGATCTATTGCTTAAAATGAATCTGAAACTGCTCAGGCAAAAAGCCCAGCTCTTTTAAAAGAAATGCCAAAGAGAGTGTATTTACGTTTATATTACCTGAAGTGCAATACTTTCAGGTAAAGTTCAGAAATTTCTGTTGATGAAGCAGCATTTCAATGCTGTGATAAAAACTCATTCAAGATGAACCCTAGCTCCATCCAGAACTCCTACATCCCCCTAGTGACTACTTAACATTCAGCACACCTCAGAGTGGAGTCTAAGCATCCCTTTGAAAGCAATAACTGTTCTAATTTGTAAAGGTTTATGTTATTATTATACTACTTTCAAAAAAGTCATGGGCACTTATCTGTTGAATAAAGAGCAAACAGTTCAGAGAACTAAGGCAGTGCAACATGTGCCTGGACAAAACAGAGCTGTATATTATAACCATCCCAAAGGCAACAGGGATGTGCTGTTCTGGGTGCTGTACCTTGTCGCCTCCCTTCACCTAAGGACACAAAGGGAAAAAAACCTGTCTTTGATTTTGGTAATGACATCAGTCATTAGCCTTCTGTAATGATAAGGTATTTCTCCAACTACCCTCTTTTTGCTAGGTAATGCATAGGGAATAAATTCATTTTTACACGCTAATGCTTCCCACTATCAGCTCAACAATTGATGCTTCCAGCTGAGTAACGAACCTGTGCTTTCACACTCCCACACAGGTGGGTGGACTGGCTGGCTCTCTGCTATTCACTACTCATTTCAATACCTGCCTCTGGGTAGCCTATCCCACCCATGGCAATAAGCAAGTAAACAACATATTTGTTCCACCAAGCGAAAGATAGCCTCAGTAAACAAAACTAGGAATAAAGTTCCTAAAGAAAACATCAAAACAGTAAAATGTCCATCAATCTCCTTTCATCTCTGTCACTCAACTTTTCTAAAGAATGTCTCTGCTGTAGAAACAAAGCAGACAATTCAGCATATTTTATCTTTCTTTGATCTCTTTTCCGAATCTTTCAGCTTTTGATCTTCAAGAAAAATTAATGTAGCCATATGGAACGTAATTTTAGATTAGTATATGGTCAATATTAGCAACACAAAGCAGCAATGTCCCTGAAAAACCTCCTACCATCCCACTGCAATCTCTTCGCTATCTTAGCAAAGCTAAAGGATGTCTGCTAGGACAATACAATCCTGTTCACCAATGTCATCAGACAAAATAAGCTTCCCTGAAAGTGTATTTTCTCCTAGCCTCCTTTAATAACTTCTCTCTCTGCTTCTGCCTCTAAATTAAAATAATTCCAAATAACTCTTGTTGTGTCAATGCCTCTAAGTTGTTTTTCCTTTTTTTCTTTTCATATCCTAATTTTGCTTATTGTTCAGCTGTAAACCAGTGCTGGTTATTTCTGCTTCAGTTTGTTTCTGGTCACAAGTTGTTTTTATTCTTGCTTATTTTCTTTTCTATTCTTCTATTAGAAATCATTAAATATTGACCTTTAGTTAGTGCTTTCTGATATTTTGTTTGCTTGGGGATCCCCTCTGTCTTGTGTTCACACAGCACAACACAAACCAACTCTCAGAATCCAACTCTGACTAGACCTAAGCTCTGACAGATCACAGCACCAGAGCATCTCATGCATGGTCAGATGACAATAGTCAGAGCAGTTGCTGACTGTCCCCCAGGACCTCTTTATTCCAAGTAGAGACACATGCACCCGCTTCTCTGTTTGCTGGAGAACCCTAACGCATGTTCAATATCGTTAAGGTGTTGCAACAGAAGAGCTCAACTGGTTCTGAAGTTAAACTTGCCAGCTCCCTCCTTCCATTTTAAAAGTGTCCAGGTTTACCCAGAATCAAATTCCTGCTGAGTTTCAGCCTCAAGCAGCTTCTGGATGTCAGACCTCCTTGTGTTCTCTGCTAAATGCAGGAAACACTGATCAGCACTACCAGTTTTGCTTTTCTATGTGTCTGCAGGGCACAAGGTTTCAGGGGAGTTTTAGATTGAATATTCATAAAAGGCTCTTCCCCCACAGGGTGGTTGGGCACTGAACAGGTTTCCCAGTGAAGTGGTCACAGCACCAAGCCTGAGAAACTTTTTGAGCAATGCTCTCAGGTAAATGGTAGGATTCTTGAGGTGTCCTGTGCAGGGACAGAAGCTGGACTTTGGTGATCCTTGTGGGTCCATTCCAACTCAGGATATTGTATGATTCTACAATTCCAAGATGGAGGCCTTTTTTAAAATTTAAACTACAACAGAAGAGAACTGCAACCACTTGGCAACCAACATACCGAGAAGTAAACATACAGCACAGATTAAATGTTGCTATGAGATGAATGCCAAATTCATGCTTTCAGCAGACATCTGCCTTTAATCTATATTGCTCGTTAGCTGGAAGTATTGCATGCTTGGGATTAGTTATTGTAAATAATACTGAAACACATTCCACATGGATACATTTCTCCTGTATTAATGTGAGAACTGAAAGGAAACAAAAACCAGCCAAACTCCCCCATTAAAAGCTGCTTTGCTGAAATTTAAGATATGCACAAAGGATTGAAGGAAACGATGCAATTCCTAGGATAATTCCTGATTGCAAAAAGCATTTTATAGGATGACTGTTCTTCACCCTTAAAAACTTGGTTTCTCAACTTTTCTTCTGCTGTTTGTGTGGCCTCTTTACAAGTGTAGATACACATTTTGTACGTTAAAAGGAACACCTTAGAAGTACAGGGTTCATTTTCTCTTTCTCGACTCGCCTATTTGAGAGCAGGGTCTTAAAAATGACTGATTAGGACAACTAAAGAGAGCAAACTGCAACTGGGAGAGACAAGAAACAGATTAAGAGTTCAGGAGCTGTTTAAATCAGCTGTAGGTTGACAGAAGTCATATGTTGCAATCACACTGTACAGTGGGATATTTATTTACCTCTTCCATATAAAGCAAATTACTCCAGTTTTAGCTTTGCCCTTGATCTGGTATCACCCTTTGTTTAAACAGATGCCGAAGGAATGCAGGGCTGGCTTCTCTACATGAAATGCAAATGGATAAATTTTTTGGTATTAGCTGCAAAGTCAATGATATAAATTATCTATTCAAATGAGGGGGACAAGGTTTTTTTTAGGTTATTATTTTTAGGTTTAAAACCATAAATTAAGCTATGAACAGCTCACTTTCTACCACTTTGCCTTTTCAAACAAAAATCTTTTCTAATCATTAATAAGACATTTTGAAGGATTTAATTAGTTCTTTTCTCCTTAGAAATACTGTTTCTCAGTATACACCCACAGTCAGTCATGCTTCTTTTAGAGAACTCACAGCATATAAATTGTATTTTTAAAGCAAATTTTAACATTCTTTATTATCTTCTTTGAAATCTAGCAAGCATACACTGTTACTTCAAAAGAATGATTCAACATCTCCAAAGAGATAAATTTCCAAAGAAAATTTTGTGACTTTAATAATTAATCCCTTTCTCATATTAAATGCAAATTAACATAAGAATTGGTAGCATTTTTGGTATATAACTTCACAGTTCTGTAGAAATACAGCAAGAGTTAACTCATGTAGGTATTTGGGATTTTTAAACTCAAACTGAAATTGCAAAAATACATCCAGAACTGAGGAAACAAAAAGCAAAAAAGCAACAAAAATCAAAACTCTTTCTCTTGCTGAAATTGGAGCAGAAATACCCTTTTCTTTCAACCACTTGTTGCCATGTTTGGTTGCACTCTTGCAGTCTGGTTATGCCTTAGGCCAGCAAATCGGGTAAAGGAAGCCTCTTGCCTTTTTTCACAGCTGACAGCAAAAGACTAAAATAACACCACCAGTAATAAAAGGAGTCTAGCAACCACACATATCCACAAGCTTAGGGTGGATAGAAAGGAATTCTTATGAAAGTACGTATATAAAAACAGAGAGTAGAAGGGACTCTGAAAAAAGAAACAGGTAGGAAAAGGAAGAGGAAGCAATGACAATTGAAATAACAGATGACCCAAAGAGAAGAGACAATAAAACTGATTGGATTTACAAGGACACACTTTTCTTATGTTTTATGCATTGACTGTTTGCTATCAGAGATTACTAGGTGAAGGAGCTCAACTTCAGCAGTAAAATAAATTAATGTTCCCCTCCCTGAAAATTGTTAATCCATGCCATTAAAAAGAGAGGTGTCTTTGAGATGAGAATATCAGCCTACCTTTGTGGTTTTCCTTGCACTAATTTTGCATTTTATGCCATACCCAACACTGTCCTAAGCCAGGTTCTGGAATCAGGTAGTGAAGACCACTTAGCATCTACCCTGAAATTTCATTATTGTTTCCCACTGTTGTTTCTCATACTTTATCTAGTACGACTTTTTGAAATCCCAACCTTACAATATAGTAAGGGAGAGAAAGAGAAGAAACATTGTAGGTTAGTATGATTTTCACAACAAAAAAATCATAGCAGTGTTTGTGAAACAAACTAGGAACTAACATCACATATTACTGCATCTGTCTCTTCATCACAGACCCTGCCATAATACACAATGCCAAAAAAGATGGACTTGCTCAAAGTTTATGCATTTAAAATGCACATTCATAAAAGCACAGCTATTTTTGCCATCTTATTGCAGTTTCATTGTTTTGGGTACATCTTCAGTGTCAATACAACTGGGAGGGTTCTTGTGCCATTTTATTAAAGAAGATGGTTCATTAATGTCTCCTTTTTGAAATGAACACCAGCTGGATTTCATGTCCTACTTGCAATGCATAAAGTGTATGTGTTCAGCATATGAGTAGCAGAACACAGAGGTTCTGTTGTCTGTTTATTCTTCTTATGTGGCAAAGGGAAAAAAAGCATTATAAAAATAAAAATAGGGGGAAAAGGGAACATGAGAAACAGAGCAGCTTTAAAGTGTCAAGTTTGAACAAAGTAACATCAATAGCAGTCAAAAATACTGCTTCAATCTGTGTATTCATTTCCAAAAAAAAAACTTTTCACATTTAACCGAAGTATAGCAAAACAGACACAAAGTGTCCAGAATCACAAGTTTAAACAGCTGTTTTCAGAAAGAGGAGATTCACTTTGCTGCAAAAATATTTTTGTTTGAGAAAAGGAAAAATTCCAGAATAAAAAAGATCGAAGTTGCAAGTCAGCAGTTTAAGTTACAATTACTTTGATGTCCTTGGTTAGGAAATGTTAATAAAAACATCTAGAAGGAAATAAGTAGCTTGTGTTGATACCCATGGATGGATAAGACCTTTCTAAACTACATTGTTCAATCAAAAGAAGCCAGATTTTCAGCCTGCTCTAGTGAAGGAACATGTGATAGGAGCAAAAACCAGAGCTTTCTGCTGAAAAACACCCCAAAATCTCAGATTTGTGTTAGAAGCAGGAGCCTGAAAAAATATCCATTCCCTCGCTGATTTGTAAGGTGCACATTTAGAACATAAAATAAGACAGATATCTCTAAATTATTTTATCAACATTAATTATCATTGTTTTATTTTTCCTTTTATATCTTGGTTTGCATTAAACCAACAGAACCAGCAATGTGTTACCTTCTATGTAAGGTTACTCCTGATCAGGAAGAAACTTCCAGTGGCAAGAAAGCATCATTTTCCTCCTTCTTTCATTCATAATACATACGAAATCATAGGAAAGAAAGCAAGAGAGACTTGGTAGAAGAAAAAAACCCCAGCTTTCATATAATTAAAATTATTTGAAGTGTTTGAAAGTTGATAGGCTCAGTTGCATTGGGTTTTTAATTAAACTTGTTGTGTAACACTAATTACTTCTAAGAGCTGGGAGAGTTTAGTGCTATAGAAAGCTGACCTTTAAGACCAAATCTGATTTAAGAGTACAGGTTTGAGTAAATTAACTAATATTATTCTATCACATTATGTTAGGAATTTGTCATTAGTTAGGACAAAGTGTACTCCTGGATGTGTATTTTTGCCACAACTCTGAGTTTGATTTTGTGTTCTGCAAGAAACTTTAGATAATTAGACTGTCATCCAGAGCAATGTCCAGTTGTGGGGCAGCAGAACAAGCAGGAGTAAAATCCTAGGAAAATAAAATGTGAGCACACTGGGGAGTAAAGTTCTTTGGGTCTCCAGTTGTATATATTGAAAGCACTACGGATTAGATGAGGGCAAGCTAAAAACATCTGGCAATTCTCTCTGAACATGTGTGCAACTGTCCAAGTGAAAATTGCTCTAATGTCTTTGCATTTCGTTTAAGATTACAGCTGAAAGTGTCCAGTGACATTTCTAATAATGTAAAAAAACCAGGTGCATTGGTGGAATAAAATGATGAATTTTACCTTTTTATAAAATCTGGTGATCAATATATGCTAATAGAAAAGGTGGTTTTGGCATTAAAAAAAAATCAAGAAAGCAGCATTCAAAAAATTGCATAAATTATTCCCACTTCAAATACTGCAAGATTAGGTTAATGCATAAGGACTTTGGCCCTTAATTTTGTTAGCAGCAGCACTGAATACTAAATATTTTAAGGATACGGATTGGACTTCATTCCTCATTCTAGATGTGTCTGCAGACTGAAAACAAAACAACCCTGCTCTTCCCAGTCCTATGAAAGGCAAAGAATATAAACAATACTATTTAAAAATCATTTAAGACTAAAAATAAACTCAAATAAACACTGTAGACTGTTTACAGAGAGATTCAATTGTTTCCTAGTAAAGCAATTTTTGTGAAAATAAAAATCTCATCAAAAAGAAATATTAATACAGTATTTGCACAACACAGCTGATAGTTTAATATTTTATTACTAAAGATTCTTAAACTGCACTTTTCTCTTTACATGATTATATTCGAATGGCTTGACTATTAAAGCAGATAAATTACGTCGCAAAATGGAAATCAGGCAAAAAATGCTTTAATGCTGGTCCTGGGCAAAACATGCTCTCAAAAAAAGGTCTCTCCCTCTTAGCAACAGGAGAAAGTCAGCACCTTTACTCATACTAAAATATACTGCATCACCTCAGAGTGAAAAATGCCTTAAAACACATCAAAAGTCCAAAGCCCAGACGAGGTTGTGACCCTTTTCATTACATGATTGCAGAAGACTGGATATTCCTTGCGAGCCGATTGCATGTATAAACTCTAATTTGAATAACACTTCCACCACCGTGAAGCTGATAAAGACACATTTAACTTGAACAGAGCTGCGTGCTGTAATTTTGCACACAAACTGCATTCACTAGTAGGTATTTCTTAGGTGTCTTCCTATATTCCCCAAATTCCATGCAAGTAAAAGTCTATGCATTAATTTTAGATCATTGTTGCACTGGCTGAAAAACGTGTCTTAATATTTTACCACTTGAATTATTCACTTCCTAGTGTCCTAGTCTTTAAATAGATTACTTTTTTCCTACAGCTTGAATTACATTCACCAGTCACAGTATTAGCATAGCTTCCAAACATCAAGAAATAGGGAATGAGAGAGAAAGTTTGCACTTTCCAGTATTCAGCAAAAAGATTGAGTATATTTCAGAAATGCAGAACTACACACTACTTTTACCATGGAAAAATACGTCCCACTTAATCTTAGTGTGATGATGCCCAATTAGTCTAATAATTTCTCAGATCAACAACTATCAACCAAATGAACTCCAAAAGGTCGAAGTCCTTTTGCAAGTCACTCCCAAATGTGCACAGAAAATATTATCAGGAGTTAAAATACTGAGTCCTCTCTTGTTTGAACCCTTTCCAAGCCTGTGTAGCATATTTTGAAGCCGGGGCAGTTGTTACAGCACTTCCACTACAGGAAAACCTCAGAGAAAGTCAAGTACAGTGAGGTACAGATGAACTCCAGCAGCAGTTCAGCAGGATGATGGGGTGGTACAAAGCGAGCAGAAAATAAGCAAATTGGATTATGTGCTCAGTGAACCTGCCTGTAGATATCCTTCATAGCCCTTCCTGAGTTGTTTGATAAGCCTTCACCAGGCAAAGTTCATATTCTCTTGTGTTGGCAATCTCCCCAAAGCCTGCAGGATGATAGTTGCTCTGGATAACTACTTGCTTAAATGAAACACATTCATATGTTTGTTCTAGGAGGTACCATCTCCCGACTGTTAATCAATTAAATGTTGCTTACCTGTCTCTGGGAGCTGGCACAATACTTCCATTACAAATTCACAGCAAAGAAGTAGCAAGGGCTTTTTAAAGAATTGCTAAGTTACCATTGTACCTTGTTGTGCATTAGCCTCTTAAGGGTAGTTTTAGGCACATGACACCACAAAAAGAGAGTTCCTCTGCCTCTCTCATTTATCTCTCCTTATATCTAATCTGATGATAGTAAAATAAACCCCATCAATCAGGCATGGTACAGCAATAAGTAACTGGTGTCTGGCTAATGTGCTTTTTCTACATCACTAAGTCCTAAATGGGGAGAAAAATATTCTGCCAACTCACAAGCGAAGAAAACAGGATATGGTAGTTCCACACATAGACTGATTCTACTCATTCTTAAACACTTTATCAACTGATGTATGTTGTGCTGTCATGGAGTAATCTAAATTATATTTGTTATTCATGGTTGGAACTGTCACTTATTATACTGTATCCTGTTCTTACAAGATTTGGAGCCAGCAAAATTATTTTTCCCCTGGAGTTGTCCCTTTTGAAACAAGTATTAGACTTGTTCAGATCTCTGTATCCTAGTAAAAAGGGAAAACCAATGTCTATCAGCAAAGGAAAAGAAAGCAAAGAAGTGTCTCCTTTGAAGAACGTTGCTGGAAAAACCAGCACAATTTATTGATTTTTGTTAATAAATGCCACAAAAATATTTGCGCCCTATAGCATTCCCTGATATATCAAATTGTGGTTTGAATTTTTTCCCCTCTTTGTTTGGGATATTTTATTATATGGGACTCTAAAAAGTAGAGGTAACTAGAGAGCAGAGATGGAATAGCTCTGCTTCAGTGCAAAACCAAACTAAATACAGACAATTCTTCCTGGGTATGGGCAAGAGACCTGCTCAGATTTCTGAAATTGGTTCTTTATAACTTGAAAACAATAGAGATGGGATTAATTATTTTTAGGTTTTTAAATGAGTGATGTGAAGTGTCTAGGAAGATGCCAGTATTTTTTATTATTTTCTTAACTTTAAACTTGCAACAAACCAACCTCACACTCTTCTCTGCTCTCCAGGTTATTTTCTTGACAGCTATAATCCAAATCAGGAGAATCAAGAGACTAGGGGAAAGTACTAAGGCAGCTGGAGAAGACTGATCAAACTGCCATTGTGTTGCACTTCCTAACAGAATCCTGAGACTTTTCGGAGTATCAGAGTACATCAAAATACCATGTAAACAACACGCAGATCACGAGAAGAGAATGGACTGGGGGAAAGGAAAGAAAGTACAGCAAACAATAAAGAGAAATAAGTATCTTCCCTAGGGCAGATTTTTCTTACAGAAATAATCACTTTCCCTTTTGTGTCTTGAAAACATTCATACATATGATATGAATAAAGGACACCTGTCCTTGATAATTCTTTGGTGGAAGGAAATGACAGAATTTCAATAAGAGAACAGATCTGCTACCAACATCACAATGATTCAGAAATTTCTAAATTCATTTTAGCCCAAATTTTTCAGGGAAAGAAATATGCTAGTTATTCCAGTCAAAATAGACAGTTTAGTTGCATGGTTGCAAACTCCACCTAGAACACTTTAGTGCATGGATTTCTTTTTAAGGAGAAGAGAAAAGTGTGGGAGATTTTAGCAAATGGGGTTGTCCTTCCTTAAACAAAATGTCTCCTCCAAGAGTTTATTCCTTCTCCTTTAGAATCCAGATGATAAACATCACTCATGTTTGCTCTGCTGGGCTATTCCCTATCACCTACTCCTTGTTATCACTGGCAAACATCTCAAAAATTTCTCAAAAAAAAGGTTTCTATTTAGTCTGGGTATGCAAACACTTTAAATCAGCATCTCTAGAAATCTGCAGAATGTAGCCCTATAGAAATTTATTTCTAGTCCAGAATTTAATCATGTACAGCATAAAGCATTGGTATTTTACAGTGATAAGAATCCATTCAAGATCTAAGGTAAAGCCTTGAGAAGATTGATCAAACTGCCATGTAAGTACTGTAACATTGTGCCATTATATAGGATTGACATTTTTATTTACACAGGGAGAAAAGTCATATTCCATTCTTCCTTGCCAAATAAATCCTTCGCAAATAGTTCATATTAATTTCAGTATATTAGCCCCAGAATGAATGTTATAAACCAAATCTTTTAGCTTAATTTGTCAGGCTGCACTTGCAATTTGTACATGCCATGGGCCAGGGGTTTTATTGCTTTAGAAAACTGAAAAAATCTACAAAGTTGAATTCTGTTGTTTATATCCTATACTAAGAAAAAAAGATGGTCTTTGAAGTAACCAAGAGATAAAACCATTAAACCATTGGGGGGCTGTTTTGTTATGCTAGTCTTACCCTGAAAGTGAAAAGGTTACAAGAGTTTTATTTGTAGAATATTGTACCCTTACAAAATATCTCATACAAGAAGAATCTGCTGGAGAAACATAAAAGACAAATCAATAAATACCTGCTCTCCTGGCTAGTGTGGATGGCAATCCTTTGGCATAGACTGTTAAGCTACAGATGCCAAGAACAAAGTGAAGCATATTTTTCCTTCACAACATACCCTTGTTATAATAGACAATAGGCGTTAGAGGATATCTGCATTAAACTTGTTTCTTGCCAGTTCCAAATGCATTAGAAGAATTATTCATCATTAACAGTCAGAATGAGGCAAATACTACAAAATTGAGGAAGTTGAAATGAAAAAAACTTCAGTCTTGAAGGTTAATAGACCTCTCATTCAGTCAGCAGGGTGATGTATGACAAATAAGCATAAACATTTATGGATTAGAACAATTTGCAAACTACTTGGACTTTTTCATCTCTCTTTATAGAAATGTTTTTCTTTAGACCTATAGCAGAATCTGCAAAAAAAATGGTTTTTTTCAACTGAAGTTCAACTAATGGTCATAGTAACTGGAATAGCAAACAGCACTTTTGAGAGGAAGACAAAGCATGAGAAACACAGAGCAGTGTCTTTCCACAAAGCAATAAGAAATTTAAATCTTTTCACAACCACAAGTGCATCCAATTCACAAACAACTAACTATGATGTCCTCTATTCCATTATTTTTTCACCTGTATATGCAGCTCTTACATGGAAATAAGAATACAAAGCTCTTTCCTACATTTCCTTGGAAAGTGAAAATCCCTTTTTCCTTCTCAAAATGTTACCATATTGTTTTTCAGGGTAAAAGTATAAATTTTTGTCTTTCCTGTTAAAAGACCATAGAATTCACCCCAAACCAGAAAAAACAAACCCTCAGAACATTCTTTAGTACTTCCATACCAGATATAAATCTACACCATTTTAAATGCAAAATATTAACTGCATAGCAAATTCTCTAGATTTCAGTTTTCAATTAGGTTTTTTATTAGCTTACTGCAAGGTCTCCCTACAAGTACATTACATAAGCAAAATCTTTTTCCACTTCAATCTGCTTTGACTGGTAGGGATCATTGCAAGGAAGCCAAGGAATGCAAAGGAATGAAGTTATTTAATTTTTCTATTTAAATTAGCTTAAGAAAACAATTTTTGGATATAATTACCTTATTATTTTACCTTCAGTTTCTAAGGCATAAAACCCTAGCCTTTGAAAGAAGAAAAAGCCTAGCAAACAAAAGTGCTTAAACAGCATTCTGAATGACCTATCACAAAGTGAAGGAAATTCAAATGGAAAGGTTCAGATTCTTAAACCATGAACATCCAATACAAACACCTCAGCAGACTTCATACAAGGACAATGACCATCTCCAAAGACCCCCAACTACAAGGTAGCATTGCTAAACGCAAAATGTTCCACTCTACGGAGATATTTAGTAAGACATGTCTGTCCTGAGTAAGTAGTTTCTCGCTCTTCTGAGTTCAATATAACATTTTGACTCATTCTTTTGTTCATGTTAGATGAAATAGCCGTCAGAACAACAGATATTCATACATGAAACTACCGCAGACTAACTGAGGTAACATTCCTTACACACCACAGCCTCAGACATTGAGAGGGCCAGGCTTCAGATTCCTACTTCCCTTTGAATATCTGAAAGGCTGGACTATAGTTCTATATAGTCAAGGATAATTAACTTACTAAGTAGAAAAACATTTCATGATCTATGGAAGATAGCTAGAAATAAATATTAACAAAGAACCCTTTTCCAGCCATTGTCTTTCTAGCGTAGCTCCTTGCTTCCAGTCTTTGTTTCAATTAACTGACTGAGCTGCAGCAAACTCCAGCTAAGTGCCCTCAGGTTCAGCCTGTTTTTAGAGTCCTGCCCAGCAGCTGATCCTCTGCTTGAGCTGCATCTCACCAGTAAAACCCTGCTTTCAGCCCTTCTTCCCCAACACTGCATCAGGGCCTCTCCACTAACACACTTCACACGCCTCCTGCCCCAGGGATTTATGTGTACCTATCTGAGAACACACACAGCTGTTTTCATCTATCACAATAGTGAAAAACAACTGTTAGAGATGTTCTTGGGGGGATATGGGTGCTACAGGAATAGTATTGTTGCTACTATCAGCCCTACAGAAATTACCAAGCATTGTAACATCTTGCCAATACAAGCTTTGAAAAGTAAATATGAGAGCCATCATTTGGCAAAGAAATGGCACTGAAATCTTAATCTACATTCATACTGTGATACCTGACCAAACTGAAAATGGGATAATAGAATCCAGTGAGGAATTGCCTGGCAGAGACTATAAAAATCCTGAACTCCCTGGTGCAACAATCTGCAGGGGAACTGAAGAGGTGCTGCCGGCACAAGGTAGAAAGACACAGCGCTTTTAGAGTGAGTCACCCCACAAGAAGGTCACAGCATGAAAGCAGATTTTATCATTAAATACTCTATTAAAATACTTCATCTGTCACAGCTCCTTTACACTGTCTTTAACTAGGCCTTACAACAGCGTTTAGTTTTTGTATTTCCAAGAAGAGAAGCTCCTATCAATGCCTTCAAGTGTTAAGCAAAAAAAGGTTACAAGATCAAGGTTACAAGATCAAATTTACCAGCTCAAAACCAAACTGAGAACAAACAAACAAAAAAACCTATACAAAAACATGGATACCATTTTCTTTTAACAAACCCTTTGAAAAAATATCATTTTTTGTAATCTGCTAATTTTCATACGAAATCAGTAATTGAAGGCAGATCTGTGACTAATAATGCATCAGATATTATCTATTTGTCACTATTTGACAAAAAATATCCATTTTGCATATTTATAATCTAAAAAGCTTCCTTTGTGTATGATCAAAAGCATTTTTAACATGAAGCTTAGATTACACAGTCAATAATCAACAGATCACTGCAGTTTCCCTGCTCTGTCTGTGAGGTTGGATATGCATGGCACGCTTGAAGCTTTAACAAGTAGAGGTGTCAAAGAACTAGTCTGATTTCTAATGCGAGATACACACAGGTGTATCTCAGAATACAAAGTTCTAGCCAAAATAACCCACAGCTCCCCTCCTGATCATTTAACATTCAGAAGAGCACTTGAAGTTTCTACAGTAGAGTACCTTTTGCAGAGAAATTGGCTCGATCAAGTAGTGGTGGAAAAGAAGACAATAACCAAATATTTGAGATCCAAGCTGGGCCACTGAAGGAAGGTTTCCGTTTTTTCCCTGAGAGGCAATTAGACAAGAACTACACATATCAAAGTTCTTTATTGTAACCTATCATTCAATGAATATAAGCTTTAGTATATATCAGATAAGACTATTTTAATTTCAATTCTTTACATAGCATAAGAACACCTTTCAATATCTTGTAAAGGAAGTATAAGCAGCACTGAGTCCCTGTGTCCCTCATCAGGGTAGAAAAGTTAGTTTAGTCCTTAGAAGGACAGTAAAAACTGGTTTTTAGTCTTCTCATTAGCACACTTCATTGTGTCTAATGGCCCACAACAAAAAAACCTGTAAAACTTATCCTCCATAAATTACATCTAACTCTATAGCAACTATTACTGTCTTTTCTGATCCATGCTAAATTATTTTTCCACTCCCTCCAGTAGATATCAAAACCCTCAGCTTTTGCAGGCTAGATTTCCTAATGGAAAGCTGCCAGCACCTCTGTTGTTACCTGTGGACTTGATGTGGAGAAAATAATCTGCTAGTGAAAGTCAGTGATGGCATTTTCCACATGGCTGTAGGGCCTTTACATACTGGGTCAAAAAAGTCCTGCTCCCCACATGCATTTAGTTAGAAATACCAAGTAAAACACTGTTTATACATAAACAAGCAGAAAGAGCAGGGCTGCTCTCTCAGGAAGGGCAAGCTGACCTCTGAGGGAAGCTAAACATGGGTGACCTCCTCACCCACTGTAGGCATTCCCCACACCACAGAGAGAGCAGGGAAGAAAAGCAGAGTTCACCAGCCATTGGGAGACTGCCAGAGCCACCATCCAGCCAGGAATATGACAAGAGCCATAACCCAGCCCCTCAGGAGCACAGTAGGCCCCATTCCAAGCCTGGGTTTAAACGGAGCCTGGGTGCGGAGGGCCCCAGGTGAGGCAGCTTAGGGCCCTCAAGGCACTCAGGCCTTTGGAATTCTTTACCAAGCCCCTTTTGCCCCTCAGGTGCTGTGCACTTGTTCTCTTGCATTGTGCCTGTGGCACTTTGCTATAAATAGTGCAGGGGCTGCTGTACTCTTTTAGGGTGGGGGTAGTCAGATCTTTGTAGAGATGAGTGGCTTTAGAGTTGTTTTTACTGTAATCTGTTTTGTTATCTACTTTTTCCTTAAGTATACTTTTGATGTGTTTTATCATTATGAGTATTACAGTATTTTCAGTATACCAGTGCTTAATTCTGTGGGTATGTGAATCTGAAAAGTGCTTGTAAAAGTGTAATTTTGAATTTGCTGGGATACCAGTGATTGTTTCCAAACAAGGTACTACCTTAGTCCTCCAAATGAAGGTAAATTTCCTGGCACTAAACATACTTTGTAGCAACTGAAAACCTACTAGCTTTGTAGGTTTTCTGCATTTTGAAGAGCTTAAGGCTGACATTTTCCATTTGAGATTATTTTAAATTAAAGTTAAGTAATTATTTTTTGAAATCAGAGGGAGGTTTTTTGGGTTTTGTTTTGTTTCATCAGTTTCCTTTTTTTTTTTTTTTTTTGGGTGTTGGGGTTCTTTTTGTTCAGGGGGTCTTTTGTCTGGGGTGTTTTGTTGGGTTTTTTTTTTTTTTGAAAACTGCTCTTTACAGTTCTATTTCTCCAGAGGAGTTTAGTCATTGAAATATATTGTTTCACTTCCAATAAGGTTACTGTTATCATTAGGAAGTTAATAGTTGATTATAATATAAAAAAAACTTGCCAGGTCATACAATAATCACAAAAATTCACCAGCAGATTTTCTATAATGCCACATATATGTCTCTGAGGTAAGGTACCTATGTTACTTCTGGGGTTAGAAAATCTGATTAAAGCATATGTATATTTTTATTTAGCAAATATATTTAGCAGCTCTTTTGAACAAATAGTATTTTCTTTCTCAATGGCTTTGAAAACCCAGCTTAAGGCTGAATTATCAAAGATGTTGAAGCAGCAATGACAAAGAATGATGCTTTTATGTCTCCAGAAGTAAAGTGATATGGAGATCTCAAGTTTAATTCCTGATTAAGGTTCAGAAACAGATTGGAGACATGCTAAAAAGCTTTGAACATGACTCAGAGACAAGCACATGCAAATCCTTATAGGCTATATTTGAGTGACAACATGACACAACAGTGTAGTTTAGCTCTGGCATATTTGTGCTGATTGCTGGGAGCTATTACCACATCTCTACCCACAGCTGTGACCAGAGTTTGAGCTGGATTAGCAGCTAAAATACTCATTGGGTGACTCACTGGATCTGCTGTAGAGCTGACCTACAGCTGATGCTTGATTCCTTCAGCAATATCTAGGGGCTCGGTGCTATTTGAATATTAGTGCAGGTGTGCTTACATGTGCTATAGTCACACTTCATGTGCAGACACACCCCTTTAGAGGGACATCCTACACTCAGAGCGAGAGGGAAAGGCAGATGTTGCTGTTGTATTGATCAGAGATAGAGCATTGTTAAAAACAAACATGCTTGACATGGCTTCGTGTTTTGATTTTGTCAAATCAGCACTGTCTCAAAGGCCTCACTAACAGAGGGCCCCTGGGAAAGAATGGGGCATGTGTAAGCACCACCACAACTCCCTGTCACAAATCCTGTGACCTCGTACTTAAGTTGATTTACACAGGCCTAAACCTAATCTTGTTCTGAACAGACACAAAGACAGCTTGGCTCCTCTCAAACTCTCATCTTAAGCTACATAACATTTGCTTTGAGCAGTTCTCTGATTTCTCTGACTAAACCTGGATTTATCAAATCCAGTGGGAAATATCAGTGCAGAAAGCATAAAATATGTCACCAGCCCTGACAAATCACTCCCAGTTTATCCACTGAGGACTTTGTCAAAATCCCTTGGAGAAAGCCTTGCAAAATGTACTTCTATTACTGCTAGCTAGAGAAAAAGTAGTAATAGCTGTGATAGCTACAGTATGAGTAATCAGTGCCTTCAGGTAAGACATTATCTAGCTGTACCAAAACCTGCGGGTTGGCTAATTTTTCTCAGCTGCAAGGAATCACATCAACTTCAACTTACGAGTTTTCATGGTCCTCAGTGCACCAAGAGGCTTCAAGTGCCCAGATCAAGGGCAAGTTCTGTTTGGGTGGGGCTGGCCCTTATTCTCCTGGGGACTTCAATTCACCAGGTGTCTGCTAGAAATACAACACACTGAAGAGGAGACGGGCCAGGAGGTTCCTGGACAGTGTGGAAGATGAGTTCCTGACACAGCTGGTGAGTGAGCCAACCAGGGGAGGGGCCCCATGGCACCTCCTGTTTGCAAATGGGACTGGGTGGTGGTTGGAGGTCTTGGGTATAGCAGTCATGAATTGTTAGAGTAATTCATGAATGTCTGAGGTGATGTTGTTAAAACCATGGGAAATACTGGTGAAAAGGAGGTAGAATTTGCACTTCATAAAAACGGGGAATATATTCTTCTGCCTGTTATGTTGTTAATGGGAAAGCTGATGTTGTGATTATACATCCTGCTATCATTCTGCATTTGACAAGGAAGAAAATGAAATATTTCTTATAATTAAAAATTTAGCTCAGAAAAAATATGCTCCTTGGTGTTATATAACCGGAGCAAATATCTGAGAATGAAGTTGTAATTGTGAAGACCTCCTTTCTAAGGAGGCAAAAGATGCAGGAAAATACATGACTTTAATAGTATTTATTTCATTACTAGATTTATGGCAAACTTTTAGGCCTTCCAAGACTCACTGTGCTACCTAAGTAATTGTTCTCACTGTCTAAATATCATAAAGGTATATGGTGCAGGAAGAGGTCTACCTGGAACAGTAATTCTTCAACTTAATTAGCCTTACCCAAATACAAGTAGAATATTCATTAGTCTTTCCATGTCTTTCTGGATAAACTGCATGGTGTTTTCCCAAAAAATCCTCTACATCCCCACATAAAGTATTATTACTTTGTTAAAAGATAAACTAGAGCTACAAGAGTGTACAATATAATTTTTTTATTGATTATTAAAGTAGAATTAAAGGTTTGGTCAGGAACACAATCCCTCACATGAACAAAAAAGTCTGCCTGCTGTTAAATATCTAAAATCTTGGATGCTATATGTATAAACTGGTGGAATTTCTTAGTCTTTTAAGATGATGCAGATAATGCAGGAGTCTTCTCACTGGGTTCTTGATTTGCTTCATTAAGGAGTTTTTCAACTAACTGAGGATTCCCCAGACTTACTACTCAAAAGCTTGCTGGTATATCTTGGTTATTAATCTGTGAATTAAGATTACTTAAACTTTGCTGTGCTTGCATTATAAATAAGAATACTTTAAATCCTAGAAGATTATGTATTCAATAATTTCATTTGACATCTTTTTAGGTTGAACTGCTAGCTTTGTAACTAAAAAAAGTCAAATAATTAGAAAATAAAAACCCCAACCATATTTGTTTTCCATGCTGACAGTTCATGCTCCCACTGGGGAGTAACATTTCGTTGCTGTTACACTGTTCAAAGGAACCAAGCTAGAAGAGTGCCCTTTGCCAATTTTTTTTAGTCTGCTCATTCTTAGTGCAAGGTCTCGCCTCATGAATTTGTGATTGGAAAATTGGTCTCTTTCCATTGTTACTCTTCTCCGGGTTGCTGCTAGTGCTGCTGACCAAACACATTTTTTGAACTTTACATTATTTATAATAATCTTTCCTTTTACAACTTATGAGTAATATATTATGGTTTTAGCTGTCAGTTTTATCTGTTTGTAGCCTTAAACTTCCTCATCCCAAGAAACTCTGCTCATTCATTATTTATCTGTACATATAACTTTCATAAAGTATCTGTGGAATGCAGAACTATCAGTCTTGATGGGGACAGAGCTGGTGCTCTGAGGATGTCTGCAGGGAAGAGGAGAGTTTGAGCTGTCCTCTTTAGATTCCTATGAAGCAGCCGTGAATTTTCAAATTTCTGTGGACGATACTGTGGTAGCTACTGATTTGTACATTAAGGACAAACATTTAAGGTAGGAAAATAAAGGATGGTCTTAGATTTTAGTGGACTTTTGTGATTTCTAAGCTTTTTTCTTCTTCTTCTATACTTTCAGACTTAGCAGCTGTAAGTCCTGCTTCTCCTATCCACCTTATTTAAAAATACTGTATAAACAAAAAGGGAGAAATTAGAGCCTTGTTAGTACTATACTTCTAGATTTTGTTTATAAGTAGCCTGAAGCAAACTTGTTGCAAAAGAAATCAATTGTACAAGAAGAAAACTGTAATTCTGATCAATCCTGAACCACTTGGGTAATATGTGGTGTTTCCATTTCTCTGTTACATTTTATGAAGGCTGACCTGGCTGAAGAAAAGCAATCAAAAAAGGACATTAAGGCTAAGACAATAGTGTAACACGCTTTTTTTATGCAAACATAGGCAATACAGAGTAATACAAAGAATAAAGCTTGCATTGGCCACGTTCTCTCTGAATTTTGTAATGTATTTTCATATTGCTTTCAGAAGTAATAGTTTCTGGTTTATTATGTAATCTGAATTGTATTTGAGAGGCAAAGTGTTGTAACCTCGGCATGTGTATAGATATTTCTAGGACCAGGGCCTGGCTTTTGACAGGAAGATAACATTCAAATTAATGCAGGATGGAAGTCCAGCTGTGAAATGTGAAAAATGAAAGACTGCAGAAAAGGGGGTTTTTTTAAGTTAGAAATATATAAATGAAAGATATCTGTGATGGGGAGTCTTGGATTTCAAATGACCCATTTATCCCCATCTTTCTGAATGATGTAAATTAGAAGAGATTCAGCAATATATTTTAGCTGGTAAAACTGAGCAAAAAGCAGAGCTCCTGCAGTTACCTGGGGTTTGGTCGTTAAGAGTCAGCATAAAAGAGAAATGTCACAACTCTGAAGCAAAGGGCACTGATGGAAGACTGGATGTAATTGCATTTAACCATAGCTAAAAGTTTTATGCAATATCATACAAAAGACTAATCTATGGGGTTAATCAGTACTGTACGGGGTACAATGAATAAAGTATTAATTAGAATGCCAAAGACAAATGATACTTATGTGAAGTGGAAAAAATTTGAGAGGAATATTAAACTTGTAATATTTCTAATCATTGGTATTGCAGATGAAAACATCTATAACAATATAGTAACACACTGATTGC